>NW_024543061.1:86425000-87625000 GCF_018167655.1 Microtus oregoni
TGCATAGAGGCCTAGAAGCAGAGGCCTGGTCAGGAAGTCTTGTGGAACTAGGCAGCATGGCTCAGGGTTAGAAAAAGATAACACCCATTTCTCAAGCCAGGCCTGGTCCCACACACGGACAGCAGATTCAAGTATGTTACTCACACTTGTTCAGTATCCATCTTCCCTTCTCCTCTCCTCCTCTCCCCTCCCCTCCCCTCCCTTCCCTCTCCTCTTTTTTCTCTTCTGCTACTCCTGTCCCCAGAGGCCGGCCTCCTCTATTCCCCCCCACTTTCCCATTCACTTTCCCCCAGCAAAAAAAAAAAAAAAAAAACCCTCCACCTGAGCTCTGTTGCATGGTGTCTTTCTCTCTTGTGCCACTTTTTAAAAAGTACTACAGAGGTGGTATCTATTTGGCTTGTGGTTTGAGGGGATATCGTCCATCACGGGGAGGACATGGGGGTCTATGTCTGCAGCAGCAAGATTGTGGGGTGGCTGGTTACTGCCCTGGAAGGGAGACACAGCCAGAAATAGGACAAGCTAGAACCCCCAGATCTGTTCCCCAGTGGCTGTTTGCCCTAGCAAGGCTCCACGGCCTAAATACCTCCTACTCATCTGAAACAGCATTAGCAGCTGGGAACACTGCCTAACTCATGAGCATATGGGGACACTTCACATTTAAATCAGCCCACTGTGGGTACTGGTTTGAAGACAGACATTGCCACTGAGCCAAAAGTGAGGTTAGATAAGCCAGTGCCTAGCGGGGCTAAATGTTTTGTGATGGGTCTTAATGCTGTTTTGTTTCTTTTTCCTCTTGTTTACCTCTTCTTTCTTCTTCCTCCACATTTATTCCATCTCAACACCCCAAGACACATCTTTTTTGTTTGTTTTGCTTTGAGACAGGGTTTCTCTGTGTAGCCCTGGCTGTCCTAGAACTCACTCTGTAGACCAGGCTGATCTCGAACCCTGAGATCTGCCTGCCTCTGTCCTACTGATACCTGGCCCAACACACATCTCTTTTATTTATTTATTTATTTATTTATTTATTTATTTATTTATCTTTGGTTTATCGAGACAGGGTTTCTCTGTAGCGGGGGCCTCCTGCCAGTGAGCACATCGGCTCTGCTTTCCAGAGGACGACGGCCAGAGGACAAGTTCTACAGTGGTGATCAGTGCTGGAAAGGCTTTATGCCGATGAGGAAGATGGTTTTAAGGCGATTATGGCATCAGCGTGACTCAGTGTCAGCCGACTGGAAAAGAAACAGGTCTCCTTACGAGTGGACTGGGGGACAAGGGCAATGCTAGAAACAAAAGAGTGTTGAGTTGGAATTTTGCTTTTTATTTTTCTGGTTTGCATTTCTCTAGAAGTCTCTGGCATCATTCAGGTTGCCTTTGACTCATGAAGATTTGGCTCATTGATTCCAGGATAGTAGGCTGGGGAAAGAGAAAAGATCCAACCCTCACTCCTGAGGCTGGATAACGGAGAGGCTCGGTGGCTGATGCAGACTCAACCAGCATTCTCCAGGGAAGTCTGTAAGACACAAAGCTAGCAGCTCGGGCTCGGGTGAGCTCACCACACTGTTCCTGCTCTTCCACAGTTGACGCTCCTGTAGGTGCAGTGTCGCTAGTGTTCTAGAGAAAAGCCCCCTCCTCTTGCAACAAGAAGTCCGTTCAGTCTCTGTAGACAATAATCAAGAGCAGTGGAGACCACAGCTGGGAGGTTGGTTGTCTCTTCATCAGGAGAGGTGCCCGGCTGCTGGCTGGGTCTCTGTCCTGTGCTCAGAGTGTAGAGCTAATGAAGTCTGAAAACAGGAAATGTCACCTAATGGAGACTACACTTGAGTCTGACCTAACTGAAGAAAACTGAATTGAACCTAGGTCTTCTGGACAAGCAGCTGGTGCTCTGACCACTGGGCAATCTCTGTAGAAAATAAAGAAAAGGCCAGGCGGTGGTAGCGCACACCCTTAATCCCAGTACTTGAGAGGCAGAGGCAGGCAGATCTCTGTGAGTTCGAGACCACCCTGGTCTACAAGAGCTACTTCTTCTGGACAGGCCCCAAAACTACAGAAAAACTCTGTCTCGAAAAACAAAAAAGAAAGAAAATAAAGAAAAGGACAAGAATGAATTAAGTTAACAATTGAAGGGTATCCATTTAAACTTTTTGTTTTGAGGTAGGTCTGGCCCCTTGGACTCATACCTATCCCCCTGCCTCACCCTCATAAACACAGTGATTACAGCTTTGAGACATCATGTCTAGCTCCTAATATTTGATAATAGTCACATGCTATGTTTTATGTAAATAAAATACAGATAATGAATAAAATATGTACAAAAAAGGTTAAGTGTATTTACACAAATAATTGATGGGCCATATTCCACACACTGTTCTTAAACTCGAGCTACCCTGAATCTGTGGAGCATGGTGGTCACGCCTTTAATCCCAGCACTCGGGAGACAGGGGCAGGGGGATTCCTGTGAGCTCAAGGCCTGGTCTACATAGCCAGTTCCAAGACAAACAAGAGTACATAGTCTAAGCCTGATAAGGACACTGAGCTAAGAACAGCTCTTCCTTGTAACATTCTTATTGCCGTCTCACGTAGCCCAGGCTGGTTTCAAACTTGCTATGTAGTAGAGCGATGATTCTCACCTTCCTGATGCCACGACCCTTTAATGCAGCTCCCCAACCATAACATTATTTTCATTGCTACTTCATAACTGTAATTTTGCTATTGTTATGAATTGTAACATAAGTACCTAATATACCTGATACGCACTCCCTGTGAAAGGGTCGGCAACTCCCAAAGGTTGTACGTGGTGGTAGACTGAGGACCCCGAACCTCTGATTTTTCTGCCTCCACCTCTTGATTACTGCACTTTCACCTACTAAAACAACTCACTCAGTCAGTCCACAAGCTGATAATTTTAGATATGCCAGTGATATTTTGGCTAAATATCTTCTATATAACATAGTTTTCTCAAGTAGTAAACATCTTAAATTTCAGTCTATCTTCAGTTATCATTATTCTACTTTTCAAAAGCATTATTTGACTCTTGTATTATAATTCCATTTGCCTAACCCCATCTCTTGGCTTTTCCTTTGCATAGATTTTACTCATATACTTGGGTGACACTGTTCCTGGGGAGACTTGAACTCCTGTCTCCTGTTTCCAGATAGGGAATAGATGGTGGCCGAAGTAGGCCTACCACTAAAGTCTAACTTGGTGAATGAATGCATTTATTGGGTTTACTTATTGACAGGAGCAGAAGAGACTCAAGGACAACTTCATCACTAAGTCTTCCCCAGAAGGGGAGTTGGTGCACAGAAGCCAGAGCCCTGGCTCTTGGTGTATGACTTGAAGACAACTCTACAGGTTGCAGAGTATCTTCCAGGAAACTCTGTCTGCGCCTCTCCCAGGCAGCTCGGTGGGTATCTGTCTCCTCGGCAGTCCTTTTGCTTATATAACCTTGGGAATAGGCATGGTCCCTGTGCGTCTGGTCAGTTTTAGAAACTTCCTAAGGTTCTTGAGTTCTAAGGTTATATCAGCCTGACACAGGCTAGAATCGTTGGAGAGAAAGGAGTGTCACTTGAGAAAATGCCTCTTATAGGCAAACCTGTAGGACATCTTTTAAATTAGTGACTGATGGGGGAGGGCCTAGTCCATTGTGGGTAGTGCCATGCCTGGGCTGGTGGTCCTGTAAGAAGCTAGGCTGAGCAAGCCATGGGGAGCAAGCCAAGCCACAGCGCCCCTTCATGGCCTGTGCACCAGCTCCTTCTTCCGGGTTCCTGCCCTGTGTGAGCTCCTGTCCCGACTTCCTTCAGTGATGAGCAGTGCCCTCCATAAACTGCTTTTGGTCATGGTGCTTCAACACAGTGACATTAGTCTGGTCTAGGCTACTTCTCAAGCCTTAGAATGTGGGCCTGTCTTTTCAGTTCCTAAATATGAGCGAGTCTGGGAGAAATTGCTACACATGACACTGACGCACGAAATGAGAGCAGCCGCTAGGAAAGGCCACACCAGTGATTCCTATTACCTGAGAACGTGGGGAAGCAGAGCAGCGGTCACAGCAGAGAGCTCAGTGAAGCCTGGGCAGCGGTGAGCAGGCAATGCACAGAGGACGTGTAAGGGAGTGGGGCTTCTTTGTATGCTACCACAGTGGTGCAGACACAGGCCGTTATGCCCCTTCCTAACCACTGAGGGCACCCCACCAACGCTGAACCCCAGTGGAGACTGGACTTTGAGTCATCAGCTGGTTCAGCATTGGTGGGGTGCAGATCTCTGAGTCTGAGGCCAGTCTGGTCTACAGAGCTAGTTCCAGGACAGCCAGAGCACAAGGTACAGCCCATCATGGCTGGGAAGTCATGGTGTGTTAGGTCACATTGCTTCCACAGGAAGGAGGGAGGGAGAATGCCTGTGTTCACCTCACCTCCTATCTCTTTGGAACCTCAGCTCTTGGGAGTGTGACTGTCTATAATTAAGTTGAATCTATCTTTATTAAACGTAACCAAGAAAATCTTAGGTGATTCTAGACCCTGAGGTTGACACCCCATGGTAACCACCACAGAGGACTTTTATCTGGGAGGGGTGCAGGACTGATGAATCCAGTGCCTGGCAGAGGCAGGAAGACACTTTATCATCCAGTCACACCCTCATCCTTTACAGCGGGTAGAGAGGGCATTGCCAACGGTGGGCTGAGTTATTTCTGCAGCTTTCTCATGCTGGCCCCATCTTAAATACAAACACACACACAGAGACCAGTGAAGGCAGATTTTTTTTCCTCTATAATGTGAAACCTGAAAGCCCCAAAAGGCTTCCTCTTAAAAGACCACGCTTCCCATTCACCCACCCGAGACAGCCTGTCCGTGAATCAGACACTCTCTGCAAGAGTGGGGCGAGTCCCGACTGGAACAGGCATTCTTTCCGCTCCAATGCTGCCCTATGCAGGGGAGGAAGCCAGGCAGCCAAGGGCCCAGGTGGTGATGGGAGGTCTCCCAGGGCAACCACTCCCCACAAAGCAATCGACCCTGCCCCTCTGTGAGCCATTTCCTGACTGTGCAAACAGCCCCTCCCGAGTCCTGAATCTATCTTGGTTCCGAGGATCCTTTGGGATTCGAGTTCACTGTGTGGCCAGAAGGTCTTGAACAAAAATATGTGGTCCCTGGGGTGTGACACCATGGCAGTGCCAGAAAGAGTGTGGGTTATTTTAATCTGCTGATAAAGAATCAGGCCTGTGCCAAGTGTGAAGCAGTCTCTTGTCTGTCCTGTTTAAATGTGCGAGCAAATGCACAGAAATTCTAAGGTGGTGGGGACCTCAAGGCCTGGGTTCTTGGCCGGATTGGGAGTGTGCCTGAGTTCCCCATTTGAACTGCCCTCTCACCGCCTTGGGAGGCTTTTCCTCCTCTGGCAAGCCAGCCCCACCCATCTCAGCTCCCTAACTTTCCTCTGCAGACCACAATCAAGTCTGGAAAAGATTTGATTAATTCGAGCAGGTTTGGAACAAACGAGAATTGAAGTCATGCTGGGAGAGACAAAGACGAGGGAAGTGCGGAACAAAAATATCGGTGGAACTAGAACAGAAATAGAAACTTTGGAGAAGAAAACACGCTGTTAAGGGAGGGAGTCGCACTGGGGGAGCTCTCTCAGAGACCATAGACCCCTGACACCCACGGGCAGTTGATGGTTGGTGGACGCGGAGTGGAGGGTGGCTCCTTAGGGTGGTAGCTGCTCCCTAGCTGGCCATGCTTCTGCAAGTAACCCTAATCAAACTCATTGCTTCACCAGGCCAGGTGAACAGAATCAGCCTTTGTCGGTTGTTGGCATCCTGTCTGTCTGCCCGTCCAGGAGAAGTTTACACAACGCGTGAAAGTAAAAGCCTTTTCTCAGTTGACAGCAAACCCAGACATAGAATTCTAAAGTAAAGCTTGCTTTCCTCTCGATGTTGACAGCCTTGCCACTGACGAGGGCTCTGGGGCCCCCTTGATGGTGGCACACATGCTCACACCACACATTTGTTTGTATGCAACTGTGTGTGTGTACACTTTGTGTGTGTGCACTTCGTGTGTGCATACTTTGTGTATGTGTACATTGTGTGTGTGTGTATACACTGGGTGTACACTTTGTGTGTATATACAATTTGTGTATACACTTTATGTGTGTATGTACATGTTGTGTGTATACACTTTGTGTGTATGTACACATTGTGTGTGTACTTCATGTGTGTACACTTTGTGTGTGTATACTTTGTGTATATGCATGCGGTACACACTTTTTGTGTGTGTGCATGTGTGTATATACTTTTGGTGTGTGCATATGTGTGTGTACACCCTGCTTCCAGAAGCTTTTTACATTCCTGTCTTTGTCTCCTGATTGTATCACCGCTCATGGTGACTCTGAGCACGGTGTCGATCTGCTGATGGAGGCTTCTGTTTTATTTTGCTTTCTTTCTGTGGTGCTAGGGACTGAAGCCAAGGCTTTACATCCAGTAAGGAAGGCTACTGATATAGGTTTGTTTATTTTGGTGTATGTGTGCATAGTGTAATGTGTGTGTACACATGCTGGTGAGTGGAGGCCAGAGGTCAATGCCAAATGTTTTCTTGCTATGGAAAATAATTTTAACTGGGCAAAGGTGTACAACATTTGTTTATGTTGCAGTTAAAGTAAATATTACTTTAACTGTGTAAAGGTGTGTTACTTTTGTTTCTACTGCATTTGTTTATTTATGAAGAGATCTGCTGCATTTGTTTCACCTTGCCAGATTGTTCTAATAAAAGCAAGTGACCAATAGGAGGCAGGAGAAAGGATAGACGAAGCTGGTGCCCAGAGAGAATAAACAGGAGGAGAAATCTAGGCTCAAAAAGAATGGGAGAATGGGGAGAGAATGAGAAACATTTCTGGGGCCAGAAGCCAGGCAGACACCAGCTAGACAGACACCAGAGACAGTGAAATTAAGACATACAGAAGGAAGAAAAGTAAAAAGCCCTGAGGCAAAAGGTAGACAAAGGAAAGGCTAATTTAAGTTAAAAGAGATAGCCAGAAACAAACCCAAGCTAGGCCGAGTATTCAAAACCAATAATAAGTCTCTGCTTCATGATTTGGGAGCTGGTTGGTGGCCCCAAAGAAAAAGCCCTGTGCATCTTCTACTATCCTTCCCTTTTTTGGAGACAAAATCTCTTACTGAACCCAAAGCTCACTGATTGGTTAGGCTGGCTAGCCAGCAAGCTCCAGGGATGGAGATCCATTTGGTCCCAACACTGGGGAGGCAGAAACAGACAGATACTTGTGAGTTTCAGGCCATCCTGGTCTGTATAGAGTCCCAGAACACCGAGGGCTACATAGTGAGAATCTGTCTTAAAACAAAACAAAATAAAACAAAGCTGGAAAGTTGACTCTGTAGTTAAGAGCACTAGCTGTTGTTCCAGGGGACCCTGTTTAGATGCCCAGCTCCCAGTTGGCACACACAGCTGTGTGAAATTACAGTTCCAAAGAACTAGGTGCTTTCTCTGGTACCCGCAGGAAAAGGCTTGCATGTGGTACACACACGTACATGCAGGCAAAATACACATACACACATTTGTTTAGGCGCACTGTGTCTGAGGAATGACATCAGGGTTGTTGTCTGTCACCCACGTGTATACACAATTGCTTCGGGATCCTTGGATGAAGGTAGCAAGTGTTTATAAAGGTTCTTAATAGCATTCTTCTTCAGACAGATGCAGCAAGATTCCAAACACGTTTCTGATTGGCCAGGAGCTCAGCTTATCATTACGTACCTATCCAGTTGCCATGAAGGTTTACCGACAGTGTTTGTGGACTACAGAAGCGGTTTGTAATGAATTTGCTCTTTTTTATTTTATTACGTTGTTGTGTAGGGTGTGTACCTGCCGTGGCGTGCACACACAAGTCAGAAGACAACTTTGTGAAATTGGTTCTCTCCTTCAATCATTAGTGGGTTCTGGGGTCAAAGTCAGATCGACAGTTTGCAAGGTTTGTAGAGTCTTTCTTACTAAGTCTTCTTATGGGCCCAACAAATGATTCTTCTCACAAGTGTGTGTCAGAGGCTGGAGATGGCTCAGTAGCTACAAGCATGGGCTGGGCTGCTGTACATTTTCCTCTTCGGCCATGAACCAGCTCCCAATCATGACACAGAGACTTATTATTAGTTTTGAATGGCTGGCCTAGCTTAGGCTCATATCTAGCTCTTTTTAACTTAAATACCTGTTTCTCTTTACCTGCCTTTTGCCTCGGGGCTTTGTACTTTCTGTACGTTTTCCTTTCACTGCTTCTCTATGTCTGTCTGTCTGGCATCTGCCCGACTCCTGGCCCTGGGAGTGTACCTCGTTCTCTTCCTCTCCTTCCCTCATTCTTCTTTCTCTAGATTTCTCCTCCAATTTATTCTCTCTGCCTGCCAGCTCTGCCTATCCTTTCTCTGCCTAGCTATTAGCCATTCAGCTCTTTATTAGACCAATCAAGTGTCTTAGGCAGGCAAGGTGAAACAAATGCAATACATCTTTACATAATTAAGCAGATGCAGCATAAACAAATGTAACACACCTTTACATAGTTAAAGTAACATTCTGCAGCATAAAAATGTAACACATCTTTGCCTGTTGTAAGGAGGCTGATCAGCCCCAAAATAACTACACAGAAACTGTATTATTTAAATCACTGCTTGGCCTATTAGCTCTAGCTTCTTATTGGCTAGCTCTTACATCTTAACCCATTTCTATTAATCTGTCTATCATCACATGGCTGTGGCTTACCAGCAAGGTTTTGTCCCACTTACCTCTATTCTGCCCTGCGCAGGCCCAAGACAGTTTCTTTATTAATCGATAATGATCACAGCATATAGAGGGGAATCCCACATCGTTTGCCTAGTTGAGATAATACTCCACAACAGGCTGCTCTTCCAGAAGACCTAGATTCATTTCCCAGCACCTACATGGTGGCTCCCAACTACCTTTAAATCCAGTTCCAGGGCATCTGACATTCTCTTCTGGCTTCCATGGCGCTGCACACTCATGGTGCAGTTTCCCAGCACCTACATGGTGGCTCCCAACTACCTTTAAATCCAGTTCCAGGGCATCTGACATTCTCTTCTGGCTTCCATGGCGCTGCACACTCATGGTGCACTTTCCCAGCACATACATGGTGGCTCCCAACCACCTTTAAATCCAGTTTCAGGGCATCTGACATTCTCTTCTGGCTTCCATGGCGCTGCACACTCATGGCACACATAAACTAACTCAGGTTCACACACACACACATTAATTTAAAAAGATTAAAAATAAAATTGTATTCTTCACTAACAGATACTAAAGCTCTTCCCAGGGCAAATTTGGTGATGTTTGAGATAAACTCAAATAGTACTATGTAAATAAAATATTTAATCATGATTTTATGCTTAAATACTGCTGCATGTGTGTTTGTGTGTGTGCTCATGTACACACTTGGTCTTGTGCATGACAAGGCCAGCTGTCTGCCACTGAACCACACCTTCAGTCTTTCCTGCGTATGGTTCTATTTGCCTCATAGGGAAATGTAGCTGGAAAGTCCTTTTGAAAATACACTTGATAAGGAAGAGGATTTCTGTGGTTTTATAATTTACCTATGCTTCCACAAACTTTTCAGTACTCAGGGCAGTTCACACTGGCATTGGAAGGCAGAGCAATTTGCACTGGCACTGGAGTGTAGAGCAGTTCACACTGGTACCAAAGTACAGAGCAGTTCACACTGGTACTGGAGTACAGAGTTATTCACACTGGCACCGGAGTACAGAGCAGTTCACACTGCTACTGGAGTACAGAGTTATTCACACTGGCACCGGAGTACAGAGCAGTTCACACTGCTACTGGAGTGCAGAGCAGTTCACACTGGTACTGGAGTACAGAGTTGTTCACACTGGCATTGGAGTGAAGAGCAGTTCACACTGGCATCGGAGTGAAGAGCAGTCCACACTGGCATCGGAGTGCAGAGCAGTTCACACTGGTACTGGAGTGCAGAGCAGTTCACACTGGCATTGGAGTGAAGAGCAGTTCACACTGGCATCGGAGTGCAGAGCAGTTCACATTGGTACTGGAGTACAGAGCAGTTCACACTGGCATTGGAATGCAAAGCAGTTCACACTGGCACCGGAGTGCAGAGCAGTTCACGCTGGCACCGGAGTGTGTGTTTAATCACCTTTCTGAATCCTTCAATGGCTGCCCATTGCTACCACGTGGAGCTAACTTTGACCTCCTCCAGAGGCCCTTTGTGGTCTAACCAAGGAGGAGGAAGAGGACTTTCAGCTTGAAAGTCCTGTGTGGTTTTTTCTTCCAGGAAACCAAGTCAGCATAAAAAGCAGAAGGTTACCGTTCGGAGACGTCAATCACACTCCTGGGGAGGCTGGAGAGTGCAGCAGAGTGTGAGGCCGGTCCTGGGCACCCATTTTAGGAAAACACTCAGCAGAAAGCAGTCATAGACACTGTAATTGCTCATCCAGGAAATGCTCTTGCCTTCCCCAGACCCTTCTAGAGGCGGTATGATTAAAGAACCCACAGGCTGTGTGACTTCCCTTACAGCCTCCTCCCAACCTTAGCCCCAGGACTGAAACAGGGACTTAGGCTCACTCCTGTGCAGAGAGGTCATTCACACCTTATGGTCCTCTTGGGTCTTTATTGATTAGCCCCAAATAGTTAGAAGATTGTGCAAAGAAGCAAAGATCATCAAAACATGAGGCTGATAACCAGCAATTGATCAATTAAGATGGATCTCCATGCAGGCTTCCCTTCTGTTTCTTTCTAGGGTCATCCTTAGCTTGTGACAATGTCTTAGCCTTTTTATTTTTCCTTCGCTTTTGTTTAGATTTAATTTTTAATTGTGTGTATGTGTGTATATTTCTCTCTGTGTGCCTGTGTGTGTGTGTGTGTGTATGTGTGTCTGTCTGTCTGTCCTAGAACTCTTTATGTAGACCAGGATGATCTTGAAGTCACAGGGATCTGCCGGCCCCCCAAGTGTTTGCATTAAAGCTATGTACCACCACTCCCAGTTTAAACTCTAGTAATAATTTTATTTGAAGTTTCATTTTTTGATGGAATTGAAAGACTAGAAGGTAGACAGGTTCCCTGGCAGGCTGACAGCAAGGAGAGGGGCCAAGGCTAGGCAACAAAGGTGACAAATTCTCAAAGTGGCCTGCTCCTTCCTCACCCTCCTGACTTGGCACCAGCAGGCCCCTACTGAGGCAAGTTCAAGGCTAGATCAGGATGTCACACACAGTTGTGGACCAGCCAACCATCTGTCTTCAAACAGATCACCCTAAAGTAGAGGAGAAAATGCTTAAGAGGTTTCAAAACTCCCAGCCCCCAAGCAGAGACTGGAATCTCAGCCTCCTGAGCCTCTCTGCTTTTCAGAATCTTTTTCTCTCTGGGCCTGCTGCACATGTATGCGTTCCCTCACCCTAAATAAACTCATTTGCCAACTGTCCGTCCTGCCTCGAGAATTCTCTGTGTCACAAGCTCTGCTTCAGATTTTAACCTTTTAACCGGCAGAGAAAATGAATCCATTTCAAGACACCTAGACTGCATCAGAATCCCCCTGCCAAAAAGCAAAAATAACCTACCCCCTATTTTCTTTAATGTTTACAGGCAAATACTGCCCTCCTTAATAAGTTTCTCTGCCAAGGCAGTAAGCCAGAGCAAGTGGAATTGAAAGGTGGAATAGGTTTATTTGAGTAAAGCAGCTCCTAGGTAAGTTCTGCAGTCCCAGAGGTTGAGGCCAGAAAAGTCGTACCCCGAACCAATGCAAGGAGACTGTAGGTTGTAGGCGTGTCTGTCTTTATAGTGTGATGACGTATCTGTCTATAAGCTGAGTTCTACCCAAGTATGGTCCAAAGCTGAACACTTTAGGCCAGAACTTGGGCTGCTGGTAGCAACCCCGGGGAGGAAGTTGCAACAGTAGCCAAGAATGTGGAACTGGGCTTGTTGGTGCCCAGGCTTTGTTGGAGATTTTCTGAGTGGTGGGGTTTGGAGAGAAATACATGGATAAAGCTTTCTGGACTGTGCGGGAGTGAGCTGGAGGTTCCAATCGAACACTTCTAATATTTAATTAACCACCCCCACCCCATAACAACTATCCTCCCATAATGAAGACCTTCTGAATTATCCCCGTATGGATGAGCGTCTTAGAGAGCAGAAGAATTGTGTTAGTGGCGTCTACTGCTGTGGTAGCCTATCTGTCAGAAGGAGGAATGTTTATGGGTCGTGGCTAGAGAAGGTTTCCCACAGGAGAGAGAGGCTTTACAGACTGCACAATGGCAGAAGGGTGAAGCTGAGACCCCTCAGTCCTGGTGGACTGGGAACCATGAAGCAGTTTAGGCAATGAGCAGAGGTGAGTATAAACTTCAAAGCCTCATGTGCCCAGCGAGGTCCCGTGTGCTAAAGATTCCTCAGACTCCCAAACAGCACCTCCAGCGTGGGACTGAGGCTCACACATGAGCCTGTGGTCTGTCCTGTCCTCTGCCTGTAAGCAAAGATGCTGGCAAGCACTTCGGTTAGGTGTCCCCACACTGGACTTTCTCTTGAAGTCCAGGTGGCATCTGGGCGGCTCCTGGGCATAAGTCAGAGACATTCCTCTTCCTCCATGTGGGATCAGACTTTACGTTACCGGGGCTGGCAGCAGGAACCTTTAGTTGCTGAGCCGTCTTTACAGCCCCTTGAGACAGTCTCCATCTGCCTTCTTTCTTCACTCCCGAGAGTTTGATCAGCTGAACAACTAGATACACAGTTAACATATGGCCAAAGGGGTCACAGTTGTGCTTAGAGCCACTGAGCAGGGTGGCTACAGCAAAAGGAAAGAAACTCCACCCACCACTAAAGGAAACCCCACCCACCACTAAAGAAACTCCACCCACCACTAAAGAAACTCCACCCACCACTAAAGAAACTCCACCCGCCACTAAAGAAACTCCACCCGCCACTAAAGAAACCCCACCCACCACTAAAGAAACTCCACCCACCACTAAAGAAACTCCACCCACCACTAAAGGAAACCCCACCCACCACTAAAGAAACTCCACCCACCACTAAAGAAACTCCACCCACCACTAAAGGAAACTCCACCCACCACTAAAGAAACTCCACCCGCCACTAAAGGAAACTCCACCCACCACTAAAGAAACTCCACCCACCACTAAAGGAAACTCCCTCATTAACTTTCTTAGTGTGTAGATTTTTAGAAGAGCTGACATCTCTAAAGAGAGAATTTTAACATTTCAAATAGTCTGAGTCATAGTCACATAAAAAATCAACTGATTTACATATTCCATATTAATTTAGCATAGACGAGGGGAAGAGGAAAAAGTAGAGGAAGAACATAAAATCCATATTAAACCACCAGAAAATATTATCCCTCACTTGGGGTTATTAACTGAGAGACAGATAGGTAGATAAATAGATGACAGATAGATAGACAGACAGACAGATAGAATTGAGAAGTACCACAAATGAACTATTATTTAAAAAGATTTTTAAAAAAACAGATTTGTTTTATCTTTAATTCTCTCTCTCTCTCTCTCTCTCTCTCTCTCTCTGTGTGTGTGTGTGTGTGTGTGTATGAATATGTGAGTGCAGGTGCGCATGGTGTCCAGAAGAGGGTGTTGGATCACTTGGAGCTAGTTGTGAGCCTCCCCGTATGGGTGCTGGGAACTGCAAGTGAGTCTTCTGCAAGAGCCAAACATGATCTTAACTGCTAAAGAGTCCCTTAAGCTCCAAGGATGTTCTTGAGAATAAGTTTTTATGGAGTAAAATATGAATATAGTTCTAATCAACATGTGCACATTTATGTTTCTTTCACTAAATACTAAGTGAAAATCATCATTTCTTCCATCCCTAAGGAGACAGGAAATTACACTAATACTAGTGATGTTTGTGACTTTATTCCCAGTAGAAATGCTACACAATGTCTTCCACACTAAAGTCACGTCAGGTCTCTCAGAATATTGCTGACATATGTCACTACTCCAAACATCCTGTCAGTCTTGGTGTTCTTTAACACATTAATAAAGAACTCTGTATAAAGCTGTTCAGTTATCTACACCTGTGTGACAAATTACCCCAAAACTTTGTAATTTTAAACAAATTATTGCCTTGTGGAGTAGCTCACGACTTTAATCCCAGTACCTGGGAGGCAGAGGCAAGGAGATCTCTGCATTTAAGAACTACAGAGTGAGTTCCAGCACTGCCTGGGCTTCACAGAGAAACCCTGTCTCAGAAAAACAAAATCAAAATCATTTATTACTCCAGACTTGTGTAGGAAAGGGCCTGGAGTGACTCAGGTGAATCTGGTGCTGCCAGACTGGGTGCCAGCTGTTAAAGGGGCTGCAACACAAAATTTCTGCCTCTAAACTTACTTGTGAGATTGTTGGCAGGATTCTATTCCTCAGGAGTTATTACGTTGAGAGTCTTAACCTCTTGGTGACTTTTTTTTTTTTGCTTTGTTTTGACACAGGGTCTCTCTGTGTAGCCCTGGCTGTCCTGGGACACACTACGTAGACCAGGTTGACCTCCAATTCACAGAGAGAGATCCGCCTGCCTGTGCCTCCTGAGTGCTGGGATTAAAGGTATGTACCACCACCGCCCGGTTTAGATACGTTTCTGAAGGACATTTTAGAATATTACTTTGAAAAGTGATCCATAGAATTCACCAGAATTTCAAGAGGTGCATATCTCTGAAATGTTTCGGTTTGGATAACATCAATGACCTCCTAAGGGAAGTTGTTTAGAATGATCTCAAGCTACTTAGAGGCCAAACTTAACGCTTGTCAAACATTCTAGATTAGTTCACCTTAACAGTGTTGAGGAAAAGCATATATATTTGGAAACTCAAACTTGCTATCAAGCAAACCATAAAATGTTTTTGATCCTACACACTAGAGTTGGTATGCATATATAGACATATATGTGACTGTATGACTGTGGGACCAATTTCCTCATACATACACCGAATACCAGACTACTTCTTTTCTCAAGCTGTGTATGAAAGAGAGAGAGAGAGAGAGAGAGAGAGAGAGAGAGAGAGAGAATACTATGATTCTTTCCTACATGTCAGGTGAGTGTAGCTGCCTGTGGGATCAGGAAGTGGGCACCAGAGACCCTGGCGCCTAAGTTACAGCAGGAGGTCCTGAGGCACACAATGAAGAGGGCTGGGAAGCAACCTTTCCTCTTGCCAGAGCAGTTATTACTCTTAACTGCTGAGCCACCTTCCCAGACTTATGGGGAAATGTGTTTTGTTTCGTTCCTGACACAAAGGACTGAACTAGGGCTTTGCACCTGCTGGGCAAATGCTCTACCACTGAGCTACACCCCTGTTCGTTCACATTATTTTTTGAGACAGGATCTTTCAAAGAACCTTGAGCTTGGATTGGCTGAGTCAGCCGGGCAATAAGCTCCAGAATTCTGCCTATTCCTACCCCTACCTCCCCAGGGCTAAGGTTACACATAGGGCTTTTTAAAACGGGCACGAGGGATCCTAATTTTCAGCTCTTCATCTTGTGGGGAAGCCCTTCAGAGACAGCACCATCTCTTCAGCCCTCAATTGCTATACATTTTAAAGTTTAGGTGTTTTTATTTATGATACATGTGTCTCTCTCTCTGTGTGCACATGCATGTAGGTGCCCATAGTGACTGAAAAAGATTTCAGATTCCCTGAGCTGGAATTACAGTGTGTGTCATCTTCAGTGGATGCTGGGAACCTAACTCTGGTCTTCTGCAAGAGCAGCAAGTGTTTTTAATCTCTGAGTCATCTCTCTAGCCCTTGTGTGAAAATTTCCTACTTCATATACTGTTTTAATAGTGCAAACGCTAAGGGGTATTTCATACAACGCCAATGTTTATATTAGGAGACGAATTTGTCAGCAGTGACTGGGAATGATTTTATTTGTTCTATTAAAAGATCAGATTTATCCCCAAAAAACAAAACTGTGTTACATTCCCAAAACACTCCCCTGTGTCATCCTGTGGGAAAGTGATTTCCAACTACAGCAGCCTCTTCTCTGGCTACCCAGACCCACTTCCTCCAGTCCCAGCCACCCGCAGTCAACCATATTCTAAAAATATGAAGTGGAAAATTCCAGAAATAAATGATTCATAAGTTTTAAATCGGACGCCATTCTGAGTAGCCCAGAAGTCTTTCACCTCCCCCAGTGTGCTACACCCAGGAGGTGAGGAGCGTCAGTGAGGTGTATGCTAAGCTCCCGGCCGCTGTGAGTTGTGCCATCAGCTACCAGAGCGTGAGACTTGGGTTCCAGCAGCCCTCATTCTATTTCATCATAGCCCCAAGTGCCAAGAGTAGATGGCAGTCTGGATAAATCATGACAAGTGTGGCCTTGATTTTGTTGTTGTTGTTAAGGTGGGTCTCATTCCACAGCGCCAGGCTGGGCTCAGACTCAGTGTGTAGCTTAGGCTGGTCTTAAACTTGCTGCAGCTCCTGCCTCAGCCTCCCGAGTAGTGGAATTACATGCATGAGCCACCTTACCTGGCTTTAGAGTATGTTTTGTTTAGTTTTTTTTTTCCCCCGAGTGAACGAGGGCGGACCAGATGAGGTTGCTGAAATCTATTATTATCCCTTACTATGCAGGATGCACACGTTAATCACACGTGTGTGTAGGACACACTGTACAGTGGTGGCTCTATGCTCACTTTCAGGCACTCCCTGGGTCCCAAAGCCTGTCTGTCTTCGATGAGGAGGGACGGGAAGACAGCGAGGGCAATTCCCACCCTATTATTTTACTTTATGTTGCCAGCTGTTCTAGGATTTTCAAGGTAAGTCAGCAAACGTTTCATGTATGCTGGCAAGTTTCTTGTGGTCTTCCCACATCCGAACTCCTAAGTCATTCGGTCCAGTCATGGAGACATGGAAGTCACAGAACAGCAAAAACGATTGATCTATTCCCCCCCCCCCCCCCCTTAACTGTCTTAGCATGACTTAGAGAAGTGCGGAGGGCACTGAGTGTCTCTGCAGCACCCCAGGGCCCTCTCAGGGTAAGGCAGAACCAGTTCTAACCAGAAAAGGCCAGGAGGCAAGGATGCCAGACAGCCTAGCAGAGACAGCCCAGCACCCTGGACCACCAGCGAAGGTGGGAGGGGCGGGATTTGACGCCAGAAGACTACTTCCGCCCGGTGCGTATGACGTCAGAGACGACCCCTTAAAAAAACAAACACACACCCCGGAGTCAAGCCTCGCGAGACTCCGAGCGGCCGCCTTGGCCCCGCCTCTCGGGGCGGGGCAGGGCGGGGCTTGGCGCCGTGGACGCTCGCCGCGGGCTGCGGTGGCTGAGGAGGCTGAGCAGCCGCTGGCGACCCGGGCAGGTGAGCGCGGGCGCGGGGCGGCTGCGGGCACGGGGCGTGGGGCGCGGGGCGCAGGGCAGGGCAGCGGGGCTGCGGCTGCGCTCGCGCTGGGGAGGCTCTGCCCGCGGCACCCGGCCCTGCCGTCCCCGGCGGAGCGGAGGACCGCGGCTGTGCTGTGCGCGGCGTCCCCGGGCTGCAGCCGGGGCCGCGCCCCCAGCGACTGTCAGTCACCGGGGCCTTCTAAGGTGGGTGCGGCAGCCTGCGCACCCCGGAGCGGAGCCGCGGGTCCGCGCTCGCCCCTGCTCCCGGCCCACTCCTCCCGTCCGCTCCTGACGCGGAGGGCACGAGTGGCCGGCACGAAGTTGCCGGTGCACGGTGCAGACAGCAAACTGTTCTCAAGCCGCTGGCCTGCCTGTCACCGACGCAACTGTCCCCGGTCCGGGGTCGCTTTTCGGATGCCGAAGTTTGGAGAAAGGCTGTGCAGAGAGGCGAGGTGGGGCTGGAGCGGGGCTGCTGCAGAAGTGCGCTGCTCCCGCCCCCCCGGGACTCCGGCAGCGCCGGCGCGCTCGCTCTCTGGCTTCTCAGTGCAACTTGGGATGCGTTTCGCTAGCAGCCACTTATGGAAATGGCCCTGGTATTAGCCCCGCGCCTGCCAGGGAGCTAGACGAGCAAAGTTAATGGTTTTAAGGTGGTGATTGACGAGGGAGATCTTGCCCTTGTTTGGCAGTGGTAGCTTAAATCGGCCGGCCAGGTCTCCCTTCAAGACCAGAGTCAAGATCTGCTATTCTTAAGACTTGCTATTTGATCCCAAGTTGTCTCGATACCACACACACACACACACACACACACGTTTCGTTTTTCTTTTGTGCCTCAGGATATATAAAACAAGTTTATTATACTCTCCTGCCCCGTGGCCAAGAGCGTCTGTTTGGGGAGAGAAATTAGTTCAAGATATGATAAATTATGATATTTATTGCTTAAGTTCATGAAAGTACTTTTCTGTGGCAAATCCTGATCCCAAAAGAAGTACAGTGGGTAAAGTTTGGGGTATGGCCTCACTCAGTTTTTTTCTCTTAGCGGACTGGGTAGGTTTTTCATTCGGTGGGATGTGCTTAGAATGAGAAGGCGTTGGGTGTCATGTTTGTTGTTGTTAAGGAATGAAACAGATTAGACTCAGAAAACACTGCTAGTCCCATCATTTATTTTGGAGATTGCTTAAAAATGAGTCAAAGATTAGAAACAATGATTGTGCAAATAAAAAAGTATCCTCTGCAGGTTTTTTAAAATTATTATTTAAAACAGTTTTTAATTTTAAATATATTTTGGTCATATTCTTTCCCTTCCCCAAGCCCTTTCAGATTCCTCTTCCCTACTCAATTGACTTTAAGTTCTTTCTCAAAAAAAAAACCCAAAAATGCAGTTTTTTAATACTAAATTTTAATTTCAAAAGGTGGAACATTAAGAACAAAGGAAAAATGTATTTTATAAACAGTGAGTGTTAGCTTCAGTTTGACCATTTTTCTTTAGAAAAGTTCTGCTCCCTCAGATACCAGAAGCATCATGTTGGTAACAGGCTTAGCAGAGCGCCTTTTTTTTTTTTTTTGCAGCTGGGAAAAGTTGGGGCAACCAAAGCCAGGAGGCTCTGCATCTCTCTGTAGTGTTGGATAAGTTTATTTTACAGAAGTAAATGAAGAGCCAGTTAAGCAAGCGTATCGCCGGTTGAGAATCCTGGCATTACAGTCAAATCAACAGATGGGCGACAGGAGCAGAAAGCCTGCCCCTGGATTTTTATGAAAAAGCACCACGGGCTGTGTCAGTGAGATGATGAAAACAAGCTTAAGGTGGAAGGATTTTGTTTAAAACAAACAACCCCCCAAACAAAAGAAAAACAAAACCCCAAATAAACATTTATCTCCTTTCTTTCTTCTTTGTCCCCCCCAGCAGTTTCTGTTCAAGTCTCCAGGGAATACTTAGTGAGGCATGAGCATTGCTTTCATGGACTGGTTCTGTGGGGCTCTCCCCAGGTGAAAGGTGTGCTGATTGGGAAGGGCTGAAAGGAGGAAAGAGTCGGTTGCCTGCTGTACACAGAGAGTCCTTGCTATACACACACAGATACTGTGGTTTGTCCTGAGGCAGGTGGGGAGAAATGACCCTGCCTCCCGTGGCCAGAATATAAAATTCACGCTGAAGCTGAGGAAGGAGGGACTCAATCTTACCAGACGGCAGAGGGTTTCAGAAGAGGCGTTTGTGGAGGGCATCTGCGTGGCCCGACTGGATAGTGAGACAGTGAGAGAAACACTTTATCCTTTGTTTACCCTCAGGAGTGTTTCTTTGACTCCCGACTTGCTGAGGTTGTAAATGGGTGCCAAGATCAGGTAGGCAGGAAGTGGTGGAGTCACCTTGACCTAGACACCTAGCTTTACCCACTGTCCCTGTGTTCCCGCCCTTCACGAAGGTCTTGCTCAGGTCTGTAGCTGCAAAGAGTAGATTTTGGAGAATGCATCTAAAGTTTGAGATTGGTTTTCTGAAAAACTCCCAAGATAATGTAAACCTAGGGAAATGACCTGTGGTTTTGTTTGTTTTTCAGACAGGGTCTCACTGTGTAGCTGTGTAGTTCCGGGCTGTCCTGGGACTCACTCTGTAGACCAGGCTGGCTTTAACTCACAGCAGTCCGCCTGCCTCTGCCTCCCGGTGCAAGGATTAAAGGTGTGCACCACCACACTCAGCGTGTGAGTTATTTTTGACATGGGAAATATGTTAGCCCACATTTGAAGGATGCTTCTGGTGCTAATTAGTTGTAACCATTGAGGGAGACTTTTGATAATTTTGAATTACTGCCTGTCAGCACCCATGTGGATTCAGAATGAGCAATTAGCAGGACACTCGCCCTTTCTCCACTGCAACATTTCAACTGTTGCAGTATTTTGTCTTGTGTTTTTAAAGGTTACTTGGCATTAAGTAGTGTTTGGATTGAATTATGAAGTTGGAATTGAGTTGACGATGTCAGTCCCATCCCTTTCAGATTGTGTTTCCATAAGTAGCTGTTCTGGTATTGTCTGGAACAAGGTGAGAAACGGGAGAAGTTCAGCTGTGGATGCTAAACATTTGGGGTGCCATGTGAGTCTCTGGGACCGTGAAGTCACAGGTGTTGTGGTAGGCACTGTGCTTCATACAGGTGTGCTAGGTAAACGCGTGCTGAAAGAATAGTGTCTGGCTTTATGAATTTCCAGGCTGAATGTTTGATTAACTGATTAACTGGAGATGCAGTCACAGTAAAATGGTGTATATGAGTGAGCGGTGGTGAGTCCTGCCTGCATTTCTCAAATGTCCAGTGCTATCCAGGCTCTTCACTTTCTTCCTTGCTAAGACTGCTTGTTACAGAGAGGTCCAGGGGCCAGTCCACAAGCCAGTGGAGGAAGTGGTGTTCTCTTGGCTGAATGGGATAGGCTTTCCAAGCCAGGCTATTATAATGGTTCGTGAGCTTGAATGGGGGAGAGGCACAGAGCTGTCAATATTTAAAGTTCACAAAACAGGACGAAGATGCAGCAATAATCTGTTAGCACGGCTTCAATCGCCGTTTCCGTTTGTCATCCGTTCTTACTGATTTCACGTGTGCAGTGTTTGCATAACCGCACGTCTCTGAGCACGTGTGTGCAGGTCGCATTCCTTGTCTGGCCTTTTCAGTTATTTGTCCCTTTGACAGCAGCTTCCTGGTCCAAAATTTCACAGGGATGCTTTTAAGTCCACTTTATAGTTTACAAGGTTTACAGGGATCTCTTAAGTACAGGTTTGGTTAGAAAGCTTCTTGGGGTGATGGGGCGTCAGTTCTTCTGTCAAAGGGAAAGCAAGCCCCCTCCTGGGGGAATGAAAATTTGGAGAACATCTTTTCCTGCCTGAGAAGCGCTGAGGCATTTATAATGCTGGCCTCCTAGACGACCTCTGCACAGTCTTAGGGATGACCTTGACAGTTCCAGGCCGCAATTGGTGCTCTGACTGCACACAGACCTGTGCGTGACTGAGCAGATCTCATGCCTTGCTAGTTGCCTGGGGGAACCTGAACTTGTTAGAAGCTTAGTTTAAATGTTTTAATGTATATTGTGCAAAATAAGAGGTTCCATTGTGGCATTTTCATAATACATATAATGTACTTTGACCCCGTTGACCCTCCTGCCGTCCTGCTGTCTCTCCTCTCCCGTTTACATTCTTCAGCTAGCTCCTGACTCTCCCTGGAGTAATCCGTTCTTCCTCCTTCCTCCCCAGTTATTTGCTACCTTTGTATTTGATTCAGAATTTATCCCCTCCTCTCCTGGTTTCTGGAGCCCCTTCGTTGTGGTTCCTGAGCAGGGTGTGGTTAGTAATGTTAGCCCCCAGATCCAATGCAGAAAGCCTTCCGGTGAGAAGAGGGCAGCACCCAGGTGACTGCGCATTGCTGATGCCAGCTATTTTTGCCACGTCCAATCGCAGCCTTTGCTGTGGGTCGCAGCTTTTACTGTGTCTGTGAAAGTGTGGAGCAGAGAAGCCCTTGTGGACGCTGACACGTCCACCCCTCTTGGTAGAGTCTCGTGCCCGTGTGCAGGTGCAGGAGCCACCATGGCTGGTGCTTTGGTGACTTGGGGTTTAGCCCGTGGTTCTCAGCAGTCCTCAGTAGTCTGGTCAAAACTGTCTCCCCGTGTGATCCGTAGACTCGGTTCAGAGCCCTCTGAGTGTTCTCTTACACAGGCTTCGCTCGGTTTTCCCCAGGTGGATGTCTAGTTCCTCAGTTGCTGTGTAACCTGCTTGCTACTTAGTACGTACGGACAGAGTCCTCAGTAACATAAAAAACGGTGTGGATATATAGTCTAACTGGGTACACACGGGAGCCTAGTGGATTATTGAGGAAATTGAAGCTTTATTAGTAAGGTGAGGTGAGTTGGCCAGGAATGAGGGGATAGAGTTTGATAGTGATGGCCAAGACCCAGGCTTGCTCTCTCTTCTGTTACTTTATTACAACAGCTTTTCCTTTGCGGTTTGCTCATCCTCTCTCCCAGTCTGGCCTCACTTTCCTTTCTCTCCTCCTACCTCTTAAGAACTGTTTACGGTTTTGCATGCCAAACATAAATTTTTCTGGGGAATATCTACATCTATGCTCAGGTTTATAGGGCTTGCTCCTGGAGAAAGCTTATCTCAGGACTACTCATTGCACCTCATATGGTGTTTTAAGGTTCTGTGAAGCACTTTGTATAGGTGTTCTTGCTCATTTGTGCGGATGTTACTGTTACATCCATTTACTGGAGAGAGAGAACTCAATTTAAGTCACCTGACAGCTTAGATACAGCCAACACCTAAATCTGAATCTAATGTGCACACATACATGTTCATTGTCTTAATCAATTAAAAGCCGCTGTGAGCAGAGTATTTGCTGAGAACTCTACAAAATTAGTAGATCAGACGTGGTTCTTGGCCTCAACAATCAAGCCAAAATAAACAAAGCTATGAGCCATCTGATTTAATTAAGACCAATTAAGGTTGGCTAAATACAGCACAGCGTTTTCTTTAACAGTGGCGTGGTGAGCCTTGGGCGTTGTTTTTAATTTTGTTGAATTGTGAGGCTGGATTTTTCCCCATTTTTAATCATGAAACGCCCAGTCTTTCGTTTTTAGTTAAGTTCTTTCTGCTTGTCCTGAGCTCAGTGCCTTGCTTCCTAGCTAGAATAATCGTGCTGAAGGAGGGGGATGAGGCAGAACAGATAGCAACAGAAATGAAAGAACTGAGGTTGGAGCCAGGCTTGGTGAGCAAGGGCAGTCTTACTTTTTAGTGTGTGTGTGTGTGTTTGTGTATGCATGCATACATACAAGTAATTTTAGGCAGAGTTTCACTATGTAGCCCCTGCTGGCCTGGAACTTGAACCAGCTGGCCTCAAGGTCTGCTTGCGTCTGCCTCCTGAGCGCTGTGATTAAAGATACGCCCCACTAGGCTTGGTGGTGAGATCCCTTACAGTGGCCCTGCTGTAAGAAATTCAGTATGCATTTTATAGCATGGGAAGATGAATTCTTTGAGAGATCAAAGAACCTCTTTAATGCTCCATATTTTAAAATATCTTGTGTCTGCATCTTGTTTCATGCAATTTAATTTTTAGAAGCCATGAACATTTTTTACTAAGTTAGACATTGACCTGCTGACAGGCTCCCGATATGGAAACACCATGCAGCGTTTGCCTGTCAGCAGGGACTGGTTGCCTGGCTCAGAGCACGAAGGAGTTGCCCTTTGCTGTGTTTTTACAGTTGAGATCCGTTTCATTCATTTGGACACACCTTTCACATCTGGTGAGGAGAGTCTCCATAGGTCGACCATTATCAAGCCAAACAGGAAAGACTTTCTCTAATTTCTGTACCTGGAGTGGAAAATTTTTAGTACTGAATTGCTTGCATTGCTCCGTTGGTATTAGGTTAGCTCTCACCGAGTCCCAGGCTCCTGATGCTTCTAATGAGGTTAATTGTAATTCAGCTTCTTGCCCAGCAGCGCCCTGTTAGGTGTCTGGCCACAGGCAGCATGATGTGTTGCCCTTCCATGTAAATAGGTTCTGTCCTGTACGTGGTGTGCCGAACGGGTACAGATGACTACAGCTCAGACACAGTGGGAGGAAGCAGAGATTGTTCCCGGGTGAGGAAGTGTCTTTGTGGACTCAACTGTGAATCGACCATTTAAGAGTCATGGACATGCCAGGTAGAGGGATTAGCACAATTTGGGTGTCCCGGCAACACCTGATAAGTCATGTGCTAATTGTGTAATTTTTGTCCAATTGCATTCGAGGCCACTGAACTTGGAGAAGGGTGGTTTTCAGCATCACAGCCTTTGCCTCAACAGCCACACAGCTCGGCACATTTAATTAAAGCTGTGCTTTGCTATATTACAGTGGTAGGGTTACATGGGGAGTGAGGCAAGAGAAGGGAGGCCAGACATGGGAACACCACCGAAGGGATCAACAGTTTACAGGACATCGTGATGTTTTCAACTAGACGAGATGGAAGAGACTGGAGTGGTGGGTGTTGTCCTTGTATTCAGACGCCCTGGTGTCCCTTTGTGCAGAGATACCTGCCTGTGCTCCAGGTAATGTGGGGTTAGAAAGTCATGGTGCTCCCTCACTGGACAGGCAGACAGATAGACAGGAATCACTCTGCAATGGTAGTCATAGGTACGATGCTATAGCGGTGAGATGATTTAAAACAAAAAAACAAACAAAAAACAGGAGCCTTCTTTGGAAACCGTGAGGCTTTCCCAGGAAGGGGTAGCATTTGAGCTGCTGTTTGAAGGATAAGAAGGGACTTTTTAAGGCCAGCTAGCCCCAGGAAGACATCATAAAATGGTGTCAGAGACTGAAACACTGGGGGCGGGGGGGACACAGGCCCCTGGGGTTTTCAGTGTTGGGACATGAGTCTCAGCAAGATAAATGAGCCTTTTATTTGCAGTGCTTTTTGGTGTTATTTTGTCTGGCTCGAATACCCTGACCTTTTGTAAGTGTTTTGTTGCCTCATGTAGGCCCGATGGAAGCATCCTTGCTGAGCGCCCCTCCTCCTGCAGGTGGCATTCCAGCCAGAGACTGCCTTTTGCTTCTGTTTTGGGAAACTGGAGAGGGACAGCACCACCAGCTCTAGAGAGGAGGAAAACACGGCTACTGAATGCCTTTAACAGACGCACATGGTTGGGGAAGTGAAAGACAGGAGAGCAGAAGGAGAAGGCCTTACAGAGCAACAGGGGAGGCCCTGGGTGGAGAGGGCCACGTTCAGGCGCTTAGAAAACTGGTGCTTCTAAGACCTTCCCAGGTGAACGTTAAGGTCGGGTTAACTCACAGTGCCCCCTGGGGTTGTTAGGGCCAACAGTAGCAGCATGTTTTAGTCTGGTATTTATAGGTTCCATTTAAAATGTGTCTAATAGAGACTCTCTAGACTTGAGCAGAATGGGAAACAAAACCCAACACTTTAAATACTAGTGAACATTATAGCCACATTTCTGGAATGTAGGAAAAACTTAGGATATGAATCCATAGGTTTTTGACCTTTGGCCGTAAGCCCTGTTTTTTGACCTGGCCTTGCCCACACTGTGTCAGTGGTCCCCATGTTCTCGTCTTTCCTTCTGTCTGTAGCCCGGTCAGGTGAAGGTGGAGGGAAGAGGTAGGGATATTTGTATGAGAGTGCTTTTTAAGGATTTATTTTTTATTTTATGTGTATGTCTGTGCAGCATGGTGAGCAGTGCCCTTGGATGCCAGAAGGCGGTGTTGGATCCCCTGAAACTGAAGTTATGGATGGTTGTTAGTCTCCACGTGGGTGCTGGGAACTGATCCCAGGTCCTCTGCCAGAGAAGCCTGTGCTCTTAACTGCTAAGCCATCCACAGCCCTGTGTTAGAGATTTTACCAGTAGACTGCATTTTCTTTTTTTTTGGTTTTTCGAGACAGGGTTTCTCTGTGGCTTTGGAGCCTGTCCTGGAACTCGCTCTGTAGACCAGGCTGGTCTCGAACTCACAGAGATCCGCCTGCCTCTGCCTCCCGAGTGCTGGGATTAAAGGCGTGCGCCACCATCGCCCAGCTAGACTGCATTTTCTAACTGATAGACAGTGTACCTGGCTCCAGGAGGGAAATGGGTGTGGGTAGGTTTGGAGCTTGTGTTGTCCTGCCCAGGGAAACCCTGACACACACCTGCCCTAGGACACAGTCTAGGGCTGACAGCTCTCCTCCTCACACACACCTGTCCTAGGGACAGCCCAGGGCTGACAGCTCTCCTCCTCACACACACCTGCCCTAGGGACAGCCCAGGGCTGACAGCTCTCCTCCTCACACACCTGCCCTAGGAGACAGCCCAGGGCTGACAGCTCTCCTCCTCACACACCTGTCCTAGGACACAGTCTAGGGCTGACAGCTCTCCTCCTCACACACACCTGCCCTAGGGACAGCCCAGGGCTGACAGCTCTCCTCCTCACACACACCTGCCCTAGGGACAGCCCAGGGCTGACAGCTCTCCTCCTCACACACCTGCCCTAGGAGACAGCCCAGGGCTGACAGCTCTCCTCCTCACACACACCTGCCCTAGGGACAGCCCAGGGCTGACAGCTCTCCTCCTCACACACACCTGCCCTAGGGACAGCCCAGGGCTGACAGCTCTCCTCCTCACACACCTGCCCTAGGAGACAGCCCAGGGCTGACAGCTCTCCTCCTCACACACCTGTCCTAGGAGACAGCCCAGGGCTGACAGCTCTCCTCCTCACACACCTGCCCTAGGGACAGCCCAGGGCTGACAGCTCTCCTCCTCACACACACCTGCCCTAGGGACAGCCCAGGGCTGACAGCTCTCCTCCTCACACACCTGCCCTAGGAGACAGCCCAGGGCTGACAGCTCTCCTCCTCACACACCTGTCCTAGGACACAGTCTAGGGCTGACAGCTCTCCTCCTCACACACACCTGCCCTAGGGACAGCCCAGGGCTGACAGCTCTCCTCCTCACACACCTGCCCTAGGAGACAGCCCAGGGCTGACAGCTCTCCTCCTCACACACCTGTCCTAGGAGACAGCCCAGGGCTGACAGCTCTCCTCCTCACACACCTGCCCTAGGGACAGCCCAGGGCTGACAGCTCTCCTCCTCACACACACCTGCCCTAGGGACAGCCCAGGGCTGACAGCTCTCCTCCTCACACACCTGCCCTAGGAGACAGCCCAGGGCTGACAGCTCTCCTCCTCACACACCTGTCCTAGGACACAGTCTAGGGCTGACAGCTCTCCTCCTCACACACACCTGCCCTAGGGACAGCCCAGGGCTGACAGCTCTCCTCCTCACACACACCTGCCCTAGGGACAGCCCAGGGCTGACAGCTCTCCTCCTCACACACCTGCCCTAGGAGACAGCCCAGGGCTGACAGCTCTCCTTCTCACACACCTGCCCTAGGGACAGCCCAGGGCTGACAGCTCTCCTCCTCACACACACCTGCCCTAGGGACAGCCCAGGGCTGACAGCTCTCCTTCTCACACACCTGCCCTAGGGACAGCCCAGGGCTGACAGCTCTCCTCCTCACACACACCTGCCCTAGGGACAGCCCAGGGCTGACAGCTCTCCTCCTCACACACCTGCCCTAGGAGACAGCCCAGGGCTGACAGCTCTCCTCCTCACACACACCTGCCCTAGGGACAGCCCAGGGCTGACAGCTCTCCTCACACACCTGCCCTAGGGACAGCCGAGGGCCAGCAGCTTTTCTTCCCACACTAGGAAAGAATTCGGATCCCAAACTTTTGTTTTCCCATGTCTTTGCTGTGGAAAGGCTCTCTACGGTTCATATCTAGTCAGTTCCGAGAGGAAGTCCCTCTTCTGTCACTGCTACCAAGTGGATTCTGATTTCTGTCTAAATATTGAAGCTCCTTCCTCTCTACGGCTGCTGGCTTTCAATCTTTGAAGTGGTTGCTGTTCTCCAGCCTTCTGCCCCCATTTGTCCCACTCTGTAAGCTCTGGGGTTGGTGATCGCATGTGGTCTGATACCTTACTGGTCACTGTGCAATGATGACTTCCAAGCTTAATATATCTTCTTAAAACCTATTTAATTAGCCGGGCGGTGGTGGTGCACACCTTTAAGCCCAGCACTCGGGAGGCAGAGGCAGGCGGATCTCTGTGAGTTCGAGACCAGCCTGGTCTACAAGAGCTAGTTCCAGGACAGGCTCCAAAGCTACAGAGAAACCCTGTCTTGGGGAAAAAAAAAACAAAAAACAAAAAACCAAAAACCTATTAATTATGTGCCTGGGGTTGGGGAGTATGTGCACATGAGTATATTTGCCCACAGAACCCCAAAGCATCAGATTCCCTGGAGCTGGAGAGACAGGCAGTTGTGAGCCACCTGATGGGGGAGCTGAGACCTGAACTCGGATCTCAGCAAAAGCAGTACCTGCTTTTAACCCCCGAACTCTGTGTCTTGCTCGGCCCCCTCTCCTGATCTTAGACTCCAACGTCCGTCTGCCTCAACTTATTGCCAGTGGTGTGTTTATGATAACTTGGATTCCACTTGCCTCTGCTTTGTCTCCTGCTCGATCTCTTGCTCATTCCAGTATGTGGTGTAATTATATCAGTGTGTCACATTGCTCTTTTATTTTGAGATGAGGTTTCATATTTGTCTACCGCGGCCTTCCGAGTTAATCTGACCTATAACCTTGGGAATTATCCTTGGCCCCTCCTTATGATCCCTTGTGGGCAGTCACTTGTTAAGCACGACTTCCTGCCTGCCCTACATCTTTGTCTCTGCTTCTTTCTTAGTGCCGCTCTCTTGACGTCAGGGGTTTCCCATCGCTGTGTCTGCCCTCTGCCAGTCTTTTGGTCCCCATAGAATTCTGATTATGTAATTCTCACTCTTAAGAGTCATAGGTAGGAGAGGACCAACTTCCACAGATTGTCCTCTGATTTCCACATGAAGTCAGTGCCCCCCCATAAAAGCATATAATTTAAAAATTTATTGTGATTTCCATATTGCCTCCCTGCAGACATTCTTCTCGGTGTTGGTTAAATTTGGGAACCCTCTAGGTCATCACATCGATGGGTCGCTAAAGTTAGTGGCTAATTTCTCTCCATTAATTCACTCGAGTGTCGTTTCTACAGCAGGACTTAATCTCGGCTCTTGAGACTTATGTTGACTCCCTTCTTCAGTTTTCATCAAGATCTTTCCCCCTCGAGCCTCACTGAACCCGGAGCTTTCCTTACATTGGGCCACATACACTGTTTTCTGTAGCCTTTCCAGACTCCGTGGGTGATGCCATGTTCTCTGCTTAGGTGTCCCCTCTGTAAAGGACGCTTTCCTTTGCTCTTTCTGGTAGCTAGGTGTATACCCCTACCCCGCGACCTTGGCTTCTCAAAGTGTTTTATACATGTGTCTCTCATGGTGTTTTACATCCTAAGCAATGGTCAGTAACGTGCTGGTCCTTTATTTACTGTTCGTCAGGCTTGGAACGGTGTTAATCGGAGTTTTCTCCTATGTAATTTGGTCTGTTCTTACACAGAATTAGGTAATTTCGTGGGGGAGCAAAAGTGGTCTTTGAAGATGACTGTCTTTCACTTCTGTTTACAGCTCAGCATCTTTATTACCCTTATTCATATATGGGTTCTGCACATTTCACCTTCCTGGCCGCTCCTTTCTGTCTTTATTTTCTCAGTTATTGATTGGCATTGTCGTAAGGAAGGCAAGATAGCACAGATGCTTAGGGCCTGGATTTGGGTTCCATGTGTAAGGTCTGACTCTTACCTTTCCAGAGCTGTGCCTGTGAAGGTTTTGTTTTGGGTCTAGATGTCAGCAGGATTTGGGGACTGTGTAAACAGGATTGCTAATTGGCAACTTTGTCCATATGAGTGGAATGGAGCTGGGGTCAGCACACTGCCCCCTACAGGAACCTCTAGGGAAGCCACAGTCTAATGGATTGGTTAATCCCAGCGGGGTGTCAATAAACCGGGATAACCTGGTGTGGCCTCTTGGTAAAGACACTTTGCTTGCTTCATTCTGAGTGCATGCAGTGCACATGTTCCTCAGACAGATCGCAGGATGTGAAGCAAAACCTTGTTTGTTAACTCTTGCTTCCCTACCCCAGACATACAGATCTCCTCTGTTGTCTTAGTTTCTGTTCTATGGCTGTGATAAAATACCATGACAAAGACAACTTACAAAGAGTGTACTTGGACTTCTGGTTCCGGAGGGTTAGGTTATGATGGCAGAGCAGAGGCGTGGTGGCAGGCAGCTGGAGCTGCAGCTGCAGAGAGTGCACAGCCCAGTCTGCAAGCAGGAGGCAGAGGGAGCACTGGGGATGATGGCATCTTTGGAAACTTCACCCTATGGTGACACATCTCCATCCCATATAGTTCCACCTGCTGGGGACAGCATTCAAGTGCCTGAGACTTACGGGGACATCTCGTCCAAACCACCACATCTATTAGCAATCTTTTCTTCAGCAAGGTTCTGTTTTCACATCCCATAATCTGCATTCTTCTCACCACTGTTGGACTCGGGGTGCTCCAGGTTCCCACGGCCACCTCTCGAATTACTTGATGTTGGTGATTGGTTTCAGCCACTCTGTGTGGTTCATGCTGGTGTTAACTAAGTTTTCGAGTCATGGGGCACTTACTCTGCCTCTCTGTATGCCTAACTATGGGGCCTGGCCTCAGGCCAGGTGTAAATTGACTTCCTGTTCATGCTTCTCAGGTGTGAACTTTGTAGATGTAGAGTGGAGAGGTTGGATGCACCTAATAGGTACGACACTCACTTTCCTTGTTTTTGAACCGTCTCAGCCTGAAGTTTAAGAATGGGAAATTTTGTGTGGCAGGGTGGCCACCTCATTCTTCTCAGTACAAACAGTATATGTAGCAGTTTATCCCTTAGCGTTTGCTCTCGTGTGTGTATGTGTGTGTGAGTATGTGTATGTGTGTGTGTGTGTGTGTGAGAGAGAGAGAGAGAGAGAGAGAGAGAGAGAGAGAACAGGTGTTTGTACAGGTTGATGTAAGTGAGTGTGTCTGTCTGTGTGTCTGTATGTGTCTATGGAGGCCCAGGGCTGGTGCTGACTGTCTTTCTGTGTTCTCCCTCTAGACCTGTAGCTTACCCGTTCAGTTGTCCTGGGTTGCCAGTGAGCTCTAGGAATCATCTGCCTCCTCCCGAGCAGCAGGATTACATGTGTGCGCTACCACTCCCATTTAAGGTGGAACTTGGGGACCCAAACTCAGGTCTTTATATTTATCCAGCCCCTGCTTTACAGATTGAACCATCTTTCCAGTCCCACATTTGAATTTAAAAAATTAAGTCAAATATAATTTACATTTCTGCTTCAAATTTGGACTCTGGTACCCTATTTTGGATTATTTCCCACAGATTTTGGTGGGTAACTCTACAATTATTTGATAAAAGTGTTGTCCAGAATTCTTTCCCACATCACTGATAGCAGTCTTGCCTAAGTCAAATGAGTCTTGCAGAATTTATAAACATTCTTAGGTTTGTTTGGCTTGTTTTTTTGATGGGGTCTCAGTATGCTGTCTATGGTGGCTTTGAACTAGCCTTTCTCCTGTCTTGGCCTCTTTTGCCCACATCCACCTTGCATTCTGTGTCATGTTTAAATATTCACCAAATACACTGATTCTTAGACCCCCCCTCACCACCCCCGTAGAGTGTACCTTGTGAAACCCATCCAGAGAGCTCACCACAGCGGTTTGTCCTAAAGCTTTGCTGACAGGAGAAATAGCAGCACGGGTAGTACCCTCCTCTCCCAGCATTCCACTTCATCCTTCTCCACCTCTATAAACTCCCCTAACGAAGTCTTCTTGATGCCTGTCTATGAAATCTTCATGGTCTTTGAGCCTCTATGCTTTGCGTATGCCCTACCCTATTAGACCCTAAGGGCGCTTTGTATCAATCACCTGGATCCCAGGAGCAGCGCCTGGCACACGCTGATGTCTGGTGTTTGTTGAACTAATCAATCAAAGCTGATTTCACTAGGATTCTATTCTTGAGAGCTTCCTACAGCGTGACTCACACTTCAGCATCTCAAGCAGGATTTGCTTTTCTTTGTTCTGAACATTTTGTAATTTGTGTTCCCTGATCGTGTCCCACATTCCCGTTTCCAGCTAGCATAGCAGGCTGCAGGCTTCTGGCTTAATTGCCCTCCATTCAGTCAGCTCACTTCCTCCCAGTGGTCACGTTGATGTCTAGAATATTTCTTTCACCATATGAGACATAATAGGCTATTTTAGCAAGGCGTGATTTTGTGTCTTCATTTTAGCCGTGGGAGAATTCTAGCAGATATCCTCAAAGTCGAGGTTCCCGTCCCTGCAGCTCGTCTCTGCATCAGCTTCTGGCTCTGATGCCTCTGCTCTGTGCCTCTGCTGCATCCGGTCCAGAATCCCGCCCCATCCCCCTTCTCTGTGATGCTCATTGGTTCCATGTTGCTTGCTGGTGAAGCATCAAGAGCTTTCTTTGTTGAATACCCAACCTGAGTCATGGTCTCCTGGGCTTGCTGGGTTTTTGAGGGAGGAGGACCCAAGTTACATTGTTGCTAACACCCTTCCCATTTGCTTCATTCAGCAGTAAACTAACAGGTGCCTTCTCCGGAGTCCTGTCCTTCCTTAGGAATTAGTGAGAGGCAGGTGGTATAGAGGGTATGCGGTTTGCCATCATGGGTGAAGCTTAATGGCTATCAGTATTCAGTCTGAGTGGTGCTCATGGTCCTTAGTGTCGGCAGCAGAAGCCGTTCTCTGGGAAGCACACTCTTCCTCCTCTCAGTGAGACAGACAGTCTCCCCAGCTAGGTCCCTCCCTCCCTGTACACTGACATACGGACAGAGAGGCTCCATTTCTGTCTCTCTGTGTCACCCAGTTGGTAGAAGAAGGCTCACTGTAGAAACACGTGTCTGCTAGGTTGGAGTTCAGGCAATAGTGATGCCTTACTGAGAACCCAGCCACTGCACATCGAAACTAAATTCAAATACGTCGTAAACTTTAAAATATCAATTTTATAGACTAGAAAGTCAACTGAGGCTGACCCTCAGTAGAGCAGGTTTTGCCTAATATGTTTAAAGTTCTTGATGTGAGCCCCAAACTGTAAAGTCAATCATTTTTGTAGTTTACATATGGTAAGTTCCATGCATTTTAATTGATTCAATATAAAATAGACAAAATACTTCCTTAGAGGAGAGAAAGCACTGTGAAAACTTTTGCTCAGTATTGGTAAGTTAAATAGTCTAAAACATTACATTTTGAAAATGTTGTTGTTAATTTGTTTATTGAGACAGGCTGGTCTGGAACAATCCTCCTACCTCAGCCTCCCAAGTGGGATGACAGGTATACACCACCTGATTCAGCATCTTTCTTGTGAAAAATGAGTGTAACTGTTGAGCATCTACTTTCTGGAGGGGCTCATGGTGGCAGAGTAATAGGAAGAGTTGTGCGTTGAGTGTGTGCAGAATGAAACAAGTGTTTGCTCCTGGACTGCTTACCTGGGGCAGCTTCGTGTCCTTCTCATCCTGTGCTTAGGAAAGGTCAGTCAGTGGAAGATGCATGCGCAGGAAGCCCCAGGACTAAGAAGCATGGAGGAATGCTCGTTAGTGCTGCTGCTGCTGCTGGTGTGTGTGTGTGTGTTGTGTGTGTGTGTGTGTGTGTGTGTGTGTGTCTGGGCCAGAGAGTCATGGTTTAAGGAGAGCAACATTTCTCCAGCAGGAATCTTCTAAGGCAGTTCTCACTTTGGACTCTCCAGTCTAAGTACCCTTTAAAATCCTCGTACCTTTTCTCTGGAGTTGGGAGGTATTTGAGATTTTCAGTTACTACCTCCCTGGAAGATACCTGGAGAAACCCAGTTGTCATTCCCAAGAACTCTAGTGTCCTTGGTGTGCAGGACTTAGTGTCCCTGCTGTCCCCTCCAGAACGGTGCCTCTCAGCAATCTTGTGACCCCTTAGGGCAGCACCTGACCTGCCCAAGTTGCTGTGCGTGTGTTACAGAGAGGCGTGTGTTACAGAGCTGTTGTGGTTTTTTCTAGATCACATTCGAGTACTTCTGCACATTTAGCGTTATCCTGATTATCATGGGGAGTGGGTTTGGGATGGCTCTGGCTTCAGGGAGTTTGGAACTTTTGGTTACAGCATATTATTGAGACTGCCTGCTTGAGCTTATGATTTGACACCTTCTTGTGAGATTGATAATAAGTGCCACACAAGTTCTGAAACAAAAATGAAGTTGGAGACATGAAAATCTAGCAAAAGAGGGAAAGTTCACTATTTTCTGTAAATATAAATAGAAGGTAAAAGAAGGACCATTTTTGTACATATGTATGTGTTTGTAGAGGCCAGAGGCCAGCCTTGGTTATTGCTCCTCAGAGTTGCTGTCTACTGTGCATTATTTTTTATCTATATATTTGGATCTGTGTGTAGACATGTGCTATATAAGTGCAGGGGCCTTTGGTGTCCAGAAGAGAGTGTCAGATTCCTGGAGCTGGAATCATAGACAGTTGTGAGCCTCCTGCCTGGGTGCTGGGATCTAGCCTCTGGAAGAGCAGCACACACTCTCAACTAATGGCCATCTCTTTAGGCCTTGTGCCTGGATTCTTTATGTGAGTTCCCAGGATGGAACCTGGGTCCTCATGATTGTATGCACGTACTTCATGGGCTGAGCTAGTTGGTGGTACAGGAGATTGAACTTGGCTCTGTGCTTGCTAAGCATATACTCCTCCCCTGAGCTATCTCTCCAAGTCCTGAGGAAGTCCATGTAAAATTAGGATTGATTACAGCTCGCCTTTGGGTTGTTGGGGGAGGGGACTAATGAATGGTAGAAAATAAAGTTATATATTTAGGATAGGTCACATTACAGGATTTAATAAAGCTCAGGTCTGAAGTTTAGATTGGATTGATTTAGAGTTTTAGAGCCGAGCTGTGGCACCATCCCACTTGTAAATTAGGAGCGGTGGTTTGGAGATGAGAGACTGGCGTTCGCAAGCTTGCCCTTATACTGCTGCAGCAGACAGGTCCTGCAGCATGGTGGGGGTGGAGGTGAGAATGAAGGGGACAAAGACAAGCTGCTGCCCAGGCTCCTTGCCTGGGTGGACAGCCATCCAAGGTTCCTTTGCAATGCTGCAGCATCCATCTTTGGTCTACAGGGCTAGAGTATCTGACAGACTTTTCTGTGAAGCAGGAATCTTGAAGGACCATCCTACCTTGTCTTGGCAAAGTTTGGCAGTTGCCTTCTTTTGGGCCCTCCCTGTCCAATTTGGAGAGCACACTGCAACACCTGAGGCAAGGGCAGTTTCTCACCCAAATACCTAGCTCTGCCGCAGTGAAAGCAAACTCCATATGGAACTTCTTTGATGCCCATCATCCGTTTTTGGTGTAAGTGCTTCCAAGAGCAGATGTGTCTCACTATTATGAAAAGCCTTACATTATTAAAACATCATAAATGACATGTTCTTTAGATCTCTGAAGTGCTTATGAAGACCACCTGTCTATCTAAAATATATCTGTTTGACCTTGAAAATATACCTAACATGGCCATGTATTTGATTGTTACAGATGGTTTAACTACTACAGGAGCAGGTCTATCCGCCCCAGCTCTGGGAAGTTTCTGGGTCCACAGTGCAGTAGGCATTTCTACCTAATCTGCTGCAACCATAACCGTTCAAGTAGCAGGGCCACTTAAGAGAGCCGAAGCCCTGTATGCCACAAGCTCCGAGCCTCCTGGGAGCTTTTCCTTTCAGCCTTTTGAGGCCTTATGTGGATTTACGTGTCAGACGTTGGGTGCCAATCGTAGCATGCTTTCTTGAATAGCTATGCCCCAAATAACGACATGGAGACTTATTAATTATGAACGTTTGACCTTCGCTTGGCATTTTCCCAGTTCTTTTAACTTAAATTAACCAGTCTCTATTAATCTACATTGCACGACGCAGCTCAGTTACCTCTGTTCTGTACCATATGTCCGACTTAGTCAGAATCTCATTGGCGTCTCCCTGGCTTTAATGACTAAGGTGATGTCCTGTTCACGATCCGCTGAACAGAAAGCATGCTGCCGCTTCCTACCAGGTCCATTTGGGTGACTCTGAGTTGAAAATGCTTCCCAGGTTATATCAGATGAAGCACAAACTCTAGAAGAATCTCCGTATAAATCTTCATGTTACTGTTTCCCAGGGACTGGAGAGGTGGCTCAGCACTTAGACCGGAACCTGAAGCAGAGGGCCATCCAAGCACACACATGATATCCCTGCTGTGCTCAGTCCTCCTTCTGTGGGACACAGAGCTTCTGCTCATGTATGGGATCTTTATCGTATGGTGACATCTATCACATGGAAATTAAATCTGCACAGTCCAGTATTCTGCACATCTGTGACACTGAGCTATTCCTGGAATGTATATTTTATTACCCGTAATTGTCAGCTTTTGGTATCATTGCTTGCTATGACTTCCTTCCTCCCCGTAGAAAAGTATCTATGTCACTGTCTGCTCACATCACTTTGTTCTAGTTAGGGACATTGTTGCTGTCACGAAACACTGTGACCAAAGCAACTTGGGAGGAAAGGGTTTATTTCAACGTACTTCACACATAACAGTCCATCACGTAGGGACATCAGGACAGGGACTCAAACAGGGACGAACCTGGAGATTCTCGAGGTTTCGTCCATCATCATGAAGGGGAACGTGGTAGCGCGCAGGTGGGCATGTTGCTGGAGCTGTCATGTAAGTGTCATGAATTGAATCTGGGCCTCTTTAAGAACAGCCAGTGCTTTTAATTGCTGAACCAACTCTCCAGTCCCCAATTTAATTTGTGGTGTGTGTGTGTGTGTGTGTGTGTGTGTGTATCTCCCTTTGTGTAGGAACCAGGCAATAGGAAGTCAACTGCCTGCCACACTGAGGGAATCTTGAGAAAAGAGACCTCAAAATCTTCCCTGACAGTGACACACTTCCTCCAACAAGACCATAGCTCCTAATAGTGCTACTCCCTTTGGGGCCATTTTTTTTTTTTTTTTTTTTTTTTTTTTTTTTTTTTTTTTTTTTTTTTTTTGGTTTTTCGAGACAGGGTTTCTCTGTGGCTTTGGAGCCTGTCCTGGAACTAGCTCTGTAGACCAGGCTGGTCTCGAACTCACAGAGATCCGCCTGCCTCTGCCTCCCAAGTGCTGGGATTAAAGGCGTGCGCCACCACCGCCCGGCTTGGGGCCATTTTCTTTAAAACTACTACAATACACTCCCTGGTTCCCAAAAACTTACAGCTATATTAATGAAAAAAAAAAAAACAACACTCAGTCCAACTTCGAAAGTCCCCATAGTCTATCACAGTCTCAACAATGTTTAAAAGTCCAAAGTCTCTTCTGAGATGCATGGAGTCCCTTAACTATAATCTCCCTGTAAAAATCAAATATACCTCTAAAATATGTGACACAGGATATGTGTTACCATTACAAAACACAAACCCTTTGAGGCAGCTCCTGACATTTCAAATCCTCGACACCACTGTCTCCATGCTCCTACCAGTGTGCTACCTTAGGCAGTGCTTAGAGCATTCCACTGCTTTCTTAACCCAAAATCCTTATTATTCCAAGCCAAGATGTGGAACATGGTCCGGCCATCACAGCAATACCCTAACACTCTGCTACCAGTTTGTCTTAGTTAAGGTTTACAATTGCCGTGAAGAGACACCATGACCACGGTAACTCTTATAAAGAAAACATTTAATTGATGTGGCTTGCTTACAGTTTCAGAGGTTCAGTCCTTTATCACCATGATGGGGAGCATGACAGCGTGCAGGCAGACATGGTGCTGGAGCTGAGAGTGCTACATCTTGCAGTCAATAGGAAGTCGACTGCCTATCACGCTGAGGGAAGCTTGAACAAAAGAGACTTCAGAGCCCGCCCCCACAGTGGCACCCTTCCTCCAATGAGGCCACATCACCTAGGGTGTCACTCTCTTTGGGGCCCATTTTCTTTCAAACTGCCTCACTTGGAGACTGTGACTTGTTGGCCTGTTATATGTTATTTAGGTTATAGCTCAGAGTCTGGTTATCCTGTGATGGACTTCTCAGAAGATGGTGGCAGGTGTGTTAAGAGTGTAACCGCACAACTGGGATGATGCCCTGCCAGTGACTGTAGACAGAAGTTTTTGTTCCGCCTGGTCCCACAGCTCTTCGGCCCCCGAAGAAACACACAGAGGCTTCTATTAATTATAAACTGTTTGGGCTATTAGTTCAGGTTTATTATTAACTAGCCCTTACAGTTTAAATTAACCCATAGTTCTTGTCTGTGTTTAGCCATGTGGCTTGGTACCTTTCTTAGCAAGGCATTCTCATCTTGCTTCCTCTGCATCTGGCTTGTGATTGACTCCCTGCCTTTCGTTTTCCCAGAATTCTTAATCTGATTGCCCCACCTGGCTACAGGCTAATAAGTGTTTTATTAAATTAATACGAATGACAAGTCTTTTCAATGCACAAGAGCATTATCCCACAGTGTTGACCCTGGCCTGTGTCTCATAGGCATCTTTTCTCTCCTTGCTATGGCCAAGGCCTAGACCGAGACGGGTGGAGCCACTTGTCTGAGGTCACACGGCTGGAGGAGTGGGGTGGACTCCTCACTCAGCAGTGTCCTTGCCGCCTCTGAGAAGGAGACACCTTTATCAACTTGGGGTATGAAGAAATACTCATTTATAGTTTTAAGAGGCTTTACCTAAAGATGTGATCACCAGAGAGTGGGAAAACACACTTCAGTGTGGTGCTTAGGGCCACACACTGTCAGGACAAGGACAAAGCTTGGCTCTAGTTGGAGGGCCGCACGTGAACAGTTTGTTGGTCTTACTGAGTTGATGGTGATCTGAAAGATTTCAGATGCCCGTGCCTTTAAGTCAGTCCTCCATAGGCTGCGTGCCATGGAGAGTCAGGGAGTGGTGGCATAGGAAACACTACAGAGGGCTCTGCCAGCTCTCAGGCTTGAATAGTTACTGTCCTTTGGGGCATAGTGAGAGAGAGAGAGAGAGAGAGAGAGAGAGAGAGAGAGAGAGAGAGCGCCACAGACAACCTTCCCCCTTCTCTCTCTCATTTTTGAGACAAAAATCTGTCACTGGCCTGAAGCACATTAAGAACCCAGGCCGGCCATCAAGCCCCATGGATGTACCTGTCTCAACCCACTCAGTGTGCTGGAGCTACCAGCCCAGGTAATGTTGTGGGCCTCCTGGGCTGGGTTCATGGCCTCATGCTTTACTGACTGAGCTGTCTTCCCAACCCCTCTCTGCAGCAGGGGGATTCATAGCTATATGTGGAAGTCACTAAGCACATCTAAAGGTGTCCGCTTATTCCTTGGCTTTGGTTACAGATATTTTCCTCATCACCTTAGTTTTGGATTTTAACATTGGCTTATGAGTTTTCTTTAAACTGCTGTTGACTGTTTCCAGGTATGACTTTTATTGGCTGTGGTTTATTTAATTGATCAGTAGGTAGACTCCATGAGTAAAAGTCAGTACTTAGTAAAGATTGTGGGATGTTAGCAGAAAGACCAAAGCGTGCTATAGCTTCACCTCTTCAGTTTAAGAACAGGCAGAGCTGGAAGGATTGTGGCTAGGAAGGCCAGGACTGAGAAAACTCACTGAGGGCTTAGACACTGACCCAACTGGGTGTGCACATTAATGGAAAGTTTTTAAATTGTGTCATCAACTTTAAATATTACATTTTTCCTCTCTTGCCTCCTCGAGGAAGGAGAGGAAAAGTCTCCCCTTTCCCGCCTTTGTAGTCTAATAAGGACTGAAAATGAGCTCACTGTATGGAAGGCATCTCACTGGTTGAACTCCATATTTGTCTTGGGAGGAAATCCAGACCTCAGTGCATGACGACTGGGCTGTGCTTCTGTGTGTTCTAGGGAGGGTTCTCGTAACACTCCCCTTGAGAGACAGTCACCCTAATTGTTTGGTTTTTGTGCTTTCTCAGAGCCCAGTGTCCCTGTGCACGCTGTATCAGAGCTCTTGAATCTGTTTGCTCTGCACAGGATTAGCTATAGACATCCTCAGAGCCTGTGGAATAAACTTTGGCAGTGAATGTGGGTGAAGAAATGAGAAGCAGAAGAAGGAAAACCGGAGAGCGGATGAGGAAGCTGGGGGGCTCATGGCTTTGGAACGCTGGGTCTCTAGCAGGGCATGGCGGTGCCCACCTGTGAGCCCAGCACAAGGGAGGCTGCGGCGGTACTGTCTCCAGTGAGAGGAGAAAAGACTTGGTTCCAAGGGAAGCGTTTAGTGCCTTCGTTGTGCAGGGACAGACAGCAGCTGGCTCCGTGAGCTGTCGGGGCCTTGGACGGCAAAGGGAACTTCACTTTTTTTTTTTTTAAATTATTTATTTATTTATTATGTACGCAGTGTTCTGCCAGCATGTATCCCTGCAGCCCAGAAGAGGGCACCAGATCTCCTTACGGATGGTTGTGAGCCACCATGTGGTTGCTGGGAATTGAACTCAGGACCTCTGGAAGAGCAGCCAGTGCTCTTAACCTCTGAGCCATCTCTCCAGCCCCCTCACTTTTTTTTTTTATAAAGACCCTCAGGACCTTGGCTATGCTGACAGAATCATTATGTATGATTTTCCTAGTTTTACTTTGTGAGTTTATTTCTTTTTCTTTTTCCTTTTTTTTCTTTTGTTTTTTGAGACAGGGTTTTGCTGTAACTTTTGGAGCCTGTCCTGGAACTCACTCTGTAGACCAGGCTAGCCTCAAACTCACAGAGATCCACCTGCCTCTGCCTCCCGAGTGCTGGGATTAAAGGTGCTTGCCACCACCGCCTGGCTGTGGGTTTATTTTCTTTAAACACTGGTGGGGATTGTTCTCTCTGCTGGTCCCTAGGGAGCAGAGCAGGTCCTGGAGGTGGGCTGCAAGGGACCTGAGCTCGCTGCTCACAGTGGCTTCTTTTTTACTTCTTCTTCTCTAAATGTCATCAACTTTTCAAGCCTCAAACCTCTTTATCTTTAAACCAGGAATAAGCACCTGCCCAGATATCCCATGTTTGGGAGGAACAGGAATGCATGATGCAAGAGAGGCCTTGGCTGTTGAGTCAGGCTGGTGTTGGCTATAAGACTTGAGTAAGATACGTGTTTTCATGGTGCCGGTGTCTTCTGCAAATTGAAGTGACAAGCTAGGATGAGCAGAGCGTGTTACCCGGGACACATTAATGTTCATGAATTATTATGAATTATGTTGTCATTGCCAGTAATGTTAATATTAGTGCCAGTAGTGTTAATATTTTTTTAAATGTAAGAACATGCAATAGAATAATCAGATTTCAAAGTTTTGATGTTTAATAGCACAACTGATACCAAGAAAATCATAATAGAAACATAGGCATGGTGGCACAAGCCTGTAATCCTAGTGCTTGGGTGGCTGAGGTGGGAGGACAAGAGTTTGAAGCTAATAAGGCTGTGTAGCAAGGCCCTGGTCAGTAGACAGGGAGAGGAAGTCATGGAGGAAGTAATTGAAAGAGGCAGGACTTTCAGGTCAGCAGCCGTGGGCCTGCATTTTTGTGTCCGTGCTGGGACTCCGACTTACTTGGGGCCTCTTGTCTACCAGAGGTGTTCTACCAGAATCTCCTGTAGTCCAAGCTAACCTCAAACTCACTGTGTAGCTGAGGCCTTGAACCTTTGATCTTCCTGTCTCTACTTCCCAAGTGCTAGCGTTACGGGTGTACACCATGAAGTCTGGCCACAAATAATAATTTCGAGGGAAAAAAATGCTGTTTTATTGTAAAAGTTTGACGCAAAAGTGCATGTAGTTTGTCACCTAGACTGATTGTTTATTTCTGATGTGCCTTTCTGTAGCATGATTAATAAAAACCCAGAGACAGAAAGGAGGTTCACCCTGAAGATCAGAAAAGCAAAGCAGCCAGTCACTGGCTCTTACCTCTACCTCAGTCCAAAATGGCGATCCTGCCTCCAGGAATCTCAGAATAAGACTGTGTCTGAGAACTGTCTCCTCCAGTCTTATATTCCTTTCTAGGGCTGGGATTAAGGGTGTGCACCAATACTGTCTGGTTTCTATGGCAAACTAATGTGGCTGCTGGGATTAAAGGTGTGTGTTACCACTGCCTGGTCTGTAAGGCTGATCAATGTGGCTGTCTTACTCTGATCTTCAGGCAATCTTTCTTTATTAAAATACAAATGAAATATCACTGCACCGTTCTATGAGACAGAGATGTAAGACACCTGTAAGGAAAAGATCAATTATGTCAACACACAGAGAGTGTTCAACATAGTTATATGGTAAATACAAGCGTATTGAGCCATCAGAAATGATGTATGTACTCTATCACGTCAGTAAGATCAGATAGAGTTGCACCTGTACCATGTGGCAGGGACCAGACAGAACGAGCTGTCCTTTTTATGTGCTCAAAACACAGTCCCTGCTATAGGCACCTGCTGTGTGCTGTGCTGTCCTAGAAGCTGCAACCCGTTTGATAAGCTGTGAACTCTAAGGCTGTGTCCTTTTCCTGAACGTGTCTCCTATCTTTAGAGATTCAGAGGAGTATGGCTGAGCTACTCATTTCTGAAATGCTTTCACTGTGGAGGAGTGTATTTCCTTTATTACACATTAATTATTCCTCACCCTTTAACTCACTGTAAAGCCAAAGAAGCACTTTAATGAGGTCTCAGAGCTCTGCTGATGCTGCCGTGGCTCAGACTCCCCCCCCCCCCGCCCCCACCCCCCCCTCCCGGCCTACTGGACTGTCCTCACTGTTTCCTAACTACCAAGTAAGCCTTCCTTCCCTTCTTTCTGGCTCTGTCCTCCAAGCAACCCTGCTAACCACCAGGTCCGCTTGTTCCTACTGTGAACTGGAGCCTTCATCTCCGGGCTGACGTCCTAGCGTGGGCTTCCTTGTTGGTTCCCACACTGTACCAGGCCCCCTGACTTCACATTTACAGGCTGTCTCTGGCCACTGTCTGTTCTCTTTCCAGTCTGCCAGGCTTAGTTTGTACCAGATTGACTCTGTATCAGTGTTGTTTGCGTCGTACTGACTATATTCTGTCCACACTGTATGGCACACGGGATGCAGTCTCTCGGTGTTTGTGAAATAAGTGAGGGAATGAAGGTATTCCATGTGGTCACAGGATAAATTAACGAACAACACTTGAGTTTTTATAAATCTAATAATTATTCTGTAGCAGAAATTGAACTGAAATAGATTACCAGTACTTTCCCTTTCTTAGCTAGTAAGCTGAAATCCAGAAACCAAGTTACTACTGGCTAGTAGCCACACGAGGATTAGCCTGCCTGCCCCTTGCTGTGGCTGACCAAAAATTTTACTGTGATAAAAGTTACATCATTTATTTTAGCCTCTGGGATTTTTCGGTTGTTTTCATTTTGAGACAGGATCTTGCTATGTAGCATCACCTTGATGTCACAGTCCCCCTGCCTCAGCCTCGAGAGTCCTGGGATTATAGGCATGTGCCACCACAGCTATTGTATTGCTGTCATTGTGACAAAATACATAATTAAGACAATCTAAGGAAGGGCGGGTTATTTTGGCCCACAGTTTGAGGGTGCAGTCTACCTTGGTGGGGAAGGCATGGAGCAGGTGCCCCAGGCAGCTGGCCACATCCCACCTGTAGTCAGGAAGCAGAGAGGGATTAGTGTTGGTCCTCAATCCAGGGCTCCAGCCCGTGGATGGTCTGCCCCATCCAGCTGTCTCCCCCTTCAGCCTCACCCAGAAACCCTCTCGTAGACCTTTGTCTCCAGGGCGGGTCTAAATCTCTCGAGTTGGCATCAGTGTGAACCATCACACCCGTCTAGGATTCTTCCCAAACTTTTACAGGGAAAAGAACTAAATACACAGAAGATGAGGAGCTGGTGTATTTGCATGTACCTGTTACCAGCTTAAACAGTGTTACACCGTGGTGGGTATTGGTTCATCTAGTCTGCGCTGGCTTCTGTTTTCTCTTTTCTCCCTCCTGGCTTTTAGGATAGGGCCTTCCTGTCACCTAGGGTGGTCTGGAGCAACCTGCCTTTCTTCCACTGCTGGGGTTTGGATATGAATTGTCCCCTTTAAAAAGCCCCGTGTGTTGAAAGCTTGTTCACCTGCTACTGGATCCAGCTCTCACCAAGAGGTGATCGCATCATGAAGATGTTGGTCTGATCCGTAGATCAATCCTGTCCCGTAATGGAATCCTCATTTGATGGCATTGTTGTGAGGACATGGAACTTTGGGAGGTGTGGGACAGTTTCCTGATAGTGACTTGTCCTGGACCCATCTCTGTCAAGTACCAGAACTCTGCCTCTCTGCAGGCCCACAGTGCTTGTCTCAGCAGCAGAAGGTTCCCTAGCGTATTTACCTCTGAGAGAAAGCGAGAGCCTGAGAGAGAGAGAGAGAGAGAGGCTCCGTTCGCCCTACTGTGCAATACAATACAACGGCCTTCTCCAAGCGTCTTTGGGGGCCTTCTTCATTTCAGAAAGCAGTTGTCCCTCCTTGACCTCAGCCAGGCTGGAAGTATGTGGGGAGCTATATGCAATATTCTGTTGTTTGTACTTTTTAAACCGTGTGCTGCGAGCTGTTGTGTGTCCTCCATGCATCCCAGGGCTGGTGTGTGAGACCTGCACATCCCGCGGTGTGTGCTGTGCTTATTTAAAGCACCAGCAGTTACGATTACAGGATGACGTTAACAACAGGAAGGGCACTCAAGGGGTGAGGTAGGCTTACTTATTTTAGTGAAATTGACTTAAAATCACTGGTGAGTTTTCTCTATGCAAAGAGAGCATCTGAAGAAGGCCATAGTGTGCTCCCTGCCTGAGTGATGTTAACAAATAGGTGGAGGAGCGTGATCGCACCGGCTTTAAACGTCAGGAGCTGTCTTGATTGGAGCGTTACACAGTGTGCATCCAGCGTCGCATGGCACCCTTTATTTTTATTTTATTTTATTTTTGGTTTTTCAAGACAGGGTTTCTCTGTAGCTTTGGAGCCTGTCCTGGAACTAGCTCTTGTAGACCAGGCTGGCCTCGAACTCACAGAGATCCATCTGCCTCTGCCTCCCAAGTGCTGGGATTAAAGGCGTGCGCCACCACCGCCCGTAAATGAGTGAATTTTAAAAAGGTAAAATAACTGCAGAATTTGCATGTAATTGAATAATTTTTTGTAATTAATTTTTTTAAAAGCAAGCTCTACCCCTGCCCCTCTGGAGTAATTTCCCAGCTGTGTGTAGCTTTAGATTTTGCTTCTTGGAAGGAGACAGAAGGTTCATCCTGTTTATTTAACTAAAAATTGCCCCCTCCCTTTTTTTTTTTTTTTTTAAAACCAAACCTAGTGCTGGTAAGAATTTCTGACTCAGTAATTTTGGAAAGAACTACTTCGTTCCAGAAATAGATGCGCTCACACACTGGGTCTTCTGTACTAGTAATTTCCATCGTGTCCGGAAACTGGGTGGATGAAGGACTCATACGGAAGAGGGACTTGTCGGGATCAGGCTGTGGTAAGGACCCCTGCCCCATGCTAGCCTGGAAGGTTCTGGCCAGTGGGAGACACTTTGTGATCACTGTCCTGTGACTATGTGTGTTCCTCCAGTAGCCCCAGCATTTCCACCTGGCATTTGTATCTGGCACTGTGGCTTACGTGAATCTGCCCCTCTTCTGAAGCCCTGCGTTTATCTTAGAGTTCCGTGCAAGGCCATTGGTTTTTGCATCTGATGTTTATATGGTTAGTCTCGTACACCTCAGTGATACTGCACACTCAGTGACATCATGTGCTTATTGCACACCCTTTACTTCTAGTGTCTAGTGCACCGGCAGTCTTCATGCATGATCATTGTGTCACTCGTACCTGCTTTGTTTTTACTACCGTTGCCCTGGAAACCCACATGGCAAGCAAACTCTAATAGGCTTGTTTGTTATCTAGCTGTGTGGTCCAGGCTGGCTTCAAACACGTAGTCTTCCTGGACTGACTTTGAAGGGGTCACCATCTCTCTCTTCACTAGTGTGTTTTTAAAGAAATCATTTTGCTATCTATAATTAGAACAGATACCGTCAGTTTGTGTGTAACTCAGAAAGGGGTTTTAGAAAACCATCATCTTTCGTTTGGATCCTTGTGTCTGCGGTAGCAGAAATACCTTGGCAGAGGAACAGGAATCAGCCTGAGGCTAAGACAGAGGCTGGGTAGTGAGCCACACTTTTCTCCTAGTAAAGGCCCCAGAGGGCAGACTTTTGTGGGAAGGTGCAGGCTGAGAGCAGGGAGGTGAGAGGATTCCCAGCCATGTGCCTCGTACAGCTGTGAAAATGGAAGTAACGGTGAAGAAGGGTCTGTATCTAGCCGGTCAGCCATGTTCTGCGGTTGCTCATGCCATCTAATCTTGGGTCATGCTGCTGCTGCTGCTGCTTCTCCTCCTCCTCCTCCTCCTCCTCCTCCTCCTCCTCCTCCTCCTCCTCCTCCTCCTTCTCTTTTTTATGTTGCCCTGGGTAACCTGGAACCTGCTATGTAGACTGGGCTGACCTTGAATTTACAGCTTCCCTAGTGCTGAGGCTAAAGGCGAGTACCACCATACTGGGCTCCTCTCTTAGTTTTAAAGAATGTTGTTACATTCTATTTTTTAAAAAAAATTTTTAGATTTGTTTACTTTATTTTGTGTATAAATGTTTTTCCTGTGTATATGCATGCACACTACTTGTGTGCCTGGTGCCCATGGTGATCATAGGCGGGTATCTGCTGATGTAACTCTGCCGTCTCTTCGCCCTGAGTGTGAAAGGCACTGACCTCACACACAGCAGAGATTAAAAGGCGCTGCCCACCGCACATGAAGTTCTGAGCCTGACAAGGCAGCTTACAGTCACCATCACTATTTTATCGTAAGAGCAGTGCTGGGAGGGTTCCTTTTAACTTCTCAAGTAGCGAGTTTAAATGTGCGCACATTTCAGAAGTTGGTATTATTTACACATTGGCTCTGTGAGTAACATAGCAGTTCTTCCCTTAGCAAAATGGATGAAAGTAAGAACACCCTGATTGTGCAGTGGAAGAGAATCAGAGCCAGTGCGGACTCGGCTGTCATTTGAGAAGGAACTTGCTACCGTGAAGGCTTTCATTTTTATGGAAAATATGAGAAAAACAAGTGAGTTAGCGTTTGAGTAGAAGAGAATTAGGTTAGCTGTAAGAAGAACTTTCTGAACACAAGCTGTCAAACAGGTAAGAGGAGCCGTTTTCTCAGTGCTGGGAGACAGCACCTCACAGAATGTTCCTTTTGGGCCCCGAGACTGTCGGGCTCTCGGGAGTCCACCTAAAGGTAGCTCAGTCCTGAACCTCTCCCTAGGTCCTGGCAGGGCATCTGCTGGGGTTCTGTCTCCCCTTCAGTGGAGGGTGAGTAATCTTCCTGCCCAGACAGTGAAGCATCCAGAAACCTGAGCACACGCGGTGTCTATTTAAAGCTCTGGGGTGGTTCCAGGGATAATGACACGAGAGCCCATTAGAAAGATGGGCCTTGAGCATGGAGCACAGCCTGCAGCCCCGGAGGATGGCAATGAGACACACACAATTTCCCCCAAATAATCCAGGCTGTGTTTCAGTGTTGTTCAGGGCTCAGTGGTAAATTGTTCAGTTGGTCATTAGCACTTACTTTTTTTAAGTCTTAAAGATTTTTGTATCCTGATGTCAGTGGCACAGGTCCCTCCTCGATCTCGTCAGGGTGGCTGAAGTTGAGTGGTCTGTGTGCTTAGCACAGTGTCAGTCACAGGTCACGTGTCTGTGTTTAGCTGGGAGCAGTTTCTTTCATCACTTGTGATGGCCAAAAATGTCTTTTGGCAGAGACTTGAAGTTAGTAGAAGTCACTCGTGACTATTTAGGTCCTAAGCTGTACACTTGAATTTGAGTCCTCCTTTCTTGCTCACATAAAGGACCACTTGTAGTTCAGGGTTGTTCACTTTGATCTCCTTTCATTCCACTTGAAAAGGACAAAGGCACACACAAAAATTCATGCGCTCTTTCTTAGTGTGAATAACTATGTGCTTGTATGTGAGTATGTATATGTGTGCGCATGAGAGAGTGTGTTCATGTGTATGTGTGCGCATGAGAGAGTGTGTTCATGTGTGTGTGTCTGAGCAGTTCACTTATAGGAGAGTGAGCAGTGTCCCCAGATGCCCAAGCTTTCCAGATGGCCCTGTTGAGTAGCTTGCCCAGCTGGCTCTTCCCCTAACCATGATGTCACACCTCGGCTAGCTCCTCCCCTAACCATGATGTCACACCTCAGATGGCTCCTCCCCTAACTAGGATGTCACACCATAGTCAGCTCCTCCCCTAACCATGATGTCACACCTCAGCTAGCTCCTCCCCTAACCATGATGTCACACCTCAGCTGGCTCCTCCCCTAACCATGATGTCACACCTCAGCTGGCTCCTCCCCTAACTAGGATGTCACACCTCAGCTAGCTCCTCCCCTAACCATGATGTCACACCTCAGCTGGCTCCTCCCCTAACTAGGATGTCACACCGTAGTCAGCTCCTCCCCTAACCATGATGTCACACCTCCACCCCTCCTTCCCTGCCTTGTCCATTCATTGGTTCTGCTCTCTCACACCAGGCCCTCACCTTTTGGCTCAGTACCTGCATCTGGTCTGTCCCGCAGAGCTTCCTTGGAATGCAGAGGGCACAAAGGGAGCGGGCTCCCCCTCCAATCTAGAGCTTTTCTGTTTCTCTTCTCTCCGTGTTAGAATTCCCCTTGCCTTATACTGCTGGAAGGTAGCTGAGCTCAGGTTCCTGCTGCCCTGGTTTGTGACTTTAGTGTGAACCTTTGAGTCATCAGTAGGGAGGGCACTTGAAAAGACTGGTAATTTGAGCCCCTAAATAGGCAGTTTTGAGGCTCCCTGCAAAAAACAACTTCCCTAAAAGGAAGTCTGGAATGTGGCTGAAAAGCTGACTTCAGGCTTTCCTCATCAGTCACCCGTTGTCTTTAGCTTTGCTCCATAACGTCAGTTCTTGTCACAACCCTTTGGTTCCCAGGACAAAGCCCAGGTCCACTGCGGTACAGGTTGATTGCTCTGTCAGCCCCACTGCTGACACCTGGAGGAGCACTCTCCTTCACTGCAAAGAGCGTCTGTAGCCTGTTAAATTCCCTGTGCTCTGATTGGCTAGTGATGTTGAACATGTATATTATGCTCTTTTTATTTATTGCCTTTATTAAAGTCTTTGTTTACAGATTTAGTGTTAGAAAGCTGTATATGACCTCTACGTACATAATGTATTTTGGGTTTTTAATGTATACTTAGTGTTGAACTTGAACTGACTGAATTTCTGGCTTTCTCATCTACACCTGGGGAAGAGGCTGTGGCTGGCTGCTCCTTCATCAGGGCTCCAGCATCGGGGGTGGAGGGGAGGCTGCTGCAGCTTCAGGCATGAGGTACCACAGTCAGGATGGATTAGGAGACCTCACACTGCCAGGCATCCAGTAGCATTAAAGATGCTGAGGTGACATTCAGGGTCAGGTAAAGCCGCTGCTTTCTGCCTTTGAAGTTTGTTGGTAATGGAGACACACTTTTATGTATAGATGCGTGTGTGTGTGTGTGTGTGTGTGTGTGTGTGTGTCCCGCCTGCTAAGCTAAGGAATGCTGGGCGTCACTGTTGCTGGTATTTCCCTGATGAATTGGGGTCACTTGTTTAGGTGAACAGGAAGTTGAAGGGCCCTAGTGTATGTTTCTCAGTCTGGGAATTCTTGGCTTACAGATGGTATCCTGTCTTCTTTTCTGGTTAGAGAGAGGTCTCTCATAAAGGACAAAGACGAGCGTCAAGTCCGCTAAAGAGACGGGTTTACAGTGCTGATCTGGATCCTTCTTTGAAAAGTTTGAGCACTTTTTAGTTTTTTTGTACATTAAACAATTTAAAGATGGCCTGTGTCTGATTAGAACAAAAGGGTTCTTCCTTGTTGATCTCACCGCAGACTGGGGTTGGACTTCACTGCACAAGGAAAACCTTCCTTCTGAAGGCAAACATAGCACCAGGTGGTGGTGTAGCTTTGAACCCAGATGAAATGGTTATACATGGGACATAGGCGTGGACTTCACTAAACCAAACAGATTGTTCCTGTAGAGCTTAGAATGCGTCCCCAGTGCTGCAGGCATTGATCGCAGAGGTGATGGGCAGCCCCTTCTCTGACTCGGCTTTCAGCCGATCCGTGTGGACTCTCAGGTGTGTCTAACGAGAATGGGAAAATATGATAATGACAGTTATAAAGTGGGTAAGAATAAGTTTTTACTGACATCTGTTTTGGGTTTTGGAGTCAAGTTCATTCCATCATCATCTGGGGAGGAAAGAAGCCTCATTTGCTGTTCTTTCTAAAGATCCGGGTTCATAGATCTGTGTCTGAGGACCTCATGTGTTCTCTCTGTGTTTTAAGGCAGTCACTCTCTGGAACGTGGGAATTGTTTATTTTCCTTCCCATGTTTATGTGTTACACAGAAATGTGTAATGTTTTTTCACTCAGCCATCTTTTCTCCTGTGGCCCACAGACCTGCTCCTAAGGGACAGTTTGGTCAGCCTTGGCACTAATGTTGCCGTCGGTGTCTGGGGGCCGCAGGAGACAGGGAGTGCTTCTTCAGCCGTGTTCCCTCCCCACCCCGAAGTCACTGAATGTTTACACGGGGTGGCTGTCCTCTCTGGACACCAACCTGGTTTCCCGGCAACAGCACCTCCTAATTCAGATTTCTCTCTTGCTGCCCTGCGCTAATGGAAGCTTTGTGACCACATGCAGGTCCTGCTCCTCCCTGGGCACCTCGTCCTGTGTAAGTCAGTGCTTTTCTGCTCTGTATACCACTCTTCTGTAAGCTCGGTTATGATGTAGTAGCTTCCAGAATTTGATTAGCCTCTAGATCTTGCGTGTTGGGCAGATGAGCAGGGAGTTCATTCTGCACCTCCCCGCTGAGACCAGTCTGCTTGCTCCAAGGTGTCTACTCCACCTCCTTTTCTGATTACACAAGCTTTACTTACAAGTCATGGAACTCCATGATCAGGGTCACTTTGTGTTTTTAAGAGAAGCTTGATTCTTCCTTAGCTCTGTGAAAGGATTTTGTAGTCCTGGAGTAGTGCAGTTTGCTCTTGCCTGTTTTTTTGCTGGGGTGTTGTCTTCTCAGCTGGAGATTTCCCTGTGCATGGTCATTGTTGCCACAGGAAAGACACACAGAAAGTATCCTGACATTTTTAGGAATTGCGCGTGGGTGGAGCTTTTGAGGTCCTTTGATGGAGGAAGGTCATTGGCTAATAAAGGAACTGCCTTGGCCCATTTTATTGGTTAGAAGATAGGTGGGAGGAGTAAACAGAACAGAACGCTGGGAGGAAGAGGAAGTGAGCTCAGACTCCACAGCTCTCCTCTCGGGAGCAGACGCCTCAGAGAGACGCCATGCTCCCAGCTCCCAGGCAGATGCACATGATGAAGCTCCGACTCAGGATGGACATAGGCTAGAATCTTTCCCGTAAGCGCACCTAGGGTTCGCTACACAGATGATTAGAAATGGGCTAAATTAATATGTGAGAATTAGCCTAGAAGAGGCTAGATAGAAATGGGCCAAGCAGTGATTAAAAGAATACAGTTGTCCGTGTAATTATTTTGGGTAAAGCTAGCCGTGGGGGTGGCCAGGTGCCGGGATGCAGCCCCGCCACCCTTATTACTACAGTCCTTTGCCCCCAGACAGTGTTCATTGAGAAAAGTAGCTGGCCCTTGCTTGCTTCCTTAAGCTATGAAGGCCTGTGAGCCTGGGTTTCATGTATGCTCTCCAGGGCACTGCCTGTACCCTTGAGGGTGCACACATGTTGACATAGGAAAGCTGGCAGGTTTTGCCCCAAGCATCTTTCTTAACTGTAATCTACGTTTCTTAAATTTACTGGAAAATTTGATTCTTTGGTCTACCCCGCCACCACCCCAACACACTCTCCAGTCCTGACAGCAGACGTGATTTGGGAGATGCTGGCTTGTGACACTGTTCTTTCTCTTCCCTGCTTTGCCTTTCCCACATCCGATCTCGAAGCAGAACTTGAGCCCTGGGTTTCTGAGGTTTTAAAAAAAATGCTTTTGCTTAGGGTTCAGTTAAAGCGAAGTCCTTACAGACCTTGCGGCTGTGACAGTTCTTGGGACACTTTCTATTATTGTTGATTTTTGAGGAAATACTGTTATATCGTGCAGCAGTTTATTTTTGAATAAGCTACGTGCCGTGCTCACAGAGGCACCTTGGGGTGAGACATCCTGTTTCCATGGGTTTGCTGGGCATCAGCCTCACATGGCCTTAGGCCTGTAAAGTCAGCAGAGCACAGGTTGCAATCTCCTCTTGGGAACAGTGACTGGGGTCAGACCTTACGACCCGGGCGGATCAGAACTGTGTTTCTGACCCCTCGTGTCAGAGGACCTTGCTTTCTTCCATCTCTTTCATCCCTTCTGCTGCTCTTATTTAGGAAGTGGCCCCCAATTATTCATGACTGTCTGCTCTGTGTCAGATATGATACCGTGGTGAATCGGGGAGACAGCGCCCAGTGAAGTTCTAGTTTAGAACAATGGGCGAGAGATTGGCCATTGGCTGTAGATTTAGAGACCACCCACCAAAGAGTGAGCAGTGTCTTCTCATAGAGAAGGTTAGGTTAGAGACACGGTGGAGCCGCAGAGTCAGCAGGTTCCCGTCTGAGTGCTTTAAGGGAGGTCCTGTGAGGGACTGCAGGCTTGAGGGAGCAAGTTGGATTTGAGTCCCGACTCCACACCCCATTGCTGTGTGAGCTTCTCAAGCCCTAGTTCCCTGTCCTAGGGATGCAGGGAGGGCTGCTGTCCGAAGTCTTGAGACACCTTCCCTGGTGTTTGTAGGCTTGTTTGGCGTGGTGTGTGCAGAAGAAGCCTCGAAAGTTTTAAGCAAGGGCTGAGTCTGCGTCTCATTGCGGAGCTAACCCATCTGCAGAGCAGCTCTGTGGGAAGTGTGAGGCTCACATAGCACTATACGCTGTGCGGTACACGGTCTGCTGAATTCCACGAGACAAGGGGAATGAGAGCTCACCGTGTTTAAATCGCACACTTCCTGTCTGTGTCTGAGGAACAGGAGTTCTTTGTTTCTTCCTATCCTTGGCTTTCAGCTCTGCCCAGGTCTGCAGGCAGAAGCCTGTGTCTTCATGTCTTCCAGTGGTGGGTGGTGCAGGGTTTGTGGGGAGTGCTGGTGGGCTCAGTGGAACTTGGGGGGTGCTCACTTGGCAAGCCATCTCTTGTGCAGAATGATCTGTTAGGACCCTCTTCCAGGTACCAAAACGCCTTTATATATGAGCTGCTCTTGTCTTTCTGGCTCATCAGAGCCCGTGGTAAGCAAATACTGCAGAAGTGCTGTGATGGTGGCCTGCAGCATTGTCTTGGGCAATTTTACCGAATTCCTTGCCTTCCTAGGGGTTGGAATGACCTTCATGTCAGTGGTTTGTCACCGTTTGTCACAGTTGGCACTCGGGTTTCTCTGAGCAGACATATATCACTCACGGCTAATTCATTTATTTTTATATTTACTACCTGGTTTTCAAAGGCATCTGAGCTTCATTTTAAAATGAAATGTACCTTATAGTCTGGAGAAAATGCTACATAGTGCCGTACCAGAAATGGAATTTGGAATGAAAAGAGCGTTCGTGACCCCGTTCTGAAAACATACGCCTGCGCAGAGTGCTGGTGCCCGCACGCATGTTTGGTAGGACACCGCTGAAAACACGTCCTATCTTCAGAGACATGGAGCTGTTGGCAAAATCTTACAGAGTTTGACAAGTGGTCGATAAATCAGCAAAGTGGACCCAGCCATGCGGCCTTTAGTGAGCTAGCACACCTGTTACCGTGTACACTGCTGCCTGTGCGTCTTTCTGTAATTAGCTCTGGTTTTTCCAGGACAGAATTAGTTTCTCTGGCTTTGGGACCCTTGCGTCTTTGGGGTGGTTAGTGCTGGTGTCACAGGGTGGTGTTACATACCTCCTGGCTTGCATCTGTTTGTTACTAGTTTTGTATTATTATTAAGAAATCTGGGTTGTTAGTTAATTATTCTTAGTAGAAATTAAACATTTTTAGAATTTGATAAAAAGAAATCGGAAGTTTGTTTTTTAAAAAACCACTGAAGAACTTGCTTTTACTATGTCATTTCAGTTCCAGTTACTATGGCAATGACGGCAGGGGCAGCAACCACCTTTCCTATGAGCAACCATACCAGGGAGAGAGTGACTGTGGCCAAGCTCACACTGGAGAATTTTTACAGCAACCTGATTTTGCAGCATGAAGAGAGAGAAACCAGGTACAGTGAAGGCTGAGTGTGTGCTTGGTTTTCTGTGGCTGGATGGGAGCCCTGGCCTCTGTTACGTGTTGTACAATGACGGCGCACCTGGTTGCTGGGTTTGTTTCCTGGGTTCCCCGAGTCTTGTGCACATACGCTGGTGTCCCACTTCACTTGTTTAACACAGATCTTTGCAGCCGTGACGTTGTGGTATGCCTTTGTGCGTTTCTCTAGAGAGATGGCTTTAGAAACCAGAGTAATGTATGACATCAGTGGTGCTGCAGGGCATTAGTGGGCACAGAGAAATAAGGACGGCGTGTCATTCTGCCTCAGTGAAACCTGGAGTGTCGTAAGACAGCCAGTGTACTCGAGATGCTCTGTGGGAGTGGGGACAGACGGTAGGGGACCACGGGAACACTTCCCAAATGACAGTGACATTTGATCAGGAAGAACATCGTTCACACATGATAAGAGGAAGTGGAGGAGGTGGAGCAGCACACACCAGGCCTCAGCATCCTGGGCGGGCTCTACCACAGGGCAGTGTCCTGGAAGGGGCCCGCCCGTCTGCTCCTGCTCATTCTGCAGGGAAAAAAAAAAAACTGGAACTCAACCCCGAGCATCCCTGACAGCCCTTTCGTGATAGCAGGCACAGAGGCCAGCATGAGATCTCACTCTGAGGCTGGGCCTGGGGAACAGAACACAAGTGGCATCCAGCAGCAGGCAGCCTGAGATACGTACTGAGAAGTAGTCTCTGGTTTCGTTACCATCACTGGCTGCTGAGTCTCCAGCAGAGTTTAGATGCAGTTGTAATGAGTTTTCCATCAGGAGGAAGGGAGGGAGTGGTCTCAGCACTGATTTAAAAAGGAGCTTATCTTCTGGTGTGTTCTTAGGAGTAGCAGATAATAAAGACTGTGGTAGTTGATCCTCAGTCCTTGACCCCATTTGGGTAAAAATCCTTGACCCGACTTGGTCTTCTGTTGTATAATCCAAAGTTAAAGCTTTGGTCAGTATGAAAATGCTGAATCTAAGTATCTCAGAAAAGAATCCCGATCGTAGTGAATAGTTGGATCTTGGTCCAATGTGAAAGATTTTCTTAGCACACACCCAGTGATTGGCTTGGATAAATAACTGTAGTTCTCAAATGGAAATAAGAATATTTTAGAAAGTCTAATTATTTTTTCCTTTGGAAAAGGCAGAAGAAATTAGAAGTGGCCATGGAAGAAGAAGGATTGGCAGATGAGGAGGTAACGTAACCATCTGTACTAACTGTCTGAATATGACTTCTTACTGTGTTGCCTTTGTGGGTACCTTAGGAGGAGATGGCCTTTGTCCCCAAGAACATCACATTTGCTGAATACCATCCACAGCGTTCTGTGCGTGTGGGACAGGGTTAGGTGCTAGGCACCGTCCATCGACCGTGTTCTGTGTGTGGGAGACGGGGGCAGGCTCTGGACACTGTCCATTTACCCTGCTCTGGGGCAGGCTCTGGACCTGTCCATTGATTCTGTCTTCTTACATTTTTTTCTGAATATTTTTTAATGGTTTACTCCCTAAATAGGCTCTCTTGCATCTCACTGAGTCTTGTAATGGTCTCTTCCTCCTGTCCCCAGTTTTTCTGCACTCTGCAAACAAGTCTGGCTGACTGTCCTTCCTGCCTGTGATGGCTTCAGCGAGATGTCATGCCCCCATACCTCCTCCTGCACACTCCCCGCCCCCTGCACACTCCCCACCCCCTGCACACTCCCCCCCCCCCCAACATCTGTGTTTTGTGCTCAGTTCGTGGTTGGTGGTGCTGTTTGGGAGGCTCAGGAGATGTGGCCTTGCTGGAGGAAGTGTGTCACTGGAGGCTAACTTTGAGAGTTCCAAGAATTACCATTTCAGGATTGCGCTCTCTGCTTCCTGCTTGTGGCTCACGATTATTCGGCTTCCTGCTTCTGCTGCCATGCCTTTGGACTTTAACCTCTGGAACTGTGAGCACAAGCAGCGTCTCTCAGGAGTTACCTTGGTTGTGGTGTTTCATCCCAATAGAAGGGTAGTTAATACCATGCAGTGCAGGCTTCTTTACTAGTGGGCTGTTTCTCTCTGGCCTTAGCTCTTGGCATCCCATCCAGCAGTGACCAATCCTGAATTGCTGTGACTTCTCCCTGCTCATCTGTGGCCCTTTCCAGGTGCTACTTCTGCCTCTTGAAGCTCGCTCTCCTCCCCAGCATCTCGCTTCACTGGGAAATCCTCCCTGATCGCTCAACTGCCTGCCCTACATTCTACACTGGCACTCTTCCTGTCCTTGTGATAGTCTGAGGTCAGCGTCTTCCCAGAGACAGAGACTGCATCCTGCCTCACTCAGCATCGCATCCCAGAGCACACAGAGAGCCGGAGCGGATACTTAGGTAGTGGTGGGCAGTGAGCTTCCCTGCCGGAGCCAGATACTTAGGTAGTGGTGGGCAGTGGTTTGAGTCCCAGCAGCCCCCCTTCCAACAAGTGAAAATTACATATACATCATGGAATATAGCAACTTTGAAAATACACAGACCCCCCCCCCCCCCCATATAGGAGCTCAGAAAAGGTTTTGTGGAGAACGTAGCAGCTGACTTGAATCTGAACTGATGGGCAGAGTTTATTTCACGGACTGGCACTGTGTGTGGCCCAGCCACTGTGCATGCAGAATAGTGAATCTGTGTTAAAGAGGGCAGTAGGAAGGGAAGGGAAGTTGAAGGCGTGCAGAACTAGCTTTAGGGCAGAAAAAAGGCTTTATTCTTCAGATGAGAAAGAGTCACAGCCTAGGCTGACCGACCCTCAGAGGTCAGCAAGGGGCCTGAAGTGAAGACGCTGACCACCAGGTGAGGCTTGGAGCCCAGTGACCTACAGCACCCACAGCTTCCTTCGCTGTGCCTGTCCTGTCCGACATCCTACAGAGGCTAGGGAAGGGTAAAGATATTTACGTAAAATTAGTAAGTGTCTGAAAACCTTGTTTTATCTTCTTAAATTTTAGTGAGAAGAGTAATTTAAAGGCTGCATCCTAGTCCATAGAGAAAGGCAAGCACATCTCCCTTAGTTTTCCTCATTAATATTACAGCTATAATGATTGGGCTCACATAGAATTTTTTTCTATTGTCTTTCTTTCTTTCTTTCTTTTATTTATTTATTTGTTTATTTTTTTGGTGTTTCAAGACAGGGTTTCTCTGTGTTGTCCTGGTTGTTCTGGAACTTTCTTTGTAGACCAGGCTGATCTTGAACTCAGAGATCCTCCTGCCTCTGCCTCCCAAGTGCTGGAATAAAAGGCGAGCGCCACCACTGCCTGGTCAATACAGAAATCTCAAACACCGGATCTTAATTTAAAGTCTAGGGAAAGGTTGCCAGAATAGATGCCCCGCCAAGCACAGTGGATACTCCATACATTGAAGGACAACTTGTAGGATATAGCAGGACCCTGTCACAGGGGGAAAAGGAAAGGGGGGAGGTGGAGGAAGAAATAGGTTTTGTTTGTTTGCTTGATTTTGGTTACATTTGTTCTTCCCGCTCTTGTTAATGACGACCTGCCATTTGTCAGATCTCAGAGCTCGGATCTCCTGTATTAGAGGACAGGGTACAGAGCAGTTGCCCTTCTGTTAGCCCAGTGTGGCCAGGCTCCAGTTGTACAAGATCTGGAAGTCTGGGCTTTTGTCTAAACATTTTAAAGCTACTTTTAGAAATGTTGCCAAGTGATAAAAGAGTTTTAAACCCAACTTGGGAGTTCAGAACTGCGAGGGAACGTCTGTTTGTAGCGTCCCTTGGTGCCCCCTGGTGGACGCTAATGTTTTTTCTTAGTTCTTGTAAATAACTTGTAGAAAACGTCAAATCATTTTGCTTCTTAAAGTTGTTGGCTAGTAATATATGTTTTTAACCATCCCACTTTTTCTATGGAGATAGTTTAAAATCCCTGTATGTTTATTTTAGGCTCTGTGCTTGGACTTTGATTATGTTGTGTATAAAACAAAACAAATTCAATTTTAGTATTAGAATTTCTTGTTTCTTCAAAAAGTATAAACCTAAAATTTTCTTGTGTGTGTGTGTGTGTGTGTGTGTGTATGTGTGTGTGTGTGGATGTGGGGTGCATGTGAGACCAGAGGATAACTTGGGGTGTCAGTCCAGTGCTGTCTGCTTCCCTGTTGACCTGGAGGTCAGTAGGCTAGGCTGCTTGGCCAGCTGGCCTCAGAGCTCCACCTGTCTCTGCCTCCCCAGTGCTGAGATAAAGTGTGTTCCTCCACACCTGGCCGTTTTGCATAAACCATGGGGACTAAACTCGGGGCCTTGTATCTGCAAGATAAGCACTTTACCAACTGAGCTACCTTCAAGTGTGGCTTTTCCTTAGTCCATTCTGTAATAGAAGATGTCTGTGCAGTGGTCCACGGGTGAGCAGTGGGGTCCTTAAACTGTGTGTGGCTCTGTACAGCAGTGGCTGATATGACGTGGTTAGCTGAGCCCTGCAATATCTCAGAACTCTGAAATATTTTAGCTGCTTTCTAGACACTTGAGCTTGCTGCAGACTGAGAATCTGATCCCTTCGGAAAGGAATGGAGTTTCTAATCCCAGCCCTGGGGAGGGAGATGCAAGAGATTGCCAGCTACAAAATGGGATTGTCTCAAAACACAGGGACAGGATATCTGTTAATTAACAAGAGTTATCAAAAATGAATGTTTATTAATGGGAAAATGAAAATAAGTGATTTAAGCTGCAGGAGAGAGCCGTGAAGAGTCGTCTGTCTCAGGTCTTACCTTAGTAGGGGAAAGGAAGGACTAGCACAGGGCTCTTGTTTCAATACACATTCTGAGCACATACAGTAAGTGCTGTTCATGGCTTTAAAAATGTGACGTTGCTTCAGCTACCTCTGGACTGCAGTGCTGCCTGATGGGCTAAAGTCACTGCATAGGTTGTCCTGGGCCAGGGTTCTACTGTGGTGCCCTTTTGTTGAAGGGCTGTGTGCTGGCAGACAGGAGAACCTGTCAGAAACTCAGTGCTTGTCAGTTGGTGCTGTTGTTGCTGTTTTGGGTTTTAGCAGACTCTTGTCTGCAGATCCTCAGCACATGTGCATTTATTATGTGCAATTTGAAATTAAAACAAGCGCTTTTATTGCCATGCGGTATACAGTGCTATAGTGCCACCAAGTGGCCTTTAAGAGAAAACTCTAGTTCTGGACCTTAAATCAAGGTAAGTCCCAGAGCTGCCACCCCATGCACAGAGCAGCGGGTGCTGGGTTCCTGGGAGAGGGGAGCACGTGGGACGCACTGGGCTGTGAAGGCCATCTCTGCTTTTGTAATGATGCAGATGTAGTTGTCTGTTTGTTATTCTTCACTCTGTGGGGGAGCCACCCAGCTCTAAATAAATACACAGAGACTTGTTCTGACTTATTAACGCCCGGCTTTAGCTTGGCATGTTTCTAGCTAGCTTTTCTTAAATTATTCCGTCTACCTTTTTCCTTTCTTTAATCTCTATCTCTTTCTTTTCTTCCTATTCTGTGGCTGACTGTGTTGCTAGGTGGTGGGCCCCTGGCATCCTTCTCTCCTCCTCCTTTTCCCCTCCTCCCTTGCTTCCCTCTTCTGTTTACTCCCTCTGCATGTCTGCCTCACCTGTCCTGCCTGGCTGTTGACCACTAAGCTCTTTATTAGACCAGTCAGGTGTTTCAGACAGGTGAAGGAACAGCGTCACAGAGTTAAACACATGCCACCTGAAGGAACACAACTCAGCTCTGCATCATCTGCGTCATGTGGCAAACATCCCACAGCATAAACAAATATCACACATCTTCAGCTAAGATTTCACAATATCTCCCCCTTTTGTCTAAGTAAAAATGAAAAGTTTTAACTTTAACACAGTAAAACCACATACAACATAAACATCATCAAGAAAGAGTTACTGTGTTCAGTCTGTTTGCAGTTAGAAAATTCAGAGAAAATATTCCATTATCTATCTTAGTAATTCCAAAGGTTTATACCTAATTTACTTTCTAGCCTAGCTAAGGAAATCTATAACTCTGTTTAGTCTTTAGCACCACCAAAGGCCCCAGAAGGATGTAATATTACCTAACAGCACAGACATCTGGCAGTCACCCAAAGTTTTTCTGCAGTGTTGGGGTATCCATCTTCAGCTTGCAGGCCTAGACTATCTAGCAGACTTTCCTGTGAGGCGGAATTTCAAAGGACTGTCCTGCCTTGTCTTGGCAAAGCTCAGCAGTCTTTTTTCCTGTGTTCTTTTCACATTGAAAGCAAACTCCATATGGAGTTTCTTTGATGCCCATCATCCTTTTATGAAGTAAATTGGTGCTGCCAGGAGCAGATGTGTCTCATTGAAATCTTAGCTTATTAAACATCTTAAATGCCTTATTCTGTAGGTCTTTGAATATTTGCAAATAATCTGTTTAAAATATACCTATTTAGCCTTGAAAACATACCTAATATCACAAGTTTGATTGTTATAGATTAACTACTAACCTCATTTCTTAATTGCACATTGCATTTTTAAGTGAGATACATAAGCACAATGCCCTAAATAAGAATAGAAATATTTATACAGTGTAATAAAAATAACTTTAAATTTGTATCAATATACTAAAAATCCATGCCAATGTAAAATATCTGGGATTAATAGTTGTCTTTTTATCTTATATTCCTATATTCCTCTTAATGATATCAAACATCTGTACCCTCAACTCTTGGGAATGTGGGCGTCATATTCTCTAGACCGCATCCTGTTGTCTGTGGGTGAAGGCATTCTTAAGGGTCCCTGAGAAAATTGAGATAGTGGCCAAGTCCTGGGAAGACCAGCTGTAATCTTTGTTGAGATTATATATATCTCCTGTCAAGATTCAGGTCTTCCCTGGTCAAACCTGATCTATATCAATCCTGAAGGAAGCCACAGCCTCTCGTTTCCTGTGGAAATACAAGCAAACCTTCTTCCCCAAAGCAGTGCATATTTTGAGTTAAGATATTATTAGAATACCCAGGCTGGTTTATTTCAGGGGTCCTTCCGTCCCATACCTCAGCAGCTCTCGGGACCCAGACTCCCTGTGAATTTCCCATCTCACATTGCCTTTTTCTTTTATATTACTTCCCTCTCTCTTTAATGACTTTATTATTTTTAAACATTTATTTTTTCTATGATTGCCTATGTCCTTTCTCTTTTCTTACACCTATGCACATTGTTAAACACAGTGGAACCTATTGAGAGTTTTTTCTACTGGACCTCTTTTGCTATGTATTGCTAGCCTTTAAACTGCTAAGCAACGACCTCTACCAGCTTCAGCGGCTGGCTCTGCCTGCTTCTCAGGTCCGTGTAGGCCAAGCCTAAAGCCGGAGGTCTGGTCAGAGGCCCATGACTGGGAACTGCGTTCACCCCCAGAGCTCCGGAATGCCGGTGCTTGTGCCATGGGACTTTTCCACTTAGGTTTTTCACCCCACTTAATGTACTGGCTGTTCAAGGGCTTGCTGTAAGGCGGACTCTCTTAAAGGAGCGTGTCCATTTTTTTAAAGCTTTCTCAGGCCCTGTGATAATTTGTGCTTCATGTTGGTACACCGAAATGTAGTTGGTTATTTTTATTCTTTGCTCTTTGGGGGCCCACCATCCTGTTCCTAAATACATACATGGAGACTTATTCTTACTCAGCTTTTCTTAATTTTAATTATCCCATCTATCATTTGCCTCTGAGCTCTTACCTTTCTCTATTCTATATTGCTTCCTTTTCTTCTTACTCCGTAACTGGTTGTGTAGCTGGGTGAAGCCACAGCATAAATGAATATAACACATCTTAAACTAATATTCCACAGCATATAAACATAAATGTGATTTTAGCTACATTTGTCTATTTAAAGGATTAAAGTTTCCAAAGCCCCAAGATAAGTCTAGTCTGTTTTTTAAAGTAACACATATAAAGCAATATTTGATAAATCTTCATTTCCTTTATTGCCTGGTTCCTACCCAAAGATGCGTGCGCGCACACACACACACACACACACACACACACACACACACACAAAACAGACACACCACAAATCAAACTGGAGGCTGGAGAGGTGGCTCAGTGATTCAAAGCACTGGCTGCTTGCCCCAGATTTAGTTCATAAAACTTACGTGACAGCTCACAGCCAATTGTAACTTGAGTTCCAGGGGATCTGACACCTTTTTCTGACCTGTGGACACCAGGCATTCACATGGTACACAGACGTACATCCAGGCAAAATATCCTTATACATAAAATAAAATAAATTTAAAATAAAAAAAATCAGTGTATCTTCATTGAACTGTGTGAGCTGAAGAAGTTTATTGCTTTGCTCCCACCTCTGCTACAAGTATTAGAGTCCTGTTTTGATGGTACACCTAACTCTACAACAGACAAGCAGGCTCAGGACAGGTGAGTGGCTCTGCCTGGAGCAGTGTGCTGAGCTGATGGAGTCTTAGGACTTGGGTCCTGAGCTCAGCCTCTGAACGGTTGATGGGGTCCCTCAGACATGAGCAGGAGTGGATACCTGTAGTGGCTTTGTTTCCCATTGTGTGCTGCTGCTTCTTTGAACGGTCCCTGTGTCATGGACTTGATTTTTTTTATTAGGTGAGGAGTCAATGAGGTTAGAACAAGAAAGTGAATGATTTCTAAATGCAGCATTTGGGTATTTCAAAATAATGCTTAGAAATAGTTCCTATTTTATTATCTTTGCTGAATCAGAGTGTTACTGTGTTAGTATTGACTTGGATGGGTTTGTTTTCTGTTTGTTTGGTTGGTTTTTTTGGTTTTCAGGTTTTTTTTTTTTTGGCGTGCACCTTTTTTTTAAAAAATTGATTTTTATTGAGCTCTACATTTTTCTCTGCTCCCCTCCCTGCCTTTCCCCTCCCCTTCAGCCCTCCCCCTAGGTCCCTATGCTCCCAATCTACTCAGGAGATCTTGTCTTTTTCTACTTCCCGTGTAGATTAGATCTATGTAAGTCTCTCTTAGTGTCCTCATTGTTGTCTGAGTTCTCTGGGATTGTTATTTGAGACAGAGTATCCCTATAGTCTTGGCTGACCTGGAACTCCCTGATACCCACCTGCCTCTGCTTCCTGAGTGCGGGGATGGAAGGTGTGTGCCACCATTCCCAGCTAGCTTGGATATTTTAATGATACTTTGTAATTTCATGTCGTTAGAAAGTTATATGAACTTTCATGCAGTTTGCTGAAATTTATGCAAGAATCAGTTTTATTCTAAGTAAATCTCCATGGAAACACTGCTGTTGTGTGACTTTGCAGGTCACAGGGTTCCGCAGCTGTGACAGCACCTGGGAAAGTAAATTAATTGGAGCAGATTTGCTGACAAAGTAAAAATAAGTTGCCTGAGGAAGTAGAGCCTGGCTACAGATGCCTGTAATCCCAGCACTCAGGAGCTGGGGCAGGAGGACAGCCGTGAGTTTTAGTCAAGCCTGGGCTACTCAATGATTCTGTCTCAAAAATAAGTAAATAACACATATCAGAATACTCATGGCATTTGCATTATCTAATATTTATTTTTGTGAGTTAAGTTACCACTCACAAGGCAGCAACGTACACATATAATAAAGAGGTTAAGATGATGTAGTCTACTTGAAAAGCCTACTTGTAATGTCTGCTTTCAAGGTACATACTTAAAAGTTGTTTTAAAAATGTTTTCTTATTACTGTTGTATTCTTCCCTTGCTTAATAAATACTTGACATTGGCAGATTACAGAGAAACATGTAATTAAGATACCATACCTCTCTCCTGCCATTTATTTAAAATGATATGTTCATGAGTGAGTGCAGCTTTGTGCAGGAGAGCGCAGGGCCTGAGGAGCCCAGCGCCACCTGATGCCCTGGAGCTGAGTGTGGCTGTTGGAGGCGGCTGCAGCCTCTGCAAGAAAATTACAGTCTTAACCACTGAGCTGTCTCTACAGCTGCTCTGCCTTTGTTGGTTTTCCAAGCTTTCTCTGTAGCCCTGGCTGTCCTGGAACTCACTCTGTAGACCAGGCTGGCCTTGAACTTACAGAGATCCACCTGCCTCTGCCTCCCCAGTGCTGGGATTAAAGGCTGCACCACCACCGCCTGTCTTTGTTTTTGTGTGTATCATCTTTTGACATTATCCATGCCTTTGAAACAGATTTTCTTTAAAATAATCTTTTCAAATTCTATTTTTGATAGAAAAAGTTACGCCGATCACAGCATGCTCGTAAAGAAACAGAGTTCTTACGCCTCAAGAGGACCAGACTTGGCCTGGATGACTTTGAGTCTCTGAAGGTGATCGGGAGAGGAGCTTTCGGAGAGGTGAGCTGCCTTGTTCACGTCACCACTGTTGAGAGTGGATGCTGTACTGTGTTGAAATGTAGTTCCTAGGCTCCAAGGTCACAGGTCAGTTGCTAAGAGTGCTTGCCTAGTATCTGCAAAGCCCTGCTTTTGACTCCGCCCCATTGAAACCAAGTGTGATGGCACACCTCTGCATCCTCAGCACTTTGGAGATGGAGGTAAAGGGTCAGAAATTCAAGGTCATTCACAGCTAATAGTAAGCTCAAGGCCAGCCTGGGCTACACTAGACCCCTGCTCCGTGTGTGTGTGTGTGTGTGTGTGTGTGTGTGTGTGTGTGATGTTATCAATGGTAAATTCCAAGGCTCAGTAAAGGAAGCTACTCTCCTGTCCAACACTTATGTCTGTGCTCTAGGTGCGGCTGGTCCAGAAGAAAGACACAGGGCACATCTACGCCATGAAGATCCTGAGGAAAGCAGACATGCTCGAGAAAGAGCAGGTGTGTCTCCCCCCCGTGCGGTGCCAGGGGCCTCTGTGAGAGGACTCAGAGCAGTGCTGGTGTTGGAAATTGTAGAAAGAAATCCAGCTTACTAGATATTACTAAATTTATAGTCTGTTTTAGTGTTTTCAATGCGTAGGTTCAAATTCCAGTTTCTCCAGCTTTATAAACTCTGTGTTAGTTTGCACAGTTGCTATTAGAAAACAACAGAGCCAGACGGTGTGGAGCACACCTTTCTTTAATCTCAGCACTCGGGAGGCAGAGACAGACGGATCTCTGTGAGTTCCAGGCCAGCCTGGTCTACAGAGCTAGTGCCAGGACAGGCTCCAAAGCTACAGAGAAACCCTGTCTCGAAAAACCAAAACAAGAAAAAGAAAGGAAGGAAGGAGGGAGGGAGGAAGAAAGAAAACAAGAAAACAACACAGCCTGGGGCCTCAGACAACAGAAGCCATTACTTTCTCTTGGTTCTGTTCAAGGTCAGAAAGTTGGGTAGGTTTTAGTTTCTGATGGTTGCTGTCTCCGCTGCCTTCCTTTGGGTGCCACACGCCCTCTCCTGGTGACTGCTGGGAGAGCAGACACAGGATCCCATGGGCACTCCTGCCTCCTGCTGCCTCCTCCTGTGGGAACACCAGCCCATCCTAGCAGACAGGAATCCACCGACGCTGCAGGGTTAGAGAATCTGCTCACCCGTGAGGCTGAAGTAAATGGTTCCCTCGGTTCTGCATATTTAACAAGCACACGAGTGTCTGTGCTCCTGCGTGACTGGTAGGGACGGGTCGTTGGAACGGGTCAGTTACCTCTTCAAAACACTCACGTAGGTGGCTCACATCCGAGCAGAGAGAGACATTCTGGTGGAAGCAGACGGTGCCTGGGTGGTGAAGATGTTCTACAGCTTTCAGGACAAGCGGAATCTCTATCTGATCATGGAATTTCTTCCTGGAGGTGAGTAGCAGTGGCGGACAGACCCGAGCTCAAAGGCACAGGCAGGAATCACGTCAGCTAGTTTTACTACCGACTTACTGAGTTCATACACAGCCACCAGTTTTCAGTGTTTACTTCCAGAGCAGTGGAAGGTGATCTGGCCACAAATCATGTCACTTTGAAGGAGTTGGGATGACATTTTATATGCCCCTATTGTGTGTTCATTGCAGCACACTGTAGAGTTAAAAAAATAGCCTATATTCCGAAAGACAGAATTCTGTCCCTAGGTGTGCCTGTTCACTCTGTCTGTCTAGCGCACTGTAGAGTTAAGGAAATAATAGCCTGTATTCCGAAAGACAGAATTCTGTCCCTAGGTGTGCCTGTTCACTCTGTCTAGCGCACTGTGGAGTTAAGGAAATAATAGCCTGTATTCCGAAAGACAGAATTCTGTCCCTAGGTGTGCCTGTTCACCCTGTCTGTCTGTCTAGCGTACTGTAGAGTTAAGGAAATAGCCTGTATTCAGAAAGACAGAATTCTGTCCCTAGGTGTGCCTGTTCACTCTGTCTAGCACACTGTGGAGTTAAGGAAATAATAGCCTGTATTCCGAAAGACAGAATTCTGTCCCTAGGTGTGCCTGTTCACCCTGTCTGTCTAGCGTACTGTAGAGTTAAGGAAATAGCCTGTATTCAGAAAGACAGAATTCTGTCCCTAGGTGTGCCTGTTCACCCTGTGCTCACCTCTGCTCTGCCCACGATAACAGCACGTGCTCCCCACCGACACTGCTGCATGCACATTGCAGGGTGGTTTGAGGTATGGGGCAAGTCATAAACCTGCAAATCTGGCACAGTCTGTACAAAAGAAGGAAGTCTGCAGAGGGTCCCCTTAACTGGGTGTGGGCTACCACATGCCCATCACGCCAGCACTAGGATTCCAGACAGTTGCTGGCATTCGTCAACAGTGGGCCTGTGACTGAGGCTTCTGGTCTCACACCAGCAAAGGTGAAAGCTGTTGACCCCTGTGGTGAGCAGAGCAGGGGGAGGTGTGAGGACAGTGAGAACCTGGGCTGGGTGCAGGGAGAGGAGCTGCATCACCAGTCTGCAGTCTCTGGGCCCTCTGCCTCGCGCAGGTGACATGATGACGTTGCTGATGAAGAAGGACACCTTGACAGAAGAGGAGACACAGTTCTACATCTCAGAGACTGTCTTGGCGATCGACGCAATCCACCAGCTGGGCTTCATCCACCGGGACATCAAGCCAGACAACCTCCTACTGGATGCCAAGGCATGTGCGGAGCAAGCAAGTCCTCGGGCTTCTCATGCTGTGAGAAACCGCCAGCTCCTGGCTGCAGACAGCAGCCATAGTTAGGTTGTTTGGGGGTTAACTAAGTTTTTTTGTAGAAGGCACGAAAGTGACTGTTCTGGAATAACGTCACGGGAAGTGGCTTTTGAAAAAAATCTCCATTTTCCATTATTTATTTATTTATTTTGGGTTTTTTGAGACAAGATTTCTCTGTCACTTTGTTGCCTGCCCTGGAACTAGCTCTTGTAGACCAGGCTGGCCTCGAACTCACAGAGATTCTCCTGCCTCTGCCTCCCAAATTCTGGGATTAAAGGCATGCGCCACTACCGCCCGGCTCCATTTTCCGTATTTTAAAAATCATCAAACATGCATAACCTCATGTTTCCAGCTATCTGTGTTTTTTTTTTAAGATTGATTTATTTATTATGTATACGACATTCCTTCCATGTATGCTTGCATGCCAGAAGAGGGCACCAGATCTCATTATAGATGGCTGTGAGCCACGATGTAGTTGCTGGGAATTGAACTCAGGACCTCTGGAAGAACAGTCAGTGCTCTTAACCTCTGAACCATCTCTCCAGCCCCCCAGATATCTGTGTTTTAAGTTAAGAATTCTTATAATGATTGCATTAAAGGAGTTTATAATAAGGCTTTTCCGTTTTCACAGTTAATGTAATTTGACTTGACTGGAATTTGTCGTTTTAGGGACACGTAAAGTTGTCTGACTTTGGTCTGTGCACAGGGCTGAAGAAAGCGCACAGGACTGAATTTTATAGGAACCTCTCCCACAACCCCCCAAGCGACTTCTGTGAGTTTGCCTGTCTCCTTTGGTTAGAAATTTGTAGTTCTGAACCCTAGTTCTGCGAGGAAACAAGGCTCCCTCCTCCCCTGAGTTGCCCGTGGTGTAGATGATTTGGGGTGCGGTTCTATATTTTGCCAGTTTGCCCCTCTGACTGCAGTTCTGTCTTGTTGAAATCAGCGTTTCAGAACATGAACTCCAAGCGGAAAGCAGAGACGTGGAAGAAGAACAGGAGGCAGCTGGTGAGTGGCCCAGCAGACTCGGACTCGGGTGTCTCCTTCCCAGGCAGAGTAGGATGGGGACCCTTCTGGGTTCAGCTGTGCCTGGCCCGAGGCCCTAGGGTCACCAAAGGTCAGCGGGGACACACTGTCCATCCTCTCCTGCCAGTGAAGGTTAAGGACCAGACACTTGTGGGAGTGAGCAGAGCGGCAGCGTGTTTTGTTAAGGAGGATTTCAGAAAAGCGGGAAGCTTGGTAGAGTCGGGGATGGGTGGCTCCTGAGAGGAGAAACTGCCGAGATTCCTCTGTTAGGGCTGTGGCAGAAACTGGTTGCGGAGGCTGGACAGTTGTCTGGGCTGTCATGGGCTGAGCCTGTGTCTCCTCCCCCTGGCCCAGCCAGGAGCTGAACATGGATTCCTCTCATGCCGCCCACGCATTTAGCCATGGCTGAAGCCACGTTCTGTTGTCTGCAGCCTTACTAGCTGCTGCCCACGATGGTCACCATTGGGCACTTGACTGGCCTGCTGGCCTCCACCTTGCAGGATTACACTACGCTGTTGGTTTCCGCTGCCTTGGAAAAGACACTGCAGTCTGCTTGGTTAACTGTCTGTGGGGTGGTCTGGGGTCTCCCTCCTGAGACAGGTGGGGTTTCTCAAAGCTGCCTCTTCCTAATCTGAGCTAGAAGCAGGCAGATGTCAAAGGGCAGTAGAGCCCAGCGTACATGGCTGAAGGAGAGGGCCTCACGGAGCGGCAGCCACCACACTGGCCTTTCTCATAACCATAGCCTTGTCCCATCACTGCCTACAGAGAACCACAGAGGAGACATCACCTCTTCTCCTATAGGAGTGTCCTGTAACCTGGGGCGGTGTAACTCCTGTTACAACAACCACCAATCTTTACGGTTAACCAAGCGAACAGGAAGCTTGGGCTATTGGTGCAGTGCTTCAGTTGGCAATCCTAGCCCCTAATGTTTAATTTCATGGCCGTCTCTCACCCTTTGTAGTGAATATAAGAATTGCTTCCGAGGCCTTTCCTCTTTTCATGTATATGGTTCACAGAGGTGTGAGCATCTGCAGCTGGGAATTAACTGAGATGTGAATGTCTGCAGCTGGGAATTAACTGAGGTGTGAACATCTGCCCTAGGAATTAACTGAGATGTGAACATCTGCCCTAGGAATTAACTGAGGTGTGAACATCTGCCCTAGGAATTAACTGAGGTGTGAACATCTGCCCTAGGAATTAACTGAGGTGTGAACATCTGCCCTAGGAATTAACTGAGGTGTGAACATCTGCCCTAGGAATTAACTGAGGTGTGAGTGTCTGCCCTAGGGATTAACTGAGGTGTGAGCATCTGCAGCTGGGAATTAACTGAGGTGTGAGTGTCTGCCCTAGGGATTAACTGAGGTGTGAGCATCTGCAGCTGGGAATTAACTGAGGTGTGAACATCTGCCCTAGGGATTAACTGAGGTGTGAGCATCTGCAGCTGGGAATTAACTGAGATGTGAATGTCTGCAGCTGGGAATTAACTGAGGTGTGAGTGCCTGCCCTAGGGATTAACTGAGGTGTGAGCATCTGCAGCTGGGAATTAACTGAGGTGTGAACATCTGCCCTAGGAATTAACTGAGGTGTGAGTGCCTGCCCTAGGAATTAACTGAGGTGTGAGCATCTGCAGCTGGGAATTAACTGAGATGTGAATGTCTGCAGCTGGGAATTAACTGAGGTGTGAATGTCTATAGCTGGGAATTAACTGGGGTGTGAACGTCTATAGCTGGGAATTAACTGGGGTGTGAACATCTGCCCTAGGGATTAACTGATGTGTGAACATCTGCCCTAGGGATTAACTGAGGTGTGAACGTCTGCATCTGGGAATTAACTGAGGTGTGAGCGTCTGCAGCTGGGAGTTAATTAACTGTGGTGTGAACGTCTGCAGCTGGGAATTAACTAACTGCTGTGTGAACATCTGCAGCTAGGAAGGTAGCTCTGACTTTGTTTTCCTGGTCTCTTACAGAGTGCCCAGCACATGCAGACACCTCATTTTTCAGTTCTAGTCAGCAATGACAAAGCTGCTGACTCTGTGTTCCTTTGGGGAGTGGTAGACCACAGCCTGGCACCTTTTGCATTTTGGGCCCATTTGCTTATTGGCCCAAGTAGCTGCAAACTTTGATATTCTAGTAAACTCTACCGTTTATAAAGTTTATAAAGTGTGTCCAGGAGAAAAATGTCATTCTATTTTTGAATGTGTCGTTTTAGATAAGATGCTACATCTGAGAAAATATTACAGTCTTCCTATTTTAAAAGGGGAGAAGTGAATACCGCTTAACAACTTATCTGAGGGGCAGGCGTTGGTGCTCCCCTGGAACTCCCTACTTAAGAGGCTAAGGCAGGGGCGTTCTGAGTCCTGAGACCAGCCTGGGCTTCATACTGAGACCCCATGTTAAAATATAAACAAAAACACGGCAGAGGATGTCTGTGTTTCCTTCCAAGAGTCATCCTCGTGGGCCAGTGGCTCCCGAGGGAGAAGTGAGAGTTCATCCGTGTCGGTCAGGGGATCCCTTCAGCCCACCAACTGCCAGTTTCCTGTCCCCTGGTCCCTGAAGTGACACCTGCTGTTACGTTTTCAGTAGCTCTACGATAGTGCCCCTGTGGAGAGCTGCCAGCTTTAAGGTTCATTTTATAGGATTTGATGTGGATCGAGGAGGAACATGCACATGGCTCCTGATGTAATGTGCTGGAGTTGAGCTCTAAGGAAGGGAGCTTACAGAGTATGTTTTCTTGGTTTAGCCTCAGGTCAGACTGTTGTAGGTTCTTCCACCTGGAGCTTTGGTGAGCAGAAGCGGGGGCTCCAAGGGTAGCTCATAGGAGTAGTGAGCAGGGAAGTCAGGCCCAGTGGGCGCAGCCTTTTCTTTCCTTTTGAAGTGGACAGGGGCTTCTCCTTGGCCCAGAATCCTGTGTTCTGCATGCGGTACCTGACTCAGCACCTGTCAGCCAGCCCTACATGTGACACACAAAGGCACCAATAAGTGAGAACCTCCTCTAGTGAGTGATCCACACTCCTGAGAGGTTCAGAATGCCAGTTTGACAAGCTGCTCCTTTGTAGGCATATTCCACAGTCGGAACGCCAGACTACATTGCTCCAGAAGTCTTCATGCAGACTGGCTACAACAAACTGTGTGACTGGTGGTCCTTGGGAGTGATCATGTATGAAATGCTGATAGGTAAGTCCTGTTCATGTGTGTGATACGTATCTGTTCATGTGTGTGATACGTATCTGTTCATGTGTGTGATATGTATCTGTTCATGTGTGTGATATGTATCTGTTCATGTGTGTGATACGTATCTGTTTTGGTGACATCGTTTGAACTTATTACAGTTATTAAAGGCAAAAATAGCAGAGTGTTTTGAATCTATTTCCCACATTTTTCAGTGTTAAATACAAATTGATAAATTCCCAATAGACTGCCCAGGGACCCTATGGCAGGGAGAGAGTCATGTATCTTGGCTTTTTTTTTTTTTTATCAAAGGAAGGGTTTAACGTGAAGGTTAAGATGAGACAAGGCGGGACTTCGTTAGTAATGTCACGGTAAACTGGTGCATGCTGGTGTCACCTCAGAGCGCTCGGGCTGTTTGTCTCTCGTGGCTCTGTACCTGTAGGTCTGGCTGAACTGATCACCAAAGCTGATACATTCTGTTTCCCTGATGCCCAGGCTTCCCACCTTTCTGCTCCGAGACACCCCAGGAGACATACAGAAAAGTTATGAGCTGGAAGGAGACACTGGCGTTTCCTCCAGAAGTGCCCGTCTCTGAGAAAGCCAAGGACTTGATTCTCAGGTTCGTGACTTAAAACTTCCTAGGGTCCAAATGATCCATTTCTCAGAGGCAGGGCTGGTGTGTGGAGGAGAATGCCGCTGATCTGGTCAGTTTAAATAAAGGATTTACACAATTCAAACTTTTTAAAAAGATTTTATCATTTTTATGTGTAAGTATGTGGGTACCACTTGCTCATGGAGGCTAGGAGATCCCTTGGAACTGGAGTTACAGGCAGTTGTGAGCCACTTAGTGTGGGTGCTAGGAATTGGACCCAGGTCCTCTGCGAGAGCAGCAAGGGCTCTTAACTACCTGTTTCTCGTTCCCTACAAAATGACATGAATGACACAGAGACTTCTTAGTGCTGAAATCTTGGCCTATAGCTTAGGCGTGTTCCTAACTAGTTTTTATAACTTAAATTAACACATTTATATTAATTTATGTTCTGTCCTGTGGCATTACCTCTCTTGTACCTCCTGTTTCCTTTCCGTGTCTCCTGGCTTCTCCTGCATGCCTAGATTCTCCTCCTCTTCCTTTCTCTCCCTGGAAGTCCCACCCATGCCTCCTGCCTAGCTATTGACCATTCTACTTTTTATTACCGCAATCACAGAAATAGATCTTCACACGGTGCACACACACCCCACAGCAGGACACCCCAGTCACAGCAGTAGGTCTTCACACGGTGCACAGACACCCCAGAGCAGGACATGAAGTGTGAACAACCCTTGTGAGTGGCCAGCCGGCAGCATATTGTGTAAAATTATCAAACTGCACATGACCTTCGACCAGCAGTTTTATTTCTAGGATTTAATAGAGCATATAACCACGTAGGGCAAAGAGTTAGACATGCTTCTTGTGTTATTTTAGTTGTGAAGAGTCAGAACTCACGTATGTCTTCAGCAGCGGCAATGGATGTTACACTCCGATGTCTCCGCACACGGGTCTCAAAAAATCCCTCACAGGAAAACACTGAACAGTATTGAGAAACTTTATTAGTATACTAAGTGGAAAAAAGTCTTAAAATAATCATTAATGTGTCAACACTGTTTTTAATATTATTATGGGAGATGAAGATAAATAGATTTGGAATATTGATGGGATATCTAAATGGTAGATACTTGTGGTGATTTGTATTTCCCCGTTTCTCCCAGAGTAAACTCAGTAAGAAAATGCTTCCTAAAAACATTTGATGTGATACATTTAGAGTGGTTTTTGGTTTTTTTTGTTTGTTTGTTTGTTTGTTTTTTTGGTTTTTCGAGACAGGGTTTCTCTGTAGCTTTGGTGCCTGTCCTGGAACTAGCTCTTGTAGACCAGGCTGGCCTCGAACTCACAGAGATCTGCCTATCTCTGCCTCCCTAGTGCTGGGATTAAAGGCGTGCACCACCACCGCCCGGCTCATTTAGAGTGTTTTAAGTGAAAGATGTGACTGATGATTGGTTTCCTTTTCCAGATTTTGTACTGATTCTGAAAACAGAATTGGGAATGCTGGCGTAGAGGAGATCAAAGGTCACCCCTTCTTTGAGGGTGTAGACTGGGGACATATCAGGTATGTTCTGAGGCCTGGGCTGAGAAAAATGGGCTTCTTGATTGGTGGTTCGTGTGCCTCTGATTTGTCTAGACCAGAGGTTCTCAACCTGTGGATCATGATTCTTTGGGAGGTTGAACGACCCTTTCACAGGGATCACCTAAGATCATCAAAACCACACAATTGCATCATGATTTATAGCAGCAGCAAAGATAGAGTTACGAAGTAGCCACGAAGATAGGGTTATGGTTGGGGTCCCCACAGCATGAGGAGCTGTAAGAAGGCTGCAGCATCAGGAAGGCTGAGAACTGAGGAGAGGAAGCAGTCCTGCCTCATCTGAGAGCCGTCTGCTGTGCTGCTCTCGATGGGTTCCGTAAACGGTCACAGGACAGGAGTGGGTGGTCACAGAGGCCAAGGTTGTGGCTCTTTCCACTCAGTGGAGTCTTAATCAAACTTCCATAATCTTCATGCCCGGGTCTGGAAATTGTGGGTAAGACACCGTGGACAAGGTGTTAAGAGTTCCGCGGGGAAGACGAGAAAGGTACAGTATGTACTCATGAAAGTACTGGGCACAAGACTAACTCTTGTACAGACATGGACGGTACATGCTTTTGCATAATTTTGTAGGCTTAGCACCTAGTAGAGCCTTTAAAAATTTGTGGAAAAATAAAAACCGATAAGGGGTTGAGGTGACTCATCAGGGAAAGACTGAAGATCTGAGTTCAGTCCCCAGCCCTGTGTGGTAGAAGGAGTGCCAACTCCTGAGTGATGTCCTCTGACCTCTGCTCTTCTGTTGTGTGTGTGTACGTACGCGCACACATGTGTGTATGCGCATGTGCATGTGTGTGTACATCATAAGTCAATAAATTTAACTTAAAAATTTTAGTAATAATTTCTTTTATCTATTTCTATAGTTAAATGTTTTTACTATAAGAAAGCATTTTTGTGGAGATGTTTTTTTTAACCTAACCTCTCTGATTGTCTTAAATTCCTACAGTCGGCACGTTTTTGCATTCAGACCTAATCACAAATGTATACGTGTCCCCTCTTTTGCAATCAGATATCTGTGTATGCAGATCTTTTCTAGAATTGTAGCCCTGCCTCACTTAGATTGATCTCACTGTCTCCCATATACTCGACACGACATAAAATCTTCTCAGTAAAAGGCCATCTCTTAACCAGGGTGGTGGCACACACCTTTATTCCCAGCCCTTGGGAAGCAGAGGCAGGCAGATCTCTGTGAGTTCAAGGATAGCCTGGCCAAAAAGTGAGTTCCAGGACAGCCAAGGCTACACAAAGAAAAACTGTCTCAAAAGACAAACGAATAAGTAAAAATTCTTTCTCTTCTAATTTTCCTCTCATTGGGTCTTATTTTTTCACCTTAAAAAAAAATAGCGTGAAGGGTTGAGGAGACTGTGTCAGTGGAAGAGTATCGCCTAGCTGTGCTCAGTCTCCAGGACTGCAGGGGAAAGCAAGAGAGTGTCTTCATGCAGAGTGTGAAACTTCCAAGTAAATGCAAACGTTTTAGTAAAAAGTCACCTCAGCTATCCTGACACCCACGTAGCTGTGTTCAGATGCACAGCAGACACCCTTGGTTTCCTGTCCCGTGCGGTGGTGGGCAGGGCTTTCAAGAACTGTTTGTTGAACAGTTAAGAGTTCAAGAAGATTCATCGTGGCTGATGAATTGTCTTTTTCAGGGAAAGGCCGGCAGCCATCCCGATAGAAATCAAGAGTATCGACGACACCTCCAACTTCGATGATTTCCCTGAGTCTGACATCTTACAGCCGGTGCCGAATGCCGCGGAGCCCGACTACAAATCCAAAGACTGGGTTTTTCTCAATTACACCTATAAAAGGTTTGAAGGGCTGACTCAGCGTGGCTCCATCCCCACGTACATGAAAGCTGGGAAATTATGAGTGATGAGCACAGTCCCGCAGCCGAGAACTCAGGTAGCTGCCTCTGCAGGCTGGCGGTGTCAGCACCAGACACTCACCAGCCCGAGGAACTTCTACAGGGTCGGATTCTGAGACTGCCACAGGAATCGCTTGGCTTTTTAGTATTATTATTATTATTAACTTTATTATACAAGGTACTGGAACAAGGAACGGACATTCCTCCTAACTGCACGGCCTACGTGCATGTTGAGGTCCATCCTGCCACGTGCTGAGCTCCCCACTACAACACTAATCCAGCCAGAGCTGCGTAGCGCTGACCGCACCGCGGCAGCCGGAGGTCACTCTCGGTGTCTCTGCTTCACTGCAAAGTGCATGAGTCTTGAATCAGTAAAAAGAAAAAGCCATCTCTAGCTGCTACTAGAACATTCGCCCTGCTGGTTTGGACATCACAGCTCTAGGTGAAGACGGTTTCCGTGCCGGTCCTATGGAACTGAAGGAGAAGTAAGCGTTAGGATTTCCTGTCAGGTGCTCACACAGATCCCGGGGCAGGGAAGACGAGCTTCTGTCAGGGTGAGGATGTGTCTGCCTCCCTCCAGCATCTGCCAAGGTTGACTGTGCTGAGAGGTGGTAGCAACTGTTTTCCACACGCAGGGAGACATTTGTGCAAATGTCAGTTACTTTTCTTGTGACATGAGGACTTCTTTTTTAACAAGAGGACAGACATTATTTTAACATGATGGTGAGTTGAGTTTCAGAAATGACCATGAAAGCTGCTTGTAGAACCTAGAGTATTTTTATTAAATATTTTTTTAAATGTCAGACTTCTGATCCTGTCAGTGGACATGTGAAGAGCAGGAGTATGCGTTCCTTCTTTGCTGGTGATGTTCGTTCCCTTCAATAGCATTAGTGTCATTGTTTGCCAATGAACCAAAGATCCTGAACAGTGGCTGTCAGTGCTGAGTGGAATTCTGCTTTCCAGGGGTGCCACACTCCATGTGACAAAGGCCAGCCTTGTTTGTAGTTAGCTCATCACTGTGGTTAAAGCCCTCAGTGGAGTAAAGGAAGCGAGTACAGGCGGGGGGAAGGGGGGGCAGGGGAGAGGGGGTTGGAGACTGGGCAGAAAACGTCAGCATCAAATCCCTTGGGTACTCCCCTAATGATTACATCATCCTATCTTGCTCAGCATCTTGATTCTGAACTGACTTTCTGAAGAGGTTTAGTTACTTAAGCTGTTGTTGAGAATAACGTCTCAGCGAGTGAGTAATGTTTATCCTCTGTGATGGAGGTGGAGTAGGGATTCATCGGGAGCCGTGTCTCTCCTGAGGACTGAGCATTGTGATGGACATGTGATGGAGGTGGAACGAGGATTCGTAGGGAACCATGTCTCTCCTGAGAGCATTGCTTCTGTAGCACCGCTGCTCATCAAAGCAGACCGGACACGGTGGAGAGCTCATCTCACTGATGACTTTAACTAGCCGCCTTAATTTATGTGAGATGTATGGGTTTCTGCAACTCACCTGCTTCAAAGGTATTCAGCGGCAAAGGCCCCTGGCTGTGTATGGGGCTGTACTGGTGCAGGGGTGAGTAGGCTGGATACAGACATCTTGCTGTATTCTCCAGCTCAGATGCAATAACTACCTAACTACCGCAGGAAGACAGTGTTGTCAAGTGCAGGTAGCTCGGGAGGGTTGGGAGTGCTGTAAAGAAGAATTCCTCAGCTTGTTTCCACCATGTAGGGACAGCGCTTCTCTGACCTCCCTGTTGTGAGAAGCAGGTCTCCTGGTGGTGGAGGCCATCTGGGATTTCTCAGGAAAGCCTTTCTTAAGCTACTGTCTAAAGTCTGTGCCTGCCGCTTGGAAGCTAAAAATATGAGTCATGGTGCAAATTAAGCAGATAATTTGTAAGATGCCCTGAGACTGACTTGTCCCTTACAGATCCCCGTATCTCAGGTGAATCACGTAATGTAGGAGACAGAAGCCTGTGACATTTTCTCTAGTCTCTAATCAGGTCAAAGAAGGTTTACCATGTACTCCATGGTTTGGGTTTCTCTAAGATAAAGTATGTATAATCCGGACTTATTGGTTTCCTGTTTTAATACAGTCTTTTGCTTTTTCGTTGAAACCTTTGTGTCAGAGCAGTCACTCACAGCTGAGTCTCCAGCGTGAAAGCCTAGGCTGTCCGGAGCAGCAGCGACCACTTAGCCATAGGTGACCGAGCGGCTGTCAGTTCAGTGAAAATGCAGCTGTGGGACATTAACAGCATTCGTTGGTTGCGTAGGCTTAAGATAGGGCTCGTTTATTCCCACAACAGCACAGCTCTGTAAGACATGCATAGCTTTGTACACGCTGTCCACTGACTCTCGGTGTTCTGGTGCAGAAGATCCTTAGACAGTCCATGCTGTCAGGAGTAGTAGCTACCTGTCTTTAAGGCCTACGAGTAACTTAAGGGTCAGATGAGAGTCCCTGGCTACCTGGCACATTCTCTCTTTGAATTGTTAAAATTCAAAAGCAGCCATTTTGCTGTGATCACTATTACTTGTCGTTTTATTTCAAATTCCAGTGCATTTATTTCTGGAAAATCTTAGGAAGCCTACACTTAATAAATATCGGGACTACTAGACATATTTTAGATTTTTATTACAAAATGTGAGAAGGGAATGCTGCTTTAAAAAGAATAAAGAAATAAAAGTGTATTGTAGTTATTTTTTTAAACCAGTATAATTCAGCAGTTGTCCAGAACCATCATGCTTCCGAGTCCAGCGTTTCGAAGACTGTTGGGCAGCAAGAATGAAAACCATGTTTCTGAAAGTTCTGTTGGTGGGGTTTCTTTATTTCCGTGTGTGTGTGTGTGTGTGTGTGTGTGTGTGTGTGTGTTTTGTTGTTTGCAGGTTGGCGCTATCTAAAACTTAAATACTATTTTGTGATTGAAATTACCAAATATAGCTAGTTCACCTGAAGATCATGTCATGAAGATAGCTAGTTCACCTGACGATCACATTATGAAGATAGCTAGTTCACCTGAAGATCATGTCATGAAGATAGCTAGTTCACCTGACGATCACATCATGAAGATAGCTAGTTCACCTGAAGATCACATCATGAAGATAGCTAGTTCACCTGAAGATCATATCATGAAGATAGCTAGTTCACCTGAAGATCACATCATGAAGATAGCTAGTTTACCTGACGATCATATCATGAAGATAGCTAGTTCACCTGACGATCATATCATGAAGATAGCTAGTTTACCTGACGATCACATCATGAAGATAGCTAGTTCACCTGAAGATCACATCATGAAGATAGCTAGTTTACCTGACGATCACGTCATGAGAATATCTTGTTCACCTGATGATCACGTCATGAAAGGCTCAAGTATTTGGAGCCCGGATCGTATTAACATTTAAACAGTCAAAACAGTTGCCCAAGTGTGGGTTTAAAATTGTTGGGATCCATAGCTGAAAACACACAGGGAGCAGGAACGAGTGCACGTGACACAAGGCCTCACGGTGAGGAAATGACCCCATCACACAAACATGGGAGTGTGAACCCCTTTCATCCTACGACTGTCATCCCTGTTGCTTTGTCCTCAGTCAGAGAGGGAGCTAGGTGCTCAAAACGTAACATCAGTCCTCACAGAACCTGGGGTTGCTGAGAGATGGCTGAGCAGTCAGGAGTGAGCACCGCCCTCACAGAGGACCCATGCACAGGCTGCTCATAGTCGCTTGTAAACTCTGGGGGATCAGACGACTGTAGCATCTGCAGTCACACGTCAGCGTAATTAGACGTGGTAAAAATGACGTGCCGCAAAGGACCCCGTGTGTGACTGTGACCGTGTCAACTGCCTATTAACTGGTACCCGGTCTGGTTACCAGGGTGGGCCTCACTGTACATCCATGGATACTGGAAACCAAACCGGGCTTCTTCTCGGAACATTGAACAGATGAGCTCTTGTCACCCGCAAGCCTGGTCTGGGTCACACAGGGAGACCCTGTCTCGGAGGGAGACAGCAACAGCAATGGTCTTCAGTCTACAGCACTGCACTCGTCTGTCAGGGCCAGTGAGCTGCAGGCGGGTTCCCATCCTTCTTTCCTGACCTGCCTATAGGACTGGAGCAATGAGAACCACTGTTGTGGGAGGTCCTCCCACTCCTCCAGCCTAGAGCCGCTGAGATACCAGCCCATTGGGGCGTGGTCTCTCTCCCTTTAAAAAAGTGGCCACTTCCCTCTCCTCTCTCTCTTCACTTCCTGCTCTGCCGGTGACTAGACTCCCTTCCTGGTTGCGTAGAGGGCTGTTGTCTGGGACAGTGATCTGTAAGTTTTTTCCCCTTTAAATAAATACCACCCTATTAATCATAATTCCAAACTGGTGTGGCATTGTTTGTGACTTACGCCTTCAGTTGGCGCCCAACATTTGGTGTTAGGACCTCTCCTGCCGGCCGCTTCGGCTTGGCGCAAGCCTCCCTTCCTCAGCCGCGGCCTTGTTGGTGGCGGCCTTGTGGCCTGTGTCTTGTGCGTGGAGCCAGCAGCTTAATACTTCCAGTCCCCACGCACCCTATCGTCTGCCTCCCCACGTGGATTTAAACTCCACAGGCCTGCGTAGTCTCTGCCCACGTGGTTTGCTCTTTTCTGAGTTGTTTTTAAATCTCCCTTGCAAGCACAGCTCTTAAGTGGCGCGAACCAGAGCACGCAGTTGCTGAAAGCTGCAACCCCTCAGGGTGACTCTGTCACGTGGAGGCATAAGCGGCTTCCAGGTTGCTCTTCTCTAGCCCTGGATTCTGGGTTTCTGGTTCCGTCTCCGGAATTGATTTAATTACATTTACTTTGTTGAGAAACTTGCATTTTCCAGTTTTTAACATCTACTAAGGCACTGAAACAGGACCCCGTTTTTCATAGCAACTCGGCAACAGCGCCACTTGCTGGATAATAGGTAATATGGCAGTTTTCGTTTCTAACGCAACTTTACTGCTTTGTTTTCACTAATACAATGGATTAGTAAATTTATATTTACTAATACAATGGATTACATCATACAAGGTTTATATGATTATGGGGATACCTTAATTTGCTTGTTACTAGGTTTCAGTTTTCTTTTCCATATTCTATCATTAAGGAAGAATATGGCACTCCTAAGAACGATAGAATCTTTACGAACAAATAATGAACAACTAATTGACAGGATTAAAATTATTGAAAATCAGAGGTTATCTGAACAAGTGGATACTATGACAGACAAAATTGACTCCATGTCCAAGGGTATTAGAAAGTTACCTGAAAGGGTTCAGGCTGTTGAACTTGACCTTCAGACTTTATCACAAAGTTTTGATAAGGTAACAGACAGAATATACCTCCAAGATGGGAATCTACATGATATACAAGAAAAGTTAAAGGAGGACATGTTATCTTTGAAGGAAAAAATTAAAGCTTTGGAATCACAGGTGCAGAATGGGGACCAAAAAATTGATACCTCAGTGAAATCACTGGAAATATATACAGGTCAGGAGATTCAGGATTTAAGAGAGACAATGATAAAAAGATTTGAAAAGATTGGAGAAATTATTGCAGCTGGTGAACAGAGTAAGGAGGCACAAGGACAGGATACAATGCCTCCACCAGCTATTAGAACTGGCTTACCCAGGGTTCTAGCGACATACCCTATACTTAATTCTGACAAAGCATCAACTTCTAAAGGCTCAAAGGGAGTCAGAGAAGCTAGATGGACGCCAATAGCAATGAATGATCTGAAAGAAATTAAGCAAGCTGTTGTTAATTTTGGCTTGCACAATGCATATGTAAAGGAAATGATAAGGACTTGGGCTTCTAATGCTAGAGCTACCACCCATGATTTCTATCAGTTAGTGTCTGCAGTTTTAGATAATGGACCTTCCTTGATGTTTGGAATTTATTTCAGAGAAGAATCCAAACATATGGAACAGCAAGGAAGAGCAAAGGGTGTTGAGGTTTCCCAAGATCAAATTCTTGGTGCAGGAGAAAATGCTGATCCACAGGTCCAGGCACTTTATGACAATGAAATACTGTGTCTATGTCACCAAGCAGATTTAAATGCTTGGAATAGGATACAAGATCCAGCAAAAAGGGTTGAATCATATACCAGAATTAGGCAGGGACAGAGAGAACCCTTTATTGACTTTTTGCAAAGATTAATTAAGGTTCTGGACATAGGGGGAACAGACCCAGAAGCTAGATGAATACTTCTTGAATCTCTAGCTTTTGAGAATGCAAACATAGAATGCAAAAAGATAATTGGGCCTTTAAAGTCTAGATCAGTACCTATGGATGAATGGATTCAGCATACGATGAATGTTGAGACGTTTAGCTATAATGATGAATCTTGGGTAGGAGAAGCGATTTCCAAAGCAATGAGGAGACATCAAACTGCCAGGTGTTTTAATTGTGGTAAATTAGGACATTTGCAAAGGGATTGCAGGCAAAGAATTTCTAGGAATAATATTTCTTCTGGGAATGACAAAAATAGGAGACCTAGGCCTTCAGGTATATGTAGGAGATGCGATAAAGGCTGGCATTGGTCTAACGAATGTAGGTCAACAACAGACAGATGGGGCAATCCGATATCATCGGGAAACTCCTTGGGGGGCCTCTTGCAGGCCCCCAAGCCAACAGTGGCCCAGTCATTCCCAGTCACAGTGGAGAACGTGCCTCACCAAGAAAATTAAAAGCTCCAATTTCTGCTGTAAAAAGTAATACTGGTCTAAATGATGAATTACGTGTGGAGGATGAGTCAAAAAATTCAGTAGGACAGAGTAAACATATATTTTGGCAGACTTCTATTAATGATCAAAGACCAAAGCTAAGAGTCTGTATAAATGGCACTTTTATTGAAGGCTTATTAGACACAGGTGCGGATGTAAGTATCATTACCCCAGAATCTTGACATCCGAATTGGCCTCTTCAAGAGGTAGATGTTCAGTTCCTGGGAATTGGAACCCTATCTCGTGTAAAACAAAGCACAAGATGGGTTGAATGCATAGGGCCCGAAGGGCAAATAGGAAGACTAAGGCCATATATAGCCAATATTGCCATAAATTTATGGGGCCGTGACCTGCTACAGCAATGGATTACCCAAATTAACATTTCTGTAGTTCCAGGAACTCATAATTCTGGGAAAGATATGATGAGGTATTATGGAAAAAGGTCACCAGCCATTCAGGCTGTACAAGAACATACAGCAAATACCAAACCTTTAGAGGCACCAACAGCCCTACCTTTAAAATGGCTAACTGAGAAGCCAATATGGATCAAACAGTGGCCTCTAGCTGAAGATAAATTACAGGCATTGGAACAGCTGGTGCAAGAGCAACTAGATGCTCATCATATTGAAGAATCAACCAGCCCTTGGAATTCTCCTGTGTTTGTTGTAAAAAAGAAATCTGGTAAATGGAGAATGGTGACAGATCTAAGAGCTGTCAACAAAGTAATTCAACCTATGGAACCACTACAATCTGGAATTCCTTTGCCTTCTCTGTTACCAAAAGGATGGCCTCTTATAGTTATTGATTTGAAAGATTGTTTTTTCACTATACCGTTACAAGAAAAGGATAGAGAAAAATTTGCCTTCACAGTGCCTACTTATAATAATTCTCAGCCTAATAGGAGATATCAATGGACTGTCCTCCCACAAGGTATGCTCAATAGTCCTACATTGTGCCAATATTTTGTAAATAAGCCATTGGAAATAATTCGTAAACAATTCCCCAAGTCCATAATTTATCATTACATGGATGACATCTTGGTATCTGATTCAAATAAAGATACTTTAGAAAGGATGTTTGAAGAAGTAAAGAAAGTCTTGCCTAGGTGGGGATTACAAATTGCCCCTGAAAAGATTCAAAGAGGAAATTCTATTAATTACCTAGGTTACAGAATAGGGTTAGAAAAAAATTAAAATGCAAAAGGTACAAATTAGGAGAGACCAGTTAAAGACTCTTAATGACTTCCAAAGATTGTTAGGAGACATTTCCAGTCTACGACCAGCTGTTGGGATAACACCTGATCTAATAGTTCATTTAAACAAAACCTTAGATGGTGATAAAGATTTGAATAGTCCATGAAAACTGACAGCGGAAGCAGAAAAGGAACTGACAATGATTGAGGAGAAATTACAACAGGCACATGTGGATAGGGTGAACCCAAATCTTAGCTGCATCCTAGTCATATTGCCTTCCAGAATTTCTCCTACAGGGATTCTAATGCAGAGGGAAGATATTATTTTAGAGTGGATATTTATACCTAATAAACCAAGTAAAAAATTAAACACTTATGTGGAAAAGTCTCTGAATTAATTATAAAAGGTAAGCTGAGACTTCTTCAACTAGCAGGTATACACCCAGCAGAAATTATAGTGCCTTTTACTACTGAAGAAATAAAAAAGTTATGGGAAGACAATGAACCGTGGCAAAGAGCTTGTGCTAATTTTTTGGGAGAAATTAATAGCAACTATCCCAAAAGTGGTAGACTTATCCTCATAAAAAGAACTTCTTGGATTCTTCCTAGAATTGTACGTGATGCTCCAACAACTGGAGCCTGTATGTTCTATACTGATGCAAATAAATCAGGGAAAGCAGGTTACAAGTCAGATGAACTGAGTAAGGTGGAACAAAGCCCTTATAATTCTGTCCAGAAGGCAGAATTATATGCCATTCTTATGGTGCTAAGGGATTTTAAAGAACCTCTTAATATAGTTACAGATTCACAATATGCAGAAAGAGTTATCTTGCATATTGAAACTGCTGAATTTATACCAGATGACACAGAGTTGACTTCATTGTTTATTTAGGTACAAGACATAATCAGGAACAGGCTTTGTCCGATGTACATAACACACATCCGGTCCCATACAGGTCTGCCTGGTCCTCTAGCCCAAGGCAACGCTGAGATTGATCAATTATTGATTGGAAGTGTGTTGCAGGCCTCAGAATTTCATAAGAAGCATCATGTCAATAGTAAAGGCCTAAAGAAAGAATTTTCCATTACTTGGCAACAAGCTAAGGACATTATAAAGAGATGTCCTACTTGTTCTTTCTATAATCAAACACTGTTGCCTGCAGGGAGTAACCCAAAGGGTACTAAGAGAAATAAAATCTGGCAGATGGATGTGTTCCACTTTATGGAATTTGGTAAATTAAAATATGTACACCACACCATAGACACGTATTCAGGTTTTCAATGGGCTACTGCCCTAAGCTCAGAAAAGGCTGATTCAGTAATCACACATTTATTGGAAGTTATGGCCATCATGGGTATACCTGCACAAATAAAGACAGATAATGGTCCAGCATATGTATCTAAGAAAATGAAACGCTTTTTTGATTATTATAAAACACATCACAGGTATACCAAATAATCCTACAGTTCAGGCAGTTATAGAAAGATCAAATCGTACTATAAAGGATATGCTGAACAAACAGAAAGGGACTGAAAATACCCCCAGAAATAGATTACATAATGCTTTATTAACCTTGAATTTTCTTAACGCTAATGAGAAAGGAACGACAGCAACAGGAAGACATTGGATAATGGAAAAGTCTGCTGAACTAAATCAACCGATTTATTTCAAAGATGTGCTGACCTCTCAATGGAAGCCAGGAGATTTGCTACATTGGGGAAGGGGTTTTGCTCTTGTTTCCACAAGAGAAGAAAAATTGTGGATACCATCAAAATTAATAAAGTTTCGATTTGAAGAGGAGAAACCTCTTGGAAAGGAGAAATGACAACTCATCCACAATGATGATATTCATACAGGTGGTAAGAAAAACATATAGAATGGGGGCAGGGTTCTGTTCTTATCTCTACAGGAAAACACTCATCTTTGAAAAATTCAAGGGACCCTGGATGTTTGGATACTGACAGATGGAAAAATACCTGCCCAATAGGAAATATCAAGAAAACTGAATGGGTTGTGTAAGTAATATTAAACTATATTTCTAAATTTATAAAGCTGGTTTTGAAGTTGGACTCTGGCTCAGTCCCTCTCCAATTCCAAGCCTGTTAGTAGGAGAAAAACCCAGAGTTTCTGGAGTTTCTGTCTCATGTCAAGACCCATGATATGGGACAGAAAGAAATATGAGTTTAGAAAACATCTTTGCTTTTCTTCGTATCTATCATACTTTTCATTGAATATATCTATCATGCCTTTCAGTGAATATATACATATATGTCTATATATGTCTATATGATTAATGTTTAAGTTTTTCACAATGAACAATGAGTTTTTCCTGAAGTGACATTTGAAGTTTCCAGGAAGAAGATGGGGCCCCATAACAACAACTCCACCTGGTTGATATGACGTCATGATACTGATAGCGCTACTACAAGACCTGCTTTGGGTACCAGCTGCACAAGACAGTTCCAACTTGGTTAGCTGAAATAGTGCACATCTTATACAACATTTTGGCCAGACCTGCACAAAATACTCAGAGACTATTTGCAATTTTAAAAGACATTGATCTTGAAATTTAACCATCATTTTACTTTCACAGGATCCCCTAGAAAGAACGTCGCCCCCATTCCAGCTGGAAGTAATTCTAGAGGACAACATCCCCTCTCCCAGTAAAGTTTGCCCTTGGGTTAGGGACATCATTTAGGGGTTGATTATAATTAGTATATGATTGAGCGTTGGGGGAGGAATTTTATAAGCTCAGGGATCATTTTGAAAAAAAAAGAGGGATGATGGGATAATAGATTTATAATTGTGAGTTACTGTTTTTAGACAAATATATTGGTATTGATTCTTTTATATTGATACAAAGTTAAATTATATTGACTATTGTATGCATGCATGTTTCTACCTCTGTTTGAAACATTTTTTGTATTGACATATATTGTATTGATATATATTGTATATATTTACCATATTGCAGTGTACATTTCTACCTCTGATTAAGATACTTATATAATGTTTGTGTATTGATATATATTTACCTACTGCAATGTATATTTGTACATTGTTTATATTTGGAGGTCATTGTCCTCATTTGTTTCACAGTCATTTATTTTCTTAGTCTTTAAGTTAGATAGATATTGAGAATTATATAGATTAATAGTCATCTAAGTTTGTCATTTATAATTAGACTAATCAGGTTCTTTATTTTTTTTAAATATTTATTTGTTTATTATGTATACAATATTCTGTCTGTGTGTATGCCTGCAGGCCAGAAGAGGGCACCAAACCTTATTAGAGATGGTTGTGAGCCACCATGTAGTTGCTGGGAATTGAACTCAGGACCTTTGGAAGAGCAGGCAGTGCTCTTAACCTCTGAGCCATCTCTCCAGCCCCCAGGTTCTTTAGATATATAGAGATTATACTCAGTATAGATAGATAATCTTCGACCTCTTCAAAGAGCTGTAGAAAATGGCCTTGAATCTAACTCAGAGTTTCGTGACAGTGAGACTCAATTGCTCCTGGCAACACCGCTCTATTCCCGAGAGAATGTTGAGCACCAAAGACACTCCACCTGGAGCCTTTCTTTTTGGCAGAACTGGCCTTTGGGCAAAGAAATGCCTATACCTCAACCACTGACAGAGATACAGAGCATGCATCAATGGATAAAACAGGACTGTCATATCCTGCCAAGACAGGGTAAGATAGTTTTGAAAAGTTGCTTGCCTTTGAAAATGGTATGTCAGTTATGTTAGGCCTTAGCCAAAGTTGGTTGCTTCAACGCTGCTAACGTGACTTTGGGTGATTGCCCAGGTAGCTAGTTGTCTCTGTGATTTGTTACATGTTTTGGAAGTTGTTTTACTGAACTTCCTAATTACCCAGGTAACATTATTTCCCTTCTCAGATCTTCGATGGGGTTGAAGACTATATAAATGTAGTTACTTTCTCTCATGACTTGGCCAAGTTATTTATTATACAAGACCTAAGCTAGTTAGAATAGGATATTTGTACTTATTGTATATAATTTCATAGTGGGTTTAGAACTGTCTTATTTAAACAAAAGGGGGAGGTGTTGCGGGAGGTCCTCCCACTCCTCCAGCCTATAGCCGCTGAGATACCAGCCCATTGGGGCATGGTCTCTCTCCCTTTTAAAAAGCTGCCTCTTCCCTCTCCTCTCTCTCTTCACTTCCTGCTCCGCTGGCGACTAGACTCCCTTCCTGGTTGCATAGAGGGCTGTTGTCTGGGACAGCGATCTGTAAGTTTTTTCCCCTTTAAATAAATACCACCCTATTAATCATAATTCCAAACTGGTGTGGCATTGTTTGTGACTTACGCCTTCAAACCACTGTGCTGGGTTCCCAGATCCCAGGTTCCTTGCACTCTGGGGAGTCCCTGGAGTACATCATATTTTCTCGTGTGCTTCTGTCTTCCCAGCTGCCGCTCTCCAAGGAAGGCTCATTCCCTCTAAAATGATCATGAAGAAATATGAAGTTCCTGCTTAATTCCTCGACCCAGTCAGGAGTGCATGGCCCAACTACTGTCGACTCGGGTGCTGTGTCTAAATTAGGAAGGAGGGTATTCACTAACCTTTGCATTGAAACGTCTGTAATCAAAAACAACTGTTAAGTCCCTCCACTAGGACAAATACTGTTGGGCCTAGCTCTCTTTGTACTTGGTCTTGCTGGTAGAGTATTGTCTTGAGCAAAACACCATGACTGCTTCCAGAGTATCCAAACCCTAGAAAAGTATTAATTCAAGTGTACATACACATTCTCTCTCTCTCTCTCTCTCTCTCTCTCTCTCTCTCTCTCTCTCTCTTGTGCGCACACACACACAAAGCCCTTTTGATGATTCCCTCATTCTTTTAAAAGGAAAAACTTACAATTTGTATTGTGGGTTTGTACAATGTCCTCAGAGATAAGAAGAGGAGTCGGAAGTTCACAGGTGGTTATGAACTGCCCAGGGTGGCTTCTGAGAACTTAACTTCTGTCCTCAGGAAGAGCCGGGGTTGCTCTTATCCCCTGAGCCATGTCATCAGCCAGACTGTCTCATTCTTGTCCGATCTATACCTGACTATGTTTTTTTTTTTCAGGATTTTATTGTTCTCTTGCTTGGAGAAATAATCTCTCCTTCCTCTACCCATAATCTAGATATAGAAAATCTCCATTTTTTTTTTTTTTTTTGGTTTTTCAAGACAGTGTTTCTCTGTGGTTTTGGAGCCTGTCCTGGAACTAGCTCTTGTAGAGAGCTCAGTCTAGGGGTGTAACCCGCCTGGCAGTTCAGTAATTCCAGGGTCCCGGAGAGGCGCTATCTGGAAGATATGGGCGAGAGAGAGGAAGAAGGCCAAGCGGGGTTCTTGTCAAAGCCTCCGTTTATTAGAGTATGGTTACAGCTTATATAGGATGAGGAATTTGTGGGGGGGACAGGAGCCTGGGCTCTTGCCGCGTGGTCCATGTCGGTCACGTAGGCCAAGAGGTTACAATAGGTCAGGTCACGATTCCTCTGCCAGGAAGTCACGAGTTGACACACCTAGTTCTCTAGATAGTTTGGAATGTGGTGCCGGTTCTGCTAACAGATAGCTCTCTATTAACAGATAATTGGGTGTGGGGTAGGCTCTGTCAATAGAACAGTTCTCAATACAATTGGGGGTGTGGGGTTCTCTGCAGACTCTCCAGGGCGATGGTTCCTGTAATAATTTTGGGGGGAAATGGCTCCTGACACAAGTGCTGGGATTAAAGGCGTGCACCACCACCGCCCGGTGAAAATCTCCATTTATAACGAAGCCCTGCATCCTGGAGCAGATGGGACTTACTGGGAAGAACTTGGTAGTTTTCACCCTGAGACCAGGCTCTCCTGAGAGGATGTGGGGTTACTGAGCGAGTCTAGAAAGGCTACCAGTAAACTCTCCAGAGTGTGATCTGTTCCTTGTTGGTTACTGTGAGAGCAACTACAGAAATTCACAGGCTGTGCGCAGTTAGGTGAAGACCAAAGCACCACAGAGCCCCACACTGTGGGCCCTACTTCGTAAAGACAATCTGCTTCAAAATGGGCTTTTAATAGAGACAACTCCAAAAAACACTGAAAAACAGAATGACGCTTTGCTGAAGTTGTTTAGGTTCAAACTACCCAGTAGAACTTCCTAACTGCCCTCTGAAGAGGCCTTCCTCCAATCCTGCATCCCTGTTTCTCTCCCTCTCCCTGGACCATATTTTTCTCCCAGCGTCTTCTCTGCCACACCTCCCTGTCTGAGGCCAAACCCAAGCCCATCCTTGTTTATCCCAGAAGCCCATATTGGGTCTGTCAATCTAGACACGATGAAGATTTGAGCTTCCATTTCTCCAATGGTGTTCTCTCACTCCAAAGTATTATCGGTAGAGTTATTTCTCTTCAACCTCTTGAGAGCTCAAAATTGGCTATTTGTTATTTTTATGAACCTTGGACAGTATCTTAGGTGTGATTAACTATGCTGTTGTTTGATCCTAGCTGTTGGGAAAGCCCTCCCAGTCATGGTTGTAAAGAGGACTCCTTCCCAGGTGGGCAAAATAACACGAGCTTTACTCGGGAAGTTGATCATACAGGATCTTTAGCAGTGAGGCAGAATACTGCCCACTTGGGTGAGCAAGGCTTCCTGCCACACAAGGTCATTCTTGGGCTCTGAGCTCAGGACCAACACATGTTGACCAGAAAGAACTAGCCAAGATTCTGTAAATTGAGTTTTAAAACTATTTTCTCAAAAATTTCCCAAGGGGAAAGTAAGGGATACTACTGGCTAGAAACGAGAAAGTACCTTTCTGTCCTTAAGATAGGCTCTCATGCAGCCTGGGCTAGCCTTGAGCTAACACAGCCGAGGATGACCTCGAGCTCCCCTCCCCCATCATCCAGCCTTCAGCTCTCCAGCACTGGGGTTGCATCCATGCACCACAAGGGTGGCTTTGTGGGGTTCTGAAGATCACATTCCCAGCCCTCCCCACACCCTCACCTGTGGGGCTGAGACAGTCTCAGCCCAGGCTGGCCTCCAAATGACCTTGTAGCCAAGGATAACCTTGTCCACCACTCAGTCTTTCTACCTCTACCCCCACGTGCTAGGATTACAAGTGTGTACCCCAGCTATTTAAATAAAAAAAAAATCCTTGTCTAGAAAAAAAGCTTCCAGGCATAAACACAAGTAGGGATGTAAACCTGACTGGTGGGGCTGGGGGCGCTAGACAGCGCAGTGGCCCCAAGGACCCTGGCCTTGCCTGGGCCCACAGCCTCCAGCTTTCTTGGGGGAGCGGCTGCATTCTTCCCTTTGTTTTCAGGCTCTGAGAGGCGTGAATCATCATTTCGAGGAAGTGAGGCCTGTAGTGATTCAAGGTCACTGGGCACCATGCCGGACGTGAACTCCTGAGGAGACCTCACTATTAATCTCCGTGCTGTTATCTATGAAGGACCTTGCCAAAAACACTCATTTTTTTTTTAAATTAGAGTATGTTCATTGTGCATAGTCCTGGGTATCCTAAGAACATTGTCATCCAGTCTCCGGACTGCTCTCTCACCTCCCCCACCGGTCCCCTTTGTCCCTGTGCACAGGTTCTCTCTGTAGATACACGTCCTGAAATCTAGGCTTCACGGTGTTTTCCTGAGCCTGACAATCCATCCAGGGCAGTTATCTCTGTCTGGTTTTCCTGCATGTGACACAATCCTGTCCGCTGTGGTTGGACAGAATTCCTCTGTGCATATATTACCACATCACCCAGTCATTCGTTGGCAGACGCAGGCTGGCTGCAGCGCTGAGCTGCATGAGGGCTGCAGTAAAGGTGGATGCGTCTCCGGGACGTGTTCCCCTGGTCGTCTAGATGCTTTAGTTTTAAAGCCTCGCTATGCTGAGTCCCACAGTGGCTGGGCTAGTTACGTTCCCACCAGAAGTGTATTGGAGCCCCCTCTGCCACATCCTTCTGTTCTAGCCGAGTTGAAATCTCAGCATAGTTTGAATTTGCATTTCTGAGCACTTTTCTACTTTTCTTGGCCATTTGTACCCCATCTTTTGAGAACCGGCTGTTCATTTCATTAGCTCACTTATTGTTTGGGCTTTTAAAAAAGATTTGTCTTTATGTGTGTGAGTGTTTTGCCTGAGTGTTATTTATGTGTACCACGGGAGCCTGTGGAGGTCGGAAGAGGGTGAGAGCTGATCTCTCTGAACCTGGAGTTCTGGTTGTAAACCTCCATGTGGGTGTGTTGACTGAGGTTTCTGTCCCACCAGGTCCCACAGCCGTTTAGTCCCAAATAAACACACAGAGGCCTACATTAATTATAAGCTGTTTGGCCTGTTAGCTCAGGCTTCTTATTAACTAATTCTTACATCTTTAACCCATTATTCTTGTCTATGTCAGCCATGTGGCTTGGTACCTTTTATCAGTGAGGCATTCTCATCTTGCTTCCTCTGTGCCTCTAGCCCCTGAATTAGGTTTTTTGATTTCTTGACATTTTGTCTTTTGGATTCTTTATGTGGCATAAATCCTAATCCCATCAGGTGTTTAGTTAGTAAAGATTCGCTCCCGTTCTACAGTGTTCACGCTTGAGCCTCTCCCGCACTGAGGAAACAGGAATGAACGGGTGCTCATTCAGCTCCAGCAGAGGCTGAGGGAGTGGCTGAGTGACAGAGGTAAAGAGGGGGCACAGCTCTGTCTCACTGCGGAAGTGGAGACTTGGTTCCTCTCTGAACAACGCATTTTGTCTGGGCAGTAGGAATCTAAGCAAGTTGTGGAGACTTAGGTGGGTATTAGGACAGCTCGCGGGCTCTGGGAGTCCTTTCTGGACCGTGTTGCTGACATTTGGGAAACTGAGAGAGTTTTGATAATTCGGTGTCTCTGCGTGTGACAGGGAATTCACTTGCACCCTGTGGTAGCTAAGAAGGGCCACACCTTCCGCCCTCTGGACCCAGCAAGAGTCTGCAGCTGAGTCCTCGGAGACCCAGCTGGCCTGTGCCAAATCCTGTCGTTTTCACTGCTGTTGCTTTACCTAGGCAGACTCTACCCAAGGAATCCATCTCGCGACCAGCGGGCTGGACCCAGTGTGTGCTGGGGGTACCTGCGTAGCGTAGGATGAAGGGAGGTGGAGCGCTCCAAGAAGCCTTGATTGCATTTGTGCCTAACTGTTGCAGGAGTCCCCGTGACAGCTGTTGACACCCACACCCGAAAGTCCACAGCTAGGCGCTTGCCTAGAGCCAGAAAAGGGCCGGGCCCGCGGACCTGTCCTGGCACCACGCAGGGGTCTCCTCTTTCCTCCACCTCCCGCTAGCGGTCCCACCGCCTCCCAGGGCGTGCCGGCTGCAGCCTGTTGGCTGGGGCAGTCGGCTGAAGCTCCGCCTGTGCGGATGCCTGGTCCCGCCCCGAGCCGGCGAGGGCTACCGGAGCCTCGGTGGCCGAGCCCGCGCCCGGATCGCAAATGGAAGTCGCGGGGCTGCGGGGCTCGCGATGGCTGCAGCCAGGGCTGAGGCTCCAGGTGAGTGGTTTTCAGGGACCCCGACAGCGCCGGGGTATACCCGATGGCGGGCCGGCCCCTATGCTGGGAGTCCCCGTTTAGTGAAGCCAGGATCCCTACTGCATGCGGGGGGGTGGGGTGGGAGTTCCTGCATGTCTACACCAGGGTCTCATCTGAGGGCAGTGGGTCAAGGCGGTGGGTGCCCGCAGCCCCAGCTCAGGTGCAGCGCCTCGGGGACTGAGTCCCGGGTGCGAGGTCGGGTCCCGGCCGCGCCCTGCAGAGGGTGAGCTGTGTGCACAGTCCCCCGCGCCCGGCGTCTGCATCCTCTGCATCCGGCGGCTCCGGATTGCGCCTCTCTGAAAGAAGCAGCGGGTTCCAGGATGCTGCAGGAGGCTCTTGCTGCGTCCCAGTGCCAAGTCCTGGTCTGGGGAGTGTGGGGAGAGCGGCATCCTGGCGGGGAGAGCGGCATCCTGGCAATCTCATTTTAGCCTCGGTAGTAAAGCCGGCAGTGGGCTTGGGATGGCGGGTGGGTTAAAAATCCTTTTATCTTCCGGGGCCAGGGGTCGAACCCAGGACTCCGGGCCAGCGCTGTAACCTCAACTTGCTCCTTTTCGTTTTGTGAGTCTTGTTGGGGTTTTAGCCTCATTTGTCCTCTCTCGCTCTTGGGTAAAACTTGGAGGTGTCTTCCTTGGAACACCGCGGCCATTACTTCACAGATGATAATCGTAAAAAGCTGTTACTTAAGGCAGGTGGGAGACAGAAGAATAAAACAAAACAATAAGTAAAAGCAGGTGCAGAAGTCAAGAGGCCGATATGACTCCGGGTTGACTGACGTAGTGGTTTCTTGCTGGGTAGCCCTTGGCTGGATTGGAACTTGCTGTAAGACCGTCTCAACCTGGACCTGCTTTCCAAGTGCTGGCTGCAGGCCTGTTTCTACCCGACTGCTGTGATTTTAATAAACGGTGGGGAGTCTGTCTGTGGCCTTTCAGAGGCCTCGTGTGGAGCTCAAAGCAGTTTTGCTGAAAGAGGGTCCCTTCCTCACTCTTCCCTGGGTGCATTTTCCTCCCTGTAAAATGGGACTGACGACTTCCTCGGCCTCTAGGGCCTGTGACTGTGAGGGGTAACAAGCTACAACAGCATTTGGGATGCTTAGCAGGGTCTGTGAGCACCAACTAAACACTTCTTTTAGTTTAGGGTCACTTGCCCACTATGCGAGAGTCTTCTAAGTCTGTCGTCATTTCGGCTCTACTGCGGAAATTTGCAAAACAGGTCGTTATGCCAGACGCCAAGCAGGGTCCTGCCTTTTTGCCTGCAAGCCCCTCCGTTTGGAAATAAGTGCTCATGGGAAAACAAAAGTTAAAAACTACTCCTGCTGGATTGTGGGACAACATACAGTTCGGCTTACATTGTATGAAAAAAATTACGACTACGGGGCTGCTTTGAAGTTGTCCACAAAAAGTGAAGAGGAGCCAAACATAACTGCTTGCTCCCTTACCGTTTTATGGGACCAGCTTGTGGGGTAAATGCTGAGAATGAGCCTGCTTGCCCAGCGGCGCGCTTCTTCCGGGGAGATGGTTCCAGAACCCGTGGAGCTAGGGAGAGGGCCCTCAACTGCAGTGGCTCAAGTTCATGTTCATGACTCAGAAACCCAAACTGGTGTCCCATTCTGCTTCGCATAAGCTGCTGTTCCTGGTGCGTCCTCCGAAGTTTCTTCCAGGAATGACTCACACAAGCTACTCCAGGATGGGCTGGGTGCTCTCAGCATGGTGAAAGCAGGAGCTTCTCAGGTGCGTGGGATCCAGGTCATGAGTCAGCCCCAGAGCCCACTCAGCACTATCGGGGACTCAGTGCTAGCCTGCCTGACCCAAGGGAAGCTGAGGCACCTGCCCGCCCTGCCCTGGTGTGTGCCAATCTGTGCCCTGCTCCTCCCCGCTTTCAGAATCTAGCACCGCCTCTGGAAGGTGGGGACAGTAGGAGGTTCTGCTTCATGAGATCCCCGGAATTAGGTGAGGTCGAGGTGCATGGGAAGGGCTGGACAAAGAGCTCCACGGTGAGGAGCGCTGGCTGCTCCTGCAGAGGGCCTGAGTTCAGATCCCAGCACTCATGTGGTGTCTCACCACCCTCTGTAACTCCAGATCCAGGCAGACTGGTGCCTTGGCCTCTTGGGTCACAGAGGGCACACAAGGGATACACAGACATCCATACAAGCGAAACACTCATATACAAAACTCACACAGTCTTGCAGAATCTGCTGGGTATGTTTTTGCAGTGTGTGTGTCTGTGCATGTGTGTGTGTATGTGTGTCTTTGTGTGTCTGTGTATGTGTGGTGGTGGTGGTGGTGGTGCTGCTGCTGCAGATCAAACCCAGGACCTTGTGCCTGCCAAGCTCATGCCCCACCACAAGAGAGCCCACTCTCAAGGCCTATGAGTTCTTTCTGGACTTGAATCTTGGGCCACAAGCTTCGTTTCTTTCCTGTTTGTTTATGGTAGAGATCTGTTTAGGAAAATCATTTTTACCAGCTGAGTGATTTTGGCTAACTTATTTTGTTTCTCTGAGCTCCAGTTTTATTTATAAAATTGGACTAAAGCCCCTGACTCCACGGGTGGTGGCAGTGACCGGGTACGGCTGTAAGCTGTGTGGAGGGCCCCAGCTTCCACACATTCTAATCTCCCGTTCCCTCATGACCCCAGGACGTTGTCTCTGCCACAAAAGCCCCTCCGAATTCCTGTTTTCACACCGCAGTGTTTCTGTCTTGCTCTCCTGTTTGCTGCATGTTGCTTGTGCTGGTTTCATGGCTCCACCTTCGGCATGCAGGTCCTAGGAGGGCAGAGTTGGTCCTGACCCGTCCTTCCCATCTCTGATCCCTTTTCCTATCCAGTGCCCGACAGAGATTCTTAAGTGAATGGAACTTCGCTCTAGGTGTGGGCAGGGCTGGTTCGTTCATGAAAGACCCACCAAGTATGCACTGTTGAAACCAGAGTTCAGCCTAGAGACGTCAGTAGTGGCTTAGGCTGGAGGAGAGCTTACATTCCAGGTTTCTCTCCTTAGGAATGTGTCATAGAAGAAATGACTCAGAAACTGGTTTGTTCTGGCTTTCGGTTCTAGGGGACACAGCCCACCACAGCAGAGAAGGCATGGCCAAAGAAGTGTGAGGCTACTGGTCGGTCACCCTGTGTCCACAGGAAGCAGAGAGCAGACAGGAAGTGTGGCCTGGCTATCAAACCTCAAGGCCCGCCCACAGTGAGAGTCCACCTCCAAAGGGTCCACCACCTTCCAAACAAACAGCGCCACCACCTGGGGGCCAAGTGTTTGAGCACATGAGCCTATGGGGACATTTCACGTTCAAACCACAGCAGAAATGGGCTGCCGTTATATCATATTGACAAGACAAAGCAAAACCCGATAGGCTAACCACAGAGAACAAGGCCCCCTCTCAAAACTGGGGAGACATTGTCTAGTTTATGAAGAGGGAGCACTTTAGTATCTGCAGTGGGTATCTCGCAGAGAGGAGATGGTGCGGCGCGTTCAGGGGACAGAATAGGAACAACGGAAAATGGCGGGCGACAGGAGGATGCAGCATTTGCATTCTTTCTGGAAAGGAAACCAGCTTTGCTGGAGTTGCCTCGCTGTGTGGCGTTAGGGTCCCCGCCGTGTGGACAGTTAACCCAGTAAGTCCGTTTGAGGGACAGAGGTTTCTCCAGAATGAAAGACGCGTGCACCTTTTGTTGTGTGGTTCCTGGTTGGCAGCAGCGTGTTCATCACCCTGGACGAGGAGTGAGCTGAACCTGAGGCTGGGGGCGAAGGCGGGAGAGCAGAGGGGTGCCTCTCACACAGGGCGGGCGGGTTGGCCTGGCCGTCCTTCCGCGGGCATCTCCCGCTCATTCCCTTGGGTTTTCCGGAAAAGCAACACTCACGTCTTTCAGGCTACTTCCCACTCCCTCTTTCAAAAGCCTTCTCAGAACTACTTAGTTTGTCCCCATGACAGCCTTTAGGGAAGCAGGTACCTGCCCCTCCCGGTCTGTTCGCATCACAGGCTACGCTGGCCTTGAACTCGGGATTCTGCTGACCCATCCCCCCCCAATACTGTGATTGGCGTTACAGGTGTTTGAAGCTAGGATGCTGTAAACGCGGGTGACATTGCTGAATACCCTGTAGACATCTAAAGGGACAGAAGATTATGGGGGCCCGAGGGGTGTTCTGGTGAAATATCAGGTGCGACACCCCAGCCTCCAGGCCAGCTTTCGTTCTCTGCGTGTGTACCAGCTCCTCGGCTGGAGAACTGGACTTCTTTGAGTTTACGCGGCAGACAAAGGTCATTGTGTTACCATGGAGACAAACAGGACTGCCGCCCTAGCAGGCTGCCACCGCTTTAAAAGGTCTCCCAGGCAACCACGTTGCCTTCAAGGACAGCGACCAGACCCAAATTCCCTTGTGTCACGGTGTTCCCTAGATATTAGCGTATAACATTTCCTTAAAGCGTTAGCACGTCTTTTTTTTTAAGTTTCTAATTCATTCATTTATTTCATGTTTGTGTATGTGTATGTGTGTGTGTGTGTGTACGCGCTTGTGTATACACATGGCATGGCACACTTGTAGAGGTCAGAGGATAACTCTCAAGAGTCAATTCTTCACTGACCGTTCCAGGGATCAGGCTCAAACCTCAGGTGTCTGCAGCAGGTGTTTCTACCCACTGAGCCATCTGTCTGGTCCTTATTACTTCCTGTACATGGTCACCACAGTTACCTCTGAGACATGTGACAGGAAGCAAAAGGGCTGATGGGAAGGGGGCGTCAAATCCACACCTCAGAATTTAAGATGTTTCAAGGGCAAGCTATTTAGAGGAAGATTTAGAAATGATTTGTTACTGATTTCTCAAGGAGCTGACAATAATTTTAGATTCTGGGCATCACTGTTACTATGGAAACAGTGGTATTAAGGACGTAAATGATAGGGTTATTTTATTGCTTTTAAAGTATTTGTTATGCTGGGTTTGGTGACACAAACCCGCAAACACACACTGGCAGGTGCAGAACTCAGCAGGCTGAGGCAGGAGGATTTCAAGTTCATGGTCAAGGTCAAGTTTTGCTAGACACAAAATCCTACCTGAAAACAAACAAAACAAATGCGTGCGAAAGATGTTCCTGCTGTTTCTTTTTCAGGCTCCTTCATATTTTTATAATAACTGACTATCTTTGAAATGGCATGCAAATGTTTCTGTGAGTACTGATAGATTCCTCTTCTGTCTCTCAAGTTTAACTGGCTTGGTAGAGCCATCATGGCCTGATTCACTCACATTAATTATCCCATTGGCCAACAGTGATCTCTGTTTGCTCAGAACCTGAGGGAACTGTATTTGTGGGGCTGGGTTTCTCAGGTGAAGCCCCGACTCTTGTCTATCTCAGAGATCTGCCCTAGGCCTTTCAGAAAGCCCTGCTGACGTTGACCTGCAGGCTGCTATTCAGTGTGGGGCTCACCAGGTCTGGGACGGGTTGGCTTCTCTGAGGTTCTGAGAACTGCTTTGTCCTGCTCTCGTCTGACCTGGGGTTAGGCAAAATGCTTTTTCTAAAGCCATCGTCAGAGAAATGTTCTTTGGGCTGTGTCACTGTGACTGGATTCTGAATCACAGCTCAGCGATTTCTCATGACTCAGTGGCTACAGTCCTCCTCGCTGGTGCTTGCTCGCGCATCCCCCCACCTCCACAAACACCCAGTACACCGTTTCAGGCTCTCACTGGATGCTCTGAACACCTCCTGAGTTGTAGCCGCCAGCTCTGCAGTAGCCGCCTGAGGACAGCCCTGTTTTATTCTGTGTTCCAGATGCACAGCTGAGGAGCTGAGAACTTAGGTTCCGTCCTAAGGGAAAGACTGCTGAGCCAGAGCCTGAACCCAGGCCAGCTGGCCTCCAGAACACGTAACCTTTCTGCCTGACCTTGGATTACATTCCTTCAATACCTGCAGTCCTTCCGATGGTGCCATTTCTGCGCTGTGCTGATAACTGAAACGGAACCTGTCTGCTGGCCGGCCTCCAGGGCTTTGAGGGATTCTGAACAATTTCACCTAACAATGGGGTGATGTTGGGCAGATGCACGTGTCTGGGCACAGCCAGAGGAGCAGAGATGCCAGAGCCTTCTTACAGTGACTGGCAGGGAGCTGGCATGCAAGGTGATGCAGGGAGCTAGACCAGCCTGGAACCTGCAGGGTGACTGTCTGCCGGCAGGCTGAGGGTCTCTGCCGCCGCTGTCCCAGGGAAGCCTCAGGTGTGTCCCAGGCCCTTTGGAGTAGATCAGCTCCTTCCAGTCTACCTGGGAGCATTTCCTTGACCATAGTGCACCCGTGATGGGGATTAGTCAGATCTAGAGGTCATTGTTTGATCGTGCTGCTGGGAACTGTGTGATGTGGGAGTGATTTTTTATTAATAAAGAAACTGCCTAGATCCATTTGATAGGCCAACCCTTAGGTGGGCGGAGAAAACAGAACAGAATGCTGGGAGAAAGAAGCTGATCAGGGAGTCGCCATGGGTCTCCCACTCCAGACAGATGCAGGTTAAGATCTTTCCTGGTAAGCGCACCTCGTGATGCTACACAGATTATTAGAAATGGGTTAAGAGGCTAAAACTAATGGGCCAGGCAGTGTTTAAAAGAATACAGTTTCCGTGTAATTATTTCCGGTAAAGCTAGCCGTGCAGGTGGCCGGATACCAGGAACGTAGCCCGCCACTCCTATTACAACAACTGTGGCTAACCCAAGCAGACATAGCAAAAACAAACAACAAAAATATAATTGCTGTGAGTTTTTCCATTTCTCTTTGCCTATTTCTCATGTGTCAGCAGCCGTGAGCACCCGTGGGGTCAACCGAGGAGAGACTGAGGGTAACAAAGTGATGTTATCCAGGATCTGCTAAGCCTGCTTCGGGAAGATTGGGTTACAAGAGCAGAATTGAGCCAAAGGTGTGCTCGAGGCAAGGGAGTACACTGACTTAAGATTTCTGAGGAAGGATTTCTGTGGAGATTGCTTGCCAGCAGGCCACCAGTTAAGTCCCCTTCCCATAACAGTTAGTCATGGCTGCAGGCCACCGGACAGGACAGTAGGTTTGGCCTCCTCTGAGGTATTTGGCCAGACTCAGTGTACGTGAAACTCCCTGATGTGTCTCTGACCTGACCGGCTCCTAAATCGGCTTGCACACCGTGCTGGTGATGTGGATGGGAGGGATGGCCCGTGTCATTGCAGGAGGTCAGTGAAACGAATTCCGCTACAGTCTTGGCCGTGTCTTCTGCCTCCCTGACACTCAACATCAAAGACCCTGGGTGAGGTCTGTCCTCACTTCCTCCCACTTGATCTTGTCTCTGTGATGTGACAATTGCTCTTGGTGTGCACACATTGCCAGATCGTGGCTTACAGGAGAATGCTAGGGGATCTGGTCCCGTGTACTTGTTTTACTGTCACACAATAAACTTCCAAAGGTGAATGAACACACACATTTCAAACTCATGTTTGAATTCTCTAAATTCAAATAAAGGAGATTTCTCCTCCCGTCATGATTCTCTTAGCTGAGTTTTCAGATATCAAGACAGAGCTACTGTATGAATTGTGTGATACAATCATGCCTAAGGTGAAAGTTAGTGTCTGAAACCCTCTTCCTTGCTCCCTCATGCACAGGTAAAGGGCCGGTAGACAGCCACAGCCATGCTCTTATGGTTTCCAGTCACATGATGAAACTCACGGCTCCTGGACCTGCCAGCGCCCTTGTCATGGAGGTTCCGAGGAAACGCAAAGGAAGTGACTCGGACCCGGCCCAGTGAGTGCGCCTTGTTCCAACCCCATAAACTCTTTCAGTCATTTCCAAGTCTGTGGCTGCGTGGCGGCTGGTCACTGCCTACTGTACCTGTCCCTGATCTTGCCTTCCAGGACTGGTGGTGAGGGCTGTCCAGGAAGGTCAGCCAGAATCTGAATGAGATGTCGGTGTATAATATCTATATCAGTATGTAATGTTCATGGTCACGGCTAACTCCCCTCTTCCCTTATCAAAACACTGCACCAGGAGCAAAACACTCATGCATGTTTGTCTCCCGGTCAGTTCACTGGCCACCCAACCCATCGGTTACAGAATAGCCCCGTGATCTGTACTCAGTTAATCTCATAAAGCTCTTGCTTCCATAGCTACTAAGCCAGCTAGATAATGAAGATCTCAGTGTTTGCTTGTTTGTGTGTTGCTGGGAATAAACCCAGGACCCCAAGCGAGCTAGGTAAGATGTGTGTCTCTGAGCCACACCCCTCTCCTCACTGCAGGAGCTCTACCACTGAGCCACACCCCTCTCCTCACTGCAGGGGCTCTACCACTGAGCCACACCCCTCTCCTCACTGCAGGAGCTCTACCACTGAGCCACACCCCTATCCTCACTGGAGGGGCTCTACCACTGAGCCACACCCCTCTCCTCACTGCAGGGGCTCTACCACTGAGCCACACCCCTCTCCTCACTGCAGGAGCTCTACCACTGAGCCACACCCCTCTCCTCACTGCAGGGGCTCTACCACTGAGCCACACCCCTCTCCTCACTGCAGGGGCTCTACCACTGAGCCACACCCCTCTCCTCACTGCAGGAGCTCTACCACTGAGCCACACCCCTATCCTCACTGGAGGGGCTCTACCACTGAGCCACACCCCTCTCCTCACTGCAGGGGCTCTACCACTGAGCCACACCCCTCTCCTCACTGCAGGAGCTCTACCACTGAGCCACACCCCTCTCCTCACTGCAGGGGCTCTACCACTGAGCCACACCCCTATCCTCACTGCAGGGGCTCTACCACTGAGCCACACCCCTCTCCTCACTGCAGGGGCTCTACCACTGAGCCATTCTTCAACCTGCCCCTCTCTCCTATGCACCTTGTAGCCTAAGATGCTTTCATTAGCCCCCCAAAGCTAGGTTTATACAGTAAAACCGGTTAGACAACTCTTGGGATAGCGCTGGCTGTGTGGGAGTGGGCAAGCTGGGGTCAGTTTCCCACCCTCCCAGAAGGGCAGATTCTGAGTTAGAGAGGAGAATACAAGCAAACTTCCCAGGTCTGTTTAAATTGGTTCTCACCAGGATCCTCCATCTTTTAGCTTCGGTCCCCAGGACAGTGATACTGGTGTGGTTCAACCAAAAGCCTCAAAGAAGTTCTCCGGTCAGTTGCATATGACTGGGAGATTTCTTCCTGGTTTGACTCTGTATTCTCTACTTCTCCCCGTTAACAAGATGTACAGGATAAGGGCAGCTGGCCAAGGACAGTTACCTTCATCTGGAGATATCAGCTGATAACAAATGAGAGTTCCTACTAGGTGTGCGTGTGTGAGAGTGTGTGTGTGAGAGTGTGTGTGCGTGTCTGAGAGTATGTGTGTGCGTGAGTGTGTGTATGAGAGTGTGTGAGAGTGTGTGTGTGTGTGTGAGTCTGTGCGTGAGTGTGTGCGTGAGTGTGTGTGCGTGTCTGAGAGTGTGCGTGAGTGTGTGTATGTGTGTAGCTTTTTTGTTTTGTTTTGGTTTTTGGTCTTTTTTGCTTTTTGAGACTCAATTTCTATATGTAACACTATCTAGGCTAGAACTTACTATATGGCCCTTGTAGTTCAGGCTGGCCTTGAATTGCATAATTCAGAGAGGGATTTCCTTCCTCAGTTAACCCTTTCCAGGAATAGTCTTGTAGACGAGCTGGAGGGTGTCTCCTAGGTTATTCCAAGTCCTGTCAGGTGACAGTGAGCTGCACCATCCCAGGGGTGAGCCAAGGCCTCCTTCCTTCCTGGTCAGAATCCATGGCAGGAACCACGGTGGGAAACCTTCCCCCGAGCCCCTTCACCTGTCTTCTTTCATCAAGAACACTTCCAGCTTTGGATGGAGAGATGATTCTCTCAAAGGGGCTGTGGCCAAGGTCTTGTGCTATGTAGTCACTCAACATTTATTAAGAACCCACTATGTAGGATAAAGAGATATCTCAGCAGTTAAGAATACTTGTTGCTTTTTCTAAGGATCCAAGTTTGGATCTTAGAACCCACAAGTGAGTCACAGCTGCCTGTAACTCCAGTTCCAAGGAATCTGATGTCCTCTTCCTGGCCTCCAACCTGCACGTACACACAACACACACACACACACACACTCACAGAAACAAATAATATAATATTTTTAAAAAATATTTATGTATATGAGTGTTTGTCTGGATGTATATATGTGCACCCCATGTGTGCAGTTCCCACAGAGGCCAGAAGAGGGTGTCAGATCCATGGAACTGGAGTTATAGGCAGTTGTGAGTCACCTGTGAACAAGAACAGCAAAGGTCTTAATCACTGAGCCATTTCTCTAGTCCTCAAAGAAACAACCCCCCCGCAAGAAAACAAAACCTACTATGTGACAACTCGTGGAGTTAAGAGATGGAGAAGCAGATGAGACCAGTTGTGTTTTAGAAGGAGAGCAATATCCAATGGGTGAAGATTGTTGAATGGCAATTCTGCAAGTGTAGATAGCACAAACTAGCTGAGGAAAACATCAAGAGGAAGCTCTGTTTAAAGGGCTTTGTGGGCAGCGCAGGGCCCCAGAGTGGGGCTGGTGGGGGTTGAAGAGAAAGAAATGCAACTATGGAATGATATATATATTCTACCAAGTTTCATGACTGTTTGACCCTTTGAGGAAAAGAACAGGTTGAGGATAAATCTCCATGTGCCACCAGCCAAGGACCACCACATGGAGGGAGGAGCTTGCAGGACTGGAGGAGGAGTCTGACAGGACAGATGAGGGATGACTCTGGTTTGGATTTTCTTTAGTTGCAGATTTCTTGGGAAGTGTTCAGGGGCTGAACTGCTTCCAAAGGCTGGAGGGAGAAGGTAAGGACAAACCAGGGAGCCACAGAGCCTTAGGAAGGGGGCGTTCTCCTAGGGTGCTCTGCCTCTGGGAACCATGGAGCCTAGGAAGGGGGCGTTCTCCTAGGGCGCTCTGCCTCTGGGAACCACGGAACCTAGGAAGGGGGCGTTCTGCTAGGGTGCTCTGCATCTTGGGAGACAGGGACCAAGCAGAGGATTGTGATGACACCAATATTTAGGGAGAAGGGAAGCTGAGTCTAAGGTGCTGGGCTGAGCAAGGAGAACCAAGCAGGATGAGAAGCAGGACCACAGAAGCCAGAGGGGAGTGAAGACCTCCAAGATGGCGGGGTGTTCAGGGGCAAAGACTTCAACCTGACAACCTGAGTTTTAGATCCTGTGAAAGCTGGAAAGGCCCCAACTCCACAGAGCTGTCATCTGAACCCCGTCTGTGTGCTGCGGCAGGCACCCCATAGTGATGATAATGGTGATGATGATGATGGTGGTGGTGATGGTGATGATGATGGTGATGATGATGATGATGGTGGTGATGATGATGGTGGTGATGGTGATGATGATGATGATGATGATGATGATGATGATGATGATGGTGATGATGATGATGATGATGATGATGATGATGGTGATGATGGTGGTGATGATGATGGTGGTGATGATGATGATGATGATGATGGTGGTGATGATGGTGATGATGATGGTGATGATGATGATGATGATGATGATGGTGGTGGTGATGGTGATGATGATGATGATGATGGTGATGATGATGATGATGGTGATGATGATGATGATGGTGGTGATGATGATGGTGATGGTGATGGTGATGATAATGATGATGGTGATGATAATGGTGATGATGATATTCTCAGAACAGAAGACTTAGGGTCAAAAACCACAGCAACAACACTAGAATCAGTACTGGTGTCTGTCAGCGCAGGGCTCGAGCACTTTCTAGACACAATCGGGAGCTGGATAATAAAGTGAGGATGACAGTAGTGTCTGGTCAGCTCTGATGTGTGGAGGCCACATGCTGTTCCACAGGAGGGAGGGGGACTTCCGTGTAAATGCAGCCACACCCTGAGTGCAGTGGGCCCCAGCACCCTAAGTGCCTCTGGGCGAAGGGGTGAACATTAGCCAAGGAGGTTCTTCCTCCCCGTCAGGGACGCTCACAGACAGATGGAAAAGCGGCGGAGAGACAAGATGAACCATCTAATTCGGGAGCTGTCCTCTATGATCCCTCCACTCAGCCCCGCGGCCCGGAAACTGGACAAGCTCACTGTCCTGAGGAGGGCAGTGCAGTACTTGCGGTCTCTGAGAGGTAAGGACAGGGCTGCTCCAGGCTGGGCATCATGGTCTCCATACAGAGCACTCTGTCAGTCTGGGGTTGGTCCTGGCTGTGATGTCTGTCCACCTGACCACGCCCTTGCAGAATTGTACCCCTTGGCTTCATGTGAGAAGACAGGCTGTCAGACACCGAAAATCCCAGTATGGAGGCCGGGACTGGCCGACTAGTAGTAGTTCAAGGCCAGCCTGGGCTCCAGAGACCTGGTCTCAAAGCAAACAAAGTATGATTCGGATGCACACTGCCACCTAGTGGTTCCTGCTTAGATCTCTGCCTGTAAAGCCGAGCCCAGAGCACGGGTTTCGGAGAAAGGGGTGTTCTGTGGACCCTGCAGCAACCTTGCCAGACTGCGGTTGCTGGGACTTCCTTTTCTGTGCTTGGAGATCTGGGTTCCATGAGTCTGTTGAGAAATGAGAGTCTCTTTTACCCACTCCTGAGGCTTGTGTACATTTTATTCTCTCAAGCTCTTACTCTCTATGTATTATTTGGATATTAAATCAATAGTTAGGTTTAGTGGTTCACGCCTATAATCTCAGCAATCTGGAGTCAGAAGCAGGAGAATTGTCATGAGTACAAGGTCACCCTGGACTGCAGAGACACTCCAGGGAGGCAGCTCAGTTGCTGGAGTGTTTGCTTAGAGCCTAGGAAGCCTCAGGTTGGGTTCTCGGCACCACATAACCTGAGTGTGGTGGCGGTCACCTGTGGTCCTGGCTCTCGGAAAGTGGAGGCAAGATCAGGAGTTCAAGGCCAGCCTGGGGTACATAGTGAACTCAAGGCCAGCCCAGAATACAGGAGGCCCTAGATAACAATAAAAAAAAGGAAGAGGAGAAAAGGAAGGGAGGGAGGGAGGAGGAAGGGAATGAGGAGGAAGGAGAAAGGAAGGGAAGGAGGAAGGAAGGAAGGGAGGAAAGGAAGGAAAGAGGGAGGGAGAAGGAAGAGGAAAGAGGGAGGGGTCACTGTATTGTGACAGCAGCCGCTTGTGCACAGTGCACACTGAGCAATTACTAAATTTCTTTCTCTGTATTTTCAGTAATTTTGGCCTATTTATTTTTAGGTGTGACAGAGTCTTTCTTAGGAGATAATTCTAGACCTTCATTTATTCAGGATAAGGAGCTCAGTCACTTGATCCTCAAAGTAAGTGACTCCACACTCCTCACACCTGAGACACCCCTCTCACACCTGAGACACCCCTCTCACACTTGAGACACCCTCCTCACACCTGAGACACCCCTCTCACACCTGAGACATCCTCCTCACACCTGAGACACTCTCCTCACACCTGAGACACCCCTCTCACACCTGAGACAACCCTCTCACACCTGAGACACCCCCTCACACCTGAGACACCCCCTCAGCTCTGGTCACCACCTCCTCAGAGCCTTCCGAGGGCTGCTGTCATGGCCTCATTTTCTCACAGGTGGGGCTTTCTAGGCTCCACAGCAGAAAATTTGGTGTCTGATTGACAGTCTTGCCTCGTACTATGACATAGGTGCATGTTATAGTTTTGTTAATTTTTCTTTAACTTTAAAAAAGTTACTCTTATTTTAACTTAATCTTTAAGATTTACTTTTTATTCACGCATATGTGTTTGTGTCTCCCTCTGTGTGTGTGGGGTGCACCCTGAGGACAGAAGGGTCCCTTGGATCATGGGTTATAGGCAGGTTGAATTGCGTCTCCCTCTGTGTGTGTGTGTGGGGGGGGTGCACCCTGAGAACAGGAGCTCTCTTGGATCATGGGTTATAGGTGGGTTGAATTGTGTCTCCCTCTCTCTGTGTGTGTGGTACACCCTGAGGACAGAAGGCTCTCTTGGAGCATGGGTAATAGGTCATTTGAATTGCCTGCTGTCGGAGCTGGAAAGTAACTCAGGCCCTCTGAGAGAACAGCAAGTATCCTGAACTTCTGAACTGCACCCTAGCTCCTGGAGGGTTAATCTAAATCATTTTATTACACTGACCTGAAGGGGAGGGGGATGCATGTCATAGCATGGGCATGTGTGTGTAGATCAGAGAACAGTCAGGGGGAGGGGACTATGTCATGGCATGTGCGTGTATGTGTAGATCAGAGAGCAGTGGGGGAGTTGGTTCTCTCTTTCCACCATGTGGGTCCCAGGATTCAAATTCAGGCATCTGACTTGGCAGCCAGCGTCTTTTCCCACGGAGCCATCTCGCTTGCCCTGACAATGGGTTTTGGGGATACAGGGCGATGTTAGATAATCATGCAGAGGGCTTTGGAGGCCCAGCCAATAGTCATGGGGCGCTTTTCTCACCCGCTGCTTCCTGTTACCTCAGCTCTCCCCAGCACACGTCATCTAACTCTTCCTGTTGATTGTTTTAAGAACGAGTCGGAGTGCAGGAAGGTAGCTCAGTTGGCAGAGTTCCTGCCTAGCTGCACACAACTCTGGGCTCCGGACCCCAGCTCTGCATAAACAGGTGTGGTGGTGAATGCCTGGAACCCCAGCGCTCGGGTGATGAAGGCAGGCGTCCGGACTGGAGGAAATTCAAAGTTGTCCTAGACGGCATAGCAAGTCTGAGTCCAGCCTGAGCCACACAAGACTATTACAAAAGAGAGAGAATGCTTCCCTGGGGGGTACCAGCCTGGAGAAATGGTTTAGAGGTTAAAAGCACTGGCTGCTCTTCCAGATGATCCAGGTTCAAATCCCAGCACCAACCTGATGGTTCACAACCATCTATAATTCCAGTTCCAGGTGATCTGATGCCCTCTTCTGCTTCCATGGACAACAGACATATACTCGATGCACAGACTTACATGCTGACCACACACACACACGCACACACACATACACAGAGTCAACCCTTCCTCTCCCGGTTTGCATAGCACGGCCGTAGCAGCAGTAGCAAGTGATGTGTTCTAAGAACTTCACAGGGTTCTCTGTGTAGCAGACTGAACTCTGGCGAAGGTGATTTTATGTTGGAATGTTGTCATATAATGTGATGGACTTTACTGTAACATTTTCACACATGTATGTTCGTACTTGGTTTAGCCTTTCCCACCCTCCCCTGTTCCCTTTCTTGCCCCAAATGGTCCCCACTTCTGTTTTCACATCACATGTGTTCCGTTACCTTCTCCTTTTCTCCTTTAACCCCGTGATGTCTCTTCTTCCCCATCATGGACCGTGTTCCATGACCCTGCACACATGTAAAGTAGCTTGATGATCAGATACCAACAAAATAGTCTATAGCTAACATTTTAGAATTGAATTTGACGTTCTCTGTATGTCATATGATAATTTTAGACTGGGGTTTGCCGGCTGTCTTCACAGCTCTGAGAGTTTCAGAGCCACGTCTCTCCTCCGACGCTGACTAGGTGCAGGAGAAATGACTCAGTCTGGGTTTTGTATTGATCCTAGACAGCAGAAGGTTTCCTGTTCGTGGTCGGATGTGAAAGAGGGAGGATTCTCTTCGTATCTAAGTCCATCTCCAAAACGCTGCAGTATGATCAGGTATCAAACCATGGTGTTTTCACGTGGTCCTGATTATTGTAAACAAATCCTAACTTGAAGCTGTGTCTGACCCCATCCTTCCCTTTGCCGCTAAGTCAGAGCTTTGAGAGAGAAGGAAGACAGTAGAAGGGTGAATTCTTTCTTAGAAAGAGTATTTGAATTTATTATGAAACCTCAGAGAAGTAAGGCCTTTCATCTTAGAGAACAATCCTCTAAGTCCTTAGTATTTGAGAAGACTGTGTTTCGGTCCCTACCAACATCAGTTGTAGAAAAATGAGGTTGGATGAGCAAGAATAAATGCAGTGTCCTTCTGGTTCTTATTGCCACTATTGAAAATCTTAAAGATTCCAGAAAAATTCTGTGATTGTGTGATGCTATTCTGTGCAGGGCCCAGGTATATCCTTTGGTTGAGGGGCTTCTAGGTTGTTTCCAGGTTCTGGCTAGTACAAATAATGCTGCTATGAACATAGTTGAGCACATGTTCCCCAGTGCTGGTTTTCCTGCTCATGTATCTGTGTACCGCATACATGCGTGTGTACCACAGAAGCCAAAGAAACTGTCAGATCTTCTGAGACGAGAATACAGATGGCTGTGAGCTGCCCTGTAGGTCCTGAGTCTTCCAGAAGAAAAGCATGTGCCCCTTAACTACTGAGCCATTTCTCCAGCCCCTCAGAATGCACTTTTGTTTATATTTACAAATGTCACCCAGAACCCCAAGTAAATGCCTCATGATATGATGTATCTTTATTTAAGTTCAAGGAAGGTTTACCTCTTGGGGTGTAACTCAGTGGTAGAGCACTCTCCTGGTACACACAAGGCCCCAGGTTTGAGCCCCAGCACTGGGGAGAAAAATACCAATCTCTAACAAGGAACATTTATCTTGTGTGTGTGAAGAAATGTCCAAAGGTGACTTCATTGATATAAGTGTATATCCACTTTCTCAACAGGGCAGCTTGATGGGACAGAATCTGTTTGACTTTTTACACCCAAAAGATGTTGCCAAAGTAAAGGAACAACTTTCTTATGATGTCTCCCCAAGAGAGAAACCTGTGAACACCAAAAGTGAGTTCTCCTTTCGGGGTTCTTACCACTGTCCCTACTTCCTGACTGGTCACCTTCCATTGCTGTGATAAATCCCCATGAACACCAGAAAGGGCTTCTATTTGTTTATTTATTTATTTTTAGTTTACTCTTTCAGAAGGATAGAGTCTATCACGGTGGGAATGACATAGCATGGGGGCAGGGACAGAAAACGGTTGGTTATGGTTTTATCCACACACAGGAAATAGAGAGAGGGATGGAGGAGGAAGGGAGGGAAGGAAAAAGAGAGAGAGAAAGAGAATTCCTTTACAGACATATGCAATACATATATTCACATGAAGATGATATGTGGGAATATATGATTGCTTATAGTTTTCAATCCAAATGAAACTTTTATAAGACAGTATTATTTGAGGGTAAAAAGTTGCTGTAGTTTTATTCTCTTTTGTATATGACCAAGATTTTAGGGTATGAAAGATCTTGTACCACTGGGCTTGGGAAATATATGTATTCATTATCCCAAGATACTTGACTTGTGAAAATGCCTAGTGCCAAGCAGTTACTTATGACATAGAAACAGTGATTTGGGGGCCAGAGAGGTGACTCAGCAGTTAAGAGCTCTTGCAGAGGACCAGGTTCTGCTCCCAACATGCAGTGCTGCCCACACCTGTTTGTAACTCCAGCTCCAGAGGTCCGATGCCCTCTCTTGGCCTCCATGGGCACGCACATCCACTCAGGTAAACACACACACATAAAATACAAATAAATTGTTTTTTAAAATTAAGGGGAGAAAATTATCTCAGCAGTTTATAATTTTGGTTTTATTTGTTTATATATTTGTTTGCTTGTTTGTTTGTTGAGACAGAGTTTCACTATGCAGCTTTGGCTGATCTAGAGCCCCCTACATAGATCAGGCTGGCCTTGAACTCATGGAGATCTGCCTACCTCTGCTTCCTTGTGCTGGGTTTAAAGGCGTACACTGCGATTATTTCCTTTTTTAAGAGAAGGGAAGAAGAGAGGATGAAGGAAGTGGGTTTTAAGCATGCCTGTGACCTTTCTGTTCTCCTTCCCACCACTGTGAAAGCCTCTCTGCAGCTTTACAGTCCCGGGCACACTCGACGACCACACATGCATTCTGGCTCCAGACGATCTTTCTTCTTTAGAATGAAGAGCTGTAAAATCCCCGTCAAGGAAGAGCTTCAATGTTCACCCTGCTCAAAGAAGAAAGGTGGGACTCCCAGGAGAGCATGCGAGCATGGGGTTCAGTGCCTGGTGTGGAACAAGAGGTCCTAATTAGTTTCTGTAAGAGAAAAAGTAAATTCCACAGTCAAGGCAAGAAATAGGATACAAAGTGTCTAAGTGGAATTGTGTTAAACCAAGGTTGTTCATTCTGTCACTTCAGCAGTGCGCATTCTGCTGTCTGGGATTTCCATGGTGCTGCTGAACTTGTAGCAGAGAAAGCTGAAGTTCGATTTGGGGCCAGATCTGGCGGCCTTTGATGTAGGAGGGTCTTCTATTTATCTGTTGCTTCCATTGGTTAATTAATAAAGAAAACTGCTTGGCCTGATAGGTCAGAACATAGGTAGATCGGGAAGACAGAACAGAATGCTGGGAGAAAGAAAGCAGAGACAGGCAGACGCCATGAAGCTCTGGCCCGAGATGGATGTAGGTTAGAATCTTCCTGGTAAGCCAGCACCTCTTGGTGCTACACAGATTAATAGAAATGGGTTAATCAAGATGTGAGAGTTAGCCAGTAAGAGGCTAGAACTAATGGGCCAGGCAGTGTTTAAATGAATACAGTTTCCATGTAATTATTTCAGGCATAAGCTAGCCAGGTGGTGTGAAGCAGCCCACGGATAGAAGACCCTCCTACATCATTTCCCCTTTTTCTGTTTAAACAAAAAAGAAGGCTTTTATTTTAACATAGCAAAAATACATATAACGAAACAGTTATCAAGCAAGAATTACAGTTATAATATTTATATCTATTTTATCTTTTATCACAACCAAGGAAAACTTTAACTATCCATTCTTCAACTCCATCAAAGACTCCAGAAGTATATAATATTACCTAAGTAAACAAGAAGTAAGCAACTTCCAAAACTCTAGAAATGACAGAAACATCTTGCTGCCTGTATAGTCACCCAAAGTTCTTTTGTACCATTGGGGCATCCATCTTCAGCCTATAGGCCCATAATATCCAGCAGACATTTCCATGAAGCAGGAGATTTCAAAGGCAGTTCAGTCACTTTTTTCTGTGTCCTGCAGAATGTCTCACAGACTCTTTCATGAATCAGGAACCCCAAAAGACCATCTCACCTTTAGGCAGGTTCAGCAGTCCTCTTTCTGTGGGTTCTCTGTGTCTAGTTTAAGCAATAGTCCAGGCAAGAGCAGTTTCTTGTCCAAATGGCTAACCAACTCCATAAGGAGCCTCTTTGATGCCCATCTTCCTCTTGAAGTAGCTGGTGCTGCCAGGATCAGAAGTGTCTCATTGTCATGAAAAGCCCTAAGTTTTTAAAACATTAAATGCCATATTCTGTAGTCTTTGAAAGATATGAAGAATGCCTGTCTGAAATATATCTATACACATCTAGAAAATCTAACATGACTACAAGCTTGACTATTATTGATGATTATCCATTAACAACCTACATTTCCTAATTATACATTACATTTTTCAATGAACTACACAACCACAATACCTTAATCAAGATCAGAAATACATATACGTATAACAAAATTGACCTTAACTTTATACCAATAAAGCAAAATTTATACCAATGTAAATTATTCATATCTATATCATATCCCCCTTTAAATGTGAAAGAACATTTATAGACAATATTTGGGAATATGGACGTAGTTATTTCTCTCCAAACTTCTTCCTGCTGTATAGGGGTGCTGTTAATCAGGTCTTTCATGGTGTAACTTGTGTGCCAGGTTCATCTTAGTTGGCAGTTGAGTGAAGTAATTTTCTTAAGGTGTTCACAGCAATCTTTCAGGAGGGCGTGGTCTATCATACCATATTGGGATAGAAGCAATCCACAGGGTCTCATCCTCTGTGAAAACAAAAGAAGACCCTCACCAAAGCATCATATCCTTAGATCCAAATTCTGAAGTCAAGATAGCTTTATAATACACATGTTGGATTAGCTTAGCAGATCCACACAATGAAATGTCTCTTTGTACTTAGCTCCTTCACAGTCAAAAAATTGGAAGAAAATACAATAACATACAGAATACAAACTCTCTGTGAATTTTCCATTTTTACGTGGCTTATTTTTATTTCTTTTAATCTATAACTATCTGTACTCTGTCTCTTTAAAGACTTTACATTTTTTAACGCATTAACTTTATTCTCTATATTCTTTTTCTTCTCTCTCCCAAGCCTATGTACACTCATCCAACACTGTGACCCATTTAGTGGTCTTTTATGTCTGAATCTGTCCTATTGTGAACCTGTAATTTTTTTTACTATCCAGGAGTACTTCTTAAAATGCTAAGCACTTCTTAAAAACTTAACTTGTGCCATGTAGAAGTAACACGGTACTGCCTGTTTCCTGCCCAGTCTAAACCTTAACTGTGCTTTTATTATGATAATTATGGTAGTTCCTGCCTGAGATCAGCACAGTTCAGCGTGGAGGAGCCATTCCTGCCTCAGCCATTTGGTGCCCCTGAGCCGCGCACAGTTCCAGGCACACAGCAAGTCCACGTTGCCATAAAGCAAGCAAGCATTTTACTCACAAAACCCCATCCAAATTCTCTGTCTCCCGCAAGAGTCAGGGCTCGTGGTAGGAGCATAGCCCAGAAAGCTAGCATTTTAATACTACATGTTTTTTTTTTTTACACCTCTAGGTAGGAGCCACAATCAGCACTTTAACTCTGAGAATTTTTATCTCAGTTATAGCCTAATCTGCCAGGCAGACCAGTGCGCAGCCTGGAAACCTCTCTGTGTATGGCAGCAGAAATCCACCATGCTCTCCCGCCTGACCAAGCCTGATTCTGTTGTCTGCCCAGGCAGGAAGAGCTGAACCATTGGCATAGTCTCAGCTGCTTTTCTCCTGATCCCAACTGGACACACAAACACCCAGGCCCACAAATGCACCATAGCCAGAGTTTGCACCAGCGGCAGGGCCCAAGAAGCCGCGTTTTAAAATGGCCTGGCTTTTTTTATGGTGCTGTTGCTGAATCAGGAAATCTCTCTGCGGCACACCACCCGCAAACAGCAAAAAGCTGTGTTAAACTCTCTCTCTCTCTCCTTTTTAAGCCTTTTCAGGTTTTATGTGGAGTTAGTTACCATGTTGGAGCACCACTTGTAGAAGGAGCAGTGGGCCGCTTCCCACCACCCGGCTCCCTGCCGCCTGGCTAGCTTATGCCCGAAATAATTACACAGAAACTGTATTCATTTAAACATTGCCTGGCCCATTAGTTCTAGCTTCTTACTGGCTAACTCTCACATCTTGATTAACCCATTTCTATTAATCTGTGTAGCACCAAGAGGTGCTGGCTTACCGGGAAGATTCTAACTTACATCCATATCAGGCTGGAGCTTCATGGCGTCTGCCTGTCTCTGCTTTCTTCCTCCCACAATTCTGTTTTGTCTTCCCCACCTACCTATGTTCTGACCTATCAGGCCAAGCAGTTTTCTTTATTAATTAACCAATGGAAGCAACAGATAGATAGAAGACCCTCCTACATCAAGCCTTGAACCTCAGCACTTAAGAAACAGAGGCAGGTGGATCTCTGTGAGTTTAAGGCCAGCCAGGACTACATAGCCAGACCCTGTCTCAATAATAAAATAAAAACTCAAATGACAACAAAGTTTGACATCTTTTTAAAGTTTGTTTGTTTTTGTTTTTGAGACAGGGCCTCACTTTGTAGCCCTGGCCAGGAGTTCATTATGTTGACCAGGCTGGCTTCAAAGTCACAGAGATCCACCTGCCTCTGCCTCCTGAGTGGCAGCCCTAAAGCAATGTTTTTAATCTTAGTTTTTAAGTGTAAGTGTGTGTGTATAATGCCCACAGAGGCCAGAAGAGGCCATTAGACCCCTGGAACTGGAATTACACTCAGCTGTGGGCTGCCTGATGAGGATGCTGAGGACTGAACTTGGGCCCTCTGGAGGATCAGCAGGAACTCTTAAGTAGTGAATCCAGCCCCTGCTTGTTTCTTTTTGAGACAGAGTCTTACTGTGTAGTCCAGGCCGCTCTGGAGCTCCTGTGCATCATCCCCCATCTCAACCTCCCTAGTACTGAGATTTCAGGTATGGAGCACTTCACCTGACTAAAAAGTGGTCTTTATATAGGACTGCAGGATTCTTTTTTTTTTTTTTTATAAATTTTGGTACAAATTGTTTTTATAACCACACATGAAGAAAATCACACTTGTTGATGATATAGTAAACATTTAGTCTGTTCCTGATGCTGCAAAGAACATTTTAATTCTCATGAAAGTTGTCTTATGTCTGTCTTAGAATCAAGGAGGAGACACTTTTTGTTTGTTTGTTTGTTTGTTTGTTTTCTAGACAGGGTTTTGCTGTAGCTTTGGAGCCTGTCCTGGCACTAGCTCTTGTAGACCAGACTGGCCTCGAACTCACAGAGATCTGCCTGCCTCTGCCTCCCAAGTGCTGGGATTAAAGGCATGTGCCACCACCACCTGGCTAAAAAGGAAACACTTGAGATGCTTAATGAACACTCAGTCACCTCCCTCTGCCCGTGACTCTGCGTGGTACAGAGTCTCGGGTAGGGGCTGTCCCTAGGTAGACCAGTTATTTCTTGTTTTCATGGAGCGTGAATACCTGGTGCTTGTCTTTCTGAATTCTTGTGTTACTGGTGTCCTCTTTTCTCTTTCATTTTGCCACAAACAACGGGATTCCATTTTCCTCTGTGTGTGAACCACACTCTGTTGCTTATACACCATATCCCTTTAGACCTGTCTGCCTGTTGGCAGGCTCCTTAGGCTGATTCCTGTCATAGCTGGTGTGACCATGTGCTTTAAATATGGGAATTTTAGGGGTCTCTTTGTACCTTGATTTTGCTTCTTGGGATAGGCCCAGAAGTGGGGTAGCTGGATGTCATGATACTGTAGCCTTTTGGAGAATTCCCATACTGTTTCCTACAGTAGCTGCTAACAATGGCTCCCCTTGGCTGTCTGTGTGGCTCCCTCTTTCTCTATAGCTTCCCCAGCTTTTGTTCATTTGGCTTACGCTTCCTCCTGTAGTTCATCATCCAGGGAAGTGGAGGCAGGAATGCAAGCAGGGCAGGAACCTGGGTGCAGGAGCTGATTTAGAGGCCATGGAGGGGACCTGCCTACTGACTTCCTCCTCGTGGCTTGCTCAGCCTGCTTTCTTATAGAACCCAGAATCACCAGCCCAGGGAGGGCACCACCCACGAGGAGCTGGGCTCTTCCCCAAGCAATTGCCAGTTTAAAAATGTGGCTCATAGCCTGCCTGCGGCCCAGTCTCAGCTGAGGTTCCCACCTCTCAGATGACTTTAGCTCGTGTCAAGTCGACACAAAACCAGCCAGCCTAAGTGGAGAGTCTTTGGATTGATGTCTGTCCTGTGAAGTTTGTGTGTTCATTCTTTAAATGGTGAATATTGACCCTTTGCCTGATGAGTCACCAGCAAGTCTCTCCTAGTTCTGGGTTGTGTTTTTCTGTTGTTGACTGTGTGCTGTGGAATAGATTTTGAGCCTGGGAATCCCATCTAGGAAAAGCTTGCCTGTCCCAGCATCTGAGGTAGCTGCTCTGTTTCCTCTTTGTAACTTCATAAGTCTGATATCTACACTGAGGTCTTCATTCATGTTTCCATTGACTTCTGTGGAGGGTGAGAGATGGGGCTTCAGTTTCGGGTCTGTGAATGGATATCCGGTTTCCCCAGCACTGTGTGTTGAGGGAGCTGTCATTTCTCCCAGGCAGGCTTTCCCACACCAGTGTTGAGAATCAGCTGTCTGCGGACCTGTGGTTTGTCTCTGGGTTCCTCGCTTGCTCCTTTGGACTGTGTATATGTTCCTGTGCCGTTACCATGCATTTTTGGTATTATGGCTCAGGGCTGTACTTTGAAGTTAGGCACCTCCAGCTTTGCAGTTTGGGCTCCTCTGTGCTCCCATGTGAGTTTTAGGTTTTTCTCAGCTCTGTTAAGGATGTCATTGTTTTTCTGATAGGGACTGCATCGAATCTGTAGACTGCAATGAGCTGAGCCAAAAGAACAAACCTGGAACTATTCTGATTTGGGGTTTGCTTTGTTCCTGCTTTCTAAGAGGAATCATTAGGTTGCATATTCAAATTCTGTCTTCTTGACATTATTATTTTTATGAAAGCGCTCATTGCTATAAACTTCCTTCTTAGTACTTTTTGCTTTATGCCAAAGATTTTAGCCTGTTGTGGTTTTTTTTTATATCTTAAAGAATCCTTAAGTTAACATAGAAGGAACCTGGTACCACTGTGACATCTTTATAAGTGTATACATTATACATTGGCTGCTTTCATGTGGTGTCCTTATAAGTGACATCTTTATGTGTGTATACTCTATACATTGTCTGCTCTCATTGTGACGTCTTTATAAGTGACATCTTTGTGTATACACTATACATTGACTGTTCTCTTATAAGTGACATCTTTATGTGTGTATACACTATACATTGACTGTTTTCATTGTGACATCTTTATGTGTGTATACACTATACATTGACTGTTCTCTTTGTGACATCTTTATAAGTGACATCTTTATGTGTGTATACACTATACATTGACTGTTCTCATTGTGACATCTTTATGTGTGTATACACTATACATTGACTGTTCTCTTATAAGTGACATCTTTATGTGTGTATACACTATACATTGACTGTTTTCATTGTGACATCTTTATGTGTGCATACACTATACATTGACTGTTCTCTTTGTGACATCTTTATAAGTGACATCTTTATGTGTGTATACACTATATATTGACTGTTCTCATTGTGACATCTTTATGTGTGTATACACTATACATTGACTGTACTCATGTGACATCTTTATTGTGTATACACTATACATTGGCTGCTCTCATTGTGACATCTTTATGTGTGTATACACTATACATTGACTGTTCTCATTGTGACATCTTTATGTGTGTATACACTATACATTGACTGTTCTCATTGTGACATCTTTATGTGTGTATACACTGTACATTGACTGTTCTCATTGTGACATCTTTATATGTGTATACACTATACATTGGCTGTTCTCATTTGCTCTCCTCCGCATGCCCCTCCCTGTCCTAGGTTCCTTCCTTCCTCCTGTCTGTCCTCTTCCTCTTCCTTTTCCTCATCACAGGTGTTTCCATTTCTGTCTGTTTCAAGAAATCTTAAATTCCCCTTGGGTGGACGTGCACTGTCCCCCCTCCACGCAGACACACAGGATTTAATTTTCTTAATTGACTTATTGACTCCATCCCATTGTGACCAGCAAAGGTACAGGATAGGATTTAATTCTGCATGAATTTGTTAACACTTGTTTTGTCTACTCGAGAGACAATTCCATACGTGATGAAGAGATGAGAAGACTGTGAGTCGTGCAGAGGCTCAGAGGCCGAGCCAGCCTGTCTACACCTGGCCCTCAGCCACACTGTAGGCCCCGCCTGTTTCCAAAGACAAGCGGAGACTATTAGAACACCTCACAGAACTATTAAGGCTGTTAGACGAGTTATACATTCACGGACGTAAGACCGTCTGGCCTGAGGCTCACCCTCTTCACCTCTATGCCTCTGCTGACTGGAACACTTAGGACAACCTACAGAATTTACTGTTAAAAGAGAAACAAATGATTTTTTTTTTAAAGATTTGTTGTTGGGGACCAACAAGATGTGATGGCATTTGAGGGACACACAGTGACCTGAGTTTAATCCCACATAAAGATGGAGCGAGAATCAACTCTGAAAGCTGTCCGCTGAGCTCCAATGCAGGCTTCTGCACGTGTGCACTCAGATGTCACACACACACCAATAGTGATAATGAAATCTGTTGTCCTGTCGGTCTTCCTGGATACTGCAAGTTAAAACAATGTCTGTGCTGGTCTTCTGCAAGCCCAATCACAGCTGAACTTTCCAAATAGCGTGTCTGAGGGCTCTCTCTGCTTTTCTAGGTGTGTGCAATGTGTGCACCACCCGTCTTCTGAGCCTATGTGATGGCTCATTGTTTTTGTAAACTTTTCCCATAGTTGAGCATATGATTTTTTTCTCGTTTTTCATTTGTTGGGCTGGTTTGATGAGCTTTTTCATGGGAATGAATTGCTTAGAATTTTTCTGAAAACTCAAGCTTTTGAGTTTTTTTTAAAATACCTTTTAATCTGTTTCCAAGTGCTCATCAAATATGTCTGTGGTTCAATAGGATCATATGTGTTGATTAATCATCCTCACAGCCAACAGTAAGAGATTCTCTTCATAATAGATATAGTGCTACAGATACGTAACAGCTTGGGAGACTGAGGCAATAATATCAGGAGTTAGGGGATAGCCTCTTATACATAGGGATCTGGGGGGTAGCTTGAGCTACCAGATGAATTTGTCTCAAAAAAAGGGGAGGTGGAAGGAGGGAAAGAGGAAGTGGTGGTAACATTGGTATTTGTGTTCTAAGTGTATTTCTATGGCTTTTCGTTAGACCACAGAAAATTCTATACCGTCCATTGCACCGGATACTTGAGAAGCTGGCCCCCAAGTGTTGTTGGTGTGGAGAAGGAGAGGGACAGTGAGAAAGACAGTGGTCCTCTTACCTGCCTGGTAGCCATGGGACGGTTGCATCCATACAACGTCCCTCCGAAAAGCGGCAAGATCAAAGTGAGGCCAACTGAGTTCGTGACCCGCTTTGCCATGAATGGGAAATTCGTCTACGTGGATCAAAGGTGCACGCGCACGCTGTGGCTATAGGAAGCCGCTGGGGTCGCTGAGGTTGTTGGGGGAGCAACTCCGACTCCATAGCTCTGCGGGAGGTTTCTTCTATTAGGGCTTGGGAATCGGAAGCACAGTTTAAACAACATAAGGATAGGGCTGTGTTGGTGATTTTGGTCAAGACAGAGGACAAACCTGGAAAGGTGTTTCTTAGTCCTGGTGCTGAGTTCAGACCCGCTCCGCGGCCATGCTGTTGGCGGTAGCCTTGTAAGCGCATCATCTGGACTCCGTGGGACCTCACCTGGTGGCTTGCTACACCGTGGCTCTGGTCTGGGGCTGGGGAGGACCAGGGCATCCCTTAGGAGCCCAGTGGTCCCTGTGACTAGCTCTTCCCCCAGGCTGCTGCCCTGAAGTCTCACCTGTCCTGGACTTGCGGTAGCCTGGGAGCCGTCACCATCTTCAGCAAATGCCACGTTTGTTTTCTGTTTCACAACCAGGGCAACAGCGATTTTAGGATATCTGCCTCAGGAACTCTTGGGGACTTCCTGTTATGAATATTTTCATCAAGATGACCATAGTAGTTTGACTGACAAGCACAAAGCAGGTGGGTGGTTCATCGAGTGTGGTGCTCTGAGGGTAATTTAAAATCACAACTTCAGTCAGGGGTCGGTGGATCGCACTCAAAATCTCAGTACTTGGGAGGCAGAAGTAAAGAATCAGGAGTTCCGGGCTAGCCTGGACTACATGGCAAAACCCTGTCTAAATAAATAAATAAATGATTATAGCATTGACTTTCGATTTCTCATTCCTTATTAAATTCAAAATTCAAATTGATTCTCAAGACACTGGCTTTTGGTTTGGTGTCTACTTTTGGCCTAGAATTCTGTAGGGGCCCCTGGCTGGCCTGGAACCGGTAGCTACCCTCTTCTCAGCCTCCCTGATACTGGAATTCCGGGCAGGAGCCACCACACTCGGCCTGAAGGCTTTTGACTTTAAAGGCTGCTCTGTTGATCACAACTTTTCTTGTGAAGTTCTGCAGAGTAAGGAGAAAATACTTACAGACTCGTACAAATTCAGAGTGAAGGATGGCTCCTTCGTAACCCTCAAGAGCCAGTGGTTCAGCTTCACTAACCCTTGGACCAAAGAGCTGGAATACATTGTGTCTGTCAACACACTGGTTTTGTGAGTACTTCTCTGTCTTCTTAAGACCTTTGTATTCATTTCAAATGAGTATCTCTGCTTTTCCTAAGAAGCCATTAAAATCGCCTGGTCCTCTGGCTGTATGGAAGCTTAGTTTGGGGATGGATGCCAGGAGCTAGTACAGATGACAGAATCCTTGTGGGCTTCTCCCGTATCCATCCCCAGAGCTTGTCATCATTAGTTGCAACCCCTGGGACAACGTAAAGTCATGTAAATGGTTGTTGTACCAGACTGTATAGGAATAATAACAAGAAAAAAGCCTCAATGAGTTTGGGAAAGATGAAAGTTATTCCCTTCAATTGTTTTTGGTCCCAATCCTGTGTCTGCGGTGACCAGTAGTGTCTGAGAATTTTTTTTATTCTTCATTGATGTTAGTTGCTCAAGTTAAGCTGCATGTTCACCCTTTGTAATTTGCTTGGTATAAAGTCTGGCGGTGCACACATATGATCCTGGTGCTTGGGAGGTGGAGGCAGGAAGATGAGAAACTCAGAATCGTTCTTGGTTATGTAGGGAGCTTGAGGCCAGTCTAGACTACATGAAACCTTGTCTCAAAACAACAACAAAACAAAGCAAAACAAAAACAAAACAAAACAAAACAAAAAAACAAGGAGAAGGAAGAGAAGGAGAAGAGGAAGAAGAAGCACTGATTTTACATTGGGGATAGAGCTCAATGGTAGAGGACTTGCCTAACGTGGACATGACCCTTGGTTCTGTCTCCCCAGCATTGGTGGGGAGAGGAGGGAGGTCGGGCACACATGTTTAATAACGGTACTAAGGAAGAAGAGGCAGGCAGATCTCTGAGTCTGAGGCTAGCCTGGTCTACACAGCCAGGGCTACAAAGAGAGACCCGGTCTTGAAACAAAAACAAAATAAAAAAGAAAAGAAAGCTCTATCTTTTATGACTGTACCACATAGAACTGTAGCCAGCACAGCCACAGAGTGAGCAGAAATCCAGCCCATGTCTTCAGTGGAAGCGTCCACCTCCAGCCAGCTGAGCCCAGCCAGCTGAGCCCAGCCAGCTGAGCCCAGCCAGCTGAGCCCAGCCTGAGCTTTGCTTTGCTAAGTTTATGCGGTGCCGTCATTGCTGTGATGTGTTTGATCACACTCTGACACTCCCAAGGCTGCCAGTAAAGTTCACGTTGAATCAGAAGGTGGAGCTAGCTACTAGCTGACCAAAGTTAGCCATAGAGGTTTTGGAGGACTGAGGACAGATGGAGAGATACAGGAAGTAGTAGGGAGGGGCTGAGATAAAGACAAGGCCCTTTGGATGGGGGAAGGGAAGAGAGAGAGAGAGAGGGGGGGGGGGTCATTGGCTGCTTCTCCATTGTTTCTCTGATCAATCAGGTTCTTACCCTGATATCTCACTTCTGAGATTTTGTTGATAAAGAATAATTAGGTAACTACTTCACGTCATACCAGTTCCATTTGCTTGTCTGTAACATTTAGTTTAAATAGCACTAGGAGACAAGTGTGCGTGTGTTCCCCATCAGCCATCCCAGTACAGCAGTGGACCTTAGCTAGGTTGGGAGCCGATCACCTTCGCTGTGAGAATGAGACCGACCAGTGGGGCATTGGGCACAGATCCAATCTCAGCTGATAATGTGAACAATAACACATCAGTGAGTGGGAACGGGCAGACCACACACATGGAGTCAGTGTAGACGCATTCATAGGTTCCCCTCACTTCAGAGAACATCACCCATGTTGTTTCTGGTTTCCAGGGGGCGCAGTGAGACTGGAGCACCCCCCTTCCTTTACGGCAGCAGCCAGTCCTCAGAAGGTAAGCGTTTCAGATGGGGGTTTAGCTCAGACGCGTCACCCAGCATGTGTTTTATGAAGGTGCGGTTGTCTGTCCAGGGGAGGGTGGAAGACGTTCCGACTGGACAGACATTTGTTATAGAAGGAGGCCAAGGCAGCAAAGGTGACTCGGCGAGTCCAGCATTTGTCATGCACACATAATGACCTGAGTTCAGCTCCCAAAACGCACACAAAGGGGAAGGAGAGGACGAACACCACAGTGTTGTCCTCTGAACTCCACCACCACATACATGCATCATACACACACATACACATATACACCATCATACACATACACATCAAACACACATGCACACATACATTATACACATGTACACAATCACCACACACACATACATATGCACACACCTCCACTAGAGTGTAGCATGGCACCACACATAAGCAGTTGCCCACGTGACTGGTTTCCTGCTGGATGGAGTTCCTCACAAGCAGGCCTGGTGTTTTCACGTGATCTCCCTGCAGCCAGTATTCTTCCCTGACTACTGTGTGTTACACACCACTAGACAAATGTGTTCCTCCCTATCTACTGAGTGTGTTACACACCACTACACAAATGCATTCCTCCCTATCTACTATGTGTGTTACACACCACTACACAAATGCGTTCCTCCCTATCTACTGAGTGTGTTACACACCACTACACAAATGCATTCCTCCCTATCTACTATGTGTGTTACACACCACTACACAAATGTGTTCCTCCCTGTCTACTGAGTGTGTTACACACCACTACACAAATGTGTTCCTCCCTGTCTACTGAGTGTGTTACACACCACTACACAAATGCGTTCCTCCCTGTCTACTGAGTGTGTTACACACCACTACACAAATGCGTTCCTCCCTGTCTACTGAGTGTGTTACACACCACTACACAAATGCGTTCCTCCCTGTCTACTGAGTGTGTTACACACCACTAGACAAATGCATTCCTCCCTGTCTACTGAGTGTGTTACACACCACTAGACAAATGCGTTCCTCCCTATCTACTGAGTGTGTTACACACCACTACACAAATGCGTTCCTCCCTATCTACTGAGTGTGTTACACACCACTACACAAATGTGTTCCTCCCTGTCTACTGAGTGTGTTACACACCACTACACAAATGCGTTCCTCCCTGTCTACTGAGTGTGTTACACACCACTACACAAATGCGTTCCTCTCTGTCTACTGAGTGTGTTACACACCACTACACAAATGCGTTCCTCCCTGTCTACTGTGCTCATTGCACACCAGTAGACAATGAGAGACAATCATGAAGGGTGTGTTTTGAATCTCCCTCTCTTTTTTTATCCACGGGGCTGTACTCCTGTATTTTATGCAAAATATTTGTTTAAGTATCTGGATATGGTGATAGCACATACATGTAATCCCAGCACTTGGGGGGCAGAGTCAGGAAGATTAGGAGTTACCTCTCTCAGGTACTTAAGACCTGATTAAACAACAAAACTAAACAAAAACTCCAGGAGGCAGAGGCAGGCAGGTCTCTGAGTTCAAGGCCAGCCTGGTCTACAGAGTGAGTTGTAGAGGACCTGGGTTTGGGTCTCATGCTGGTAGCTCACACCTCCCTGTAACTCCTGGCGTCCACGACACTGCGTGCATTGTATGCACCCTTGTGCATGCAAGCAAACACTCATACACAGAAAATAAATAAAATAAAAACAGCACAAAAGGAACTATGAACTGTAAAGTGGCATCGCCTGGCTCTGCTGTAAAGGTGAAAGGTCAAAGGGGAAAAGGCCATGCTGAAGGGCGTGGGTGGTGACTGTGCCCTTGGACTACACTGTCTATAACCACAACCCACAGTGTCTCTAGCATTGGGAACTGTGTAATGAAAGGTTAGATGTTTCCTGGCGTTTTAAGGGGTGGCTCAACTGTTTCTTTTCAGGAGAAACCAAGAAGCTATTTCAATAGAAAGAAAGCCACTGACTTGGGCTGTGTGCTCCTTAACATCCTTGATTGTGTTTTCTCCTGTGCTGTTGCCTAGACTCGTTTAGACAGTCCTGTGTCTGTGTGCCTGGAATACCCACGGGGACAGACATTGCAAACGAGGTTCTGCGTTTACAGAGGTGAAGTATTATCACTGCAAATATTCTTGTATAAATGGCTGCCTTAGTCACTAACCGGCACACAGATTGTTCATGTGTGTGTGTGAGAGAGAGTGTGAGTGTGTGAGTGCTTGTGTGTGTGTGTGTGTGTAAGCATTCGGGAGGGTAGGACAGAGGGTGGGTGGGTATGTGCATATGGATGCCGTACCTACGGAGGTCAGAAGCATCAGATCCCCTGGAACTGGAGCCACAAGCAGCTGGGACCCACCCAAATAAGGACTTTTATAATCTTAATTTGTCAGATTGTTTCTGAACATCATACCAAATACAGAATTCAGGAAGAAGGAATTGATAACTTTAATTGCATAAAAGTTCGAAATTGAAGCATAAACTATACCATTACAATAAGGTTGAAAACATAAACTGGAAAATGTGTGTATTTTGTATGATAAAATAGACTAACTTTAACTTATAAATATTGTATACCATAAATATATTAAATATGTAAGTTTTATATAGTTATATGTTAAACTTAATGTATAGCATAAAGGTGAGCTATTCAATAATTTTGTAGGTGACTGGAGAGATGGCTCAGCAGTTAGGAGCACTTACTGCCCTTGTGGGAAAACCCTGTTCCGTTCCCAGCATCCACTTAAAGGCTCACAAAGGTGTGTAACTCCAGTTCTAGGAGATCCAGCTCCCTCTTCTGGCTGCCAAGGGCTCTGCACATCTGTGCTGCACATATGCAGGCAAACACTCATAATCTTAAAATAAATAAAATAAAACAATGTCTTAGAATAGCCAAATTGTATTGAGGCTAAATAGTGGGCATGAAAGAAAAATGCAAGAGAAATCACCAAGAAACTTTAAAATTATTCATTTCCACTCATATTTAAATATGTACATAATGAAGCAGTGGGTTAGCACTTTTTCACTTAGATTATCCAAGATTTGAAAGTTTGGTAATCTTCTATATTGGGGAGAGTATGAAAAAAGTCCCTAATTCTTTATAAAGTATAAATTACTGAAATAACTTCGGATGGAAATTAGACAAAATGCATTACAAATATAAGTATAAACCAGGTGTGGCTGTGCACTCGGCAAGTTGATCCTTCTGAGTTTGGGGCCAGCCTGTGCTGCATGCAGAGACCTTATCTTTAAAACAAAATGTATTCAGGTGTGGCATAGTGGTACAAGCCTATAATCCCAGCACTTGAGAAATAGAGGCAAGAGGAGATCTATGAGTTCAAAGGTGGCCTGGTCTACATAGTGAGTTCTAGGCTAGCCAGTGCTACGTTGTTGAGAACTTGTCTCAATAAAAAGCAAGTTTAATCTGAGGCTCAGAACAAGCTGTCTCAGCGAAAGAATAAGACTGTTGATGGCTGCGCTCTGAAGTGGGACCTTAAACAGCTAAGCAATTCCCTCCGGTGTGTCCATATAGTAGAATGTGCTGCAGCGTATGGCAGGGGCAGGAGTGAGGGCTCAGCAGTTAGCGCAGGGGAGGGGGCAAGTTCAATTCCCAGGACTCACATGGCAGCTCACAGCCATTTATACCTCCAGCCCTGGGGTATCTGATGCCCTCTTCTGGGCTCCAAAGTCACCACACATGCCCGTGGTGCACAGGCATGCAAGGGAATACATACAAGGGAACCACTCATACACACAATATACATACATACATACATACATACATACAGAATAGGGAAAAAAGGATAGTGCATGTGTGATGGAGGAAGGTCATTGGCTAATAAAGGCACTGCCCTGGCCCATTTTATTGGTTAGAGGATAGGTGGGAGGAGTAAACAGGACAGAACACTGGGAGGAAGAGGAAGTGAGGTCAGAGACTCCACAGCTCTCTCGGGAGCAGACGCCTCAGAGAGAGACGCCATGCCCCGCTCCTGGGATGAAGCTCCGACCCAGGATGGACTAGGCTAGAATCTTCCTGGTAAGCGCACCTTGGGGTGCCATACACAGATGATTAGAGATGGGCTAAATTAATATGTGAGAATTAGCCTAGAAGAGAATGGGCCAAGCAGTGTTTAAAAGAATACAGTGTCCGTGTAATTATTTCGGGGCATAAGCTAGCCAGGCAGGCGGCTGGGGTGTTGGGGACGCAGCCTCGCCGCTGCCCTTATTACTTCACATGTGAGCCCACACCTTACTTGTTTGGCATCTTAGCCTCAATTTCAAGGTCTATATTTCCTCCTGTTGAAGGTGTGAACCAGGGATCTAGATAATAGTGGATCTGCTTATGTGTCTTACTTTTTAAAAAATGACATCTGTTTACTTATTTTTGTGTATGTGCCTTTGTGGGTGAGTGCACGCCACAGCCTGTGTCGGGGTCAGAGGGCTCCTTGAGGAAGTCAGTTCTCCTGGAGTCCCAGGATCAAGCTCAGGTCGTCAAGCCTGAGGCCGCAGCCTACATCCACTTGCTCATCTCACTTGCCTGCCTTTCTCGAGCGTTTGCTATCTTAATATACACTGAGCTGGAGCCGCAGCTCGCTGGTTAGGGTGGTTGGTGATCATCTGGAGGACCCGAATTCAGTTCCCCCACCCACACCAGGCAGCTCACAAGCAGCAGTAACTCCAGTTCCAGGAAATCTAGCACCCTCTTCGGGTCTCTGCAGGCACTTGCACACACATGTGCATACACGCATACACATACCTAAATATAAACAAAATCTTAAAATGCACAGCTTAGCATCAGCATCACTCAGTACTGTGCTGTGCCATCACCACGCTTCCCCGAGGGTCCTTCATTTAACCCTCCCACTCCCGATCTGCTCTCCCACGGCCCCAGCCCCCTCCTGTGTCCTATTCCTCCTTCCTTGGGTAGCTTCAGCACTCCAGAGTCAAAATTAAATCTGGCTATGAAGGCGTGGGTATTCAGTCTGGAGTTCCTTGCTGTCGTTTATCTGTCGGTCGCTTGTGTAAAGAAGCACTCAGGGGAGAAAGGCTCCCTCTAAAATCCCATCAGAGGGATAAACTTCTGTTGTCTCCCTTCTCAGGTTATACTCCTCATCCCCAGAAGATTCAGATCCTTCAGAAAGAGCTAGAGATCGCCTCAGTGTGAACTGCAGGAACGCCAGTGTGCCCGTGAGTGGTGTAAGTGTTCATTGTGAGAAAGAGACCACCCCATTAAAATAAATGGAATTTCTGCTGACTTGGTGGCCTGAGGGTGCAGTACAGGTTGGTGGTTACAGGAGGCATAGTTAGAAGGACACAGAAGGGTCCCAGGTTGTGACTCAGATACCTTTGGAAGGTTGGGTTCAGAATTTGAACTCTGCCTCAGTTTCCTCACTTGTGGGGCAGGTATGATAATAACATCCCCCCTAGATGAATATGAGAATTAAGGGATGAAATATAAACCAAAAACACTTTTTGAGACAGCATCCCATGTAGCCCAGGCTGACCCCAAACTCACTGTGTAGCTGAAGTTGACTTTGAACTCCTGATTTTCCTACCTCCACCTCCCAAGTGCTGGGATTACAGGCGTGTGCCACGATGCCAGACAAAACCAAACACTCTTTGCGCTCCTCCTAGGTGCTCAGTGGATAATAGCTGTTATGATTGCTACAGACTCTACAAACACCGACATACTCCAGCTAAAGGAAATGCGTGTTGCACGCCCCTGGGCTGGTTGTACACACCCGTCTTCCAGCAACTCGAGAGCTGGAATGAAGAGTGACTTCAAAGCCAGCTTAGACAACTTAGGCCCTGTCTCAAAATAAAAAGGTTTAAAGATTAAAAAGACTTGAAGGATGGATATATAGCTTAGTGGAGAGCCCTCGCCTGGCGTATGGAAAGGCCTGGGTTTGATCCCTGTAACTGGGGACGCTAAACCTCGTGCTTTCTGGAAGTCCTGGTGTGGCACTGAGACATTCCATGAGTCAGCTCTGTGCCCTGAGAATACGGAATGACGGCCATGTGTGACCGGGGACCAAGGGCCCGAAAGCACAAACATCACATAATACTTGTATGAAATATAGCTGGTCTTCCTATTAAGTTATTCACTTATTCACACGTTTAGCAAATAAAGTGATCTTACAGAAATGAACATATAAACCATTGTAATAAAATCTTTCAGCCTCCGCATGTGCATAGCTGTGCAAACATGTACGTGTACACGCATGCACACATACACACATGCACACATACACGCATGCACACATACACACATGCGCATACATGCATCCCATAAAAGGACCTCAGCTTTGCCGTAGGTGCCTTAGTTTGGAATCTCGTGGCGACAGGGAGCGGCTGACGGTAGGGATAGGCTCTTTAAGCTTCCGCTATGGAAGATGCGGTGTGTGCAGGGCAGGACGTACAGCGTGGGGTGGGTACTCGTGAACCGCTGCAGGAGGTTCTGGTGCTGACCCACTCCGAAGCCGCCCAGAGGTCCTCGCTGTGCTCAAGGCTTGCTGACCGCCCCTGTCCTGTCTTTCCAGGTGTCCACGCCGAGTCCTGGAACTGGGACCCTGGACGCTGCCGGGCAACACAAGAGCCCTGAAGCTGCCCACAGTCACAGGCCACTCCTCAGTAAGTTGTCCCTGTCACCCGTCACCGTATGAACTTTCCCAAGCCTCCTCTTTGTCACCGTAGTCTTAGACACAGGAGATTTTTGAAAAAAACGAATGCTTTATAAAATAACATTTTTTTTCCACCAGGCATGGTGGCACATACCTATTAATCCCAAAACATGGGTGGCTGGGGCAGAGGATTCCTGTGAATTCAATACCGTCTTGGGCTACATAGTGAGTACTAGGCCAGCCAGGGCTACGTAGAAAGAAAGCTCCGCCCCGTCAGAAATATCCGCAAGATCCCCCCACTCGGAATCCTAATACCTAATACCTTCGTAATCAGCAGGTATTATTTTTTTAAAGATTTATTTAATTTTATATTATGTGTACATGTTTTGCCTTGCATGCGTGCATGTCTGAGCCCCACATGCATTCAGTCCCCTCAGAAAGAGTGTTGTCTCCCCTAGGCTGGAGTTACAGGTTGTGAGCTGACATGTAGGTGCCGGGAATCAAACAAGGGTCGTCTGGAAAAGCAGCCATTGCTCTTAATGGTTGAGCACTCTCTGCAGCTCCAGTCCGCTATTCTTGATAGTAAGATGTTTGTCATTCACTGAACCTCTCATGAAGGACCCAGTTATCAGCTGAGCCAGTTTAGGCCTTGGCTGCAACTTAAGAGCATTTCCATCTAGGAAAAAAAGTCCATGCTCAAGAATTATCAAGAAATTTAAAAATACTCGTGCTAAAAAGTAAAATAAAATAAAAGGGTAGGGGGCCTTGGAGAGGCGGCTCAATGGTTAAGAACACTTATTGCTTTTGCAGAGGACCTGGTTCCATCCCAGCACCTACATGGTGGCCCATAATCATCTAATTCCAGTTTCAGGGGAATCGAAACCCCTCTTCTGGCCTTCTCAGTCACTAGGCATGCACATAATGCTCATATATACATGTGGGCAAAACACTCAAGTGTATAAAATACATAAAGTGTAAGATTTAACCACTCACTTTAAGATGTTCATGCAAGATTCAAACCATGCAAATGCAGAAGCTCGGTTCACACCTCCTGCTGGCACTGCTGCCCCGAATGCAGAAGCTCAGTTCACACCTCCTGACGGTACTACTGCCCCAAATGCAGAAGCTCAGTTCACACCTCCTGACAGCACTGCTGCCCCAAATGCAGAAGCTCAGTTCACACCTCCTGACAGCACTGCTGCCCCAAATGCAGAAGCTCAGTTCACACTTCCTGACAGCACTGCTGCCCCAAATGCAGAAGCTCAGTTCACACTTCCTGACGGCACTGCTGCCCCAAATGCAGAAGCTCAGTTCACACTTCCTGACGGTACTACTGCCCCGAATGCAGAAGCTCGGTTCACACCTCCTGCTGACACTGCTGCCCACTCCTCTCAGGTTCTGCCGACTTTGAAAACACCCGGAAAACTTGCACTACTCTCTAGTCTTTTAGTCTCTGTTGTTCAGAACCTTGCCGCATCTCAAACTTAGATCTCACCTCAGCCCCATCCTCATTTTCTTTTCCAATCCCCGACTTCTCTCATGAAAATGTTTGTCAGTGTTCTGGGATGTGGGGCTTTCTCAACAGCCTCTGATTTTAGCAATAAACAAGTAGAACTTTGCTTATAGTGTAGATGAATCAAATATCTTCTGGGTGTCTGGATACGCAGTCTCTAACACCCCACAGCCTGGGAGTGTGTGCCCTCACCTAGCAGTGTGAATATCTTCTACAGAATGCACAGGTCCAGCTCATCTAGAAACACGTCAGGGCACCGGAGAGATGGCTCGGTGATCAGGAGCACTGGAGAGATGGCTTAGTGGTTGGGGCACCGGAGAGATGGCTCCGTGGTCAGGAGCATTGGAGAGATGGCTCGGTGGTCAGGAACACTGGAGAGATGGCTCGGTGGTCGGGGGCACTGGAAAGATGGCTTGGTGGTTGGGGCACCGGAGAGATGGCTCCGTGGTCAGGAGCACTGGAGAGATGGCTCGGTGGTCAGGAACACTGGAGAGATGGCTTGGTGGTTGGGGCACCGGAGAGACGGCTCGGTGGTCGGGGCACTGGAGAGATGGCTCGGTGGTCAAGGGCACTGGAGAGATGGCTCGGTGGTCGGGGGCACTGGAGAGATGACTCGGTGGTCAGGAACACTGGAGAGACGGCTCGGTGGTCAGGGCACTGGAGAGACGGCTCGGTGGTCAGGAACACTGGAGAGATGGCTCGGTGGTCAGGAGCATTGGAGAGATGGCTCGGTGGTCAGGAACACTGGAGAGATGGCTCGGTGGTCAGGGCACTGGAGAGATGGCTCAGTGGTCAGGAACACTGGAGAGACGGCTCGGTGGTCAGGAACACTGGAGAGACGGCTCGGTGGTCGGGGGCACTGGAGAGATGGCTCGGTGGTCAGGAGCATTGGAGAGATGGCTCGGTGGTCAGGGGCACTGGAGAGATGGTGGTCAGGGGCACTGGAGAGACGGCTCAGTGGTCAGGGGCACTGGAGAGATGGCTCAGTGGTCAGGAGCACTGGAGAGACGGCTCAGTGGTCAGGAACACTGGAGAGACGGCTCAGTGGTCGGGGGCACTGGAGAGATGGCTTGGTGGTCAGGAGCATTGGAGAGACGGCTCAGTGGTCGGGGGCACTGGAGAGATGGCTCGGTGGTCAGGAACACTGGAGAGACGGCTCGGTGGTCAGGAACACTGGCTGCTCTTGCCCAGGACCCAAGCTCAGTTCCCAGCACCTGCACAGCAGCTCGTCTGGCACTGACCGCACATGGCGCACACACATACATGTGGACAAAACACCCACACACGTGAAATAAAATAATATAAAATATATCCAGCTCTTCAATTTAAGACATGTATTTCTCCTTCCCAAATTGTACCGGGTGGCCCCTGCTGGCTTTATCTAATGTCATTCCTGCCACAGTGATAAGACACCCTAGCAGGAAGCAACTTAGGAGAAAGGGGTCTATTTTAGTTCACAGTCCCAGGTCATGTCTGTCACTGTGGGACAAGACAAGGCAAGAGCTTGAAGTCTTCAGCCAAATCTACAGTCAGGAGCCAAGAGAAATTGTTGTGTGCTCACTTCCTCAGCTTGCTTTTCCACGCATACACAATTTCAATCCAGTCCATGAAATGGTAACCCACCTCAGTCAGGGTGGCTCCTTTTAAAGTCTTCACAGGCCTTCCCACAGGTCCCCACGGCCTTCCCGCAGGTCCAGACAGACAGAGGCTACTCCTAGGTTCTAGATTGTAACTAGTTGACAATTTTAAAGGTAAGCATCACCCGGGACCTCTTGTATCTCAGATTGGGCTCAAATACGTATGTAGCTAAGGGTCACCTTGATCTTCTTGTCCTCCTGCCTCATGCTGGGATTACAGGTGTGCACGCCCACGCCTGATTTATACAGTGCCGGGTGTCAAACCAGGGCTGCATGTGTGCTAGGCAAGCCCTTCACCAAGAGAACCTCAGCCCTTGCTATTGACATTCCTGTTCTTGACTTTGACTATTTTATTTTTAATTCATTTAATCGTATATGAGAGATGGGCCTGCATGAATGTCTGTGCACACAGGCCTGTCTAGTGTCCACGGAGACCAGAAGCGTTGCTGGATCCCCAGGAACTGGAGTTACAGATGTTTGTGAGCCGCCATGTGCAGCCTCTGCGAGAGCAGCCAGTGCCCTTCAGCCGTTTCTCCAGACTCTGCCTACAGTAATTGTCACACACGGCTTCCTTCACGGCTCCCCGGGCTTACGTAGCCTGTGTTTTACCTTCCAGGTGATGGTGCCCAGCTGCATGTGGATGCCCTGAGTGACAACGATGACAGGGCCATGTCTGCGTTCATGAATTACCTGGAAGCAGAGGCGGGTCTGGGTGACCCTGGGGACTTTGGCGATGTCCAGTGGATCCTCTAGCGCTTGATCCACAGGAGACAGTGAACTCAAGGGAGGATCCCTGCGGAGTGTCCCATCTACAGATCACGCTGTTCTCCAGCACTGTGTCTTTATCTTTTATTAATCGTCTATCGATTTTTATACATCTAAACCTTACTCTCACACGGTTGTGGGAGAACAAGATGTTTTCCTCCACAGCGAAACAGTCAAGTTCATCCAATTCTCTTTATTCAGTGAACTAGCCTGGGATCAGGCTGCCATATTTTTGCTAAAACGTTCTGACCAAAAAAAAAATGCTGCCAACCATATTGTTTGGGCTTTACTTTGCTTCTTTTTTTTTTGTATAGTTTTGTTTTTGAGTATTAACATATTGACATTTTCCTTGTCTATCGCCTAAGAGACTGAGAACATAGGCTTGTGTGCTGTGACATATTCCCGCACCTTGAGCCTTTCCCTAACTGATGAAAGAGCTTGGTGCTTCTAGGATATGGCGAGCTCTTGAGCATTTAAAGAGGCTGAGCAGCTTATGAGGTCGTGCTGATGATGACCACTGTGCACAGCCTGTGTGGAACTTGGCGAGGATTGCTAGGATGTTGAGGCCAACTTGTGCACGTTACGATGGACTTCAAGGGAGAGGACTTCCATCCCAGCCTTGTTGACAGAAGAAGATGGACCCTGAGCCCTTGACCCTGGCTATGAATCTTGCCAGCAGACAATATGACCACTAAGGGTTTTCACTGTAGCTAGAGCTGTCCTGCTGGTTTCCGCTGTTGAAGCTGGCTTAGCGACAGATTCGGCGTGGAGGATAAAACAGGCCCAGGCAGATTAAATGACCCGTGGGAGGTCCTGCCTTAAATCCATAGGTTGTTAATGTTTAATGTATATAATCCAGTTGCATTTGTGGTAGCAAAGGACTCACTAGTCCCCTGGTGACCGAGCTGACTTTAGAGACAGCTGTAACCTGCTAGGTAATTGGTTAGTTATCACTGCCTGCAGCCAAAGGAATGAAGCAACTGGCAAATATAGTTATTTGTTATTGTTTTGTTGTATGATTTTGTTTGTTGAGAGAGGATCTGTGTAGCCCAGGCTGGTCTGGAACTTACTGTGTAGACCAGGCTGGCCCCATATCGATATTATAGAGATCTACCTGTCACTGCTTCCCAAGTGTTGGGATTAAAACCAAACATCACAATTCCTAACTTAAATACAGTCCTTTAAATCATGAGGCAATGAAAACCGCTTAAAAGCCAACATTCTAGTAATAATTTAAATTTTAGAAGGCATTTTAAGACAGTGATTAACCCAGAGATGGTTCAAGTGGAGTGTAAGAATTAAGATGATTTGAAACTCTGGCCTAGCAATGCAGCCCAGTGGGTAAAGTGCTTGCCAGCATGCAGGAAACCTTGGGTTCAGCTCCTAGCACTGTGAACCAGGTGTGGTGATGCCCACTGTAAATCCCAGCACTCAGAAGTTAGACAGGAGGGTCAGAAGTTCAAGGTCAGACTGGGATCCATGAAACCCTGTCTTTAAAATAAATAAAAAGAAAAGATTATTTAAATGGCTATCTATTCGCTTTCCTGAAGAATCACTTTATCTTATTTTTTTTAGAATAGAAGAATTGGTGTTTAATTAAATCTTCTAATAACAAGTCAAATGAATGGATAAATAACTAAATAGAACTATTTTAACTTATTTGATAACATTGGGGCATTGAATTAAGCCCCAAATTGAAATTCAGGCTAGGACAGCTGTCTAGGGTGAAACATTCCAGGTAGAATATGGATTCTTGCTCCAAAATTGACTTTTGCCTTTTGGTCATGAGAATGATCTGGAAAAAAAAAGTGCTCACAAGTTTTGTGCATAAAAGTGCTGACAGAAATATATAGAATATTGTCCACTTTATCTTATTTTGTGTATGGGTGTTTTGCCTGCATGTCTGTGTACCACTTACATGCAGTGCCCGTGGAGGCCAGAAGAGGGCGTCAGATCCCCCGGAACTGGAATTGCGCACATTTGTGAGCTGCCATGTGGGTCCTCTGTAGACAGCGAAAGCTCTTAACCACTGAGCCCTCTCTCGCCCTAGTGGTGGTATTTATCACCTTGTGTTGGACTGTCTTTGCCGCGCTCACTTAGACCCTTTTGTGCTCTTCAGAGGCAAGTCAGACAGGCTGGGAAGAGCCGGGACACCCTCGGGCTCTAACGCAGGCCCAGACTCACTTTTTAGCTTTTCTTTGGTGGTTTATCTTACCAGCGAACTGCTCGCTGAGCCCCTCACCCTAGAGTCCTTTTGTTATTCCCGCTGTACCTGACAGAGCAGAACTTTCCTCAGATCTGCAAGGGACAAGTGTCACCAGCTTGCCAGTGTTCCTAGTATGCCCTTTTGCCGTGATGGGTCCATAAGGATGTAGCTCGAATAATAAAAATCCAGAGACAGATACTGGGGTTAAACCCAGAAACCAGAAAAGCAAAGCAGCCAAGCCACTAAAGAAATCTTACCTCTTTCAAGGCTGGGCACTAACGAGCTTGCATTCACTATTTCAATGCTATTTGGAATATATGCAGTTAAGACAAAAAAAATTAAAATTAATTGTACTTATATCTTTTTACTTTTATGTTATTTTTGACTGAAACTCACAGTTTTGGCTTGGTCTCCTAAGTGCTGGGATTGCACCCGTATACCCTGCTGTTTTATCTTTTTAAGGTGGTGAGTGTGTGTGTCTACTGGACAGCACCACGCTAGGGTATTTTGCTCGGTGGATGTTATGAAAATGGACCAAAGGTTGAGGGATGCGGTAATCCACTCTTGTTACCCCAGTCCTTAGGAGCCAAGTCAAGAAGATGGCTGAAAAATCTGGGCGAACCTGGGCTACAGAGTGAGAATTTGAAGTTCCATGGATTTTATTACGTGAAGATAGCCTCAAGCTACATAAAATGTGGGTTCAATATTGATGCCATATGGTCAATAAATACATAAATTTATTGAGAGACAAAGACAGCAGGAAATGCAGAAGAACCAGGAACCGGTGGAGTGAGGAGGAGGAAGTTGTTTGTAGTGTCCCCGCTGAAAAAGTCACACCTACAATCCCAGTATTCACGAGGTTGAGGCAGGAGAATCACTGTTAGTTTGAGGCTGGTCTGAGTTATGTAATGCTTCTGTGTCTCACTGAGATCAGAAGCAATAATAACTGCATCGCAGGCTGCAGGGTCTCTGGGCTCAGCACGGGGTTATGAACCTCCTGTGTCCCTGGGGCTGCATCAGGCCAGGTAGAGAGCTGACTACCTCGTGGTTTGCCTGGTGTAGAACAGAACTGAGGGCTACTCTCTCCCTTCTCTGAGGGCTTTCTTTGGATTAATTCCTACCCCTCAGGCCTGGGAGAGGCACTTTCGCCCTCCCTGCTTGGAAGGCAGTGGTCTTTGGCAGCTGAGGGAGACACATGGGCCAGAGGTGTCTTGAAGGTTCTGTTCAAGCTGTAGAGACTGAGGTGCCAGTCAGTGCTGGGGTGTCCTCTGACCTTGGGGGAGCTGCTGTCATCCAACTTCTTGAATGATGAGTTCTACCCCATGTCCAACTCTTTCTAACTCTCTTGTTCTTGTCTGTATATATTACTGTTTTTTTAATTCTGTGGTAAATAATGAAAAGAGTGAAATTAAATTATATTTTACATTAATAACTAGTTTGTGATTTTTCTAATTTAATAAACTTTCTCCCTTGGTGTTGTGCACTAGTTTCTAATGTAGAAGCACATTTTTTTTTATGGTTTAAATCTCTTAAATATTTTTATTTTATTTTTTTATGGTTTAAATCTTTTAAATATTTTTTTATTTTTTTTAATTTATTTATTTATTAAAGATTTCTGTCTCTTCCCCGCCACCGCCTCCCATTTCCCTCCCCCTCCCCCAATTAAGTCCCCCCCCCTCAGCCCGAAAAGCAATCAGGGTTCCCTGTCCTGTGGGAAGTCCCAGGAACCCCCACCTCCATCCAGGTCTAGTAAGTTGAGCATCCAAACTGCCTAGGCTCCCACAAAGCCAGTGCGTGCAGTAGGATCAGAAACCCATTGCCATTGTTCTTGAGTTCTCAGTAGTCCTCATTGTCCGCTATGTTCAGAGAGTCTGGTTTTATCCCAGGCTTTTCCAGACCCAGGCCAGCTGGTCTTGGTGAGTTCCCAGTAGAACATCCCCATTGTCTAAGTGTGTGGGTGCACCCCTCGCAGTCCTGAGTTCCTTGCTCGTGCTCTCTCCCCTTCTGCTCCTGATTTGGACCTTGAGATTTCAGTCCTGTGCTCCAATGTGGGTCTCTGTCTCTGTCTCCTTTCATCGTAGAAGCACATTTTAAAGAAAGGGTTAGCTTTCAAATCTCTGGGCAGAACAGTACACAGCAGCTGTTCACATTCACGCGTTAATAACTGCCTGACCATTTAGATTAGAATTTGGTGCTGAATTTCCTACTGGGCCACAGTGAGTCCCTTTTTATTATCTCTTCTTTCTGAAAAGTTTTTTAAATTTTTAATTTTTTATATGTACTTATTTATGGAACATGTAAACAGTGGTGCATTGGTTTGAAAGAAAATGGCCCACAAAGGGAGTACCACTATTAGGAGGTGTGTCCTTCTTGGAGTGGTGTGGTCTTGTTGGAGGAAGTGTGTCACTGTAGAGGTGGCCTTTGAGGTCTCATATATGCTCAAGCCACACCCTGTGTTTCAGGCCACTTCCTGTTGTGTACATATCAAGATATAGGACTCTCAGGTCCAGCACCATGTCTGCCTGCATGTTGCCATGAAGCTCCATGACAATAATGTGCCGGGGAACCTCCTTCAGCCAATGGCCTTTGGGAGGCTGGGCCAGGTTGGGTGTGGCCTTGCCTTGTGTGCCCGCTTTCTCTCCTCTCTTGCCTGGCTGCTGGATTCCATTCCTGTTCCCTACTTGTGCAATAGACTGTGATCTGTGAGTACCCCTAAATAAAGAACCCCTTATTATACTCAATTCTGAGCTACTGTGGGATTACTTTATTAGTGTTCACCTACATCTGCTGCCCAACATGGGTACAAGCCTGCACCTACCAGGATGAGTTCATCACTTCCTGCCATTGCCTCCCACCCACAGTGCACTGCTGCAACCTCTCCAGCATCCTGGGATTTATTCCCACCATTGATTCTTGCTGTGTCGCGGTGGTTGGACCACGATCTCTGCCATGTCATATCTGCCGGTTGCGCACAGGTCCCTTTGTGGCCCACGACTACTGGCAAGTTTTGGGTTCCTTGATATTTTGGCCACCAAAAACCATGTACAGAATCACTTTAATTGCTTTTAATAATTGTTCTTAATTTGTCAAGAAAAGCATATTTGTCAGTATTAAAGCAGTCACCAATATGTAAACTGAGCAGGACTATTCACACAACCGCAATGCCTGCTGGAAAATAAAGATTATTATACCTACAATAATTTACTGAAATCTCACAATGTAGTTAAGTATAAATAAATTAATAAATTTGAAAGTTATACAATGACAGACTATATCACCATCCAGGAATTTAATAACCATTTTGCTTATACTATGGGAGGTATTCTGAAAGGCTTATGTGATTTTTTTTCTTATACATCCATTTATTTGGTTTTGAAAATTAGCTTTGTTTTTTCATGTTATATCCTTAAGAAAATGACTTAGTTTTCTTTTTCATGTTATATCCTTAAGAAAACAACTTAGTTTTCTTTTTCATATTATATCCTTAAGAAAACGGTTTGATAACAGAGCCAAGAATGAGGCACTTTTAGAAATGATACAGTCTTTACAGACTAATAATGAACAGCCAGCTGCCAGGATTATACAATTAAATCAAAAGTTACCTGAAAAAGTTAATGCCATTGAAAAGGATAGCATTAATTTGACATACAAATTTCAATCCATGTCAAAGGGTGCTGAGAAATTATCTGAAAGAATTCATACTGTTGAATTTAACAATCGAAATCTGTTAAAAAGTTGTGATAAGTTAACAGATAGAGTATCTCTTCAGGAAGGCAATCTGCACGCTATCCAAATAATGTTCAAGAATGAGATGTTATCTTTACTAGAAAATTTTCATACCTTGGAATCTTATGAGCAGAATAAGGACCAGAGGCTACATGACTCAGTGAAAGCACTAGAAGTATACACAGGCCAAGAGTTTCAGGCTTTACAAAAGGTGGTGGTAAAACGATTTGAAATGGTTGAGGAAATTATCAGAACTGATGAGCAGGAAGAAAAGGTACAAGGACAGGATTTAGCCTCACCAGTACCTGTCAAAGATGACTTATCCAGGGTTTTAACAAGTTAATCTGTAACCTCCTCTGACAAACCACCCAGTACTAAATACCCAAAAGGATTCAAAGAATGTAAAATCATTCAACCTATAGGTAGAACGATTTAAAAGAAATTAAACAAGCAATAGTGTCTTGCGGCTTGCATTCACCATTTGTTAGGGAAATGGTGAAAAGGTGGGCTTCAAGCAATAAGGCTACCCCCAAATGATTGGCTTCAGTTAGTTAGTTTCAGTGGTCCTTGGAGATGGACCTCAGCTGCTATGGAAATGCAATCCTCTCATGCCTGGGATGTAAGGCAGGAGGCTTGTGGGTTCAAGGTTAGCCTGGGCTGCACTGCAAGGCTTGGCCTCAGTAAATAAATAGACAAATACTTTTAAAAGCAATAAAATTACCCACAATTTGGGGGTCAGAATATAGTGACAGTACAAATAACAACACACTAAACAAGCAAAGGATGACCTTGTTACCAATGCACACAAGTTGTCTTTGTATTTTCAGACCAAGAAAAAGAAAACTGGCTGATGTTTTGGGAAAAACAAGCTTAAAACTGCATTCTCTTTTACCTCTAGTATTAGATGTTTAGCCTATAAATAACACTAAAATCCCAGCAGGGTTAGGAAGTTGACTACAGAGCTGACTAGTGACTGGGAAAAACAATGCAGCCATTCCCAGTCCAAACGTAGAAAAACAGAAGGAGGGCTTTCTAGGAAGTGGGGTCTAGCTGCAGCCAGACAAGAGCATGTCCTTGCTTTGGGTGTATCCTACACTCTGGCGCAGAGGCAGACATCGGCAGCAGGATGCCTGACGTTCGGAGGAGGGGCCTGGCGCCGGGCCATCAGTGGGTGGCTTATTTTAGTCACAGCTACCACACCCACCTGCTCCCACAGTCCGCTGCTGCCGCACTGTTCACGAACCTCCATGTTTGGTGTGAACCAGGCCAGCGTGCTCAAACTCCTTGGCAGGTTTCCACTTGGGGACTCCTCACAGTGTTGCAGTCCCCATGAATGTCTAGGGTTTCTGTGTCTGCACTGTGAGCATCCCAGACAGTCCTGCTGTGCGGTGTGGGAGTCTGGCCTGTGCACCAGAGATGTTGGCCACTAGGTGCCACTAGCAACCCAGTGTGGTGACCAAAATGTCCTTATACAGGGCCTGGAGCCCTGAGGGCTCCCAAACTGAGAACTGTTAGGGTTTTTTTTTTTGTTTTGTTTTGTTTGTTTGTTTTTTACTCTTTAGGGGGGCCACCACCCAGCTCCCAAATAAATGCATGAAAACATTATAAATGTCTGACCTTAGCTTGGCTTGTTTCTAACCAGCTTTTTTTCTTTTTTTTTTTAAATCAGGTCTTGCTTTTGCCCCTGGATTTTTACCTTTCCCCTCCTTTTCTTGCTCCTCCCTTTTAGCAAGCCTGGATTTCTCCTCCTATTTATTCTCTCTGCATGTCAGCCCCACCTGTCCTCTGCCCTGTCTAGCTATTCAGCTCTTTATTAGACCAATTAGATGTTTTTTGTTGTTGTTGGTTTGGTTTGGTTTGGTTTTTTGTTTTTTTGAGAGTTTCTCTGTTTAGTTTTGGGGCCTGTCCAGGAACTCATTCTATATTTGAGGCCTCAAACTCACCAAGATCCTCCTGCCTCTGCCTACCAAATACTGGGATTAAAGGCATGTGCCACCACCGCCTGGCTCCAATCAGGTGTTTTAGGCAGCAGAGTAACATAGCTTCACTGAGTTAAACAAATCCAACGTGAACACAACACAACCCTTGCTTCATTAAACAAATATTCCTCAGTATACCAAGTGTGACACATCTCCAGCTAATATTCCACACCAGAGAACCACAGCTGTGAAGGTTTTACTTTCTTCTGTGGAACCCCCCCACCCCCACCTCCATCCTCTATCGAGACCTCTGCCACTCTGGTCCCCCTCAGTCCTGTGCGTTAACTCCTTAGGATCATGGTCTCTGGTTCTTTTTTCTACTGGTCTGGCGCCTGGGGTTATGAGTCTCCTGCTCTGGGGAAGAAAGAAACAGATGAAATAAGTCCTAGAGAGGGAGGCCAGGAAGCTTCTCACACCAGGGAAAGCTCAGTGTGGCAGTTAGAGACTCAGTGGGTCAGGTTTGCAGCCCTCTCGCCCAGCACACACACCCCTTCCCCTTGATGGGCAGCTTTGCTGATTTGACAGCCTAGCACTGCCTGGGAAGAAGGGCTCCGTGAAGGAGTGTCTTCATTGTGTTGGCCAATGGGCATTTCCGTAGTGATCTGAGGAGGAGGGCTCACCTGAGTGTGGGTAGCCCCTTCCCCAAAGCAGGGGATTATGAACTGTAGGAGCGCAGAAATCCATCCTAAGCACAGGCCAGCATACACACACTCATCTTTCTCTGCTCTTGATTGTCGATGTGCTGTGACTGTCTAAAGTTCCTGCCTTGACTTCCTCACCACGAAGGACTGTCTCCTGTTCTATATAGTGAGTTCCAGGCCAGTCACAGCTACTTAGCAGGACATTGTCTCGGAGAAGCCAATCAATTTACTGATAAATAGAGCCAGCTGTCACTGCTATGACTCTTCCCCTGAACACCGTGACTCTTCCCCTGAACACCGTGACTCTTTGCCTGAACACCGTGACTCTTCCCCTGAACACCGTGACTCTTCCCCTGAACACCGTGAAGGAGCGGAGGGAAGCAAGTCTGTGGCTGCCTCTTTACCCCTGAGAAGTCATTCCAGGGGAAGTTTTTCTGAGTTTCTTTTTTTTTTTTTTAAATATTTATTTATTTATTATATTATGTGCATAGCATTCCTTCCACGTGTGCCTATAAGCCAGAAGGGGGCGCCAGGTCTCATTATAGATGGCTGTAAGCCACCATGTGGTTGCTGGGAATTGAACTCAGGACCTCTGGAAGAGCAGTCAGTGCTCTTAACCTCTGAGCCATCTCTCCAGCCCCTCCAGGGGAAGTTTTGTGAGACTTTGCCCAGTTCTTATTCTTATTCCCTCTCTCCCTCCCTCTCTCCCTCTCTCTCTCTCTCTCTCTCTCTCTCTCTCTCCCCTCTCTCTCTCTGCTACCTCTAAGAGCTGGGCTGAGAAAAGTCTCAGCCATCATGGTGCAGAATTCACCTGAGGTCCTCCTAGGTAGCAACAGCTTGAGGAACAGCGTAGGTCTCACTCCCCAGCTCCTTTGAGGTCCTCCTACCCCTTACCTTGCCTGACCAACAGAGTTAATACAGCCTTGTGCGAGCCCCACAGAGTGGGTGCCATGGCTCCCACCTATCCTCTCCCTGTGAAGCACCTGAGCCTACACACTGGTCACAGAACAAAGTGCTTCAGGCCTCTCATCACCACGGCTACAATCAGGGCCAGACCCCAGAAACAAGAGAGTCAAAGTCAATTATGCCTGACCCAACTCTCCTCACCCAGGAGGGTCAACACACTCACTGTGTGTTGTAGAGTATTATTTTAAGGTTACATTCTTTATGCTCTGGAACATTTGTTTAACGATGTAAAGATGTGTTGCTTGTATTTGTTTAACTCTGTGAAGCTGTGATATTTTTTGCCTGTCTAAAACACCTGATGGTCTAATAAAGAGCTGAATGACCAATAATGAGGAAAAGAAAGGATAGGCAGGGCTGGCAGGCAGAGAGGGGAAATAGAAGGAAAAATGAGGCATGAGCAAGAGAACAAGGAGAGGAGGTCAGGGACCGGTCACCTAGTCACCCAGCAAACCACAGAGAAAGAAGTAAAGAAAGGCATACAGAATAAAGAAAGATAAAAGCCCAGAGGCAAAATATAGATGGGATAATATAAGATAAGAATTTAGCTAGAAAAAAAGCCAAGCTCAGGCTGGGCATTTAGAAGTAAGAATAAGCTTCCGTGTGTGATTTACTTGGGAGCTGGGTGGCAAGCCCCGCAAAAAGACAGCGTAAAGAGGCCAGAGACTAAAAACAACAACACTAATAGTAAACAGGGTGCACCCCACACTCTGCTGCCTGCACGAGTGTCCCCACTTGTGAGCCCTACAGGGACAGTGAGTCTCAACCTCAACATGTGGTTTGTGTGATGTTCAAACTCAGTGTTGGAGTTAGTGACATAACAGTAGGAACTCCGAACAACACACCTAAGCAGGTATACTGTAAGTACAAAGGTCCACCCCCTTGGGTCTCCAAGGCAGAGAGACTTCCGAGTGCAGCCACTGCTGTTCGTGAGTTATGGCCGGGTTGAAGCGATTGCCTTTCCCTGCCCTGCTTCCCTCTTGTTGCAGCAAAGCAAAACCAGAGAAACATGGAGAGTGAACTCGATGCTTCCTCTTTGGGTCAGAATAACAAGACTGCTTGAACTCCAGACGCTCTCTTTTAAGGGCACCTTTGCCAGTTGTTATGCCCTGGGTCTCTGGAATTAATATTTTAATCTTCTCCTCAGCCTTTGTATGATGTGGATCAGCAAACAAACAAACTCTTCATTTATCTGTTTTCATTTATGCAGCCTGGACTGGCCTGAAGCTGGCTACGTAGCCAAGATGACCATAGACTTCTGATCTCTCATCTTTCCTCCACCTCCCAAGTGTGCACCGCCATGCCAGGTTATGAGGTGACAGGTTTAGAACCCAGGGCGTCATGCTTGCTAGCAAGCCCAGCACTGGCTGACCAGGCTACAGCCGGCAGGTAAGCTTTGAACAGGAGAGTCTGCTTAGCAGGGCCAGCTGCAGGGTCAGGTTGCATGCAGGAAGGTTCTCTAGTCTTACTGACCCTTCACCTTGAAGCCCTGAGACTGTCCCAGGCCTGTCACCCTGCGAGCTGCGTGTGGGTCAGTCAGCTGCATGGCTCCATCTGGTCACATTTCTCCTCAAGCACCGTGTTAATTGGAGGATTTCGCTATGATTCGTGTCCATACACTCGGCCCTAAGAGGCAGAGGCTGCTGCATGAGTCATGATGGCCATAAAGATAGCTCTTGTAACTTCAATGGAAGCAGATGCTTCATCTGGGTCTCTGCATAAACATTTGGATAAGCAGGGTATCCTGCGCTCTCGGCTTCCAGAGAGCAAAGCAGGGGATGAGGCAGCAGCTCTCGGTTACAAAGAACTTCCCAGCCAGCAGTAAGTTATGGAATCAGTTGTGCTCAAGACGGCAAGTGTTGGTGGAAGGTTCTAGATAACACGGTGACATGAGAAGGTGTAAAGGCCCCTCTCTGTCTCTTTCGCTTTCTCTCTCTCTCTCTCTCTCTCTCTCTCTCTCTCTGCTCGTTGGCCAGTTTTAGGTCACGTCCTGACACCTACCAGGACGGCTTCCTCTCAGCTGACCTTCCCGAAAGTGCTGCTATTATCTCTGGGAACCACGAGGAGGAACACAGGGTTAAGTTGGGTCTCACAAGTCCACGAAGGTCATTGCCCTGGAAGCCAGCCTGTTTGTCCTGTGCTGAGGGTCATAACTGGTGTTCTCCCCTGCTCCAGCATTCTTACCCTGTCCTTGGGATTGAGGGGAGCACTACAATTTCTCAGTACCCCTCACCCCAGCTTCTTTACCCTGGGCTGACCAAGGGGCAGCCGTGACCTGGCTTCTGACGTGTGACATCCCACTTGAGAACTTGTCCTTCCAGATGGTCAGAGAGCAGTCAGCTCTCACTCACCTGTTCTTCCCACCTCCAAGAAGGGTCCGTCCCTGAGGAGCTGCGGAGTCAGGGCCCCTGTGTCCCTTTGCTCACTTTGTCACCTACAGATCAACCCATAGCCTTGGTTTACATAAGTTATCATTCAAAGATGTAGTTAGTACATGGGTATCTAGGGCTATCCTTGAACTCACCACGTAGCCCAGAATGACTCTGAATTCTTCTCACCCTGTTTCCACCACCCAAATGCTGGGAGCACAGGCCAGCAACACCCCGCCCAGCTTCACACTTTGTGGATTCACTGGCCTTGGCCAACAATGCTGGGTGCTTTATCTCTGCCTTTTCACCCCAGGGACACTAGCCAGCAGCCCAGCGTTGAGCTTCCAGACACAAAGCTACAGAAAACAACAAAGAATACGTGGCACTGATTAGGCCAGGGAGAGAAACGGGTTTCCAGCAGGAAAGCTGAAGGAAGAAGGCAGACAGCTTGTCAGTGGGCTGCATACAGCCAGGGGTGTGTACAGCAGGGTGGCCCCTGTTGTTCCTTAAAGCAGCCAGGGTCTTTCTTCTGTGAGTCAGTTTGCAGATATAGAATCTGAACAGTGAGGGCCAATGAGGAATAACAGGACATCCTTGTCCTTGTGCCCAGCCATACTCTGCCAAATGCTCTTTCTTAGTCTTCTCTTCTAGAACCTTCTTGGGTCTGTCTTCCTGAGCTGGTGTGTTCTTAATGGGAACCTCTTCCTCCCCACTGTTAGTATCTGGCCCTCTCCTTGACGAATATTTGTGAGCCAAGAGGAACTGGATTCATACACTAGATGCAGTCCTAATAAAGAAGGCCTAGGCCGGGCGGTGGTGGCACACGCCTTTAATCCCAGCACTTGGGAGGCAGAGGGATCTCTGTGAGTTCAAGACCAGCCTGGTCTACGGAGTGAGTTCCAGGACAGGTTCCAAAGCTACACAGAGAAACCCTGTCTTGAAAACCAAACAAACAACAAACAAAAAATTCGTAGCTGGTGTGGAGCCTGTAGTTTATAAGGAACGGCTCAGGTTAGCAGAAGACAGAGCAGGGCAGGGAGGACCTCGGTGATAAACATATTCCTCACACCGTGCCGTAGAAGGGATGGACTAGTCTGAGAATTTGAAACTTTCTTCCTAGGCCTGTGGTTGTGAACTGGGTTGGTCCTGGAGTTTGATGTCAGTGGCTTCAGAGCCACTGTCCCTGGGTGTTTCAGGCTGATCCCTCAATGTCCAAGGAGACGCCTAGATCCCTCAGTGTCCCAGGAGAAAACCTGGGGTCTGGGGCAGGTTCTTGAGCAGGTGAGGTTCTGGAGCTGAACTCCAGCTGTCAATACCACCCGGGACCTCGGAGCGCAGCTTCTAGGAACTGACTGAATGGGAAGTGTATGCCATGACGTCCTTCATATGTGGCCAGGATTCTGTACCATGCTATCCCATGACGTCCTTCCTACGTGGCCAGGATTCTGTACCATGCTATCCCATGACGTCCTTCCTACGTGGCCAGGATTCTGTACCATGTTATCCCATGACGTCCTTCCTACGTAGCCAGGATTCTGTACCACGCTATCCCATGACGTTCTTCCTACATGGCCAGGATTCTGTACCACGCTATCCCATGACGTTCTTCCTACGTGGCCAGGATTCTGTACCACGTTATCCCATGACGTCCTTCCTACATGGCCAGGATTCTGTACCACGTTATCCCATGACGTTCTTCCTACGTGGCCAGGATTCTGTAACATGTTATCTGGGGTTCACAGACTTAGCAAGAGAGTTCTAACCAGACCCTGCCCAGGTAAAAGCTGCTCCCCCTCTGGGCTTCAGTGGCTGTGTGTGAGCTCTGAAAACCTCCACATTAAAGCTCAGCTAGAGAATGGAACACCCTCACACACAGCCCCTAAAAATGACACAAATATCCAAACATCAAAGAGCAGAAATGCTGACTCCAGCAGTGCCCTCCAGCCCCCAGAGTTTAAAACCTGCCTGCGGCCTCGTGGAAATGAACTGAACAGTCACAAGCAGAAAGCGTGAGAGGAAGCCGGGTGAGGTCGGCTGCAAACCCTTCCTTCTGCAGAGGCCCTGTAGGTCAGCCATGCTTTCTGGGCTCCTCTGTCTCCCGCCCCAGGGAGACACAGCCAAGTGAGGGTGGCAACTGTTGAAGGGAACCAGAAAAGGCTTGCTTTGTCTTAGTTAATGTTCATTTTAGCTTATTTTCGGCACCGTTTCCACCAATTACTGCAGTTGTTAATCTCATTATGAAGACCCCTGGCCTCCCGAGAGGCGCACCGGCTGGCTCAAAGACACAGTGCCTGTGCTAGGCCTTTGGTAAGGCAGGTAGTTAGCGTAATTTATGCTTTCACCAAGATGATAGCAATCATTTTACCATTAAAATTTGAGTGTCATGTGAATGGGTTAAAAAATTGTGTGTGTGTGTGTGTGTGTGCGTGCGTGTGTGTGCGTGCGTGTGTGCGTGTGTGTGTGTGTGTGTGTGTATTTCCTATGCGCCAGGCCGTGAGGGAACACCAGAATTCCCTGAGCGGTGTTGGGCTTGTGAGGTGCCCAACACATGGTGGAAACAGAACTTTGGTCCCTGGGAAGAGCAATAAACACTTTTAATTTCTAATCCGTCCCTCCAGCACTCCCCACACCTTTTTGTTTTCAAGTTTTAAATTACATGTGTTTACTTTGTATGGGTGAGTATGTGTGAGCATAGGCCACAGCATGTGTGTGTGTGAGTATACAGTCCACAGCACATGTGTGTGTGTGAGCGTACAGGCCACGGCACGTGTGTGTGTGAGCATAGGCCACGGCATGTGTGTGTGTGAGCGTACAGTCCACAGCATGTGCGTGTGTGAGCGTACAGTCCACAGCATGTGCGTGTGTGAGCGTACAGGCCACAGCACGTGTGTGTGTGAGCGTACAGGCCACAGCACGTGTGTGTGTGAGCATAGGCCACAGCATGTGTGTGTGTGAGCATACAGTCCACAGCATGTGTGTGTGTGAGCATACAGTCCACAGCATGTGTGTGTGAGCATAGGCCACAGCATGTGTGTGTGTGAGCATAGGTCACAGCATGTGTGTGTGAGCATACAGTCCACAGCACATGTGTGTGTGAGCGTACAGTCTACAGCACGTGTATGTGTGTGTGTGTGTGTGTGTGTAAGCATACAGTCCACAGCATGTGTGTGCATGAGCATACAGGCCACAGCTGTGTGTATGTGAGTATACAGTCCACAGCTGTGTGTGTGTGAGTATACAGTCCACAGCATGTGTGTGTGTAGGTCAGAGGACGATCTGCGGGAGTTGGCTCTCTTCCTTCACGTGGATGCAGGAAGTTGGATTCAGGTCATCAGGCTTGGCAGCAAGTACCTTATCTGACTGAGCCATCTTGCTGGCTCTGGATTGTCATTGGTGGCTCTTTACTCTTTTAGGAGCCCGCCACCCAGCTCCCAAATAAACATGTGGAGTCTTATAATTCTTATAAATGCCCAGCCTTAGTTTAGCTTATTTCTAGCCAGCTTTTTTTAACTTAAATTATCAAACCTACCTTTTGCTTTTGGGCTTTTACTTTTTTCTATTTCTGTATATCTTTTCTTTCCTTCTTACTCTTGTGTCTGGTTGTGTGACTGTGTGGCTTTGTGCCTGTGTGTCTGTGTGACTGTCTGTCTGGGTGGCTGTGTGTCTGTGTGACTGTGTGACTGTGTGCCTGTGTGTCTGTGTGGCTGTGTGCCTGTGTGTCTGTGTGCCTGTGTGTCTGTGTGACTGTGTGACTGTGTGACTGTGTGACCGTGTGGCTGGGTGACTGTGAGTCTGTGTGACCGTGTGGCTGGGTGACTGTGTGTCTTTGTGCCTGTGTGACTGTGTGACCGTGTGCCTGTGTGTCTGTGTGACTGTGTGACCATGTGGCTGGGTGACTGTGTGGCTTTGTGCCTGTGTGTCTGTGTGACCGTGTGACTGTGTACCTGTGTGACCGTGTGGCTGTGTGACTGTGTGTCTGTGTGTCTGTGTGACTGTGTGTCTCTGTGTCTGTGTGACTGTGTGTCTGTGTGTCTGTGTGACTGTGTGACTGTGTGACTGTGTGTCTGTGTGACTGTGTGACTGTGTGACTGTGTGTCTGTGTGACTGGGTGACTGTGTGTCTGTGTGACTGTGTGTCTGTGTGTCTGTGTGACTGTGTGACTGTGTGTCTGTGTGACTGTGTGACTGTGTGTCTGTGTGACTGTGTGACTGTGTGTCTGTGTGTCTGTGTGACTGTGTGTCTGTGTGTCTGTGTGACTGTGTGTCTGTGTGTCTGTGTGTCTGTGTGACTGTGTGACTGTGTGACTGTGTGTCTGTGTGACTGTGTGACTGTGTGACTGTGTGACTGTGTGACTGTGTGTCTGTGTGGCTGTGTGTCTGTGTGGCTGTGTGTCTGTGTGACTGTGTGACTGTGTGTCTGTGTGTCTGTGTGACTGTGTGTCTGTGTGACCGTGTGGCCGTGTGACTGTGTGACTGTGTGACTGTGTGACTGTGTGACTGTGTGTCTGTGTGACTGTGTGGCTGTGTGTCTGTGTGACTGTGTGGCTGTGTGTCTGTGTGACTGTGTGGCTGTGTGGCTGTGTGACTGGGTGGCTGTGTGCCTGTGTGACTGTGTGTCTGTGTGCCTGTGTGACTGTGTGTCTGTGTGTCTGTGTGACTGTGTGTCTGTGTGTCTGTGTGACTGTATGACTGTGTGACTGTGTGTCTGTGTGTCTGTGTGACTGTGTGACTGTGTGGCTGTGTGGCTGTGTGTCTGTGTGTCTGTGTGACTGTGTGTCTGTGTGACTGTGTGGCTGTGTGACTGTGTGACTGTGTGACTGTGTGTCTGTGTGACTGTGTGACTGTGTGACTGTGTGACTGTGTGTCTGTGTGACTGTGTGGCTGTGTGACTGTGTGACTGTGTGACTGGGTGACTGTGTGACTGTGTGACTGGGTGACTGTGTGACTGTGTGGCTGTGTGACTGTGTGTCTGTGTGACTGTGTGTCTGTGTGACTGTGTGGCTGTGTGTCTGTGTGACTGGGTGACTGTGTGACTGGGTGACTGGGTGACTGTGTGACTGTGTGGCTGTGTGGCTGTGTGACTGTGTGACTGTGTGACTGGGTGACTGGGTGACTGTGTGACTGTGTGGCTGTGTGGCTGGGTGTCTGTGTGACTGTGTGACTGTGTGACTGTGTGACTGTGTGGCTGTGTGGCTGTGTGGCTGTGTGGCTGTGTGACTGTGTGACTGTGTGACTGGGTGACTGGGTGACTGTGTGGCTGTGTGACTGTGTGGCTGTGTGGCTATGTGGCTGGGTGACTGGGTGACTGTATTGTTGAAGGAGCTGTGGGCTGTGTTCCTGCCGCCCCAGCTCCTGGTCGCCTGGCTAGCTTATGCCCCGAAATAACAACACACAAACTGTATTCTTTTAAACACTGGTCCATTATATCTAGCCTCTTCTCAGCTAACTCTCGCACCTGGACTAGCCCATTTCTAATAATGTGTGTAGCACCCCAAGGTGCGCTTACCGGGAAGATTCTAGCCTATGTCCATCCTGGGTTGGAGCGTCATCGCGTCTGCCCCTGAGAGCTGAGCTATGTTGTCTGCCCGGGAGAGGGGAGCATGGCCTCTGAGCTCACTTCCTCTTCCTCCCAGCATTCTGTTCTGCTTACTCCACCCACCTATGTTTTAACCTATGAGGGCCAAGCAGTTTCTTTATTTTTTAACCAATGACCTTCCTCCATCACTGTATGACTGTGTGGCTGGATAGCTGGTCCCTTCTTTTCTCACTCCTCCCTCTCTTCCTTTTCTAGTTACTTGATCTTTTTCCCTCCAGATTTCTCCTATTTATTCTTTCTGCTTGCCAACCCCACCTGTCCTTGCTCCTGCCTTGCTATTGGCTGTTCATCTCTTTATTAGATGGGTCAGGGGTTTAGACAGGCACAGCAGCAGAGCTTCACAGAGTTACACAAATGCAGCATGAAGGAATGCAACACATCTTTGCATCATTAAACAAATGTCCCACAGCAAAAGCAATTGCAACACATCTTAAATTAATATTCCACAGCACTGGGTAGGGGTTGTTGTTGGTTTTGTTTGTTGTTATTTTTTGTTTGTTTGTTTTGTTTTGTCTTTTTAAGGCATGGTTTTGACATGTGACCAGGGTGACCTCAAAGAGGTCACGGTAGAGCCCAGGCTGGATTCACTTTCGGTCTCCCTCCTTCAGCCCTCTGAGTGCTAGGAGGTCATGTACTCCCACGCTCAGCCAGGGTAAGTCTGTGTGGCCGGTTCCTCTCTGAACCACATCTACTGCAGGTTATTCTGTTCCAGTTGTCACAGCTGGAGTTGCCCCAAAAGAAGATGCAGAGGGATTCCTACGGGAAAATGTTTGGAAGCTTCTGGAGACAGGGCTGGATGGAGAGTTCAGGGCCTTCGTGAAGAAAATAAGGAAGAAACATGTCTTAGCCGCAGGCACACACAAGAGCACCCTTCTTGGAGGACTGTGGGTTAGCAGTGGCTAAACTCTAGATAAGGCAGGGACACCTGGGCCTGAGCGACTGTGCCCAATGTGAGATCCATCCTCCGAGAGTTCTTTGTTCTCAGTCTCCCTGTTCACTGTCAGCATCACGGTACAGTGGCTCCTGGTACCCTCGCTGGGATCTTCTCCTTGGCAGTGGCCTTCCCAAGAAGACCAATTCACTGTTGTAATCTTGTCTCGTAGTCCACACCCTGAGAATGGAGAGGGGCTGGGACATTTATGCTGTTGTTTTTTACTTTGAGAAAGAGTCAAGCTGTAGTTGAGACTAGCTTTTAAGTTCACCTCGACCTCTCAAGTGATATGAGCCACCACACCTAGAGATGGCATGTCTTACCCATCTGTCGTAGACCTGCCTATCTATCTATTGTCTATCTGTCATCTGCCTACACTTAGCTGTTGAATTCATTACTTATTGCTGTGTTCAAATACCTAGCGAGAGACAACAGAATGACTGGGCTTATTTTGAGTTACAGTTTGAGAAAATACCGTCCTTCACGATGAAGGCATGGCAGGACTGCGAGGCCTCTGGCCACACTGCATCTTTATTTAGGGATCAGAAAGAGATGAGCCATACTTAGCTTGCTTCTTTTTATGCAGTCCTTAGCCCGTAGGACAGTGCCGCCTACACACAGGATGGGTCTTCCTTCTTCTAAACCCTTCTGGAAGCAGCCTCAGAGTCATGCCCAGACATGTGTTTCCATGGTGATGCTAAGCCTCATTGAACTGACAATGAAATGAAGCAGCCGTCACACTAGCTATCTGTCTGTCCGTCTGTCTGTGGACACAGGCAGGAGATGTGTGGGCAGGTCTGGGTTTTAGGAACGGGAGCATCCACAGCATGAGACAAAGGAGAAGGAAAGAGACGGGAGACCACGTGATATTTGCTGTGTGACTTCTGCCCAGGGGAATCAAAATACCCAGGTCTAGTCATCCAAGATAAAGAGGGCACCAACAGACCAGGAGGATGCCATCCAAGTACACCTTGGTGAACCAGCGAGCTCATTCATGTCACTTTGGTAGCACGGGCAATTCTCAGGCAGCTGTACCACCAAGGAGTCCTGTACCCCCCACGTGCAGCTCACAGAAAGCCGCACCTTGAAGAGGCAAATCAAAAACACTCACCTGGCCTCAGGGAGAGAGGCCTTGTGAGAGAGCCTCCTCTGCTCTGTGAAGGAGAGCTAAAAGGCCTCATTTGCTAACAGCTGCTTTGATCCAGGAGGATAATAGTTGTGTCCAGCCTTGAAGAAACCGTTACACTACAGCCTCTCAGGAGCAACACTGTAAGGGTAGGAACTTCTAAACCTGCAGTCACGTGTGTGGTGTGCAGACCACACCACTCAGAAGAATAGGTGAGTGACCTGCCTGCTGGCTGAACTGCCCTTCTCCCTAGATCAGGTCTCAAAGATACATTCCACTGCCCCCCACCATGTCCCACTCCCCACCCCCACTGCTGCTTTGATATTTTGCTTGTGATCTAACGATTAAAGGTTGCCTGAACACAGGTAGTAAATAATCTCACACCATCAAAACCCAAAATAGGGAAATACACACCCAGCACCACCTCCTCCTCCTCCTCCTCCTCCTCCTCCTCCTCCTCCTCCACTGTTGGGACCAATTGAGTCCTGGCCTTCAGCTGCCCTTCCCTGTCTAGAACCTTCTAATTGAAGTTACTAGAAGCTGTGCCTAGCTTAGAGGATCAAAGGATGGGGTTTTCACCTGTTGGCCATTGACTGCAGTGTATTTAAGCCTACATGGTGCTAATAAAGAGGGGCTTTGGTATCAGTGTTTGAAGGTCTGTGCGTCTGTCTGTCTCTGTGTGTGTATTCTCAACCTCCAGCCCTTTGCCCGAAGCTCGCGAACTGGGGTCTAGCGCATAGAGTGCAGACCAGGGCCGCGGTGCACGGCACTCCACCACCACCCAAATAACAGGAATGAACAATCATTGGTCATTAATATTTCTTGATATCAATGGACTCAATTCCCCAATAAAAAGACAAGGGCCAACAGAATAGATGCAAAATCAGGATCCATCCTTCTGCTGCATACAGGAAACACACCTATATCAAAGATGGGTAGCACCTCAGAGTAAAGGGTTGCAAAAGGACCCAAGAAGCAAGCTGGTATGCCATCCTAATATCTAACAAAATAGATTTCAAACCAAAATTAATTAAAAGTGACAGAGAAAGACATTTCATATTCATCAAAGGAAAAATCCACCAAGATGATGTTTCAGTTCTTAACATCTATGCCCCAAATGCAAGGGCACCCACATTTGTAAAAGAAATATTACTAAAGCTTAAATTTTGGAGAGTTTGATACCCCACTCTCACCAATGGGCAGTTCATCCAGACAAAAACCCGAATAGTTGAAATGCAGTGATTTCGCTATGCGTCCGTTCAAGTATTCATTTATCTTCAAGCTTGTGTTTCTCCAGGGTAACCCTGAGGTCATATAAGACCTTGTCATATGGCCTTTGAGATCCTGATACATGCTGTCACTAGAGTTCCCTGGTACATCAAAAAAAAAAAAAAAAACACACAAAAGAAAATAAAATGAGTCTCCCGGGGCTTGCCTGGGAAAACCGACCTCTGTGCCCAGGGATTTCTGCTGCCTTTCCCAGCAGCTTCCTTGTCTAGACCAGGTCCTGCCGCTTGCCGTGGTCAGCCGTGCCTTGTGCAGAACCCTTTGCTTACACTATGGTGTCTTGGCTGTCTTCCTGACCCTTCCCTTCTAAAATCTGGACTATAGAGAAAATCATAAAAATTTCAACCACCCTAAAAGCTCCTCGTGTGTGTGTGTGTGTGTGTGTGTGTGTGTGTGTGTGTTGGGGTGTGTAGATGTGTGCATGAATAGGCGAGAGGGGGCTAGAGGAGAATGTCGGGGTTTCCTGCTCTACCGCTCTCTGCCTTGTTTCCCTGAGACAGGGTCTCTCACTGAACCTAGAGAGAGCCTGGCGGGAAGGAAGCCCAGTGACCTTCCTGGCTCTGCCCCTTACAATACTGGTTACTGGTATACAAAACTACGAATGACTTTTCACACGGGTGCTGGGATTTGAACTCAGGCCCTCATGCCCCCACAGCTAGGGCTCTTACCCACTGAGCCATCTCCCCAGCTGCCCCCCATAGCCACTTTAAAATTTTTATTTATTTTTATTTCATTGTGTTGTTGTTTTGCCTGTACCTGTGTCTGTGTGAGGGTATTGTATTCCCTGGAAATGGAGTCACAGACAGTTGTGAGCTGCCATGTGTGTGCTGGGAATTGAACCTAGGTCCTCTGGAAGAGTAGCCAGTGCTCTTAACCGCTGAGCCGCTGCCCACAGTGGTCATTTTTAATCTCGAAAGAACATACAAGAACATGCTATGCATTATGTATGTAAAGACAAACATACGGGCATTAATCCATAGCTATGTAACTCTGTCCCCCATGACTTTCATTCCTGTTTAAGTTAAAGTGATAACTGACTTACAAATGAGTAAAAGGCACAGAATTTGTCAGAAAAACAAACTAGAACAACAAAAAAACCCAACCCCAAAAACCTCTACATCTCTTCATCAAGCCCTGCCTAAGTTACGACTTCTGACCTTGGCGTATCCTCCATATTCAGTTACTCAATCTGTTCTCTGACTTAAGTCCCGTTCACCGTGTGAAAGTCTTCAGTCTACCACCAGTCCCGCGCAGTTGACCGCCCCCTACTTTCCTGCAGCATTTGGAGGCCACCTTCACATTCCGCAACCCCAGTCCTGTCTTCCTAGGCGGTGGGCAGCCGTGCCACCAGATTGTCTCCTACCTTACTCAGCGTCTGTCCTTAGAGCCAGGAAGCACAGTGGTTTCTGAAAACAGAGATGAGGGGTGGATTGCCACCAACTGAGGGAACCTCAATACGTGATGCTGTAGGCACCGTCTACCCTGATTTTCTCCTATGTGCTAGAAATGTCCGTAGTTCTGACCCTGACACGGCTCTTCTTAGAGCTGATTCTGTAAAGGGACTTCCACATTTTAGGGGAGACTCCTGAGACGGTCTCCCCCATTCTCTGTTATTCCTTTCTCAGAACCCAGTTTCCTTAAAAACAGTGATCTTTTTTACCGAAGGGATGAAAACAGGGTCTTCCCAGATGTGGAGGGAGAATCCACTCTACCTGGGGGTCAGGTACTCATTTCTCAGTGCCTGTGGTGGTCCACATCCATCCATGTCCATCTTGTAGGATGCCAGAGCAGACTTTCCAATGTTGTGACCTAATTATTAAAGCACCGGGATCTCCCCAAACCAGGGTCTGTCTAAAGGAGTCCTTGTGTGAGAGGTGGAAAGTTCCTTCTCTGAGGAGGAAAATGAAGAGGGTAAACACTCACGTTCTGAAAAGAGGAAAGTTTCCAAGTTGCTGCTGGGTAGTGTAGAGCCCCCTCAGCTGGCCCTGATCAGTGCTGTAGCTGAGCAGAGGATCACAGAGGGAGCCAGAGGCAGAGGCGTTTGGGAGCCAGGCCCAGCAGGAAAGAAGCCAGCTGCTGGGGCTTGCATGTTTTAGAGTCAACAAGAGATGCCAAAAAGTTTTGCTGAGTAACAGTGAGAAACTGGATGTGGTGGCTCATGCCTGCAATCTCAGTTAGTGCTTGAGAGGTAGAGGCAGGAGGATTGCCATGAGTTCAAGGTCACTTTTACTCAGAAAAACAGAACACAAATGAGGGAATTCTATTTGCTGGGTGTGGTGGCACACATCTATAACAGTAACCTTGAAAGGCAGAGGCAGGAGGATCAGGAATTCAAAACCAGCCTTGACCAAACAGGTTTTGAGGCCAGCCTGGGCTACATGAGAAACTGTTTCCAAAAAAACCTAAACCTAAGTCATCATTATCATCGCCATGACTGCAACCACCACCACCACCACCACCACCACCACCACCACCACCACCGTCATGAGATCTCAGTGTGAAGCAGCCACAATTCAGTGATGCATAAGGGCATGGGCCTTGAGGTCAGACTATCTGGGTTTGGATATGAATCACAGATCCCTCTCCAGTTAATTGTTTTTTAAAAATTAACTTATAGATATAAAATACATACAAGAATATCTGGCATATTAGTGAACAATCAAAAAGTATCCACTATTATAGTGACGATTGAACTAGAAGACTTTTTTCCCCTAAAGAAACAAGCAGTCCTGAGACCACCAAAGACAAGCGTATAACAGTGAAACAAGAACCTGAAGACTAAAGTTTGCCCCAGCAGGCACTGTCGGGTGCCGGGGACAGGATCTGACCTCTGAACCAGGTAGGATAAAGTAAAGCCTACAGGGAAAGAGTTGCCCTTTTGAAGCTTCCAGTGGAGGAAGTAATGAGCGCCATCCTCAAAACACCCTGTTAACATGAGGCTCCTCGTCAAGCATTCATCGGTTTCCTTTGCTGAGACTTCTGGGTGTCTGCAGAGAGCCCGCCCCTTCTCCAGCTGGGGAAGCCAAGAAGTCAGTAACTACTTCTGCCCCCGTGGGCTCCAGGTTCTACCAGCAGCTCCAGCAACTGCCCAGCCCCCAGTGCCTTCCCCATCATCGCCTTCCCCTCTCAATATGTCATTAGGTAGCCATTACCAAACCCTGCTTCCAGACAAAGTAACTCTGGCCCCCAAACAAAAGAGAAGACACGTGACAAAATCAGGCATCAAACCTGGATGGGAACCAAAATGTTAGGCTTAGAAACCGGTCCACTTTCATCTCCATCCTGCTCGATGATTTGGGTAAGGGAGGAGAGAAGGCTTGGGAGTTGAGAGGCGTAAAGGCGTGAGGTCTTTCTGTGGACGCTCGGCTTCCCGTAAACGAAGCTGGAAATGACAGAAGGAAATGTAAACTTGGCACTGAGGTCCTGGGAAAGGGAAGGGTGTTGTTTGTAGTACGAGGAAGCAGGCTTTGAGGAACTGGAGGGAACAGAACCATAGCTTGCAACCATGGCTTGCAAGGTCAGCCTTTCTGCTGAGTGCAGAGCTGTAGCTCCGTTGTCTGTGCTCCTGTGAGGAAGTCAGAGAGAGGCTCCCCAGTAAAGTTGAGTGTGCTGGGAGGAGCTGAGGTCAGACAGCATCCCAGGTGTTGAGGTCAGCTGACGGAGGAGGAGATAGCGGGATGGGAGCCAGCTCTAGCTCTAGAAGAGAATCCAAGAGGCTAAAAGGTAAGCTGGCGGCACAGGTTAGAGACAGGCCAGCACACTGCTGTCTTCCCGCCCAGGAGAGGGAGTTGGGAGCTTTGCTTGCAGGGTTCCAAGTAGAATGTCAGAAGGAGCAGGCCCAACTGCAAGCCTTCCTGCCCAGGTGAGGACAAGCCACAGGCCTTGTCTAGCTTGGGTGCTAGGGAACACTGACTCTACCAAACAGCCCAGGGAAGCAAGTGCTGCCTGCCAGGACTCTGAGGTATACCATAGCAAGATTGGGGAGGACAAGGCTACAGCCGCTCCATGCGCTGGTTCGTAGCTGTGCTGGCTAAGGGAATCCCTGATTGTTCAGATCATGCTTGGTGAATTTTTGAGATCCCAAATTACCCAGCGAGCAGCTCTGAGGACGGTGGTTTGGGCTGGGAGGAAGCGGGCTAGTGAATCCATCCCATGAGCCAACTCTCTTCTGAAGCTGTTGATCAGTTCCTTTGGACTAAGGCACATTTAGTGATAATTCCAAATTTTTTTTGGCAGGGTGTGGAGAAAGGAAGATTAGTTCCAAACAGCCCTGGAGGTAAAAAGTAAAAACAAATAATGGGGTACAAGGAGAAGAAGGGGGTGCTTTTGAATAAGAATGAGCACTTCCAAAGTGTTCTGCCTTGTAGTGATGAGGGAGCAGGAGCAGTAGGCTGCTTTTTGTCTGGCTCAGCTCCCACACGGCTAGCTTAGCCCCAGAAATAACAACACACAAATTATATTCATTTAAATACTGCCTGGCCCATTAGTTCTAGCCTCTTATTGGCTAATTCTCACATCTTGTTAACCCATTTCTAATAATCTGTGTAGCACCACGAGGTGGTGGCTTACCGGGAAAGATTCTAGCCTACATTCATCTCAGGTCGAAGAACGATGGCGTCTGCCTCACTGCCTTCTTCCTCCCAGAATTCTGTTCTGTCTTCCCCGCCTACCTATGTTCTGACCTATCAGGCCAAGCATTTTTCTTTATTAATTAACCAATGAAAGCAACAGATAGCTAGAAGACACTCCTACATCACTGAGTATAGGAGGTTCTGTGTGTCCAGCAAGCACGAAGCTCGTGAGCTGTGGTGCAGACCACGCTTAGTGTGGCGTGTGTCTTCCCGCTGTATGTGAGACTCCGAAATTAGCTTCAGAAAGTGGGCTGCCTTGGAGCTCAGCAGGCTGTTGTCAAGCCTGTGAAAGCAGGATGGGTACCAGGTTTCTGTTCACAGATATCGGTGAAGCCGTGATGTGGAAAGTTTACATCCTGCTTCTACCCCATCTTAGCAATGAGACTCAGGGCAAATCATGTGTCCTTGCTCACCCTCAGCTTCCTGATTTAAAAAGTAGAAATGGTGAGGACCCTTGGCGACTGTCCGCCCACAGGGTGGTGGTAAGGACTGAATGAAACAATGTAGCAAACGAGCCCCATTAGCCGAAGTGCTCCAAGTGTGTAAGCAGCTCTGTTTCACCTCTGCTGTACTATGTGAAGTTAAAGACACCTCTCCTTTTCTGCGTGTGCACGCGTGAGTGTGCAGATGTGTGTCTGCCACCTGCTTTGGTTTTGGTTCTTTAAAATCAATCAGTTAATATTTAGGTGCGTGCACATTTTCTCTGGTGTGCATGCGGAGGTCAAAGGGCAAGTGGGAATCGGTCCTCTCCTTCAACCATGTGGGTTCTAGGGATCAAACTCAGATCACCAGGCTGGGCAGCCTTTATCTGTGGAGTCCTCTTGATGGCTGGGGTGTTTTGAAAGAAAATGACCCACAGAGGGAGTGACCCTATCAGGAGGTGTGGCCTTGTTGGAGAAGGTGTGGTCTTGTTGGAGGAAGTGTGTCACTGTGGAGGCAGGCTTTGAGGTCTCATATATGCTCAAGCCACACCCAGTAGACAGAGCCCACCTCCTGTTGCCTGCAAGCCAAAATGTAGGACTTTCAGCTACTTCTCCAACTCCATGGCTATCTGTACACCACCATGTCCCATCATGATGATAATGGACTGAATCTCTGAGAAGGTAAGCCGTTTTCCTTTACAAGAGCTGCCATGGTCATGGTGTCTCTTCACAGCAGTTGAACCCCTAACTAAGACGATGGTCCCCACTATTTTTTTGAGACAGTTTCTCACTGATCTGGAGCTCTGGATGCAGGAGCCTAGGCTGACCGGCCAACGAGACCCAGAAATCTGCGTCTCCATGCCAACAGAACCATCTCCACATCACCTTGCTACAGCTTTTCACACGTGTTTCTGTCTCATCCTTCTCTGCCTGTTTGTTTTGTTGATTGTTGGTTGTTTAACATAAGACAAGGTCTCACGCTGTAGCCCTGGCTAGCCAGGAACTCACTATGTAGCCTGAGCTGGCCTCAAACTGATGGTAATCCCCCTGCCACAGCTTCCCAAGTGCTGGGACTCTAGATATGAACCACCTGTAGCTTCTTTGCCTTTTTTCCCCTTTGTTATTCTTATGGCTAGAGTACTTGAACCCTTCCCCTCCCATGATGCTCTGCTCTCCAGTGAGCTCATCTGACTGGAGGGAAGGGCGGGGCTCACACACAGCTGCCAGTGGGGTCTGTTGGTTGAGCCTTTAGAAGTTCAGTCTAGGGGTAGTGACTGGGAAATGGCTGAGTTGTTAGCACTTGCTGCTCTTGGGAAGGATTTGGGTTCCACTCACAGCATTGCACTGGCCGTGCTAACCAGCATGCTCATTACTACACTATATTAGGGAGGAATTAGAAACGGCACAGTTGTCAGCATTGGGAACCACCAAACAAACACCAGGTCTAGAGACACAAAGTCATAAAAAAATCACCTTAGTGGTGAGGGGCTTAAATCCGGCTGTCTCTTGGAGACCGTCTCTGATTATTTGGGCCTGAAATACTCGTGATTTTGTATTCTTTTTTTTTCTAGATTTTTGCAATGTGCACATTATATAACCAGAAATAACTTATGAACAGGGTTCTGCCCCCAGAATGGCTGTTCTGTATTTCTCTTTGATGTCCCTATGCACGGGTGATTTACAGACTTTGACATGAGCTGCACCCTGAGGACAATCACACACAAATCCTTCCTCTGTCTACTTGAGCAGAGACTCTCAAGAGCTTGCTTGGGGTCTCTTAGAATGGACAGCTTGGCAGTGTGGGGAACAGGCCACATTCTCTGAAAAAGAATTAGCCCCATGTGAGAGTCACGGCTGATCCTGTTGACAGACCTCCTGCCATCGTCCCTGCTATGCTGAAGTAATGGTTCTCACACCCACAACCCTCAGTCACGAGCAGTCTCTGCAGATGAGGACGGTTGCGGAGGAACAACAACGGACCGAGAAGGGCAACGACTTTCTCCAAAATGTCTGTGTGACTGAAGGTGTGGAGGGAGTACGGGCTGATCTCGCAGGAGTGCTCCTGGGGACCCGCCTAGTCAGGAGTGCTCCCTGCTACCAGAGACTTCCTGAGGCCAGCAGGGGGCAGATAATGAGGTGTTTCAAGTCCAGGGTCAGGGTGAATGTTTTCTTCTCCAATTCACCTAATTTTAATTCATCAATATCTCCCGAAGTCGCCTTATGGGGTACTTCTGCAGTCTTGTGATCAGAATGAGGCCTCATCAAGCAGAACTGGCAAGACTTGGATTTCCCTTTGGGGAACCGGTTGTTTTGTGTTGGTTACTTCATGGCTCCCTCATTGGAAGTTGCTAGGGACACAGTATTTAGAATGCATAGCTGCAGAACATTAGTTACATAATCATGCGTGTATCAGTGGCGAAGGAATTGCGTCCTTAAACAGGACAGTGGAAAACTCTTGTTGTTGTTGATTGTATTTGAGATAGTGTCTCACTGTGTAGCCCTGGCTGGTCTGGAACTCACTGAGGAGGCCAAGCTGGTTTTGGATTCTGAGAGATTTGCTTGTCTGTGCCTCCCCTGTGCTGGGATTAAGAATGATCTGCATAAGTGTATAGAAGCCAGGGCCCTTTCCTATGTGTGAGTGAGTGTTCCTTACTCTTCTCTCCAGGGCCCTTTCCTATATGTGAGTGTTCCTTACTCTTCTCTCACTGTGACCAGCTATAGAAGAAGGAGTTGAGTGGGCCCACAGTCCCGGGGAGCGGGGGGGGGGGGGGGTCCACGACAGTGGAGCAGAGGCAGCAGGTGGCAGACACACTTCGAACCATGAGCACAAAGCAGGGCAAACCGGAAACAGCCTCCAGCGACATGCTTCTTCCAACAAGGTCACACTCCTAGATCTCCCAAATAGCACCATCAGTTAGGGCCCCAATTAGCCAAATGTCTGAGACTTTGGGGACATCTCAGTCAACCCACCAGAGCAGGGTAGGTGTCTGGGCTCAGGGTCCACGGACATGAAATTACCTCCTAAAGACAGACATTGCAAGGTGGTTGTGGTTCATTTTTTAATGTGCCACATATATGCAGTTTAGTAAATTAATACCAGCTTAATAGAGATGGGCAAAGGGCTCTAAGACTTGTTACACAGGAGAGAAGACAACTGGGCTGTAAACACACAGCCAGGATCTGCCAGTCACTGTGCTGGCACACACACACACACACACACACACACACACACACACACGGCTGCCCTGAAGCCCCCTCCCATTTTTAGATTCTGTCATGTTAAAAAACACTGTCACACAGTGCAAGAGGCCACTTCACACACGGTCTCTCTGCCTACCTGGCCTTTGGAACCCGTGATTTTGGGACTCCACTCTTTGGGTTTGTTTACTGTTTATCTTTCCCATACTTTTATACATGGATACAAATAGCAGCAATTTGGAATTTGGAATCTCATTGTTAAAAGAATTTATGGAGTCAGCCAACAAACATGTACACAGCTCTTCTGTTTCTCTTTTGCAAAACGCACTGTGTATGATAAATGTATGGTAATTATCCTCACAGGACCAAGTCAGTAAGAGGGCAGCAGATGGTCCCTGGGACTGCAGTGCCTCATAGGTCTCGGCTAAAAGCCTGTAGAACAGAGGACCAGCCTAACTCCTATGGTACAGTAACAGCCTCTGTCTGCTTTGTGTTGTTTGCATTTGCTAAGGGAAATTATCAACATGGAGAACACCTCGGACAGACCAGACGAAAAAGACAAAGTTTCTGAAAACCTACAGACTGATTCCCTTCACAAGATGAACTTTAAAATATGGGTAAGCCAAGCTGGGCCTGATGATAGATTTAATCCCAGCCCGTGGGAGGTGAAGATGGGAGGAAGAGGAGATCAAGGTCAGCCTTGGGTACAGTAGACCCAAAGCACAAGCAGAGAGAAGAGAAAAAGGAGAAAGACAGACACAAATGCCACAGCAGGGGAAGAAACGACCTCGCCTGTGTCTCAGGAGGAAAAACATACCCAAGGCTTTCCTCCCCATTTCCTCCCATACGCGTGACCCTGAAACCAAGAGCTGGGGATGGCACTGTTTCCCACTCTGCTGTCTACACACGGGCCTCTTCCTAGCTTACACACACACACACACACACACACACACAGACACACACACACACACACACACACACGTTATGTGTCGTTTTTGTCTGTGAGAATCAATTACAACTGGCATAGGTCACTTTAGAGCGTATGTGATATGTAAAATCGTCCCCTGCTTGTAGAATGTCTTCTGGTTCACTCAGCCTTGGTTCCGTCTCCCGGGCATCACCTCTGCTCCCACCTCTGGTGTCTCCAGGCTTGCACTGGCTGCAGCTGCCTCTCTGAAGTGGCTGTCCCCTCCAGCTGGATGTAGGAGCTGCCCAGATCATCCATGATGACCTCATTGCAAGCTCTTTTAACTCGGTGACAAAGTCTACAAAGATGTTTGTCCTAATAAGGGGGCATGTGCAGTGTTGGGACATGGCCACAATTTCTTGGTGCCAGCAGTTAACTTGTGGTACATGAACTCTGAGGAACCTGCATGGAGACTGAGAACATTTCCAGCCTGCCCGTGTCCCCTCAAGCCGACTTGAGGATTCAGACTCTGCTTTCTGACAAGTGCTGAGGTGTTTGCCTGTGGCCTCAGCTGGGGTCTGCGCAGGGATCTTGGGGAGGAACACCTCTCTTCTGCCCACCCCAAGCTTTCCCTCTTTTCAGTTTAAAATTTGTTTTATCGAAGCAAAGGAGGTTAGCTTAAAGCTTCCTCAAAGAGCTGTTTTATAGTATATTTTTAAAAAGAGGTGTTCTAAGGTAAGATACTATAAATTTTTGGTCATTTTTTGCATGTATAGAGTTGAAATGCCAGAGAATAACTTTAATATTTTTTTTAAACAAAGAAAAAGAAGAAGAGAAACAGGAAGAAAGGAATTTATGGACTAAACACAATAGAGTGGGCTATTTCTCTCAAACTCTTTGCCATGAAATAAACAGGAGATGGTAGACACACGAAACACTGCTCAGCTGTGTTCTTACAGCTGCTCCTTCACACAGCTGGGCTTCCACGGCATCTCCTCTGTCTTTGCGTGGATAAATAGATGCCCTTTACTAAGACAGTTAAAAGTAGGACAAACATAACAGTTTGTCCCTGTCGCCTTCAGAAAGCCTCTCCAAAAATAAAGATTTTCTTCTGGTATCCAAAATACTGTCATCACATCCAGAGAGATCAGCAGTTTAACACATAAAGGAGTCTAATGCTCTCATTCTCCCGGTACTCCAGCTCTCGACTATGCCTCAAATGTTTTCAGAGCTCCGTCACTGTCAAGGATTTATCCATGTGTTTTATGTGTACATATGTTTTCCCTGCATGTGTGTCTGTGCACCATGTATGCTCCCAGTGCCCTCAGAGACCAATAGAGGTGTCACACTCCCTAGGACTGGAGTCTATCTGTTTGTATGCCGAAGGCCAGAAGAGAGCACCAGACCTTATTGCAGATGGTTGTGAGCCACCATGTGGTTGCTGGGAATTGAACTCAGGACCTTTGGAAGAGCAGGCAATGCTCTTAACCACTGAGCCATCTCTCCAGCCCCCAGTGGGCTGTCTTAATCTGAAACATTTGTACTTTGCCTTTTTGTGGTATCGAAAAAATACCACCGTTTGTTTTGTTGGACTCTTGTGATGTCCTCCAGGCTGGCTATAAATCACTATGTGGCCTAGGTTGGCCCAGGACTTACCGTGTAAGCCAGGCAGGCCTCGTACTCCTGGTAGTCTCCCAGGCTCCTGAGGGCCAGGGGTATAGAAGTGCACCCTTGCCTATCTGGTGTTGAGTTTTTGAAGAGCTATGTTGTTTGAGTCAAGTTTCGCGGTTCACGACTGGGTGTGTTTCTACTGTTTCACCCTGAAAACATTTTTTCTGAGAGTCTGGTACTGCAAATCCTTTGTCTCGCTATCTCGTCCATGCTCCCGGGAAGGCGGGGCCCCCATCTCATCCACGCCCCCTGGAAGGCGGGGCTTCCGACAGGCTGTGTCAGGTAGGGCTGCAGGAGCCAGGATCTCTCACGATTATCATTTGTTCTTACTTCATCATCTCTGCAGGAGGGATTGCAGCAGGAATTTAAGCACAGCCAGGACCCACCGAGCAGTCAGGATGAGCAAAAAGTCACGCTTGCCTGTGAAGATCCTCAAGGGTCACTGTCTCAGTGTTTGGAGAAGAGCTCCCCTGCATTGTAAGTTTTGACACAACCCGGTAGGGAGAGCTGAGCGATGTGTGTGTGGGGGGGGGGGGGGCGGGGGGGGGACACGACAGTGAAGTTTAGTAAGGAATTCAGAGAGATCCTGATGAACCGTGTCCACATGCATGGGGACTGGCTGACCCTGACCAGCAAGACTGAAGAGTCAGCCAGCCCTGGGCTGAAGATGCTGGCACAGTTGTCAGGTCTTCTGAGTGTCTTTGGATTTGGAGCTTAGATTTGACACGCATCTCAAAGGTCTCAGATAACTGTTTATATATGAAAATCATTCAATCATAATTAAAAAGCTGTTATTAAGGCCGTGTGTGTCACCACCTGTTGTCACCTCTCCTCCCTGCCACTATCCTGACCCAATATCTAACATTCATTACGTACAAGGAGATTTCAAATATATTTATTTTTAGAGCTGGGGCAATAGCTCAGTGGTAGAGTCCTTTCTTAGCATGTGGGAGGTCCTGGGTTCAATCCCTAGCATTGAGGAAAATGCATAAAAGTATTTTTTTTAAAGTTTACATATGAGCCAGGTGATGGTAGTGCACACCTTTAATCCCAGCACCAGGAAGGCAGAGGCAGGCAGATCTCTGTGAGTTCTAGACCAGCCTAGTCTATAGAGCAAGTTTCAAAACAGGCTCCAAAGCTATACACAGAAACCTTATCTCAAAAAACACAAAATTAAACCAAAGTCTGCATGTGAATGCTTTGCTGCATCACACATGTATGTACACTGCATGTATGTACACTGCATGTATGCACACTGCATGCATGTACACTGAATGTGTGCCTGAGGGAGTCAGAAGAGGTTGTTGGATCCTCTCACCCTGTAGTTATGGATGGTTGTGAACGACCATACGTGTGCGCTGGTTCTATGCAAGAGCAACAAGCCCTTGAAACCAACTGGGCCAATTCTCCAGCCCCACATAAAACCTTAAGGGCTGGGCATGTAGCTCCATGGCAGAGTGCTTACTTTGTGTGAGGCCCTGGGTTTGATTCTCAATAGCACACATATATACATTTGCGTGATTATTTGCTTTATCAAGACTTTTAAAGACCTGTTTACACAGATAAATAAATGGCCACCATTTCGGTGCTAGGAAACACATACACAGATCAACCTGTCAGTCCAAGGAAGAGCGTTTGGAGCTGCGTGAAGTGTTTCCCACGTGCTAGCTTCCGGTGATGAAGATTATTCTGTTTCCGCAGGACCCCAGAGAGCTCGGTCTTCAAGCTGAGCTACTGGAACGCAAAGATGGGTATAGAAATGAAAGAGCTTGCCACAGACCACGTCGACTGGCTGGGGAGGATCAACGGCATCATACAGAAGATAAACAGCACAGAAAGCACAGTGAAGAGGTAAATACTAGGCACCGGGATTGGCAGGAAGACAGCGAAATGTCTCATGGCTTTAGAGCTCAGAACGTTGTGGACGCTTCGGTGAGGCCTGGGGCAGGAAGCAAAGCTTCATGGTTGGAAGTCAACATCACAGGCTCACACCAGAGCTCCCTGAGTCCATCTCAATGGCTTCTCCTACACACTTCTTATTTAAAACTGAGTTATTTACCAAAGGGATGCACACAGGTACCCAGTGGGTGCGCTCTCTCTCTCTCTCTCTCTCTCTCTCTCTCTCAACTTATTTTTCATCATTTTTTCCTATGTGTGTACATGCATTTGGATACATGCATGTAAGCACAGGTACCCAGGAGGCCAGAAGCGTCGTATCCCCTGGAGTCTGAGTTATAGGCATCTATAAGCAGCCGTGTGGGTGCCAAGAAATGAAGCTGTTCTTCTGTAGAAGCAGTATGGACTTTAACTCCTGGGCCATCTCTCCTGTACCCTGTAGGGTTTCAAGTGGCCCAGGTTAACCTCAACCTCTTTGTGTATCTGAGCTCTGAGCATAATTTTGAACTAATACTCCTGCCTCTGCCTCATATGGAATTGTTGACAGAGGTTTCTGTCCCGCCCAGTTCCATAGCTATTCAGCCCCAAAGAAACACACAGAGGTCTACATTAACCATAAACTGGTTGGCCTAGTAGCTCAGGCTTCTTATTAACTCTTTACATCTTAAATTAACCCATAATTCTTGTCTGTGTCAGCCACATGGCTTGGTACATTTACAGGCAAGGCCTCTGTGTCTGTATGAGGACTGCAGACTCAGCCTTTCCTTTTCCCAGAATTCTCCCATTCTGGTCCCCCCCACCACCTATACTTCCTGCTTGGCTACTGGCCAATCAGCATTTTATTAAAGCAATGCAAGTGACAAGTCTTTACAGAGTAGAAGAGCATTGTCCCACAGCTTGGAATGTGCTACTGTAGCCTGTAGCATGCTGGGGTCTAAACCCAGGTCTTGATGAAAGCCAGGTAAGCCCTCCACTAACTGAGCTGTCCCTGCATTAGAGAGACTGGGTTTGATTCCTGATGGGCCATTTATTGGGTGAGGTAATCAACCTTTTTAAGGGCTTGCCTTTCCTCATGTATAAAAAATTACTAATAGTTATCCTCATCACTGACTTATTGTGAGTGTTCAATTGTGAAGCTGTCACATAATCAATGATTGACAAGCAGAAGCTCCTATTGGAAACAAGTGTCTGAAGCCTTGAATGTCCCTACCATGTTCCCACCTCTTTCCTAGCACAAAGGTCCTGTGTTCCTAGCTCTCTCCTCTGGACCTGCCACAGAACATCTGCTCATACACACCCCGTCCAGATGGACCATTTATCCTCCAGAGAATTAAAAGGTATCCAGATCCCAACACTATGCATTTTCTCTTTTAAGAAATATAATTCTATTACATGGCAATTATGTTTTTAATGTAAGGTCCTGAGAGTTTCACAAATGCGTATAGTTATGAAACCAGCACGGTGAGGACATTCCTTGATCCATCACAAAATTCATTATTTTCTTCTTTCCTTGTGTTTAAGATTGTGTCTCATGCAGCCTAAGCTAGCTTGGCATTCCTGATCCTTCAACCTCCACCTCCCAAGTGGGATTAGGTGTGCACCACCACACCCAACTTGTTCCTGAATTAGAGGTTCTTGATATAGTCTGGATAAAGCCTAGATACGTGCTGTGCCACTGTCCAGACCATGGCTTCAGCTCAGTGCCTCCCCCACACACGTCCCCAGGTACAATCCCAGCATGAGAGAAACAACCCTCTTTCCCAGCTTGTGCCTTTTCTTTCCACACCTTTAAGAGCATCTCTCGAGAAGCAGAGGTTGGCATCTCTTTACTGTGCCCTTCTATGCAGACTAGCGCTTCTAGAAAGATCAGAAATGTCTCCCATGTTGGATGACTGTTTTCTCAATCCACAGGACTTAGTCCATTTCTTCATCTGTTTGTAGCCTGTTAAATGAGGTGATGACCCTGGAAAACCAGTCTGAACATCTGGAGGACCCTGATCAGGAAGCAAACATTGAGGTAAGCTGGGTTCAGACTTCTGCCTCCACCTCCCTCCTTGGGTGCCAAACAGATCATAGCCAGAGGGAAAATGTGGTTCTGTGATAGGAGGAACCTCGCCAGGCTGCCAAGCCCCTCCCTCATGACACAGCTTCCTTTGTTTGATGCTGAGAATCCTGGACTCTGCCCGGCTTCCCTCCTCCTAGGCTTCTGTCTTGATTCCCTCATGAGAACACAGGTCTTAAGGAGACCTGCGTGTTGGCATCTCAGAATCCCAGCCCTGCTAGTTCAAAGAAAACATCTAGGAAATGGAATTTACTAACTGTATCCTTGGAGATCAAGAGTGGACTGTGTGGCCTTTGGTGACTTCCTGCCATGTTCTTGTGTTATTTCCAAACCTCCAAAGCATCCTATTTCCTTATCTCTGTGTTCTCAGAGATTCTTTTCAGAGAAAGGGTTTCTAAATTTTGTTTGATGTTTATTTTTTAAATTTTTTATTGTATTTATGTATTTATTGTATGTTTGTGCATGTGTGGATGTGTGCATGTGTGTGTATGTATACATGGAGGTTAGAAACAACTTTCCAGGTTTTCTTTTTCTACCTTGTGGGGCCCAGGGATTTAAGTCAGGGATGGCAAATACTTTTACCTGCTGAGCCACATTTTGAGACAAGACTCTTCCCTTAAACATGGGTTGGTCTGGGACTCATTATGTAGACTAACCTGTAGGCAGAGTCTTCCTGACTGCTGGCTCCAAAATAAATGCATAGAGACTTAATATTTATAAATGTTTGACCAGTAGCTCAGGCTAATTACTAGCTAACTCTTACATTTTAAATTAACCCATTTCTATTAATCTACATTCTGCCCCATGGTGTTATCTCTCTTTCATATTGTACCTCCTGTATCCTCGTCATGTCTGGCTGGCGATTCCTCTGGGTCTGCCCTTCTTCCCAGTGTCCTTAGTCTGGTTCTCCCACCTAACCTGACCCTGCCCAGCTCTCAGCCAGTCAGCTTCTTTACTAAGCCAATCACAGCGACATATACTCCACAGTATAAAAGAATATTCCACACTCACCTTGACCTTTTGTGCTGACTTTGAACTCTCAGCGAGCCAGCGGCTTCAGCCTCCCCAGGGCTGTGTTTACAGCCATGAGCCCCCACACTTGGGGAGATTTGTATTTTAAGGGGGGAGCTTGAGAAAACAGGAAAGGATAAGGTGTTACACGCTTATATGAAACTCTGTCAGAGCGACGCAATTTTGTGTGCATGCTAAACGCAAAGCCCGCCACATGCCACATACGAGCGTAAGACCCAGAAGCAGGTCAGATGCCCACCGGTTGATAGATAAACCATCATCTTGTGTGCACAAGGGAACACCACCCTGAAATAAAAAGGAACAAATTCCTGATTCTCCTAGCAGCATGTGTGACCTCAGACACAGTCGGCTGTTTGAAAGATGCCAGCTCAGATGGGCACAGACTTCACAATCCATTTATTAACAAAAAAGCAAAGCCATGGGGATGGAAGATAGGCAGGCAGAGAGAAGAGGGAAGGGAGGAGGCAGTTAAGAAATGACCCTGGCAGAGGATGGGAAGTCCAACCTCACCTACTTGATAGTGCAGTCCCTTAATAGACCACGTGATTTGGGGGCTGGTGATGAGCAAATGTGGTACCAAAGGAGGGTGAGCATACACCCCTAGATGTGACCACGCACTGCTGAAGTTGCCACGGCTCAGGATGACGAGTGCTCCTGCTACTTGTTGGACCAGCGCAATGCCTAGCGAGGGGTCACTTGCAGAGGGTGTGGTCAATCATAACTTTTAACAAAGTTTTGTGTGTGTGTGTCTGCATGTCTGCATGTCTGCGTGTCTGCATGTGTGTCCCAGGCGCTCACAGAGGCCCGAAGAGGGCATCAGATCCCCTGGGGCCCCAGTTACAGGCAGGTGTGAGCCGCCATACAAATGTGAGCCGCCGTGCAGGTGCTGGGAATAAAGAGCAGCCGGGTTTTAACCACTGGGTCCTCTCTCCAGAGCCATCAATTGTATCTTACTGACATGACTCAGTGCTGGCTTTTATAAATCAGCGTGTTACGAGGGGAAAATAGCTATGAAATCGGAAGCTTGTTGACCATGCGTGTGTTTCTCCTAAGAATTAATTGTCTTACTCCAGTTCCGTTTGTCATTCCTTCTAATGTGTTCCAGGAGAAGATCATAGAAATTAGAAAGCAGTTAAAAGAAGTGAACGTCAGACTGGCCCAGGTAGGAGATGTCTTTATAAACGAGAAGGAAAAACGCCCTTGAGAGCATAGACTTTCAACTCCAAGGAAGGGTCCTCCGAAGTACGCCTCCGGAGGGGGTTCTGTGCCACATGCTCGTTTTCAGAGGAAAAATCCTGGGGTACCAAGATGAAGTGGCTTGGTAGGAGAACTTCTGTGAGACGTGTGTCAGCCATCTAGGTCCAATATGTAGCTGCACACAAACAGACACACAGGCATAGACACAGACACAGATACACACAGATATAGACACACATATAGACACACATACATATATACACACGTGTGTATATATACACAGATGCACATATAAACACAGCGACACAGATACACACACCTACACAGACACACACACATAGACACAAACACAGATATACACACAGAGATACACACACACAAACTGACATAAACACACAGATATACACATGTAAACATAGACACACAAACAAACACATGCATACACACAGACACACATTCATGTATACATACACAGATACATACATATGCATACACAGAGACACACACATATATAAACACAGAGACAGATACACAGACCTACACGCATGCATACACACACAGACACACACATGCATACACACACAGACACATACACATGTACAGACATATACACGCAGACATACAAACACGCTTGCATAGACAAAGTGACTCACCTACACTTCCAGATAAAAAGCATCGCTCTCAGGCCAGAGAGAACCCAGTGGGTTGAGCGACTTGCCACCAAATCTCGTGATTTGAGCTTGACCCTGGAATTCACATGGTGAAAGGAGAGAAGAGGCTGCTACGTATTGTCCCCTGACCCCAAGACATGTTCCGCGACACGAGTACCACCTACTACAAATGAGCAAATGTGATAAAAAGTGAAAAAAATGTAAAAGTCCACTTTTGCTCTCCCGTTCCCATTCACATCAGCATCACAGAAGTATCATGTAACATATGTAAATGTTTTTTCTTCTAACAAAAGTAATACATACTTATTCTAGCAATCACAACAATATGGAACTAAGCCAGATGAAAATGAAACATAGTTGGGTGTAGTGCACACACCTGTAATCCCAGCACTTGGGGGTCGGGGAGAGGCAGAGGCAGGCGGATCGAGTCACAGGACAGCCAGGGCTAGGTAAAGAGACCTTGTGTCAAATAAACAAACAAAACCAAACACAAGAACCTGGCTCCTTCAAAGACAATCACTAGAAACACCTTTTGTGTGTCTGTGTTCTTCTAAACGTCACATTTATTTACACACTGAATAATGTTGTCATCAGATACACCTGTCTAGAACTTGGTTTTTCACAGGTCACTTTTCCCTATAATTTTCTGTGCCAGTGAGATGTCATTTTCGGTTACTGCTGTAGCTTGAGACTGATGTCTGAGTTTATTAGTTCTGTTTCCTTGGACGGTTGGAATTTTGTGTGTGAGTGTTTACCACGAGAAACCGAGCTGTGTGTGTTTACCATGAGAAACCAAGCTGTGTGTGTATTTTTATCATGAGACACCGAGCTGTGTGCGAGTGTTTGCCACGAGAAACTGAGCTGTGCCTGAGTGTTTGCCATGAGAAACCGAGCTGTGTGCAAGTGTTTACCATGAGACACCGAGCTGTGTGCGAGTGTTTACCACAAGAAACCGAGCTGTGCGTGTTTTCCATGAGAAATTGAGCTGTGCCTGAGTGTTTGCCACGAGAAACCAAGCCTCGAGAAACCCGTCCTGGGACTAGGACTGAGGCTTGGTGACTGACACAATAGGGCCCAGGGTTCAATCACCAGCCCTTCATAAACCAGGCCTGGTGGCCACACCTGTAATCCCAGCTTGGGAGGCGAAGGCAAGAGGATCTGAATTCAAGTTCATGCTTGACTGCACAGCAAATTGGAGGCCAGCCTGGAATATGTGAGACCCTGTCTGAGAAAAATTAAGGAAAGTAAGAACGGAAAGCCTCTGCCTGCTCCTCTCAGTGCACCTTGAAGAATCAAGGCTAGGTGTTGTCTCTCCCAGACAACCTGACGGAGATGCAGGAAGTCAACAGGAGAGAGCTTCTCTCTGCCAACTGCTGCAGAGCCAGAGCCCAGATTTCAAGCTAATATGGTGAGCTCTTACATGTATACCTTAGAAAGGTTTACCTACGTTATAGAATTACTCCCTTATCTTCTCAGCAGCCTGCCTACTCTTTCATCAGCTTCCATATTGGTGCAAGCTTTTTGTTTTTAATATTACATGTATGGATGTTGTTTGCTAGCATGTAGGTCTGCATATGTACCACATACATGCAGTATCCACGGAGTTCAGAAGAGTGCACTGGATTTTCTGGAACTGGAGTTACAGTTGTGAGCCACCATGAGGGTGCTGAGAACTGAACCCGGCTCCTCTGCAGGGGCCTGTGCCCTTCACTGCTGAGCCCTCTCTTCAGTGCTAGATCTTTACAAGGAATAAGAGGTGTAACAGACAGAAAGAAGGGCTGACTAGAGGCTGTTGTATAAACTTATACTTTTATTTAGACGTGTATGTGTGTGCTGTGTGCATATATATTTGTGTGGACACAGGTGTGTGTTCTGGTGCCAGTGTGTGTGTGTATGCGTGTGCAAGAGGCGTAAAGTTGATATCAGCCATTTTCCTCAATTGCTCTCCATTTTATTTTGAGACGGGGTCTCTTGCTGGTCCAGAGTGCTCTAGTTCTGGCTAGTCTAGTTAACCGGTTGCTCCTGTCTCTGCCTCTCAGGCAGCTCCCATGCCTGGCACAGCTCCCACGTGGATTCCAGGCATCTGAGCTTTTACCCTCATGCTTGCAAGGCAAGTGCTTCAACCAAGCCAACTTCTCAGTGCCTATTTTTTTTTTGAAACAGACTTTCACTACACAGCCCTGTGTAACTGGAGACTGCTCGTCCATTTCCCAGCTGCTCAGACCCAAATAATCACACAGAAACTATATTAATTATAGCACTGTTTGGCGAATGACTCAGGCATATTTCGAGCTAGCTCTTACATCTTAAATTAACCAATTTTTATTCATCTATGTATCACCACAAGGTTGTAGCTTACAGGTGAAGGTTGCAGCGGCGTCTGTCTCCATTGGCAGCTACATAGCATCTCTCCGACTCCACCTTCTCTCTCTCTCTCTCTCTCTCTCTCTCTCTCTCTCTCTCTCTCTCTCTCCCTTCAGGTTTCCTGCCTAACTTTACTCTGCTAAGCCATTGGCTGAAACAGCTTTCTTCACCAACCAATAAAAGCAATACAGAAGAACATCCCACATCAGCCCTGGCTGGCCTTGAATTTGCAGAGATTCGCCTGCCTCTCTCTTTGTCTGTGTGTGCTGGAATAAAAGGCAAGCACCACTATCCTGGGAACTGAGACTTACAAAGGACTGAAACATCACCCATGTTGGTCTTGGCTATTCTTGCAACACTCAGCTCATAATCTGACTTGTGAGCTGTTTGCCTCACGTTTGTTCCGTTTTCATTTGCTTCCGTGGTACTGAGTACTGAGTGCCCGGTCCAGGTCGTGGCAGGCCGAGCGCCCCACCACTGCCCTGTATCCTCCGACCTGAGTACCGAGTGCAGGGTCCAGGCCATGGTAGGCGTGCACCCCACCACTCTGATGTACCCTCAGACCTGAGTACCGAGTGCAGGGTTCTGGACGTGGTAGGCGAGCTCCCCACCGCTGGGCACCCAGTGCAGGGTCCAGGACGTGGTAGGCGAGCTCCCCACCGCTGCGCTACATCCTCAGGCCTAAGTACCGCGTGCAGGGTCCTGCCTGTGGTAGGCGAGCGCCCCGCCACTGCGCTGCATCCTCAGACCCAGAAATCCACTCTCAAGAGAGCTGTGTCACTGAGCAAACGCGAATATCTCAGCACGGTCACTTTGTATGTGATACCTAGCTGGAGATTGTATTATCTAAACCAGGAAGACGCGCTTGCCAAATGTTCTCAGACCCGCAAATATCGTTTTAGGTTGACGCTTGCAGCGAAGCCCGCGAATTAAAGGAGAAACTAATTGAACGGATAGAGGTGAGATGCCCGGAGTCCACCGATCCAGGCAGCTCAGTTGGGTTCCAGCTAAACCTGGCAGTTCTTTCCCAGGAGGCTAAACTACACCTTATTCTGGTCTCTGGTCACACGTCTTCGTTTCCATCCCTCAGGCTTTTGCCTTGGGCCAAAAGAACCCTGCCGGTATCTGGTGTCTCCGCCTCCTCCTCTGGTTCTCGTCCCTTAGTCATCTGGAGCTTTCCTCCACATCCACACGTTCTGCATTCTGCAAGGCTTAGTGCAGATGACATCTCTTCCCCAGACCTCGCCTGTCTCTCGCATGCAGAGACGTGCGTTCATCCTTGAGTTTCTTCCCTGACACCTTGGACGTGGGGAGAAACTTGCTTGCACGTGTGACAGACAAATGGGCTGCCACCCTCCTACTCAGCCTGCTGGTTCATCAGCATCACTGGGTACACTGGGTACCCAGTCCTCACCCCACCACGCAGCAGCCACACTCGTGAGCATGCCTCTCGCACTAATGCACACGGGCATTTAGTCGTGTGTTTTGTTCCACAAGCCTTGTACGTGCTCCTGTAGTCGACTGCACACTCCTATCTAGTCCGTGTCCCAGCAGAGTGCCCAGTGGGCACCCACCGTAGGTGTGGCATGGATGGCCAGCCTGAATACACAGATCCAGCACAGGGGTGTCATTCCAGTAGTTAAAAGTTAGCACGTGGGTTCCCCTCTCTCCCCCAATTGCGTGTGAGTCACTGAGTGTGCCTTGCCATTGGCCCCCTGGGGTGTCACGGAGAGAAAGACGTCCTCTGTTGCTGGATGACAACTGGATGAGACTGGGAGACAATGAGATTTTTCTTTTATTAAGAAAAGATAGTTGATTGCTCTTTAAATCCCCCCCCCAGAGCTTTTATAAGGAAATGAACGTCCTGATCGCTAAACTGGAGGTGTACCACACGCAGAGAAGGGAGACAGACTCCCAAAGCTCTGAAGACTTGGATACGGAGCAATCAGAGCCCCTGCTCCCCGAGGCTTCTCCAACCCCTTCAGGGCCACACTCTTCTCCCTACAGTGCGGTGTGGTGAGTAAGACCAGGGGCTGGCGTGGGCTGGACGAGCTTATCCAACGTCATCAGGAGTGCGTTAATCACAGCACTTCGGGGGCAGAGGCAGGTAGACCTCTGAGTTCCAGGCCAGACTGGTCTACATAGCAAAACCAGGTGCACGTGTGTGTGCCTGCATGTTTGAGTGCTTGCATGTGCATGTGTGCGTGTGTGAGCGTGTGTCTAGCTTCTCAGCATATGAACTATTCTAAGGCCCACTGCATATCTTCAAGTGTTGAATAATAATTTCTTTTGTAAATTTTGTGTGTTAATTGAAGTCATAGAATTTTCCTTGTTTTAGCTATACATCCACTGTATTAAGAAGTATATAGGCAAGCCAGGCAGTGGCGGCACACACCTTTAATCCCAGCACTCTTGAGGCAGAGGCAGGAAGATCTCTGCGAGTTTGAGGCCAGCCTGGTCTACAGAGCAAGTTCCAGGACAGCTAGAACTGTTAACACAGAGTAACCCTGTCTTGAAAAACCAAAAAGAAAAAAAAAAGAACAGTATATGGGCATAGATAGCTTTCTGATTACTTTAGATAACCCTGTCTATATGTAATACTTATGTTTTACCTGCATACAACACCTTTCCAAATCTTTTTAGATGTGTGCGGTGCAGGGAACGGAACTTAGGACCTCACATATGCTAGGCAAGTGTTCTATCACCGAGAAACACCCCAGTACATCTATCTATGTTCTTTTTTAAAAATTAAAAGGTTTTCGGTTTATTTGCTTCATTTTGTGTGTTTGGGTGTTTGCTTGCATGTGTGTGTGTATACCATACACATGCCTGGTACCTAGTGAGGTCAGAATTGTCCTGGATCCCTAGGACTGGAGTTACGGATGTTGCAAACCATCCTGTGGGTGCTGGGGACTGAACCTAGGTCCACTGAGCCATGTCTCCAGCTCCTCTGTCTACATGTTAAAGAATGGAATTCCCAGGCTCTGGTCACCACCTCTGCTGAAGGAAACTACTTCCGAAGCAGATTTGACAGCGTTGGTTTGCTTGACAAGGTCACTCCTCCTCACCTTCCTTTAAAAAGTAAAATCACTGTATTGATAAGAATTCACAGACAAAACCTTCACACAGCCAGATTAAGGTAGCCATTCAAACAAACACTACCCAGTCCCAGATCTTTGTCTCTGTGAGTTCCTGTGCAGTTGGGAGGGACCTCTGAGGCTGTGGGACTTGGGGTTGCCTCTCTGTGAGTTCCTGTGCAGTTGGGAGGACCCTCTGAGGCTGTGGGACTTGGGGTTGCCTCTCTGTGAGTTCCTGTGCAGTTGGGAGGGCCCTCTGAGGCTGTGGGACTTGGGGTTGCCTCTCTGTGAGTTCCTGTGCAGTTGGGAGGGCCCTCTTAAGCTGTGGGCTCTGAAGCTGGGGGGCTTAGGGTTTTACACATCACATCAACTACATTTTTATTCACTTACCACAAAAAGAAAGAGAAAAAAGAAAAACACTATGACAGAATCGAAACCAGAAAAGACATGAACTTGGTAGCTTCTCTCGAGTCATGTCTTTGACTTGCCATTCGTCCTTCCTTCCACCCGGCACCACCCTTCTCTAGGATCCTTTCTGAATGCTGTACAGTCCCCACACTTGCTGATGTTTACATATAAACATGTATGCATTGCAGGCTGGGATCTGCAGAAGAGAGAAAACATTTCCTTTCTTTGTAAGATTGCTTGACCATAATAATGGTATATATGCTCAGTTCATTCACTTTCCTGTGAAGTTTGTGATTTCCTTTTCCTTAACAGCTGAACAGTATTCCACAGTGTATATATGCACCACGCTTTCATTTCCCATTTATCTGTCGATGGACATCTAGGTTGGCTCCGTTTCCTTGCGACTGTATCTAGCCTAACAACAAACATGGATATGCAGGTAGCCCTGGGGCAGGAGATGGCATTCTCTGGGTGTATGCCGGGGAGCCTCTTCCTTATGCAATACTGGAGACATACTCATGAAAAATGTCAATCTTCTCTTTTGAGACAGGGTCTCCCCATGTAGCTCAGGATAGCCTCAACAAGATCGCCTGGGGCTCAGTGCTGGGATGAGGGGTGTGGACCACCATCTTTGCCCAGTTCTGGAGTCCTTGGATCCTCTTAAAGAGCCTACACAACGTCTTGGAGAAATAGTCCTTTCTTCCAGAAGAGACCTCCCGCCCTTCATTTCCAGCCACCAACTCAGACAGAGGCCTCAGCAACCTGCTTTCTGGAGCCGTTTCCAGTTGTTGTGTTTGGAGGAGACCCCTGTATGGTAGGGGCTCCCTCCCAGACCCCAAATTAGGCACAAACCACACCCAAACACCCGTTTTCACAGAGAGATTCTTTATTAAGCAGGGAAGAAAAGTTAAAGTGGCTGCCTTCAGACTCAGGCAGAAAAACAGCAGCAAATGATCGTGCAGGGGTCGTTTTTAAAAGGTGAAAAGGGGAGGACTGTTAGAATGAGCAAGGATGCAGTGGTACAGGAGACAGAGGATGAGGGAGAAGGGGAAGAGGACAAGGGGGAGCAGGCAGGGGTGTTTATTTGTCCCTGAGGAACAAAGGACTGCCTCTGGATAGAGGGGAGACAGATGTGATACACAGGCAAATGGCTGTTTATAAAGGCAAACAGGGAAACCCTGTGTTAGCACAAGGTGTTTAGTTTTAATTGGGCATGTTTGTTAGGTGAACCAAAGGGGGCTTTTGATCACTGGACTTTGGCAGTCAGCCTCAGGAGGAGGAAGTGGCCAAACAAGTGAATAGACCTTGGCGATTAGCTTTAGGAATGTAAGCTAGTGGTTTTTAGCAAGGCAGAAGGAATGGGGAGAAGGGCGAGGCCTGCCAGAGCAACATGCTCGAGTGGGCCAGTGTCCTTTCAGTTCTGAGTCGTCTGTTGTCTGGTTGTGACATCCTCTGTCCCTGTACCTTGCACATCATCCGGTCACGGCTCCAACATCATACTGCAGCTCAATTGTTTCAGTTCTGTGTCTTCTTAATACTCTGTGAACTATGAAACCGGGACCTTGTCTTTATCATTCTGGGACATAGACCACACCCAGGAAATGCCAAATAAGGGGTGATGCCAGCAAAAATGGTAATGACCTCAGAAAACATTCTCCTCCAGAGTCAACAGGTGGGAAAATTGTCAAGAATCGGGGCCAGAGAGAGGGGAGGGGTAGAAGCGCTTGCCACTGAAGCGTGAGGACCTGACTTTTGATCCTCAGAACCCACAGAGCATGCCAGTTTCAGTGGCATGCAGAATTCCCACAGAAAGATGGGAGGAGAGACAGGAGAATGTCCCTCAAGCTCAGGGTCACCTAGCCTGGAATATCCGCACTGAGGAATGGTGTAAATCTCCTCCAAGAAGGAAACATTCCATCCTGCAGGAAGCTCCTTCTGCTAGAAGGTGAACAACTCAAAATAGCTTCAGGAAGTCCCTGAAACTGATGAGATTCACCAGGCCCCTTTTTGCCAGGGTAAACAATAAAAACTTAGAGATATCTCCCCCTCCACCCCCACCCTGCAAACCTCAGATGGAAGGAAGTTGCACTGCAAGAAAGACTCAGACTAGAAAAGCTGCCTGGAGGAGGCAGAAACCAGCCAGGAGCTAGTAAGAGGTTTAGAACAATCCAGGTACCTAGAAAGCTCACTCTCCAGCTTATTGAGCTGCCTGCAAGGCTGTGCAGTGGGCTTCAGGCTCCCAGCTTTGTGAACTGTCCCCTGTGCTGGAGTGGGAATTGGCTGATGCAGCTGTCTTGAGTCATTTCTGCTCCTGTAGGTAACCCCTCACCCATATTCCTGTAAGTAACCCCAATAAAACTCACTTGTTCACCAAGCTGGACATGGTCTGTTGTGCGTGCCCTCTCTGGAGGGTATAGATGTGTGTGGTACCTATTATGGTCAAAGTAAAATGCTGCAGGTCCCTGAGCGGCAGGGCAGCCCCAGTCCCACACGGACCCGCAGTTGTGGCAGGTGAGAGAGGCAGAGAAAGTGGGTATTTATTTAGTGGGTTATGAAGGGGAAAGGGAAAGGAGGGAAGGGAAGAAGGGAGAAGAGCAGAGAGAGAGAAACAGAGAATGGGGAGAAGTGGGGAGAAGGGAGAGAGATGGAAAAGGAAAGGATTCAGGCCAGAAGCTGAAGGAAGATCTGCTTGCCTCAGTGGATGGGGGGAGAAAGTGGGAGGGGCTTGTTTCTTAAAGGAACAGGACAGACCATTACATTCCCATCTCTTTTTTATAATAAAAAGGTGGGAGGTTAGGCACAACAGGTTAAAGGAATTGGCATGACGGATTCTCAAGACTGCTTCCTGCTTATTTGTGGGCGTTGTCTTGTGGGAGGAACTTGAGAAAGCTGGGTGCTGGTCACATCCTGGGGTAGCTGGTCTCTTTGCTCCTGTCCAGTGTTTGTGGTATGGAAATGTCTGGTGTCTCTTACACCTGTTTAAGGTATTGGCAGAGCAGAGGACAAAGTTAGTTAGATCTGGAGCAGCTGAGGGCTGTTTATCAGGTGTAACTATAGTACAGAATCTGCCTGGAGAACTGGGTCCAAGCTTGACTATACTGGCTCTCAACATGTAAAACAGGGTTGGATTAAATATAAAGTATTTTTGTAAGAGACCCAAAAGTACATACCAATTTAAAACATGAGACTTATTGCTTTGTAGTCTGGGACGAGATACAATGAACAGACAATTATAACATTTAACAGTAAACATAGGTGCATTTAAGTTCCATGTATGTATACACACACATAGAGTGAACAGGAATTGGGTGAAGTGGATGCTTTGGTGGACTCTACCAAAGGCATGCCACCGCACAAAGCACACATGCAACAGAGTCATCACCAGGGGACCAGGAAAGGAATACCTCAGTAAAGAAGGTGGGACTTGATCACCTGACCTGGCCATCAGTCAAGATGGTGGTGGGATCACCTGACCCCAGTCAAAATGGTGGCAGCCACATGTTGAATGAAAAAGCCACTGTTTTTTGAGCCATGGGAGTTTTAACAAAAGAAACCTGGAGGCATGATCTGTCCTGTTCCTAAGCTGCTGCAGCACAAGTCACAGCAGGGAGCAAAGGCTGGAATTGAAAACAGCTCCCCGCTGGATCCCAACGATCTTGTTGTCAGCAGTAGTGGTGACAGGGACAGTTTGAGGAAAAGCAGATCCGGTGGGATACCAGCATAGCATTTACAGGTGGGTGACTGATAGTTTGAAACGCGAAAACACCACAGGGTCTGTAGAAGAGCGTCCTCTCTCTATAGGCTGGGTGTGAAATGGCGGCAAACACCGCAGGGTCTGTAGAAGAGTGTCCTCTCTATATAGGCCAGATGTGAAGCGGCGGCAACACACCACAAAGCCTATAGGAAGACGTCTCTTTTCTATAGGCAGGGTGTTAAAGCCTCACTGGCTCTGGTTCAGGTGACACTCAGAAACCAGAGGCTAGAGGGCACTCCACTTATAAGTGGTCCAAAAGAAAAGAAAAGAAAAGAAAGGAGAAAGAAAAATCCAAGGGACTCTGGGCCCCAAATCGAATCCACCACACAGCGTGTACAGTGCTAGCACAGGAGGACCAACCCTGGGTTGTCCGGTCACTTTTTTATCTATGGAAAGCAGCCAGAGAGGAATGTCAGCAAGGGGATCAACCGTAGCCGTGAAGGCTGTGATTGGGGGCTGGAAGGGGAAAACTCACCACCGAAGCCACTGGTGTGTGTAGAGGTCGTTGTTAAGACAGATAAAATGCAGAGCTGTTGTAAAGAAACCTGGTTCCGCCTCTATTGTCAGTCACTTTCCTTTGTGTCCTGCAGAATGTCACCTAATGGACTGTCTCACCTTTAGGAAAGTTCAGCAGTCATCTCTCTGTGGGTCCTACATGTCCAGTTTATACAGCATGACATCAAGAAGTCCAGGCAAAAACAGTTCTTGCCCAAATGTCTAACAAACTCCATGAGGAGCCTCTTCAATACCCATCATCCTCTTGAAGTAATTGATGCTGCCAGGAGCAGATGTATCTCATTGTCATGAAAAATCTTAATTTCTTAAAACATTTTAAATGCCATATTCTGTAGTCTTTGAAAGATAGAAGAATACCTATCTAATTGAAATACATCTCTGTACATCTAGAAAACCTAACTAACATGACTACAAGCTTGACTATTATAGATGACTGTCTATTAACTGTATTTCTTAATTACACATTGCATTTTTAAATGAGCTGCACAAACACAATACCTTAAACAAGAGCAGAAATATACATATAACAAAATTGACCTTAAGTTTGTATCAATAAACCAAGATCCATACCAATGCAAATCTCTATAGAATACCCCTCTTTAAATGTAAAAAAACACTTATATACAATATTTAGGAATTTGGGCGTATTTCTCTCCAAACTGCTTCCTGTTTTTTGTTGGGTGAAGTATTTTTGGAGGTGTTCATGGCAATGTTTCAGGGGGTTTGGTTCATCAAACCATATTAGTCTGGAATTAATCCACAGGTTCTCTCATCTTCTGTGAAAACAAAAGAAGAACCTCTTTTCCAAACAACGTATCCTTAGACTCAAATTTTGGAATCAAGATACCTTTATGTTGGTTGAACATAGAGTGAAATGCCTCTAGTTATGTAGCTCTTTAACAGTCAAAAAATTCAAAGAAAATACAATAATATACATAATCCGGATTCTCTGTGTATCTTCCATCTTTACATGGCTTATATTTTTTATTGTATTAATTTTTTTACAAGTTTAATATTTATTTTATTATCTTTATTCCTTTAACCTATGACTGTCTGTACTCTGTCCCTTTAAAAAACTTTGTTTTATTTTTTTTAAACCGCTTACTTTCTTTTATAACTATATACTTTTTTCTCTCTCTCCCAAGCCTACATACATTTCTTAAACACAGCATGTCTCAGTTAGAGGTCTTTTTCATCTGAATCTGTCTTTATTGCATATCTGTAATCCTTTTCTGACCAGAAGTGCCTCTTAAAAAGCTAAGCCACGTTACTATGACTAGGGATGCTTTGCCTTTTGGCTTTACCCAGTCAACATGTCAGAGGAGGTCTGTTCACTGCCTCTGAGAGCCATTCTCTCCACCCCAGATCCAGGGTTGGGTTGCAGCAGGTCTGTGCTGCCGTTAAGGAAGTTGTAGCACTCTGCTCACAAACCCCATTTAAATTCTCCATAGCTGAACCTCCTGAAAGAGTCACAGCGGCTCGTTCTGGTGAACCAGGAAGCTGCCATTTTGGAACTGCACAGTTTTTTTTTATATAGCTGAGTCAGGAAACCTTCTCTTAAAAGAATTGTGCCTCAGCTTGCTTCTAGCAAACAGAGCCCATCCGATCAAATGATTAACTCTGTTTTCTTTTGTGTCTAGAATTACTTTTTAAACTTTCTCAGGTTTTACTTAGATTTAGTTGACCACATTGGCACATCAATTCATTGTAGAAGGTCACTTTGTTTCCCAGCCACCTGGCACCTCAGACCCAAAATAATCACACAGAAACCATATTAATTAAGTCACTGCTTGGCCTATTAGCTCTAGCTTCTTATTGGCTAAATCTTACATATTGATTTAACCTATCTCCACTAATCTGTGTATCACCACAAAGCTGTGGCTTACCAGGTAAAGTTCCAGTGTCTGTCTCCAGTGGGGCTTCATGGCTTCTCTCTAACTCTGTCTTCTTTCTCCCAGCATTCAGTTTAGTTTTCCCTGCTTAACTCTCTTCTTCCCTGCTATGGGTCCAAAGCAGTTTTCTTTATTAACCAATAGTATTTACAGCATACAGAGGGGAATCCCACATCATACATCTACATATAGATTTGTATATGTATGTATAACTTTTCCAGAATTATGAGAATTAAGGATTTAGTATCCATGACATATAAAGAACTTTTATAATGCCAGGAAAAAATACAGCCCAGATTTTCAAACAGGTAAAGGGCTTAGACAGTTGGCCAGAGAAGGTGCACAGTTGGCCGGCAACCACATGAAGACATATACAGTGGTATTGTCCATCGGAGGAATGCCAATCGGGACACAGTGAACACAGTAAGAAGCTGTTTTATATCCACTCTAGTGTGCAGTGTACAGTATAATTTTATATGCCACTGCGTATGATGTCATGTGCTTGGTGACCGTGCACCATTGAAAATAAATACTGCAGCTGATAGAAAATTAATACATCTTTAAAAGGCAATCAAAAACAGCGATCCTATAGTATCAAACAGACGAATGTGGCTCCAACTGTATACAGAAAGGGTACATTAACACGAAGATCGAGAGCGGCCAAACGAGGTCGTGTGGGTGCATGTGCGGGTTCCTCCTTTTACAGACTGTGGTCATAGGACAGAGATACCCCCATCCCCGCCCCAGGGTGGAGCTGAGGGAACGGCAGGTCCGCACCTTCAATGCGTCTGAACGCATGTGTCTTCTTTGCTGTAGGAAGCAGGCACTGAAGCTCTTCGTCATGGTCTACGTGGTCACCATCACTGGTCTGTCGTGTTACATACTGTTCGTGGACGCCACGTTTCTCTTCGAAAGGGTGCTGCCCAGTGTGCTGGGGCACCGCACCATGTGGGAGCTCCGGGAGATGATGGCGCCTTTCCTGAATCTGGAAGCAGAGGACTTGTTACCATCCTAAAGACCCAGAAGTTGCTGATGCCGGCCCTCTTCCTCTCTAATAAATTTTACATGTTCTTATATTATAGTGGTTAGCTTATTTTCAAAAGATGCCATTCAGTGTTTTAAAAGGATTTTGTTATTATATAATATTCAGTTGATAACAGAAAGTGATCAACACAGGATCTACCGACTCTGTAGGCTGGGGCTCCAGGGCCGTAGCGGGCATATCTTGATTTTCTCAGTGTTCATCTTTCCCCTGACAACCTTTGAAAGATCCATCTTTCCTTAGCAAAGACAGATACTAAGTCCCTCCTACACTGCCCCTGCCTTTCTGCGAGGCAGCATGCGCAGGTATGCACACTCATGAATGTAATGAACACATACATACATGCTTGCATGCAGACATGCTTAGGCACGCACACACACACATATGCACACATATACTCACACACACATACATACACACACACGCACACACACACACATGAAATGCCAGTGTATTATGTCAGATGTCTCTGAGAATTTTAAGAAAATTTATGCAAAGAATTGAGATGTTTGGAGTGTGTGTGTGTGTGTGTGCACGTGCACGCGCATGCAAGTCCATTTTATTTTTCTGCTTAAACCAGCCAGATCTAGTTCTCTTGTTTACAATCAAAAGAATTTTAAGTGAGATAGGAAAGTTAGATGTTTTATCCCTAATCACAGGTAATGGAACTGCTTTGTTTTTAACATGAGAAGTAGTTTTAACTGAGCTGTGCAAGCCTGGTAGAATTGTAACTGGAGTGGGTTGGTTAAAGGGAGGGGGATTGGCTCAGTTTGTAAAGCCCTGGCTTTAGTCCTTAGCACAGCGTAAAACCACGTGTGGTGGTGTGTCTGTAATCCTAGCTCTTGGGAGGTGGGACAGGAGAACCAGAAGATGAGACTCACTCTCAACTTCATACAAAGTCAGAGGCCAGCCTGGGACCCTGTCTCAAGAAGCAAATGACCCATTCGGGCATGGAAAGGCAGTGATGGAGAGATGAGCATGGTGGGACGGACGCCATGGTGTTTGGTTGTATGGTAGATGAAGAGGAACGGGCAGAGAGGGCTGTGCAATGGCCCCCGTCCTTACACCTGAACTGAGCCACGGATGGTTTTACGACAGAGAAGAGGCAATCATCCTGGAGAAAAGAAATTCAATCCAAGTTGGAAATTGCTTCTCTGGAGCGTTTGTTTGAAGTTATCTGTTTGATGTTGTATTTTGAAACAAAATCTCACTGTGCAGCCCTGGTAGAGCAGGTTGGTGTCAAACTTGCGACAATCCTCCTGCCTCTGCGCCTCCTGCACAGGGATCACAGATGTGTACTGCCATGCTTGGTCTGTATCTTTGGGATAACTTGTAATCCCATCTGTAGATTTTTGATTTCACGTTGCAGCAATCACGAGATCATATAAATTCCCCAAACTGAGTTACTGTTCCTTGCATCTGTGCTGTCACCATTCACATGGACATGTACATGTATGTATGAATGTACGTATGTACATATGGATCCCTGCTGCAAAATCCAGTCTGTTTCTACTTGCATGGATTGACAATATGCACACAGTCTTGGAAAATCCCAACAATTGGGTATTTTTTGTGTGAGTGTGTGTGTGTGTATGCAAGTGTGTGTATGTGTGTATGAGTATATGAGAGTAAGTATATTTGTGTGTGTGTGTGTATATGTGAGTGTGTGCATGTGTGTGTGTTTGTATATATATGCAAGTGTGTGTATGTGTATATGAGTGTATGAGTAAGTATACTTGTGTGTGTGTATGTGTTTGTATGTGTGAGTGTGTGTGTGTGCATGTGTGAGCATGTGAAGGGCAGAGGGTGACTCTGGGAGTTGTTTCTCTTCCACCTTGTCGATGCAGTATTTCTTCAGGCTTCTGCAGCTGTGTGTACTGAAAGCTAGCTGGAAGTCAGCCAGCAAGCCTCTGGCTACTCCCCTGCCTCCGTTACCCATCTTGATGAAGGAGTGCTGGGTTACAGGTGTGCACCCCTCATCCAGGTTATCAGGCATGTGGTGTGACAGATGATTTACCACCTGAACCATCTCAAAGCTCCAAATATCACTCTTATGCTGGTATTCTATGGTCATGAACCCTTGTTGGTTGTTGGAAATGCAGTTGGTTTGTGCTGGAACTAGCTATCAACAGAACTGCAGATAGACGCATTCGGTTACACATTTATTTAGCTCTGCCTCCAAAAGTCTTGAACCTTCAAAGTCCCTATTTGAACAAATTCCCCAGACAACTCTTATGATCCAGGGTTTAAATTGCTACCATGCTGTTACAGACAAAAGCTAACTGGATTACAGATTAGTCATGAGGCTCACAAAGCTAATCAGGAGGCGACAAACTTCTTAGGGAGGCCTGGAGGGCATGGTGGGAACTAGAGGGAATTCCCAGGACACACACCAAGTGTCAAGACCTCTCAGAACAGTGAGCACTCACAGGGTGTTGTGATGTATTTTTTAAAGTCATGGGTAAAAGCTTGTTTACAGATAAAGGGCCTATTCCGACCAGATTGTAGACAGAAGCTGCTGTAGTATTTTATAATTCTCAGGTCCATTCTTACTACTAGATATGATATCAGATAATTCTCTTATAAGTCCTAAAGGAACATTTTGAGGTTAAGTATCTCACGGTCTTGTGATGATTATATAGCACAAATAACAAAGTACTATTTTCAGAAGATTGTCTTAAAGGATAAATTAGCATCTCAGTAACTTCTATGATGTTTTGACAAAGCTGAGAATTTTGTTCCCTGGGAAATGCAAGTGCTATTCTTTACTTTCAGTTTGTCTGCGTGAGTCTCACCCTGGACAGCTGACTGCCAGAACATTCAGTTGTGTGGAGAGAGGATGGAAGCGTGGTAACATGGAGAGTGACTGGGGGCGTGGGGCAGGACAGTTGGCTGACCTTGGCTGGTTGGGTTGGGTCTTATTTCAGAATGCCATGGTCTACCAAGGCCAGAAATGCTCTACACTGTTAGCTAAAAATGTCCGAGTCACGATATGAATATGAGGGGAGCTGAGTCTTCACAGTCTCTGTGTGTCATGCTTCCTGAGTGGTGGAGGTGTGCTGTAGTGTTAGGAGCTTTGAACTTGGATGCAAAATTAGGTGATGGTCATACTCTGCTTCCAGTTGTGTGTGGGGTGGAGTCCTCTCATCTCTCCCTGTGGAGGAAGGTCCTGGCAGTGCCCTGCCCAGTTACCAGGAGTGTTGGCTTGTCCCCTCCTTGCTCTTGGTCAAGGAGCTGCCTCACCCTGGGTCTCTCTGAGATGGATCTACAGTGTCAACCACACCGAGGAGACTGAGCGCACCTCTGGGTGTGTCTGTGGGAGTGTTGCAGAGGAAAAGACTTGAGGAAAAGACCCATCACAAATGCAGGTGGCACCATCCAAGGGACTGCAACCTAAATGGAATAAAAGGGGGCGGGAAGTGAGCTGAGCGCCAGTATTTACCTCCTTCTGTTTCCTGGCTGTAGAGGCAATGTGACTAACTGCTTTCTGTTCTGGCTGCCACGCCTTCCACACCTTGATGGACTGTATCTCCTCAAACTGTAAGCCAAAACAAACCCTTCCTGTCTTTCTCCTCAGGTATTTGGTTACAGCAATGAGGAAAATAGCTGGCACGGTCCCATTCTGTGGGAATTGTCTGCATGACAGAATGTAGGGCACATTTCTGAAGGGTCACCCAGACACCAGCAATAACTGTGAGATCACCTGACGCCTGCACTGCTGTTGACATCATGCTTTAAGGTCTCCATCATCCCAACCCCGTTCCCAACATCCTCTTTATAGTTAGTTCCCTTCTGGGTACCACACCCACAGGGAAGTCCTATATTCCAGGCACTCTAAGACCCCTGGGAAAATAAATGGCCAGTTATGTCAAGGAAGTCAGTCGCTAGTGTCCAGTTTTCTGTTTCTTTTTCTGTTCACAGAGACATGAAGAGGGGCAGAGACAGGGACAGTTTACAGTAGCCCCACGTGGTGGGACTCCAACTGATTTCTTTCTCCACTGGAAAACTGTACGTGTTATTTCTCAAAGCTTCTCATCTTGAGGGGTTGGGAGGTAGCTTAGCGGTTCACAGCTCTTGTTGTTCCGGTCAAGGGTGTGGGCTTGGTGCCCATTACCCATCAGGCAGCTCACATCCATCTGGAACTCCCGCTCCAGGGAAATCCATCGCCCTCTTCTCCTCTCTGTGGGCACTGCGCTCACATGCACACACTTTTGTTTCTTTTTAAATAAATATTGAACAGAAATGAGGTATTCACATATACTCTCTACTCAGATTCCCAAAGCAGCCTTCTGCCACATTTTATCTCTTCATTTGTGATTCTCAGTAGACTTATTTTCTTCATTTGAAACTCTGTGTATGTCCCACCTTTCTTCCAAGTATAGTTGAAATATGTATATCCTAGGAGCAAAGATATTTTGTATAATTATGAAATGGGAAGTTTGGTATCGACACATTACTCTACTATCTGGATCATTTGGTCAGTTGTCTGCCCTGTATAGAATTTTCTTTCATATAGGATCAAGTTCAGTATCACATTCCCATGTGCTATAGCCTTGTCCTGTCTTTAAAGTTCTTACAGTCCGCACAATCTGAATGTAGCTGCAAAGCCCTTCCCATCTGGGTGTGTGCGTATAACTTCCTTAGTCCTTTCTGTGCCTGCTCCCTGACGTTTTAAGAGTAACCTAGTTATTAACAGAATGCCCCTCCATTTGAGCTTGCTTAATGTTTCTGCATGGTTAAATTCAGAGTATGCATTTTTAGCTACACTAAAATGGTATTTATATTTATATATTTAGCTAAATGGTATTGGATCCTTTTTAGGGCATTATCTCTTGAAGTGGGCAAACCCCACCTGTTCCTCATTGGTGACATTTATGGATCAATCAAAAAATATGTAGTCTGGGGCTGGAGAGATGGCTCAGTGGTTAAGAGCACTGCCTGCTCTTCCAAAGGTCCTGAGTTCAATTCCCAGCAACCACATGGTGGCTCAGAACCATCTGTAATGAGGTCTGGTGCCCTCTTCTGGCCTTCAGACATACACACAGACAGAATATTGTATACATAATAAATAAATATTTAAAAAAAATATGTAGTCTGGTTTCCCCCACTAAAGCATGATTTTTTTAATTGTAAAAGAAATTTTAAAAACTACGTGTATGAGTGATTGCCTGTGTGTGTGTGTGTGTGTGTGTATATATATATATATATATATATATATATGCACCTCATGCATGCAGTACCCATGGAGGCCAGAAGAGGGCAACAGATTCACAGAACCAAAGTTAATAGGTGTTTGTGAGCCTCTTTGTGGGTCCTGGGAACTTAACCCAGGTCTCCCACAAGAGCAATATGTACTTTGAAATGCTGAGCCAACCTTCTAGCTCCCAGGAAAAAATTTTCACAATGGTAAATTACAAAAGAGCACATTATAACACTTAAGAAGCAAGCATAAATGAAAATTTTATGCCATATCTTTGTGTATAAAGAACACTTATGGGCTGGAGAGATGGCTCAGTGGTTAAGAGCACTGGTCCTGAGTTCAATTCCCCGCAACCACATGGTGGATCACAGCCATCTGTAATGAGATCTGGTGCCATCTTCCGACCTGTAGGCATACATGCAGGCAGAACACTGCATACATAATAAATAAATAAATATTTTAAAGAAGGAACACCCATTACCATCCCTGATCCTGAATTTGGATGGCAGAGTGAACTGGGAAGCATAGGGGGCTAAAAAGGAACGGAGGTCTGAAGATCCAGGTAGGCCGGTGATATGGGAGTGTCATACATCAATCTGTTGTTTTCATTGGTTAATTAATAAAGAAACTGCTAGGCCTGATAGGTTAGAACATAGGTGGGTGGAGTAAACAGAACAGAATGCTGGGAGGAAGAGACAGTGAGGTAAGATGCCTCAGACAGTCGCCATGCTGCTCCTCTCCAGGGCAGACGCAGTGAAGCTCTAACCCAAGATGGATCTAGGTTAGAATCTTCCTGGTAAGCCTCGTGGTGCTACACACATTAATAGAAATGGGTAATCAAGATGTAAGAATTAGCCAGTAAGAAGCTAGAGCTAATGAGCCAAGCAGTGTTTAAATGAATACAATTTGTGTGTTGTTATTTCAGGGCATAAGATAGCCAGGCAGCTGGGAGCCGGGTGGCGGGAACACAGCCCCCTGCTCCCTACTACAGGCCGGTGTGTTCCGCATCTCCCTGTCATTCATTCAGTCCCCTGCATGTGTGAGAAAAGCACCTGTCACTCAAGCCATATCCCTCCCCTCCTTGCCTCTCCATACAGGAACATTCCCAGATTGCAGTCCAGATGCCAGATCTCTCTGCATTAAAACACTGTCCACGTCCAGACTGAAAATGCATTTCCCGTCTTATCATTTCAAAGAGCTGCCTTAATCCTCGGCTGCCTCAGCAAACTCCTCGCTGCTCCCTGCTTACAGCCTTGGAGCCAGCTGAACGAGAGATAAAGACACCAGACCACAGCTTGTTCTGTCCACAGAGGTGTCCTTGTGTAGCTTGTGAGTAAAACTGTAATAGCGTGGTCCCCTCCCCGACCCCAGCTCAAATCAGTGTCTTCCAGAGGCAGAGAGTCTGCAACCTGAGTGGCGTCCTCCACGTCCTCGCAGGCCGCCCTGTCTGTAGTTTGTTCTGTAGATGCCCCAGCGTAGATTTGGCCCTGAGGTCCCCAAGCTTTGCCTGTATCGTGTATCAAGACGGTAAGAGCAGATCTCTCTGTACCTTCCTTTCTACTCTGGCGATAAAGGCTTTCTCCTCACACGGGGTTTACGGCGAACAAACACAGGGACAATCTAGAGGCTCCTTGCTAACAGGCTGCTGCGGGCAGCCCTAGAAACCCTCACCCTAGTGTCTGGAGTGTGACTGTATCTGGAGATGGGAGATTGTTAAGGGGGTAATTGTGTTAAACCAAGGACATTATTGCGGGCCCAATCCCAAAGAATACATGAAGATACATAGAGAGGGAAGCCGGCCACAGATCAGTCAGAGAGGTGTCTGAATACATCAAACCTCCAGGACCTTGGGTTTCAAGTCCTTAGATAGGTGAGAGACGAATTCTGTTGTGCAACATCCACTCAGTGAAGTTTTCTGGGCCCTGGCAGAGTACGTGGTTGGGTGACCTGGGGAAAGTTACCCAACCCTTCCAGGCAGGACGAGTGACATGGCTTGCAGGCCCCAGTGTGACGCGTCTTGTTACAAAGCTATTAGGAGTTTCAGGACAAGCAGGAGCGGTGGCTTATAATCATAATTCCAGAATTATTATTGGAGTTTCAAGACAAGCAGGAGCGGCGGCTTATAATCATAATTCCAGAACTGCAGAACTCTAAGCCCAAGAATTGCTTAGAGTTTGAGGCCAACTTAGGCTACATCGTACATTCCAGGTCAGCACACAAATGTTAAGACAGCATTGCAGAATATCACCCCATGTGGGAAGCCCTCTAAGCTGCTGGGTGGTGGCGTTCCCAGCTGGCTGCACACTTCACCTGCCCACAAAGCTGGTTCCGCTCCGAGGCCTCAGTTGCATCATCCCGAAAGTGGTGGTAATGATGCCACTTACTTTCAGGGTTGTTTAAATGAGATTGTAGATAAGCCGTCAGAGAACATGAAAAGATGACCAAGCAGGCTATTCAGAGTTTCCCATGAATTGTCTCGCCTGGGTCGAGTCCCAGGATCCCACGGAAGAATGGACAGGGAGCCCTTGGTTAGCAGGATGTGGGAGGGTGGGTGAGATGGGGTCCGAGGGTAGGGAAAGGTGGGGCCAAGTGATTCTGCTGCAGCAAACAGAGCCAATGCTTCCTGAGGTGCTCCCTTCTTGTCTGGGGGTCTCTGCTGCAGGGGAAGCAGCGATTTCTCCTCCTCCTCTCTGACTTTTGCCCACCACACAGGAAGTACGCTCCACTTAAAGTGGGCTTTGGATCCCGGCGCTTTCTGACAAAGGTGTTATTATTTCCACACATATGACTCCTTTATTCTATAAATAAATAAAGCTTTAGAAGAGAACCAAACACAGCCCTGGGGCTTAAAATAGGGCAGGACAAATAAAGCCGAGCTCGGGGAAACGACTACGCCTAAGGACGTGAACGGAGAGGGGGTGGGGGGCTCTGAGTGGCGTTTTGGACAAGGAAAATTAATATTTATTGTTCTCTAAAAATGTTTAGAAGCCAGTGGGTTGGATATTAGAATGAGATCGCCAACACAGATTCTTTCTAGAGGATGACATGGAAATAATTTTTGGTGTAAGACATAAAGGCTTAACTAAACCTTCCCCGGCATTTTAGCCGATTTCATGGAGGTTCTTTGCAACCTACTAGCAATTCAGACTCTCTCAGGACGGGCTAAGCAACCCTCAAGTCCTTTCCCACCTCACAGGAGGAAGGACTTACGTCCTTTGATTGACAGGAAAGCACAGAACATTGCAAATAGCTTTCTAAGAAACAGCATTTTCTCGGTGGCCCCTCTCCTAAATGTACTTCGTAAAAGCAAAGCAAGGTTGTTGGAGAGAGGTTCACTGTAGTGAAATAAAATGGTAGTAAGGTATGCCAGGAGTTTGTTCCCACTCTAATTAGAACACTCTGACCCTCGGTGACCCGGCTGCTGATGTGGGAGGCTATGGGAAAAGATAAAATGACATCTAGGGGCTGTAATCACAGTTCCATCACTCCAGTCGCTGGGGAAAGACTGAGGTGGAGCGGGGCCATGTGATTAATATAATGACAGTTAATTAATATGCAGAGTAATTACTTGTTGTGGTTCACACTCTGAACTCCTATAGTGTCCAACAAAACAGACCCCAAAACAGAATAAGACGGACCCAAAACACTGTCACCAGGACACAAGATTTGAAACCAAAGGCCTTGGTCACCAGTATCTTAAGAATTTTCCCATCACTTCAGAATAGAAATACTGGGCTCTGTCCAGTCTGTGGATCTTGGGAAACGTGAAACACTCCCACGTCTATGCCTCGTTAGAGACGTGGGTCAGAGATGCTCTTTCAAGGACTTAAGATTATCCCAGCTGATAGAGCCCAGGGAGTCAGACAACCGGAGGGGTGAGAGAACTGTAGGAAGGTCCTGAGCCTCTGAGGCTCACGGGAACTGGAACATGGTGCAAGCTTCCCCAGACCCTCTGTACCCATCATCTATGTCACAGCCTTTCTCTCTGCGGGCGCCAGCACCAAACTAGGTGCAATCACGTGTCATTTTGTACCTCAGGAAAATATGTGAGCTGTCTGCAGCTTAGTTTACCTGTTTAGGAAATAAGACAGGCATTGCCCAAATCATGTTAATATGTGAAGAGATTGAAAATTGCTGCGTATTTACTTTTACCATTATGCCTTTTGTTAATGCTGTTATAATTGCAGCTGTTTCTGCAGGTGCTACTGTCACTCCCGTGGCATCTGTTGCCTCGTGGCTTAGGACCACCCCTGTATTTTCACTCCCGTGGCATCTGTTGCCTCGTGGCTTACTACCACCCCTGTATTGTCACTCCTGTGGCATCTGTTGCCTCGCGGCTTATGACCACCCCTGTATTGTCACTCCCGTGGCATCTGTTGCCTCGTGGCTTACGACCACCCCTGTATTGTCACTCCTGTGGCATCTGTTGCCTCGCGGCTTATGACCACCCCTGTATTGTCACTCCCGTGGCATCTGTTGCCTCGTGGCTTACTACCACCCCTGTATTGTCACTCCTGTGGCATCTGTTGCCTTGTGGCTTACGACCACCTCTGTATTCTATGTGGGATCACAGACCTCCTTTCAGTCACTGACCACTGTATTTTGATCTCCTTTTCTGTCTCCGCGTACTCCCGCCTACTCGTGGGCCAGTCTGATGATTGTTTTTGTGTCTCTGTCCCTGCCGCTCTGCTACTCACGTGTTTGGTGTTTGGCTCTCATACCCACTGCCATTGAGAAAACTTGATTGGGCCAGTTAGTGAGGATCCAGTCTGGACTTTTGAGACCCCGTGCTTGCTCTCCACTTTTCTGATAGATCAGCTGTCTGAGGCAGATGAGAATCACATGCAGCCTGACAGGACGATGGCTCTCTGCTTAGGGCGCTTGCTGCCGAGCTTAGCGACCCAAGTTTCATCTCCAGAACCAACGTGGTGGAAGGAAAGAACTGACGCCCCCGCAAATAAATACATGTAAAAATAATTTCTTAAAAGGGTGGAAGGGCAAGGAAAACATGACGGGGGCAGGTGTGTGGCGGTGCCTAACTCCTATTCCGGAGTCAGAGGCAGGTAGGTCTCTGAGTTCAAGGTCAGCCTAGTCTACCGATCAGCCCAGTGAGACCCTATCTCTCTCAAAAATAAAAACCACCATTATCATTTTACTGTCATTGTATTTTCAGGTACGTCTGTAGACACTGTTTGCATGCTGCCTGAGGGATCCTTTATAACGACCCACTTCAGACCGCTAGAGGAAGGTGGGGTCACAGCTTCCCTTAGCTCATACGCCTTCAGTGTACGCTGCCTTGCTCACGCCTGACATCTCATTTATAGATGGAGAAGCCAAGGCCAAGGTTTTGAATGATGTAGGCATTACAGCTCAAGCTGCAGACTTGAATTTTACCAAAGGACAGGTGCTGACTTTTACGCTTTTTTAAAATTCAGGAATGGGCGATAATTTCTTTTCTGTCTCTCCAGAAATGGTGACTTATATGAAAGGCATGTCTGTGGTTATTACATTATATCTCATTGTGTGTTCAAGCAACAGAGGAGCACCTGGGAATGACCCAAGGTGAATTAGAAGCACAGTGCCTTAAAGCATGTAACAGAGAGGCATACTTAAGTAACAGCTATGACTCTCTCCCGGCTCCCTTAGTCCCCCGGCAAGCTTAACAGACCACAGCACTAATTACTTGGCAGCGGATGCTGCAGAATCCACATCCCTCCATGGAAAGGCTCTAGAGGAGACAGCAAACGTGGCGGGAACCCCTGAATTACAGGATCTGAGAGATTTGCTCTCCAGCCTGGGATTTATTGATCAACTTGCCAGGATCCCATCCACGAAAGCAAGTTTTCAAACCAGGGGTGCCCCCTCATCTTACATCTGCTTTTCACAAAAATTCTTTCCCCTCCGTCTTCTTAGATGTTTCTGAATTGAAGTTAACAGGTTGCCCAGAAGTGTAAATTCTGACAGTAGACAAATTCTGGTTAAATACGGAGAGACTAAATAAGGGACAGTGAATTAATGATTGTCCAGGAGCACAGGTGAACATGGTGGGAATCACAGATGGCACTGGGCCAGGCAATGAGGTGTCTGGAGGGCACGGAGGAGCTTTACTTAACTCTGTGGCGAGTGAAAAATCTAAGGGCAGTCGTGAGAATGCTCTGTCATTGAGCACTGTCCGCTGTTCCTGAGATCTGTAGAGCTCTCTGCATAGGATGTGTTAAGCAGAAAGATGAGCATGACCTGTGAATCCTACAAAGGCCTGACGGCTTGGGAAAGGCTTGGTCCGCTGGGGATAGAGGCTGTGAGGTCGCTGCTACAGACAAGAAACAGGAGTGCACCTATGTATTGAAAAGCTGGGGGTTTACCCAGGGTGGGTCTATCCTGGTCTATCCAGGGGGTCTCCTCAGAATAACCCAGTTAGCCAGCCATTTCAGATAGGGTTTTGTGGTGTTGCCCAAGTTGGACTCAGGTTCCAGGACTTTAACAATCCTCCTGCCTCAGTCTCTGGAGTGGTTGAGATTATAGATGCACACTACTATCTAATATTAAACTAAAAATAATTTAATTAAATTTATAGTACGATTACTTAAGGGAATTTGCTGAATCTCATCATTAATCAAGGGCTGTGAAAGGTGATGATTCTTATTTTTAATTAAGAATGCCTCCTTCAACTCAGAAGCGAATGAATAATGGTTAAATTGAATGTGCCTGGGTTTTCAGATTTATCTGGAGGACGGATGACTAGAGAAAAAGACTCACCTCGGGACAAAGTATTTGAGTATCGCTGACCTGGTTCTATGGGAACAGAGGGGCTGGATTCACAAACGATGTTCATAGTACCAGCTAAATAGTGTCTCAATTGAGATGGTGTCTGTGTTGTCACCAAATGCCATGCTGATGGGCAGATGGAACAACAGCACTTCCCCCTGAAGGAATTCGAAAACCAAGCTTGCTTTGTTTGGTTTTGACTCATGGTTTTCACTGTCTGTCTGGCGCATTGTGGGTTGGCCATGTGATTGAAAACAGCTGGGGACTCCACAATCCTCTGGGGACAGTTTGGTCAGGTTGTTACTGAACTTCTAAAGACCTTGTCCACAACAGGGTAGGAAGTGCAGGCATTATTCAGTGGCTGGAGAGAAGGCCCAGTGGGGTTCTAGGTTGGTCTGGGTGTTGTAGTGGCCTACACTTCAAATCCTGCTTATGCCTTTTCGTTCTGTATGTCAGCCCAGCACTGACAGCCTGGGGCTCTGGGTAAGAGCACTTGCTACTCCTGCAGGGCGGGATGGAACTTCCACCTGAACACAGACCTGGTTCCTGGAACCTACAAGGTGACTCATGATCGTCCGTAACTCCAGTTCAGGAGGTCCCCTCTTCTGGCTTCTGAGGGCATGCTAAATTCAGCAGGTGTAAGTGTACATAAAATAAATCTTTACAAAAACCAGCACATCCATCTCATGGACAGTTTAGGATTACTGGAGGACACATGGTAGGGGCTTTTGGGGAGGAAAGTGTGAAAACCAGGATCTGGTGCAGCGGATTGAAGGTCCTCATGGTGGCTGCTTTCCTGGTTCCTGTGCTGCTCCTCCTGTGGGCAACATCGCCGTAGAAGGGCTTCTACCAACATGAAGTTGTGTTATGTGATATTTAGGGTTCCCGTAGGATCCAACTTTACCCTTTCTTCTGCTTTCCCTAGTCTCTTCTGGTTGTATCCCCAACATAATGACAGTACCTGGCAAAGTTTGTGAGGCTCAGCGTTGGAGTGACTAGATAGGACATAGTCATGTGGCCTACAGAGTTAGTGGGGATCCACAGGCATCACATGGGGGCGTTCCCATGCCAGAGAAGACATCACACAGGGATATTCCCATAAGCCAGAGATGATCCGTGACAGAGATGAGGTTGTCTTTGACCCTCACCATCCTGTTTTCTTCTGTGCAGTGTCCTGACTGATGTTTTCCCAGGATACGCAGAGGCCAGTGGCTTCCATGTGCGGTGTCCTGACTGATGTTTTCCCAGCATACACAGAGGCCAGTGGCTTCCATGTTAATTAGCAGGCCAACTTTTTATTTTATTTTTATTCTGCGTGTATGGGGGTCTTGCCTGTGTGCGTGTCTGTGCACAGTGTAGTGGCTGCAGAGGCCAGAAGAGGGTGTTGGACCCCCTTGGACTGGAGTTACAGAAGGTTGTGTGCCCACACGTGGTTCTGGAGATTGAACCCTGGTTCTCTGTTAGAGCATCCGGTGCTCTTAGGCTGAGCTGTTTCTCCAGCCCCTAGGCTAGTTTGCAAAAATTCAGTGTCACTCTTAAGTGACGTGCAAGTATAGAACAGTTAAGAGGTAGGGCTCTGGTAGAAAGGAGGGAGAGACAGAGGCTGAAATCCACACCCCCGCCCCTCCCCCACTCTCTGTAACCCCGGGTTTGAGCGCGGTCGCTCCAGGTTTTCTGTTTCCAGCTTTCCTTCTGAGCCTTTTGTTTTCTGGACTTTGGTAGCAGCTGTTATCATTCCAGCTGTAGAGGGAATGGGAGGCAACTTCCTGTTATTCTATCCTGCCATCTCTGTGGGGGCGGACGTTCCCTCCCCCTCCTGTGGCTGGCTGTGGGTTTTGGAAGAGCAGGGAGTCCGGAAGCAGCCATCCCAAGTCTAGGGCTGGAGGAGTGTCTGGAAGCTTCTGGGCGGGCACCTGGGAAGGAACAAGGGGACTGGGGTGGCCGAGGGAGGTGGAGCAGTACGTTTAGAAGATGCGGGAGGGAGTTAGGGGTTGAGTGGGTGACTAGCAGGTGGAGGAGGGGGAGGGGAGGGAGAGGCTATGGTTATGAGGGAGGGAGAGGAGGAAACCCACTAGGAGATGGCTGATGTTTCTGGCTAGAAATAATCTGGGAGTAGACTGTATGCAAAGAGGGGAAGAAGTGACATGATCCATCCTCCAGCCCCGTATCGCTCTTCTATTTGCTGAGCTCAGAGGGATTGAGCACCCAGGCTCAAGCCTAGACTATTCCTGCAGCTTCAGCGTGCCTAAAATTGTGTGGAATGTGAACAATCAGGCTATTTTTTTTTTAAAATGTGTCTTGCCCCCAATTATGTGTGCCTGCATCATGTGTGCATCATGTTTGTAGGGATGGGGAATTTCTGTCAGCCAAAGATCTTTAAGAGGTGCGATCAGGTTAAGACCTGACCTTTGGGTACCCGGGGCGGCCCAATCAAGGTCCCCCCTCCCCGTTCCCGCGCTACACAACTGAGCTTGGACTTCTCGTTCCTGTTTCGTGAGTTTGCCCCTTATAATAAAGAAAAATATAATTGGTCCATCTTTTAGCTAGCCTGTTTTTTTCTTGACCCAAGATAATTCGACAGTGTACTACCCTTGGAGGACTGAAGAGGGCGTCAGATCCTCTGGATCAGTTACAGGAAGCCGGGAACCTTGCTGAGACTGAGGCCTTATGTTAAAATCAATTTACTTCCCGTGGACAGGTGGGCTGGGAAGATTACACGGGACACAATGATGGGCATTGTGAGTTCATCCCGTGTTTTGGTGGAATGGTGACTGTAGGACATACCATCAATCAAAGAACAAACAATAGAGTCGCCTGTCACACACCTTAATTCCAGCACTTGTGGCGCGGAGGCTCCTGAGTTCCAGGTTAGTACTTGCTACATAGTGAGTTCAGGAGAGCTTCAACAAACAAAACACAGAAAAACAAAAATCAAATTAATCAGACAACACACACACAAACCCAACATCTTCCGTTCCCCAGGAAACCCCCAAAGCCCACAAAAAGCCAATAGAAATTAATTGTATGTCTAGATGATGATGGCTATACTTTGACACCTATGTACATATTCTTATACACAAAGCCACTTCTCATCATTCCGTTCTGTCCTGGGTCTGGGGGGACGGGGGACGGGGGACTGAAAGATGGGTTCCTGAGAACCTTCCTGACTTGGCAGCCAAGAGGATTATATACCGCTGATATCCACCGGAGAGTAAACAGTAGTTAATTCTTAATTGTTAGCTCAGTCACTGCAATTGGTTCAACAGTAATTATTATCATGAGGTTTGAAGTCAGTTGTGAGGGTTCTCCCTTTCCAGTTGTGCACCAAAACAGAACCCTATGGTACTTAGAAAGTTTAGGGCAGGGGCTGGAGAGATGGCCAAACAGTTAAGCCCTTCTGCTGCTTTTTTATAGAAACACTGAGTTCAGTTCCCAGCTCCTACACCTCACAGTTGCCACTCCAATGCCAAAAACTGCCAGTGAAACCCAGGGCTTCTGGCCTCCATGCGCGTACACATACTTACACTTAATTAAAAATAATAATAGCCAGGCGTGATGGCGCACGTCTTTAATCCCAGCACTCAGGTGGCAGAGACAGACAGATCTCTGTTCCTGGTGCACAGAGTGAGTTTTTCAGGACAGCCAGGAAAACACAGAGAATCCTTTCTGGAAAAAATAACAAAAATAATAATTTTTTAAAAAACAGGTTAGTGCTGGGTTTGGTAGTGTGGGCCTGCAATCCCAGGCACTAGAAGGCCAACGCGGGAGGATAACAATTTTAAGATCAGCCTTGCGGATATACTGAGATCTTGTCTCAAAACAAAAACAAAATGTAAACAATAAAATTTCCGCTCCCCCTGGAGAGTCCATTTTATTTGTCTGAAAGCTTGCGTGGTACGTGAGGTTTTACTTATTTTTGTGGCTACATGCAAAAGCAACCACGTGGTTGAGCACGCAGAGCTTGGGTGGCCCCGTCTGGGATCCCCCAGTCCTCCCAGTCTCCGCAAGTCCTCAGTTTCCCCCGGAGGCCCTCGCTGCGGGGTCGGAGGCCTTCGGGGCCTTTGCTTTCCCCTTCCCGCCGGCCGCGTCGCCCCGTCCGGGACACAGAGGCGGCTCTGCCTTAAAAAGGGAGGCCCTCGGGGTGAGCGGCGCTTCCGACCCGGGAGAAGCCGCGACCCGACCCGACCCCACGGCTCTCCTCCGCCCTCCTCTCTCCCCGCCCCGGCGGACCGCAGCCCGTGCGGCCACGCTTCCCACCGACGCCCACTTCCAGCTCCGCCGGGCTCCGCCAGGAATGCGGGAGAACCCGGCGGCGCCTCGGAGTGACCGCGAGCCGGGCCAATCAGCGGGCCGCGGGCGCGAGGCCACGCCCCTCCGCCCCTGGGGCTGGTTCCCGCCGGGGGCGGGGCGGGGCGGAGCGCGGCGGGGAGAGCCGGGGAGGACCGAGGGGAGGCGGCACCTGGGCGGCGGTGATGTCAGCCCGGCGCTGTGCTCCGTCCCGGGCTCCTGTCGCCGCCTAGGGCGCGGGGCGACCGCCGCGGGAGCAGCGATCTGGCAGCCGGGCCGGCGCCAGGAGGCGGGACTGCAACTTGTGGAGCTCGGTGGCTCTCCGCCGCAGGTAAGCCAGCGGGCGGTCCCTCCCGCGACCCAGGGACCCCCACTTCGGGGAGTGGGGGGCAGCCTTGGGGTGACAGGAAGGGACTCGTCTGGAGCTTCGGGCCCCCCCCCCCCCGCCTCCCCACAGCCCAGAACTCCGGTCAGGGCGGTGTGCTCCAAGCTCACACTCTGGGACTCCCCACCACAGACTCCAGTCGGGAAAATGTGCTCACACCCGGGCTCCCCCTGCACACCACAGTCTCCGGTCAGGGCAATGTGCTCCCAGCTCACACCCAGACTCGCATCCACAGACTCCAGTCGGGAAAATGTGCTTACACCCGGGCTCCCCCTGCACACCACAGACTCCAGTCTAGGTAAGGTGCTCCCAGCGCACATCCAGACTCTCACCCACAGACTCCAGTCAGGGCTGTGTGCTCCCAGCTCACACCCAGATTCTCATCCACAGACTCCAGTCAGGGTAGGGTGCCCCCAGCTCACACCCAGCAGAGTTCAGTCAGGAAAGGGTGATCCGAGCTCCTACCCAGGGACTCCCACCACAGACTCCACTCACGGAAGTGGGCTCCCAGCTCACACCCGGTCTACCCTCCCCACCACAGACTCCAGTCAGGGCAGCGTGCTGGGACCCAAACACCTCAGAACTCGAGTCAGAGATGTGTGCAGTCTTACACCCTGGCCCTGCCACGCCACAGACTCAGCCAGGGAAGTGTGTGCCCAGCTCACACCCCAGACTCCCCTCCCCACCACACCACGACACCACAGAACTCCAGCCAGGGAAGTGTGGAACCCCACACCCCACAATCTCCACCACACCGGACTCCTGTCAGGGAACTAGAGTGGAGCCCCGATTCTCTGTATAATACCACAGAGCTCCCATCTTGGAAAGTGTGCTCAGACCCTGGAGCTCAGTTTCCCTGTAATATTCCAGAGCAGAGCGTCCATCAGGGGTGGATGCTCGAACCCCAGCTCCCACACTTACAGACCCAGCAGGGAAGGGCATATGTGGGTGGGATAGGAGGGAAGACTATTTCAAAACGCCACACATATTTTTGTGAATCATCCCCAGAAAATAAAGAGAAAACAGCTCCATTCTTCTCCGTTCCCTTACACGGCACTCTGTTTAAGGGACAGAGTATCAGCGTGATTCTTACATCCGTGTAAGGTATTCTTTTACACAGCCCAGCCAGGGGCTGAGAAATTCGCTTGAGGCAGATTCACCTTTGTGGGAAAACTGGTTTCTTGAGGGCACAGTTCTAAGTCTATTGCTGTTTAAACACCACTAAGGTCTTGCCTGGGGCTTCTTGAGGAAGGTTGGATGAAGGCTGTGAGGTGTGTTTTCAGGGTTCATTTTTAGAGAAAGGAGCTTAAATTTTATTCCTTTTAAAACAGGAGTTCACTATGGCTCTGGCTGGCCTGAAACTCACTGTGTAGACCAGCTTGGCATCGGACTCACAGAAATCTGCCTGTCTCTGCTTCCCGAGTGCTGAGGTTAAGATTCTGTGCCAGCACTCCTATCGGGAAAGAAGGCTTGGTGTACAAACTCTTTGTAATGAGACTATGACCTTTTCCGACATGGGGGACAGACACAAGCCCTTGCTTTGATAAGACCTGAGAACAGTGCGAAGGGAACTCAAAAAGTCTGTTAACTGGAGAAAGCAGTTGTCTTAGTAGGATTCCGATTTTTATTTCTTGTTTCAAACTCTTTTTTCTTGCTTGGAGATTTTCTTTCTGGGGGAAGATTATCTCTGAACGCACCGACCCTAACCCTGGCTCTATCAGTGTTTCAAGGCTCTTTCCGTTGGAGCGAGACTTCTGGTGAAGCAAGCTTCCCCTTGCAGGGCAGCGGTTCCTCAGTCGTGAGGATTCTCTGGTTGCCAGGTCTGAAGGAAGTAGGAGTGGACTTCATTGTTAGTCAAAAGCTGCATCCCAGACTCTGACCTGAAGGGCATTTCCAGGAGCTGGGGAAAGAAAGTCCTTATATTATGTCTAGTAAACCCAAGTCAGGAAGTGTGGGGATGGAGGACTTTAAAGATGAATTTATTTTTTTATTTATTTTTTAATATTTATTTATTTATTATGCATACAATATTCTGTCCAGACCTCATTACAGATGGCTGTATTTAAAAGATGTCTCCATCGTCAAAACTGGAGGGGACATTTGTGTTTTGCTTTGTTTTCAAAACACCTTGGTCCAGTTCCTGAAATAATGAAATAGCACAGGGTAGGCGGCCAGGATCTACCCACTCCCCTCTGTCTTCTTCAAGACAGGCTCTCATCATGTAGCCCAGGCTGGCCTTGAACGTTTGGTCTTCTTGCCCCCCTCTGTCATCACGTGTGTGTGCTATCATCCACACAGACTTTTTGGAAAGGGAACACGCGCTTTACAGGAACAGAACACTTTAATTTTGGTTTTGGACTAAGCCTAGAAAATGGCTAATGGTGCAGCAATAATACTGAACAAAATTTTGGTCTTTATGTTCAGTGCAAGCATATACAACATGCTGTATTTTCTCATGCACTTTTCTTTTATCAGGAAAGAGATGTGGAGTTTCCTGTGGGCACTTAGGTGAGCACTGTGTAGCGGTTAATAACACTATCTAGACGCAGCTAAAAGATGGAACCCCAAAACCATGTAAATCAAGTGAAAACTACTTTTAGGATGTGTGTGTGTGTGTGTGTGTGTGTAATATATGTTTCTTGACGAGTTTTAAAACAGCTTTTTTTGAGTAATAACAATTTAACTGTACATCCTTAATTTGAACTACTATTTCTCGTTTTCAGTTCATGTTTATGAGGGCAGATAAGGCATATAGTAAGGCGTGGTATTTTAATTTTTTATTTCATGTGTTTGTGCTTATTGCCTGTGTGTGTGTGTGTGTGTGTGTGTGTGTGTATACATCCCATGCTGCACAGTACCCAAGGAGCCTGGAAGAGGGCGTCAGAATCCCTAGAACTGGAATTACGGAGGGTTGCAAAGCCCCATGTGGATGCTGGGGACAGAACCCTGGTTCTGTGCAGGAGTCGTGAGGGCTCTTCACTGCTGAGCCTTTGCTCCAGCCTCAACGTGGCATTATTAAAGAGTCTTGGGCCAGAGATAGCTCAGTGGGTAAAGGCACTCACTGCCAGATCTGGTCCCTGGAACCCAGAATGGTAGGAAAGGACTGAGTGCCCCAGGCTGTCTTCCAGCCTCAGCTCCTTAGAATATATACACAATAAATACATGTAAAAGAAAATTAAAGTTGTTAAAAGATATATAGGTTAATTAAGAAAGGTGAGATAGGTTTTGGCTCAATTCCGTTTGATAAACAACCATTACTGTTCTAACAGCCACATTGAAATGAGAGGCAGTTGGCATTGCTGGGCCAGAGACTGGAAATCGAGGCCACACTATAATTCCAGCTGCAAAACGCCCAACCTGACAGCTATTGTGAACTCTTCTTGAGAACAAGTTTATTGAGGGAGCACCAGTTAACTGTTCATGTAGACTTTGTCACTCACTGTCCCAGCACGGGATAAATCATAACAAGGTCGTTTTCTCCTGTTGCTGACCAGCCCACGTCTTTAAAAATCTCTTTTTTGATAATTTATCTATTTTTATTTCATACGCAGTGGTGTTTCTCCTGCATGCATATCTTTGTGAGGTGTCTGATCACTTGGAAATGTATTACAGACAGTTGTTAGCTACCCTGCATGTGCTGGGAATTGAACCCCAGTCCTCTGGAAGAGCAGCGTGCTCTTGACCACTGAACTATCTCTTCGTTCCCTAAAAATCTTTTTATATCCATGGACTATTTATATTTTATAGTTAATTATTCCGATAATTTGTTATATTAAAATTGAGTTTTTGAGGTTTTCATCTCCAATTTTTAAGGTATCTGTATTCTAAACAACTCAATTTCCACACTTAACTGAAGGAAAACCTTATTCAACGTTCTGTCTTTTCAGAGATGTTTCATGTCTCTGTCCTGGTTTGAATTCCCTTTAAAATCAGTGAATGTAAATGAGTTGGTTAATGTCTGCATATCCATTCATTCTTGGGTCTGTGTCTTGATTTCTTTTTCTTTTGTGTATGTGTGCCTGCGTGTGTGCGTGCATGTATGTGTGGAAGCCCAGGGGTAGATGCTAGGTGTCTTCTTCAGATTCCCATCCCTTCCCCAGATAAAGACAATTTATTTCTGTTTAACATGAACAGATGTTTTGTCTGCACGTATGTCTGTGTGCCACATGCATGCCTAGTACCCTTGAAGGCCCAGAGAAGACATTGGAGCACCTAGAACCGGAGTTCCAGAGGTTTGTGAGCTCTCATTTGGCTGCAGGACATCAAGCTGAGCCCTCACGCCCCACAGTCTAATATTGAGCTTAAACAAGAGATGCGAAGCTACTAAGTTAGAGCGCCATTCTGGTGATGGATGGCGTTTAGTGAACAAAGTGTCTTCTGGACAACATTTTGCTGCAACCGAAAGTTCATAAAATTACAGTTAAATTAATTATCAAACTGTCCAAAAACTTGTGTGGGCTTCTGTAGTTCCCTCATCTGTTCTATTACTTACTGCTCAGATTTATTGCAATGTATGTCAGAACCTATTGCCTGCTCACCCCTGCAGCTTTTGCCACGTATATCACAGAGATTAATACTTCATTAAATAAAGCTCATGGCTTAAAAAAAACAAACAAACCCTGAACTCTATTAACCCAACCGCACAGAATTCAAAGACTTCTCTGTTTTGCTTTCTTTGTTATGCAGCAATCATATTGTTGTTAGAAAGCAAAGTGGGGAGGGTTCCTTTTCCGTTTCATCTTCTGCTTTGAAGGAACCGAAATACCAAACAGTTGGGTTTTTAGATTAAAAATTGGCCTCTCTGCAAAGATTTATGTTTGCATGCTTGTTACGCAGTTTCAGAAGGAGAAGGGAAGGTCTGAGTTAAATGCAGAGCGGTCTGTGTGCATCGGGCACTCTCTGTTTGTGACTCTGAGTGGGCCAGGTGGGCTTATGTGTGTCCCTGGAACGTGTCATGACTCACATGTCTGATTTTGTTGGCAAGTTTAAGGAGTTGAGAATAGACAGACCATTTAGTGCTTTCTGTAACAGCACGGCACCTGAACGTGGCCATGAATGCAGGGATTGTATGGACTTGAGGAGTACAGAGTACCAGTCATTACGGCCAAGACTCAGAGCTCAGGTATGGAGCACGGAGGGGGAAGATCAGACGCTGTAATGTTTGGGGTTTGCTGTAAATGTCATGGGCACCCCATTAGCTTGAGTGTGATGGGGGGTAGTTTTACCTGTTCTCTAATTCACCAGGCCTTTGATGTAGAGCCCTCATCATTAGGAAAGCAGGTATGCTGTTCATAGCGCTTGTGTTTTTGATAACGGGGTGACTTGATTAGATGAAAATGATGCTGACGACGGTGCTTTCAGGGAGGAGGGGCTCATGAGAGAGTCGGTCTTCTCTGGGGGTGTAGCCTCTGGGAGGTTGCTGCAATGGACAGCCCTATACCCGCCAAGCACACACACACACACACACACACACACACACACACACACACTGTGAAAGCGAGAGAGGGATTTGTGTATGGAGGGTAACCCAGGGAAGAGGGAAAGGGGAGTGGGGTGATGGTGGATATGACCAAGGTATATTGTATACGTGTATGAAACTGTCAAAGCATAAAATAAAAATATTAAAAAAAGATATTATTTTCAGTGGCCAGATTTTGTGCACAGAGAAACAATCAAATCCTAAAGGGCAAACAGGACACAAGGTGGTTCTTGGAAAACTTATATTGCTTTTACTGCCACTCCTATCTCCAGCTGTAGAACTTTGCATAAATGCTATCTCACTGCCACAGAGTTGCGTGGGTTTTTAGTAGGGAAATTTTATTGAATTTACTTTATTTAGAAGAACGTGAAAACAGGAAGAACTTGCTGGTCTGTTCTTGTTGTTGTTTTTGTTCTTGTTGTTGTTTTCGATTGTGTAATAACTCCGCAGCATCGGTGGAGCTGCACAAAGACTGCCCCTGCAACCATCATTATCTTTTTCTCAGACCGACTCTTAGAACAGGTCACAGTAGATGATTTCGTTTTGTTTGAAGAGGAATTTGAACACGCTCTCCTTTTCCTTATGGCTGATGGAGGAGCCTGTGGCCCTGTGGGCAGAGGTGGAGAGGGAGAAGGAGAGAAAGGGAAACCGTGATGAATCAGGAACTGGTTGGACCTGAGAGTCTGCTGGGCCATAGGTGTGAAGTTGCTTTTGAACTGGTTGGACCTGAGAGTCTGCAGGACGTAGGTGTGAAGTTGCTTTTGAACTGGTTGGACCTGAGAGTCTGCAGGACGTAGGTGTGAAGTTGCTTTTGAACTGGTTGGACCTGAGAGTCTGCAGGACGTAGGTGTGAAGTTGCTTTTGAACTGGTTGGGCCTGAGAGTCTGCAGGACGTAGGTGTGAAGTTGCTCTGGCCTCAATGTTTCCTTTGGGTCAGCTGCTTGGATGTTTCTGTCAGATGTTCACACTCTCCACCCCTCCCTCCCTCATCAGAGTTTAACTGCACAACCGAGAAAGCGTCTAAACAAAACCCTGTAGCTTTGGAGCCTGTCCTGGAACTCACTCTGTAGACCAGGCGGGCTTCGAACTCACAGAGATCCGCCTGCCTCTGCCTCCTTGAGGGCTGGGATTAAAGGCATGCGCCACCACCGCCTGGTTCAAGAATTAAGGTTCTTGACATTGTCTCTGCTTAGGGACTTTGCTTCTCTAGAGTTGACATGCTCTTCACATCACCATGTAGGCTTCAGCGACTTGAAGCCGCCTGTGGTTTTAACTGAGTTTAGATTTAAAAAACAAACACCTCAGGTGTGAGGCCCACAGGCTCAGTTAGCAGTCTCGCCTTGCTATTTGTAACAGGTTACTACTGCAAGTCACTAAGCTCTCTGTGCTTTAGTTTTCCTGTCTGTAAAGTGTAGCATTGATGCTGTGTTGGGAGTTTTTGCAAGGATCAGAAACCATTGGAAATAATGACTCTGGATAAAAATGGCAGAAAGACTTGCGAGTTTAGAAAGGCAGGTTGGGAAGTAAATTAGAGGCCAAGAAGTAGATGGTATTCTGTATCTGCTATGTGAAATTTCATCTGCCCATCTCTTCACTGCCGCTGGCCTGTTTGGCATATAGATTCCTAAGAAAAGATGTTAGCTATAATGGAAGGTGTCAGCTGCTATGAAAGGAACACGTTGTGGGGACCCCGCCGAAGGGAGAGTAGTAACTCAGTGGTTTTTCTCTGAGCACGGTCTCAGTTAACCTAGGTGGAGTGGCAGGGTGGTGGGTCAGCCCCAGAGCGGCAGTGTCCTTAGCTCTGACCTCAGTTCCGCTTCCTAAACCAGAACACCCAGAAGTCTGCTCTCCAGCGCTGAGAAGGTGAAGGTGATGCTTATGAGAACTTTATTAGCCACGCCCTACAGGAATGAAGGGTGTGGGCGCTGGAGCCAGATGATTGTAGATTCGAATCCTCTGTCTTTACTAGCTGTGTGATTTTGGTTAATTAAATTGCTGAGAACTGGGAGTCGCTGGGTGGTTATGAGGATTAAGTATGATGATGTCTGTGAAGTACTAATAGCTTTATTCCTGGCAGACAAACTGCCCTGGATTGGTGACAGATATGGTTATTATTTCATTGACTAGCTGACAAGCTGCTCTCACTTGGGGATTTCTTTTAAAGGTGTGGAAGAGGGTGATTATAAAGAAGATTTTGGGAATACTGTGCTGGGTATCACTAGGTGTATAAGTAAATATGCGTCTAGAGAGCATAGGTGACCCTTCACCCAGAAGAGCACATACGGAAAAATGAAATTTTAGTGGGAAATATGAGTTAAGTTTGATCTCTTAGGATTCGCAATCACACTCTGATTCATAAGTAATCTTCTACCTTTGTGTTCTCACTGTATAAATTAATAAAATAACCCTCTCACTAGGTTTTTAGGTGAACAGTGTTATCAGTGGGAGTAGCTAATGCTTACCCAGCTCTTGCTATGCAGTAAACACTTGTGAGCATCTTACATGTTTTAACTGAATCCCTGAATTTGCTCTGGAAGGAAGTATTGCTCTTGTATGTATCCCTTACATGCAAGGGTTCAAAGGCATAGAGAGAGAGGAGAGAGAGAGAGAGAGAGAGAGAGAGAGAGAGAGAGATTGATTCAGCAATGTTATCAAGGCCATGCAGATTGTGGGAGCTGGGCTTGGGTGGGGACCGTGCTATAAATCAGACTGTTCGTTAGACACTAAGGTAAGGTAGGTAGAGTTCCAGGCCATATTCCTGCCTCTGTTTTCGCTTTGTAAGTGGTATACTAAAGGCTTTTAAGCATTGTTAGGTGGGGGCTGGAGAGATGGCTCAGTGGATAAGAGTGCTGTTCTCAGACCACAAAGACTGGAGTTTGCATCCTGACATCCACGTCATAGGCCAGGCATCTCTGAAAATGCCTGTAACCCCAGCTCTGAGAGAAGCTGAGACAGGAGGATTGCTGTGGCTTTCTGGCTTCCAGTCCAGCCAATAAATCAGGGAGAGGCGGTGGTGGTGGAAAGTGATGGACAGAGCAAATATTCAGTGCCCTCTTCTGATCTCTGCTTGTGTACACACCGCATAAACATGTCCATATATGCAAATACACAGACAAACAAACAAACAAATGCATCTTTTAAAAAAGAACTGTGAATTGATATTACTCACATGATTTTAAGCAAAAATTAGAAATTTAAGATTGTAGTGTGAGCAGATTCCGAGGTTAATAGGAATCTTCTCCATAGAGCTGTCACATGAGAGCTTAGGGTAGATGAACTCCCAAAGAGAAGCGTGTAAAATAAAGAGAAGCAACACCCAACGTTTAGGGAACATGTGACATTTAGGAGAGGTCAGGCAAAAGAAAAGCTGACGTAGAGCAGGAACCATAAAGAAGGAATAAAAGGTGTCCATAGGAAGGGGTCACCTGTGTTGGGGTTGTTCATACCATCTCAGGCAGCAGGGTTGCCAAGGGTCGGCTCGGGAGTCTGCCAGGGCTTTCTGTGAACCCCGAGAGCAGTTAGAGCAGCAGAGGAGGGAAGGGATTCAGAGGGTAGAGCGTTGAGGATGACAGGGAAAGGGATGAGCTGCAGGTGACCACGTCCACGTTGCCTGTTCCCGCAGGGAACTGATAGGGAAGGCATGACGCAGGTGGAGCCGGAGAAAGTTGTGGTCAGGGAGTGAGTGCAAGGCGAGGGGAGGACAGGGAGAGACACGATTGCGTGGAGGCCGGTGGGTTCATCGTGAGTTCTAGAAAACTCTTCTTTAGGAGGGGTGGAAGAAAACACTCAGGGGAGTGGCAATAGCTATTATGGGAAGGGGTGAGTGTTGAGTCAATTCCCTGCAGGCCGTCTTCGGTAGAGTAGGAAGCAGTGAAAGGAACTTTGTAGACAAGTTGCTCTGTCTCGAGAGGAGCTGGCTCTGGGGATTATTGGCCAAGAGGGAAAGCTTGAAATAACGACAGAAGTCTCTCATCCACACAATACAAAGTGACATATTTACCAGGATGTGTCTCGGGGCAGTCCGCTAATTTATTGAAGTGGAAAGCCGTAGCAAGGAAAAAAGTCAGACAATGGAAAACTTGGCTTGTGTAAAGAAGGAATTTTTAGACAGCCAAGCTTAATGGAGTAATGGTTCCCAGGCTAGCTTCTTGGGGAAATGTGAACATTCTTAGGGGTGAGAAACAGCTGGCTTTAGCCACACTGAGTCACTGCTGAAGCTACCAATGCACCAGGAAATGCCCTACAGGAAGGGGCTGTGAAGTGGAGGCCATTGCATTAGATACGAGTTTTGATAAGGTTGCTGTTATCTTCATTTTAACGTGTTATTTCCAGTCAGAGCTTCTGCTGAAAAGACGTCGGGTCGTGGTGATGACGTCAGGACGGAACGTAAGACTAAAGCAATCCAGTAATTAAGAGTGTGGTACAGTACCACAGTACCGTTATGACTGGTTTGGCATTTTGCTGTTTCTGTTATCAGCAGTCAGCCATGGTCCAGCTATATTAAATCAAAGATTCCAGAAATAAACGGTTTCTAAGTTTTAAATCATGTGCCATTCTTAGTAGCGTAATGAAATCTCACTCCGTCCTCCGTTTGCCTGGGGTGGGAATCGTCTTTTTTGCCCAGAGTTTTCATACTGCATATGCTACCTGCCAGTCTTGGCTCTGGCTTCCCTGAGTTCTCATACAGACAGGTAAACCTGAGGCAGAGACTTACTGCCTGGAGATCGCTGTGATGTGGCCTACACAGTCTTGAAGAAATTTTAGTCAGCATTTTGTCTAGGAATTTTTACTTAGTGAAATTAAGATTTAGAAAAGATCTTGCTCAAGAACACTGAACTTATGCTGGAGAGGTTGTGGGGTAAAGGGAACCTGCATTGCTGGTGGGAATGCAAGCTGGTACAGCCCCTTTGGATGTCAATGTGGCGATTTCTCAGAAAATTAGGAAACAACCTTCCTCAAGATCCAGTAATACCACTTTTGGGTATATATCCCAAGGATGCGCAACTGTACCACAAGGACATGTGCTCAACTATGTTCATAGCAGCATTGCTTGTCATAGCCAGAACCTGAAAACAAACTAAATGCCCCTCGACCGAAGAATGGATAAGGAAAATGTGGTATATTTATACAATGGAGTACTACACAGCAGAAAAAAGTAACATCTTGAATTTGCAGGCAAATGGATGGATCTAGAAAACATCCATTGAGTGAGGTATCTCAGACCCAGAAAGACATTTATCACATGTACTCACTCATAAGTGGCTTTTAGACATAAAGCAAAGAAAACCAGCCTACAAACCATAATCCCAGCTAACCTAGACAACAAGGAGGACACTGAGAGAGATGTACATAGATGTAATCTGCATGGGAAGTAGATAAAGACAGGATCTCCTGAGTAAATTGGGAGCATGGGGACCATAGGAGGGGAGAGAAAGGAAGGGGAGCAGAGAAAAATGTAGGACTCAATAAAATCAATAAAAAGAAGCTCTGGCTCCTGTGGGCTTTTATTGTGGCGGAAGATGAGTGAAGAGCAAGGCGGGCTGGACTCGAGGTGAAGAGGCTGGAGCAGATGACCCTTTGTTCCGGTAAAATTGCAGCTTTGTTCACTCAGCTGTCTGTGTTCAGTGAACTCCTGCCTGGCAGTCAGAATGCTCATCTTTTGTTCTGAGAGATTCACTATGGAAGTTAAAGATGTGCTTTGTAGCAGATCCTCGTTGACCTTTCTAGGAAGAAATAATTCTTGGATTTTTGCCTGGCTGGTGTCACCATCGTGACACCGTGTCCCCTCACCTGATCTTGATCTCTTTCCCAGCTTGTGTTTCCTGACCTCTGGCATGTTTGACAGGCATGAGCCCTCTTCCTTAGTGGTTTTCCCTACTGAATGAAGTCAGCTTCCCTTCGGAACTCAGCCAGAGAACTCTGGAATCGGGGAGCCTGTGTTGTAGATTTTCAATGCAGCTACTTTGTAGGGGATGAGTTTAGGTTGTCCAGCCTAACTCATTCGGTACTTTGAGTCTTCTAACGCTAGGCTTGTTCATTGCCGTCATTCGGTTTGTAGTTGTTTCTTAAACTGTACTTTGCAGTAAGAAGTTCAGTTGTGCTGTCTCTATTAATGATGAGGGCCATATAAGTGTTGCTTGTTTTACAGATGAGGGAAGAGATTTCTCCAGGATAGACTCTCCAAACGGTTTCTATCTAGATGTGTATGTGCTGGTTGAAGACCATGCCATTTTTGCTGAGACCCCAGTAGGCAGTAAATGGACGTGTGAGGAGGACAAGACTTCTTGGGCCAGCACGTGCTGAGGTCCTGTGTTGGCTCCATGGTGGGCAGGAAGATGATTCAGTAGGCAAGATGTGTAAGATAGGCGTCCCATGGAGAAGCGTGGAGTACAGAATTGTGCATCCTGGGCTCTGGAGGCCTCATCACTTTCTTTGCCTCTTTGTCAAGCGAGGGCAATAATAGTCTGTGTCTGTAGCAGTGGCTTGCAGGGAAGCTGATTTTGACTCACAGGAGACTGTTTTTGTGGTTCTTTGGTTTTTCTCTGTAGCTTTTTGGCCTGTCCTGGAACTCGCTCTGTAGACCAGGGTAGCCTCGAACTCACAGAGATCCCTGCCTGTCTCTGCCTCCCGAGTGCTGGGATTAAAGGCAAATGCTGCCACCACCCGATCACAGGAGACATTTGATGACATTAGGAGATGTTTTCCATGTCACAACTTGTGACAGGATCCAGAGATGTATGTGCCTAAGCATCCCAGCCTTGTCTGGTCCCAGATGTCTGTCGTAGGAGCACGAAGCTGAAACTATAAGGAACACAAAGGTTTGCTGTAGTTAGCAGTTGCTATGAGAAGACCAACCTTTGAGAGGGCGAACCCCCAAAGAGTTAATTTTGTGATTGTTGCTGAGGCAAAGCCATGCGGTGTGAAGCTTCATGTTGTCCTGTTCAGAAGCAGACGGGCTCACTGGAGATGGTTTGTTTGTATTACACTGTGTACCAACATGAACTGGCGGTGTTATTCAGCACTCTAAAAACAATTATTAGTTTTCAGGGTGTTCCTAGTAAACTTCCTGCTCAGCTAGTTTGTTTTGTGGAGATAATTTTGGGTGTTGGCATAAGTTCCTTGGTTGAAAAGGTTTCAGTTTTTGAATTTCCAAAATATGTTTTGATGTTTGGGACATGCAGCTTTTGTTCTGACCCCAACCAGCCTAATGTTGTGCTAGGCCCAGTTCAGTACAGGGGAGCTTTCTTCCTGATGCTGGCTTGGACTGCAGCGGACTCACTGTGTGAAGTGTGAGAGCCTTCAAGTGTCTGTCTGTCTGTCTGTCTATCTATCTATCTATCTATCTATCTATTTTCTATCTGTCTGTCTGTCCGTCTATCTATCTATCTATCGTCTATCTATCCATCGCTTGTTGTATAGTTATACTTGAAATTGTCATTTATTTGTTTATTGTTGTAATCACAGAAGTAATGTACCTTATAGATTTAACTAGTATAGAAAAAAATATAATGAAGATCTAGTTTTCAAAATGTCACCAGGACCTGGCGAGAAGGCTCTGTGGTTAAGAGCACTTCCTGTTCTTTCAGAGGACCTGAGTTTGGTTTCCAGCACCCACACTAGACAGTTCATAAATGTCTGTAGCTCCAGTTCCAAGGGGATCCTGTACCCTCTTCTCGCCTCTGGGTCCTGCCCTGTACCTATGTGGCACACATACTTACACGCGTATATTAACCCCTCTGGGTCCTGCCCTGTACCTATGTGGCACACGTACTTACATGCTTATATTAACCCCTCTGGGTCCTGCCCTGTACCTATGTGGCACACGTACTTACACGCTTATATTAACCCCTCTGGGTCCTGCCCTGTACCTATGTGGCACACGTACTTACATGCTTATATTAACCCCTCTGGGTCCTGCCCTGTACCTATGTGGCACACATACTTACACGCTTATATTAACCCCTCCCCAACGTGTGCGTTCACAATCAAAATAAAATCCCCGAACAAATTCAGGAAGGAAAATTCAAAACAAAACAAAACAAAAAGCCAGAGCCATCAGCAGTCCTGCCACATAGGGGTATGTTTCTTTGCTGTGGGGGTGTGTTTCCTTTCAGTTTTTCTATTCATATATTTGAGTATATAATTTTACTTCCCTCTTAAAATTTTAACGTTGCCGGGTGGTGATGGCGCACGCTTCTAATTCCAGCACTTGGGAGGAGGAGGCAGGTGGATCTCTGAGTCAGCCTGTAGACCAGGTCAGCCTGATCTACAAAGTGAGTTCCAGGACAGCCAGGGCTGTTACACAGAGAAACTCCATTTGAAAAAATAAACACAAATCCCAAACTGAGCGTTGTTTGATTTGCACCTCTGAGCGTCTGTGAGCACGGTTCTCAGGACTGCACGGTGCTCTAGATTGTGGGACATGTTGCGTGTTTTCAACTTGGGCGAACATTCGTGCTGTCGGCATCCTTCTGAGTTTCATGTCCGTGCCGTGTTCTTGAGATGGAAGCTGCCTTAGAGGGTTTGGTTGTGTAGAGTCCTAGGTAACAGTGCTGGAATTAGCCAGAATTAACTAATCTTTCTTCCCATTAGCAGAGTGATAGTTTCACTTTCATAATATTTGGGGGATTTTAAAAGAGAAAAGTTATACTTTATCTTTTCTATGTGTTTGCTGTTAATGAGATCAAATGTGGGCATGTGACTAACGACATCATGCTATTCACCCATTTTGTCTGTTGGGAATGATCATTTTTCTTATTTCTGATGAACTCTAATTCTTAGTTTTTGCTTATTTGCCCTCTATCAATTGCTGCACATATTTTAACCTCGTTTTCTTGTCTAATTTTAAAACGATTTTTTCTTTATATTTTATTTGTGTATGTCTGTGTGTGGTATTCAGGCTCATGCAGGCACGCAGGTGCCTAAGGAGTCTGACAAGGGGCTTTGGATGCCCTGGAGCTGCAGTTACAGGTGTGAGGTGCAGAAACTGAGCTGTGGGCCTCTGTGAGGCTGCATGTGCTTCTTAACTGCTGAGCCCCCTCTCCCGTCCTTCATTTATCCATTGTTGGCCACCCAAGATCTTCAGGTTGCCTCTGTCCTTGTTAAAATGCACTCCTTCTGCTCTGAAAGTCACCGTTTGGTATAACCAGCGTTTAGAATTTTATCTCAGAGTAGATGACCACTGTTTCCTGGGGAGACTTGACCTCAGGCCTGTGTGCCTGCCCGCCGTGTCCTGGGGTAAAAGCCTTCATGGACACGTGGAGAACACAGGGAAAGTTGGCAAGAGAAGATGAGGCTCTTCCTGGGCCAGGGTTTGTTTGGTTGGTTTTGCTTCCAATTTCCCTTGCCTCTGGGTAGAAGTGAGTTTACTGAAGTCTGATTAACTATGACCGGCAGCTGGTGGCCTCCTATGATACAGTGTCCACAATCATTTTTATGTTTTTTGTTTATGGGAAGGTAGACAAACAGGGACTGTGATGGGTCCCGTCCATGCCCGGGCCCTTGCCCCCTCCGTCTTTGTTGTCTCGTCTCACCAGGCCTTGGACCTTCACTCAGTTAGTTGCTCAGCAGCTGGACCGACCCAAACTCGGAGAGGAAAGTAACGCTTATGAAACACTTGGCTGTTTTGGCAAGGCCTTTCACTGCGGCTTTTATAGTTGCTTCTCACCTCAACGTTATGAGGTTAAATACCATTCTCATCTCCATTAATTTGGGAGGAAACCACCACTCAGTGGAGGCATCTTTAACACAGAGCTTCCGACTCCAGGGCTGATCTGCTCCACTTGGGGACAGTCCCGTCATTGTAATGCGGACTCGTAAGTTCCTGGTGGAGCTGGTGGGTAGAGTGTAGTATCCCATATTTCAGGTTTTGGAATGAGATGTCCCTTGGCTAGAATCCCAACATACTCTTGTTTTAGGATGATGGCTCTGTTCCGTACTCACCCTGAGCTCTGGCTTCTCATCAGTAGGATGAAATATCTTTACCTCATAGGATTGTTGGATTAAATTGAAACGTCAAGCGTAGTATCCAGCTCTTTTGCTGTAGGAGTTCAGTAACGATTCTGTCCTAGTTCAAAACCAAAATTGCAGCTTTTCTTTATTTTTTTGTTCAAAAGTTTTAGAATAACTGGTAAACCTACTTTGAATTTTTTGAAATTGAAAAAAATACAAATATTGCTTGTATTTCGATGTGAGGAAATTTCCTTGTTCAGTGTGTTTTCTTTTCTGTTTTGGATAAGTCACCTGCGTCTTTCAGGTCTTTTGGCTTAGAGAGTTTGAAGATGAATCACCAGCGTAGGACTGTGCCCGCAGCCAAAGCAGAGCGTGTTTCGTCTGTCTGTTCCTGTGAGGAACACAGCTCTCGTGAAGGGCAACAGCCCAGCCATTCCTTTGCACATAACAGAGATTTTTGGCATTCTATAAAGAGTTGTGGCTTGTCCGTGTTTGATAAATAGAATAGTGAGAAAAGATAAAGTTGCTAAACTTTAGGAGAGAGCAGTAAACTTCAGTTTTCCTGCTGTCAGGTTTGATTGGTGCTTACGCTAAGCCCTTGGGACGCGGTGAGGCCGTCACTAATAGAAAGACATTTCTGCCTGAGTTCAGCAGAAGGTTATCTTGCCAATTAACTTCTGTTAAACTGTGTGTTTGTTCAGGCTTTGCCATTAAATAAATTAAGCCAAGTGGTTAAATGTTTTCAGAATTCTAATCCAATATAGTCTTTATTCTACAGAGTTAAAGATACTCTTTGGGACTCTCCTTTAAAATAGTGTTTTCTAACTTCATGTTCTGTTTATTTATTTTTGGTCCTGAAGTCACGGTTGCATTTGATATTTTTAAGAGATTTGTCACTTTATGTTTATGTGTTGTAATAAGAGCGGTGGGCTGCATTCCCTCCCAGCTCCCGCACGGCTAGCTTATGCCCAGAAATAATTACACGGAAACTGTATTCTTTTGAACACTGTCTGGCCCATTAGTTTTAGCCTCTTATTGGCTAGCTCTTACATATTGATCTAACCCATTTTTAATATTTTGTGTAGTACCACGAGCTGGCTTACCAGGAAAGATCTTAACCTGCATCTGTCTGGAGTGGGAGAATCATGGCGACTCACTGACTCGGCTTCTTTTTCCCAGCATTTTGTTCTGTTTACTCCGCCTACCTAATTTTCTGTCCTCTCAAAGGGCCAAGCAGTTTCTTTATTAATTAACCAATAAAAACAACAAATAGATACAAGACCCACCTCCATCATTTATGGGTGTTTTACCTGCCTGCATTTCTGTGTATGGGCATCTTGGTGTCCAAAGAGTCCAGAAGAGGGCATTGGATCCCTTGAAACTGGAGTTACAGAGAGTTGTGAGCTGCCACGTGTGTGCTGGGAATCAAATCTGGGTCTCTGAAAGAGCCATCTCTCCAGCCTTGTGGTTGTAACAGTAAATCAGCTAATATTGTAAGTGTAGATGGATTGTCCTCATGGAGGAAGTGCTTCCTGGGCCGATGACTGCAAACTTGGATCAGTTTCTGTGATGTTCCACCTCCTTTCCTGTGTCTTGGTAGGAATGAAGAAAAGATGGGCAATTTTCCTTTGTTATTTATACACATCCATAAATTCGAATTTTAATATAACTTTGGATGTGTATGCTCCTTATGTAAGACATGGATACAGTAAGCATCAATGCTTATGTAGACTGATGTGATTTCTGTGACGTGTCTAGTGTTCAGGGAGTAATCTACATTCGTTGTTGGCCAAATCTGTGGCTGATGCAGACTGAGTCTGGGACATTGTAAAATGCTGTGTTCAGGTTAATGATCAGTAGGAATTATTTTCCTAAAATTCCAGACCTGCTGTATGATTTATTGATTGGAAGTCAAAGTGGACAGTTGGGGACAAAGGTAGAGGTTGGAAGTAACAGTGAGAAAAGTTGATGTGGTGAGGAGAGAATGGAAGAAAAAGCCGATCCTGATTTGATGACTGATTGGTAGGTTCAGAGGACTGGAGAGATGCTTCACGGTCCTGAGGTGGGAAGTCAGCAGGCAGCTCCGCGCTGCTCACGTGAAGTCATAGTGCCAGCCCGTTGAGCCAAGGCAGGGGTGGCATTTGCCAGGTGTCTTGTTGGTTGGTCGGCTGATGGAGCGATTTGTGTCTGCCTGAACTGTGTGGCTGTTGACAGCATGAAGATCCCTTCTGACTGCAGAAACAGAATGCCAGCTCGGCGTGAGTGAAATCCTGCAAGCGCCTCAAATAATAGCAGGCAGCCCCCGGTGACCAGGGACAGCCTTCTCTAGGAGCGGTTACTGTGGCTAAGAAGTCTGAGCTGTCTAAAGCTCTTTCTACTCCCTTCCGCATAGATGCGCTTGACAAGAAGTAAATGAGCGAGCAAAGTTCAGTGCTGGTGAATGTGAGGCTTTCAACCTCCATTAGGCGTGCTTTTGAAGCTGCGGGTTGTATCAGCAACAGAAGGTCTAGGTTATGCAGAGTCAGAGAGAGTCAGAGATAGATAGGGAGGGAGAAATTCCTCTGATGATGATGATGGTGGTGGTGGTGGTGGTGGTGTGTGTGTGTGAGAGAGAGAGAGATAGAGACAGAGACAGATAGGGGGAGAGACACACACAGATAGATAAGGAGGGAGGAAGGGAGGAAGAAATTCCTCTGATGCTGATGACGATGTGTGTGTGTGTGTGTGTGTGTGTGTGTGTGAGAGAGAGAGAGGGGGGGAGGGGGGAGAGATTCCTATGATGATGATGTTGATGTGGGGGGGAGGGAGAGAGGGAGGGAGGGAGAGATTCTTCTTCTGATAATGATGGTGTGTGTGTGTGTGTGTGTGTGTGTGTGTGTGAGAGAGAGAGAGAGAGAGAGAGAGAGAGATTCCTTTGATGATATGTGATTCCTCCCCAGGATTTTGTGCCAATAACAGTCCTTGTTCTTATGAAATATTTACTGATTTGTAGCATGAAGTTGGGAAGTGTAAAAGTAAGAAGGAACCAGGTCTAATGATATTTTGTTTGTATCTTAATAATAAAGCTTGTCTGAAGATCAGAGAGTGAAACAATTGCACGGATCAGCCTTACAGATCAGGCAGTAGTGACACACACCTTTAATCCCAGTAGCCATACTAGTTGCCGTAGAAACCAGACATTAGTGGTGCACACCTTTAATCCCAGCCCTAGGGAGGAGACAGCTCTCACACACGGTCTCATTCTGAGATTCCTGGAGGCAGGATCTCCATTTTTGGACTGAGATAGAGATAAGAACCAGTGGCTGGCTGCTTTGCTTTCCTGACCTTCAGCTTGAACTCTAGTTTCTGTCTCTGGGTTTTTATTCATAGTGTTACAACCAAGCTTTCAGGGACTTTTATACAAGGTTGAAGAAATACATAGAAACATTAGAAATGAGCAGAGTTTTATAATAATAATTCTGAATGCTTGGAGGAAGTAAAAGGAAGGGGGAAATGATGTGATTATATTATAACAACAACAACAATAATGAAAGGCTCCAAACCAAGAACCTGGCAATCTGACCCCCATGGTAATAAGTTGTGTGGTCTTGGACAAGTCACAATGCCTGTTGCAGAGTGAGTGTTATTAATTATACCAGGCCGACTTTCACAGGGAAGGCTGTCAGGCTCAAAGATGAGATGAAGTGTGAGATGCAGGAAATCGTTAGGCAGAAATGTGAGGTTCGACTGAGTTTCCATAGGAAGTCTACTTCTCCCCTGTAAATATCCTGACTCCAGTCCTCTGGTGATGACAGTAGACACTGCTATTCCCTCAGCTGGTGCTGTGACAGGTCTCCTTTCGTCCCATGCCTTACCTGGACTAGAGCCCATATGGATCCCAGGTGGCCTTCTGGGGTTCTCTGGAAGATGCAGCTTCCCATCCAAGGCAGTGCAGGCATTCCCTGGCCCTGCTGTGGTCCCTCCTCCGTCTGTCCGCTCTCTGGGGGATGCAAAAATGACCACCATGTCATCAGTCTCAGCCCAAGCACTGTGCTTGTTACTGAAGGTTGTCATGACATTCAGAGCTCAGTGTGCACTTGAGATAGACCTGTTCTTGACAGGTAGCTGAGCAGGGGGAGTTACTGAAGATCGTCATGTCGTTCAAAGTTCAGTGTGCACTTGAGATAGACCTGTGCTTGACAGGTAGCTTAGCAGGGGGAGTCCGCTGAGGTTTAAGGGTGAACTTGGCAGTGCCAGCTTTGTAGTAGCGGCAGTTTATGGTGCCATGTGATGGTGCAGTGTGCAATTTGTTAATTTCACTAGGTCTCGCTGTGCTGCCTGGGACCGTGTTGTGCTCCTGCGGCTGTCGACTGGATTGCATTGGTGTTCAGAAAGGGATCCTAGCTGCTTGTCAAGTATTTGTAGTTTTTAATGGAATGGCCATCTGATGAGTCCTTTTCGAATTTCAGCCTTCATGAGACTTCAGAGGGGACCTGTGGTGGCCTCGGCACAGCTCTCTGACCCTAGGTGGCCAGCACATGTCCTGCACGGGGTCACTGGAAGCCCTGAAGTGGGTGTAAGTGGAGCTGTGCTGTCTGAGAGACTGTCCCGAGGGTCTCACCAGTAGGAAGGGAAACAAATACAGTCGTGGGTTTGGCAAGACACTTTAGTCTGCAAGGTCAGAAAATTTGGACCCTGTGGCTGCATGGAGGGGGAGAGATTAACCCCTTTGTTAAATATTAAACAGCAGGCCTGCGGCTTCATGGGAGTTCACACACTGCTTGGTGATAGTTTTGCCTCTTTGTGGTGTCGTAGGGCTTCACTTCTGTATTCGTGAAATGGCTGACCCCAAGTGGAGTAATCTTCCCAAGCTTGAATTGCTGCACGGTCGGAATATTAATCCTATACGTATAGAAACGCAGTGGTTTCTGAAGCACTTAGTTTCTGTTGCGCTTACAGACTGATGGCCCTCATCACAAAAGGCAAACAAGCAGGAAAGGCCCAGAAATCTCAGCCCAGAACCTTCCAGGAAACGGGAGTGAAGGGCAAATGCAGGAGATGGTGTCTCCTGCTGGGATATTTCAGTCCTCGCTGAGGGCTGAGATTTATGTGTCTGTTTCGGTTGCTCTTCCTGTCACTGTGACAGGCACATGGCAGAAGCCATTTACGGGAAGAGATTTGTGGTTCATGGTTTTGGGGGTTCAGTTCTTGATGGCGGGAAAGGCATGGCAGAGAGGCTCCATGTCTGTGGGAGTGTGGTCAAGCTCCTCTCATAGTGGTCAGGCCAGGAAGTAGAGAGCTAGACCGGAGTCAGGCAGATAGAACCTTCCTTCCAAGGCTCATTCTAGTGGCCCACATTCCAGAAGTTCTACAGTGTCCCCCAAGTAGTCAAACTGGCAGGGGACCAAGTCTTTAGAGCATGATCCTGTTGGGACAGTCCAGATTCAAACCGTAGCAGAGTTCCCTTGCCAAGAGATAAAGTCAGCCTACTTTCTGGCATTTCCAGAAGCCAGCTGTGCTCAGCAACTTTCCAAAACTGTCATGGTTTGTGGTGTGAGTGAACAAGGCCGAAGTAACACAAAGATCGCCATGCACAAGCTCCGTCCCAAGCCCAGAGTGAGTCATAGCTGCAGAAGTGAGCACAGATCTGCTTTTCTGTGTTTGGATAAGTGTGCAAGAATCGTAGGCTCCGTTCACCCAATGTGTCAACAGGCTGGGTGTCCTGTAGGACCTGGAGATGAGGATCCCTGATGGTTTGGCCTTGGCACACAGCCAAAGTGGTAGTATGCTGGTGTGTTGATGTGTGTGTGTGTGTGTGTGTGTGTGCATGTGTGTGCGTGTATGTGTGTGCGCGCGCGTGCACTGCACATGTGGTGGCTTCCCAGGAAGCCTCCCTCAACTCCTGGACAGCTTGTGTAATCTTGGCTTTGATCTGTATTATCAGCCGGGAGCTCTCTGTTACCAGGTGGAAGAAGGTGTTACCAACCTGTTTCCATGATGTTTGTAATGGGGAGATAAATACTTGGCTGTTCTCTCTTCAGAAGCCAAGCAGACTCAGGTTGCCATGGAGATATGTTTTGTATAAAAACACCCATCTTTGAACCCCTTAAAGGGATGTCGGCGGTTTGATTGTTGGGATGTGCAGTGGCTGGCTTGCCAGCTGGTTTGCTGTATTAGCTGGAAATAAGAGACAGCACAGAATTAGGAGCTCAGGTTTCCCCAGGTGAGGAGGAGGATTTGTATCCCTGCGGTAGAGAAGATGCCTCTCTGGAGCGTGTGCTGCCCAGGGAGACGTGGGCACTCTTCGGTACAGTCTTTGTTACAGTTCTCACTTGGTCTTTTGAACATGCCTGTCCACATGCACCTACTCGTCTGCTGGAGTTAGGCGGCCGTCTCTTCTATGGCTCGGAGAGGGATCCCCAGCTGTGCCTTGTCACGGTGACTCACGTCCCCACAGAGGATGAAAGAAGAGTTTCCTGGCAGGAAGCGAGGTGCTGTGCGGGGAGAAAGGACTATTGTTAGGAGAGAAACTTTGGAAGAACCAGAATTTTACAAAGTCTAACAAGAAGAGCTGGGCCGGAAGTGATCCTCAGAGCGTTTCACAGACATCTGGGGAATAAATCAGGACGAGAAATGGAGAAAGGTCAAATGAAAAACCTTGTCACTGAGGGCTGACTGGTTGCAGATTTAGGAAAGAGGCAGAGCCGGTTGATCTTAGGAGCCATCGGAAACTCGCTCATGTGGTACCACACCACCTTGGCCTCCTCCTCCTGCTCGGGAAAGGCCTGACACATTCCCCGGAGAGGATGCTCTTGGCTGTTTGGAGGGTGGGAGAAATTTGCTTCCTTTAAGCTGATATATTGCATCACGTCCCCAGGAGGTAGGACATAGTACTTAAGGGCAGCTTGCGACCAGGCCGTCTTAGACACTTGGGCCTCAGGAAACTAGGTTATTCTGAAAGAGTTAGCTGGTCATAACGAGCAAACACTCCAGATTCTTGTTACTACACTCTAAGAGTTTTAGCTGAGTTTGTAAAAAGCACTTTCCTGTCTTCCCAGGTCCCAGTGTCTAGACTTTGAGCCAGAGTTCAGCCATTGCCAAGAACTGGGATCCACCACATGTGGCTTGGTTAGTCACCTTGGGCTTTGGGCCGTCTTTAAATCAGGGGCGGGTCCTCACAAAGGGTGTTGGGAGTGAGTATATTGGCCATCCAGGATTTCTGCACACTCAGATATGTTAGCCAAACATTTCCAGGACTAATGGTTTGTTTGATAAAATACACGGGATGTATCTCCTATGTAGGAGATACTGGGTGTGTAAAGCTGCTGGCTATCTGTGTGGTTATTCGTGGTTTGTTATACAAGCGTGTGCTAGGTTATGGTTATTTTTTCTGTAACTCTAAGAGATGTGGGCAGTATTAATTTTATGATTAACTTATAATTTTAGAGAGATAAATTAGCTTGCCTAAGATGAACTTGGAATGGAAGGCACCGCTGATGATAGGATACTTTCTAATTTGTCAGAGAGTAAAATGTGAAAAGATACCTTTTTAATTAATGAGACTGTAAGCAGCAGAGCCTTGATTCTGCTCTACCCCGGCGACACCTGTCTGTTTCAGATCTTGTGGGTACCCCCAACATCGTAACACACAAGTACTTTATACCCCTGATTTGTAAAGAATAGACAGTTGCCACGTGCGAGTCTTAAAAGACTGGCAGTAATGATAATAAGTTGACATTTATCGGCTATTGTGGCAAAGCTTTCCTTTGCTTAGATTCCTAGGAACATTTGTGATCTTTTTAACAGTCTGAGATGGACCTGCTCCTCTAAACAGTGGGGGTAGGCTCCCTCTCTGTTTTTTGAAAGACTTATTTTATTTTAAATTATATATATGCATGTGTGTCTATGTCTGGGTTTATGTGCCCAAGAGTGCAGGTGCCCATGGAGGCCGGAAAATCCCTGGGAACTGGAGTTAAAGGTGGCTGGCTGTCAAGAACCACACGATGTGGGTGCTGGGAAACAAGCTTGGGTTCCCGGGAAAAGTGGCAGGCATTCTCAGCTGCTGAGTCACGCCCCTAGATAGGTACTCCCTTTTCACATGAGAAGCAGATACAGAGACTATCAACGTAATTAACCATGGGACAAGGCCATGTGTAAGTTCTGTACCGTGGTAGTCAGGTTCCCTGTGGACACATCATCTAGACTTCTGAAGGGTCAGGCAGGGTGACCTAAGGGTGGTGATGCCGCCTTAACTGAGATGGGAATGTTTGTCTGCTCATCCTAGTAACCATACTGCCAAAAATAGTCACACTCGCCCTGTGGTACAGACCTCCTCTAGTCCTAGGTCTCTTACACTGGCTTAGCGTGAAACGGCTTTATTTATAATTCAGATCTTTCCACGTCCTAGAGCAATTAAGGAATTGCACAGAGGTATCTAGGAGAAGCTTCAGGAGTCTTACTAAAGGTTGACCAAGCAGAGAATCTTTGCCACCCAATTAATTTGAATACAACTGAACCTAACTGCATTGCCGGTCTGGTCCTCGCCTGTGGTGGAGGCAGTGGTGGATTGGAAGTCCAGATGAGCACAGTTCAGGCGTGATAAGGAGGATGGTGGAAAGGCTGGGGTGACCTTCCTGCTGGTCCTCAGCGGTGCTACGGGCTGGCACAGTGCACTCGCATCCTGGTGAAAGCTGCCTGTGTTGGCCTCTGTTGGTTCTGCCACAGCCTTTTCTGTTTACCGGCTGCTGCTGCAGGCTATCAGCCTCGAGCCTGAAGGCTGTGGCTGCTGGGCTGGATACCCTGTGTACATGGTATGCAGTGACGTCATGAACACCCCGTGTGGAGTGCCCTGTGGGTGGGATTGCTGTGCTCCTTGACGTGTGTCAGACAAGTCCCCGGAACTCGAGTTCTTGCAACCCCGTGATGGATTTCCTGTGCTTTGGTGACCTAGGAGTTACAGAGAAACCTGCAGTGACAGGAAAAGGCCGCAGAGAAAGGGCACTGATTACACAAAGCCTTATTCTTCGGGGGGGGGGGGGGGGCAGGAATGGCAAGGAGCGCCACTCCTGTCACCTGAATTTGGTCCTCTCAGCAATTCTTCATGCATTTTAGTACATTTTCAGTGACCCTCTGTGAACAGACAGATGTGATTTCATTTCCTTCCTTCCTTCCTTCCTTCCTTTCTAATTTTTTTGCCCTTCTAGACATTCCAGATTGAGCAACTAAATGCTTAAAGAATTGTTCATTATTTAAAACCCGTTTAAAGAGGCAGTGGATCAGTAATGCTTGCTGAGTATTTTGATGAAAGCTGTCGTCTCACAGAACTAACTGAGAAGGGCAGGAAAAGCATCTTGCAGGAGGGCTAGTATTTCCACACAGTCTCACTTGGGACCAAGCGCTGTGTCCATCTGGTTTGCCCAAGGTGCGTAGATGTAAGGAGAATGACTTGGACCGGGAGCTCAGCAGCAGCATTGTCTGGCAGTTCTGCTGGGGTTCCCGGGTCCTGCAGACAGTGCACAGCGTCATCCTGAAGGGTGGAGTGGCGGCAGAGTGGCGAGGGTGGCATTTTCCCAGCAGTCCCAGACTTCTCGTCCTGGTGAAGCCGTTCACTCCACCTAGAGCAAGTTGCTTTCGGAAGTTTCGTCAGTGTTTTTGGTAGAGAGATGCACATTCAGAGATAATTTGGAACTCAGTAGCCCTCGCCACAAGGTTCTTAGTCAGCGTTTGTATCGGTGACTGGCTGGAAGCTGCGGCTGAGACGTGTCTGGGAGAGACAACTGGTGGTTGTCAGAATTCAGAAAACAGCCTGAAAGTTGATAAAACTTTAACAGCTACGTCATAGAAATCTACACTTTTAAAAACATTTAAAGTGGGGATGATTTGGTTTGTTTAAAACTTGGTGAGGTTTATAGTTCAGCACAAACCACATGTGCAGTGTCTGTGCTAATGGGGAGTTAACCCAGCTGGGGTTAGCAGATCAATGCAAGTTAGCGTCTGAGTCTGTAGTTAATGGCTCTTTGTGCTCCCGGCTGGAGACGCTGCATCTGGAGTCCCTGCCCTCTCCTCTGTTTGAAGAGGAATGCTGCCCAGTTGGGGTGTTTCTAGTGCTGGAGTGGACATGATGCTGACCAGGGGACTGCAACTTGTGCTCTCATGGGTGTGGTTGGAAGAGCTGGAGCTCCGGAGCCCGTGGAGGTTAAACCAGGGCTGTTGGTGTCACACAACGGTCTGTGTGCCAAGCAGAAGGAATCGGCTTTAGCATCGTTGATCCTGAGAACAGTCTCAGTAAGAGCATGGGGTGGAGTCAGGCCTGGGCCCAGGACGGCAGCCTATGACTTATCCTGGCGTCTCAGAACATACATTGGCCCAGGCCGATGCATGGAGCATGCCTTTGACGTGTGTTACTCGGCACTCAGGAGGCAGAGATGAGTTCAGGGGCGGTCTGTAGAACAAGACGCCATGGAAGCCAAGTCAAATCAACCACTAACCATCCTGGAAAATGTTTAGATCGTGTTCCTAGCCACTGGCTCTGGTCTCGAGGGTCTATGGTCTTGTAACTATTCCTGCCCCACTGGCCTTGTTGAACATCATCTACATCTGGAAGAGGAATGACCCATAGGCTCGCACGTCATAGGAAGAAAAGTGCAGCAGTTTGTGTCTGAGGGCTGTTGAAGAGGCTCTGGAACTTTCCTGAAGATGGTTTGTCCTATTCCTGCCAGAACCCTGGAGTTTTCATTCCTTTGTTTGCTTTGGTTTTACTTGAGTGGATGAAATAGCAGTGATCATTGTATGCAAAAAATATGACTGCAGTCCCCCCCCCCCCATGTGAAAGCTGAGCCTTGCCTGGCAGATATTGTGGGTTTTTTTTTTTTTTTTTTTGTGGAGGAAAACATAAATCAGGATTGGAGGTAAAGGGTATTTAGACTCAACTCTTTCCCTTTTCTCTGCAGAGGAACAATTGCTTGGGTCTGGAACAGCTTGGGATTGATGGTCCAGAATTAAACTCTCTCTTAGTGAACCTGCATTACCATGGACCCAGAGTCTATTAAGAAGTATTTAATAATATAGGAGCTCCCAGTTTATGCTCATCGTCCGATCCAAAAATAAGGCAAGCATATGTTTGTTTTAAGGACACCATTTACATAAAATTTTTTTACCTCAGGTGTTATATTTTATGTTTATGTAAATGCATGTATGTAGGTGTATGCTTGATTACAGACTTGGGGTTGAAACAACTGTAGGAAAAGCAGTTACTTGTCAGGGTTAAACGTAGCCGGTGTTTGGAACTTAATTGTGAAGCTTAAGTTGAATTATGAATAATGAAGACAGAATATTTTGGGATTAGCAGCTTGCTTAGTGACTCAAGCTGCTTCCTGAAGACATCTGTTGCTATTGGGATAAACCGTTTCTTGGCATAAAATGATGATTTTGAGTAATCTTTTGCGGTTGATAGGCTAATTTTAAGATCTTCTGGAGAAACAAAACCCGTCGGTGTAGGCTTTTAATTTCTCACAACCTAACTTTAAATTAATTTCTGACACTCATGTAAATGGCTAATAAGATTTCCTTCGGCCACCCGAGTAGCAGAGGTCTTAGTGTCCATTGCTGTCTGCCAATGAAACATGTAGATATTTTACGGAGCAAATGCTGTCTAGCGTCAAGCTTTGAGCCTTGTTTCTGTTCTCTATGTGACAATATTTGCTGTCACAGAATAGAGAGCTGGATTTGCAGTATCACCACACAGCCTTTGTAATGGCCAGAAAGCTATGAAAGGCTGGGTTCCCAACTGTGTAGATTTCATCGTAGAGCCTCCTGGAAGGTTTGGTTACAGGAATTGGAAATTCCAGATGGGGTTTTACTATTGTTTCTTGTCCTATAGGACATTGTCCTTTCTTACTGAGGGCAGGGATTCCAGTGTAGTTCTGAGTTCTAATCCTTGACGAGGAGAGATGTTGGAAGGACTGACAGTGACCTAATGGACCATCTCACCTTATGCTTTAGTTTTCAGACAAGATGCCTTAGAATGGTCTGGAGTGAATACATTTGCTAGGGCAGATGTGTTTGAAGGGAGAGGGGAGGACTGGGAATCTTAAGAACTCAGTGAAGACTGCTTTACCCAACCCATGCCCTGAAATGGTGTTTACAGTGTGCCTCAATGACTTGGATTTTATTCCTTTAATTTGAGAATCTCAAATTGTATTGAGGCCTCCTTTGAGGAAATCCCTTATGACTGACTTCATATGCGCTTTAGGAAAAATGAATATCTTCATTTCCTGATTATTTATTTATTTATTTACCTATTTATCATATATACAGTATTCTGTCTGCTTGTATGTCTGCAGGCCAGAAGAGGACAGCAGACCTCATTACAGATGGTTGTGAGCCACCATGTGGTTGCTGGGAATTGAACTCAGGACCTTTGGAAGAGCAGGCAATGCTCTTAATCACTGAGCCATCTCTCCGACCTTATTTTGATTTTTTTGAACAAGGTTTTTGTGTGTAGCCCTGGCTGTCCTAGAACTCGCTCTGTAGACCAGGCTGTCTCAGAGTCAGAGATCCACCTGCCTCTGCCTCCCAAGTGCTAGGATCAAAGCTGTGCATCACACCCAGTGTTTGATTTGTTTTTAAATTAGTGAATGGCAAACTTTTCTCCTATAGACCTTTTTTTTTTGTTGTTGTTATCAAACTGGAAGTTTTGGGAGTAGCTTCATATTAACAGTGTTTGCTTTTACATCGGGAAAGTGAAGAGAGACTGGACTGGGAGTGTTTACTAGGCACGTCTCCCGCTGTAAAGCTCTGCTTTGGTATTCAGTGTCTGCTATCAGTGCTATTTTTACTTTTCAGCCAGATTGGAAGGTGTCCAGCCTTGTAGGCATGTACATTTTGTCTATTTAAGTGCTAAACTGTTCCCTGGAGATTCTACACTAGAAACGAGTGATTCAGATTTGTTAGGGACAAACATACAATTATTGGAGCAGGAGCTGCCTTCTGCGATTCCATCGACTCGGGAGAATTCCCACTGTTTGGGAGTTCCAAACGGAGCCTCTGATGGGGTGTGTTCGAGTTTGAGCTGGCTGAAATGCGTTGTTGTAGTATCTCTTGTGAGCGCTTTGTTAGTGTGCCCGTGCGCCATTTCTCACACCTTTCCCTTCTCCTGAGACCCGGGCTTTTCCTGAAACCGTTTGGTCTTTGGAATGTGTAACTTGTGTTTGAATGAACAAGGCTACTTGCAGTCAGATCCTATAATACAAAATGGGAAGAGTTGCTCGTCATCTCCCTCCTCCCCAGGGGAGCAGCAGTACAGGAAAGCGGACGTGATTGTGCCTTAGTGTGCTTGTATGTGCAGAGTCACACATGATATTCTGTACAGGTCGAGAGATGCCTTACTCGTGTGGAGGTAAAGGTTGGAGAAAATGATTTTAATAGGTAATTCCCTCTCCTCGCCGCTCCAACACAAACGTGTGTTTATACTGGGTAAGTTATAGATTGTGTGATTTGTGCATGTGTGCACGCTCATGTATGTGAGGCTGGAGGTATTGCGCGTCTTCCCCGTCACTCTCCACCTTACTTTTTTGATACGGGGTCTCTCGCTAAACCTGGGCCTCATCGATTGACTGGGATTACAGGTGCACGATGCTGTCCTGGGCGTCCGTGTAGGTGCAGGGGATCTGAACTCAGGTCCTTATGGCTGACACAGTAAACACTTTCAGCCATCTCTGCGGCTCTGTTCATAATGGTTTTAAAGTATTACCAAATCCATACAAAAATCTCACCAATGGCAAATTCTTTTTTTTTGTTTTTTTTTATTATTATCAATGGCAAATTCTAAGGGCAATTATAGTAGCTTAATTTCTTTTTTTAATATTTATTTATTTATTATATATGCAATGTTCTGTCTGTGTGTATGCCTGCAGGCAAGAAGAGGGCACCAGACCCCATTACAGATGGTTGTGAGCCACCATGTGGTTGCTGGGAATTGAACTCAGGACCTTTGGAAGAGCAGGCAATGCTCTTAACCGCTGAGCCATCTCTCCAGCACCCTTAATTTCTTTATTAAACACACAAACACACTTTAGCTAAGATTCCCTCATGTTTCCTGAGGCCCGAGGAGTGTGATGGCCCCGGAAAGAGAAAAGTTAACTGAGCCACACAGTCCCAGAACCCTCTGCTATTTCACAATTGGATCATAAGGATACCTATGGTATTAGAAGACCTAATTATAGTTATGCTTCATGGCGTAATTACAAGCTTCTCCTTCCAGACACGAAAATTAAATAGTGAAGTTCTATGCACATACGTAGCTCCAGCGGGAACAAACCCTGCTATTTCCTAACATAAGAAATACGTGTAAGTGAGCCCAGTTGACATTCTCCAGCCGGACACAGACTGGGAGGAGGAGAAGTTGTTTCTTCCTCCTCCCCTGAACCCAGAAGACCGTACTGATGTTTACAGCGGAGCCCCAAATGCCAGTGGCCGCCGCTTCCCTTAAGGACAAAACAGACAGAGTCTGTGCCGTGGTCTTTGTACAGAGATGAGCTGGTGGGGACGTCACACGCTCGGAGGTCTCACAGACAGAGTCTGTGCCGTGGTCTTTGTACAGACCTCCCTGCCTACCTAAGTCCTGTCCTATCAACAGGCCAAGGCAGTTTCTTCATCCATTAACCAGTTAAAGCAACACATAGACAAAAGGACCTCCTCTACCATGTAGACGCCAATAATAAATAAATAAATACATAAATAAAAAATAAATAGAGAAAAGGTGATTGGCTAGCATGTGAGGACCCGGCTGGAGCCTTGTAGGAGAGTTGGCCCGAGGACAGATGAGTCTGCCCTGGGATGGAGACATAAACTAAGCCTATTTGTTTTATTTTGATGCTTTCGGGAATTCTGTCCATTTTTGTTTTTGTTTCTTTTGAGGCAAGGTCTGTTGACGATTCACCAATTGCTGGCCTGGAACTCCTGGCAGTCCTCCTGCTTCAGCCTCCCCAGTTGTGGGAGTAAAGACATTAACTACCATGTCCTTAAGGAGCGTGTATTTTCTTTGAGGTAGACTTGCTGAGCACAGATGAGCGGAGAGGGTGTGATCTGAATCTCACACATGCTACCAGTGTCCAACACATGTCCTTAAACAAGGACTGGCGACCGGTCAGTGGGGACTTTGGTGATAGATACCACTTTGTGTGGTCTGCTTCGGAGCTCTCTGTCACGGAATGGCCACTTAAGGTGGCTCTCAGCATTCTATTTTAGGATGAGTAAATTGAGGTGGTGAGAGGTTTACCAACCTCTTGGAACTTGGAAGGGTGGAGCTGGGATCTAAATCTGGCCTGAATGACCCTTCAGATTCTGCCCCCGCGGCCCTCTGTACTTCTCTGTGCCTGAGACCCACTGCTATCCTGTGCGCTGAACTCTTTAAACGATGCTCGGGTAAACCTGGATAGGGTGGAGTCGTCCCTGCGTTATCCTGCCACCAGGAAGAGAGAATCGTCCGAACATGCGGCGAAGGCTTTCCTTTTCCGTTAACTTTCAGTTTCAAGGTAAAAGCTGAAAAGAAGATTACCAAGCAAAGGGAGTGTGTGTTTGTGCATGAATAGTGTATGTACTAATCTAGCAGGGAATAGGGAAGGAAGAAAAGGAGTCTGGGACGAGAACCCACGTGTCTCTAGGATTGGCAAAGGGGGGGGGGTTTCTAGAGGAAACCAAGCTTGAGGTAATTTTTCTGGCTGTGGAACTGGGTCTTTTACCTGCCTTGAAGTCTTTTAATTTTTATTTTTCAGTAGGTTTTATTTATTCTTTGGCTGAATCCACCCCATTGCCTATTCCTACTTCTCCCACTCCCCACATTCCCCTCTCACCTTCATTATATATATATATATATATATATATATATATATATATATATATATATTTTTATCCTGTGGAATCGAGTTACTGCCGTCTGACGGAACCAATGCCCCTGTCTCGATCTTGTGCAGTGACCACAGTCGCTGTGTGTTTCTGCGTGGAACAGCCGAGCCGTGTCACACCTCACTGCACCCCTTCCGTCTTCCGGCTCTTACGTCCCTCTCTGCTGCTGTGGTGTCCCCTGAGCCTTGGGTGGTGACATACATGTCCGTCCCATCAGGGCTTAGCACTCCTGCCTCATGGCCTTCAAACTCCACAGAGTTTCCCTAACGTTTTGTGTTATGCTTATCTTTCGTCTGCTTTCCGGTAGTAAAAGTCACGGAGGGAATTTAAAAAATATACACTTTCATTAATGTGCATAATTATTAATGTAATATAAATTATATAATATACATATATAATTTATGAAATTCTTGAAGAATTTCATATATGTATATAATTATGTATATATCATTAACCCCTTACTCCTCCTCCTAAGTACTGGGTCACTCCCCAACTTTGTCTCCCAACTTTGTTCATTTTTTTAAAAGCATTATGTTACTTTAAATCATGTGTATGTGTCTGTGTCCATGAGTGCATGCCACATGTGTGTGGGTACCTCTTGAAGGCTAGAGGCATTGGATCCCCCGGAGCCAGAGTTACGGGTGTTTGTGAGCTGCCTGATGGGGCATTGGGAATCAAATTCAGGTCCTCTAGAAGAGCAGTATGCTCTCTCAGTTGCTAAGCCACCTCCCTAGACCTCCCTGCACCACCTCCTTCTTTTTTAACCATTGAATTCAGTATACGATATTCATATACTCAGGTGTGGGGCCATCCACTGGAGTGTGAGTGAAATACCAGGGGCCACACTCTGAGAGAAAAAGTACTCTGCCTCCTCCAGAAGCCCCCAAGTGTCGGTAGCTGCTCAGCTAGGGGTCCGGATTCAGAAGCCGTTTCCGCTTTCCTGATGGGATGTGGACTGGCTCGTTCTTGTGTGGCATACACAGTTTCAGTGAGCTCGGGAGAAGCGGTGGTTTCATCAAGTCCAGAGACACCGTTTCTCTAGTCTGCCCCGATCTCTGCCTTTAAGATGGTTTCTTTCTGCCGGACAGTGGTGGCACACACCTTTAATCCCTGCACTTGGGAGGCAGAGGCAGGTGGATCTCTGTGAGTTCAAGGCCAGCCTGGTCTACAGAGCAAGTTTCAGGGCAGCTGGGGCTACATAGAGAAACTCTGTCTCAAAACAAAACGAAGCAAATCTTTCTTCCCCCCTTTCAAATTGGTTCTTGAGTCTTAGGGGTAGGAGGTATGACATAGATGTCCCATTTGTGGCTGACTGTCCATAATGTGTTCTCTGTACTCTGATCTTGTGTGAATTTCTATGTTCAGTATCATACACTGTACAAAGAAACTTCCCTGATAAGGCCAGAGATATGTACTAATGTATGGATACAGAGGTACAGCTTCGGGGGTAGTTTGATATTATGTCTCCTTAGCAAAATAATAGTAGTCCATTTACCTCTAGGGCCTAGGGGATCCCCAACTGTGGAATTTGGCCAGCTTTATAGTACTAGGGATGCATCCCCCCTTAAAACCACCCAGAAGGCAAGCAGCTGGTTACCCATAATATTCACCCTACCATTGCACCCTTGGGCTTATCTTGCCATGCTGGTCATTTTTGCACTTCACAAGGGTCAGAGCTGGCCCAGACTATTTTTTGATACATACACCCTGTAGCCTGCATAGTACTTTCTGTAATACCCATGAAAGCTTAGCCAGCAGGGAGGAAACTTTCTGGTTAATCAGGAAGCAATGGCAATATCCCATATTGTTTGGTGAATCTCCGGGATGTCTGTGACCAACTGGCGGGGATATATCCCATACCTGCGACCTTTTATTTGGCCACCTATGGATTCTGGTAGGAACATTACCTGCTCTGTAGGGTAGCTCCAATTAAACTCTTTAATGTGAAGTGTGCGCTGTGTATGTATATGTGTGTGTATGTGTGTGCACATGTGTGCACGTGTGTGTGTTTTATAAAATAGGTTTCTATATGACTTTTCCAAACATCCTTAATGTTTGTTTTCCACCCTGTCTACTTCCTTCTCTGCCCTGTCCTCCCGTCTCTCTCCCCACTTAAACCCTCCCCATTTCCCCTTTCCTTTCTATGTTGTCTGTGTTCCACACCCCTCCTAGATGATCTATCTTTCCTTTTCAGTGGCCCTTTTACAGTTTCCTAGAGTCAGCAGGTACTTCAGATTAAGTACACACGAATCTGAAGGGTCAACGCTAGGTAAGAGCCGTGCATGTGTAAGAACATGTAGCGTCTGCCATTCTGGGCTGGGTGGTTTCACTTTCCAGTTCCCTGAATTTCCTGCAGATTTCATTTCTCCTCACGGCTGAGTAGACTTCCACTGTGTCCAGGTACCGCATTTTCCTTATGCCTTTGTCAACAGATGGACATCTGGGCTTCTTCCACGTCCTGGCTGTTGTGAGTAGAGCAGCAGTGAACATGGATGGGCACTTGTCTCTCCGTTAGGATGTAGAGTGTTCTGGGCCTATGCCCAGGTATGGCTGGGTCAAATGGTAGATCACTATTTCTAGTTTCCCGAGGAGCCATCGCCCTTATCTCCATAGTGACCTCACCAAGCGCATTCCCCTGGTGTGTGAGTTTGGTGAACACTCAGAGGTATCTCTCAGCCATTGCATTCCTCCTTCTGAGAACTCCTGTTTCGTGCCATCGCTGTTTCATTGGGTTGTCTTCTTGGTGTTTAGTTCTTTCGCATTCTGCCCCTCTTCTCACCCTGTCCCCTTTTCTGTAGCACAAACACACATTGCACGTTAGTTCTGTGCTTTCCCAGCTATACAGTGTTCATATACACATGCGTGCCTGGATTTTTGTTGGCTGTCGCATAGTTACTTTAACAGATTTCTTCCTGCAACTCCCAGTGTGCGAAAAATGCCGTTCTATAGTTTATATGCAGTTCAAGTCTTTAAAGAGATTTATTCATTTTTATTTTATGTGCGTTAGTGTTTTGCCTGCATGTATGTCTGTGTGCAGGTTCCAGATTCCCTGGAACTGTAGTTACAGACAGTTGTGAGCTGCCATTTGGGTGCTGGGAATTGAACTCAGGTCCTCTGTAAGAGCAGCCAGTGCTCTTAACCACTGAGCCATCTCTCCACTCCCTCAGCTCAGTCTTTAAATGACTCTACCATGCTCTGTTGGGCTAGACTCTGTTCTTTGATGTTAGGTTGTCCCTAGTTACTCAACGATTCACTTGGTACACTGTTGCATGGAGAGGAACCACTTGTTCGTCCCGGCCGCCCAACTTGCTTAGCCCTGAAATAACCACACAGAAAGTGTATTAATTAAATTACCGTCTGACCATTAGTTCTAACTTCTTATTGGCTAACTCTTACACATTAATTTAACTCACCTCCATTAATCTGTGCATCGCCACGTGGCAGTGACTTACCCGGAGGATCCATGGCTTCTCTCTGACTCTGCTTTCTTCCTCCCAGCATTCAGTTCTGTTTTCCCCGCCTACCTAAGTTCTGCCCTATCAAAAGGCCAAGACAGTTTTTTTCTTCATTAACCAATGAAAGCAACACATGAGCAGAAGAACCTCCTACACCAGTACACAGCTCATTTTTGTAGATTCCTGAAAGTCGTGTTTGTAGGTCACAGCTTCCATGTATTTTAAATGTTGCCACATGCTGCTGTCCTGCCTTTCAGTGGAGTCTGAAGCACGATTAATAATAAACTCAGAGAAATTGGGGTTCAACCTGAAGGTCAGAAATGCAAAATAGCCAGCCACTGGCCCTTACCTTGACCTCAATCCAAAAATGGCTATCCTGTTACTCCAAGAATCTCAGAATGAGGCTGTATCTGAGAGCTGTCTCTTCCTGTCTTAAAATTGTCTCTAGTTCTTGGATTAAAGGCATGCACCACTACCACCTGGTTTCTGTGGCAAGCTAGTGTGGCCCCTGGTTTTAAAGGTGTGTGTCTGTAAGACTGGCCAGTGTGGCTGTTTTACTTTTCTGACCCTCAGGCAAGTTTTATTCATTAAAATACAAGTGAAATGCCACTACAGAAGTCTCTTGGTCTGTGTTGTACCAATGGTTCCGGTATACTCTGGAAGGGTGCCCGGGAAACTTAATGGGTGTTATCTAAGGATAGGATCAGGCTGAGGATGTGTAAGGAGCAGAACCACCAATAACTTCTTGTTTTCCTGAACATTTCCGAATGGGTGTTCCAGGGAGAATCCCTTGTTAAAATGCTTGGGATCAGATATCTTTCAGATTTTTGGGATATTTGTGTAGAATTTTGGACTGAGCTTCAAAAATGTTCAAGCTTTTTCATAGTATTTTAGATTTGGGCTGGGCTGTTCAATTCATACCACAGTTTTTAGTGCTGAAAAAAAGTCTCATATTAACTCATAGTTCTTAGATAATTTAAAAGATTACTTTAGTCTCATTAAAAAAAGAAACAATATAATTTTTTAAAATAAAAGTACATTAAAATTTAATGAGTGTGTTTGTGTGCCCGTGTGTATGCATACGTGCGCACATGTGCAGAGGTCAGAGGATATTTTGTAGGAGTTGATTCTCTCCTTCCTCCATGTAGGTTCTTGGGATTGAACTCAAGTCATGAGCTTGTCGGGTACCTGAGCCTCTCAAGGCCCTCATTTTTAATCTGAAGATAAAAGAACCGATTCTGGGCCCATTCTCATGATCAGAGCAAATTGCAGATCCTGGAAGCTAGGTCTCAAGGTGCCATCCTAGCACCCGGTGCCGTCACCTTCATTCCTGCCTCAGCCCAGGACTGCCAGACTGCCCGTTGTGTAACTTCGGAGAAGTCTCTATGTTTAATTTATCATTTTAGGGTGTGTGCTTTAAAGACATGGGCCGACTTATGGGCTATGTAGCCCTCGAAGTTTCAGACTGTGTGAGCCAGTTGTAAACACGGGTTCCTTCTATTCTATGTGCGTGTGATGTGTCTTAGATGCTGAGAGCTTGGCAAGCTTGGAACCTGGTCCTCTCTTCTCAGCTGGAGATGGTGTACTCAGTATTCTGGAACCTGGTCCTCTCTTCTCAGCTGGAGATGGTGTACTCAGTATTCTGGAACCTGGTCCTCTCTTCTCGGCTGGAGATGGTGTATGCAGTATTCTGCATGTAAGAAGAATCAATGTACGTTTTATGAATATTTAAGAGTCAGTCAATAGTATCGTTTAAAAACAGTCTTCTTGAGCCTGGAGTGAGGACTTTGGAGCTAAGATTGCTGGCTGCTCTCCCAGAGGACCCGTGTTCAATTCCCATCACCCACACTGCAGTTGACAGTTGTCCATGATCCAGCTCCGAGTGACCTGACACCCTCACACAGATATACATGCAGGGAATATATCTGTGTGAAGATATTCCCTTTCGTGTTTTCCTTCAAATCCTCCACTTCATCTTCTCCACAGCCTCTGATGTGTCTGTCACCCAGCAGGTTTGCACAGATACTATTTCCAAGTTGCTGCAAGAACACCTCCTGTGGGAGTGTTCCTGCTTTCTTGGTCTGTCTCTCCTTCTTATCTGTCTCTCATGGAGTCTCCTCTTTCTTCTTTCAGGCCACCAGCCCTGCCAGCATCTTCTCTAGGTGTCGGTAATGGCCATTGTTCTCACCGAGGTCCTGACTAGGTCCTAGACCCTTTTGTCTTGTTTACTGTCACGACTACCCTGTGATCTCTGCTTCCAGGACAAGTGAGGAATCACTGTCCTCTCTTTGGCAGAGGGACAGACAGCAATCTTTTGATTTTTTTTTTCATCTGTTGACTTCCTACCCACTCTCTTGAAGCTGCCATGATTTCTTCCCCATAATTTTGAAGTCTCTTTCTAAAGTCCCCACTTACTCTCTAGGGATGATGTCATCTCCTTTATTTCTTGAAAAGATCCTGGACAGGGGTCACAAATTGAAATGTCAGCAGGAGGTGTTGAGATGAGATACAGGGACTATAGCAATCTGTAAGTGTGGTCTGTCTGGATGGGGAGGGGAAGGTATGGTGACCTTTGCCCCTGGGAGGAGCTTGGGCATAGTGTGGCTCCCTCTTCTCTTTTCTCTAGAAAACCCAGTGTCTGTTTTTCTGTGTGAGCTCTGATCATGTTGAGATCATCCTGTGTAGGCCACTGGCAGACAGGCAAATAGTCAACACCTAGCTTCACTTCCCTTTGCCACATAAGCTCTCATTTTGTACCCAGCTCTGTCTTTACGGGGTTCTGTGTTTTCTTTCCTGTCCCAGGGGTTTCCTCCTTTGCCGGCGACTTTTTCTTATTTCTGTGTAAGAACTCTTAAGCTAGTCCTTAACACTCTTTGTGCTTTTGTGTTGGTCCTGGTGATGGAACTCAGCTTGTTGGGATGGGAGTCTCTCCATCGCTCCTTTCCCAGCCCCAGCTGCTTACCTGTGTCCTCGGGGCCTCATCTTTTCTCTGTTGTGGCCAACTGAGTTTATGGGTTTGCTCTGGATGGATGATTAAGACAGGGTCCCGTGTAACCAGACAGGCTTTGAACGCCTGTATCCCTTGAACTCCGGGTCCTTCTGTCTCTTGACTCCAAGTGCTGTGCCTACAGGCATTCACCATCACGCCAGCTATTGCCTTACCTCTTGACACACTTTCCATATGTTAATTATACAAGCCAGTGTGTTTCCTTGTGAATGTCCACGACACCTATAGCATTCTTTATACTTATCCTTTCTGTTTCCCCCTCTCAACCCCACCTCCCAGGATCTCCTCACTCCTTAGCCCTTACTCGAAGGCAAGCTGTTGTCATTCTTGAGGTTCTGAGATTGTACTAACTTGAATTTTCGTCTTTGAACGTAATTTTACCACCCGTTTTTACTTGTTCATGTTGTTGTATCCCAAATACTTTATCTCAGAGATTTTTATCACTGTTCATTGTACTGTGCTGTTGCCCCTGGCCCAACTCCACCTCTGGGAATGGGGCTCACTCCACGGCCCTCTCGCCCATCCAGCTCCTCAGTGCCTCTTCCGCTGTTTCAGAGTGGCGTCTTCCCTCTAACTTAGCTGCTATTTATATCTTCCTTTGAAGACTTTAACTTAGAAATTACCTAGGTGACTTCTCCTTGTCTTCCTCTGCTCTCTCATCTACCCACGTTACCCCGTGGAAAGCCCAGCTGGTGACTTCTCCTTGTCTTCCTCTGCTCTCTCATCTACCCATGTTACCCCGTGGAAAGCCCAGCTCTAGCCAGGCTACGCCTTGGCCTAGAAAACCTCTAGAGCCGCGAGACAGCAAAGCTTACTGCCTTGCTTGCTGCCGTTGTCAGGTATGTCTGCACTCTTCTCTCCCTGTCCCTCCGGATACTCTAAGCTCCTGCCCACTGGCATTATGGCTGTTGCTGAACACACACCTTGGACTCTGTGCTTCTTGGCTACCTTTCCTTTTTCTTCTTCCCATGCTCCCTTAGCTACATTAGATTCTGCATCACCTCTATGTCCATCTAACCTGTCATCCCTTCCTTAGTAGGCCCTGTAGCTACCTTTAGTTGTGAGCTACTGTTCCATATTGGCTTTTTCAGCTTTTCGTCTGTACGTCTCCTATGCCATCTGTCATTAGTTCATTTTGCAGAACATTTATAAACCTCTCAGTCTCTTCCTTGGAAAGATTCTGTGCTTTTTAAATTTTATGCCCAGTAGAGAGGATAATGAAGTGGAAGGTACTGAATGCCGGTTTTAATTGAAAATTCACGATACTAATAATTAAAGCATAAGACCGTTGAACTTTTTTCTCTTCTTCCATCTCGGCAGATTAGAATTCATGAAGTTTTCCTTCTTCCGAGTGTCATACGTGGCACATGACAAGCACTCGGTCAAAGAGAAAACCTTCCTTGTCCCCATCTTGAATGCTTCTTCTTTACTAAAAATCATCTCCACAATTGTACCCAGGGACAGCTGTCTGCAAACCATGGGCGATGACGTTATCCTATAGCCAAGCTGTTTTTTTTTCAGAAGCGTCATGTTGGACAGACATTGGATTCAGTAATAGAACAAAAAATTAATGTCTTCATCTTTTAATATTCTTGGCTTTGCTTTTTCTGTCATTTGATAAAAGTTCTAGTTAGGATAATATAACTCGTGTGTGCTTTCTTGTTTTTAGAATTCTATTTTCATTTCTTTATCTTTTTCCATTTTCATGTATGCTTGTGTATGTGTGCATGTTTGCATGTGTGGTGTGTATGCTTGCCTGTATGTATGGGTACATACATATACATGTGTGTGTGCATGCTTGCACGTGTGTGCAGATACACATTGTATCAACCTGTGTGTGCGTGTGTGCACACATTAGGAATCCGAAGTTGATAACAAGAACTAGTCTCCATTACTTTTCTACTTTATTTCCTGAGGCAGGACCTCACAGTCAAAGCCAGAGGTCCCCAGTATGGCCGGTCACCGTAGACAGCTTGCTCTGTGGATTCTACCTCTCCCTTTCAAGGCTAGAATTACATGAATCCACTTCTTTTGCCCGACAGTTTCTCTTATGACAGGTTTGAGCTTTCTCTCCAGCCCTATTTTCACATGATGATTCAGTAATTTTAAAAAGTCAGTTATTTATATACTTATATTTGACACTGTTCATCACTGAGAAAGTCAATTTATATTGCTTTTTTTCTTATTCTCACGTATGTGTGCGTGATGTATGGGAGTCACAATTTTGTGAAGTTTCCTATGGTCATATGTGCTCCTGTTCCTAGTTCCTGGAAGTCACGTTTCCACTTTGTGGAGTCAGTTTGGTGGAACCACCTCAATAACTGCGCATCTGCTCCCACATCTGGGCACGCGTAATTGGATAAAGACCATCGGGAGGGTGGCTGCTCTGTGGATAGTAGAAGGAATGGCCTAGTTGGAGGAACAGATCACAAGGAGTATGTCTCTTGGGCTGTATCCTGCCCTGAGGGCTCCATCCTGGCCACCATGAAAAGAACTACACCCTTCCCCGAGATGATGGACTGACACCTGAAACTGGGAGACAGAGCACATGATTCTCCCTTGTTTATGTGACAAGAAGACGTGCTTAGCCAATCCACCTTCCATGTCCTAAACCATTGGTAATTCCCTGGGCCTGTCTTTCCGAATGTCCTAAGAAGTGGACCACACTGAGGCCTAGGGTTCATGCCCATAATCCCAGCACGTGGGAGGATGAAGAGGAAGGATCAAGAGTTCAGGGCCAGCTACTGATAGATGGTGTGTTTGAGGCTAGCCTGGTCTATGTGAGACTTTTAGTTAAAAAAACAAAGCCAAACCAAAATTAATGGGTAGTTTTGACATATAAACCCTTTCCATCTTTTCATAGAAGTAGCATCATTGTGAGAAGTGCATGCTTCTTTATCATTTCTCCAGCTTTAAGCATAATGTGGAAGCTGATGGAAGGCTATTATAGATTTAAGACTTTTGGTAACCTTTGCCAGTTTCCTATTTACTCTGCTGTGCAAGCATTTAACAGTTTGTCCTGTGTTAAAGTGAAGAAGGAGGGAAGGAGGGAGGAAGGGGAGAAAAGCTTTGGTGTTGGCTTTGATTGGTATGGTTTTAGGAAGTGGGCTAGCCTTTTTTGGTGGCAAAGGCTTTCATGTAGACTTGGCTCGCAGCGTTTTGTTATTTCCTTTACCAGGGATTAGGGTCCTTGGGTAGGAAATGTTTTAGCCTATATCCTCCTTAGAATTGTGATGGAGTCTCTTGAGGTTTGCGAAGTTTACCTGCTTCCGTCTTTCATGGACGCAGGATTTAGGGGAGGAGTCTGGACTGTGTTGGGTCAGCTGCAAAAGCATTCAGAACAGGCCGCCCCTTTCCCAGATCTGTGGGGACCTCGCTGGGATTGGTCTGCTGGTTTGTGGCGTTCTCTTGACGTGCTGAGTGTTATATAGTCGTGAGCTGAGGTCACTGACTTTACTAATGCATTCAGGTGTGTGCGTTTCATAGGGACCTGAGTGTTTTAACTTCATGTTTTGAGAGGCATGTTTGCAGAAGCATGTTTTAGCTAACGGTTTGGTGGAAGAGCTTACTTCTGCAGAATGCCTTGGGTGTAGGTGGGGGTGTCTTGGGGTGACAAGCACCTCTTCCTTGTTTTAGCAGGGAGTCAGTGTATTTCACAGTCTTTCTGAGCATGTGATGACCGTCAGCCATTTGTGACCCAAGTCTTAAGAGCCCACTCCCAGTGTGGTTTAAACTGGGTTAGACACCAGCCTAGTGTATTTGATCTGACCTCCTCCACACACTGTTCCAGCCACAGGTTTCTAGGATTTTGGACTCAAGGGTGTCTTGCCCTGGAATCCGTGACCCTGTGTGTTACCCTTCCTTCTACCTTTAGAAGCAACCATTCAGCCCCCACCCCATTTCTCTAAGGTCCAGCCCAGGTAGCTCTTTCTGCTTGTCGGTTGTCTGTGAAACCTTGAACAATTCTGCCTGCATAGGGACCAGGGGAGGAGGTGGGGTAGGAAGTGGAGGGCAGGGGAGGAGCCTCTCCAATGCCCATCAGTCATCAACCCCTTTTCAGCACAAAAGGGCAGTGGGTTACAAGGAGGTGACACATTTCCTCCAGAAGTCCTAGCGAAGGCAGGAAGTGTGGGGATGATTCAGGAAGGGGTCATCTTCCTGTGCATGGATGGGCGGCTGCGGCTGCATTGAGCCCTTATTGCTAGGCTGTGAAGAACAGTATCTGATGATTTCTGCCGGTGTCTGTGCCGCCTCTCCCAGGTGGAAGTCCCTTGGGAATATGGGACCAGGTGGGTACAAATCTGGGCACCGCCTAGGCTTAGTGGAGAACGCACATGCTAAGATTGATGTTGGGCAATTAACTTGATTCCTTGACTACTTACGGCAGTAAAGAACATGGTAGCTTTTATTTCCTTAATACCCTAAGATTAGGTCTAACCATGGCATCAGAAAGGACTTAGACCTGCAGGGAAGTCCCATTTATATTATTTTCGATGTCTTAGCCAATTAAGAGGGACGTTTTATTGTGTTGATATAACACTGAGAACTAATAAGCCTTTTGAGGTTTGATTGCATTTTATATGGCTTGTCTAACATTAGATCAATGTCTTTTTAGCACAGAGATTAAGAGTATGAGCTGTGCCGCTAGATCACCTGGGTTCTGACCCTGACTCATTCACCACTCAATCTCGGGCAGGTTACTCAATTTCTCTGCCTCAGTTCTTTGTCCAGTTGATTTCCCACTTGAAGTTTTTGTCTCAATTAAATTGACTGATTTTTTTTGTTTATTTACTAAAGATAAAGCTCTCAGTATCTGGTATGTATTTTCCCAGTAAACATTAGTGTATCATAAATGATGTCATCAGAGCAACCAAAGTTTGAACAGGTTTGGTAGATACCAGGCAGTGTCACTGAACAAGGATTGGTGTTCCTTATTTGAGGAGGAGCACACTTTTTCTTAAAGGGGCAGACACTACACAGCTTATGTCCTTTGGACCTTACAGGCTCCGTTGCTCTAGTAAAGTCTTCATTGCATCTTGTAGGCAGCAGCTATGGACGGTATATAGATACGTGGACATAACTGTATCCCAGGCAACATTTGATTGACCCTAATAGGTGGCAGGCCATGTTTGGTTATGTACAGACCCTTGCCGTGGATAACTTTAATCATATCTGCTTCCATGGACACCGAGAGGGCTGGCTTTAGAACAGTCATGAATGTGTCCCTTGAAGGCGACACAGAAGTCTCTTATTTAAGGGGTTGGAGCATTTTCTTAGAGTTTGAACCTGGGTTGTGGAAAGGATCAGGGTTTGTTTTATTCAGTGGACACAGATGCACACTGTTCCTTCTATCATCCCCATATAGAGAGGGTTTGTGGGGCAAACAGAAACCGGTCTGTGATTGTGCGTGTTGGTACACTGCGGGTTTTTCTCTCAGGCTGTGTGTATGGGTGTGGATCTTTTATTTCTTATTTTTTAGTTTAATAACGAGCTCTTGTTTTTAAATTGAAGTTGCCAGTGGGCCTTTCTGTGAGGGGTTGACTGTGTTGCTGGGTTTGTATTTATAGTCTGGGTCTGTGTGTGAGGAAATGACCAAAGTCGAGTGCATTCCATTGAGACTACTCAACAAAGACCATCTTTGACTCAGGGAAACAGGGCCTGTGATGAAAACTCAAAAACCTAATGATTAGTGTTTATCAATGTTTCTATGTGTTCTGTCCTGCCTGGGCCAGATAATCAGAGCTTTGTGCTGAGGGCCAGATTAGATACTCCCTACCCCTCAATCCAGAGAGAACTCCTCTGGAGTGGGTTCAGGCAGCGCTTAACTTCCTTGTGGCCCCCTTTGCATTTTGAATGTTTTAAAGCGGGTATTGGAGAACATAAGTAGATTTTTCTTCTCTTATCAGAACCCTTACTGTGTGTCCAGCAGAGAGGTCGCCGGTGTGGCAGTGGGACCCAGGAAGTCACTGCTGTGGGAATCATTATGTCTTACTCTTTGTCACGGAGCTGGTTTTCCCATCCTGCAGTTCTGCGGTGTTGTGATGAAATGCTTGAGACTGGGTAGGTTATAAAGGAGAAGTCTTTCTAGGCTGGAACTAATATTTTCCCAGAAGGGATCCGCTAGAGATGGGGCTGTGGCTGTAGCTCAGTGTAGAGGGTTTGCCTGGCACGAGCCTGGTTGCGTTCCCCAGTACTGTTGTTTAGAAAGGAGAGAGAGGATTGGGGAGGTTAGGCTTTGTGTTTCAGTTTGCCGTGTGTGCTGGCTCATTGGGTTTTTCACACTGGTTGAAATGCTCAGTATTGTTTGGTTTCATTGCGCTTAACATTTATTGTGATTATTATTTGTATTGATTATCTCAGTCCTTTCATAAGCAACTCAGTGAGTCACTTTTAACCAAGTCGTGGGAGGGGATCTCTGTCTGTCTCTGTCTCTGTCTCTCTCTCTCTCTCTCTCTCTCTCTCTCTCCTATCTAACACAATTTTACATACTTCCCACTGTCACACATCCCCTGACTCCTGCCTCTGTTCTCAGAATCACCTTCCAGCTGTGTTTCCTAGAAGGTCACTCTGAAAGTGGTTTATGGGACTGGAGAGAAGTCTCCATGGGGAAAGTTCATCCTTCTGAAAGTGGTTTATGGGGCTGGAGAGAAGTCTCCATGGGGAAAGTTCATCCTTCTGAAAGTGGTTTATGGGGCTGGAGAGAAGTCTCCATGGGGAAAGTTCATCCTACTGTTGCAGAGGACTCCTTAGGTTCCCACAGCCCACATCGGGCCGCTCACAACCTCTTAGAACTCCAGCTGCAGGGAATCTAAATATTTTAAAAAGAGAAAATTGGTTATCAGTTCAATTTTCATTTTGGAGTGCAGCTTGATCTGAAAGCAAGGCTTGTCTTTATGAACACCACCAGTTGCTGAAAGTGTGCCTATGAAACTGATTTTAGGAAAAGCAAAACATACAGATGCTTTCTTGGTGTGACTTTGTAGGGTGTGAGAAACTCCTTAAAGATCGTCTACACCTCCATTCATGCCTAAAATGTCCTTGCCGGTGAAGCGTTCTGTGTCAGTGTTAAATACCTCTCCCTTTGGAGCTCTTATAGAGGAGGAGAAGAGAAAAGAGGAAATAAATACCTTCAGCTGGAGCTGGTCTTGGCTTGCCTGCTGGATTTGGCTCCAGAGGTAACTGTGTCAGTGCGTGTCTTGTTGGGGGTGTGTCATCCCCTGTACACACTAATGTGACGTTGCAGGACATTGAGCATCTTAACGTTTTTAGTTGATTAGTGTTTTATTTTCAGACAGGTTCTCACACAGCCCAGGGTGCCTGGATTTGTGAAGTAGTATAGGCTGGTGTTGAACTTGCGACCCTCTTGCTTCTGCTACTCAAAAGTGTTATGACTTTATAATCTTCAGTGTTGAGAATGCCACTTTGCATAAATGTATGAAATGAAACAGTGGAAGTGTGTTTAGTACTTTTTATGAAAAACTTGAAAATTGTGTTCTAATCCTGTCAAAATTTATTTTAACAGTCAAAAAAAAAAAAAACAAAAACGGAAAGCAAGCAATTCAAACAGAAATTAAAAAAAAAAACCCAACATTCTAACACAATACAATCTAGAAATACTAATTTGCTACTTATGTGCTGAGGAATAATGGGAAGAAGATATTAAATGTCTTTGTTTTTATAATTGAGTCATTATACTTCTACAAGAACAGAAACCTTTGTATGTACGATAAAAACTCTTCAGTTCATAACATACAATAGTCCTTTTAAACTTTAATCTTTGAAAGGAAACTTTTTAATGTGAAAGACAGTTGAACTACATCAACAAAACATTACACAGAGAAAGCCAGAAAAGAGGTGCTTGTGTTTCCAAACTGCTTTCTTGGCTTAAATTTATTCTTAATTTTTATTAAATAAATAAGCATGTGATTGATGGTAGAAGTGTAAAACCCCAAACTTCATGGCTTTGGAGTGACTGTTCTACCTCTGTAGAGGTTCACACATGTAGAGTATGGAGGTGGACATGCGTTTGAGGAACTTCCTTAAACAAGCTCTGTGTGTGTGTGTGTGTGCTAGTGAGAAGAGATTGATTTTATTAAAGACAATCTTGAATCTGAGCTGAGGTGTCTCAGTCCATGCTTACAGGTACTCCTTCATGTGAGGGCGTGTTTGGCACAAAGAACGAGCTATGTGTTTGTTGTCAAGGCTGAAGTCATATAACATGCATGAACTGAATGCCAGAAACATTCAGATTTGTTACATGTTTGAATTTGAATTGGTTTTTGGTCATCGTACGTTCTGAACCTTTTATTGCTGCCAAATTTTTCATGACTGTACACTCAGTTATGTGACCCCACATGGGGTGTGTTCTAAACAGCGCAGTGACAATTTACGCAATGTTTGCACAGTAATAAGCATTACAGAAACCTAGACATGATTTGGCGTATATAGAACGGCGAGTGTGGGCCATGCACAAGTTCTGGGTCTTTTTATATAAGGGCCTTGAGCATCCTGAGATTCTGGTCTCTAGCAGGGGGTCCTAGAACCAGTAGCTGGGCAGATATAGACTAATATATTATTATATTAGTATAATAATATAAATGTATTCTAAAGCTGTGATTCATGTATTTGCCCAGCAACTGCTCATAGAGCACCCACCATGAGCTGACTACTTTGGTGATAAATATTAATGACTATTTGGGGCTGTCCGTAGCTGGGGTACACAGAGTAGCAAGGAGCCACAGGAAGAGAAGGAGGTGCTGGATGTGAGAAAGGGATCAGGTGGAAGGCAGTCTTTCACAGATTTTTAATTTTTCATAACTCCTGTCATATTATGTTTATGTGCTTTGTTTATATAACAGTTTCCACCTAAGCCCCTTTTCCCACTGGGCTATGATTTGAAATTTGTTTTAACACGAATTTTATTTCTTTTCAGTACAGAACTTCTATGGACCAGTTTGCCAAGGGCGTGTAAGATTAGAAGAGCTGAGAAAAATCAGCGTTGAGCTCGTTTTTCTGTGAGTAGGCTTACCCCGTAGTCATTCATTTCTGACATCCTTATCCCTGTAGTTAGCGATCTACACATCCCATGCGAGAACTCCCAGCACACCCTCTCCTTACACACTTCTAACCGCTAAGAGCAGCCTGGCAGGCATGGGGCGTGTGCAGGCTTAGACATGCCGGTCTCTATCTGGTACTGAGCAGGAAAACACAGGCCTGGTAGCCCATCAAAGGCACCACCTTCTTCCTTCTCAGGTGCTTTGTTGCCTTTTGCCTTCACACCCTGTGTTGGCTTGTCCCCAGGAGTGAGGCTGCTTGACCCCTTGGTGACCCCGCAGGCCTAGGAATTGTTTGCTTGTGGCTCCCTGGCCTCCTTTCTCCCTGTTGGTGGTACGGTTGCTGAACTTCTGCGGGGTGGTCAGCATTTAATTGCCTTGTTCAGCTTATTCCATGAGTTCTTCTCCTGTGTTCTTACTTTATGCCAAGTACTGACCCTGCTGCCTTATCACCAGGTAGGCAGTGAGTAGTAGATATTCAGCGGCTGAGAGAAGGGGGCTGCTGAGGGTCAGAGCGCACTGTCAGTCATCCGGATGGTGGATGTGGTCACAGTACTGTCTGGCTTGGACTGCCGTGTCCTCAGTAGTGCTAGAGTGCTGTTCCTGTCATGGTGGTGGCAAGGCGCTGGTGTGCCAGGACGCTGGTGTGCCGGGACGCTGGTGTGCCGGGACGCTGGTGTGCCGGGACGCTGGTGTGCCGGGGCACTGGTGTGCCGGGATGCTGGTGTGCCGGGGCGCTGGTGTGCCGGGACGCTGGTGTGCCAGGACGCTGGCCAGGACGCTGGTGTGCCGGGACGCTGGTGTGCCGGGACGCTGGTGTGCCGGGACGCTGGTGTGCCGGGGCGCTGGTGTGCCAGGATGCTGGTGTGCCAGGGCACTGGTGTGCCGGGACGCTGGCCAGGACGCTGGTGTGCCAGGACGCTGGTGTGCCAGGACGCTGGTGTGCCGGGACGCTGGCCAGGACGCTGGTGTGCCAGGACGCTGGTGTGCCGGGACGCTGGTGTGCCGGGACGCTGGCCAGGATGCTGGTGTGCCAGGGCGCTGGTGTGCCGGGGCGCTGGTGTGCCGGGACGCTGGTGTGCCGGGACGCTGGTGTGCCGGGACGCTGGTGTGCCGGGACGCTGGTGTGCCGGGACGCTGGTGTGCCGGGACGCTGGCCAGGACGCTGGTGTGCCGGGACGCTGGCCAGGATGCTGGTGTGCCAGGGCGCTGGTGTGCCGGGGTGCTGGTGTGCCGGGACGCTGGTGTGCCAGGACGCTGGCACCTCCTGGGTTGTGATCCTAACAGAAATATGATTCTGATCCTTCTCAACCCTGACAGGAAGGAAGAGAGGGAGGGAGGGAGGGAGGAAGGAAGGAGAAACATTATTCCGTGTTAGAGTTAAGAGATGACTGTCCCTGAATCTCTGTGGCCTTGAGAAGCTGTACTACTAAGGGCTTGAAGTTTCACCCAGAGAGACCAGTGTGTTCACGGAACCAGTGTCACGGGTGAATCCATCTGAGTGAGCGGCATCTCCATTAACAGCTGCTGGTACCGCAGCTCTCCTGCCCTTGTGCTCCCAAGAATAGCTGTGTCCTGACTGCTGGTGTTTTTGTAGAGTTTGCTTGCCTTTAAAGTCCATGACTAGAAGCCTGCAGTATATATTCCTCTGTGTGTGGCTGGCTCATTCAGCTCAGTATGTACGTGAAAGTCTGTTATTCAAGTGGTTTACTTTCTTCATTCCTCGCCCTGGTGGTATCTAATTGTGTAGTTGCAGGGCACTTAGGTAGTCTTCAGTTCGTCTTTAATGCTGTGTATACATAGGACTTTCTAAAAATATTGAATTTTGTGTGTGTGAGTGCTTTTTCCTGCATGTATATCTGCATAATTTGAGATCCTGGTGCCTGAGGAGGTCAGAAGAGACCTGGACCTGGACATATAGATAGTTGTAAACCAACCTGTGGGTACTGGGAATCAAACCAGGGTCCCCTGGAGAAGCAGTCAAGGCTCTTAACTGCTGAACCATCTCTCCAGGCCCTTAGTTTTCATTTTGAGTTTGTGCATGTGTATGTGCGTGTGTGTGTACAGTGGCTATGGTGGTCGGAAGCGGGTGTTGGATCCTCCGGAGCTAGAAGTCCAAGCTGTTGTGAGCCTCGTGACATGGGTTCCGGGTACCCAACTCACGTCTTGGGCAAACTGCTAAGCTCTCTAGTGAGGTTGTGTGCTCATTCCAAACCCTCACAAGGTTGCGGAGACCATGGGCAGTCGTCTCTTAGCTCACTCTAACAGGGTCTGTCTAGGCCCCGTATTCACTTTTGACCTTCTGATAATTTCTATGTCTGTCTTTTGACATAGTGTGTTTTTTGTTCCTTCAGGGAACATTCAGCCATTTAGGTTCTGTGGAATGATGAGGAACAGACTAGACTTCTTTGGAAGCAGGGGTGTTGATTTTTTTTGTTGTTGTTGTTATGGCCAAGTGATCTGCATACTTCCCTGTGATGCTCTGACCTACTCGGCAGGAACAGATGTTTTCCTGGGTCCCCTCTGGTGCGCATGTGCTGTGGGAAGGCTGGTCCCTTGGCTCAGACTCATTTTGTTTCCTGGTACAGAAAGGGGTTGCAGAGGAGAAAAGAGCTTCCAGAGAGAGGTGGGTCTGGGCTACCCTGGAAACTGCCCCAACGCTTTGCACGCCAGATCTAGAGCCTGGGAAGGTGACATCCTGAAGGGACTGAGTGTGTAAGACCCAGTGAGTCGAGGGAGGTGAGCAGATGAAAACGGATGTGGTCTAGCTGGCTGGAGCTCAGAAGGAAAGAACAGTCTAAATCAGTCCACAGGGTCTGTTTTCTTGTCTTTAGAAAGCTTCGAAACACAGTCCCTAGAGTGTGAATTGTAAGCCAGGAAGTAACTGAATGAAATTACTGAACTAGGGAGTGGAGTGGTCATAAGCAGTGTGAGCTATTCCTTTGCTCTGAGGGGTTCTGTCTTTGGGTCACAGCTCTATTTCTTTCTTGCCCCCCATGACCCCTCGGTTGGCTTCTCGGCTGTAAAATGGGGGTGCTATCATGTCCCATAAATTTGCTGTTCAGTTTCGTGCAGAAGCGTTCTCAGGGCGAACACTGTCACCATGGTCATTATCCTTGCTGTGCCCCCACTCTTGTTACTAATATCATCTGTCTGACTGATGCAATGTAATCACTTTCATCTTTAAAAAAAATACATTATGAACACCCGATTGTGGCACACGCCTTTAATGCCAGCGCTTAGGCAAAGGCAAGCGGATTTCTGGGAGAGTTCGAGGACAACTAGATCTACAAAGTTCCAGGACAGCCAGGGCTACAGAGTGAGTTCTAGGACAGGTTCCAGAGCTGCAGAGAAACTCTGTCTCAAACAAACAAACAAACAAACAAATTCCGAGACTAAGCATGTGGAATGCTACCCGAAACCTCAAGCTGCAGAGAAACTCTGTCTCAAACAAACAAACAAACAAATTACGAGACTAAGCATGTGGAATGCTACCCGAAACCTCAAGCTGCAGAGTGATGTGGAGAAGCAATTGTCCCCGTGTCCTTGGTGTCACCCAACAGCCACTGTTGGAAACTTGTGTTGTTTGCTTGTGTCAGCTCCAGAGACCAGTGGAGCTGAATTCAGAGCGGGAAGGAAGGTCATTTTGCACATTGTGATTTAAGACATCACACTCTTAACTCTTGCTCGACATTTTATAGTGTCTTGATGGGTCAGGGTTATCCGAGGGTCTCAGAGAGTGACTGACTCCATAGACCACAGCCAGTCTGAGGTGTCTTTCCAGCCAGCCATAGTCTAGGGGTGTCCTCCTCTGTCAGAGCTGTAGCAGAGTTCATGATCTAACAAGCCAGCCTCGTGTGAGAAGGGAGCCTGTTGAGGTGCCTGAGTCAGAAAGAGCAGTGATTGTGAGCTTCCAACCCCAGCTGTCACATCTCCAGTGTATGGCTTCCATTTCTTCCTGTGTAGGAACCAAGAATTTGGGTTGAGACAGAAGCAGAGGCGGAGTATACGACCCCACTAAATGTGATATTGAGTTTTGTGTACACTTCTTTTTCTTGGTGGTAGCTTCTCTCCCGTACCTGTTCAGCATCAGAAGTCCTGGTCATAAGGGAGAGGGTGGTCTTATGTTGAAACTTGTGTTTGAGAGTAGAGAATAAGTGTCCAGACTGTAAGTGATACACGACTCGAGTGTGTAAATCCGTTTCACACTAATATTACTTTAGCCAACTCCAACATGTGTGATTGTTCTCTAAAGGGTGTGCATATTTTTGTCTGAACTAAACAATGGGAGTAAAAGTCCTTGCACAGCCATGCACGATGTGGTGAGATGATGGAAATTATACTTAGGTTTATGTAGTTATGTACTTATTTATCTAATGCCCAGAATGCATTCATTGGGGTGGTTCCTACTCTCGATTCAGGGTACTTTTAGTAGCTTCCTCCTGAAGGAACATCCTTCTGTAGGCTGACAGAAGACAGTGGAACACTTAACTCACAGGGCTACGATTTGTGCAAGGCTCACGGCCATAGTGACTTTATTGCATCTTGGGATTTTACATCCGTGAGGAAGGAATCAGGGCTCTTGTTTCCTTTCCTCTTTTGTTGAGGGATGAAGGAGGTCCTTGGTGAGAGGCTTATTTTCTGGGGGTCGTCATGGCTGGAAGGTTAATGTTTGTCTTTAAACTTTCAGTTCCCACATTGTAATTACACAGTTAATGTTCCATGTAAATGTTGGTTTGGTTTTGTTTAGATATTGAAGAAGTAAGTTTTTAAGAGCATCATTTGAAATACTAGCATTACCTGGTGCATGTCTTAATCCTAGCACTTGGTAGGCAGAGGCAGGTGAATCTCTGTGAGTTACTTAGTTTGGTTTACATAGCATGTTCCAGAATAGCCAGGGCTGCATAGAGCCACTCTGTCTCAGACAACAACTGATCCCCAAAATAAGATTAAATATTAGCATTAATGTGGCCGAGACAGGCGGATTCTGTTTTTGAGGCTGCATTGGGCTACATAGCTGGACACCATTTCCAGAAAAAAATTAAATTGAAATGTGATTGGATTGCATGGAATTAACAAAATAAATATATGTATTAGATGGTGTTTTCTCTTAATCATCATGACTGTCTTGAGCCTAACAGCAGGAACAGCACAGGAAAGCCCTGAAACCATGTAGTGCTTGTCAGTTTGGCCTGGGAGGTGTTCTTGCAACCTGGATATTGATGCTGTGTCATTTGTTTGCCTGAGAGCCTGATTAATGCCTTGGTTTCTCCTCCTTGATGCTGGCTCTTGCTTTCTTGGACAGTGATGGCTGTTGTTCCAGGTTATAGCACTTTTGGGGATGGCCAGAACCCTGTGTAAGAATGGGTGAGGTAGGCCACCCTCTCCACCTATGCCTTGGCCTTCTCTCCAGTGGTGTAAGAAAGGTCACAGGATTGGATGGTCTCCACCCACACAGACCTAACTGTGTCTCCATGTCGCATTTCTGTAAGCAGGCAGTTTGTAGCCTCTAAAGTAGTGTCACTCCCCAAGGAAAGCACACCCATGACTCTGTCTTTGTGTGGTGTTTCCCTACCCCCTTGCAGTCTTTATCACTTCATTCCGTGGGACTGAAGTTCTTAGCTCATGGCTGCTTTGTGTGGACCAATCATACTCAACGCAAATAAATTTTACCAAAACAACAAAAACTCTAAAAACAACAACAAAAGTAAAGATTGAAGATCCTTAATCTGAAATCTCAAGTGTTCCAATACCTAAAACTTCTTGAGAGGGACTGAATTTTGGATTTTGGAACTTTTAGGATTATAGATTTTTGGATTGGGGATAATCCATTGATCTAGAACCAGAGCCAGTTGAGGGCCTGTACGGGGAGATGCCACCTTGCTGCTGGGGTGTCAGTGTCTCCTGGACGCTGGTCACAGTGCTCTGCCGGGTGTTTTCCTGGTCAGAATGGAAAATGTCTCATGGTGTGACTCAGGCTTTTCCGTACCTAAGGTCTTGCCTACCAGACACCTAGGCTTCTCTTATAATCAAGTGGAAATTTGTTTGGTCTTTTTACCTCTTCAAGTAAACACTTGTGGGTGTGAGGAGGGTTTTAGAAATTCAAGTGCTGTTGCTTGTCTTGCCAAAGCCGTAGGAGTCTCTTCTAGATCTTCAGTTTCTTAGGATATTTTCAACCAGTGATGAGGAAATTCCTTTGTTGTCTGTGTAAGACAAGTGTGCTGGTGTATTGCTGCAGACAGAGAAAGAAACAGCTTGAATGTTTAACAAACAGAGAGAAAGAGAAAGGGGGGAAAGGGAGGGAGAGAGAGACAGAGAGAGAGAGGGAGAGAGAGAGAGAGAGGGTGAGAGGGAGAGAAGGGGGGAGAGTTTTCCTCTCAGGTCTTCATGCATTTATGTATTTAATTAGAAGACCATACTTTCTTTGTAATGCTGCTAGTTATAAATTCCCTTTTCTTTCTCTCTCCCTCTGTCTCCTTACTTCATTTCTTCCTTCCTTTGGGGGCTGGTGGTTCCTACACCATGGTTTCAATGAGCTAAGATGTTCCATTGCTTCAGACGTAGGAAACGGAGGGATAGATATAAATGGTTTGTAAATCCCCCCAAATGCAGCAGTTCAGGGCTCTGTGCATCACTGTCAAAGGATCGAGGCTCTGCCCCTGGGTGTCACCGTTCTTCGTACCCTGGCACCTGTGAGCTTCTTCTGACAAAATCCAGAGCTTCAGTTCCGAGTAGTTTTCACAGAACCATGGAGGCTCGAGCAGCAAGTCGTAGGAGGTATCGCTGTAGAAATTAAGGCGTCTTTGAGGTGGCGGTGTGTAATTCCTGGCTAACTATAGCACAATAATGTCCTCCCCGTTAGCATTTGTACCAAAACGCAAGTGTCACAGCACCGGCAGGTTTTCTTATCTGTTTTTTACTTTACTCCTCCCTTCGTCTGGCTCGGCCTTAGAGAGTTGGGGCATTTGACACTGTGATATTTAGATTTTAGAGAAAAGGCCATCAGCTGTCTTTCTGGGCTATTCTGGGCATTTTGGACTATATTTACTTTGGACCCAACTTCTCTTGCCCTTGTTCTTTGATTAGCTGTCCCTCCTCTTTGCCTTGGCCTCTCAGCTTGCTTGGAAGCTTTTCAATAATTCTGCACGTGGACGCCAGCTTTGTTCAACAAATAAGGCGTAGACTTTGAGAAGGGCTAGGACATGGAGCAGAACCCTCCACTGATGCCTCTGGAATCTTCAGGATTCCTGAAGCCGGGGAAACCCAGCTTCCGGTGCCTTGCGTTTAAGTTGTTAGAGGAGGTTAACTCTGACCCAGGGGCATGTGGCTCGTGAGGCATTCGCCAAGGTTTTAGATAACTTGGTGGAATTTGAATTGCCTTATTCTTCTTTTTTGGAAATTGTACAGTGTATTCTTTGCTTAGACAGGTGACCCTTCATATTATCCTAGGAAAATCCATGGTCTGTGAACTGGCTGCCCAAGGCAGAGATGACACAGGATTCAACAGAGACTCAGGTCCAGGACTGTGCAGAAGTGACTCATGGGGGAAGTGTGAGCCCAAGACAGGTACACCTCATCCTCTGAGTCAGGCAGAGGTAGCCATGGGCAACGGGAATGCACCTGGACCTTCTCAACAAGCAAAAAAACAGTAGTAGAGGAGCTAGGTGTGGTAGTAGACACCTGTAATCATAGCACTTGGAAGGCTGAGGCAGGAGGATGGTAAGTGTGGGGCCACACTGGCTTATGTATACGTAGTAAGGCCCTGTCTCAAAACGACAATATCACCATCCTGTTACAGGGCAGTGTGTGCAGCCCAGATGTAGAATGTGTACCTGGCGTGCACAAGGCCCTCAGTTTAGTCCCCGGCAGCAAAGGGAAAAGATATATATTAAAACGTGTGTGTGTGTGTGTGTATACACACATGTATATATACTTGTAAGTTTGTATATATATATGAAACTATTAGTAATAATGTCACCTAAGAAGTGGCATATGTGTCAATGATTGGCACAGAAACCTCAGCTGAAGTCTTTTGTCTTTTGGATTTTGAGACAAGGACTCACTGTATACCCAGGCTGGCCTCAAACTCACAAATTTCCATCCTCAGCTTCCTGATTTCCTGGGATTACACGTTTCTGCCATGTTGCTGGCTTGGCCAGTTATCTTTTTAATTTTCTTTAACCTTATTTTTATTTCTTGAGTGTGTGTATGTATACCCTGTATATACCACGTGTATGTATACCACGTATATGCCTGGTACCCATGGAGGTCAGATGAATGTTTTGGATCCCTTAGAACTGGAGTTACAGATGGTCGTGAGCCACCCTGTGGGTGCTGGGAACTGAATCTGTGCCCTCTCGGCTCCTCGGCCAATTATCTTCGTGACTTTGTTTATTCTGTGGAGCTTAGGATGCATGCCAGGGTCTCCTGGAGTCAGAGTGGCAGGTAAGGCTAGGTTGGCGCGTTCATGTCCAACTGGGCCCTTACTATGTTCTATGTTGGTTTTACCAGAGGCTTCCACTCACACTGGCCTCACCTCCCCACAGTTGGGAAAAGCTGACACCCGACCAACAAGCAGGAAATGATAGCTGTGGTGGGCCTTCCATCAAGGGCCTTCTCACAAGAGAGAACAACACACCCCAGCCCACAGCACTCCTGGCCACGGGACCAGGAAAACAGCAAGCTCTCCTTTGTAAGGCTGTGAGTGATTCTGACCACTGGACTACCAGAGTGGCGCAGGCCCTGGGGCTGGGTGTTGCTTCTCGGTCTGTAGTTTCTCCTCAGTTCCTTGGCCAGGCCTAGTCTTGGGAGATAGCCGGGGGCGAGGTTCTGCTCTACCGACCTGATGGAATTAGGGGTTCTTGTCTGTTGTCACCGCATGGAAGCGAAGGTCTATAAAGTTGGCATGCACCTGAAATGACTGTTTTTCTCAGAGGAAGGGCAGAGTTAATTTCCTGCCAGCCTCTAGTCACGGAGTTCTTGTCCATGAGTCCCTACTTCACTGTGCTCTATGTGTTTCTGTGTAGGCACCGTTTAATAGCTGACTCATTAAGAGTGAGCACTCGGCCAAGTGCATTCTGACCCATGGCTGTACGAAACGTGGCTAAAACATACAGTTTGTCCCCTGGTTACTCAACTCTCTTGACTTAGGCAACCTTTCAGCACCGAGGGGAGCACTTTGAAACAGTAAAGTCCTCAGTGACAAGCACACCAAAGGCAAAATCTTCAGGATACACCTTGGGAAGGGCATTTCACAGCATGAGGGCAAAGCTGAGCCAAGAGGCAGAGCCTCCATTGCCTGGAATATGCATGAGGGTGATCGCCAAGGCCCATACTCCCCGCCTCTCCCAGCTGGAACCATCCTGAAGGTACCTAGAGTAGTAGTTTGGGCTTGCAAGATGTTAGCGCTGGGGCAGGTTCATAAGCAAGACTGTGAAGACCCGTGAGTAAAGGGACCCCAGTTGCTGGGCCTGGATCACCCTCCCCCAGCAGACCAGCTATACAGGTCATGTGGCCCAGACACAGTTCCCCGTAGAAGCTAAAGGTTGTGAAAGGAAATGACATTCCATCCCAGATCTTATCTGCCTAAATTGTTTCCTGCAGATTAACCATTCATTTCACCAAGGTTTATCATGGAGCCTGTGTGTGAGAAACTGGGTCAGGGGCTTTGGAGCATGCAGAGATAAGCAGAACATCAGAGCCTTTGTCTGCCGGAGAGAAAGACGCGGGCGGGTGGGCGTGGGTTTCTGCTCTGATTTCCACAAGTCAGAGTAAAGTGGGCATCCAGACGACTAAAACCAAACGCTGCCCCAAACCTGCTGTAATTTAGCCTGAGCCTTGAAGGACACATCTGGAGATCAGAGCAGCAGACTGGGCTGAAGATTAGGCCGAGTTAGGGGCAGTTCCTGACAGAGGAAGTAGCGTGAGCCAAGGCCCTGAGGCAGGAGCTCACAGGAACAAGTGTTGAGGGGCCAGGCCGCAGGTCCTAGACCATAATAGCAAGGTGTAGTGGGGACTGTAGAGAAACACTGCCTTTCTACTTGAGTTTCCTTCTCTGGCTACCAGCAGCTGTGACAGGTTTCTGTCATGTGACAGCGGTTGGCAGCTTCTGAGCTCTGTAAACGTACGTGCCGTTAGTACTTAGACTAATTAATTAAGCACTCATTACAACGTTTTTTTAAGGTCAGTGCTTTTAGTATTACAGCTTATAGACAAGGAAACAGAAAGAACAGAGATGTTAGGTAACTTCCTTAGAATTCACAGCAAGTGAAGAGGACCTCAGGAAGTATTACCAACTCTGTTTTTTTAACCTGGGATTAGTTTCTGGGTGTTCTAAGCTGCTGGTAGAGTTCCATGTGTGCTGGTGTGTACATTTGTTTAAGATGGGGCCTACGCTTAAGCCATGCAGTCCCTGGTGTGTATGGTTCTCCATCTAAGGACTTGGCCTCTGCTTTTGATGTCGTACTGCCCAGAAGGAAAGGAAATGTCAGAACAACCTGCAGGAATTCTTAGACCTGGAACAGCGTGGTGAGGGACAGGTATACATTCAGTGAGTACTTCCCAAGGTAGACCAGATGGAAAGTCCTTCAAACTTGAGGCCATTGGAAGACTAGGGAGCTTGCCTCTGAAGAGCAGAAGTTCTTCTCCTAACCCCAGCAAAGCTAAGTACACTGAGATCTTGCCTTAGAAGAATGCCCTGATGCTCCTCTACGCTTAACTAGACCAGCTTGTGTGCTACAACTGCAAACTGGGCATTCCCTAACTGTGCACGACACTGGGAATCCCTTGGAGCCAAGGAATCCAGACAGTCCCGGGATGGATAAGGGTGTCTAAAGAGCTGCCCCATTTGTATAACCTCTGCAAGTTAATATCTTGTTCCAGTACTTTAAATATTCGTTTTAAAAAATGTGTATGGGGCTAAGATATTGTGTCATGAAAATGTTAGAACTTGAGAGCTGGACTCCCTGCTTCCTATAGTTTATTTTTCTTAATGATTTCCTGGTCTTTGCTTTCTTATTTTCTTATTTTTAAAGAATCAAAGGTATTCTCTTATGTAGCCTTGACGTTGTTATACAATAAATATTCAATCTTGTCATCTGTTTATAGCTACTACGATGGCTAGCTATTTTTGGTTGTCACCTTGACTCCATCTGGAATTAACTAAAACCCATGCAGCTCACTACACCTGTGAGGGATTTTTTTTTCTTAATTAAATCATCTGTAGTGGGAAGACCCTCTTTTAATCTGGATCTTTTGAGGTGGGACGTGGAAGAAGGATGCTTGCTCATTGCCTGCGTCTCTCTTGCTGGCCAAGTCCATTCCTTCACTGGCATTAGAGGCTACTTCTCTAGGACTCTTGGCTTATACTGAAGCCCAGCTGGGACATCCAGCCTTGTGGACGGAACAGCTACTGGTGGTTGTTCCATTGGTAGACAGCCATTGTTGGACTAGCTGGACCACATATATATGCATAAATGCAATTCATTCTATGTGCTGATTAATGGAACCATTAATCATTATATACTGTCCATCTTCAGGTTTTCCTATATGTTCTGAAAACACCTTTTACCTAAGTTTTGCTTAGCTTTGTGGATTTGATCAAGGATTTGGTCAGAGACCGTGAATTGCAGTTGGCCTCATGTCTCTGTAGTCACCATTTTGACCTTTCATGATCTCTCTGCCTTTTTAAATTAATACGTGTGTGTATACACACACACACACACACACACACACACACACACACACGGTTTTGTGACGCTAACATGTTTACTACCAGAAAGTTGTCTAGTAGAACGTTCTATAACCTAAGGTTCATCTGACCTTTGCTGTCCTTGTGGAGAGATTCAGGTCTAACATTGCTGGCCAGCCTATACTGCCTCTCTTGAACGTGTACGGTATTAGCTAGGCAGTTTTCCACTTGGGGGTGACTCTTCGACCACCTGCTTACTCATTCTCTGACAGCCCTTTGCCCTGTGGCTTTAGTGCCTGTTCCCGATCCCTATGTGGATGGAATTGCTGTGTTGCAATATGGTAATGAAAGTTCTGATGCCACTTTATTGGTAAGTGTTTCTCTCCCCATCCTCTGTTTGGGAAAACTTACGACCCCAAAGACTGAGCACATGGTACTAACCACTGGGACACCTGGAATGCCGTGTCTTCTTCTGTGAGAGTGGGCTTAGAGGAAAGTTTTATAGGGGTGTGAATGTGCGTGGGGTGAGAGCTCTTTTTATTTTAGAGGATTTTTTAAAGCTTAAAATAATGAATATTGAGGTAGAGAAGGAGACTGCAAGCCAATCACCATCCAGATTCCCTTCTAAACAGAGAATGCCGTGATAATGAGATTAGTTTCCTTTCCAAAGCCACAAACTGGAGAGATGCCGTCGGTGCCTCGGAAGTAGTTGCTTTATCAAGTGCATTGTACTGAAATAAAATGGCGTTAAATCCACGAGGTTCGTTTGAAAGATGGGATAAGACGGAAATTGTTTAGCAAGGGGACTTCTTGATCTAAGCTAATCATCTTCAGGGGGCTTATCCAAGGGCCTTTGCACCGCCTGGTTGAAGACATTCAGCACTGTTATCTGATGGGGATTTTGTTTCTTCTGAAAGCTGACCATTGTTCTCTTTGACTGGGACTAGGGGGTAGCAGGAAAAGACTCCTGGCAAGCAGTGCAACATAAAACCCACCTGTCATCCTGAAATTAGATACCGTGTGCGCCATGTAAATTCATCACTTGCAGTTCATAACGAAATAGTGTGCTTTTGAACAAATCGGCTACCCCTCCTAACTACGTCCTTCTTTAATATTGAAGTTAGAGTCTTAGCTTTGTCCAGGCATTCAGTTAGCATTGGCTACGTTCTTATTCTTTTGGGGGAGTTTGAAACAGAGTTTCTCTGTGTATGTAGCTTTGGCTATCCTGGAACTGAATATGTAGACCAGGTTGGCCTCAAACTCACAGAGATCTCCCTGCTGGGACTAAAGGTGTCGCCAACATGCCTGGAAGATGATTGTTCTTGTGTCTAAATAGCTTTGAACTCACACCTGCTCTTGAATCATGAATTTGCGTTGAAGTCTTGAGAAAAAGCTTTAGCCCTTGTTTGTTGGCAGATAACCCCACACACCTTACTGGGGTTCTTTTCATAGGTGATCTGTAACATAGTCACATTAACATGGCATACTTGTGTTTGCAGGGAGCTGAATAGCTTAAGTTTGATCACTTTTTATGCTGTATTCAAGATTATATTACAGTATTATGAAATCTAAAATATGATTGCGTAAGTTATACCTAGCTATTTCGAGCAATTCAGCCTTCATTTCAAGGTTGAGACACTTGAAGGAAGGGATTTAATTTTTAGTCATAAGGTAATAGATCACAAAATTTATTGATTAATGAGATTAGCATGTTCTTGAAAATGATAGTAATTCTATAGGAGACTTGAGGACTCAGCCAAACTCTTTTCTTCTGGTGGCCTCTCGCAGTTCACGCTTACTCCTTTTGGTACCAGCAGTGACCAGCCCCTCCCCTCCCCCACATACATAGCATTGGAGGACCTGCTTTATTTGGACCCATAACATATTGGACTAAAATGGATGAGGTGTGCTGGAATGTTTCCTATTGCTAAATTCATTGTCTTGTTTCTGGTATGTGGCATGCCACATAATCCCAGAGGTTAGAAGGAGTATGCAGAAGCCAGGCATCTTACTAAAGAAGTGGGCTTGTTCTTCTGTCCAGGGGAGGCGTGGACCTGATGAAAATGGCCGCCCCTGTTCAACAATTCCTGCTGTCCTCCCCCTCCTCAATAACCATAGATCTCTGTGACCTGAGTCCTCTCCCAGCAAATTACTTTGATTTGGGTTGAAAATATACTTGTTGAATTCAGAAGGCTGAATTCTTAGAAAACTTAGGTAGTGTTTTGCTTCCTAGATAGTATCTCTTCCCCCCACATCTCTTTATACTGTGTTTTGCTCCATTTTGTCTATTTTATGTGTGTTTTACTCATTCTTCACTAACTCAAACCCCATTTCCAGAAGGCGGCATGTATCCCCCAGCCTCCCACCATGGAGGGATGGTTTGGGTTGTATCCCCCAGCCTCCCACTGTGGTGGGATGGTTTGGGTTGTGTTTGCAGCAGAAGGCGGCTGTATCCCCCAGCCTCCCACTGTGGTGGGATGGTTTGGGTTGTGTTTGCAGCAGAAGGCGGCTGTATCCCCCAGCCTCCCACTGTGGTGGGATGGTTTGGGTTGTATCCCCAGCCTCCCACTGTGGTGGGATGGTTTGGGTTGTATCCCCAGCCTCCCACCGTGGTGGGATGGTTTGGGTTGTGTTTGCAGCAGAAGGCGGCTGTATCCCCCAACCTTCCACTGTGGCGGGATGGTTTGGGTTGTATCCCCAGCCTCCCACCGTGGCGGGATGGTTTGGGTTGTACTTCCTGCAGGAATTGAGCAGGTTTAGAGCTGCCACTCATGGTCATGGTTCCAACGTCACATGTGTGTTGTTCTCAGGTGCCCCGCATGCTGGTGGTAGTAGGTGGATGGTCCAGAAGGAGGTGAAGGTTAGAAACTCCCCTTAGGTGCTCCCAGACTTGATTTCCTCATTTGTGAGGTGGAGGAGAGAACAATACATACCTCTGAGGGATGGTTGAACAAGGGGCTTCCAAAGTTTAAAAATCTGGGGCTGTCAGGCAATGAATGAGTCATTCTTGGGGTTGGATTCTGTTGCCTCTGAGAGAATGTATCTTCCTTGCTGCCTTCTGGTGCCAGCTGGTGGTGTCTTGGCTAGAGTGTTCTCTCCTCAGTCGGGAGAAGACTTGTGTCCTCAGCCAGTGGAAGACCCACCGTAAGTTCAGGCAGGATGTGCCATATGAGTGAGAACCGTCCTCCCCGTGGTGGATGGGCACCGCTGAGGAGGTCTCCAGGGAGCTCTTGGCTGCCTGGCCTATCTCCTGCTGAGAAAACAAGAGCGAGTTAGGAGCATGTAGCCTTGGCATCAGTGGGCTTTGCTATTTACTCCCAAAGAACCCAAGCTCACGTGCCCCAAGTAGCCCAGCTACAGCAGAGTGCTAGGCCCATTGATATAAACACAGCACAGCCATATTGACGTGGCTGGGGTTCTACTCGCTGTTCCTACCCTCATCCCTCCCTCCATACTCCTTGTATCTTTCCTGCAGCCCCACCCTCTCTCCAATCCCGTCCTAGTCTCCTGGGGCTCCCAGGTAGTGAGGCTCCACTGTCAATCCTCTCTCCCCCGGTCCTTCCCCCTGCTCTCCTGGAGGCTTCTCTGTGCTCACCATAACTTCATCTTCCCGTAGCCTTGGAGGATTCTCTGGGGCCTGACAGTTATCTTTATTTTTTGGTGTTTTATGCTTGGGCAAATCTTGACAAATGCCATGTTTTTCATGCCTGACCCAGGCTGTATGTGGAGGAGGCACACTGGTCAGGTGGACTTCTTCCTTCTGAGTAGATTCAGGGTGCAGAGGGCTGTCATGTTGGCTACCTTTTTCTTTTTCTAGAAATGTCTCGAGTTTCTGTACTAGGTTGTCCAGTTTGCAGGGGGTCAGTTTCGTCCTGTCTTTTGGCCACCTATCCGTCCACTGCCATTGGCCGTTTAGATCCAGATTAGCTAGAGCGTCTGCTTGGTCAGAGCTCACATTGGTGTCCCAGGCCAGCGAGATGCTTAGCTTGCAGAACTGCTCCCTGTCCTCTTTCATCTGATCCTGTTTCCGGAAGAGTCTCCTCACATTCCCTGTCCCCCAGGAACCCTGGTTAGGAGGGAGGAGGTGGAGGGAAGGATCCCCGGAGGCCCTCTCTTCGCAGGAGGCCGTCTCTTCGCAGGAGGCCAGCTCTCCGTAGGAAAATGTGTTCTCAGTGGGAAAGTAGCCAGTTGAGAGGCTCTGGTTGGATTTGCAGTCGGACACAGAGTCTTCTGTGCCGCTGTCCTCACTGCTGGAGGGAGAAGTTGTCATGTCTTCCTTGACTCTGGGAGCTTCAGAAAAAAAAAATCAACACGTCATGTCGGAGAGGAAAGAGTCGTGTGAGCCATCCCTCTTTCTGTCCAGTCTAGTCCATCTGTGTGTATTTTCTGACTCTGTAAAAACATCTCATAGTGTGACAGACATCCTCTGGGCATCTCTTCTTGGAGCCTCTCGTTTGCTTGACAGTGTTTGCGAGAACTGTGTCGAAAGAGGGAAGATTGAAGAAGACAGGAGGGTGTGGGTGGAGTTCAGTATGCTTTTGGTTCCCGATCCTGAGATCAAGGTAACCAGTTTCTTAATAAGTATGTATTATCTGTGCACATATGGGCATATATGCATATACATATATATATATACACACACACGTTTCTCACATCAACTGAAATTTACTATTAAATGTATAATACATGGCTACTCTTTATTCTTAACTATTTTCCTATTAAATAGCCTATTAATATTTAATTTTCATTAAATTGCCTATTAATTTCTTACTAAGCAGTGTATCAATAATCCTTAGCTTAGATTATTAATGATCACTAGGTTACTTAAGTCTCTTTAAGTGGTATGTGGGGTTAGTGAACCAGGGATCACAAACATATAGTTTTATAATAGTTGATACCAGATTGCTTTCTGGAAAGGTGACTGCCACCCAAGCACCTATCCTCACACCGTCTGATAACATCTTTATTCTGCATTTTCCATGATCCCCCTGTAAATCGCGCTGGAAGACCACATACACACACACACACACACACACACACACACACACACACACTCACACTCACACACGCCCCTTGCACATGCCTCTGTCATCCCCCGAGGAGGGCTGCCCACAGGAGACGGCGCTTCCAGCTCCCACGACATACGTGAGGGTGTCAGAAACCCTCCAGACCCCGCGGCTTAGTGATTTAAGCCCAACCGCTTCTGAGAAGTTTGTGTTCCAGGACTGTTGGTTACCGCGGCAACAGAGAACCAAGCTGATGGTCAGAAATGTGTAAAGGGACAGGATCTATCCCTTCGGTTCCAGAGTATTCTGTGCACATCCTGCAGTAGGCTGGACTCAGTAGGATTCTTCCCAAAGGTCACAGTTAAGGCTCACCGTGGTTCACCACGTGTTACGCTTTGGTTTTCACTGCTGCGTTGGCCTCCATCTCTAGGTCTGTTAAATTAGGTGGTTGTGGGTGTTGATGGCATGATACAATACAGTCTTTGCTGAAGGCCGGAGAAGCATTTTCTGCTGTGCAGCAGATACAGCTTAGCGTGGCCCTCAGACTGCCCTAGGCGTCATCAGCGACTGGGGACCACGTAGCTGTGTGCTGGGTCTTGTGATGACCCCTTTACTCAGTTCTGAGTTCTCCTGGAAGGAACCCCGACTGTAACCATCACCGATTTTCTGAGGAAGGAGCCGAGGTGCAAGTGGTTCTCTGCACGGTCACCTTCCTAGACCATATCCTCAGGAACCTGGATTCAGACGGGCTGTGCTCATCCTGTCTCCCTGCACCCCCTCCTTACATCTGGGGAAAGTGAGTCAATCCACAAGCGAAACCACATCCTGGTTCCTCGGTGAGCGTCATGTTCCAGGAGACACGTTAGCTCTGCAGGTGCCCTACACGAGGACCACTTGTGCAGGGAAAGGCGTAAAGTAAGCACCCAGTTTCCTCCTCTGCGCCACACGGGCTAGGGCCTAGAAGAGTATTCCTCAGGCTTTCCTTGTGTGCACCGAAGAGGGGATGAGGTGAGGCGAAGCTGTGCTGCCTGCTTCCCCTGGACATAGGGCGTTGTGCACCAAATATGAACACCAAATATGAACAGCAGAGAGAAGAACGTGGCCCTGTAAACAGAAGGGCTCCAGAGAGAGCCCAGAGAAATCTGCATGCTCCATTTTTACCCTCCTTTGCTCCCTGGTGTCCTCCCTTCTTCTTTCCTCCTCTCTGGAGCTCTGCTCTGCTTCTCTTCCTATACATGTGCGCGCGCACACACACACACACACACACACACACACACTCACACTTTCCTCATTTTAAATGCACAGTTCAGGTTGTAAAAGTCCCTGAAACTTACTGTGTCTCTAGCTTCCGAGAATAAAAAAGATAGTCACTGCTAATAGTTTAATATATATTTATTTAATATGTTAATAAACATATTAATATATGCATAAATTTATTCAGAGTTTGAAAAATCCATCTTCATATCTCCCTTAGAATGGCGTTTTGTGAGTTCTACATGACACCCCAGCTTTTGTCTTATGTCAATCAGGGGTTTGGGGTCTTCAGCAACAATACCTATTTCATTTTTCTTTGTTTCTCCCCCCCCCCCCCCCCGAGACAGGGTTTCTCTGTAGCATTGGAGCCTGTTGTGGAACTCACTCTGTCGACCAAGCTGTCCTCGAACTCACAGAGATCCACCTACCTCTGCCTCTGCCTCTGCCTCCCTAGTGCTGGGACTAAAGGTGTGCGCCACCACCGTCTGCCTATGTTAGTTTCTTAGTTGGACTTGCTGGTCTGGCTTCTCTTGAGCTACCATTTTAATGTCTCTTGAAGCAAGACCACCCATAATAAAACTCGAGACTTCAACAGTGATAGTGGGCTGTGAACTTCAAGTAGTTTGGGCTGCAAGCCAGCAATAATAGTGCCTGAGAACTGGAACACTTCCTAAGGTCATTGACTTGATGGGGCTGGAAACCTCAATTTGTAGAGAAGAAGCTTCCGATTTGATGATTATAATTTTTGTGTCAATTTGACCAGGGGTTTCCAGATACGTGATTAACACTATTCTGGTGTGTCTGCTCCTGCCAGCTTGGCACCAGCCAGCACAAGCCTGAGACTACAGGACTCTCAGAGTTAGTGTCCTCGCCGAGTCTACAGCTAGCGTGGGAGCCACTGTGGAGACGTCTGTTTTGAGTGCTTTCTGCCATCCAGAGGAAAGAACCAAAAGGAATCTTTTGTCTGGGTGTGTAAAAAGAGCATTACCTGCTCTGGACACGTGGACAGAGTGCTGGCTGACAGGTCTCCCGTTGACAACTCTCTAATTGGGCAGTGTTTCTACCAACACCAGAAATGTTTGAAGGGGAACACTGGGGGGATGTAGGCTCCCCGGTAAACCTGAAGCCGAAGAGTAGAATTTCCTTAAGAGACTTGTAGTGAAATGCTTAAAATGCGGAAGCTCTTCCTCCTATCAAGTCCTCAGGGCACTGTGAGGGAAATGGGTGTGAAGTGAGGGCCGGCAGAAAGGTCCAAGGCTGAGTATTAAGAAGGAATCTAACTAGAGGCCGAGGCGCTGGCACCCAGTTCCCAAGTTAACCTTACCGAGAGTAGAGCTCGGGGTTGGGGGTGTAGCTCAGTGGTAGAACACTTGCCTGGCCTATGTGGAACCCTCTATTCAGTGTTCCGCACCACAGAAGTACAGCGTCAGGAAGGAGAGAGCCTGCCTACTGTGCTTCTTGTATTTTGGGAAATCAAACACATGGTTAAAAGTAACTGAGAAATAAGTGAAAATGGCTGTGAATAGCAGCAGGCAGCATGAGTGCCTGTTATAAATAATAATTATTTTCAGTTTCGTTAGAAGGGACCCGGAGTAAAACAGACAGGGAGCAGGCAGGGCTGCAGTGCGTGAGGCAGGATGCAGTTGACTGGCTCTGTCTGTCTCTGGCTGTTGTCACTGAGTACCACAAAGCCCTCCCTCACAGGCCCGCTCCCGGCCTTAACACCCTTCTGCTTCCCTCCCACGTCTGCCTGCTCCGTGCTGCCTGTTTCTCCCCAGCCCATTAGCACAGATAAAGCTTTTTCTGCATTTCCCCGAGGCTAAGAAAAATGAAGCCCTGGGAGGCTCCCCACCTCTGGCTCAGATCTCCTGCAGCATCTGTGAATAGATGCTGTTGTGTGCGCTCACAATGGCCTCCATTCATTTGAGGACCGGGGCGCACATCCCTGGGAAGACAGTTCATTGCAGCAAGTGCATTGGAGGCTGGTTAATGAAAATGATATTGATTGACAAATACTATAGATGAGTCTTTTAAAAATCTCACAGAGTTGAAAATGAATGCTAAAAATTATGTTTTAAAAGCCTCCACAAAATACTTAAGAAAAATCAGAAGCATCAGGATAAGTGTTTTAGGGGAAGTATTTTAAATCCTCTTGAAAACAGATCTTTCAGGGAGTCAAGGTAATTGGTAGTTGCCTGGAGCTGGGGCCGGGTATGGTGTTCCCTGCAGATGGGCAAGGCGACAAACCATCTGTTAGGAGAAGGCCGTTTGAGGCGCAAGTGTGATCATTAACTTAATTTTCTAATAGGCGCATAAAAAGAGGAAAGACTCTGTTAGGAATATTTCCTAAGTGAGCTCTCTGACGACGCAAAAATTCCCAGTCAAGCCAAATCAAAACAGGCTAAATTAAGAAATATCCAGGTTTAATGGGAGATCTGCACTCTCGGGTGGCCCCGAGGGGGAAACGGAAAGCTGCAGAAAAGCGACCCCCGGGAGGAAGAAAGGGGGACCACAAGTTCTTCTTTTGGTACCCTGGGTACCCTGGGGAGTGGTCCTGACCCCACCTCCAGGGAGGGGTCAGGACTGGCCTGCTGGGATTTGAAGTCCAGACCAGGCCTGGTGGCTGAGATAGATGCCAGGGACTGGGGCCTAGGCTCCCAGCCTAACATTCCGGACTATTTGGCTATAGGGGTGATAGAAAATTGGAATGGTATTTATGACAAACACTTAGGCTCTCTTGGGAACAAAGGACGTAGACTCAAATCTGGCTACTTCCTGCGGGTACGGGGTGATGTGGGGAAGGGGAGAGCCAGGTGTCCACATTTAGCGAGGTGTGGCTTGAAAGGCATCCCATGAACTGTCATCCCGGAGAAGGCAGGCAGCTGTTTTTTGGGGGAGATGAGAAGGCAGGTGGCTGGAAAAAAAGTTGTTATTGATAAAGGTGAGTGTGCCAGAATGAGGAGCAGGTAGGCCCTTCATTGCGGCATCCTGAAAAACCGGAGGGTGGAAGGTCCTGTCTGCTGGGCAGACCAAGTGTCTCGAGCAGGTGCCCGCTTGAGCCTGGAGAGATGGTACCAGCATGGGTATCCCAAGAGCTTGGCAACCGGGGGGGGGGGAGTGGTGGTGAGGATTACCATGTGAGGTCCTGTCCTTAAGAAGGAGAGGTAGGGAACGTACCCCACCAGTGGAGGAGTTTGAGCTGGGAGGTGATGGTCAAGGAGAAAGGGCCTACCATAAAGCAACTCAAAAGGGCTCAGGCCCATAGGGGAACATGGGCTGGCCCTGAGGCGAGGGCCAAGACAACCTGAATTTGGTGGAGAGCTTGTTTAGTTGTTTGATGAGTCCCATTGTCCAGGAGATGTGAGCTTCTGACAGGAGCTCCGTGACTGTGAGCCACCGCATCTGCTGTTTCCCTGGTGACTGGAAACGCTTCTATCCATCCTGTAAAAGCGTCCATGAGTGTTAAGAGACAACGAAGTTTTTTATGAGTATGCATATGGGTGAAATTAACCTGCCAATCTTTGTGCGGTTGGTGTCCATGAAGCTGGTGTATGTAGAGAGCTCCTTGTGGGTTGGCCTGGGCACACGTCTGGCAGGAGGCGTGAACCTGTAAAATAGAATCTTGGAGATGGGCGGGGTTAAGGGGCTCCAAGAAGTGGAACAAAGCTTTGGGGAAGCGGCTAAGGATATCTCCACCCAGTAAATGTGCTGGGCAAGCCAGTATAGCTAAGAAAGAGAGAAAAATTGTCCTACAAGAATATATGTAGGACAGTGGCAGAGTAATGGACTTACCCGCCACTTGTCCAAATGTTAGGAATATTTCCTAAGCGAGCTCTCTGATGACGCAAAAATTCCCAATCAAGCCAAATCAAAACAAACCGAATTAAGAAATATCCAGGTTTAATGGAAGATCTGTGCTCTCTGGTGGCCCCGAGGGGGAAACCAGGAAGCCGCAGGAATGCGACCCCTGGGAGGAAGAAAGAGGGACCACGTGTTCTTCTTTTGGGGGATCACTTAAGTACCCTGGGGAATGGTCCTGACCCCACCCCCAGGGAGGGGTCAGGACGGCCTGCTGGGATTTAAAGTCCAGACGAGGCCTGGGGGCTGAGATAGATGCCAGGGACTGGGGCCTAGGCTCCCAGCCTAACAGACTCGGGTACAGTTATTTGTGCTGTACTTCAGGTAATTCATATACAATATTGTAATTTCACATAAGATAAATGTAAAAGTATTAAGCTCTTTTGCATTTTCTCAACCAAATCCTTGATGTCTGGTAAGGTTTGTTTACGTTCAGATCATCCCTGGATTGGGCCTGCACAGCCCTCAGCTTCTGTGCTCATATCCATGGTGCCTCCACCGAGCAATAAGTCTCAGCAGTGTTGGTAGCGGTTACAGGACTGTAAGCGTTGTTAAGGTTTCTTGGACTGGACACGTTAAAAGGCAGCTTTGGTTATATAGATTGCATTTCGTTTTTCCTTTTTTTTATTTTATTTTTAGGTTTTTTTTTTTTTTTTTTAATAGGAATTTTTGAGACAGGATTTCTCTGTGTAACAGCCATGGCTGTCCTGGAACTAGCTCTGTAGACCAGACTGGCCCCTAACTCACAGAGATCCACCCGCCACTGCCTCCCGAGTGCTGGCATTAAAGGCCTTCACCACCACCACCCAGCTATAGATTATGTTTCAGTTAAAAGTATTCTGGCAAGCCTGCACTAGCCAATGTATGTTCCCTCCACGAATATGGATCAATGCTCTCCTGGAAGTGGAATTTGACAAGCCTGTTGTCAGATCCAAACAAGGAAAAGTTACCCACAAGCTCGTGTTTTCATAAACGTGGGGAGTATGTGTGAGCGAGTGAGAGTGTGTGTGCTCACTTGCCCGTGTGTTTCTGTCACCCGTGGCTCATGTGCATCTTAGCTTAGAAAGGACTGGTGGGAATTTAATTAGACTGTGCGGTTTTTAGGAGGAGGATTGGCGTGTGTTTGGCAAGATAAAGACAGGCACAAGTCTCTTTAAGAACGCTCGGTGGTAATTTTTGTAAACAGACTGTCATCTTCTCTTTTTGTTTTACAGCCAATTATTTTTTTTTCCCAGTCGTGTTAAAAATCACTTGTCTCTGACTTTTTTCTGCGTCTCTTCTGTACATCTTTGGGTGATTGTTTTGACTGGCTGCCAGCAGGTACCTGGGGGTGGAGGAAGGTGGAGCTCCTGGGCACGGAACATGTTGGTTAAGAACAAGTTTAACCTTCATGGCTAAGGGTGGGATGGTTTTGGGGTGGGACATGTTGCACTACTTGTAAGTCATATTTGATAGCTATCTGGATGTCTTCCCTTGTGTCTTGACATTCACGTTTCCATTTTGTCGAGGCTTACAGAAACTCTGGCAGTAGACAAATGACTTAAGGAGAGTAGACCAGAAAATACCTTCACTGTGTATTATGACATCTGGGCTGAAAGTAAAGTTCGGTAACCTTGAGATGTAATTCCGTAAGTTACGCGATAGGAAGACTAGCCCACTGTATTCACAGATAAATCCAGAGTGAGCACGGGACCTACCTGGTGGTTGTTTGAAGACTCAGAACCCAGAGACTGCATTTAAGAAGTGCACCACGTGCTAAATTACCCCTTTGGTTTAGTGTAGCGTCTGTCCCAGTGTTCTCTTAAACCCGGAGGCAGTTGATCCAAGGTTAATTATCAAGATGAATTTCATCTACAGGCATAAAAATTAAATTCTGATGTGTCTTGAAAGTATGGATTCTAATGCCCTATTCCTAGGAATTTCTTTCTGGTTAAATAGACAAGGAACAGGATCTTCCAGGTAATTGTGCGTGGTGAGATGGGGGTCTTCCTCTGGAGCCCACGCCGGCCTGGGAGTCATGATCCTTACAGGGTCTTCCTCTGGAGCCCAGGCCGGCCTGGGAGTCATGATCCTTACAGGGTCTTCCTCTGGAACCCAGGCTGGCCTGGGATTCATGATCCTCACAGGGTCTTCCTCTGGAGCCCAGGCAAGCCTGGCAGTCATGGTTTCCTTCCAGGTGATTTTTCTGCTTGTTGATTTCACCTTGAGAAACAGCTGGCCCAGAATAAGTAGATGTGGTGAATTCCAGTGAAAAGCAGGATCTCTATTGTGAATGTGTGCTCAGATCAGGTGGGCAATGCCACAGGCACTTGGCTCAGGGCAGGGGTAAGATTCGAGTTTTGGAGAGACAGACCTGAGATCTCACAGGAAGGGCTGCATTGCTGGGGAAGGGCGGTTACATAGATGTTGAATGCAGCTTTTAAGGATCAAGGACTCTTAGTGGAGAGTAAAATACAGCAGATAGATGGAAGCAGAAGGAGACCTTTCTGGGAATTGTCAGTGGTTTCGGGACTGGAGTACGTTTCCTTGTCCTCCTGGGTCATGGTTGTCCTTGTCACCACACGGTTTTCCCACTCCACCCTTAGAGTTTCTAGTTTCAGTAGGTCTGGGTGGAGTCTGAGAGTCTTTGGTCTTAATGGACTGGGTGTTTTATGGAAAAAAATCCACAGATTATGAAGGGAACAAATTATACTAGCAATACAGGGAAGGGATGATGCTTAGTCCGTCATGTGATCTTTTTTGTTTTAATTTATTTATTTATTAAAGATTTCTGCCTCCTCCCCACCACCGCCTCCCATTTCCCTCCCCCTCCCCCGATCAAGTCCCCCTCCCTCATCAGCTCGAAGAGCAATCAGGGTTCCCTGACCTGTGGGGAGTCCAAGGACCGCCCACCTCCATCCAGGTCTAGTAAGGTGACCGTCATGTGATCTTGACTACTTACCCCTTTTTCTTTCCTGTGAAACTCCTTTCCTCTCAGAGCAACTGGTCTCATCAGAACTATTCTGGGGGTGGGACAGGAATGCGGCCATGGAGAGTAGTTTAAAGACTCTCAGTTTAGAAGCAGCTTGTAGGCTCGGTGCTTCTGAACCCCTGATCGTCATTGCGTTTTCCAGTTTTATTTTTGAAAATGTAAATCTAGCCTGTTTTATTTTAGTACCCACGTGTGTTGAAGAGTGTTTTCACACATTGCTTTACAGAAGTCTCGACTCTAATACTGAATTCATGACCTTCCGCGTCAGATTTGCTCTTCTTACAAGTGTCTGCCGGTTCTTTCCTGCCCCAGCGGGGCATCGTCTTGGTGACTCCTCTCTCGTGCTTCCGTGCCTGCACCGTCCCTCAAGAAGCCCCACGGATTCTATCTCCTAAAACATCCTGAGCGGTATTTCCCCACTTCTTCTCTGGCTTCCCTCAGGAAAGCTAAGGAGAGTTTTCAGACACACAGGTCATGTCAGGTCACCTCTGCTCAAGGCCCCTTCCTTACATTCTTCTGTTTCGTAAGGTAGCTTCATATTCTCAAGATGGCCCTTCATGACCCGGCGCTCAGCACTGCCTATTTCCTTTGCAGCTATCCCCAGTCTGTTCTTGATACTCCAGTTATGCGGATTATTTCATTTCCTGATCCAAATGTATTTACAGCCTTCACAGTGGTAATCTTAGGACAGTAACACAGGGTATCATAGCAGTAATATCCATGGGGGGGTGGAGTGAGTGTGACCCTCTGAAATGACATCGTTCTTCAGATTAAAGCTGAACTATGATATCAAGAGAATGTGACCACTGGTCCAGAGAGAGCCCGTGCACAACCTGTTGAGTTTCAGCATCTGTTGGCCAAGGACGAAGGGCCTGCTTTGGGCAAATCAGTCAGGACAGCGGCCTGATGGCAGTGTCAGATTGCCTTCACTTAAAATAAGTCTGTTTGACCTGTCTCATAGGGGAAGAACCAAGAGTAACGTCTGGAAATCCCTGGGAGTCCAGTGATGTAGTAATAACAATAATATAACTTTTGCCACGGCAGCAGAGTGGTTCTCCCTATGACCAGTGCGACATCATAGCTGTCTTTCAAGCCACTGTGGTTGTGACTTTGCTGCTCACTAACAGCTGTGGCTGTAGTTGAAGATCAGGTGTGCTTTTCAGTCTGGAAGGTCCCGAGCTGCTGGCGCTGGCCGTCCTCAGCTGTGACTTACTACGTGGAGAGCCTCCAGCGTGCCAGAAACAGCATTCTTTGATCTGGCGTGTTTGCTCTTGTGCGAACGGCTGGAGGTATCCGAGACCTGGCAGCAGTAGGAGGGGAGGTGGCTCAGTTCTTGCTAGTCGTGAGTCATCCCATGAACATGGAAAGTGGATGTTTTCTTCATCGGTTTCGATGTTGATAGAGTGCTATTGTGTGTGGCTCTTTATGTGAGCCTCGATCCAGTTAGCCTCACAGAGACAGCTGGGCTTGATTTGGAGTCTTCCCTAAGCCAGAAAAACAATTATAAGTTGATTGAATTTTGCTCCCTTTCTGGACCCCACGGAATGTCATGGTGCTGATTCCCACAGTCGGCACCCCTCTCGGTCTGTGGTTGGTGACTGTCCTAACAGTCTAAACTCGGCGTCTAGAGTGGAGCTAGTCACAGTCTTGCTTGTTGCTTGCGCTGTGTTCTTCCTTTGCCGCTTGTTGTTGTTACTTGACGTCCTGCTTTGGTCCCCCCTTCTTACCTGTTCCCCGTCGTCCACAGAAGCCTCGTTTGGCTGTGCAGTTCGGACACTTCCAGCTTTCCAGTGTTTTGGATGGACTGTTTGTTCCAAGAGTTCTCGGCTGCCTTTTCTGGCAGGTATTCAGCTGTTGGGATGTTGGCCAGTGACTCCGTCAGAGATGTGGGATGCCCTTATCTCCTCCACACTCTTCCTTGTCTCTGGCTGCTCAGGGTCTCTGCCAAGTTCCTCTTTCTGCATCTCTTGGCGTCTGCCATACCCTGCACCTCAGTTGAACTTTTAAATGTACCTTATTCCTCATTGCTAAGTGTGTGGGTGTTGGGGTCACTAGTGCATACCTTGTTAGTCCTGGACACTGAGACAAAGGCCAGGTTTTGTTTGCCCATCCAGAGACCGGGGAAATTAAAGCTTTTCTCCCCCCTTTTATGTTAGTTAGCTTTTGAAGCACGATTAATAAAAACTCGGAGACTGATATTGGGGTTCAACCTGAAGACCCGAAAAGCAAAGCAACCAGCTACTGGCTCTTACCTCAACCTCAGTCTGAAATGCCGATCCTGCTTCCAGGAATCTCAGAATGAGACTGAGCCTGAGAGCTGTCTCCTCCCATTTTATAATCCTCTCTAGTTCTGGGATTAAGGGCATTCACCCCTGGGATTAAAGGTATGCACCGCCCGGTTTCTATGACAACTAGTGTGTCTATTGGTATTAAAGATGTGTGTTGCTGCTGTCTGTAAGGCTGAACAGTGTGTCTGTTTTACTTTCTGATCTTCAGGTAAGCTTTAAAACACGGCTCTAAGGCTTTGTCTTCCCTGACAAATAGTCTTAAATAACATTGTCTTCTGATAAGTCTGCCATGCCCGCCGGAAGTTGAGCTCAGGAAGAATGGATGACGTTCCTCCCTGTTAACATCCCTTGTCATCGGGACCACAGCAGGCCTGTGGCAGTGAGGAGGGGAAGGGAGCCAAGGGTCCTGTCTGCGTGTCTAAAAGGCTGCAGTGACCATTACTGTTACGGTGAAGTCGAATATTGAACCTTTTCTACTACACAGGGAATACAAGCATTTCCCCGGACAGAGGTCACGTCTCGGTTGCTTTGTTTGTAGCCCCTCGTTTCCTTCCCACACTGAGTACTTTCTAAACTAGGTGTTCTCCACAGTTGAGGATCGTTGGTTAACTTGGATTTTCACTCTGCGTCTCTCAGTCTCCTCGGAGAAAGTTGCCTCCCCTGGTACTGGGGTTAGCATGCATGTCCTTTGCCCTACTGGCCCATTTGCTGCTAATGAAACCTAATGGGTTACAGTCATTTTCTCCACCACTTTTACAAGGGACAGGCTGCTTGATTAAAATGGACTTTACCGTCACAGGGTAGCCAACCCTAAAGAAGCAAGCTGTGCCTTTTAGCAGAACTGATGTGCATAGGATCAGCCATCCCAGCTGGCTTTCACATGCAGGCTCCCTCCCTCGGCTGTGCCTCTCATGAGGTCATTTGGGCGGTGAGCCTATGCTTGTATCTGCTGCTAGTCATGGGAGTCTAATGCCCAGGACTAAACCTGCAGTTAGCCATCATGAGGACGGCGGAGAGCAGCTCAGGTTTCCACTATGCTGGGCTGTTAGAGGGGTTGAGGGTTCAGTCTCCATGGGGTCACTGAGTGGTCCTGGCCTTGACTTCTGAATAAACAAAGCTCACAGGATTCTGTCATGAGTTCCAGTTCCTCAGTTTTCTAAAACACTCTATCCAGGGCCAGATCTCCTATCAGAGCTTAGATGGGAGGACATCTTTAAAATGCTACCTGGAAGTTGAAGTATCAGGCCTAGTAGATTCTTTGGCTATGTGCTTTAGTCTCTCAAGCTGGTTTTTCAGGACGTGTAGGCTGTTCTTTGGCGCAGTCCTGCCTGCCTCTGACTCTTTCTTTTGGAGTATAGTATATACTGACAGACACCCAGCACCTCCCTGCAGACTGGTGTCTCCCTTACCGTCCCCATGCTTTTCATCCAGCTCTGTTCCCTGCACCGTGCTGAGGTCTTCGTCTCTGAGGTGTCTGATCTCTGTCCAGTCTTCCTTCCTGTCCTCAACTGTCTCAGCACCGATTTCTTCTGGTCAGCCTTAGTTTCCCTCAACCTCAGACTTCTCTAGCTCTACATCAGGGCCTACAACCAGGAGAGGAAAAGCGATGAGCTAGACAGGAAACCACACTTGACTGTGTCCCTGCAGGTGAGCACCTGGGGCACTCTGGTTCTGAGGTCTCCCTGCAGGTGAGCGCCTGGGGTACTGTGGTTCTAAGCTGCGCCTGAGTTCTCAGCAGACCCATTTGCTTGTCCAGATGGCACAGATGTCAGAGGTGGGTGAAAGCAGGACACTGACTTCAGACTTTCCTGTTGACTCTCAACCGGTAGGCCTGAAATTTGAAAGATCTTTCCTTGGGGGAAATTAAAACAACAGCAAACAGCTATGACAAGTTTCACTTAAACAAACAGTGGCTATGAGTTCGGGTTCATACTTATTTTTTATACTTAATTTGAAGTAGCAGCTTTGAAGATTATATTCAGTAATCCAAAGTGATCTTTTATTTTGCTTGAGAAACAAAACATCCATGTACTGATTTGGTGGAGGAATTGGTTAATAGAGAGACTTTGAAGACTTATTTCTATCTTTAAATGATGTGGGTATGTGTGTCTGTGTGGGTGTGGGTGTGTGGGTGGGTGGGTGTGTCTGTGGGTGGGTGTGTCTGTGTGTGTGGGGGTGTGTCTGTGTGGATGTGTGCATGGGGCCTGTAGAGCCCAGAAGAAAACCTTGGCCACTCTGTGACTGGAGCTACAGGGGATGCTGAGCTGCTGGATATGGGTGCTGGGAACTCAACTTAGGTTCTTTTCAAGAAAAATAATGCTGAGCCACCTGTCTAGCCCCAAGTTAAAGCACAGATTTTAAAAATAATTTTGTGTAAAAAGAAAAAAAAGAGAAAAAAATAATTTTGTGTGAATTGGCTATCCAGTAAACTCGTGTTGATTTGATTTATAAACCTGAGGAATGAATCATGACTAGGAGAACTCTGGGGGAAAGTAGGTCCTGGAAAGGATCCTGGGGGCGTGATGCCTTTCTCCCCAGTTCAGGCCACACTCACCACCTCTTCCCGTCCTTTTGACCTCAGAGGTCTCAACAGTTTTATGTCTCTGAAGATTCCATTGTTCAGTTCATTTTCCCAAACTGAGGAAATTAAGCAAGCTATTTTACAAGTTCTTGGAATTATGTGCCTAGAGGAAGATCTTGAGAGTGGGAAATGGCACTCTGATTTTGTGCTTTGTTGCCTTTGGAAGACAGGATAACATTAAAAAGACCATGATCATACATGCAGTGGGCATGTCCACACCCAACAGAGGGGTGGGATAGAACTTGAGGATCAATTGTGTCAGATTTCAGAACAAAGGAATAAGTGGATATGTCTGTTTCCTCAAGGAAAGGATTTATAATCCTTAACATTATAGAGCTATTGCCCAAACGTCCGGTCAACCGTTGTCATTTTCGTGAATTGATAGTGGCAGGTGATAGCTTGCTCAGCTCCCACTTTAAGTAACAGTCAGGTCCAGATATGAAGAAAGATTAAATTTATTTGGCTTAATCTCATTTCGCAAAATAGGGAAACGAGGTCTGGAAAGTAAGCCTGAGCCATGTTCTCCGTCAAGTCTCATGGCGCCCAGCTGTGTTGTCTTCCGCAAGGGGGAGGCGTTCCGCATCCTGGTCTCTGCTGGTGACAGCCCATGGCTTCTGCTGAGACCTAGGCATTTTCATGTGGCTGTGGCTAAAGATGGGTCCTACGGGCAAGAGAGGTGGCTCTGTGGTTTGAGCATTTACTGCTCTTCCAGAGGGTTCGGGTTCAGTTCCTGCACCCGTGGAGGCTCACAGACATCTGTAACTCTAGATCTGGGGTATCTGATGTCCTTTTCTGGCCTCCATGGGTACTGTATACATATGGTACGCAGGCTTATGTGTGCATATAAAGTAAAAATAATTTTGTTTTAAAAACGTGGCCCAGAATAACACATCATGTATCCACAGTCATATTGTGGGAGAAGTCCAAGTTTTCAGGAAAGAAACAGTTGAGGGTTTGGGACATTGCTTTCATGCGTCTACACCAAGCTTACTCTAGTGGTCTCTAAAGGGTATGACCCCCCCCCCCCCGAAAGAAAACCCCAAAACAAAAACCTGCATTAAAGATCAACTTAGTGATTATAGACAGTTGGAATGTTGCGGTTCCGGAGCTGCAATCCTAGACTGTCTTTAGTTCCTGGCCTGCCATCCTCATGGCTGTCAGGTAAAACTTGCTAACTTAGCAGACCACTAACCCAAACCTCTGAGTCATCAGACATCCTCTGGTCCTGTCGCGTGAGTATAAGTGAGCTGGCCTCATTCAGTTTTGTTCTGCTCTGGTAAAGGCTCACAAGTTGCCTGCAACACAGTCCAGTTACTTGGGGAAGTATAAACTCCATGTTCCGAAGCCGTGGCATCTTGGATTTGGCTAGAATAGACTTACCTCTTGCTCCCTTCGAGGTGAGACCTGTCTTCGGCACCAACAATAATGAGACTCTGTCTTAAAACAGATAATGCAAAACCAAACAAATCTAGTTATGCCCGCACTTCCTTCAGCTTTTCACAGCTTCACCGTCAACATTGAAAACCCTACCGACCAGTAAAGGCCTGGATTTGGTCCCCAGGCCCCTGCCTTTCACACACAAAAATGAAAGAACAGTCCAGTAAATAAATACTCCAGGATCATGAGGCAGACACTCCTCCCGGGGTGGATGTGGTATCTCCCCGTGGGGTAGATAAGGAAGAGTGGGCAGGGGCAGGCTGGGGGAGGTTTCAGGGATTGTTAGGGATGGTGGAATGTTGCAGGGAGGGAACTGGGATCAGGCCTGCTTCCTGCCTAGCTTCACGTGCAGGTGGAGTGCCACAGCTGGGAGCTCCCTGGCGGGAATCAGTATTCACACCGCTACTCTTTCAGGAAGGCTGAACCCAAGTGTTTGGAGATGAAGAGAATTCCAAGGTATTTTTAACACAGCAGAAATAAAAATCCCACTATATCATTTCCTGCCCTTATTTTTTTTTTAAAAAAAAAAATAACAACTCAAGAGACTGCCACATTAATTGGAACATATTCTCTGCTGACTCAGAGAACCCAAGCTTGGGGATGCCGCGTCAGAATACACACATAGCTAGAACAGAGATCTATCTGCAGAAACTGCTCCTGAGGTGGACTTGACTGGGAAATGAAATGGAGGGTACCGAATGAAGTGAAAGCTCCCAGAGCGTGGGTCTGATCCCGGCACCCAGGAGCTCAGTGAGAAACATCATTGACACCAGATGTGTGTGTGTGAGGAAACGCACCGAGTCACCCGGGCTGGATGGCGGCCCTGGTCCTACCAGGTACTACACCGTACGGAAAAGCCCGACGGTCGTGTCTAGCTCTGCCTAAGCTGTTCAGCGCCTATCTGTAGTCAAAGTGAATTCTCAAACTCCCTCCTTCCCTCTCCAGAATGCTGTTGCCAGAACCTTTGCTGAAATAAGAACAAAATCTAGGTCAATGACTTAAGACCTAACAGGAGCCGAGTCCATGGTACATTTACCGTCCTTTTGTATGTGACTCCCGGAGGTGACCAATGAATAACCGTATTTTGATGGATAGACAGCTCATACTAATTTATCCTCGTTATGGATCAACACAGTAAGCCTAGTATGAACTTCTGGAAGTGATGTCAGAGTCCCTAAGAAGCTCACTGTAGTAGATACTGGACCTGGTGAGCAAGCAATCTAGAGATGATTTAAAGCATATGACAGGATTAGATAGGTTCTATACAAACACCACATCTTCTACAGGGGACTCAGCAGCTGCAGGGGTGGGGGTGGGGCGGGGTTTTCCCATGACTCAGAGCCTGGTCCAGGCAGGGAGAAAACAGTACGTGGGACAGTATGAAAGGGCAGGGTGTGTCCAGAGGGCAGGTCGTACAGCTGTATGGGGAAAGGCAGAGATGATGCCCCATGCGTACTGTGCAGTTTGGGTTAGAATACAGGTAGGTGGCCCTAGTCAGGGCGTAGCAGTGGACAAGTTCTTGCTCCATCAGGGAGATGTATACCTGAGTACTGATTGGTAGAAATGAGCGTTCCTATCCCAGATCCGCCATTTATCCCGCTTACTCACATCTGCTTTTCAATAACAGCAGAGACCTTTTATTCAGGGGGAGAAAGAGCTCGTCTTACTGCGTAGATCTTTCCATTAGTTCCATCCTGGCTGCCACTCTTAAAATATTAATAGTGCAGAGCCAGGACAGGATTTCTCAGTTTTTTTCCATTGGCCTGTTTCCCCTCGCTGCTGCCGTCATCCCAGCGTGTCCCAGTTTGGCCCCTCATCTTAGCCATCATAGGAGTGATGCACGTGAAGGCGCCATTGCCAGTGCTCCTTTCCTCTCGCCTCCCGTTCTCCATCCATGCGTGTCTGCGTGTGTGTTTATATGGGTGGTTAGAATTACGAGTATCTCATGATCTGGTTTGTAAATATTCGGGGAGCTCTTAGAGTGCTTGTGTTTATGACAGGGAAGGAACCTGTGTAGGACAGTATGTCATGGCTGGAAGTGCTTGAAAATCCTGGAGCTTGAACTTCTGGGTAGCAGTGAAATACTGTCGTTACAGAAATCTCCAGCATGCATACAGATGTGTAGTCAGAACAGTGGGATGTACTATACTACTACACTCCAGCGTGCAGACAGTTGTTGTAGTCAGAACAGTAGGGTGTACATACATTTCTCAGTAACTATAGTCAAGCCTGGCTTTGGTTCATGTATTTCATCCCCATCTGCTTTAATGTAGGAATTCCAGATGTTGTACCACGTCACCCATGAATGTTTGGCTGCTCATTTCTGAGAAATTAGGATTCAGAAATGAACTGAAGTAGAGTTATTGAGAACTTTCTAATAATTCTTTAATGCGAATGTAGTGTTCCAAACTCTAAGGTCAGCAGTATTACACTACTTTTGCAGTTTGACCAAGTTTAAGCCCTTGGCATTAAATATCACCTCTGCCATGAAGACCTCAACCTTTCTGTTTTCTTCACCTCTGCTACTCCTAACAGCCTTCCGCCCGCTTCTCCCACTCCCTTCCTCTTTATCTAGTTCCATTAAAACATGCTGGAGATGAAAAGTTTGAGTGGATAGAGAGAATCTGTGGTGGCAGATGTTACAGACAATCAGAAAACAAGCTGCAAGCCTGGACGGTGGCATATGCCCGCAATCCCAGCACTTGGGAGGCTGAGGCAGGAGGATTGTGAGTTTAAGGCCAGCCTGGGCTTTGTTCCAGGGTAGCCTAGGCTCCCTAACCAGATCCTGTCTCAAAATCAAAGTGGAGGGGGCAGCTATATGTTTTAGACATGAAGACTTAGGGAAAGAATTTTCAAGCCGAAACCTTAGTTTCTTCTTAAGAACGGCTATTTTTGGATTGGAAGTCAGTAGCATGTGGGAAGGGGAATTCTGCTCTATTTGCCTTGGTGGCCAGTTCCCATCCTGTCCCTCCTGTTAGTACCACCTCTGTAGCTGGCTGGGAAGCCTGGGGCTTCCCCTGGCCTTCTGCTAGAGCAGAGGGAGAATTTCATTTCTAGGAAGCTTCCTGCCGCTGCTGCCCACAAACCACAGATCAGGTAGTCTTTCTGCTTTGAAGATGGCTATCTTTGCTGAGTTCCAGTTGCTGTAGACTCCTGGCTGAGCGTCCTGAGAGGAGCACCTGTTAAGAAGTGTGTGGTAATTGATGTAAAAGTGTATTCTGTTTGCATGACAGTCGCGTGCTGAGGTGTTCCACCAGCCGCTCTGAATGTGTGTGAACATTCTCCCTCCTTCAGGGGATTTGTTTTTTCCTTTAAATCTTAATCTTAAAACAGACGAGTTGTGTCTGTCTCTGGCAAGAATTCAAGGTCACTTTCACTGCAGATGTTTTGGATAAAGTCAGCTGAGAGTTCTTACCAAAACTCAACACAGGCTTGGTAATTTTCATACAGCCTTTCTTTTCTTCTTCACGTGAACACCGGGACTCCTGGCCTGACCTAAAACATCAGCCAGGCTGCAGCCCCGCAAAAACAAACAAAAACAAAAAACAAACTAAACATACTGTGGTTTTCTGCCAAGCCTTGAGCCACCACACCCATTGCTGGAACTTTCCTGGTATTTTATCCTGTTGGAGTCTGTCCTAACTGTGTCACTGACCGGGCCTAAAATTAGACTTCTAAAAAGTGTATTTCTGTTGTATCACTTTTGTGTGTGGTAGTGGTGGGAGGTCCCGTGTTATAATATATAAATACTGTTTATAGAAATTACTTTTAAGATTTTTCTAAATTCATACTTATTAATATAGTTCCATTGTGCTAGGAGACCCCTACATTGTGCTAGGAGACTTGTGAACGGTCTTGCACTGTAGCTTACGTTACCTGGCATGGAAGGAGCTTCTCCCTGTGAACTGTAACTTTGAACCCAAACACTTCTTTGCTGTGTGATTGTGTTTCCTGATGCCTTTCCCTTCAGCAAGTGCTTAAAGGAGCGAACATACTGTAGCCACTTGTAGCTTAGAGGCAAATTTGCTACCTTATGAGGGTTATGATGGTGACATTTTAATGTCTAAGTGGCTTCGTCAGCTCAGAAGAAAATGATAGTTCATGCTTTTAATCCCAGGCTGGGGAAACTGAGGCAGGGAAATTGAAATCCTGAGGCCCATCTGGGCTGCAGAGTGAGACCTCACTTTGCAGGTAAGCAAAGAATGAGCCCATGGCCTTTCATTCTGGGCCTCAGGTGCGTAAGGTTGGATGATTCCGGGGTGTTAATGTGGGTCCATGTAGGTGCTACTTTTATTTATCCATCTATATATCTAGTTCATTTAAAAATGTGATTTTAGCCAGGTGGTGGGGCACACACCTTTAATTCCAGCACTTGGGAGGCAGAACCATGTGGACCCCTGTGAGTTTCAGGCCAGCCTGGTCTATAGAGTGAGTTCCAGGACCGCCAGACTACACAGAGAAACCCTGTCTTGAGAAACAAAAACAAAAGGTAATTTTATTTCTAGTCTCTAGTGATCATTTTCATTTTGAATTTTTTAAAAGTAAAAAAAATTTTTTGAGTGTATATTTTGTGGGGCCATGTGCACCTGTTGAGTGCAGGTGCCCTTGGAGACCAGAAGAGGGCGAGAGATCTCCTCTGGTTGGGAGGCGTCTGATGTGGGTACTGGAACCTAACCCTGGTCTTCTGCAAGAGTAGCATGTGCTTTTTATTGCTGAACTGCCTCTCCCACCCTCAGATCTTTAGAATTAGAGTGAAATTTGCATATAAATGTGTGTGTGTGTTTTCCCATCTTCAAAGTAGGATACTTAATGTGGGATTCCCCTCTGTATGCTGTGAACGCCACTGGTTAATAAAGGAACTGCTTTGGACCTATAGCAGGGCAGAACTTAGATAGGTGGAGAAACTAAACTGAATGCTGGGAGAAAGGAGGCAGAGTCAGGGAGGAGTCATGGAGCTGCTGCGGGAGACAGATGCATTGAAACTTTGCTGGAAGGCCATGACCTCATGGTGATACTTAGATTTATGGAGATGGGTTAAATTAAGATGTAAGAGTTAGCCAATAAGAAGCTAGAGCGAATGGGCCAAACAGTGATTTTAAATAATATAGTTTCTGTGTGATTATTTCGGGAGTCTGGGCTGCTGGAACGAACAAGCGGCTTCCTTACAACAGACACTAATTTAGAAAGTAATCCTAAGAAAGATTGCTAGATGCATGGGATGGGAAGAAAAGGTTTATTTCAACTTACACTTCCCAGTCATAGTCCCCTGTGAAGGAAAGTCTGTATAGGAACTTGAGGTAGAAACCACGAAGGACAGTTGCTTGCTGGCTCAGTCACTGGCTCATGCTTAACCCAGGTCCAATAGTACGATTCTTTTTTTTTTTTTAATTATTTTACTGGTGTTTTAGCCTGTATGTATATCTGTGTGAAGGTGCTGGATCCTGGAGGTACAGACAGTTGTAAGCTGCCATATGGGTGCTGGGAATTGAACCCGTGTTCTCTAGAAGAGAAGCCAGTACTCTGAACCACTGAGCCCCAATAGTAGAATTCTTAATACCTAATGAATCTGTTGTCTGCCTTGGTGAATATGAAAATTGTAAAACTTTGTGTAACCACCCAAGCTATGGATCATAGAGTTCCCCAATTCTTCATCTATCCATTAGTTATAGGTAATTATTTCACTTTCTGTAAGATACGGCTTGCTCACAGCCTTCATCTTAAAGGACTCGTGATGGTCATCAGTGTCTGCTTTCTTGCACTAGAATGTTGCTCACTATTCCTTGTCAGTCAAATCGTAATTTCCATTGTGTCAGAATAATATCCCATTATATTAATTAGTTGCTGGAGGGATCTCTGGAAATCTTCCTCAAAAAATTTTTTTGAGTACATAAAATATTTTTCAGAGCATAGAGCTTTCTAAAATGTTTTTATTTAGCATTTCCACTTTTAAAAACTCTCCAGCTGAGCCATAAAAATTAACATAGCTTTATCAACACATGCTGTCTAAACTGGACTGCATCTTAAATAGCTCCTCCGTGGGCAAGGAAGCATTTATTAGATATACTTGATAGCATCTAGCTGTTTTCTCTGAGCTTTCCAGCAGTCCTTTAAAACCCATTTGAAATTTAGAGGTATATTTTGTGGTTTTGCATCTGTGCTTTTATGACGGCTCCTTGGTTTAGGGGTATGATTCTTGTTTAGCATGTGAGAGATCCCTGACTCACATCCCAGATGAGCCCTCCTCTGTACACCTGAGGTTTTGTCAGAAGTAAGTAGATACACAAAGTATGTTAGAATGATGTATCTATGTCTCAGGGTAATGAATGTAGCATGCAGACTTTTGAAGAATGTGTTGTAAACAGAGACTACACATTCGTTTTCCAGTGACCCAGACCTGAATAATCACACAGAAACTGTTTTAATTACAACACCGTTTGGCCTGTTAGCTCAGGCTTCTTACTAACCAGCTCTTACAACTTACATTACCCCATAATTCTTATCTATGCCACATGGCTCAGTACCTTTTCTCAGTGAGGCATTCTCATCTTGCTTCCTCTGCGTCTAGGTGGCGACCGCAGACTGAGTCTTTCTTCTTCCCAGAATTCTCTTAATTTGGTCGCCCCACTTATACTTCCTGCATAGCTACTGGCCAATCAGCATTTTATGAAACCAATATGGATGACAAATCTTTACAGAGCACAAGAGCATTATCCCACAGCAGTGTATAATCTGCATTTAGGCATTTTGTTCTATAACTTGAGTTAGTCCAAGATGGAATTGCTCAAACCTTCTGTATTAGGGTCTATCCACCCTTGCCTGACATCCCAACAGAAAGGAGGAAAAATGAGACCTGGGGTAAAAAAAAAAAATGGTATAATAGTTACATTCAGTCCTTAATAATCACCTTAAATATAAAAGAGCTAAATTTGTGTGGTTCTTCCTTAATTCTGCCAGTTTTTGCGTTGTGTATTTTAAAGCTTTCATACTAAGTTGTAAAAACATCTCTACTCATTATGACTTCTTGGCAAACTAACTCTTAACACTGTTAACTCTACCTGGCAGGTATAGTGGCCTACATCTGTAGTCCCAGCTACCCTGGAGGCAAAGTCAGGAGGACCAGTTTGAGCCAGCTTGCTCCCCTTACCCGTCACTCCCCACCCCCACCTCTGCATACCTGTCTTTCTGTCTCCCCCGCCCTCCTCCCCCACTGCCCTATATTTCCAGACCACACTGTGTTTTTACTGCAGTGGGGATGGTGGGTGGAGTATGACTGGGCATGCCCACAGGGAGCTTAGGAATCTCACTGTGGTAGGAGCTCCCTTTGCCCAGTCCAGCCTACCTTTAGTCTCTCCTTACTTTCTTCAGAGCTGTTTCTATATTTCATTTAGCATCCAGTTCGCTCAACATATTCAGCCTGCCAATGACCAGAATTGGAATTCCCCATTGATAATTTTAGTAATCTGATAGCCATTTTACTGTCCAGTAGCCTTAGCCCCCTTTTCCCTTTTGCATAGTTAAATGGACTGTGTATTTATTTCTAATATATGTATGTATGTATATATAATTGATACATATTTGCAGTATACATATTAGTTAACACACACATACACACATAATTGCGTAGGACTGTTTAATTGCCTTAACCTTTGTAAAATACTTTGCTGAGAGTTTGGGGAGCCTTTGTGTTTACTCTCCGACTGTACACATTACACTGCTGTCAGGCTGTTCACACCCTCACGTCACACTGTCCTGGTCATGTGTAACAGCTTATCCCTCCTCGTTGTGAAGAGTGCTGGGTTGTTCCTTTGTTCCTGTAAAGAATAGACCTGTATTATAGATATTTACTATGCCACATTTTATTATTAACGAAGGGATGGGTTTCGTGAATTGGAAACTTGTAAAAAGCTGACCCTTCTCCATGTTGACAGCTGTGCTCCAGGGGGTCTCAGCCCTCCATGTCACAGTACTCAGTGGGCTCCTGGCAAGGATGCAGGCCGGATACCCTTCCCTACCACCCTGGGAAAGCAGTGGGTTGTTGCTTTGCTTAGCTTTGTTCTTGTGCTGCTGCCAATCAAACTCAGGGCTCACGCTTGTCAGACAGCACCCAGCACGGAGCTGCGGTTCCCAGCCCCAAACGCTGCTATGTCCATACAGATGGAACTGCTCTCAAAGATGTGTTTGTTCTTCTGGCTCAGTGAGACCGTGGCCATTTTTCTTTTTCTTTTTATTTTTTTTTATTGATTTTGGTGAGCATGTTTTTCTGATGTAGGCATTAATTTTGTTTTTTGTTTTGTTTATTTTGGTTGTTATTGTTGAACTAATATTCCCACATTTTTAGGGGAGCGAGCCTCATGTGTGTTTCTGTCTTGTATGTACATATTAAAAGAGAGAGAAAGAGTTTAAAAGATGGCCAGTTGTGTGTGTGTGTGTGTATGTATATATATATAATTTCTATTTTTAAAAGGAAAAGGAACGGAGCCCACTTGATTATGAAGCTTAGGGCGTGCACACACCCTTCTGCTTAATCCTTTCTGCTCTGAGTTGTAACATTTGAGTTTTCTAGTTGGTGTCATTGTTAAGATTGTCCACCACCTCTGTTGTCTGTGCCCACCGAAGGCTATGAGTAAATTTTATTTATTTGTTTGTTTGTTTGTTTTGAGGCAGGGTTTCCAGGCTGGCCTTGATCTCAGAGATTGCCTGCTTCTGAGATTGAAGAGATAATGCCACCACACCTGGCCACATGAGTAAACTCTTAAAACCTTTAGGTTATAATGTAGCCCCTTGGCTGTATGCATGTACTTGGGTATTACTGTGCTAATTATTTTTACATAAAACGATAGTGAAATTTTATACCTTCTGAAGTAAGATTCTAGAGTTCTTAAAATTATAAATCTGAATATGGTATACCAGAATTTTGAAGTATTTTACCTATCAAATAAATACTTGTTTTTATTGTAAGTTAGTAATAAAACAAAACAAAAATAGCATTTCAGAGTTGTGCGGAATTTTGTTAGAAAAAGTGGACCATAAGAGCTGATTCTGAAGCTGATAGCAGACCTATAAATATCGTTATGAACACAGAGTGGTGCGTGAGGTCTCTGGGTGCTTGGAAACAGAGGGCAAAGGTTTCCCTAGAGCGGCATGCCCTTCACTTCTTCATTGTTTACTCCACCACCGTGTCTACAGCATGACGGCAGCTTCATCTCGGCCTGCTGGGAGAATCTGTGTGGGTGCTGGTACCAAAAATGCCACAAAGAATGTGAAAATCACGTGTAGTGCCCATTCTGCTGCTGGCCAGTGCTCTGATAAACGCACTTTCTCTTGATCTTTTAGTCCGTGAAACCATGTGCATGCACCTTTCCCAGTGCTCGAGAGACAGAGGTGGGAGGATCTCTGAGTTAGAGGCCAGGCATTGCCAGTTCCAGGCTAGGTGGGGCTTCATAGTGAGACCCGGCTCAGTAGATAACTGACCAGTAAGACCGTGGTAGACTGTGCAGAGTAAGTGTCCCGCCAAGGTGCAACCAGATAGACAGAAATGCAGCCTGCAGTGGACGGCACACAGATCTTTGTTAAAACTTCTGTATTTGTTTTCCACAAAAGTTTCAAACACTACCAGTCCTCTTTTATAAAACGGAAAAGCTAACTCATTTTACTGAGTAGTTGTAGTGGTTAAAAGTTTCAGCTAATGGGGCTGTAGCTCAGTCGAGCGTGTTTGCCCGGCACACCCAGCCCTGGGTTTGAGCCGTAGTACCGTGAAACAGAAACAAAATCCAAGGTTTGTGAATGATTTATGTACACCGTGGGGAGCTGCTACACCCACTCAGTGCATGGTACCTATTGGCATATTAAAAAGTGTGTGTGTGTGTGTGCGTGTGTATTGCAGTACAGTTAATTCACTGCAGATCAGAAGTGTTTGGAAAAGACACATTCCTATTGATGATGTGCAGACTTGTTTTCTTATCATTTGACCCACAAAGAATGCAGGGTACCGTCTAGTTACAAGGCACTTTTATTGGGTTAAATACTGTTAAGTAATCGTGAGATACTTCAAAGTCCTCTGTGCAAATACTGTGCAGTTTTATATAAGGAACTTGAATACCCAGGGGAGTCTGCTCCCTCCTGGCCTCAGCAGCCTTCCATGGATACCCCTATGTCCTTCAGGCTGTTTGCACCCTCCTGACCCTCAGCAGCTTTCCATGGATACCCCTGTGTCCTTCAGGCTGTTTGCACCCTCCTGACCCTCAGCAGCCTTCCATGGATACCCCTGTGTCCTTCAGGCTGTCTGCACCCTCCTGGCCTCAGCAGCCTTCCGTAGTACCCCTGTGTCCTTCACAGGGACCTGGAACTCTGAAGGGTGGTGTGGATACCATCCTACCAGACTACGTTGTACAGTTTGGGGGAACTGAACTTTGCTCCCAGCTCTCTGCTGGACTCTGAACAACCTCGAGTGGACGATCCCAATCTTCTCTTATTACCTGGTGCTGGTGTGCAGGTGATTTAGGGCTCCAGTTCATTCAGCTCCATGCTTCTTCTGACATCCTGTGATTGCTAAGTGGAGTTATCGCCTGAAATAGAATTAATAAACCTGGCATGCGTCGCTTACAGTGTGCAGTGCTAACATTGTGGTCTTCTGTCCTCCCCAGATAAAGCTGGAGTTTGCCCCTGACAGACAGGACGATGATGACCGACGCTAGTGACATGCTGGCCGCGGCGCTGGAGCAGATGGATGGGATCATAGCAGGTAACCCACGCGGCACAGCCCGACCCGGACTCACCGTCCCCTGCTCCCTCTCTACTGGCTCTCTTGAGTGCTTCTCGGACCCCCAGGTTTTCCCCTTGGTCCTGCTTCTCCAACTCTGCCAGTTCCACCCCCACCCAGGCTTCTCATCAAGCTACAGGCCTCCCACATACTAGAATTACAGACCACCATACTTTTTTTCTGGGACAGGGTCTTTCTGTGTAGTCCAGCTGACCTGGAACTCACTATGTAGACCAGGGTGGCTTCTTAATTACAGAGCTCAGTCTGCCTCTGCTTCCCTCGTACGGGGATTAAAGGTGCACACATGTGGTTAGAACACTGATTTTGAAAACTAATGTTGACTAGAAGTTTGGTGCTGGGCTATAAACAGAATGACCGAGGACACGCTTATACACAGATGCTCACACACACGGAGGTACATGCAGCTCATGGAGTGTAGTAAGAAACGGCGGGCCACTTCCTGCCACCCGGCTAGCTTTACCTGAAATAATTACACGGAAACTGTATTCTTTTAAACATTGCCTGGCCCATTAGTTCCAGCCTCTTATTGGCTAGCTCTTACATTTCTAATATTCTGTGTAGCCCACGAGGTGGCTTACCAGGAAAGATCTTAACCTGAGTCTCTCTGGAGTGGGAGATTCATGGCGCCTGCCTGACTCGGCTTCTTTCTCCCAGCATTCTGTTCTGTTTACTCCGCCTACCTAATTTTCTGTCCTATCAAAGGCCAAGCAGTTTATTAGTTAACAAATGAAAGCAACAGATAGATACAAGACCCACTTCCATCAATGGAGCATTACCTCTTACACACATACTCAGCTTCAGGGAACTCCAAGACTTCGTGTCTCAAATTCATGCTCTGGGAGTCATGAGTCCACCTGAACTGGTCATCCACCTCTTTCTTACCTCCTCCTGAGCCTGTGTTCCTTCTCCTTCTGTCCCCGCAGCTGGCCTTTTTGTTAGGCATCACACCATTCATATTTACTGTCAATGACATTTTTTCAACTATGTAATATTTGGAGAGGTTTACATGATTGAATTATTTTGTCCTTTCCCTGTTTGTTGTGATCATTGCTGGTGACCAGACTGGTTTATCTTTTTCAGGTGTCGTATTTTACCTACCATAAATCCGATTGCTCTTTCTGGTTTTTTTTTTTCAAAACCAGGTTCCAAAGCCTTGGAATATTCCAACGGGATTTTTGATTGCCAGTCTCCCACCTCTCCGTTCATGGGCAGCTTGCGAGCTTTACACCTCGTGGAAGACCTGCGTGGACTGTTGGAGATGATGGAAACAGATGAGAAGGAAGGGCTGAGATGCCAGATCCCAGACTCAACGGCAGAGACGCTTGTCGAGTGGCTTCAGAGTCAGATGGTAGGCTCTGCACTTTACGTCTCTGTGCTGCCATCTTCTGTGTGTATTCCAAAACCCAGAGCGTGGACTAGCCGATCAAACAACAGAAAACAAAACAAAAACAAAATAATAATAATAAACCTTGCAAGGCAGAATCTAAGACCAAATGCCTCTTACCGCTAAAGATAGCTTACAAATTCCCCTATTTCATTTTATGGGTGTGAATATTTTGCGTGCATGTATGTCAGTGTACTAAGTACATGCAGTTGCCTGTAAGCCCAGAAGAAGGTATCAGATTGTGTGTGAGTCACCTTGTTTGTGCTGAAAATCGAACCCTCCTCTGAGAAAGACAGGTCATGTAACTCTTAACCTCCCATCTCTCCAGCCCCTAAAGATGATTTTTGAAAAGGCACTGTATTGCACAGGTGCCAACAGTTGCCCAGGTCCACCTCTGAAAGTGGACTGGCTTTTAGGCTATTCAGATGTCCTGGTAATGTCTTGAAGCTAATGTTTCTGTGAGGAGGAGAACCTTGCAGGAGCAGGTGCTCTCTCAGTAACAATAAGGTGGGACCACCTGTGAAGAACTCAGTGGCTATTCCAAACAGGAAGTACGGTTGGTGAACTCTTGAGAAACAGTAAAGGTTTGTAGCTATAATTGAGGGAAAGTGCCATCTAGTGGGTTGTGACCATATGTCACCTCCGCCTCTGTTAACTCTTACTCTGGCTTGAAATGGGAGTCCTGTGTGAAAGGTTCTCTTTCTTGACATCCTTCCCTGCACTGCTGATGTGGACATCATGGTAAATATCACATCTGGTACATGCTGAGCACAGAAAGTCTAAAGAACAGCACAAAGACAGATGCCCATGAGAAGATAGGGAGGGTGACATAGTGCATGCACACCTTGTGACTTGGTTACATTGTTATGTGCACACGCTTGTGACTTGTTTGCATTGTTACGTGCTTATGCTTGTGACTTGGTCGCATTTTTATAAGAACTAATGAAGACTGCACGAAAGGACTAAGGTCCGTCTGACAAACTGGAGGACAGAGCTGCTGGGTCTGTGAGTCAGAATGCACCCATTGCCGAAACATTTCATACAGCGTTGCACAGATTCTGGAGCCCTAGCCAGTCCAGACCAGAGCCTGGCAGTCTTGGTTCCGCCTAGTGTGTACCAGCGAAACCATCTTTCAGGATTAGAGGAGTCAGAGACGGTTCACTTTTAGAAACAGATGCTGCCTGCATGGGACTTGACACTTGCCCTGGGAGAGACCTCGCAGGGATAAGAGTTCAGGTTTGCTGCTTTCTTTGGGAGTAGCTTAGTGCTCTGAAACTTGTTGTTCCTGGCACATTGCTCAGGCTGTTCCTACTTTCTGTGTCTTTAGTTCAGCACACAGTGAGAAAGGAATTTATTACTGGCAAAGGAGGCCGTCAGTGGCAGCCATGGCTAAGAAGACCTGTAGATAATTGACTTGTGTTCAAAGCACTTCTGTTAACACATGCCTGTTGGTCTGTTGAGTGTTTCTGAGATCTGAGGAGGGAGAGGGCTTGCTCCTCAGTGGTATTGTTAACAATACTCTGCCTGGGGTGTAGTGGAGGTGCCCCTCCCGCCTCTCCTCTGCACTGGCCACCCCGGGGTGCAGTGGAGGTGCCCCTCCCGCCTTCCCTCTGCACTGGTCACCTCATCTTGAGGACTCTGCAGACATGGTTACTGTGATTGTGGGTAGTACTCTTGAGGGGTTCCCAGAAGCCCCAGGACAGTTGCTTTAATGTTAGCTGTGGTGTCTCTGTGTCCTGCTGTGTAACACAGGTGACTAAGATCACTTACAGGATTCAGGCTTACGAGGGGCCTTGTTTGCTGAGGTCTGAGAAAACATCCCCAGGCCCACATGAAAAGAGGGGCCTTGTGGAGAGCAGCTGAGCAGCCTTGCGGGAGGCTGGCCACTGGAATTCCACGGACTCTGAGACCAGCCGGCAAGACTAGCCCGGCAGTCCAGAGAGAGCACATCTCACAGATGAAGTCTCAATTATACACATTTGCATTTTTTACCCTTTAAAAAAATGTGACTTGGGATTGCTATTTTTATTTTTGAAATGTAGAAATAATATAGGTCTCTATGACGGTTGCTTAACGTGTCAGAAGCTGGCCGGTAATGCCTCGTTTTTATGTTCTGCCTCACAGGTTAGAATCCTTGATTTGCAGACATTAAATTAGTATTTCGCTTATTTCCTTGAAAATGGAATTTTTGTAGCTTCTACCGACTGTGAGATTGCCTCGTAACCAAAACAACAAAAGCGTGAGACTCTCTCTCCCAGCAGTCCACCCCTGCACCTGCTGTTCAGCGCAGGGTCCTGATCCTCAGATGCCTGGGTTAGGAAAAGCATTGTGAGAATATTCCAGGGCAAATTAGACCTAAGATAAAGAGAAACGATGTGTCTGGCCCAGATACATTCTTCTATTTGCTGCCTTAAATCTAGGGGTTGGCTGGTCAGGGGTGGTGCACACCTTTGATTGCAGCACTAGGGAGGCAAAGGCAGGCAGATCTCTGAGTTTGAGGCCAGCCGGCTGGTCTGCAGATCAAGTCCCAGGACAGCCAGGGCTACACAGAGAAACCATGTCTTGAGAAGAAAAAATCTAGGGCTTGATAGACACACAATCCTCCATTAGTAATAGTTGTGTATCACACTGTAACGTTTCATGTTATAATGGGATTCTGTTCTGCCTCAGTAACTGAGCAAGTTTCTTATTGGATAGACCCCCCCCCCCCCCCACACACACCAGCTACAGGAGACTGAGTGCTGGATCATACATGTCTTCACTCTTGGGGAGCATAGAGTTGGAGAAACACAAGACAGACCCGTGCTCACACACTGTGTCCCTTCTGTTAGCACATGTTTTCTGTTATCCAGCTCCCTTTGTGTGTGTGCTCGAGCCTGGGTGCCCTAGGCAGGCCTCAGGTTCTCATTCCTTCTCCTGAGAGCTGACGTTACAGGCAGGTATCCAGCTGCCAATTATGCGAAATAATTGGGAGGCTTCAGCAATTAGTAAAGGAGTAACCTGGATCCTTCGGGAAAGCAAAGGTGCTGCAGACCCGGCAGAGTGATAATTACGGGCGCAGATGCCCACTGCACTAATGCGAAGATTAGCATCTCTTAGAGGACTCCCAAGCTGGCCACTGCTGGGCGTGAAGAAGACAGTAATTGCTTAATTGGAGTCATTAACAAGTTACTGTAAAGTACCATGGGAACCAGAAGTGAACTGCTAGGATGATCAGCAGTAAGGGTTCTTTATGGTGGGAAGGCAGCCTATGAGGTTCTCAGTCTGTGAGAACTACGCTGCCTGCCAGGCTCAGGGAGGAGTGCCCCGCCCGTGTTAGCTCAGGTCCCTCACAGTTCCCTTTACCCATGACGACGTGGAGACACAGAGCTTAGGATACCCGTCTGGGAGTTAAACCCACCTTAGTTTTCAGGTTCGCCCATCACTGCCTTCCTCCCACAGGCAGCAACTTCCTTTACTTGTTACTGGGCCCATTTCTCGTTTGCGGTTGGGGATTTGCCAGGATTCTGTGTGTCTTTGATACCTCTCTTGCTGTAACAGACTACTTCACAGTAACAACCTAAAGACGGAGGGTTTATTTTAGCTCGGGATTTATGAAGGGATCCAGGGCACTTGTGTGAAACTCGTGGCGACGGGGGTGTGAGGCTGCTGGTCACATGGTCAGCTGCTAGGAAGCAGAGGGATGACAGGAAGTGGGGCTGGGTTACAGGACTCCAGGTCCTCCTCCAGGGTCCCACTTCTTCCAGTGACTTCCAAGCCTAAAAAAATTCCACCTCCTTCTGAATAGCACCACCAGCTGGGAGCCTGGAGGTGGGGACACTTGAAACTGACGCTGTGGCATTGTGTTCTTCAGCCCCGTGACACTGACTTTTATCTCAAGGGTGGTTTTATTTAGTTACAGAATCACCATTTTAGCCGTTTGAAGTGTACAGTGCAGAAGGGCTAAGCGAGCCCACACAGGCACAGACTGCATCCTTCCTCGACCTGAGCAGGTCTTTCCACCTTGAAATCTCCACGTCTGTGCTGTTAGATGCCATCCCATGCGCTCTGTTGTCTTTCTGTGTCTGAGAGTTTAACCGTTCTAGACACCCTACTAAGAAACAGTGAAAAGGGAAGAGTGAATCCCAGCTAAACTACATATATACGTACACCCCCATTAATATATTGACATACACCTTGACTTGTGAAATACTCAGTGGAGAAGTCATGAAATTATAAGTGTCAGACTGTCTTCCAGTTGGACTCTCAGTGCTGCACCAGGTGCACTGTGACAGGGAGGTGGTGGCTTCTTCAGGCTCCTGACTGTTCCTCCCATGGCCACTTCTTCATGCCTTGTCCTTTGCCTTTTGTCCTTTTTGCCTCTTCCTCCCTCCCTCCCTCCCTCCCTCCCTTCCTCCCTCCCTCCCTCCCTTCCTCTTTTTCTCTCCTTCCTTCTTCTCTTTCTCCCTTCTTCCCTGCCCCCCTACTCTTCCTCTCCCCTCCCTCCCTCCCTCCCTCCCTTCCTCCCTCCCTTCCTTCCTTCCTCTCCATGTGCCTGAGAGAAAGCATTGACTTGGTTTGGAAGGTTTGGGATGGACGAAGGAACAGGCAGAGTGAGTTAGGCCTGAATAAGTCGAGAATGAAAACTCTATGCTCTCTCGATCCATGGGTACTGTATTTTGTTACTGTTGGAATGTTATTGACGCAATGGAATCTTTGTTAGTTCTGTAAAGTGTTTGTCATTTTCTGGATTCTTCAAGTTAAAATGTCAAATATGAGGACAGACTACAACTTAAAACAAAAACCCCAAACAGCCATCCGCCCGGCAGGACACCCCGAGCCCCTTCCCGTCTTGTAAGTGCACGGGGCGCTTGGCCGTGTGTGGAGTAGCTCTCGTTACCGTTATCCCGTGCCCGCTGCACTCGGCGCTGCTCGGGGCGTGGGGAGCACAGTGGAAACCAATTTCCCCGAGTCCTGGTGCTGACATCCCTTTGGGAAGACTGGAAACTCATGCATAAGCATGGTCAGTGGAGAGGAACTGAGAACATGGTGGGTGTGGGGACAAACCCCAGCAGGGAGAAAGAACGGAGCCCTATGACTTCAGACGAGATGGCAAAAGCGTCGCTCAGAACACAGCTTTTGAATGAGCCCTGAAATACGAAAGGACTAAGATAGATGGTGGCCAGAGAAAGTTTTCCAGCTGGTGTGAGCAGCCGGCACATTCCTAACCGGCTTGGTGGTCAGTGACTCCACCCCTGGCTGTTTCCCAAAGAGCCATGCTCTAACTTGTAACCTAAATTTAGGCATCTCCATTGTCACTACTGCGTTTATCATTGTGCGGAAAATATTCTGTGTGTGCATATATGCATGTTTATGTGTGTGTGGAAACCAGGGCATGGGTGTGCACACGGTTGCTTGTGTGTATGTATGGGGGCCTGAGTTTGATACTCAGTATCTGCCTTGATCACTTTCTGCCTGGTACATTGAGTCAGGGTCTCCCACTTGAACCCAGAGCTTACCAGGTCAGCCAGTCTTACCAGCCTACTTGCCCTGGGGATCCTCTGTCTCACATCCTACCTTCCAGCCCTGGAATGACTGACTGGCAGGCTGCTGTGCTCACCCAGCTTTTGTGGAGGTTCTGGGGATCTGACTGCCGGCCTCGTGCTAATGTGGCTGCCACTGTACCTGCTGATCCATCTCCCTGGCCACCAGCAATTTTGTTTGTATTTCTGGCCATGGAATCCAGAGCCATGTGCACTTGGCAAGTTCTCTATCACTAAGCTCCGCCCTCATTCTTCAGAAACGCTTTCACAGATTAGATTAAGCACGTGTTACAGAAAGTGTTCTGGGCTCAAGTCGGTTATCGACAGGTCCTCTTGAGCCATGGCTGCCACTGGTGGCCTTTGCGTGTGAGTGAGGAGAAAGTCCTTTGCCAGTAATGAATTGCTTCCTCAGTGTGTGCTGAACGTAAAGACACAGGAAGTAGGAATAGCCTGAGCAGTGTGCCAGGGAGCAGTGAGTTTCAGAGCACTAAGGTACCCCCCCAGCACACCTGGACCTTTACGTCTCTGAGGAAGACACCCCTAGAACAAATGTCAAGTCTCACAAACAGGCACCGTCTGTTTTCAAAGGCAGAGCATCTCCAGTTGCTGGAGTTGTCCTCCTAACTGCACCACCACTGAAAGATGAATCATACTGTCTGCACTCAAAAATCCAAATACCCTGCAAGATCAGGGGACATTTTGGAAGAGGGTGGGAGATAAAGTAAGCGCTGGAGAAGGGTGGAGTGGTGGAGAATGTGTCTTCAGGGCCGGCGTGGCTGTGGGACTCTCGAACTCAGCAGCTGTGATTGCTGCACAAGATCGGGCATGTCAGCACTCCCTCGTGTGGAGGGGAGGGTGCCTCTTCCAGAGGAGCTGCTGGGGGCGGGAGAGCCATTTCCTTCAGTTTGTAGCCTCTGGTGAGCTGCCCATGCTCCTGTAAGTAACTAGATAAACTCTTTAAAAAGACAGAAGAAGAAATGAAAGTAAAACGGGGGTAGCTGACAGAAGGAGCTCAGTGAGTGGGGGCAGGGTGAATACACTCCAGTGTAAGTGTAAAGGTAAATGTGCTCCAAGTGTGTCACGTGTACGCACACAAACGTGCGCACACACACAGCCAGTTATCCTGTGTAATTAGTATATGCTAATAAAGTACTTAAAAATCAATGTAAATTGGCTGGTGACAAATGAGCACTGGCTCAGGACCGGACTGTCTGGACTCCAGAATTGTGATGACAGGTGTGTGCCACCGGTCCTGGCTGGTCTGGGATTCAATAAAGAGAACAGAGCAAGACAGAGGGGAGATTAGCCACAAAGCAGGCAAGGGCTCCCCTTCCAGTGAGCTGAGAACTGTGGAGACCAGATGGCAGACAGAGGTAGCATTTCCTTCTAACTCTTACGTGCGTCTGAAATGACCTGTGGCAAAGCGGTCATGTGACTGGATGCCAGCAGCTCCTACATGTTAGGCTCGCTATGCCGGTAACACAATGGAATTCCTGGCACAGGAATGAACGAGGGGGGGCCATGCCCTCATCCTGTGTGTACCTACATTGTGCTCAGAGAAGTCACATTCCCAGATCAAACGATTGGCTAGCTCCAGGGGTCTCTAACTGTGAAAAAGACATTACTTGTTAGATGCTTTCCTCCTCATCGTGCCAGGGAGACCTGACTGTAAGTTCCATGAGTGAATCTGTGACAGCGGAGGATACTGTCCATCCTGTTGTTGACTCATGCAGCGGGATTGAAGTTGTCAGTGAGACTTGTCGCACACTAAAGTGTAAAGGGCTATCTCGCATGCATTTCAGAAGACTTAAATAGCGTGACTTGGGGTGGGCTTTGATGCTTTGGACGTAGGAATCTGTAAGGAACTTGCAATGAGTACAGTTTTTAATGGTGTACATCGTAGTTTAGAAGCCTTCTGGAAGGATGAAAAGAAATATAGGAGGATTTTGCACTAAGAGACTATTAGGAAGAATAAATGGTTGTTCTAGTTTGCTTTCTGATGCTATATAAACAGCAGCTTTGGAAGGAAAGAGTTTATTTGATTTGTACTTTCAAATCACAATCCACCAAGGAGCTCAGCTCAGGAAGCCTGGCGGACAGTTGCTTAGTGGCTTACTCTCTGGCTCATATTCAGCTACCTTTTTAATGTTGCAGCCCTCCCCTGCCTAGGGTTGGTAACACCCGCAGTGGACCAAGCCCTCTTACATCAAAGAATGCTAAGCAAAATGCCCCACAGGCTGGTCTTATGTAGGCAATTCGTTGATTAAGGTACCATTTTCCTAAATGTGTGAAGTTGACACCGAGGGTAGCGTTACAGTGATCAGGTCACATAAATTTGGTGATTGGTCGTTAGTGGCGGAATGTGATAAAAAGCTGATGTGTGACGTTGGGGACAGGACGTGAAAGGGAGGCCATTAGATGAGGAGAAGAGATTGACACACTATCAGGAAGAAGAGTAGAGCCAGTCATGAAAGATGGGTTGACAAGGGGATCGGGAGGTGAGCAGGAGTGGGCACAGAACCCACAGTTGCAGGGCTAAGGGAAGCAGGAGACTAAGGTTCCAGGGAGGATGTAGGAGAATGAGCTTTGCCAAGCAAATCTCACCTCTGGACTGAAGGAAAAGAGGAAAGACGGATGTTGGGGGGAGGGGTCTTCTGAAGAAGGAGGTGAACTAATACAGCAAAGACCTCTGAAGTGAGAAGTGCTTAACCGGAAAGAAGCGTAACTAGAGCCAGCCCAGGTACTCACCTTGTGTCCTACCCATAGGTACCGGGCACTTCTCGCTCACTGCCCCTTCATTCGCCCGTCGTTTAGCTAAGCGCTCCAGTGAGACACAGAATCGCTCACAGTGCACCGTTTCTATGTGTAGTGGGGGTCACCCCTGAGCAGGGTGCGTTGCGGCGGAGTTTATGAATGAGCCCTTCATTCGAGGAAACCTTTACAGACCAGACCCAAATGTAGGTAGGTAGGGAAGGCTGAAGAAAAAAATAAGAAAGGGAAAGAGAGAGATGTCCGGGTAAAGGGGATGCCTGTGTGAGTGCAGGGTGTGCCACTTGGGGGAAGGTGGACAGAGGTGACAGGTACCTGGTGGGCTTAGCTCCAGCGTTCTTAAGCAGTAGCAGGAAGAAAGAAGGCATGTCCCCTGAGCAGCTCCTTATCTACTTAAATACATTACCACTCTATGTAGCAATTCCTGAGACTTTTTACTTCCAGTTCCTGTGGGGACTATTAATGCCTCAGAAATACTAGCTGATTTTGAGTATTATAAGCACTTATCCACATCAGGACATTTCTGATTCATTTGCTCATTTTGAGTCAGTTCTCGGCATTTGGAGAACTGGTTTTGAAATACTTCATTTCTATATAATATTTGGCCTAAAAGAATGCTGCCAATCTGGCTAGAGTCTCTTGTTCTCAGAATGAAGGAACAGGATGGAGTTCAGCCGTAGAGCATGTGAGTGCTTCTCTGTGATGAGCGTTCATGTGAGACCCTGGGTTCAGACCCCAGCCAGAACCCCAGGAGGAAAAATGAAAGTGTGCATTTTGTTTTGACTCAGTGGCACATGACTATTGTCAGAGCTACTCAGGATGCTAGGGCAGGAAATCTGCCTGAGCCCAGATGTTTGAGGCCAGCCTGGTCAACATAAGGAGCCGTACCCTTTCTGTTAAAGAGAGACAAAACTAGAAGATTCTACCTCTTACCTCATCGTACATAAAGCATTTTTTTAATCTAATGAAATGTGATTATAGACATTCCTTGCATTGGATTTTAAAAACAGATGACTCATAATGTGCATAATCAAAATGAGGGCTTGAAAGTCGTCCAGGCCCTGCCTCTGCACCTTCATAGATTAAGAACATACGTCATGTGTTCTGGCTGCTTTCCAGAAGACTATCCTCAAGGAGTTATGAACATTTCATTTTCATGGTCCCCAGGGGCTGTTAGTCGTTCCGACTACTCCATCAGACTCTTGTAAGTTAATTCTGGGCACTTGAGTTAGCAGTGTAAACAGGGTTGTGCCGCAGTAGTGTGCAGGTGTGTGGTGGACAGCTGGTGTTAACATCACACCCACATTCTGGGCACTTGAGTTAGCAGTGTGAACAGGGTTGTGCCGCAGTAGTGTGCAGGTGTGTGGTGGACAGCTGGTGTTAACATCACACTCATTCTAAATGTGCATTGCACACTTGATAAATTAGCTTTTAAATTTTTGTGGCGTCTTGGGAAATATAATCCAGCACGTCTCCATCTTCAGAAGGAATGCCCCAGATTTAATCCTTCCATCTTTCTTCCCCTTCCCACACGTCTTCCTCTCCCCCTTTCCCTTCCTCCTCCTCCCCCTTCTTCCTCCCTTTCCTCCTCTTCCTTTTTCCATTTTGGTTTGCTTTCAACACATGACATCTGTCAGTCCCAGAACTGAAATAGGAAACTGGAGATGCAGGTTAATTCTGGAGAAAGAATGGATGTCACATCAGATGTTCCTGGGGAAGAAGGGAGCACAATTGGTGTTTTTTCTGATCCTAACTCTGAGGGATTGCCTTTTCAGTTGAATTCTGGGTGCCCCGCCTGTCTATATTGGATTCCATTTGGCTTTTATCTCTGTTGTATTTACAAGAACATTCAGGGAATCCTCTGGATAAAATATATAATGTGGTTATAAGCTATTTAAATGAAATTATAAGGAACACATCCCAAGCTGGGCATAGAGTCTCATGTCTGTAATCCCAGGAGGCTAAAGCAGGAGCGTATTTCTGGACAACAGAGTGACATTCTAGAGAAGGGAGGACAAAGAAGAAAGAGGGAGAGTAAAGGGGTGTCTCAGTACTCTGTCTTAGGGTTCTGTTGCTCTGGAGAGACACCATGGGGGACTTAACAGTTTAAGAGGTTTAGCCCCTTATCGTCATGACGGGAGGCGTGTAGGCAGACCTGGTGCTGAGAAGGAGCTGAGAGTGGAAAAGGAGCTACTTCTTGATCCCACAGGCAACAGGAAGTGGTCTGAGACACTGGATGTACTTGAGCGTATATGAGACTTCAAAGCCCACCCTCACAGTAACACGCTTCCTCCAAGGCCACACCTCCTGATAGTGCCACTCCCTATGAGCCCATGGAGGCCAATTACGTTCAAACTACCACACCACTACTGTGTTTCAGAGTGACAGTTTTATGTTTCTTGCTCTTTCATGACTCGGGTATGAAAAAAATGGAAGAAAACGTCAGGCATAGTGACACACACCTTTCATCCCAGCTCTCAAGATGCACAGGCAGGTGAATCTCCATGAGTTCGAGGCCAGCCTGATCTATATAGTGAGTTCCAGGACAGTCAGGGCTTCATAGGAAAATGACTTTGGACTGAGTGTTTAAGTCAAATGGGGTGGGGGAGCTTCTGAAGGCTTCCTAGGTGGGAGCCTCCATGGAGAGTGGAGAGCTGAGTGGGCAGGGAGAATCCTGGCAGACATCACCCCTGCCGGCTGCTCCAACAACAGGTATTGACAGTCCTGTGGAACCTGGGGATGAATTGGAGGAATGGGAGGACTTCACAGGTCATAGTCACTGTTTTACATGCAAACTTAGTGACCGGCGTCCTTCAGGGACAGATGGAGTCTTGTCTTCTGCAGGCTGCTCAGAACTTTGCATGCCCTAGGGCTGTGCCTGTGGCCCCTGACAGTCACTTTTATAGTGTGTGCTAGCTAGCTTTTTGTGAACTTGGCACAATCTAAAGACATTTGGAAGAGGAACTTCAGCTGAGAAAAGGCTTGTAGACAGGCCTATAGGCTGTATTACTAGTTAATGACTGATGTAGAAGGTTCAGCCCACTGCAGGTGAGGGCATTCCTGGGCGGTTGGTCTTGGGTTGTATAAGAAAGCAGGCTCAGCGGGCCATGAGGAGCAAACCAGTAGGCAACATTCCTCTATCGTTCTGTTCTTGTCCTGACTTCTACTATGGTGTACTATAAAGTAAGAGAAATCCTTTCCTCCCCAGGTCATCTGTGGTCAGCGTTTTATCATAGCCGGGTACTTGTTTTCTGTTTGCTCAGAATTGGTGTATGATGTGGGATGTCCTTCTGTATCTGTGTTGCTTTTATTGGATAATGAATAAAATCGTTTTGGCCAATGGCTTAGCAGAGTAAAGCCAGGCAGGAAATCTGAACAGAGATAGAGAGAGTAGGCAGAGTCAAAGAGTCACCATGTAGCTGCCAAAGGAGTAACACACTAGAAGCCTTACTGTGGTGATACATAGATTAGTAGAAATGGGTTCCTTTTAGATGTAAGAGCTAGCTAGAAGTATGCCTGAACCATTGGCCAAACAGTGTTGGAATTAATAGAGTTTCTGTGTGATTATTCGGGTCTGGGCGACTGGGAAACAAACGAGCAGTCTCTGGTTACAGGCGTAGGTCAGGCAGTTGTGACTAGATGCTTCCCTGTTTGTACGTGCTCACTTTCCCTGTCATACTTATCTGAAGAATTATTAATCCTCGCATCTTCCATTCATGGAAGTGACAGTTGTGCTGATTCAATTCAGGCCCTTTAAATTTAAAATGTCAGTCTTCTGATTTGTAACATTTCAATTCTAAAGAAGAGTTGACCTTATCAATGTTATTTTCTTGCTTAGACAAACGGACATCTGCCTGGGAATGGAGACGTCTATCAAGAAAGGCTGGCACGTCTGGAAAATGACAAGGAATCCCTCGTTCTTCAGGCAAGTGGTGCTTAAGGCCATTCCCTTCTCAGGACACGTAGAGTCACGTATGTGTTGAGCACATTGCACCTGTAGTAAATGTGCCACAGGACCTGACTTTACATACATTTGACCTAGAAACTCAGATCTGTGGACACCTGTAGTGTAAAAATCTCAGCCTGAATATATGTTAACCTTCCAGCTTTGAAAATGATACAGGGACCAAACAAAGCAGCCCGAGTGGAGCCTGCTGTTGGGAACTGCTGTGGGATGTTTGTTTGCTTGCTCATGGTGTTTCTGAGTACAGAGCAAATGTCTTCATTTTTGTTCTTTGAACTAACCAGATCAAAGTGTGTTTACTCAGCTGGTCATTCTTGAGGAGAGCCCTGCAGATCTGCATGGGACCTGGAGGACGAAAGATGAACCCCACTGTTTCTGGAGACATTTGAGTGTGTTGTGTGCACTCGGCCTTTTTCTTTTTCCTTTGTGGTTCTGGCAGCTGAACTCTGGATCCTACACAGTGGAAACAGTACACCGCTCTTCACCCTGCCCTGGCTCTGAGCAAATCTGGGACCACGTTGATGTTGAAAGAGTTTATAGAATCTGAGTTCTTTACTCGTTTTTGCTCCTTTTATTATTGAAGCGTGAGATCTGCGTGGTCCTTACTGTCTATTTCAAGTGCGGATCTCATTCCCTCTGTTGCCCTCTAACCTTAGTTCTTTACCATCACCTCAGAAATCAACAATTTTTTATAGATTCTTATTACTGAAGTGATTTTAATATGTAAAGTAGTGCATATTTCTAGATCCGCACCAAGTTTCTCCTAACTGAATAGGAATCTTTAAGTCATAAGGCAACATAGGGCCTACCTAGCATGCACAAGACCCTAGGTTTGATCCACACAAAACAAAGTAAAAGACCATTGCCATCTTGTTAAATCTGGGATGTCTTCAACCACCATGAGTTGTAAGCTGAGACTGTGCGTTCATTTCCTGGCTGCCCAGACCCAAATAATCACACCGAAACTATAATTACATTTGGCCAATGGTTCAGGCATATTTCTAGCGAGCTCTTAACATCTTAAATTAACACACTATTACTAATCTATGTATCACCACAAGGCTGTGCTCTACTGGTAGGGTTCCGGCCTCTTTCTCCTTCAGCAGCTTCTTGGTATCTGCAACCAATAAAAGCAACACATATCTTAAAGGACATCCCACATCAGTGAGTGATGGGTCTTACTGTTCCAGTTAGGGAATGAAGCATGCTTTGGGACCCAAAGTCTGTCAAACTCATTGCCGCCCTTTGCTTTAAATTAACAGGTGAGTGTGTTGACAGACCAAGTGGAGGCTCAGGGAGAGAAGATTCGAGATTTGGAGTTTTGTCTTGAAGAGCACAGAGAGAAGCTGAACGCCACTGAGGAGATGCTGCAGCAGGTATGGGCTGGCAGGTGGGGGAGGGGCCTGCCAAACTCTTTTATCGGAGGTGCAACATTCCTATCTGGTGTCTGCAGCAGTAAATTCCAGAATCCTAGCAACTGGTGTATTTAGAGTCTAGGAGGAGCAGAGTCTCAAAGCACAGATTTAAGAAGTTAGACAATTAGAACAGATACAATGTTATAGTCTAAAAAAAGAGACATACAAAGTTAGCCATCTAGAAGAGAATACAATGTTACAGGAATTGTAAATTGATCTTTTGTGTTTGTATTATTTCCAACTCCCAACCATGAGATGATAAAAACCACATGTGACTTGTTTTTAGGCAAAAAAAAAAAATTCACACATGCGTGCATCCATGTGCACACACAGGGCTTGTAGATTGAGAAGCATGGTGATGCAGTGGACAAAGTACACACGGAACACGTGGAACACATGGAAACAAAACCACTTCTGTTGAATGTCTGCTGCCGTTGCCTGCCTGCCTGACTCCAAAGGCTTGCAACCTCTCAGTCCCTCAGTTTCCAGGTCCCTAGAAACCCTGATCAATGCGGCTGATAAGCTTTTCTACCTCCTGAGATTGTTGCAGGGATTGTCTCCTAGTTGCTGGCACATAGCAAGCACCGTGTACAGCAGTGTTGTCATCAGGCTTAGCAGTGTAAGCAAAAGCTGCATCTTCTCGACAGCCTGATGCTGTGTTTAGAAGGTCCTTAGAAGAAGGTCGTCAGCAGAGTGACACCCACAGACCACACCTAATCGTTGCTCTTTTCAGTCATGACAGAAATTTATAATAAAATGACTTGTGACTATTGCTCTGAAATCCTAACAGGAACTCCTGAGCAGGACCTCGTTAGAAACACAGAAGCTGGAGCTCATGGCCGAGGTCTCTAACTTGAAGTTAAAGCTGACAGCTGTCGAGAAGGACCGACTGGATTATGAAGACAGGTTCAGAGACACGGAGGTGAGTAGTGTGCTGGTTCCCCTCCCCCCTTAGCCTGCACGCACACATTCCCAAGACAGTTTGAAGTTCCCGGAGGTGTGAGGGAGCTAGTCACAGTGTGTTCAGAGGTGTGAAGGACGGTAGGTAGTCACAGTGTGTTCAGAGGTGTGAGGGACGGTAGCTAGTCACAGTGTGTTCAGAGGTGTGAGGGACGGTAGCTAGTCACAGTGTGTTCAGAGGTGTGAGGGACGGTAGCTAGTCACAGTGTGTTCAGAGGTGTGAGGGATGGTAGCTAGTCACAGTGTGTTCAGAGGTGTGAGGGACGGTAGCTAGTCACAGTATGCTCTCATCCCATTTCCTTGTAAGAAGTTTTCAGTTTTGGGGTGTAGCTCAGTGATAGATCTCATGATCACGGCTCACTAAACCCTGGGTTTTATCCTCAGCACCACTCCAAAGACAGAATAAACCAGAGGTGGTGGCACATGCCTGTGATCCCAGCACTTGAGAGACAGAGGACAAGAATCGGGGTACAGAGACAGCCTCTGTAACATAGGGAGTTTGAGGGTAGACTGGGCACCCTAAAACCCTTGTCTCAGAAAAATAATAAAAATAATAAATAAAAAGAACTAAAATAAACCTTAATCACATTGTAATTTCTTCAGGAATTGCTAGTTCCAGTTTTGTGTCTGTTTTTTAGAGATTTTGTTTGTTTGAAATATTAAGATATTTGTGGCACCTGACCGACAGAACCATGCTGGTTTTTCTAAATTTGAAATAGCGTATCTAAGTGCATGTTTCACCAGTTGTCCCTAGTTGGGCTCACTGGTCATTTACTATGTCTTAGGGGGATGTGTTCACGTTCAGAAACCTCGTGTTAAACATTCACAGAATCCCAGCATTCGGAGGCCGTTTTCTTTGGCTCTTGACTTTTAGTACATTCCACATGTAAATCATCTAATTAACTAAAATTCTCTGTATTTTATGAAATTTAGAGGGAATCCTACAAGGAAAAGTACCTGTGGGGGAGTGGCACAACAGCTCAGCAGTTAGCTTGTGGCTCGTGCAGAGGGCTGGAATTTGGTTCTCAGCCCCCAAAACGGGGGCTCAAAATCACTTTCTCTGTGGACGGACACACACACACAGAGGATGTCTTTGGACGGGAACACGGACACACACACAAAGAAAGTCTTTAAAGTACTTGCAGCCAGGGCAACTTCGCTGTTTCTTCTCTTGTTGTATTGTTAGTCTGTGCGTTGGGGAGAGACGAGGACATCTGTTCTGTTCAAGTCTTGGTTTAGGATGAAGCCTAGGGCTGAGGGTGCCACTAAGCGGCAGGACCCTTTTCCAGCACATGCAAGGCACTGAGCTCAGTCCCGGGCACCACAGCGGGAAGGGAAGGGAAGGGGAGGAGGACGTGACTGAAGGAGCCGCAGAAATCCCTTCTCGGGGCACCACCTCTGCCTTTCTGTTTTCTTTCTTGGTTAAGGATATGGGGCAGTGTCCTCGGTCAGAAAATGAGTGCTAGGAAGGAGAGGGAGCAGGGTTGGTTCCTTTTCTCTCCCTTCATGTCAAATGTCTGCATATTGACTCTGTGTTATCAGTACCGTGTGACATCAAGCTTGAGATGTTACAACTTACTCCACTGTGATTTCTAAAATAAAGTTTCCCATCCAGGATCTGTTACAGTGGAAAGCCTTGATTGTTTACCTCCTTTGTGGCAGAAGGAAATAACCGTCTTGATTCACGTTCTAACCTTGAAATTGCCTGTCAGTCCCTTTTAAGAGCTCGTTCCACACTCACCAAGACGCGTGACCCAGTCCCTTGGAAGTCTTACTTTAATCCTTTTTTGTTGTCTTTTTCAAGACAAGGCTTCTCTGTGTAGCCCTGCCTGTCTTGGAACTCACTCTGTACACTAGGCTGGCCTTGACTTCGGATATCCACCTGCCTTTGCCTCCCAAGCGCTGGGATTAAAGGTGTGTGCCACCACCGCCTGCCTTCATTTTAATACTTGCTACAGGAATCTGCTAAGATGTTTTCCTTTCCCTCATCCTGTCATCGCTGTCTGTACACTTAAGCCCCGGCTGGGGCTACAGAAGGACCCTTCCACGGGTGGAGATGGGAGGAGGCTGCCCACACCACGTAGGCAAGGTTTAGTGAAGTCTTCCCCTGTACGCTGCTTAGTTTAGTCTGGGTGTGAGGTTAGCCAGTCAGGGGAACTGACTAACTGCAGCTGGTGTTCTTGGCCCTTTTGGTAGGATCCCAGGGCCGCACCTACATCGCCTGAGTCTGCCTGAGTTTTGTGCCGTGCCTTGTTTCTCCCGTTTCCGTTCTCCTCACGGGTGTGTTCTCGCTCAGATGCCAAGTCACACTGTGAGCACACTTCCGGGAAACACAGTCCCTGATCGTTTCCTATGAATAATCCACACTACTGATAAAATGGAGTGCACATATTCACAGGGCAGATTGCAGAATATTATTGTGATTTTTATAAAAAAAATAATCAAAATAGCCTCCAAAGGTTGAAATAGAAGGAAATATGTAAATGTTCTGGTTCAGTGTTTCCTTAAAAATAAAATATTTACCTAGATATCCCTGTAATCCCAAATCTCTTAACACTATTTGAGTATTTTAGAGAGTTTGGATATTAGTTTCTAAGAAAATGTTGAAGTAAGGAACACTTATAGGCATTTCCAAAAGAGTAGTGCATTAGCATCTTTAAACCTTGAAGATTTAGGACTTGCCTGTCCTGGAACTTGCTAGTGGGAATGGGTTGGCTCATTCAACAGCGCCCCCTTCTGGTATGAGCATAGATGGCTGAACCACAGAGCTCTGCAAGGAGCCTAAACTGAAGCTAATTGAGGTAGTTTATATCCCGTTTAATAAATACTATATAGTGCCATGTTTTATATCCCATCTAATAAATATTATATAGTGCCATGTTTTCCAGCCAGACTTGTTATGGGCATATCTGACTTCTTCCATGTTGGAACTTCAGAGTCATATTTAACTCATCACTACCAAAAACAACTGGATAATCTTATCTTCCTTCCACCCTCCCTCTCTCCTGCCTGCCTTTCTTTTTCCCTCTTTCCCTCCCTCCCTCCCTCCCTCTCTCCTTCCCTTTCTTTCTTTCTTTTGGTTGTTTTTTTTTTTTTTTTAAACATGGTTTCTCTTTGTAGCTCTGTTTGTCCTGGAATCCTAGAACTCACTCATAGACCAGTCTGGCCTCTGGCTCCCTAGTGTGCTGGTATCAAAGGCAAGCGCCACCATTGCCTGACTTGCATAAGGGAAAATGACCCTGATATGTAGTTCAGTTTCTGTAGTTGTTGCTTCCTCTTTGCAGTCAGCACAGAAGAAATCGGCAGTGTTTACAGCAATGCCTGCTGACAGTAGCTGAGTCTAAAGACCAAGGGGAGGAGGGCCACTCCTGACTTATGTGCAGGGACGATGGGCAAATGAGGGAAACTGACACTTTTTAAATCCAAATTCAGAATATTTGGGCAAATTTTGAAAGCACATTTTTTAAGTGACAGTAGAAATGGTGTTAAATTATATTGTTATGAAACATTTGGGTTTTTAAAATTTTGCACATATAAAATTACATTATTGTATTGGATATTTGAATATGTGAGCACACACGTACACACACACAAGACTTTCATATACCTTCAGGGTGAGATTCTTAGTTTAAGGAAATTTGAGTCTTTATTTTGTAGACTAGACAAACAATTGAGGAAATCTTCAGATTACTACTACTGTGTCGCAGAAAAGGGTCTTCAATGGCTGTGCCAGAGAACACCTCTAGTTCATGTGACAGGGTGGGGGTCCTTAGATAGTCTGCATACATAAATGGGCACTGAGTGGCTTTGGGTTGGATGGTAGACTGCCCTTGTGAGTTGGTCCCATTTCCATCATGCTAGTAAGCACCGACTAGAATCACTAGTCACAGCCCAGTCAGCCATTTGTCTTTGTCAGGTTGTTGTGCCCGTGAGGAATTGTCCTGCTTGACCTAATTGGTGTAGGCAGGCCCAGCCCACTGTAGGGCCTCCATCTCCTGGACTGTATAAGAAGCTAAGTGAGCATTAGCCAGGTGCACCAGCCAGCCAGCAGCATTCATGGTTCCTGCCTCCAGCTCCCAGACTTGGCTTCAGTGGTGGACTGTGACCTGGAAGTGTAAGCCCAAGAGACCCTTTTGGTCAGAGCGTTTTATCATAGCAACAGAACGGAAACTCGGGCACATCACCGTGACAGACACGACAGGTTATAAAGCTCACATCACTGTGACAGACACTCACGACAGGTTATAAAATGTCTGTTTTAGCCCATAGTTTTAGAGCATTTAGTCCAGAACGAGTGGGCCCCGTTGCTTGTGAGCCAGCATTGAAGCAGCACCTTGTCCTGGAGTGCATGGCAGGGAAAGCCACTTCCCTCATGACCAGGAAGCAGAAAAGTGGGAGGCGCCATGGTCCCACAATCCCGTCACCCCATACCTTCCAGCATTACGCTGGGCACCTGGTCCAGGGATACCAGCACTAGCATTTTCCTAGTCAGAATCATGGCAGCATTAGTTTTCATTGGCCCAGCACTAGGGGCAGGGGTCCTGGAAACTTAGGTCAGGGTTTTAGCGGATGCGTGGCTTGGCTGTTGGGTGGATTTCACTGGATCTCCCCTTGTTGGGACTGGTTCTCAATGGCTCATCTCCGAGGAGCTGTTGCTGGCTTAGGGCCTCCTGGCTACTCCTTTGCTAATGGTGCTTTACCCTTTTCTAATTAATCATTATTATTTTTTCTTTTTGGACAGGGGCTAATACAAGAGATCAATGATTTGAGGTTAAAAGTCAGTGAGATGGACAGTGAAAGACTTCAGTATGAGAAAAAACTTAAGGCAACTAAAGTAAGTTCTCTTGGGGGGGAAAATAATTTTTAAGCATGGTCTACCATTCTGTGAACAATCTTATAAAAAATATTTTCCAACTAGTACGTGACAACGAGCACATCATCCAAGTACACAGGGTTTCCCTGAAGCTGGAGACGCTGAGCTCACTAGAGTTCTCAGTACAACCCAAGGCTTGGTTAACTGGAAGGGACACGGCCTGCTGTTTCTGTAGCCAACCCTCTTTATGAACTGGTGCTGTTTTCCTGGTGATTCAGTCTGTCTTTTTCTGCCTCGCTCTCTCTCCTCTGTCTCTCTCCCAGTCTGTAATGGCCAAACTCTCTAGCATGAAAATCAAGGTGGGTCAGATGCAGTATGAGAAGCAGCGGATGGAGCAGAAGTGGGAGTCCCTGAAGGTGGAGTAGACGTTGGCGGGAGCCCAGTTGCTGTCGCCTTCCTCTTGGCTTGTGTCGTTTTGCCGTGATGGTGTTTTTAGCAGCATGCACATTCATTGTGTGTGTGTGTGTGTTTGCGTGTGTGTGCGTGTCACCTGTTTATTGAGAATACATACACCCTGACTGAAAGGACAAACAGATCTCTAATGTCACTAGTGAGCAGGTCAAATATGACAGTATTAGCGCATACGCTTATTTCTTGGACTGTCTGGCCCCTAAGCATAATAAAACAGTTGTTGGAAGTTCACCTGGGGAAGAATTCATTTCAATAACTGGAGCCTGCTCTTCTCTGTTAGGGTTTTCTGGAAGGTCAGTGTATGAGTTCCTCCTTGTGAAGGGGAAGAGAAGCCACTGCTTAGAAGTCCTGCAGGGAGAGGGGTCGGTACCTCCTGCAGGGTTGTGAAGGTTTCTGAACTTGACTCCATCCTTGCCATAAGTCAGGTGTGCAGGGCCACCTTGGCCTCCTGGGTGGATTTTTCAACACTGCATGTCCAGATAGCGGAGTGAAAAGTCTGAGAGTAAATCCCACACTGAATAAGAGGCGGGCATATTGTCATTGCACAACTGGTGTCTGCGTCAGATACAGCCTGCAAAATACGAACTTGCTATGGCTAGAACTTTCTAAAGCAAAATTTAAAATGTTAACGAATACATCAGTGGCCTCAGAAGCTTTTGCAGGCCCGCCATTTCAAAAGGAAGACCTAAATCCTCTTTTTCTAGATTCCCCTTTCCCATTGCTGCAGGAGTTTGTCTTTCTCAGTGATCTAGAGCATGGTTTGGTCACAGCCACCCCCGAATTGCCTCCCCTTGGCTACTGAAGCCCAGTGGTTATCCCAGAATCATGAGTCGCCTTGAAATGCTTGAGGAAGCCAAGCAAGCCTTTTTGAATTTGTATTTTATTTTGCTTTTCTGACAAGTGACTAACATTGGCCATCTCCTTTGACTAACTTGGCGAGACTTTCTGATTTAATGTAGGCCAACTTTAGGGAATACCTTGCCCTGATTATGTTTCCATTTCTTCTTACACTTGCTCACAAACCTGAAACAGTGACACTGTGATGATTACAAATTAGTCATATTAATAGTGCTCATCATAGCCTCTGTCTAATTTGTGTTCACATGTAAGTTCTGCAGAGTTTTGTCTCATTCCCAGAGTCTTGAGTTGACGTTAAGGGCCAGTATGCTCTAGAGATACTCCTCTTCCGCCATGGTCTCCTGTATTAAAATGAATCTGTAACTTTGTAGGATGAATTGACATCTTTAAAAGAGCAGCTGGAAGATAAGGACTGTGAAGTCAAAAGATTGCAGGAGAGACTGGTGTGCAAGACCAAAGGAGAAGGGGTGGACGTCCTCGATCGAGGTGAGACTGATGGTCTAGTGCTTGATTCCTCGCTCTGTGCAGGTCCTGTGGGCTACAGGAGAGGAGCTGGCGGGGCACAACAGAAAGACAGCCCCAGTGACGTGTGGGTCCAGTGAGTGGCACACAGCTGCCGCCCCAGTTCGTGGACACTGAAGCAGAAGGATCGTAGTTGGCCACCAGGCTGGATGACACAGGGAGACCCCCCCCCAATTCGGTTTTTTTTTTTAATCTTGAAATATGTATAGCATCTGGAATACTAGATCAGATTTTACCTTCCCTTTGATACATGTATGCATACATAAATATGTCCAGTGGCAGCCGTGGTGCCGGACATGAGAGCAGTTTCCTGGTTTGGACAGCCAGACTCCAGCTGGTGGAGCTGTGTCATGCTGTATCGTATATGGAAACAAGTAGCATTTTATCCATTTCCTTACCCATCGGAAACTCAATTTCTCAAGCCGTAGACATGGGCTTTCCTTCCCTGGTTTGTTATAGGACATTCAGAAATAGACCCCAATTTTAGGATCGGATCTGCTAAAAATCCCATGCTCTACCACTGAACCATAGTGGCAGTCCCACGCTTAGAGTTTATGAATAGAGTGGACACTGAGTGAGTGTATGTGGGCTAGAGGTGTGTTTGGAGAGCACTGTCCACATAGAAATGGGGCTTGGAACCAGTCTGAACTGCCTGCTGTCTGTCACTTCGGGACCAGCTGAGTTCAGGGTCTAGGAACCTCCTGACAGTCTGCTCCTGATACTGTGTCATCAGTGGACTGTCTCCTGGCATGGGGACTTGAGTGCTCCATTTGGCTGTGGCACAGAGTTAGGAGGACCGGGTGTCAGACTGCATTTGGGAAAACCTACCAGAGTGGCCCTGGCCAGTCCACATCACAGTTGGCTGGCCTTGTGAGCCTGACTTTCACACAGAAAGCTGAAGCTCAGATGCAGCGACTCAACTGACTGCACAGCCGCTCCTGCGCCTCCCGTGCTCTTGCGCATCTGCGGCCAGTCCCCACGTCATGCGGTAGGGCCTCATACCTGGCTTCCTTTGCAGTTAGCATTCCAGCATTTAGGTAAAAGGAAGCCAAACGATAGGACTTTTAAGGTAGAGTTTTTGTTGCAATGTGTGCTAACTTCGAATCCGATGGGTTTTCCTGTGCAGATGAAAATGTTAAAAAGAAGCTCAAGGAGAAAAGTAAGGTTTTCGGTGTCTCTCCATCAGCCCCTCGTTAGCCAGCAACACCACCTCGTTCTTTGCATGTTGAGAACATTTCTGTCTGTAAACATCTGCAGCTGCTTCATCAACGAGCCCCCATTTCTTCACGGTGTGCAAAGTAGAGGCTAGACAGACAGACCGTAAAGTAAAGAGGACAGGATCACGTCATGGGTTTTCCCTGCAGCCCGTTCACTTCCCAGAGTGCAACAGGACGCACGGAGAAGTGAGCTCAGAAAGTGTGCACTCTCTGCTGTGGGTGGCAGAGGTGCAGGAGACAAGACAGCACACATCTGGGAGACTCAGCTCTCGTCACCACAGCTCCAGCTTGTGCTGAGCTTTGCTTTGTCTGTTTGGAAACTTGTTGTTTAGCTGGGGCCTACACCAGAGCTTTGTGGAGCCTGGGCTATCTAGTGACATGTAAAGAAAGATAAATCCTTAAATTGGCCGCAGAGAGTGAACTAATAGGTTAGATGAACCTGCTTTAAAACAAACAACAAATGGAAAACAAACCGCAGCCATTCCTAACTGAAAATGTATTAGTTCAGTTTTTTAAATTACTAGATTCTCCCCTCCTCCACGAGCTGGTAACTTTAGCTGAATGTTTTCCTGTTTCTGTATTTTAATTGTAGGTTCACTTTGGGTTTAAATGTTCATTTTTATTAAAAAGTACCTGAAGTTTTCATTTTTCAAGTAACACTCGTGTTTGGCGACCATATTATCAGGAAAGTCACACTCTGCACACTGTGGCTGTTGGGTCTTGCTCTCTGTTTTAAAACAGCGTTAGAAATGAGGCTTGTGGATGAAGCAAGTCACTTCATTCTGTGGAACTGCAGCTGGCTTCTCAGCATGACCGCTCACATAAACACACGCTCAGGCTCTTACCATGGCGTCTCCAGCTTGGTCATGACCGAGCCCCATCCCTCCGCCCTGGTCGTTGTGAAATCCGCCCATCGCTCTCACTCACTGCCCATCCACGGCTAACGTTTTTGAGAACTTGTGCTGTCGTTGCTGCCGCGCCCACATTCCATCCTCAGGGTGTAAAGGGAGACTGTGTTCTTTCTCCAAGAGAGGGCGTCTCCCGGTCCCCGACCCACATCGCTGTCTTTCTGGGTGACAGCTGTGGGGTGAGGTCAAAAGTGCTCCCCTTTTATTGCCCCTCGCCATACTTCCCTTGAGACATTTCGGACAGAAGAGCCGTGACTGCCCTCACAGGTTAGCTGAGATGCCTCCTAACAATGTTGCGTCATTTTCAGACATTGAAGTACAAAAGATGAAAAAGGCGGTGGAGTCCCTGATGGCAGCAAATGAAGAGAAGGTACCGAATGAACCTAAGTGTCACTGTTCCTGTGGGCGCCGCGGCACCTCTTTGACTGTTCCACACGGTTCCTGAGCCACTCCAGCTGGACAGGACACACTTACGATTCCACTGACGTTAGGGACCTTCCTTGTCTCCCCCTGCCCATGCACACTGTCTCAGCGATGTCGCTTGTGACTGTGTCTGTGTGTACAGAATAGAGAGGCCAGCAGCCTGGACTCCACGGAGATCCTGACGCCCTCCTTCCCTGTTTGGATTTAGAAAATATTGAAACCATCAGAATTCTTTCTATTCAGATGAGAGGAGTATGTTCTGGAAATTCTGGGCTAGCGTGAGCTCTGAATGGTGGAGTGCCAGCTTCACAGAGGCCCGCACAGCCCCGGAGAAGGTGGGGTTACTGTCCTCTTGTCCCTCACCTCTCACCCCAGCAACTGTCTTGCTTTCCTGAGAGGTGAACCAACGGGACACTGGCCAGGCCTGTGGTCCCTGCCTTTGTCACTAGGGCTCTTGGCTGTGGTCTGTTTTCCTCACTTCTCAACACAGACCTGACCTGGCAGATCTTGGCTGCTTAGCAACCATTGGATTCAGCTTATAACATCAGGACCACTCTCTCCTGTTCCCTTAGTGAGTGGAACAAAGGGACATTTCCCAGAAAGGGCTAATTCCAAGGAGTAGAGAAATACAAAATGCCCAGAAGATGGTTCTTTCTCATCACAACTTTCTCCAATCCTGTTACTCCTTCGCGTCTTTGCTGCTTCCTCTCATTTTTGTTCTCTCTCTCCCTCTGTCTCTGTCTGTGTGTGTGTGTGTGTGTGTATGTGTGCGCGCGCGCACCTGCATATAAAAGTCAAGGTCAGACTGACCTCAAGTGTCTTCTTATTCGCTCTCCATCTAATTTTTTGAGACAGTCAGAGACCCTGTAGCTTGCTGACTGGCTGGCCAGCAGGCTCTGGGAACCCAATTCTGTCTTTCTTCCCCGCCCCCTAGTTGCTGGCTTTACGTGGATGCTAGGGATCTGCACTCTGGAATTTTATCCACTGGGATCCAACACAAGCCATCGGCCCCGGGTTGGGTCTTCCCACACTAAAGCATCTCACTGGCCCTTGGTTTTGTTGTTGTTGTTGTTAAATGCTGTTATATCAATTTTGTTTTTGAAGATGGCATGTTGGATCTGTAAGATCAGAGGTGCTGTTTCTGTCTTTGATGCACATAGGAAAAATACAGATATTGCCACTTTGACTAAAGCTTGGGAAATGTTCAAATAGTGTAAACAATTCACAGCACTTACCTTTACTGTTTGAAACTGTAGCAGTGGTGATAGCTTACGTTCTTCACAGGATCGGAGGATAGAAGATCTCCGGCAGTGCCTGAACAGGTACAAGAAAATGCAGGACCCAGCAGTTCTGGCCCAAGGTAATAAAGTAAAATGCATCTCTGGAAACCTTCCTACTCCAGCCATGAGCTTACATAGTTGGGCTCAGTTTCTTACGTAGTTCGCATGCATTTTCCCAGAGTGGGTGACTCATCTGTTTATGGACAATGGTGCTGGGAATCACTCGGGCTGATGAGTATTTTTAGGTCTATGTGTCCGTGAGAGTATCTCTATTAAAGCATTCTGGAGCAAGATCTGTAGTATACGCAAAGAGCCTCGGGTTATGTCTGGAAAGTTCTGAGCGGGGTGGGGGGTTGGAGGGGGTGGTTATGACTTGAGAGGGATCTCAGTAGGGCTGGGTTGGACATCCGTTCTTAAACAAGTGCAGAGAATCCAGTGAGGGTTGGTTTTGTTTTGTTGATCCAAGAGCTTGAACCTAGGGCCTAGCACATTCTAGCCAAATGTTTGCCACTGAGTTACACTCCCAGCTTGGGACAAGAGGCTGAATAAAAAGTTTGCAATGTGACCTTCGCCAGAAAAGGGTTAAGAGGAATGCCACTATCGCAAGCAGGGGAAGTCAATCAAAAGACACTCGCAGTTATTGTAACTGCAGAGACCTAGTGGATCTGAATCGACCGGCTCCATTGAGGTTGTGATATGCTGAATTAGGTGATGGACATGAAGCTAAGGAAAATAAGTCAGCAGAGGCAGACACTTGTGGCTAAAGGCACCAGGTAAGTGACGGTGCCATTTACCCAGGCCAAGGAATGCGAGTTCCTCTTTGAACACAGGAAGTTTTGTTGCCTTACCTGCAGAGGGCCGTTCTCAAATGTGGAAAGACTGAGGGTCATTTGACACAAACAGAATGTTAGTGTTTGTTTACTGTGAACATGTGGGCAGTTGTGACCCTAAAGATGACAAGCACTGAGAACATATCTCTTGAGAGATATTTTAGGTAGGGTTTCTTTTGTTCTGCCACACACCATGACCGAAAGCAGGTCCTCCGGTACAGCAGCAAGTCCCAGCTCCCATTCAACTGTATCACTAGCCGCTCCCTGAGACAGGGTTTCTCTCTGACACCGGAGTTCATGGACAGGCTAGACTGGCTGGTCACTGAGCTTCAAAGATTGCCTTTCTACATTCCTACCTCTAAGGTGCAGACCACCATGCCTGGCTTTTAAAGACCTATTTTGTATTTATTTATGTGTATGTGCGTGGGTGTATTCATGCCCCCTGTGTGCCAGTGCCTGGGGAGGTCAGAAGAGGACATCAGATCCCTGGAGCTGGAGTTACAGGAGGTTGTGACTGCCCAGTGTAAGGTCTGGAAACCAAATCCTGGTCTTCTTCATGATCACCATGCGCTCTTGACCTCTGGGCCGCCTCTCCAGGCCATGCCTGGCGTTTATGTGGGCGCTGGTGATCTGAACTTGGGTCCTCATGCTCCCATGACAGGCAGTTGACTGGCTGAGCCTTTCCAGCCCCATGTAGTAGTTTGAAATCAGATAGAGCAGGATGGGTTTTCACAAGTCATAAAGATCATTCCCTGGTATGGTGAAGGAGGTACATGAAAAGTGATTCCTCCCGAAGACATATTTATTTAGTTACTCCTCACATAACCCTAAACAGCACTTAAAATCTAGTAAAGTTAAGGTAAAATTATAGTAAAACCTCAGTTTCAAAGTTTTACTGGGGCTGGAAAAATTGTGGAGTGATTAAGAGCATTTGCTACTCTTGCAGAGGAAGGGAGTTTGGCTCTCAGCATCCACTCTGGCAGCCCATAGCCGCCTCCAACTCCAGTCCCAAGGCATCCAACACCCTCTTCTGGTCTCTGTGGACACATGCACACACATACTCATAAATAAAGATAAAATAAATCTTTAGTTAGGCATGCCTGTAATCTAAGCACTTGAGAGGCTGAATCAAGATGACCTAGTCTTTGATGCTAGCCTGGACTATGTTATACCAAAACAATTTCTTTAAAAAAAAATAAGAAAAGAAAAGTTACAGCGTGTTTAGATAAGTACAGAGTTTGCCATTTGGCATTAGAGGTAGAGCTTTTAATATCATGCTACTTTCTAAGAAAGTGACCATCTACCATTGTGTAGTACAGTTAGTTAGGCCTTTACATCTTGACTGATGGTAAAATTTTTCAAGCTTAGTTCTTTGATGGATATATGCTTTCTTTCTTCCATTAGGCTCTTTCTACTTTAAAATGGCATAAAAGGATCGATCCTTTTGAAGGATCAGCTGTCATTTTTCTTTTTCTTCTGTCCTTTCTCTTTTTCGTGTATCTTCCAGAGCACAGCAGTGACGAGAAGGAATGCATTTAAATGGTGGCTCTGTTGTAGCCCAGAATCAGATGGTCCTGCTGGGGTAGAAGGGAGTATAGGGGGGTGGGTAGGTACATAGAGTAGACAGGTAAGTAGATAGATGATAGGTAGCTGGGTAGGTAGATAGAGTAGACAGGTTAGTAGGTAGATTATAGGTAGGTAGGTAGAGTAGACAGGTAAGTAGGTAGATCATAGGTAGGTAGGTGGGTAGGTACACACATCTATGGATCTGTCTGATATTTTTTGAAGTAGCGTCTCTTGTAGTTCAGACTGACCTTGAACTTGTTATGTATCCAAGGATGATCTTCAATTTTTGGTTCTTCTGCTCCCACCTCCTGAATGCCAGGATTAAAGGTACAAAACCAAAACAGGCTAAACTAATGTTTATAAAGCCTGGAAGTCTTGAAAGAAAATTACAGTGGGTTTTTGAAATAAATTTAGGTTTTTTTTTTTTTTTTTTTAGTTTTTCGAGACAGGGTTTCTCTGTGGTTTTGGAGCCTGTCCTGGAACTAGCTCTTGTAGACCAGGCTGGTCTCGAACTCACAAAGATCCGCCTGCCTCTGCCTCCCAAGTGCTGGGATTAAAGGCGTGTGCCACCACTGCCAGGCATTCACAAAGATCCACCTGCCTCTGCCTCAAATTTAGGGGTTTTTAAACATCTTTTGTGTCAATATTGTATCAAACCTGACTCCTTTTGTTAATGTCATTGCTGGGTACTCAGTGTGGCCTGGGCACGGCCTTAGCTGCTTAGAGTTTAAGGTGCTGTATCCTAGGGTCTGTGTGGCTGATCTCCATACGATGCCAGGAACTGTGATTCTTTGTTTACGGTTTGGACTGAGACAGTAGCTCAGCAGCACAGCGCATGTTCAAGAGAAAGACGGAGAAGGAATGCGTAATCACGGTTCTTCCTCCACAGTGGACCTGAGCATCGTCTGCTTCGTCTTTTCCAGGCCAGGACGGTGAGTGTGACGGGCTGTTCCACTCTAGCTCCATCTCCACCCTGTTGGATGCCCAGGGCTTCAGTGACTTGGAGAGGAGTACCTCCTCCACGCCAGGAATGGGGTCTCCCAGCAGGGACCCATTCAACACAAGCGCTCCAGAAGAGGTACCGTCGGGATTCCGACTTTGTCTGTGTCGAGGGGGCTGTGTCTTTTACTGCTCTCCCGGTGACAGTTTTGTTACCTTGAATGTTGTCTCAGCTTCGTAAAGTGCCGCTGCAGTCCAAAGTCACCGTCATTCCTGCTGTGCTTGCCCATTTGAGCCTGATTTGCTGCATTGCTCCAACAATCAGAATCTGCTCAGAGCCCTCCAAGCCACTACCTTAGAGACTTGTCTGAGCATCCCTTACTGCCCCTCAGGGCCCAGGCTCCCTGCAGAGCCACTGGGCTTGCTGCTTCTCCATAGAGTCTGAGAGGAGAGCGCCTGTCCCAGGATTCCCCAGTGCTAGTGACCTTTGCCCTGAGGTCACGTCACACTCTGGGACTATCTCATTCACCTCGAGCATGCCACGGTTTCTTCCTTTCACCAGCTCTCCTCTCTTGTTTCCTTCTCTTGTACCTGTTGTTGACGTAATGAAAAGACAGTGTTCAGCAGTAGATCCCTTTTCCTAGTCACACACACGCATGCACACACACAGACACAGACACACACACACACACGCATGCACACACACACACACACACAGACACACACACACACACACACACACACACACACACCTGCTGCAGCTCTGGGCCTGGAGCCTGAGGCTGTGTGCGTGCTTGGCCACTGCTCTGCGCTGAGTTCTACACCTCTGGTCCTGAGAAAGTAAAAACTAAATTGAATGAAAGTTAATTCAAAGAGAAAACAGCTAACGTTGAACACTCAAATGTTAGCAAGCACCGAAACAGTTTATCAGTCAAGATTTTAGTTATGAAATGAGATACAAGAAGAAGCTCCCTGCTTGTTAACTGTGTTTATATTTAGAGGCAAAGAAACCTCTCTGTTTTATTCTGAAACAGGTTCACTTGGTTGCCCAGGCCAGCAATAGTGATCCTCCTGCCTCAGCTTTCCAAAAACCAAAAAACTTTGCTAGCTAGTAATGTGGTTCATTTACTGAGGGATTGCTTGTATGTGTAGCATATGCCAGATTGTTCTACAGATTATTTGCTGCATAAGCCTCAGCTTAAAGGTTTGCTTCTGTTTATTTTGTATGTGTGAGTGTTTTGCTCGAATATACATGTATGCACACTGCATGCATACAGTTTCCAAAGCGGTCAGAAGAGGGCACCAGATCCCCTGGAGTTAGCCGATGCCCTACCTTGCTGGGAGTTGGACTGGGTTCCCGGGAAGAGCAGCCAATGCTATTGAGCCACCTCTCCAGCCCTCACGAATCCCAGTTTAAGGATGTTTCATTTGTCTCAGGTGATTGCTTCAACTTGAACAAAAGTGGTGTGGTGAGAATCGATAGAGTTCAACCTTATTTTCAAAGGAAAGACAGGAGGGAAAATATAAGTTGGAACTGAAACCTTGAAGTTTGAACAAGAAATCAAGGCAAGAGGCCAGTGTGTTAGTGTATTTTCCCATGATCAGGAGTCCAGGGAAGTAGCTGAACTTCAGGAAGCATGGACGAGTGCTAAAGAGATTACCCAGCATTGACTGTAAAGATTGAAACAAAAACCAAACGGGGAAAATAAAACGAAAAGAGCCCCACTTTACAGTAATCTGACTGGATATTTTACGAGCTTTCGTGATGCCGTCACTCAGTACCACACAAAACTCACGGAGCAGAGATCATTGCTTCTTCATGAAGCTGAGCTTTGCTGGTTCAGCACACCCAAGACCATCTTAACTCCCCTGGGTTCTCCATTCTGGGGCTCAGAGGCTCAGAGGCAGGCCTGGGTGCCTGTTGGAATGTGTGACTCAAGAGAAACTGTTGCTGAGTGGGTGGTGTAGATGTGTGTCCGCCGTGTGTCTTACCTGGTGTTGCTGTAGATGTGTGTCCGCCGTGTGTCTTACCTGGTGTTGCTGTAGATGTGTGTCCGCCGTGTGTCTTACCTGGTGTTGCTGTAGATGTGTGTCCGCCGTGTGTCTTACCTGGTGTTGGTGTAGATGTGTGTCCGCCGTGTATCTTACCTGGTGTTGGTGTAGATGTGTGTCCGCCGTGTGTCTTACATGGTGTTGGTGTAGATGTGTGTCCGCAATGTATCTTACCTGGTGTTGCTGTAGGTGTGTGTCCACCATGTATCTTACCTGGTGTGGGTGTAGATGTGTGTCCGCCGGGTGTCTTATGTGGTGTTGCTGTAGATGTGTGTCCGCCGTGTGTCTTACCTGGTGTTGCTGTAGATGTGTGTCCGCCATGTGTCTTACCTGGTGTTGCTGTAGATATGTGTCCACCATGTATCTTACCTGGTGTTGGTGTAGATGTGTGTCCGCTGGGTGTCTTACCTGGTGTTGGTGTAGATGTGTGTCCACTGTTTATCTTACCTGGTGTTGGTGTAGATGTGTGTCCGCCGGGTGTCTTACCTGGTGTTGGTGTAGATGTGTGTCCACTGTGTATCTTACCTGGTGTTGGTGTAGATGTGTGTCCGCCGGGTGTCTTACCTGGTGTTGGTGTAGATGTGTGTCCACTGTGTATCTTACCTGGTGTTGGTGTAGATGTGTGTCCGCCGGGTGTTTTACCTGGTGTTGGTGTAGATGTGTGTCCGCTGGGTGTCTTACCAGTGTTGCTGTAGATGTGTGTCCGCCGGGTGTCTTACCTGGTGTTGCTGTAGGTGTGTGTCCACTGTGTATCTTACCTGGTGTTGGTGTAGATGTGTGTCCACTGTGTATCTTACCTGGTGTTGGTGTAGATGTGTGTCCGCCGGGTGTTTTACCTGGTGTTGGTGTAGATGTGTGTCCGCTGGGTGTCTTACCAGTGTTGCTGTAGATGTGTGTCCGCCGGGTGTCTTACCTGGTGTTGCTGTAGGTGTGTGTCCACTGTGTATCTTACCTGGTGTTGCTGTAGATGTGTGTCGCCGTGTGTCTTACCTGGCTCCCTGAGGATTAAGCAGCCAGGTCAGGCTAGGCTGTGCAAAAGACCCTGATCAAAAAGAGAGACAAAGAGGTCATGGAGAGAGAGAGGGAGGGAAGAGAGGGAGTAGGGAGAGAAATAGAGAGAGAATGGGAATAAGGAAGGTACATGACGGTTGGTAGGAAAGGGAAGGAGGAAACAATATGATTATATTTTAATTTTACAAAATTATTAATAAAAATTAAAGAGAGAGGAAAGAAGTTAAGAACTCTTTTGGGAATATAGCTCAGTGGAGAAACACTGGGCGTGCTAGGCCAGCACTGCTAACAGTTAAAGGAGGAGACCACAGATTAGCTGACTCCTGAGATCTTGATGCCCACCGCGCTCTGATCTCCAGCTCTTGGTCTTTACCGAAGTTTCCAGCCCTGGGACCCAGAGGTGTTTGAGAAAATGGGCTCCACATTTTATTATTAGCACAGTGTTGATGTTACTCCATTTTAACTGGTAACCACAGGAGTATATTCCAGCTGGTTTTAATGTATTTTCCGTCAGTTATGAAAGTGGAGCTTAGTCAGCTTGTTCAAATAGAAGAGAGTAGTTAACCAGCATAATGCATGTTGTGTGTCAGGCTGGTAGCAGAAATAAATATGGACGTAGTGTTTTGTTTACGGTGTGCTCACGCTGAGAAGAGTCAGCGCCCTGGGGCTGGATTTCTTGGGCTTTCACTGGATCAGAACTCGAGGTTTTTTTGTGTTTTAAGGTAATTTCTTACTCAGAATATTCACTGTCATGGAACCAAATGAAACCCCTTTCTCCACAGTGTTTCCTCCGTGACCCCCATTTGTACCCATGTTTGTATTCTGAAACAATCATGACGATAAGGCTGGAGTTGTAAGCACGGGTGTATACGATTTAGACCGGCTCTGTTATGTTCCGTTACTCCGTGGCTTGTGTGGTCCTCGTTTGGTTGATTTCCTTTTTACTTATAATCTTTCAGTTTCACACCAGCGTCTTGCAAGCTTCCGTCCCTCCGCTGTTGCCGCCATGCATGGGTGTGGAGACCTCTGAAAAGTCCAAGTTGCCTGAGACTTCCCTTGAAGAGAAGTATGCTCTGTGGGATATGACATTGTGATATAAATGTTCAGATAGGTAGAGTAGCCAGCATCCCACACTTATTTCAGGCTCTGTTTTCATCATCAGTTTTGTATTATTGAGATAAAATGCGTGAGTCAGGAAGCGGCGGGAGAGGGTGGGAGAGTGAGGGAGTGAGGAGCTCGGGCTTTGCTTTCTATGTCACCAGTGATTGCTGGAAGGCAGAGCAGGTGCCGTTGGTGCCGTGAGGCTGTTTGAAGCACGGCTGTGACGCCGGCACAACAGACTCAGTCATATCTCAGTAGACAAATAGATATTTTGCCAGAAAGTTCTCAAACTAGTTGCCTAAATTTGACTTAGGCTTAAGAAAATGTTTTAAAATAGCCTTTTTTGCACTATTATTTATTATTACATATTTTACATCTCTGTTCACTTAGAAGAGGTCCAGATGGCCCACCTGTGATGGCATGACTTGTGATTTTTCTTTGACTTTACAGCGTGGCTGTGTTGTAGTTTTGCTATAGTTTTTGATAGGTAGGAGGTAGTCAGTGTACCCTTCTAAAGTAGACGTTGTGAGAGAGATTTTGCCCGGCTGTAGGCCAGTGGGGCCTGTAAGTATGACGAGGTAGGAGAGGCTACGCTGTGTTTTTGCTAACTTAAACAAAAGGCGCTTTTGACTTTAATTGAGTTAAGTGAGTTCAGCCTCTGATGGGCCCTTTGGGACTTCACCATTGTAAGCCCAGGGATGTCCGTGTGGTTTTCGATTCATGACATTAACAAATGCCTTTCTAAAAAATGTATTTTAGTGATGGAAAACCGCTCCTGGGTGCAGCCGTGGAAGCCCCGCCGAGCGACGGTCTTTCGTAAGTTGTGTGTTGTTGAGTGTGAAGCATGACCATGGCTTGAAAGAGCGGGAAATCTGCACTGCTCACATAACCATTGCTAACAGGGATCCGGCGAGGCTGTCACACTCACAAGTCGAGTCTGCGAGTGTCATGAGAGGCAGGGCTGGAGAGCTGGTGCCACAGAGAAACGCCCCTTTCCTGGCTCTCATGCCTGGCCTTTGCAGATCTTTCGTCTTCCCTCATCAGTTTTCATTTGAGATTCAGGACTTTTCATTTATTTTTGTGCTGATTTGTATTTTTTTACTCCAACAGAAAAGACTCCCAGGGAGTGTGACAGCTGGCGGAGAGACTTTCATAAACGCCCACTGTGCTGTTTATCCGAGCGAAAGCCTGGGTCACATTAGGAAAGCCCCAAACAACCTGGAAAGCCTATTTTAAGGGCAGGGCTCGAAAGAGCTGTTTCTATTTCTCTGTTATCTTTGACGTGCTTTGGCGGCCAGCACTCCTGACAACTTACGTAAAAACAGAAATGCCTTTTAAAAGTTAGGCCGCACAGTTGTTCCAGTTTCTTGGAGTAAACACATTCCTTCTTTAGTCTCTTTCTCTGCTCTGCTTTGCTTTTTTATCTCGTGTTGCTCGGGATCAGGCCCCGGGCCTCTCGCGTACCCAGCACACACTGACACTGAGGTACGCCCCCAGTCTCGCATCTTTGGAAACTGGCTCCATATTTGTACATTTAGGTTTGAGTCATGCCGCCTCTGGCTGTGTGTAACTGGGCACTGATTATGTAAAGAACGAAGTCTCCTACTTACAGACTCCCGCTGCCTTCCTTGGCTAGCAAAAGAATTACTGTGGGCATTAACAAGAATTCCCCTAGTGCAGCGGTTCTCCACCTGTGGGTAGTGATCCCCGTAGGTCAGGGGTCACCTAAAACTACCGGAAAATACAAATATTTACATTACAATACATAACAGTAACAAAATTACAGTTATGAAGTAGCAACGAGAATAACTTTATGGTTGGGGTCACCACAGCCTGAGGAACTGTATGAAGGTGTTGCAGCGACAGGAAGGTTGAGAACCACTGGTCTAGGGCATTTTCCTTCCTTTATTCCCCTGCTTCTCCCTCCCTTTCTCGTCCTCTTTATTTTTCCTTCCATCCTTCTTTATTCTCATTCTTGGAGACAGGCTCTGTCTTGATAGCCCTGGCTGTTTCACACAGCCCCCAGTCCTGCCCCAGCCTCTTGAGGACTGGAATGACGGGTGTGCCCCACAAAACCTGGCTTAGTGAGCTTTGCAGACTCGGGAAAGTTATTCCTCTTTGAAAGAAAAGTAGACTTTCGTTCTTCAAGTGGAAGGATTAGCTCTAACAGTGCGCAAGCTTCTAAGAAGTTCCTGGTGTAAAGGCGTAAGTGCCACCCGTCCATGGAAAACACTGATATTGCCAGGGCCGTCTTAAGTGGTTTTGCAGCTCCCGGGACATGTGTGGCATAGTCTGTGTTACTGGCAAGACCGTTAACCACCCTGCTTTTAGAGGAACTAAGCGCTGCAATTGACTTAAGTACATAAGTGTTTGCTTGGATCCAGACTTTCTTTTATTACCAAGATTCAACTCCCAGACAGTTTTTAGTTCCTTCTAAGATGATCTGCTTAGACACAGGCACCAGAGTCAACTTACTATTAATTCTAATTATCATTGTTTCTGTTGTTAGAACTTCAAGTCTGCAAAAATCCAGCAGCCTGGGAAACCTGAAGAAAGAGACATCAGATGTCTTGGTGAGTTTTCTTTTTCTTTTCTTTTGTTTTTCCTGCCTCCTTTCCCTTGTTAACCTGAGAAGAAAATACCGAGGGATTGATCTTTGTTTGTGCCTGGGAAAATTTCATTTTAGGAAGAGCTCTTGTTTTCTCTGATGGGAAATTACTACCATGGTACAGTTGATGACAGATTTCAGGGATGAAGCGAGAAGATTGAAAGTGCATAAATGAAAGGTTGAGAAAATAAAACATTGTAGGAAATAAATACAACTAAGATTTTGTGGTTTCTTATTTATGGAAGTGTAATAACAATGAATATATAAAAGAATTTTACAGTAGCCTTCTTAAATGTCATTGTTTTTGAACAGGAAAAGAAGTCTAACCAGAAGCCTTCAGAGGTAATTTTCATATATGAGTTCAAGTATAAAAAAAATCTATTAAATTTTATGGCATGTTAAGTTAAATGTCCCCACTCCAGGAAGCCGAGTCTGTTAGCGCCTCCAGAGCATCAAGCAAGGTGCAGATGCCAGCTAGGGAGGTCATGTGCATACATGTGCCTGGGTTTCTGTGAAGTGTGCAGCAGCGTGCGTGCGTCTGCAGAGAAGGCCGCAGAGCGCTGGCTGTAATGGGGGAAGGGGTAGAATAAGGAGAAGCAGAGGGCTGTTGGCTTGAGGGTGATGGCAGTGTTTTAGAACTAGATGGGGTGTGGTTATGATTCAGAGAAAGACTAAGTGCCACAGGGTTACTTACTTTTAAAGGTTAATTTTAGCCAGATGGTGGCACACACCTTTAATCCCCATCATTTAGGAGGCAGAGGCAGGAGAACCTCTGAGTTTGAGGCAGCCTGGTCTACAGAGCTAGTTTTCAGGAGAGCCAGGGCTGCACAGAAACCCTCTCTTCATAAGCAAACGATAACAACAATAAGAAAAAAGTTAATTTTGAAGGCCAGAGAGATGCTCAGTGGTTAAGAGCACTGGTTGCTTCTGCAGAGTTCCTGAGTTCAGTTCACGATACCCACATGCCTGTTTACAACCTGCCTTTTATAACTAGTCCCATGGGATTCAATGCCCTCTCTTTAAAATTAATTTTGAGCTAGGTGTGCTGCACACACTTATACTCCGAGCACCTTGGAAGCAGAGGCAGGTGGATCTCTGTGAGTTTGAGGCCAGCCTGGTCTACAGAGTGAGACCCTGTCTGAAGAAAAGTTATTCTTAGGGACTAGAGAGATGTCTCAGTGGTGAAATGCGTGTGTACTCCCCTGCAAGCGTGAGGACCCTGCAGAGTTTAGATCCCAGCAACTACATACAAAGCTGGGCACGGAAGCACATGCCTGTCTTCTCAGCGCTGCAAGATGCTGGGGACAGGAGAATCCCTGGGACTTTCCCCCTTGTCTGCTCAGCCAGTGATCTCCGGGTTTAGTGAGATACTCTGTCTCAGAACATATAGTGACAAGAAATAGAAGACACCCAGCCTGGAGCCTCCACATGTACACGTGAGCATGTGTACCTGACATACACACATTATCCTTCCCATATGGGCCTGCAACGCCTGCATATAGAGCAAGCCAGGCCAGTATGCTGTGGTCTCAGACTCGTCCCTGGGCAGCCCTGACCTGGGTTAAGTATTGCTTAGACATAAAATGAACATTTCAGTAAAAAAAAGAGAAAGTTAATTTGGGGGAGCTGAGATGGCTCCGGAGGTGAAGCCCCATGGCCTAGGTTAATCCCCAGGGTGTCCATGGTGGAAGGCAAGAATAACTCCACGTGTTGTGTGTCGGCCTGTACATACACGTGTGTGTGTCAGCCTCTACATACACGTGTGTGTGTCGGCCTCTCCATACACGTGTTGTGTGTCGGCCTCTCCATACACGTGTTGTGTGTCGGCCTCTACATACACGTGTGTCGGCCTCTACATACACGTGTGTGTCGGCCTCTACATACACGTGTGTGTGTCGGCCTCTACATACACGTGTGTGTGTCGGCCTCTACATACACGTGTGTGTGTCGGCCTCTCCATACACGTGTTGTGTGTCGGCCTCTCCATACACGTGTTGTGTGTCGGCCTCTCCATACACTTGTGTCGGCCTCTACATACATGTGTGTCGGCCTCTCCATACACGTGTGTGTCGGCCTCTACATACACGTGTGTGTGTCGGCCTCTCCATACACGTGTGTGTGTCAGCCTCTACATACACGTGTGTCGGCCTCTACATACACGTGTGTCTGCCTCTACATACACGTGTTGTGTGTCGGCCTCTACATACACGTGTTGTGTGTCGGCCTCTCCATACACGAGTGTGTGTCGGCCTCTCCATACACTTGTGTGTGTCGGCCTCTCCATACACGTGTGTGTCGGCCTCTCCATACACGTGTGTGTGTCGGCCTCTCCATACACGTGTTGTGTGTCGGCCTCTCCATACACGTGTTGTGTGTCGGCCTCTACATACACGTGTGTCGGCCTCTCCATACACGTGTTGTGTGTCGGCCTCTCCATACACGTGTGTGTGTGTCGGCCTCTACATACACGTGTGTGTGTCGGCCTCTACATACACGTGTTGTGGCACGTGTCCCCACACATGCACGCAGGCACACACGCCCATAAATAAATAAATAAATATTTTAAGAGTTCATCTCTATCTGTTATTGGAAAACCAACCTGTGATCTTAGAGTCGTGTGCTTTGATCGTCTTTGTGACCAGCTGCCTTTCCCAGGCTCTGCAAAAAGCCACCCATTTGTTTCATATAGCCCTCATCCATGCGGGCAGGTTTGGCGTTCTACACAGGCTGTATTCCAGGGCTCCCCTGGCTTCCCATCATGAGCCATATCAAGGATCGCAGCGGGGTGCAAGGCCAGTTCCCGTCCTGGCTGTCTGCTCTGAGTCTGAACTCTTAGAGATGGAGCTGGCAAAGCACTCAGTGGAGACAGCTGTCCCTCAGGTCCTCTTCAGCCCCTTGTTTAGTACATGGTCAATACATGATCAATACATGATTAATACATGGTCAATACATGATTAATGCACGGTCAATACATGATCAATACATGGTCAATACATGATCAATACATGATCAGTGTATGATCAATACATGGTCAATGCATGTCAATACATGGTCAGAGGACGTGTCGGTGTTGCAGTGTAGATAGTAACTGTATTGTGCACACGGGTGTTCAGCTAATGTAGTCAGCCATCCCTTTGACCCTTTCACCCACTCTGCAAAAGAAGAGCAGAAAGCAGGAGGTGTTAGAGAAGAAATCCAACCAGAAGCCTCTCTCCGTGGTACCAGAGCAGAGAGACATTCCTCATGAGCTTAGTGGCTGACTCAGAGTCGGAAAACTCAAACAAACGGTTGCTGGGTGTACCTTTATCTTCTTAGTCTTTGAGAAGAATGTGAAGTAACTGAAAGGATCTTCTTGTATTTTAAAGTGTGTGCACAGCCTGCTTTGTAGACTTGCCTTGGGCGTCTGCTGCTGTGCTGGTGACTTAAGGCCGTAAACTCATTTATAGCTCTGCATTGTTATTACTAGAAAAGTAAGAAATCTGCCACCCTGGGTTTGGAGTGTCTTCACTCCATGTCTTGGAGGCAGATAGAACTTAATTGTTTTCAAAGCTGTCTTAAATATTTTAAGTGATGAATGTATTGCTTGTCGACGGAGTTAGCCGTGTTCTTTGTGTCAGTGTTTACTGCGTAGGCTTCTTTTTAACATGTCCCTGGCATTGGCCTTAGTGTGATACTGCAGCATCTGTCCAGGGATGTGACATTAGTTAGAGTCCAGCCCCCCATCCTTAGGATTTGCACCCTAACCCTCAGCTCCCTCCTCATCGCCCCTCAGGATAGAGCTCCAGCTGACAGCCGCACATCTGGGACCCTGCCTCCCAAGGCTCCAGGACACAACACCTCCGTGGATGACAACCCCTTTGGCACTCGAAAAGCCAGGTCCTCCTTTGGCCGAGGCTTTTTTAAAATCAAGAGTAACAAGAGGACAGCAAGTGCACCAAACCTTGGTATGTGTGGCATGGGCACCCAGGTCCTGACCTTCCGGACGGAGGGAAAGGCTTGGTGTTCCACCCATCCTGTGTTCCTCTGTGGGCACGTTTCTCCTTCTCAGAAGTGAAGGTGGATGCCTTGGAGGGGGGGATGTTGGCAAAAATGCTTCCATGGATTTAATTCGCAGTGTGACGATAAGTCAGCTCTCACCCCACTCTGTCCAGTGACAAACAGCAGAATGAACCGTCCTAACCCTGTGGTGGTCTGTGACTCTGTTTGGACAGTCTCCCCTCTGGTGGTGGGATGAGTGAGTGCCCAGGGACGGACTTGTGCGGTTTTTATAGTCTTAGTGTGTGCATACGTTCCTCCTACGGGCGTTGCCTTAGAGGGTGGAGTCTGATCTGTTCCATTTTTGTCATCCTTGTGTTCTCTCCATTGGCTGCGTGTGTTGTGTGCGTTGTTGGGATACCTGAAGACCGTAAACGAAGTGCCAGTGCACCCACCTTAGGTACCGTACCCCTGCATGCCAGCCTTCACCAGTGCTACACCCCAAACTCATCTAATCCCCACTCTTGGCCTCTGCGATCTCTACCAAGCAAGCTGGCCGCAATCAGAAAATGTAGTCTCTTCCAGAATATTCCTTCATCTTTAGCTAAAGCAGACTCCGTAGCGCCTTGGCTTCTGAGCCTACATGCTGTTCTAACCAGTGCTCTTGACACCGTCTGGGCAGCTCTGAGAGCCCAGAAATGCCCAGCAGCCTGCACAGTGCAGGCCTGGAGTGAACTGGCATCATACATCTCAGCTCCCCTCACCCGTGACTGAACCATCACCCGCCAACTCTCGTCCTTCTCCATGTGTCCATTTCCCCAACATCCCCCCAAAACTGTCTATTGCCAGGCAGGAACTGACTTACTGCTCTTGGAGCAAACTGTATTGCTTTGACCGTGGGGATAGTTAGTGACTTCCCATGGTATCTGAGGAGTCTCCATGAGAGTGCTTTTAAAAGACATTCGTTCTGTCTCCCTATGGGGAGAGTAGTGTGAAGAAGCCCCCCCCCCCCCGATAAATAAATAAAGTATGATGTGTTTTAAACGAGTTGGACTAGGAACATTTTCAGGGCACCCGTACCCACTGTGGCTGTGCAGTGGGAGTGGATAGATTCTTCCTGGGGTTCCCTGCGGCTTTCACCTTGTATAGATACCCAAGTATCAAAGCATATGTCCTAGCAAAGTGACATCCTTGTCTTTGAAGCCTGACGTGTTTACAGTGAGTGCTGGCTCCACAAACTAAACTCTTCCAGCTGGACAACCGCTTTCAGCTGCTCCTGTGTCTTCTAGGACGGCAGTCGATGCCCGTAGACCAGTGCTGCTTATGTAACCTGTAGTCACAGCTCTGCTTTGTAGAACATTCAACCTCTGCAGCTTCTGCAAATCCTTCTGAGACCCTTCTGATTTTTCTCCTTGAACAAATGTCTTTATTTTCCTTTATAAATGTAAAGGCTCACACTCTGGAAAACAACAGCCCCATCTTTGCTTGTGGCTGTTCTTCCAGCAGTTGAAAGAACTTCTGCCCTGCATGTGGCAAGTGTGGATGCTGTTCTTTCAAAGCCAAATCCGGATTTTACCCCTCAAGAAAACCTCACACATACTGAGTTGCATTGTTCTCTTAGTACCCAATATATAATAGGCTAGGGGTTTTTCCCCCTTAGGGTCTCAACTACAGCCTGATCTGGCCTTGGGCTTGAGATCTTCTTACCTTGGCCTCCTGAGGGCTGGGATTTAATGGGCGTGTGCACCACATTCTGGTAATTCATTTCTTGATAAAGAGTTGCTGGTCCTCTGTAACTGAGGTGATCTAAATGGCAAAGGAGAAGGCGTGTTAAGAAGGAAATGACACAGAATTTGAATTCAGTGTCAAAATTTGAGAGAAGACTTTCAGGGAAACTGGTGGGTTTGTTAAGTCCCGTGTGTCCTTGGCACAGTAAATTGGGACTTGGCATAGTCTTCCTTTGGGTACAGGGCTGACAAGAGAGGTCAGGCTCAGAGGTTTTGGTGCCATCTGCCTATGAATATAAAGCCATCCTTCAGTGCTGGGTTTAGAGAGCAGGTGAGCTTGCGAGAGTGGGAACTAAGCAGGATCTTGGTGTAAAACGTAGGAAAGATAAAAAATGGGTGTTACAGCCAAGAAGGAACGACCAGACCACAGATCCAGGAAAGAGTCATGGCAGGAGAGGGAGTGGAGATGTTAGAGGCTGTGGGAAGCTCGCTGTACCAAGCACTAGATTAGGCATAATCTCATCACGAGTTTATATCACTCAAGAATGTCACAATTCTGAGACACTTTTTATTTTATTTTGAAGAGAGAGTCACACATTGTAGCCCCAGTGTGTCTCCGAATCAGTCCTCCTGTGTCAGCCTCTGGGGTGGTGGATTTACATGCGTGCACCACCACACCCAGCTCTGCTACACACTCTTCATCTCAAAGGGATCTTTGTGGAGGAGAGCAAGTTGTAGAGCAGCAAATACACTTACATACATGTTTCATACGTAAGGGTGCTCTGTGTAAATCACTGGTTTTTAGAACCAAAGAAGAATTCTTAAGGGGTTAAAACCAAGAAGGTTAAGGTCTCCTTGTGTTCACGTGGTCTTTATTCTATCCTTGGGACAGCTGAGACAGAAAAGGAGACAACTGAGCACCTAGATTTGGCTGGTACATCTCGTCCTAAAGGTTCACAGGGGACCGGTCCTTTCCAGATGTCTCCACCATCTCCAGATTCCAGAAAGAAGTCCAGAGGAATCATGAGACTCTTTGGGAAGTAAGTGGAAGAAAGGGGAGGTGGGGTGCCTGACCCCTGTGTTGCACAGGGCAGGGGGTGATGGGAAGACTGCCTGGCAAGGGACACTAAATCCCAAGGCTTCATGGAAGGAAGACTCATTTGGGCTTCATAACTCATTGGGCCTTGGTTAACATTTCAATTCAGACATACAAAACAAACAACAAAAAACCATTATAATTCGCCACCAAAGCAGAGGCCTCTGCAGGTGTAGCATAACCGTGTTCATGTGTCTCCAGACTCAGGAGAAGCATAACCGTGTTCATGTGTCTCCAGACTCAGGAGAAGCATAACCGTGTTCATGTGTCTCCAGACTCAGGAGAAGCCAGTCAACTACATTCAACCCAGATGACATGTCAGAGCCTGAATTCAAAAGAGGAGGGACGAGGGCAACTGCAGGCCCCAGGCTCGGCTGGTCTCGAGACTTAGGGCAGTCCAACAGGTAAGAACAGCTGTGGGTCACGAGGGCCGGAGACCCGGCTTACTGCTGTGTTGGGAGGGGCGGTCCTGTTTGCCCGTGCTGGTGAGGGTGTCAGGAACATGTGTGATTCAGTGGTGCTTGGGCTTAAGTTTTGACGTGGGGCGTCTCCCGAAGCAGTCTTGTGAAGATGGGGCAGCCTAGTGCTTGGAAGGTGGGTCTAAGGGCTGGGCTTGTGGCTCAGTAACAGAGACCTTGTCGGCATGCATGGGGACCTGGGTGGGAGTGGGGGGAAATAAATATTGTGTTTTTGAGTCCAGCCTCTTGGATTTACTCTGTGGCCTCATTGGCCACCAGCCAAGTGACCTTGAGCTGTGGCCTCCACACTCAGCTTCACAGTAAGACTTAGCACCTACCCCAAAAGGTGAGAATTGAGTTGGTAGGGGCCAAGTCTCTGTCAGATACCAACTGATCAATAAACATTAGCCATCGTTGCAGTCTTTGAAAGTATTTAAAGAAACATTCTATTGCAATTCCTGGATTTATCAAGACCATAGGTTGTTCCCCCGAATGAGTAGAATGAGTAAATGCCTCCTTACACTAGCTGGGGAAAGACTATACAATGTTTCTCTCCAAGAGCCCTCCCTGCTTCCTCAAAAGCTAGAACCAGTTTGGAGCCAACTTCACTGAGCTTCTGAGCATAAAAGGGTGGGGTTGGTAAACATGAAGGTCTTGATGCTGAGCCCTTTGAAAGGAATAATTAGCCGGAGACAGATGCTCCCACACAGGTGGGGCCCTGGACACAGATAACAGGTGCTCCTATTTTCCATATGTTCTCCTCAAGCACAATGAAGAACTCCCTTGTGCTATTGAAAAGACATTTTTGTCATGTGCATACTGGGATGTGTGCACACTACACACACACACACACACACACACACACACACACACACACACACTCCACTCACTGTAAATAGCTTTTTCTTAAATTTAGCCATGCACCCTCATATTTTTTTTCAAGACTGTAAGTAAAGAAAATACAAACTTTGCTGGAGAGCCCCTTCCTGTACTTAGCAGGAAGATATCTTCTCGGCGATCTCTGCCAGAGAGAAACCATAATTCTGCCAAAGTGAATTCATATGAGACTCAAATTTCCTTCTGCCGAGTAGAGTGTTTTTATTTGAGAGTGTGCTCTTTGGAGAGCACAGCATCGTCTGCATCTGACTCTTACATGGCTCTTGTTGGTGTCTTTCTGAAGCGTGAGTTTTTGGTAGCTCTCGCCAATCCTTCTGCAGTTTCTTTTTTTTTTTTTTTTTTTTTTTTTGGTTTTTCGAGACAGGGTTTCTCTGTGGCTTTGGAGCCTGTCCTGGAACTAGCTCTGTAGACCAGGCTGGTCTGGAACTCACAGAGATCCGCCTGCCTCTGCCTCCCGAGTGCTGGGATTAAAGGCATGCGCCACCATCGCCCGGCATGCAGTTTCTTTTGAATTGAAAACCTGGATTAGCTTTTCCTGGTGAGATGTGTGTCACCAGGGAACTTCCATACCGCTTGCATGCACGAATGTTCACTGTTCAGCTGCAGGACTGGCTTAGGGTTGTTGCTGATTTCCCCACAGTGACCTGGATATGCCGTTTGCCAAATGGACCAAGGAACAAGTGTGCAGTTGGCTCGCGGAGCAAGGCTTGGGGTCCTACCTGAGTTCTGGCAAGCACTGGATTATATCTGGCCAGACACTTCTGCAGGCTTCTCAGCAAGACCTAGAGAAGGTAGCTACTCCCGTTTTGTTTGTGCGTGTATAGCTGGGAATGTACTCAGCGCTGCAGCACTTGTCTGGCCTGTGGGAGGCCCAGGGTTCACTCCCAGCAACACCTACCCCCCTACCAGAGTATGAATTATGAGTTATTCTAATAATGTGGTATAGAGTATGAATTAGTTATTCTAAAACAAAGCAGTGTGCATAGAACCTGTATTACCACTTCTGAAAAGGCATTAGCTTCTATAATTATGTAGCTATAACATAATGAATAGACCTTGTATAATGACGAGAACTTACATGTCTCAGTCATTTGGAAACTGACATTGACTCGTCTTTTCAGTGTAATCTCTGCGATTCTATTTTACTTCACAAAAGAATATTCTATATTTTATGTCCTTTGTCCACAATATAGGAGTAAAGTCCCCATTACACATTCAACAGTTTCTTACTCACAAGTGAAATGAATCTCTAGGCAACATCTGACGTTCTGCTCAGCCCTCCGTGGTAAACTTGGGCCTCTTCTTCAGCAATGTTGCTTTGGCCTGAGGTTCATATTATAATTTAATGTAGAATGGGTTTATTAGCAGTATTTTAACGTAATAGAGAGCTGGTCTTTAAGGGCAGCTTCATGGTCGAGGATTCTGCATGGATGGCTGGACGGGTGGAATTCTGAGGTTCTGTTTGTTGCTTTAGGAGCTTGGCATCAAGCATTCGTTGCATCGCAAGAAGCTCCAGCTAGCGCTGCAGGCCCTGGGGTCCGAAGAAGAGACCAACTATGGGAAGCTGGACTTCAACTGGGTCACTAGTAAGAGGCCTTTGTGGGTGACAGAGAATCAATATTGTCACATTTCCCCCTTGATCCCGGGAATAGGCCTTCTGTAGCCCGGTGCTGACTCTGGCTTTCCTCCTGTAGGATGGCTGGATGACATTGGCCTCCCTCAGTATAAGACCCAGTTCGATGAAGGGCGGGTGGATGGTCGGATGCTACATTACATGACGGTGGTAAGTGGCTCTCTGTGGGGTGTTTCCTGAGAAGTTGATGTTGCAGGATCTGGCGGTTGGCCCAGCTTTGGGATAATTTGAAACCCAGTTTAAGCCAAGCAAAACTAAACTTAGTCTAAGCTTATCTGCAGTATTGATACAGTCAACATGGTAAATTCTGAAGTGTACATTGTGCTTGTTTGCATTCTGTGGTATGTGAGTTAGAGCTCATAGAGAGGACTGCAGCCCTGGGTGTTTCTGTGCTACCCTTTGCCCTGGCATCCACAAGGGCTGGCCTCCTCTCTCACCTTCCTTTGCACAGATCCGTCCCATCAGGGCAGCAGTTTCGGGGTAAAGAGAGGAAGGGAAGCTGGACTGGCTCTGCTTCCTTCTCTCTTGGGGATTTCTAGTCTTCTGGCCAATGAATAGAAAGACCATTCCCTACTTACATCAGTGGGGGATGGATTCCAGAACCTTGTTCTAGATTCCATTGTATGGTTAATGTTTTACATGAGATACTTTTATTTGTAAACTAGGCAGTCCCGTAAGTGTTACCTGTGTGAAATAAGTGGAAATTAACCTGCTAATTCCCTGTAACCTTGCGTGAATGGCCTAATGCATTTGCCCTTCTTTATAGCCACTGTCTTTTCTAAGTGCACGTTCCTGGATGCGTGATTCTCAGTAACCCTCAGCGTCATTATCATCTCCATCCTTAAGATGAGGAAACAAGGAGTTGAGAGGTTAGGTGATGTTGATCAGGTTTCTATGGTTACTAAGTGATAGGGTATCATAGAGACTTTAAACCCAGAATGGTTTAAGGGTCCTTCTCTTAATAGCTCACTGTTCCACCTGGGACAGTCTAGTGACACTTGACCACCCTCTGTCCATGCCCATGGGATGTGATGGGTCAGATGGCCCACAGGAATGTGAGCAACTTCAGACTCAAAAGTCACAGGAAGCGCATGCAAGATCTTCATGCCTGAAAGACATTGACTGACCCCGGAAGGTGTGACCTGTGAGTTCCAAGTCAGAAGTCCCCGCTAGAATGTGGTTCCTGGGCTCAGCTCCAGGAACAGAACAAGGATCTGAGTGGGAAACTGGCAAGAACCAGGAAGTAAAAAGCCAATCTGGGAGCCGATGAGATGGCTAAGCAGGTGTAAGTGCTTGCTAAGTGAGCCTGAGAACCTGTGACCCATGAGAAGGTGGAAGGCAGGGGCTGATTCTGCAGAGTGTCCTCTGACCTCCATGGGTGTGCTCGCATCCCTGCGTAGATGCCATACACACACACTCATGATAATAACAGATAAGGTCTGTGCTTTATTTTATTATCTGTATTAGTTTCTTAATTTTGACATGTGCCATAGTCTCATAAGGTGTGAATATTAGGAGGAGCTATAAAATGCACTGAGAACGCTATGCTACCTGGAAACCCTTGTTTTAGTCTAAAAGTATTTTAAAATATTTATTTATTTGCTGCACTTTATTTATTTATTTGTTTGTTTGTTTGAATGGGATCTCACTGTGTAGCTCTGACTGGAACTCACAGAGATCCGCCAGCCTCTGCCTTCTGAGTCCTGGGATTGCAGGTGTGCACACGATGCCCAAGCTTAAAAAGGGTTTTAAATGAAAGCAATGCAGGTAGAAACCCTTCAAATATATTTCCAGAAGTATAATTTAGATATTTCTTAACCTGATAGACTTCAATGAAAGGAAAGTAGCCTACACCGAAATGTTCGGAAATGAGGTCTCAGTTTCAGAGTAAACATGTAAAAAGCCTTTTCTCATTTATCCTAAAACACTGATTTTAATGAAGTAATCGTACAAAAATTTAGGGAATAATTTTTGCCCAGTCGCCTCAAGGGTACGCCACTAACTCTTTAGTTTTGCCCTTAGAAACATTTTTATAAGTTCCTGTCTTGGACTTTTTTCCACAGGTAACACACTATCAGTAAGGTGTGCTGTGTGCCTACACGGACTGCCCTCTGCTTATTCTCTGGGTGTGTTTAGAAGGTTTATCTCGGCACTGCCCTGAAATCACCCTCTGCTGAAATAATTTGTTTAGGTGTGTTGGGCATGTTTGAAATTGCGCCTCATGGCCGCAGACTGCCCAGAGTGTTTCCTTGAAGAAGCTGATTGGTGATATGTTGAAACTTACAAGCCTTCATGTCTTTTCTCTTTCACTATTATCCAGACCCTTGCACTGGGGGACATAGTTTTTCCAATATTGGTCACTATGTCTGCTAGGCGGAGCAAATAACCCAGACTGGGAATTGGCAGGCCAGGAAGCTTGATGATAAGGGAACAGTCTGACCCACCTGTCTGCGAGAGAGAGGGAGGGCAGTGTGGCTGCCCGTCTTCAGGTGCCTGAGTGTCTACACTGCCTGCAGATCAGTGTAGGGAACTAAGGAGGAAACAGGAATTCCTCGAGGCCCAGCACCACAGCAGCTCAGTCTCGGCAGCTCCTGAGGCGGAGGCAGGAGGATCTTGAGTTGAGGCCAGCCTGGATGCAAAGAGACCATCTCCCTGCCCCTAAAAAACAGGCTGTCTTTTAGAGTGACCAGTGAGTCCTTTCCAGAGCCCTGTGTGCTATATCCTCTCAGAGCATCTGGAAGAGTAAGAGAGGGGTGCAGATTCGGGGGAACAATAGGAATTTGAGGTTCTAGAAAGGGATTTGTTGAGAACAGGACAGGAGTTCTGTTACTGAATGAAACCTGAAATCCCAAGCAGAGTTCTGGGATTCCCCGGGGGCCCCCTGCCCCCAGTTGTGGGCCGGCACAGTGAGCTCCTCGTTTCTCCCCTGCAGGATGACCTGCTGTCCCTGAAGGTTGTGAGCGTGCTGCATCACCTCAGTATCAAAAGGGCCATCCAAGTCCTGAGGATCAATAACTTTGAGCCAAACTGCCTGCGGAGGCGGCCGTCCGACGAGGTAGCATTTCAGACAAGACGTTTGCACATGTGAGCTTGACAGTCCCTGTGTGAAAACTCAGAGCCTTTTTCTCCTGGAACCTGCGGAGAAAGCTGGTTACCGACTTTGTGGGCTTTGCTTTCCTCGGTCCCTCCCTTTTATGTCTGTAAAGGTTCCACTGTGTCACTGAAGCCAAAGGTCACTTTTCTGCCTCCTCCTGTTCGTGGGCTATGCTTTTTACTGCCACCTCAATCCACAGAGTAAAACATCACTGTAAATATTTCCTTCACCCTCTCTTATTTCTACATAAAAAAAGCTTGAACCTGTGGTATAAGTTCTTTCAGAGAGCAGTCAAAATAGCAAACACTTGTTTTCCCTTCTCTTTGAGTAGCTCATGGGAGACCAGATAGTATGCTTTCTAGGCCAGACCTGTTAGATTACACGTCTGGGTTCGGTGTCGCAGGTCCTGCCATCAGCACCAGAGGTGTAACATGTGTTTATTTCCACAGAATGCCATCACCCCATCTGAGGTCCAGCAGTGGACCAATCACCGTGTGATGGAGTGGTTACGCTCTGTGGACTTGGCAGAATACGCCCCCAATCTCAGAGGCAGCGGAGTCCACGGAGGCCTCATGGTAAAGCCCTTTCAGTCTGAAATTGACTCTTTGCTTGGTTCCCCTTAGTCCCAAGGGTGAGCAGTCTTGATCCAAGATCTGCGTTGCTTTAAAACCTGTGACTTCTATGTTTCCACCTCACGAGTGGAAAGTTCTACATGGTAGGATAGCTCTTGGGAGCTAGAAGGATTGCATCAGGTTACCAGGAGGCTGTCTGTATTCGAAGCACAAGTGAATCTGTGTTGCAACTTGATCCTACCCCCAAGAGAAATGACTTTGTGCTGATGCCCCCAAATCTAAACCCTGGTTCCAAGCACTGTAGACGGGACACTCATCGTGCCCCGGGTTGTTTTTAGTGATGTGGAGGTACTTCATCCCCGCCCTCTTGTGTTTGCGCTGGATTTCTCTCGCACAGCATCTCCAGTGTCTTTCTCTGAGTTAGGGCTAAGCCCTTTTCTTCTCATTGCCCGTCAGTGTTGACTGACATCCGGCAGCCGTCTCTCATTGATCGTGGTTTTAAACGCCCATATAGATGCAGGCTGCATTTCTGCGCATCCGTGTTCCACAAGCGGTTGCTTTCAGAGCCAGCGTTCCAAACAGAAGGACGTGCTGCTTCTGCATCCCCTGAAGCCTGGGTTACACAGCCAGTTCACCCCCTAACTCAGGTGTGGTGATGAGTCCACGCTGGAGAGGCAGCTCAGAGCAGTGGCTGCTCTCGCAGAGGACCCGAGTTCAGTCGCCAGCACCCACATGGTGGCCGGTGACCACGTGTAACCCCTGTTCCAGGGGGTCTGGACCTTCTTCTTGCCTCAGTGGGCACTGTACACATGTGGTATACATACATACATACATGTAGGCAAACACTTTTACACATTAAAAAAAATAAATCTAAAAAGGAAAGCAATCAAAGTCTGTGCCCTCTGCTGTGGATAGGGCTGTTGGGGACGACCCAGAGGACAGGTTGTCTGCAAACTGTGAAGTCTGTGCCCTCTGCTGTGGATAGGCTGTTGGGGATGACCCAGAGGACAGGTTGTCTGCAAACTGTGAAGTCTGTGCCCTCTGCTGTGGATAGGGCTGTTGGGGACGACCCAGAGGACAGGTTGTCTGCAAACTGTGAAGTCTGTGCCCTCTGCTGTGGATACTGTTGGGGACGACCCAGAGGACAGGTTGTCTGCAAACTGTGAAGTCTGTGCCCTCTGCTGTGGAAAGGCTGTTGGGGACGACCCAGAGGAAAGGTTGTCTGCAAACTGTGAAGTCTGTGCCCTCTGCTGTTGCTACTGTTGGGGACGACCCAGAGGAAAGGTTGTCTGCAAACTGTGAAGTCTGTGCCCTCTGCTGTGGATACTGTTGGGGGTGACCCAGAGGAAAGGTTGTCTGCAAACTGTGAAGTCTGTGCCCTCTGTTGGGGATGACCCAGAGGACAGGTTGTCTGCAAACTGTGAAGTCTGTGCCCTCTGCTGTGGATACTGTTGGGGGTGACCCAGAGGAAAGGTTGTCTGCAAACTGTGAAGTCTGTGCCCTCTGCTGTGGATACTGTTGGGGGTGACCCAGAGGACAGGTTGTCTGCAAACTGTGAAGTCTGTGCCCTCTGCTGTGGAAAGGCTGTTGGGGGCGACCCAGAGGACAGGTTGTCTGCAAACTGTGAAGTCTGTGCCCTCTGTTGGGGGTGACCCAGAGGACAGGTTGTCTGCAAACTGTGAAGTCTGTGCCCTCTGCTGTGGATACTGTTGGGGTGACCCAGAGGAAAGGTTGTCTGCAAACTGTGAAGTCTGTGCCCTCTGTTGGGGGTGACCCAGAGGACAGGTTGTCTGCAAACTGTGAAGTCTGTGCCCTCTGCTGTGGATACTGTTGGGGTGACCCAGAGGACAGGTTGTCTGCAAACTGTGAAGTGCTTCTGCTGCAACCGTGTATGACCCATGGCTCCTTTTACCAATCCCAGTTTTTCTTTCAGGTTCTTGAGCCTCGTTTTAATGTGGAAACCATGGCTCAGTTGTTGAACATTCCACCAAACAAAACCTTGCTGCGCAGACATTTGGCCACCCATTTCAACCTTCTGATTGGTGCTGAGGCTCAGCACCAGAAGCGGGATGCCATGGAGTTACCAGATTATGTGCTGCTAACAGCTACTGCCAAAGTGAAGGTTGGTTCGTGTGATCCTTGTGTGATGTGTGCAGAGGCCCCATCCTTCCATCTTTTGAGAGTTGCTCAGTTTTACTGATGAGATAAAAAGTCTGTATGCAGACATATTTATGACTTTTAGGAGCAATTAAGGGACTGCCTGTTTGAAAGTTCCTGCTGAAATCATTTGTCATATTAGAGTTAGAAATGGACGCTGGCTTCTGTCGTCAGCGCATTGCTGATGCCGAGAGCTGGGGCTGGGGCCCAGTTTACCATTGCAGTGGTTTTGCTTCCTGTTGGTGAATAGGTGTAAGAGGATGACGTGGGGTGGGAGTAACCGAGTGGTGAACACATGCCTGCAGGCATGAGGCATGAGTGCTGCTGATGAGTAAGTGAACCACTAAGTTCCTCCTTGCACATACTATTCAGCTTGTTTGGTTTATAAATAAAAAAAAAATCTTCTTAAGGAGAGCGTCAAAACCAGGGGTTGTTACACCTGCCTGTAATCCCAGCATGCAAGCGGCTAAGGCAGGAGGATTGCAAACTCAGGGTTGATCTGAGCTACACATAAAGACCGTGGGGTGTTTTTACTCACCAGGGTTTGAGGGTTGTAGAAGACTGCTTTTTCTCTCAAGTTATTCCTGTGTTAACTTGTTTGTATGTGTTATTTCCACATCCTTTATGTGAAGGCAGCTTAGGAGTTCTCCTAGAAATAAATGCCAAGCTCTCTTTGTTTCTACCTTGTCTGACTTTGAATTCCTTCCTCCTTGGGGGCTGTATAGACTAAGATGAAGTTTCTCTCCTAAAGATCAGTAGACACTTTCTCTCCAAGAGTGTGGACTCTTTGACCACTCACCAGGCCTCCTGGGAGGCGGACTAGGCAAACAAAGTAACCACAGCTTTTCTGACAGCTTTACTGTCCGACTTCCCTTCCCTCTCTCCATCCCTCTTCTCCATCTAGCTTGGGACCAAATGCTCTGCCGTTGACCTATATACCTCAGTCTGTCCCCTCCTTTAAATTTTTTTTTTGATGTTTGTTTTTTCGAGACAGCATTTCTTTGTGGCTTTTTGAGCCTGTCCCTGAACTAGCTCTTGTGGACCTGGCTGGCCTCGAACTCACAGAGATGCACCTGCCTCTGCCTTCCAAGTGCTGGGATTAAAGGCGTGCACCACCACAGCCGGGCTTTTTTTTTTTTTTTTAATATTTCAAGCCAGGCTCTTATTAAGTGGCCCAGGCATGTCTTAAACTTGCGATTCTCCTGCTTCAGCTTCCAAGTAGCTGTGTAGCTGTGGCTGCGGGCAGGCCTGTGCCGCTAGACCAGTTAGGATCACCGTCTTTTTCTAATCTTAGATTGACTCATTTTGCACAATTTGACTCATCTCTGAGAGGCAATCTATTGTGTTAAATCCTGTCTAATGCAAACAAAGGGTCTTGGCATGTCCAGTCTGTGTCCTCACAGTGAGATTCACCTTCTGAGAGTTACACCAAGGCCATGGTGCATGGCTTGTGTGTCCAGGGTGCTTCTGGCTTTCTTGTGATGGTTTGATCGTCCAGGCTGCTTGCTTTGTGTGATGAAGTGAATAATGAACTTAGACTTGTTATTAGTCCTTTGTCAGAGGACTTTTATCAAATTCCTGGTGCCTTTTTTGTTTGTTTTTAAAGCCAAAGAAACTGACCTTTAGCAACTTCGGGAACCTGAGAAAGAAGAAGCAAGAAGACGGAGAGGAATATGTTTGTCCCATGGAACTGGGCCACACTTCGGGGAGTAGCTCCCAGAAGGGCTTTAGAACTGGCTTGGACATGCGCCTGTATGAAGAGGATGATTTGGATCGGTTAGAGCAGGTAAGCCCTGCACTGCGTACGCACAGGCACTCAGATACACCATGGAAGCTTTGCACGCTGTCAGTCATGAAGCGTGCCGTCTTCACATGCCTGAAAATAAAAATCGTGAAGTATTCTGAATCCCGCAGGTTGCCGCCTGCATCCGGTGCTGTCCTCAGCACTTGGTGTACTTTGTCGTCGGTGCCTGGGAAGTGTCTTCAGAGGGGACGCAGAGGCACAGGATCCCTGTGGCCTCTGCCGCATTCTGTGCTGCTTACGTTCTTCCTGCTTTCCTTTGGTGGATTTCTTTGCCCTTCTGAAAGTGTGCGAGTGAGTTTGTCACATTGTGGCTTGTTCTTGGCAGATGGAGGATTCAGAAGGGACAGTGAGGCAGATCGGGGCATTCTCCGAAGGCATCAACAATCTCACAGTAAGTGTGGACAGGGAGTTGAAAGTGTTACTCTAAAAGCATCCAAAGCCACGAATGCCCACCTTGGCAGGTGTGTGGTGCTGAGCTCTGTCCCTTGTTTTCCAGCACATGTTAAAGGAAGACGACATGTTTAAAGATTTTGCTGCCCGCTCCCCCAGTGCCAGCATCACAGACGAAGACTCCAACGTTTGACCCAGACAGCACCCAGGCAGGATCAGGCGCACAGATGTCGCTTTCCAACTCTGTCTTTGAAATAGCGTGTGCAACAGGTGGCAGGTTGTGCATCGTTAATTGCTGACTTCTGCTCCCTCGGAAGTGGGGCTGTCACGCAGGGGAACGGTGCCAATTCTGAAGAATCCCGAGACGCTGGTGACCGGAAGCCTGCTTGCTCTGCCTCTATTTAATGTAAAGTCTGTGATATTTTCTATTTAACGTGTTGCGTCGTTTAAGGTTGGGTGTTTTGCCAGAGTGCTTCATTCACATCCACGGGACGGAGGTTTGGCCACATCAGTGTTCCCTGCAGCCGTCTAAGCTGAACGTGCTGCTCTCCAGATCCAAGTGCTCACCACGTCCGGTGCCGCTAAATGCCACGCACCTCCACTGGCTTCTGACTGTCTTATTTTTATATATTTTTCTAAATATGTGTGTATATATACAGTATATAGAAAACAGAACTTTTATTTTGTGACACAGGATCCAAAGATCGTATTAAAAACAAACCCCAGTGTTCTCAATTTTTATATACCAGCAGACTCCTGAGGATCTCAGTCCCCTTTTCCCTCCGTTGATACATTTTCACGTGATTCCCACAAACTCATGGAGCAGTTTAAAAGCTTCAGCTTTAATCTTGACCCCATTTGCTTTATAAAGGATCTTTGGATGCCCTTATACCCCTCAGGAAAGTTTCTGTTAGAATGACTTTGGAAAAACCCAGACCAAAACAGAACCTTTGCGTATTAAGCCTCTCATTTTCTTCTTTGCCGGATGCACCATGACGCTAACTAAGGAGCCCGCCTCGCCATGCCGACTGAACCTTACACTCACACTGTCAGCTTAGGGGGCTCCGGGTGATTTCAGTCAGGATCCAAAACTCTGAAGCTGCAGAATGTTTTCTAATGGTTTTCCTGTCCGGTGGCATGTTGCTCATGTTTTCTGTAGCACACGGCCCTAAAGCTCTTTGTAAAGAAAAGAGGAAACCGAGAGCAGCTGTTCCTGTGGCATGTGTATGTGTGTGTTTTCAGCGGTGTTGGGACAATCTGTTTTTTATCCAGGATGGCACATAACGAGACCAACTGTGTACAGACAGGAGCTCACACACTGGGGTACAGGGGGCAGTTCAGTGTATGGTAATAGATTTGGTGATAACCATTTCTAAATGTGAGCAGTATTCCTTCTATATGCTCAGCAGATCATGAAGCTGTGCACTGTGAAGGTTGTAACGCCACTCTTTATTCTGACCGAAACCATCTGATGCTAACCCTGATTTCCTTTGAATGCTCCTGTTCATGAGTGGTGACGTTATTGGCTTCTTCCTGTACTGGGATTTTAGTTTAACATGAATAAATATCACCATTTGAAAAGCTCAATTTGTTATTGGACCCTGGTTGAAAATGCCAGCAGACTGTTACAGATGCCAAATACTCTTTATTAAGGACAATGTAACAACCGATGATATGTGATAAAGATAAAAGCTTTTGATTATATATTTTATTTACGAAAGTATTATGCACTGTTGGCATTTCCTTATGAAAAGAAATAAAGTCAATTGATAACTGCCTTGTGTTTTTCATTGTCATTATTTACTGTTCCTTTGTTCAGAAAAACAAGGTCTTATTCCTGGTAGCACAACAGGCTATTATATATAAGCTCGCCTGCTTGTTTGTTTGGGTTCACAGCATGAATCACAGACAAGCTGAGATCTCTACTTAAGAAGTATATAGAAAAGGAAAGATGATCAGCATAGCATACTTGGGGAACGAAGGGTCAGGGCAGAGGGGACTTGGAGACTTGGAGATATTGGCTTGAGAGAGAGGATGTATGACTCCAACCTGTACGCTTGCGTATTGGTTTTCATTTGACTGGAACCACACTTAGGCAGAGTTTACAAAGATCTCCATAACCAGGTGAAGAACAGGTGTTTTTTGTGAAACTGTCATTTGTCACTCGGCAGGCGGCAGGAATCTGTGAGCACAACACACCCAGTTGTCAAACAGGAAGCCCTCACATGTTTGCCAACCTCAGGTCTATATGGCTAGCCACACCAAGAAAAGCCATGGCATTAGGAAGCTGGGGACAGTCTCAACAGACTTGGTTTGATGAAGAAGCCCTCCTATGAAAAAGAAGCGGTTCCTGGTGACATTCCCATGTCTGATAGCTAAGAGGAGCATCTCCTGGGGGCAGGGGGAAATGGGACAAAAGGCCTCCTCCCAGCAGGCTCCAAGAAGCCTGGCTCCAAAGGACAGGCAGGAGGTTCTCGCCATGTGCGAGGTGATCAGTGCAGCTGTTGCCCACGCTGCGCAGAAGCTGAAGGAGTACCTCGGGTTTGAGTATCCACTGAGCAGTCTCGGCCTTGCTGCGGGTACGCTGAGTGAGCTCTTCCTCGTCCACTTCATCACTTTCTGCCAGGAGAGGGGGGCCGATGAGTGGCTCACCACCACCCGGATGACCAAGCACCAGGCTTTGCTGTTCGGGGCAGACTGGATTTGGACCTTCTGGGGACCTGATAAGCAGATACGGCTTCAGGTGGCAGTGCAGGCCCTGAGGATGGCCACCCCTCCTCCTCTGTGGGACCCCAAATCCTGTGAGTCAAAGGGAGAGGAGTCTTGGAAGAGAGGCAGATTTGAGAAGCTGGAAGAGTTCTGTAACCTGGTGGGAGAGGACTGTCTGGGCCTGTTTATCGTCTTCAGTGTCCCTGGGAGGCCTAAGGCCATCAGAGGTGCTGTCCTGGAGAGTGTCAGAAGGGTGATGGTGGAGAGCCAGCTGCCGGGACGCAAGGCTGTGGAACAGTTTGTGCTGGAGACGGAGGATTGTGTCTCCATCAAGGAGCTGCTGAGAAACTGTCTGAGTAAGAATGATGGACCGAGTGACATGGGCAAGGTTTATATTAACATTCTCTAAGCTGGGCATAAATAAGATAACACAGAAATCTGCAGAATGGGGCTAACCCCCCACAGTGACTGAAGGTGATTACCTGGGGCAAAACTTGTTCATGTCACAATTCTGAAAAGGAAAAACCTCTAGATGTTTCTTGGGGGAAATTTAATTTAGTCTTTGTTTATTCCAAAATAAAAATTGGGGGAGAAAATAATAAAGTTACGCATCAATTTTGATTTGCAAAACAAAAGTTGTCTTTGTTTGAACTTGTCTCATAGCCGCAAGCCTAAAACGTTATTGCTGTTGTCTGGGGAGCAACTACTGAGCAGGTGTAAGGACAGCTGGGGTGTCAGTTTTCCCACACTGGTCCACCCAGCTGAGCCTCCGCTTAGGCTCCTTCCCAGTAACTCTGCATATAGGACTGTGATAAGATTAAATTTAGGATTCAGTTGGGTGATACCTTTACCCGTGATTTACTAAGTCACCTGTGAAAGAATTCCTTCTTACAATGTCTGTATTTGCAGTAACAAATATGTCTTCAAACAGAACAGTCATTTATGCTGGAGTCTTTGTAGGCTTAACAATAGAAGGAGTAATGGTCGTTATTTATTGAACTCGTGTTGGGCCTAGTGATTTGCATATCTTAAAATTGCACATAAGGCTCTAGTAAGAGGTAGGTATTTGTTTCTATTTGTCAAACCGAAGATGTGTGTTATTCCCAAGTCATGATTTGTTAACAGAAAGTCAGTTTCTTTCTCAAGGCTCCAACTTGTCTAGCAATGCCTGAAATAGATTTGGCTTTTAGCAGCTGCAAGTGCAGTGATCACAGACATGTCCCCTGCAAGGAAGCTGGTAGTTGTGTCCCTTACAAGGAAGCTGGTGGTTGTCTGCCTTTTCCTCACTCCTCCTCATACTCTGTACTCTCCCTTATTTGTTTGTTTGTTTTTATTTTTCAAGACAAGTTTTCTCAGTGTAACAGTCTACTGGTCCCGGAACTCACTTTCTAGACCAGACTGGCCTCAAACTCAGAGATCCTCCTGCTTCTGCATCTCAAGTACTGGGATTAAAGGTATTCACCACCACTGCACAGCTTAACCTGTGCCCCAGCCCTTTAAAACATGGTCTTAAGTGGTGCGGTGGAACAGCACATATCCTAGCACTGGGGAGGCTGAGGTAGGATGGCCCAACCTTGGGTACATGGTGAGTTCCAGGTCAGCAAAGGTTATGTAGCAGAACCTGTGCCCAAACAACACGGACTGAATATCTCCACACTCACCCTGACAGGGCTTACCATGGCCTTGGTCCTGTCTGTGTTTGGAAATCTAGAGCTCTTGCAAAGCTAGATGGCATCACTGTGAGCAAGATGGGAGCAGGGAGCACATGGGGCTGCCATCTAAATAGGAAGTGCATGTGATGTTAGGATCTGTGTCACTGGGGCTTGTCTGTTCTACAGAGTCTGTTCCAGGACTCCGTAACTGTGCTAACCTGTCACAGTTGTTGAGGAAGGAGAAGGTCAGACCTGAACCCTGTGCTCTCTCGTTCTATTTACTCAATCCCTGGGCTGGGTTTTCTCGGGTTGCAAGTTTCTCCCTCCACTGACTCCAGTCTTCAGTACCAATTCTGGGGCATCTAGTTATGAATATTCAGTGCATTGCCAACAGCGCTTATCTAATTGGCCCTCCTCTGACTCCATCCTTCTCAACAGGTCACTGTCACTTCCCAGGGCACTTTGGTAATCTTTTCTGCTTTGTCCCTCTCCTGCCTCCATCCCACTGTATAAATGCCATTTCTTCTATTAAACTTCTGGGATGTGCCATTTGACTTCTTCTAAAACCCTAATGCCTGCTGGTGCAGGCATACACACAGACAGAATATTGTATACATAATAAATAAATAAATATTTTTAAAAAAAACCTAAGCCGGGCGGTGGTGGCGCACGCCTTTAATCCCAGCACTCGGGAGGCAGAGGCAGGTGGATCTCTGTGAGTTCGAGGCCAGCCTGGTCTACAAGAGCTAGTTCCAGGACAGGAACCAAAAGCTACGGAGAAACCCTGTCTCGAAAAATCAAAAAAAAAAAAAAAAAAAACCTAATGCCTGCTGGTTTTTCCATTCAAAGGTTAAGGATGACAGGAGTGGGACGGGCGTGACCCGTACCTGCACTCTGGAGGCTGAGGCAGGAGAATTCTCACATATTCATATCCAGCCTGTGTACACTTTCAAAAACAAAACAAAGATGGCAATACCTTATTCATAGTGGTGCTATTGATGATCTGAAATCCAGAGTCTTCTGTAGGTGAATCAAAGAGTTCCACAATAGCCGGGAATGGAGTATAACAAAGGTTTATTTATTTGGGGATAAATTCACAGTAAGGGTAGCGATCTGCAGTCCTCTGTGTGCGCTGGAAACTGGGAACTGAATCCAGCAGAAAAAAAGAGACCACACATGCTTCCTGTCTGCACTTACAATACCTGAGACGGTGCTCAAAATGGGCAGTATCTAAAAGGCTATTATTGGCTGAAGGAGTTCCCACAATACCTCCCCCTTTTGTCTAAATAAGAGGATTCTGAGTCTAATACAAAACTATAGACAATAAGAATAAATACATAGTATTGTCCAGGGAAAAGGAGACAAAAACATACATAAAAATTAGAATTACAATCAGCATGAACAAAATCAAGAAAGAAACAAATGCTAAATGTTTCAATAGTTATCCTATCCTAGGAGTCTAAGTCTTACAATTAAAATGTCTTTGCTAAGCTAAGAACTCAAGAAACTAGACCGTAAAAGGCTAATCAACCCAATTATAAAATGGGGCACTGAGCTGAACAGAGAATTCTCAACAGAAGAAGTTCAAATGGCCAAAAGACACTTAAGGTCATGCTCAACCTCCCTAGTGATCAGGGAAATGCAAATCAAGACAACTTTAAGATACCATCTTACACCTGTCAGAATGGCTAAAATAAAAAACACCAATGATAGCCTTTGCTGGAGAGGTTGTGGAGAAAGGGGTACACTCATCCATTGCTGGTGGGAATGCAAACTTGTGCAACCACTTTGGAAAGCAATGTGGCGGTTTCTCAGGAAATTCGGGATCAACCTACCCCTGGACCCAGCAATACCACTCTTGAGAATATACCCAAGAGAGACCCTATCATACAACAAAAGTATATGCTCAACTATGTTCATAGCAGCATTGTTTGTAATAGCAAGAACCTGGAAACAGCCTAGATGCCCTTCAATGGAAGAATGGATGAAGAAAGTATGGAAATATACATATTAGAGTACTACTCATCAGTAAAAAACAAGGACTTCTTGAATTTTGCATACAAATGGATGAAAATAGAAAACACTATCCTGAGTGAGGTAAGCCAGACCCAAAAAGAGGAACATGGGATGTACTCACTCATATTTGGTTTCTAGCCATAAATAAAGGACATTGAGCCTATAATTTGCGATCCTAGAGAAGCTAAATAAGAAGGTGAATCCAAAGAAAAACATATAGGCATCCTCCTGAATATTAACCTTCATCAGGCGATGAAAGGAGACAGAGACAGAGACCCACATTGGAGCACCGGACTGAAATCTCAAGGTCCAAATCAGGAGCAGAAGGAGAGAGAGCACGAGCAAGGAACTCAGGACTGCGAGGGGTGCACCCACACACTGAGACAATGGGGATGTTCTATCAGGAACTCATCAAGGCCAGCTGGCCTGGGTCTGAAAAGGCATGGGATAAAACCAGACTTGCTGAACATAGCGGACAATGAGGACTACTGAGAACTCAAGAACAATGGCAATGGGTTTTTGATCCTACTGCACGTACTGGCTTTGGGGGAGCCTAGGCAGTTTGGATGCTCACCTTACTAGACCTGGATGGAGGTGGGTGGTCCTTGGACTTCCCACAGGTCAGGGAACCCTGATTGCTCTTCGAGCTGATGAGGGAGAGGGACTTGATTAGGGGAGGGGGAGGGAAATGGGAGGCGGTGGCAGGGAAGAGGCAGAAATCTTTAATAAGTAAAAAAAAAGACCAAACCTAAGAATAATAGAGATAAAGAAAAAAATTACAGACAACCAGCTACCTGGGTAATAATCACCCAAAGTCTCATTTGCAGTGTTGGGGAAGCCAACTCTGGCTAAGGCCTGAAGTATCTGACAGACCATTTTCAGAGGCTGGAAAATTGGAAAGACTGCCTTACCCTGTCATGGCAAGATACAGCAGTCATTTTGCTTGTATCCTGCTTGTCCAGTCTGGACACCATACATTTTGTCTGGGGTCATGGCAAGGGCAGTTCTTTACCCAAAGGTCAGTTTTGTCAAGAAGAAAACAAGCTCCAAGTGGAGTGTCTCTGTTGCCCAACATTCTCTTGGGAATAGATTGGAGCTGCCAGGAGCAATCATGTTCAGGACAACAGAATCCTGGGTTATTTAAATGCCACATTCTACAGCTCTTTGAAGTGTTTGAAGATTACTTTTCTATGCAAAATACAATCTCTGTGCATCTAAAGACTTGACTAGTCTAACTAAAAGTATGACAAACATGGGTGACTATTGACCTTTAATTCTTAATACCTATATAACTTAAAGACTAAGGCTTCACATTAAAAAAATTAAACAATTTTTAAACAAATGTTTAGCAAATGAGGGCAGTGACCTCAAAATGTAAACAATATTAAGTATCTTGATCAGAGGTAAAAATGTATAGTGCAATATGATAAATATATCCTAAAATTTCATCAATATACAAAATATCTTAAGCAGAGGTAGAGACATGCATACAAACCATATGAGAAAATAACTTTGCATAGGTGCAAAAATATTATAAACAGAAATAGCATATTCAATATAACAAATACAATTTGAATTTATATTAATATAGAATTTATACCAATGTAAATTGTCTCTAGCTAATAGCTCAATAAGTAAATACACTAATCTACTTATCATCCCATCCATTCCCTTTTTTTTCAAAAGAGATCCCTGAGCCTACCTCATTTCCACCCCCAACCCTATACCACTTATAACCAACCCCTAACAGATGACTATTGTCTCTAACCCTGAGGACAAACTTTACTAGGAGAGGATGATGTGGGATTCCCCTCTGTATGCTATGAATATGTTTTATTACCATTGGTTAATAAAGAAGCTGTTTTGGCCAATGGCTTAGCAGAGTAAAGCCAGGCAGGAGAGAATAGGCAGAGTCAGGGAGATGACGTAGCTGCCAAAGAAGAGGCCATCAGAACCTTACTGGTAGGCCACAGCCTTGTGGTAAAATATAAAATGATAGCAATGGGTTAATTTAATATGTAAGAACTAGCTAAAAATACACATGAGCCATTGGTCAAACAGTGTTGTAATTAATATAGTTTCTGTGTGATTATTCGGATTATTCGGGTAAGGGCAGCCAGGAACGAGCAAGCAGTCTCTGGTTACAAGAAGGGATGTTGCTTTCTAGAATTACTTCCAGCTGGCATGGGGGTGATGTTATTTCTATGGGATCCTGTAAAAACTAAAATTATGGTTAAATTTCAACATTACTGTCTGGTAGAATTGCAGATAGTCTCTGAATAGTTGGTAGGGCTTTTCTGAAGTTCTTTTTTGAAGTTCTGGCCAGAACGTTGTAAGAAGGTGCACCATCTCCACTAGCCAACTTGGAATCATCTTGAGCAGTTTGTAGCCCAAAATCTACCTTAGCGTACAATAGTCTTTGGTGAAATCCAAGCCCACTGAGTCCCTTTCCTGACCAGCACACAGGATGTACAGAGAACACAGATAGAAAAATGTTATTTCAGTATGGGCAAAGCCTTCTGTCCACTGAGCCTTGTATTCAAATGTGAATATACCTTGCAAGTTTAAGAAACAGCAGCCTCTAAAACCCTTCCTGTTAGGAGTGGTCACTCAGACAAATCCTGGTGAAAGCAAGGGAAGGATTTTTGTAATCTCTGTGGCACCTCATAAGCTCAGGAGCGAAATGAGTACACAGTCTCTTCAGCCTTTCTTTTCCCTCTTTGACACATGTGTTCAGCCCAAGCCCTCTCCTTGAGGAAGTTAGAATGAAGAACAACTAGAAGCCAGTCCTGTTCTGGAAGTGGGCATGTGATGTCGTGTTTAATATCGCAGTAAAGGAGTACCAGCACATGTGATTACTTATCTATTTAACTTTAAACAAAGTAAGATAGGGCTAAGGATAAAGCCCGGCGGTAGAGTGCTTGTCTAGTGTATGAAATCTGTGAACACATTCACAGATTATCTATCTTTTAATGTCTATTGAACAAAAGCCTGTCTTGTGCGCTGTCCAACTCCCAGCACTGCAAAAAAAAAAAAAAGAAATGAACTGCTGATAGAGAGATCCTTTTCCTCTCTGGTGGCATGGTATTTGTGACGGTGGCCAATCACAAATCGCTAACTTAGCTGGATTTAGAATTGCTAGAATTGCCAAGGAAGTACAGCTCTGGATGTGGCTGGGAGTTGGGAAGGCCTGTGCGTGTGAGCAACACTATCCCCTGACCTCGGGGCCTGAGACTGAGTAGAAAGAAGGAGAGTTGAGTGCCAGGATTCATGAATCTGCTTTCTGACTGGGGAGGCGGCTCAACACCAGCCTCGAGATCCTGCTGCCATGATGCACTGTTCCCTCAGACTGATCTGAAATTCCCCTTCTTCCCTAAGCTGCTTCGGTCAGGCATCCTGTCACAGCATTGAGAAGAGAAGCTGACCCTGCACTCCACAGTGTGGAGTATACTGCTGCTTTTGCCTTGTATCCAATAAGCATGTTCCTTAAAAAAAAAGATTTAGTATGAATGGACAGGTTTATTCACAGATTATCATTTAATGTTCATTGGACAAGGGCCTGTTTTATGCCCTGTCAATCCAACCATGGAAAGAATGAAGTTCCCATTCTTGGGGGTTTTCTATCTCATGGTGAATGGCACAATAAACATATGTATGTTTATTTCCAGTGTGTCTTTAGAGACTACCAAGGATCCTGTTAAAAAAGGGCACGAAGGCCAGTGAGATGGCTCAGTTGGTATTGGATTCTTTTTGAGGTAGGATCTAAGTACATAATTGTAGCCTCGTCTGGCCTTGAACTTGCAATCCTTCTGCCTCTGAAATCCTGGGTGCCCGCCTGCCCCCGTTAAAAAAAAAAAAAAACAAAACAGAAATTGGGCTAGCAAGGTGGATCAGTGGTAAAGGCCCTTGCTTCCATGCCTGAGTTCGATACCTGCAACTCAAAGGGTGGAGAGAGAGGACTGGTTCTGACCTCATGAATGATGTGCAGATGTGTACATGGGCGTGTGTGAACACACGCAAGCACACACACACACACACACACACACACACAAGCTATTTAAATTAAAAAACAAGGCTAAAAATAATGCTCAAAAGACACCTAGACTAATTAACCAACATAGAGGAGGGAAACTGGGGTATATTTTTAAAAATATCTAAAGGTAGTCTTAATGTTCAACCACGATTGAGACCCATGTTTTCTTTTTCCTTTTGAGACTTGGACTCACTTTGTGTCACTGGCTGACTTGGAACTCCCTATGCAGACCTTCAGGCTAGCCTCCATCACACAGAGATCCACCTACCTCAGCTGAGTGCTGGGATTAAAGGTGTGCGCCACCATACCAGTGGAGATCTATTTTTTTCTTAAGTTTATTTATTTATTTGCATGTTTATTTTATACGTGTGGCTGTTTTCCCTTGCATGTCGGTCTATGCACCCATGCATGCCTGGTGCCTGTGGAAACCAGAAGAGGGTACTGTAATGAATTACAGAATACTGTGGCCACCATAGGGCTGCTGGGAATCGAAATAGGGCCCTCTGGAAGAGCAGCCGCTGCTCCTCACTGCTGAGCCACCTCTCCTGTGTGCGTGCACGTGTCCCCCAGCACCATCCATGTCTCTTAAGCAGCTCCCTCTATTATATGAGGTAACCAGTGCTGTGCTGGCGGCTGAAGAGGCTGCATGTTCTATTCTTGCCTGGATATTTGGAAACAGATGTACTTTCTCCACATACTTTCGATGAAGAACTTAGATTTTATTCAAGTTATCTCTTATATCAACCTAGGCTTTAAATGATAAAAAAGACCATTTAAACGAAGGTTTAATATTTAAAACTATTCTACCCAGAATTACCTACATAATCTGTAGGGATCAATGAAAACTGAAAATGTGGATCCTCCTTCCAGAACTTGCTAAGAACTTTAAGTCAGCAGGAGAGGGGCCTTAAACTAAGTGCAGGACCTCTCTAAATGCAAATCATGTGCCCCAGAGGCCTTTTCATGGCCTTTGTAACATTTTAAACTATTTCGTACCTCCAAAGTCCTTCACGTAAAAAAAAATTACATAGTTTCAAAACATCTATTGCCAAACTATACAAAGCTTTACACTGTGAAAGGTCTTTGCCTACTGATAATGTTCTAAAGGAGTTATTTCTTGTAAAGATTGTTTTATATTTTAAATTGTTGTGTGTGTGTGCATGCGCAGAGTTACAAGTGTCCATGGAAGCCAGATCCCCTGAAGCTGGAGTTACTTGAGGTTGTGAGCCTTTGTACATCGATAGTAGAAATCCAGCTCTGGTCCTCTGCAGGAATAAGACATGAAAAGTCAAAATTTAAACTCAAACAATCTAGTTCAGAAGGCCATTTCTTTAAACTGCTGGAGGATGCAGCGATACCCCTGCCCTACACACACACACACACACACACACACACACACACACACAAAGTGTTATGGCCCTTACCTATAATCCCAGCACTTGAGAGACTGGGGCAGGATGATTGAACAGACTGAAGTAAAAGAGAGTAAGAAAAGGGAAGAAATTAAAAAATGGGGTTGGAGGGGCTGGAGAGATGCTCAGCGGTTAAGAGCACTGGCTGCTCTTCCAAAGGTCCTGAGTTCAATTCCCAGCAACCACATGGTGGCTCACAACCATCTGTAATGGGGTCTGGTGCCCTCTTCTGGCCTGCAGGCATACAGACAGAACATTGTATACATAATAAATAAATATAAAAAAAAATGGGGTTGGAGAGGTGGCCCATAGGTTAAGCAGAGGTGACCAGGCTCAATTTCCAGCACCCACAAGAAAAAGCTCACAACCGCTCCAATTCCCTGCCCTCTGCTGGCCGCTGTGGGCAATGAAGGCATACGATGCTGAGCTATCAGGCATGCACCAATATACGTAAAATACATAAATAAAAAGGAAAGGAGGAAAATGTCTTGGAGCCGCCATTGTTCAAAAACAAACCAAACCAAAATAGAGCAGCAGACGACGACTACGAGACTTCCAGGTCAGAGACCCCCCATCCATTCCACACCAGCCCTGTGGAAGCCACAGTTCCGCCATCCCTTTGCCCAGTGCACTTCCGTTCCCACGTCTACGCACTTCCGGTTCCGCCCTCTCCGGGCGGCGCGCTTCCGCTCCGGTTCGCCCTTCTCCACCATGGCGGTAGCGGCGCTGCAGCTGAGGTTGATCCTGTGTCCGGGGGCGCGCGGCCTGCGCTCCTTCTCCTCAGCCGTCAGGCCCGCAGCCGGTCCGCGTGAGTGCGAGTGCGCCGCTGCGGGCTGGGGGGCGGGCAGGGCCCCCAGTGGGGTGAGAGGCCGTGCAGACGAGGGGCTGTGAGCACAGGGGGCCACCGGGCAGGCTCACCCCGCGGCGGATGCCTGCAGCTCCCCTTCCCCAGCTCCCTCTCCTGCAGGGCCTGCCCGCGGCCTCTTCCTTCCGCTCTTGCTCTCCTCTCATGACAAACCTCGTCTTCCTCTTACTCGCAGAAAATCCGTCCACACGTGGTTGCTGGATAAATTATAGATCCCTTCACACGCCCTAGTGGCGCGTCGTTGTCTTCCGGTGTGTCCTAGGCGGAGTTGCGGAGCCTGGCGGGCTGGTGCAGTTCACAGCCAGCGTGCACACGCGCAGACAGTTACAGTAGAGTGTATTGTCGTGGAGAGTGTGGAGAATGACGTGCTGTTGAAGAAGTGGCTAACCAGGCAGGGGAAGACAGGGAGGGGAGACCTCAAAAAACCAGACGCTTGAACAGTCTTGAAGATTTGAGCGAGAGCAATGATCAAGGACAGCCAACCCGACCCGCTGTGTGGTCAGCGGACCAGCGGCAGCCGTCAAAATTAGAGCGATGGTCTGAACTTTAGGGCTCGCAGACATTGGGTTTTGATAGAAGTCGTTAGAACGGACATAAGATTTCTGCTTGTAAAAGGTCGCTGGCAGCAGTGTGGCGAACCCACTGCAGCAGGGGAAGGCTGCAAGACCAGTTTGGAGGCCGTTGCTATTCCAAGTGAGGTGATGGTGACCCTGCAGAAGGTGACTTGGTTTGTAGGATGTGTGTTTGACGGCAAAGCCAAGAGGACTTATTGGTGGGTTTGATGTGAGCCTTGAGGGTATGTCTCAAGGAAGCCTGGCAGGTCCTTTCCTGAGCTATGGGATGAGTGGCAGTCCCGTTTACAGGGACTGGAAAGGAGGAAAGCAGGGCCTTGCCGCCTGCCTTGTCGGTGAAGCACATTAAATATCTTGGCCCTCTTTTCCGTTGTCCTTTCTTCTGTGTTGGCCACACTGAGTTTGTTTCCACATTCTCTGCTATCTCTTCCTAGCTGGGAAGCTACTCTATGCAGCACAGGGTCAGACAAACAGGGGCATTTGGTGCTGTGCAGATGTGTCCAGGCGCTGAGTGAGCATTATTCCTGCTTCTCAGTAGTAAGTGTGAGGCTGCGGGTGTCCCCAATCTGCATCACTGACAAGGGACAGTGCTCATTCCTTTGTGGAGACAGTCTGAATATGAATAGTGCCATAGAAGGGCCCTAGAGTGCCCATCATAGCAGTGACTAAGGGTTACGCCATCAAGTTCCTGCTTTCTTTAGTGTTCTTCCACAGCTTGTTACCCTTCTGACCAAGGGGTAGTTCTTCAGAATACCTTGGAGTCTCATAGTTCCATCATTGCAAGAGGAATTCTCTGAGAAATTCAAGCAAGCACATTCCACGTGCCCCAAGTCCACTGCAGGATCGTGGGCTGTGCCCAGTCAGAACTCTGGTTGCAAGGATCTGGGGTTGCTAGAATCCCTCCATCGCCTTGCCCTGGTTTGGAGTTTTTCTGCATGAAAACATCCGACAAGCCATAGATTCTCAGCAAGGAGAAGGAAATGTACAATCGATGCCTATAGTCTAGTTAAGGGGCAAGTGCTGCCTGAAAAGTTTATTTCTCTAAAACCCAAAGAATGAAATGTTGCGAAGCTGTAAAACTAAGGACTCCTTCCTGAATCCGTTCTGATGCAGGGCCATGCTAATCTCTGCATGGATCCAGCCTTGCTGTCTGGGCTGCTGAAGCATCCACCGCTGGCCTTAGACTTCTTGCCCGCCTGCTTTCATGGCTGCCTCCCTCTAGCCCTCAGCCTTAGCTTCAAGTTTGTGTCCTCTGGAGTTATTGCCCACTTTATTATTAGTGTTCTCAGAGAGAACCTGTGCAGTGGGCGCATGGGTGTGGGATATTGCTGTGACGGGCTTGACCGTGTTTTGGGGAGGATTGGGAAGGACTTGGGAACTTTGGGTTAGAAGAGCCGTGGAGCATTCAGAGCTCAGTGGTCTGTGAGGTTAGAGCCTTGAAGATAAGAATGTTGAGAGCAGGGCTGGAGAGATGGCTCAGCGATTAAGAGCATTGCCTGCTCTTCCAAAGGTCCTGAGTTCAATTCCCAGCAACCACATGGTGGCTCACAACCATCTGTAATGAGGTCTGGTGCCCTCTTCTGGCCTTCAGGCATACACACAGAAAGAATATTGTATACATAATAAATAAATAAATAAATATTAAAAAAAAAAGAATGTTGAGAGCAGTGTAGAAGATGGAGCCCTGGCTTGTGGAATTGCAGAGGAAGCAAAGACTCTACTGGGCTGTTTGTGTCAAGAATCTGTGGTGTCTGGTCAGCTCCCCCCAGAACGCTGGACAGTGGTGGCGCTCACCTGCACTCCTTTCATCCCAGCACTTGGGGGTCAGAGGCCGGGGATCTCTGTGAGATCGAGAACCTGGCCTACATACAGATACCAGGACAGCCAGGACTGTTGCACAGAGAAAGCCTGTCTCAAAAAAAACCACAAAAACAAACAAACCAAAAAAACCAAACCAAACCAACAACCAAGAGTCCAGAACAACTAAAGTTAAAACCTTTGTTTCACTGATATCAGCACTGAATCGGTGCTGATAATTAGCTGGAGCTGAGAACGAGCCTGGCATCGTTGAGGTGAAATCTGGGGAGTTTTTCAAGAGTCAGCACACAGAGGTGTTCCAGAGGTGACCAAGGTTGTACCTCCCCCTGGCAGCCCCGCCTGGTAATGGTGGTGCTGATTTTGAAGGCATGAAGAGGCCTTGAAAAGCAGATGAAGCTTGGTGCTGTGGGAGCCATGAGAGGCGACTGAAGGTGCAGCTGCAGTAGCCGTGAAAGCCCCAGGATTGAAGGGGCTGTGGAGAAAACTCCTCGAGGCTTGGCCCCATGAAGGTAGCTCAGAAGAGGCGTGGGTGAACGCAGCTGACTTTCACAGAAGACCCTAACATTTGGAGATCCGGTTGATAGCCACCAAGAGAAGTGGCAGGTGTGTGTAGAACCGGCCCTGAGCTGAGCAGATATCTGTGCGGGCTGTAGAGGGCAGAGCCAGAGAAGTGACCCAAGTGCCCTTGGAGGAGTCCAGCTCGTGAGTGAACCCCATATAATTGAACATCGAGTTTATATTTTTGGAGATTAGTTTTTCTTTGTCAGGTTGTGACTGTGCCCTGGTTCTTCCCTCTAGAACTAAGAATGTGCTTGCTTTTGCCATGGAATTTCTTTGTTTCCGCTTTCCATTTTGAACGTGAAGAAAGTAGGTTGTCATTCCATTGTTCGTGAATGCCTTAAGTTGCGTTAGAACTGCAGCCAGTGGTTTTGAACAATGCTACATTACGAATTTTTGTCTTTTAGGTCCGGCATCCAGAAATGAAAGGTCAATGAAAAGAAAGGTACACATGTATTTACTTGTCTCTGTATTGATTTCTGAGTCCTAAAGAGAGGCCGAGGGTGCTGCCAGAGGAGGCTTCTCGGGGCTCCGGGGCAGCCATAGTCTGTTAGTAGTTAGAGTAAGAACACAGCAGCCTTATCTACCATAGTCTGTTAGTAGTTAGAGTAAGAACACAGCAGCAGCCTTATCTACCATAGTCTGTTAGTAGTTGGTGTAAGAACGCAGCAGCCTTAGCTACCATAGTCTGTTAGTAGTTAGAGTAAGAACACAGCAGCCTTATCTACCATAGTCTGTTAGTAGTTGGTGTAAGAACACAGCAGCCTTAGCTACCATAGTCTGTTAGTAGTTAGAGTAAGAACACAGCAGCCTTAGCTAACATAGCCTGTTAGTAGTTGGTGTAAGAACGCAGCAGTCTTAGCTACCATAGTCTGTTAGTAGTTAGTGTAAGAACACAGCAGCTTTAGGGGTAGACAGGTGTGAGGTGTGACCCAGAGTACAGACCGGTGACACCTTCAGCAGTCAGCCATCCCCCATCAGTTCCTCTCTGGACATCTTCAGGAGTTAAGGTCAGCTGACGAGCATAGAGTCAGAGGCCCAAGCATCGGTCATTTTGAGCAGTAGTTTTCAGAGAAAAGTTTCCCACTCTGGGACATGGACCACACTGCTGCTGGTGTGTAGATTCGCACTAATAAATTAGAAAAATATTTACTTTTTTGTTTTGGGTGGTTGTGAGCCACCTGATGTGGGTGCTGGGGACAGAATTTGGATGCTTTGCACAAACAGTAAATGCTCTCAACCACTGAGTCGTGCCCTGCCTTTAACCCCAAGCCCTCCTTTTTGCGCAGAGGCTTTCCCTTTCCATGTACACTTTTGCGTGCATACAAGTATGTTAATGTGACTAAGCTTTCAAGTCACTGTCTCGGGTTTGGAGACATCATGTATTTTTAAATCTATTTAACTTTGAAATTTATCTCAAAGTGCTTCCTCTATTGTGAGTGTTGTGCACATGTGAAGGTCAGAGGAGAGCTCTCGAAGTCAGTTTTCTCTGCTGTGTGGGTCCCAGGGTTTGAACTCAGGCTGTCGGGCTTGGAGGCAGCACTTTTACTTGCTGAGCCATCTCTGGCCCCTAAATATTTACACTCGCTTATCTCCCTTATTCCCGAGCCCCCCCCCACCCTTCTGTACTGTTCCCTCCCCACCCCACCCTCCTGTACTGTTCCCTCCCCACCCCACCCTCCTGTACTGTTCCCTCCCCACTGCCCACCCTCCTGGACTGTTCCCTCCCCACCTCACCTCAACCTCCTGTACTGTCCCCTCCCCCACTGCCCACCCTCCTGGACTGTTCCCTCCCCACTGCCCACCCTCCTGTACTGTTCCCTCCCCACCCCACCCTCCTGGACTGTCCCCTCCCCCACTGCCCACCCTCCTGGACTGTTCCCTCCCCACTGCCCACCCTCCTGTACTGTTCCCTTCCCACCCCACCCTCTTGTACTATTCCCTTCCCACCCCACCCTCCTGTACTGTCCCCTCCCCACCCCACCCTCCTGTACTGTTCCCTCCCCACCCCACCCTCCTGTACTGTTCCCTCCCCACTGCCCACCCTCCTGGACTGTTCCCTCCCCACCTCACCTCAACCTCCTGTACTGTCCCCTCCCCCACTGCCCACCCTCCTGGACTGTTCCCTCCCCACTGCCCACCCTCCTGTACTGTTCCCTCCCCACCCCACCCTCCTGGACTGTCCCCTCCCCCACTCCCCACCCTCCTGGACTGTTCCCTCCCCACTGCCCACCCTCCTGTACTGTTCCCTTCCCACCCCACCCTCTTGTACTATTCCCTTCCCACCCCACCCTCCTGTACTGTTCCCTCCCCACCCCACCCTCCTGTACTGTTCCCTCCCCACTGCCCACCCTCCTGTACTGTTTCCTCCCCACCCCACCCTCTTGTACTATTCCCTTCCCACCCCACCCTCCTGTACTGTCCCCTCCCCCACTGCCCCACCCTCCTGTACTTTCCCCCCACCCTCTTGTACTGTTCCCTCCCCCACTGCCCCACCCTCCTATACTCTTCCCTCCCCACCCCCACCCTCTGTACGACATGTCCCCTCCCCACTGCCCCACCCACCCGTACTATTTCCTCCTCTTTTTGAGGCGTGGTCTCCTGTAGCCTTTAACTTGTTTTGTAAGAAGTATGACCTAGAACTTTTTCTAGAAAATGTTTAAATATCTATTTTGTGTGTATGAGCATTTAGCTCGTATGTATATATTTGTACCATCTGTGCCTGGTATCCAAGGAGGCAATAGGAGGGTGTCAGATGGAACTGGAGTTACAGACAGTTATGAGCCACCATGTGGGTGCTGGGAACTGAACCTGGGTCTTCTGCAAAAGCAGGCAGTGCTTCTAACTACTGAACCATCTCTCCAGCCCCTGGCCTAGAGCTTCTGAGCACTGCTTACGGGAATGGAGCACCATACCTAGTTGCTACGGTTCCGCCCAGCTTCGTGCATCTAAGCAACACTACCCACTGAGCCACATCCCAGCCCTGTCTCCAAGTTCTTAACATCCTCTTGTGTTGACTTATGTCATTGAGGTTTTTATAAACTTCATAAATATGTTTCATAAACTACATAAATAGATTGTTTAATTCTTGTGAAGGAAATGTGATCTAAAGGGGAGCTTGTCATAATTTGAAGCAGCTGAGCAGAGATATTTATGCTGAATTAGTGTCTTTTACTTAACAGATCTGTTGGGAATCCATCCATTCATTTGTTGTGTGTGTGTTGTGTGGGTGTGGGTGCTGCAGATGCAGGCTGGAGTTTGGAGGACAGCTCTGTCGAGTTGGTTCTTTTTCCACCTTGGAGTCCCAGGGTCAAATTCAGGTGTGCACAGCCTTTCTCAGTTTCTCTCAGTCCTGAAAATCAGGTTTTGCAACTTTTCTGTATCTTAGCTATAGCTTTTGTCTTAAAATTGAAGAATATGTTTATATTGTAAAATTTAAAGTATTTTCTGTTCCTTAGGCGCTGCCTCCGAGGACAGAGAAGATGGACGTTGACCAGGACTGGCCCAGTGTCTACCCGGTTGCGGCGCCATTTAAACCCTCTGCTGTTCCTCTGCCTGTCCGAATGGGGTATCCAGTCAAGAAGGGTGTGCCCTTGGCAAAGGAGGGAAATCTAGAGCTGTTAAAGGTAAGGAGCTGGTTCAGGGCCCAGACAGCTCTTCGGTGGGCTGTACCACCAAAACCCGCTCCCAAATAACCACACAGAGACGTATTATAAATGTTCAGTCAATAGCTTAGGCTTGTTACAAACCAGCTGTTTCAACTTAAATTAACCGTATTTCTTATCTACGCCCTACCACGGCTGTGTTCAGTACAACCCATTCATTTTCACTTCCTCTGTATCTGGCTGGCGACTCCGCCCTCCTTCTTCCCAGTGTTCTCTCAGTCTGCCTCTCCCGCCTGACCTCTTTGTGTCCAGCTGTTGGACAGTTGGCTCCATTAAACCAGTGAGAGTAAACCATCTTCACAGTGTACAAAGGACTCTTCTAGTCCTGGTGGGTGCTCATCCCCGCCCCACCTTCGTGTTAGGGCCCAGTAGAGAGCGGCTCATCGTGTTTCAGATCTTATTCGGGCAGGGATGGGTGCTGTTCCTGTAAAGAAGACTCCAGGGGTCGCGGGCATCTGATAAATTAGATCAGTCCTCTGGCTTCCCTGTGGCCTTGCTGTTGTGTCCTTCAGGTGGAACCAAGGAGGACAGAATAACCTGATGTTGAGAACTAGCATGCAGATTGCACACTGATGATTGTTGTGAGGGAAGTCACAGCCAGAGTGGCCTCACACTTACTGTGTCTGCTCCTCCTGTTTCCACACCCGTGTGCTAGAGTTCTAACACTTTGATAAAGAGGAGGGGACAGGACAGGAAGGACACGGGGGAGACTTGCCCAGGAGAGCATTTCCAGCAGACAGGAGACAGACGGGCCTTCAGATGGAGGGAACTTGGTGCAGGCAGAGGGCTGTCACATCTCTGTCGGTGCTGACATCTGTTCCTGAGCTGGATCACCGAGCATGCTCACTGCCTCATCTGCACCAGCTGCGTTTCTTTGGTGATCCTAGGATTCACATGTTTCAAAAATAAGAGAACATGTGGCACGTGCCTTTAATCCCAGCACTCGGGAGGCAGAGGCAGGCGGATCTCTGTGAGCTCGATACCAGCCTGGTCTACAGAGCTAGTTCCAGGACAGGCTCCAAAGCTACAGAGAAACGTTGTCTCAAAAAAAAAAAAAAAACTGCCCATTCCATAATCCTAGCATGTAGTTCTTTTTTCCCCCTGGATTTTAAGGAAATATATTCTAATCAACATTCAAAATTCAAGTTTTTAGAGTAACTTTCTGCTTTTTAACTTTTTTTTTTTCTCAAATAAGTTTCCTTAAGATAAATTGCTTCTTACATGCCCAACATTATTATAAAACTTGTGCTGGTAGGGGCTGGAGAGCTGGACCAGCACTGAAGAGCACTGGCCGCTCCTCCACTCTTCCGGTTGTTATGATTCCACAGCCGTCTAACCCCAATCCCTGGGGTCAGCGCGTCCCGACAGACTCCAGCTCTAGGCATGCAGAGCGTACATACATACATGCACATGGTAACTCACAGCCATCTAACCCCAATCCCTGGGGTCAGCGCATCCCAACAGACTCCAGCTCTAGGCATGCAGGGCGTACATACATACGTGCAGGCAAACCCTCATACAGAAAAAAGAACATGAATAAGTCTTTTTAAAACAATAACACTTAGATTCAATTCAAGTTACGCTGGTAAGAACTACTTGTTTGAAAGGAATCAACTCTTTGACTTTCTGCTGTATTGTATCAGCACAAATGTGTTCCTGACTTCACTAGACTGGTCAGATAAGAGCTGGTGTGATGGCGCATGCTTGCAGTACCAGTGCTTTGGAGGCCGAGGCCGGAGGATCCGGAGTCCATAGCAAGTGTCAGGTTAGCCTGGGCTACAGGGACTCTCTCTCAAAAGCTTAGTTAATAAATACAATCATCTGTGTAGTTGAGACTTGCCGGCTTTGTTCATTCAGTTTATGAAGTGCCTATTGTGTGTAAGCAGAAATAATGTGCCAGGCTTCTTGGAGAATTGGGGATTGACAGATTGGTGTTACACGCTTTCAAAATTATTGTTGTTGTTGTTTTCTGGATTTATGAGACTGTCTTGTGCAGTCCGGGGTGCCCTTGCCTTCACAGTCTCCCCGAGTGCTGGAATTGCTAGTGTGAGCTAACACACCCTGAGTGCCTTTGGTTTATAGTGGAGTAGCACATGAACGCTGTAGATGCATGGCATAAAGAATGCTATGGCAGTGTTTATGTTTTAACATGACTGCTGTCTTGTAAGACATGTAAAATGAAAGATGAGCGCCATCTGATTCTGGTGTATCGGAAATAAACCACACAGAGTCTCGGGGCTTGGACTGATGCTGCGGAAGAGCTGTCCCCTTTTATTTATGTGATTTACTGGTTTTGGTTCAGGCTATAGGAATATGATCCTTCTCGTGCGTTTATGACATGGCAGGCGTGGTGATGCATGATTGTAGCCCAGCTGCTCTGGAAGCTTGAGTAGGAAGGTCACTAGAGCCTGGGAGTTTGAGAATATATCTAGGAAGTATGTTGATACTACAGCTCACGAAAAGGGGGTGGCTGGGGGAGATTTGACTGTAACTTATTCTTTAAAACCTCTCTGTTTTAGATCCCAAATTTCCTGCATCTGACTCCTGTGGCGATTAGGAGGCACTGTGCAGCTCTAAAAGGTATGCTTTTCTCTGGGAGCCTGGGGCTGATTTCACATGCAGAAAGACTTGAGTCTAATGAGACGTAGCCTTCCGCTCTGAGTCACTGTCTCTTTCCTTTCCCTTTTGTTTTGTTGAGAGTTTTGTTTTTCTTTACTAGATAGCCCAGGGTGGCCTGGATATTGCTATGTAGCCCAAGCTAGCGTGAGATATATTCCCACCAAATGCTGTAATATGGTAGTACTCCCGGAGTGCTCCACCCTCCTGCTTCTCTCTCCATTAACATCAGTTTGTAAATAGTTTAAGATGTTCAGTGTATTAGCAGCAGTTCGTGTTTGTTACCATTATGTGTGTATTGCATGTGGGTGTTTTACCTGCCTGCATATGTGTCTGCCCTGTGCATGCATGCCTAGTGCCGGAAAAGGGTGTCAGGTCCCCTGGAACTGGAGTTAAACGTGGTTGTCAGCCATTGAGTCCTGGGACTCAAACCTAGGTCCCTGTCTGGAAGAGCAGCTCTTAACTGCAGAGCCACCTCGCAGCCCTTGTATAAATAATTACTGCTGAGCACTGTAAACTCATCAGAAACAAACAGAGGTTGAAACTAAGGCTTGGCTATGCACACTGTATTTACTCACCAGAAGGCAGTCTGTGTTACCCTAGTTCCGTTTTATATTTAAAAATAAACACCATCAAGAATATTTAATAGATGTGCAATAGCAGAAGCAGATTGTAGGCTGATTTGTCTTTAGGCTACCAGCTCACAAATAGTGATATGAGACTTATTAATTATGAAAGCGCAGCCTTAGCTTAGGCTTGTTCCTAACTAGTTCTTATAACTTAAATTAACCCGTATCTTTTAACCTGTGTTCTTTTATGTGACTTGGTTACCTTTACTCTGTCCTACCCATCCTGCTTCTTCCACATCTGGCTGGCGACTCCACCTTTCTTCTTCCCAGCGCTCTGTCTGCCCAAAGTCCTGCCTGTCTCTCCTGCCTCGCTATTGGCTGTTCAGCTGCTTAGTACACCAATCACAAGCCATTCGTCTTCATCCAGTGTAAACTACCCACAACAGCAGTTGGCCGGTGTGAGCACACAGTTGCTCCTCTCGCTGTGCTGTTGTCTGTGTGTCCTGCCCTCTCCACTGGAGTGGGGTCATGTCTGTACAGCTGCACTTGATCGTAAGAAGCCACAGTGATTCTTTCCTGAAATACTGTCCTTCAGGCCAGTACATTTATCCACAAGCTGAATTGCTGCATTTTCCATATTGTTGGTCATCCTACATATGGTTCATTCCATAAAGTGAATGAGTTCAGATGTGAAAGTATGAAATTCCCGTCCATGCATGCAGTATATTTTTATTGTATCCACCTTCATCCCATCCTAATAAAACCTCCCACTCCTAAGTTCATGGGTGTGGGGCCATCCGTGGCAGCAGGGGTTGACCTGCTTGGAGTAAGCAAGTCTGAATCTCCCTCTCCAAGAAGACATTGGCCATCATTGGCTCCTCATGTGGGGACGGGGACTCAGAGCCCCTCCCCACTCTGTTGACTGGAGTGCTCGTGTGTCGACAGCCACAGCTGCGGTTCCTCCGCCCTCTCTGAAGCGACAGTCCCTAAGCCTTGGGGCAGGGTAAGAAGATTTCCCAGTGGTTGTTGAGCCTTTCAGACACTTAGCCAGTTGTGAAATTAGAACTAGCCACTGTCTCCTGCACTGTCCCCTAGTTTGATGTGGTCCCAGAGCTGCCCTAATCTGTTGTATAGAGACGTGAATTTAGAGGACAGTTTCGTGCCATGTCCGTGAGCCAGATAATAGTATGTTCACCCCTGGGGCCTGCGTGCTCCCCACTTGTGGACTCTCAGCCACGTTTCCCGTATTGGGTGTGTGCCTCCTGTGGGGGGGCTTATATCCAGTCCATAAGTGGCTGGTGACCTCATGATGTGTGTGTCACTGTCACACACATGGGCGTATCTTGACATATGATTTGTTATTGTAGCCTGTAGTTCATAGCTCTGTGAAACCGCTAATGATTTTTACCCTGGCAGCTTGCGGAGCCACTTCCGGGACTGTTAGCTAGCCAGTGGGAAGGAAGCCTCGGTCAGTACCAGCTCACTACTCTCTTCAGCAGTAGGGTCTCCCTGTGAAGTTCTGATGGATACTGTTCCCGAGGTCCCCAGGACACCCCACGACCCTAAGCTGGCTTCCCCCCAGCACTGGACTAGATCCACCTGCTGTGATTCTTGCTTGTAGGTGGGTTCAATTGCTGTTGAGGTAGAGAAAGCACTTGTGTGGACTGGACAGATACCTGAGACTCGGGCTTAAGAGTGTAGGATGAGCTGAGTAGCCAAACTGCTGGAGGGTCAGCAGTGGGACCCCACACTGTGGTTATCCTTGAGTTGTTTGTCTGTCTGTCTGTCTATCTATCTATCTATCTATCTACCTACCTACCTATCATCTGTCTACCTACCTACCTACCTACATACATATCTATCTACCTACCTATCATCTGTCTATCTACCTACCTACCTACCTACCTACCTATCTATCTACATACATATCTATCTATCTACATACATATCTATCTATCTACCTATCTTCTGTCTACCTACCTACCTACCTGAGGCAGGATCTTGCTGTGTAGCCCAGGTTGATCTGAAACATGCTGTATAGAAAACTGTCCTCCACCTTGCAGTGATCTTCCTGCCTCTGCCTCATGATTCAGACTTGACCTGGTTAATTGTTAACACTGACAACTTAAAAGTGATTGGTACATGTGGCTAATCAAATAGTTGAAGCCTCCTGCTATTCTATTCCTGCCTCTCATCCCAGAAAAATCTCTTAGTTATCACTTAGTTCTTGTAACCCCTTCCAGAAAACCGAGTTTCTTTGTTCTTGCAGTGTGTGCTTTGTGTGCTGTGCCTGCGTGTGAAGAACAGTGGTGAATGCAGGAACACGGCCACTGCAGCTCCAGAGCTGCTGGCTTGGAGCAGCGTCTGTTGCTCCCTGGACGTTGGCGTGTCTGTCATCCACCTGCATTGTGGCCTTCTCCTTCCCACGTGGATTAGTAGGACTTTTTGTTTTGTTTTTCACGATAGGGTTTCTCTGTAGCTTTGGAGCCTGTCCTGGAACTAGCTCTTGTAGACCAGGCTGGCCTCGAACTCACAGAGATCCGCCTGCCTCTGCCTCCTGAGTGCTGGGATTAAAGGCATGCATCCCCACTGCCCAGTGAATTATTTCTACTTTTCTTGTAGTATGACCGACTACCCAACTGAAACAACTGTGATGGATTTGTTTGGGTTCATAATTTGAGGGATTCTAATCTGTCGTGGCAGGGAAGGCATGGCTGTGGGCTCCTGACTGACACAGCTGGAGTGTAAAGTGGCAGAACAGTAACCCCACACCAGTTTCCTCCAGCTCGGCCCTACCTCCTAAAGGTGGACCGCCTCCCAGAGCAATGCCACCAGCTCACACAAGTGAGCCTGCGGAGGAACGCCACTCTCTCCAGCAGCAATGACTTGAAGGCAGACATTTTCACGTAGTTCTTGTGTGTGTGTGTGTGTGTGTGTGTGTGTGTGTGTGTGTGTGCTGTTGGGTATTCCATAGTGTGTGTGTGTGTGTGTGTGTGTGTGCTGTTGGGTATTCCATAGTGTGTGTGTGTGTGTGTGTGTGTGTGTGCTGTTGGGTATTCCATAGTGTGTGTGTGTGTGTGTGTGTGTGTGTGTGTGTGCTGTTGGGTATTCCATAGTGTGTGTGTGTGTGTGTGCTGTTGGGTATTCCATAGTGTGTGTGTGTGTGTGTGCTGTTGGGTAGTCCATAGTGTGTGTGTTTGTGTGTGTGTCTGCTGTTGGGTATTCCATAGTGTGTGTGTGTGTGTGTGTGTGTGTGTGTGTGTGCTGTTGGGTAGTCCATAGTGTGTGTGTGTGTGTGTGTGTGTGTGTGTGTGTGTTTGCTGTTGGGTATTCCATAGTGTGTGTGTCTGCTGTTGGGTATTCCATAGTGTGTGTGTGTGTGTGTGTGTGTGTGTGTGTGTGTGTGCTGTTGGGTATTCCATAGTGTGTGTGTGTGTGTGTGTGTGTGTGTGTTTGCTGTTGGGTATTCCGTAAGCAACTTCAGATGGCATCCTAGTGTCCCTGGTTATCCCGTCAGAGGCTCTGTCCGTGTGCAGAGGACTTGTTCTGACTTTTTAGGAAAGGAACAAAACCTAGGACATTTCTAAAAGTGACAACTGTTCCAAATTGATGTCCCACAGATTGAATTCCATTTTTTTAATCTTGTAAAAGCCAGTTAACAAATGCATTCCAATATACCGTGATAAATTGCATTTTTTTTATCTTTTAATTTTTAAAAAAGTAATTTTATTTTATTTATTTATTTATTTTTTTGGTTTTTCGAGACAGGGTAATTTTAAATAACATTTCTTCTGTATGTGCATGTTTGCATGTTAGGGCATGTGCTGGTCATGGTGTGCATATGGAGGTCAGGGATATCTTACGAGACTCAGTTCTCCTTCCTCCATGTGGATCCCTGGATCAAGCTCTGGTAGTCAAGCCTTGGCAGCAAGCCTCTTTACTCTCTCAGCCGATCTGCCGACCCCATTTTTCTCTTTTAAGTACTATTTTTAAATGTGCCTGTATTCTAGCAACCGATTGTTTTGATGAAGGAGTTCTCCAGTTCCTAGACTGAAGCGAAGGCTTCTGTGTGGCAGCCCTGACATAAGCGAGTGCTTTCTCATTTCCTAATTACACCTCTGCCGTCTCTGGCTTCCAAAAGACTCAAGGTTTTTCAGCGTTTCTTCTCAGTTTTCTTTCAAAGTAGGTCACTTCAGATTTTGTATCTAACTTGCAAATGGAAAATGTGAAATGCAGGAAAGTTCAGTAATTTACCACGGCTGAAGAGCCAGAGGAGAAGTTACATAAACGCCGAGGCTCGCCGAGGCTCTTCAGAGCCGACCACTGCCACACCTATCAGGCGCTGATGGGCTGTTACGTGCTTCCCACTTGGCTGTGGTTTTTGGGGGCACGTAATTTAGGTAATTTAATGTAAAAACTGTAATTATCATCTGATGATTGAAATAACTTATTTGCAGTTTAAAAGAAAAAATATCCTATACAAAACCAAAAGTCTGTGAACTGATCAGATGGTCTCCACAAGTGCTTGGTGGCCTACGTTCTGGCGTCGGGTGCTGCCTGAGTCCACGGTGGACATGACGGTCAGCTCTGCCCTCTGGTCTTTTCTTCACATCAAAATATTCGCCATTCTTCCTTCCCTCGTGTACAGGCTTTAGGGGTTTGTTGTTTTGTGGGGGTTTGTTCTGTTTGAGACAAGGTCTTGCAGTGTGGCTCGCTCTGGCTGTCACTCCCTGTGTAGCCCAGGGTGGCCTTGAATTCATGACCTGCTGTAGCAATCCAAGTCACTGATTTCAGAGGACCTTTGTAATTCAGAGTGACATTTTACAGACTCGGAGGAAGCCTAAAGGAAGATGAACAAATTACTACAGTTGGGAAATTGTTAGCTTGGGGAAATGTCACAGGCGAAGGCCTCTCCGAGTCCCCCGGTTAGCTGTCACAGAGATGGCCAGCTTTTCTCACAGTGTGCTTTGCAGGGGAAGCTTGAGTCTGTGAGGTCTGCTGTTCACAGCCTGAGGAACCGGTTGCTGTCATTTGCTCTTAGAGTGGGGCTCTTCAAGGATCGAGAAAAGCCCCGGTGTGAGAAGTCTTCATCCGCAGCTAAACCCTCTTCCATGCAGACTTGACCACGTAGGGCGCTGTGAAGTCAGATCCTAATAACTGGGAAGCTGGCAGCGACTCCCCATCAACAAACTGGGAACTGAGTTTATACCTCGGCTCGGGGAATGAGAACCCTGACCATAAGTGCTTGAGACCCGCAACTACCTTCTGTCTAGGGTCACCCCACTGCTCACTGGGGTCAAGTGGAAGAACAAGAGTTAGTGTTCGGACCCTCTGGCGATGATATACGTCAGGTTCAGGAAGAACGCTGACAGGATTTAGCTCCTTCTGGGGTTCCAATTCCTGTCGGTTGATCTTTCTAGTGGTGTCGATTTGGGAATGGTTATCGTTCCTTCTTGCTGCTCACAAGCAGTAGACTCTGGGCACCAAGCTGTCTGCCTGTTGTTGGGAAAGAGGAGTTAAACAGCAGCTGCTCGCAGAGCCTGGAGCGTCCATCATGGGTGTTTTCAGTTTCAGTGCTGGGGACTGGGTTGTGGGCATGGCAAACTCTCAGCCACACCCCAGCATCCCTGCTCCCCACTAAACTGAACATTATCAGGGTAGGGTGGACCGCAGAGGAAAGGCCGATGCAGAGGACAGCTTACCCGTGACTGTCCAGTCTCCAGCCTGTGTCACGTGGTCATTACAGAGCTGTGAATGAGATAACTTTTCATCCTCTCAGATTTCTGCACGGAGTGGCCAGCTGCACTGGACAGCGATGAGAAATGTGAGAAGCATTTTCCGATCGAGATCGACACAGCTGACTACGTGTCCTCAGGACCATCTGTTCGGAACCCCAAATCACGAGTGGTGACGCTGAGGGTAAGAGGAGCGTTTACACCGTGGCTGCTGTTAGATGTATTTTAAGTGCATTCTGCATGTCGTTATAAAACGAATGCGTGTTTTACTGCTCAGTCCTTCTTTGTGTTTGATGGGATGGTATTGTGTGTGCATTGTAATCTGCGTTGTATTTCCTAGGAATAAACATGGCTAGCGATTATTAAACAGTCGTTAGTTTTCTTCTGTGCAGTGGTTCTCTCTTTCCACCTTTACATGAATTCTGGGGCTAAACTAAATCAGTGTGGGGAAGGAAAACAAATTCTGTAATATAGTTTCATTCATGGCTTTCTTATTACAGAGACAGAGTACCTAACAGAAGCAGTTTAGGGCAGATTTACTTGGCTACCCTTTCACGGTGGGGAAAGCATAGCAGCAGGAGCGTGGGGGCAGCTTGCTCATGCCTCTGCATCGGTAAGCAGCAAGCTTGGCCTGGATATGGAGCCACACCGTAACATGGAGGCTGTCCTCTCAGCTCCCTGATTCCTCCAGCCAGACCCTGCTTCCCAGAGGTTCTGTAATGTCTCAGTACAGCACCGCCACCTGTGGATAAAGTACTCAGACACATGAGCCTATGGGGACATTTCACGTCCAAACCACAGCAATAGTATTTGCAGGGATCACATTTATTGTGTTTGTGTGGCTTGTGAACATTGATATATGCCTGTTTTTCTGTGAATGTGTTTTGTGTGTGTGTGTGTGTGTGTGTGTGTGCATACTTTCTGTGTATATACATATGTTTGTGCATGTGTGTATCCTTGTTTTTGTGTTTGTGTGCGTGTATGCTTATTTGTGTGTGTGTGCATGCTTGTTTTTGTGTGTGTATACATGTGTGTATGCTTGTCTCTGTTCTGGTATATATGCATGCATGTGCTTGTTAGTGTGTTTGTGGGCTCGTGTGTATGTGTAAGTGCATGTCTATGTAAGCATGTGTGGAGGTCCTGGGCTTAAGTCAGGAATCATCCTATTAGCTAGTTAAGGCAGGACCTGTCCTGTGAACCCAGAGCTTGTTGATCTGCCTAGCCAGCCTGCTCAGGAGACCCCGGCTCCACAGGCAGTCCTGATGTTTCCGTGGGAGCTGGGATCCAAATGCAGGACCTTATGCTTGTACAGCCGCTTCTCCAGGCCCCACCGTGCAAACCTACAGAATTTCTCCATAGTCAGAAAAGTTGTTCAGAATTAGAGACACTTTATGTTTGTGTAAGACTTTACTTCAGAAGTGCTTTCCTCAGCCGGGTGGTGGTGGTGCACACCTTTAATCCCAGCACTCGGAGGCAGAGGCAATCTCTGTGAGTTCGTGGTCAGCCTGGTCCACAGAGCAAGTTTCAGGACAGTCTCTAAAGCTACAGAGAAACCTTGTCTCGAAAAACAAACAAACAAAAAGTGTTTTCTCCTGTTAATCTCATATATTTCTGCAAAAATCCTGTGAACTTAGTTGTGCTGAGAAAACAGTCTTTGTGGGAGATCAAGTGACCTGCAGCTACAGAGCAAGTGGCAAACCTGGAAGTCTGGCTCGGTTCTTTGTGGGTGCCACAGCTCTGTCCATTCGCTTGTGTATATGGGGGTCATTTTATGTACTTGGGCATTCTTCAGTGTCGTGTAGTTCTTGACATTTGAGGATAGCACGTCTCACTACTGCCTCCTGTGGCCGGAAGTGGCAGCATCGTTTGGGGATAATGTTACTAGCACAAGACTGTGGAATCCACAGCTTGTGAAGCGCGTGTTTGGGAAGAGAGACTGTGAATGACACTTGGCCTTGAAGCCAGAGTGTTGGTCCAGCTCAGAGATGAGGGTTTGCAGTGCCATTGCTGCCTAGGAGGTAGCGTGAATGTGCCACAGAACCACTCTGAAGAGCTTCAGAGTCTGGCTAGAATCTTTTTACCTAGGATGCTCGAGTGAATATGAGCTTTAAAACAATGATTGCAGTAATAATCAACATTGCTGCCAGTTTTTTGAACATTGGCATAAAAATTGGAATTTAAATTGTTATTGTTTAATGTTATAATTTCTTAGCTGTTTAAAAGTCACTATATTCTCATTAGAATACCTAATATACCCTACTACGTGTATTCTCGCACACCCTAGCGTGAAGGGTGCTCCTCTCACTGCATGTTGTCGCTGCATGTGGATACATGTACACACACTGGCACTGTTAGAGAGTGGTGCGGTGCTCTCTTCATACAACTCTTTCTCCATATTGTTACCTGTCCGTCAGCACAGTGAGTTGCTTATTTATCAAGCATACTCTCTCCAGAAGACAGCGGTGGCTTTCATCGCCTGCAGAGGGCAGTGTGATAGTGAATTGTTTGCTGAGACAGGGTCTCACAGTGGAACCCCAGCTGTCTTGAACTTGAGATCCTCCTAACTGCTGGGGTGTGGGCATGCACCACGACTCAGTTCCTTTCTTTTTAAACTTTATATGTTAATTTACCAAACACCTCCACTATTGCCGAGAATAGAGTAGTCAGTGTTCTCCCCGCAAAGGTTGTATGTAATTCGGTGGAGAAATGGAATAAGCTGTGTGCAGTGGTGTTGGGAGAGGAGGCCAGGGTTACTGAACTAAGAGATGAAGACGGTAGAATCTGAGAATCCTGCTTAGCCTCTTTTCTTCTTCCTGAGGTTTCAGTTCCTTCTTATTCCTGATGCCTTCCAGAGAGCAAACTATGCTTGCTGTGACAGGCATATGGTTGCCACCTGTCCCTGAAGACTTGGGTTTTGGGATCTTGGTGTTCAATGTGGCAGTGATGAACTGGGACCTGTGGAAGTTCTTAAGTCGTGGGGTACCGTCCTGGGGAGGGAGGGACTGACAGTGCTTGTGAGATCTGGGCTAGTTCTTTACAGAGCAAGCTGCTAGTAGAGAAGCTAAGCCTGAGATGCTGTCTTGGCTCCCTGTCTTGGGATGTGGTTGTTCCTTCCTACAGGGCCAGTGGCATGTCCTTGCACCCCCAGAACTGCAGATGAATAAACCTGTTTCTTTATAAAGTTGATCAACTGTTGATGGGAGGCCATGTGTTGGTTCTCAGCTGCTCAGCCCTGAAATAACCACACAGAAACTGTATTATTTCAATCACCGCTTGGCCCATTAGCTCTAGCTTCTTATTGGCTAACTCTACATCTTAATTTAACCCATTTCTATTAATCTGTGTGTTACCACATAGCCATGGTTTACTGGATAAAGTTCCAGTGTCTGTCCCCAGTGGGGCTACATGGCTTCTCTCTGACTCTACCTCCTTTTTCCCAGGATTCAGCTTAGTTTTCCCCGCCTGCCTCTATTCCCTGCTCAGGCCCAAGCAGTTTCTTTATTCACCAATGGTAATCACAGCATGCAGAGGGGAATCCCACATCAATCAACTTTAGAAATTTTATTATAATAACAAAAAATAGGTTAGTAGTATTTTATTGAACTATATTCTAATGTCAGACTTACCTATCTCTAGTTAATACCTTAACCCTTGACACAATTCTCTGCGAACTAAAGAGTTCTCATTCAGTTCTGTATTCCCCAGTGTGTCTTCAGGAAGACTAACTCCATGGGAAGTGGAACTGAAGGCCAGTACACTGAGAACCACTCCTGTACCAGAGCATCTTGAAACTCCAGATGCTCTGAGAACAGCCTGTAAATAATCTAGTTCAGAAGTGGCCTGGTGGCACAGGCCTGTGATCCTCGCACTGAGGAGGCTAGGGTGACAGTCTCAAGCCTGAGGCACTCGGGCTATATAGTGAGTACAGTTTTCCTAGGTTCTGTCTCAGCACACAGAAAGATTAAACTCACTGTCTCTTACATGTTCCAGTAGAACTAGAAATAGCGTTTCTCTCTTGGCCTTGCTGGGGATTGTACCTGAGACCCTGCGGATGTGCACAGCAGACACTCCTCCACTGAGCTACAGAGTCGCCCTTTATTTTTTTTTTTTAATTTATTTATTTATTAAGGATTTCTGCCTCGTCCCCGCAACTGCTTCCCATTTCCCTCCCCCCTCCCCTGATCAAGTCCCCCTCCCTCATCTGCTCGAAGAGCAATCAGGGTTCCCTGACCTGTGGGAAGCCCAAGGACTGCCACCTCTATCCAGGTCTCATAAGGTGAGCATCCAAACTGCCTAGGCTCCCACAAAGCCAGTACGTGCAGTAGGATCAAAAACCCCAGAGTCGCCCTTTAGAGAAAAGACTCTGAGCTAGGAGTATAGCTACTGGCAGAGTGTGTGCCTGATGTATGCCAGATAGCACTTTAATCCCCTGTTTGCCAAAAGGCGTTACGGAGATGAGGGAGAGAAAATGTTTTTTCTAGGCAGCCCCTATATCCTTTAAAAAATTGTATTTGAGCCAGGCAGTGGTGGTGCACACCTTTAATCCCAGCAGTCGGGAGGCAGAGACAGGTGGGTGGGTCTCTGAGTTCAAGCAACTTCCAGTACTGGTTCCATAGCTACTCAGAGTCCCTGTCTTAAAAAACAAAAAACAAAAAAAAAAAATGTATTCATTTGTGTATGTGTGTGTGTGTGTGTCCATCCTTCTGTGTGTGTCCGTCCTTCTGTGTGTGTGTCCGTCCTTCTGTGTATCCATCCTTCTATGGTGGCCAAGGACAACTGCGGAAGTCTGTTTTCTCATTCTGCCGTGTGGGGTCTGTTGATGGAGCTCAGGTCACCAGGCTTGGTGGTTAGGGCTCTGTGCCAGTCAGCACTTTGCCTGCCTGCCAGACAAGCTCCTACCAGCCGTGTAGCCAATGTTAGCTTCTGACGAAAGCTGACTCTTCCCTGGGTGATGTTCTGGCCTCCTGGGGCGTTTACAGGCCGGGTGCCATTTCCATTGCTGGACCAGTTGCAGCCATGCAGTAACCTGCTCTTATGGCGGAAAGGTCGGGAGTGCCTAGGTCTGTGCTATCTGAGTGTCCAGCGCACTGACAGAGATTGGGTTTCTTCTGTTAGTGCTTCTCACAGCTGGGTGTCTATCCTGTGGTGCGGGCGCCAGCACTGCAGCCGAGTCCGTACCGTGTCAGCTTTGCCTTTCTGCTTTCCGAGAATAACGCTGGGTTGTGTGCTTTGCTGACTGCTGTCTGCGTACAGAGAAGTTGGGCGTACCGTGTCCGCTTTGCCTTTCAGCTTTCCGAGAGTAACGCTGGGTTGTGTGCTTTGCTGACTGCTGGCTGCCTACAGAGAAGTTGGGCAAGTTTTGTTTTTGTGAGCTTAATGTTGATTTAAATAGTAGTGCTGCCTTTCTTCATTAAACAAATTATATGATGTTTTTTACATATTCTTTTCTTGTATTTTTAAGGTTAAACTTTCCAGTTTGAATTTAGACAACCATGCAAAGAAGAAACTTATAAAACTTGTGGGAGAGCGGTATTGCAAGAGCACCGATGTGCTCACTATCACCACAGACAGGTGGGTGGAGCCTCGCAGACTAGCGTTCTTTAGTGTGTGTGTGTGTGCGCGCACTTGTGCCTCTGTGCAGTTGTGTGTACATGTACACCATCTGATAATGCTCCTTTTTCTATCGGTGATCATATCTGTCGTTTATCCAGTTATATGGTTTAAGCTGGCAGCTATGAAGAGTTAAAAGACTTAAAGAAGCCACATGAGGCTTTTATTTTGTACTTTAAAGAGATCGGAGTGGTTGTTAATCTTTCTGTCTTATTGTCCTATTCCCATAGGAAGTTTTACTTGATATTGGAATGTTAGCAGCAGTAGACATGCAGTACAGCTCATTCTTGAAAGAATCAGCATCTGCTTTTTTTTTAAAGATTTATTTCCATTTTATTTATATGAATATTTTGCCTGCATGTATGCAGTGGCCATGGAGGCCAGAAGAGAGCATCAGATCCCCTGGAACTAAAATTACAGATGGGTTTGTGAACTGCCATCTGAGTGTTGGGACCTGAACCCAGGTCCTCTGCACGAGCAGCCAGTGCTCTTCTCAGTGGACCTGTCTCCCCAGCCTTGTCTGTCCTGCTTTTCAAATGGTCTCATTAGACCAGGTGCTGTTTGCCTGGCTCTGAGCTCTGAGATGGTAAAGAGAACTTTTTGGGCGTGCCATGTTTAAAGTAACTTAAAGCTAACGATGTTCAAATAACCCCAGTAATGATGAGAGCCAAGATAGAAATAACAGCAGTATTTAATATCCTGAATCTTCTCTCTCGCTCTCTCTGAAGACAGTGTCTCACTATGTCATCCTGACTAGCCTAGAACTCTCTCTGTAGACCAGGCTGGCTCAAACTCACAGAGATCCACCTGCCTCTGCCTCCTAGGTGTGTCACCAAGTCCGGCTATCCTGAATATTCTCAGCACAGAATTTTCCTAAGGCAGATAAAATTCAAAGAATTCTACCTGTTGACTTTAGAATGTCTTGTGAATTTTCTGTATGCTAAATCTTTGACCTCTCCTCTCCTTAAAGATGCCCTCTGAAGAGACAGAACTATGACTACGCACTGTATCTCCTCACAGTCCTGTATCACGAGTCGTGGGTAAGTGTGTGTGTGTGCTGTGTGTGACAAGGACGTGTGCCGTACTGCAGGTGTATAGGAAATGTGTGTGGAGATCGTGAGGTGGTTCATTCGACCAGTCTCGGGACGGTGCTCCTGCCTCGGGCTCCTGGGTGCTGGTGGTACAGGCCTATGCCCGTCGTGCGCTGCTCTAAGACATGCAGCAGGGTGGAAGCAGTGGTGGAAAAGCCCTCAGTTCACTGAGTGAGAGGTGTGGTGGCTTCTGAGTGGCGACCCTCGGGGGTGATGGGTGAGCCCAAGCCACTGTTTCCAGATGCTCATTATGTTTTCATTGCTACTGACAGTGATGAGGTTTAACAGGAGTGAGTGGCTAGTGGAAGGGAAACAAAGCTTCATTGCAAGATTAGTAACAAGTCAGCCTGTGGCTCTTTTCTCTGCAGGGTTCTCTGCAAGATTAGTAACAAACCCAGCCTGCAGCTCTTTTCTCTGCAGGGTTCTCTGCAAGATTAGTAACAAACCCAGCCTGCGGCTCTTTTCTCTGCAGGGTTCTCTGCTGCGATCCTCTGTGCTCTATAGCCTAGCTTTGGGAATGTCATTATGGTAGCAGTTAATCTCTTTCCTGTCAATGGATGGAGAACTGCCATTGGCTTGAGATAATTTAGTTCCCTTTGAACCGAGAACATGCTTGAATTAGCTTCAGGTCCATAGCTGCTGTTGAAATAGTTAATAGCAAACAATAAAGCCAGCCAGTTTAGAGTCACTTACTCTGCCAGCTGCTTGTGAAGTGAATTCGCGGGAGGAAATGACAGGTGCCCATAAATCCAGTGGAAGTTGACTTGCCGGCTTCTTCCCGTGGTTCTGTGACGTACGATCCAGCAAGGCTGTACTCTGGGCTCATGCAAGAAGCCTTTCATTCTTTCATACTGACCGCTTTGGTGCCGGCGTACCTAGCCATGCATAACTGTCTTAAACAGCTGTAATTAAAATTGGCATTCGATCCTTCCTGAGCAGGCCGCATCAGGGAAGACATGCTGAAATGCTGAGGCTGTGGAGCTTTGCCGGGCTCTGGGAAGGTTTTACTGAATTGAATTCTGTTTTCCTTCACCAGCTTGGAATTCAGACTTGAAACCGATGTTGCCACCTGGTGTTTGATTCAGCGTTTAGGGCCTCTGTACTCTTGGTGCGCAGACGTGACTATCCCTTGGCTTTTTAGAGTTCTTTGGAGACTGCTTCTGGAATGTGCTCATCTAGACTTTAGGGTCAGGATGTTTGCTGCGTCCAGTCAGACAGGTTAACGACCGTGGTGCCGAGTCATCCTCAGTCGTTCTCTGAGTGCTGGCGGTGATGACAGAGTGTCCTCAGGCACGCTAACCTTGTGTTGTTGTTTCAGTCACCTTCAGCATGTGGAGCCATGCAGACTTGGGTTCTAGCCTTGGTCCCGTGACTTGCTCCATGGCCACTAGCTTTCCTTCTGAATGGAGGGAATTTTTTGTAATACCTAGCAAATTATGAACTCTCAGTAACTGCAATAATTAGTTAAAAATACTAAATTGGCCGGGCGATGGTGGTGCACGCCTTTAATCCCAGCACTCGGGAGGCAGAGGCAGGCGGATCTCTGTGAGTTCGAGGCCAGCCTGGTCTACAAGAGCTAGTGCCAGGACAGGAACCAAAAGCTACAGAGAAACCCTGCCTCGAAAAATCCAAAAAAAAAAAAAAATACTAAATTGAAATTTTTTCCTAGAATTTAAAGTACCTTTATTACACATTCCTGTGAGCAGCCTACATTTAACTTGACAGAGTTCTGTATCCTGAAGTTAGGCTGGAACACGCATCTGAACTGCTCTCTGACTGACTGCAGAACGTGCTGTTTCCCTGAGCAGTGTGATGTGTTTGGCGCTCCACAAGGGGAGGAAGACTGAGGGCCTTGCATAGAGGCAGGCTTAGTGCCAGCGCCAGGCCAGGGGGGCGTGGGGGCCGGGAGCTGACCCTGAGCTGCCTCGAACATGGGTCCTGTGTGGATCTCACCTTACTATACAGGTTGTGTTTTAACACTGGGCGTTGAGCGTGGGGCTTCCAGAAAGTCAGGCACAGGCGTCACTGTGGTCTTATTGCCAAAACACCACCTACCTTTAAAAATCATGCTGTCTCTAAGCTGGTGTTTGTGTGAGGTGTTGGGAGCAAGCCCAGCCTTTCTGCTAGCTGAACTACAACCCCACCCCTAAAAGATCGCTTTATACTCATCAAGAGAGTTCACTGTAAAGGGGACCTTACAGTAAATACTTGCAGTAAGAAGGAAGTCTGCGTTGAACTAGAAGCATGCAAAAGAGGTCTGAACAGGTTCAGTTCCTGCCGTCCCTCCTCTCTTAGGGTCACGGCTGGAGTCTCTGCAGACCTGTTGATTACTTTAACACCAGTGCAGCCCTTGATGTGGGATGAGAATCCGTTAAGAAGGTGACCCTGTGACAAAAGCACTAGAGGCTGGGGTGCTTTCGTGCTGGGTCTGATGCCGGGCCTGGTACTCAGCTGTTATTTCCTCTCCTAGGTGTTGGTCTCACCATCAGCATCTTCCCAAACAGTTCCACTGTTGGTTAGAAAAGGGGATGTAGCTGGGTGGTCGCTGGTCGGTGATGCACGCCTTTAATCCCAGTGCTTGGGAGGCAGAGACCAGCCTGGTCTACAAGAGCTAGTTCCAGGACAGGCTCCAAAGCTACAGAAAAACCCTGTCTTGAAAAAACAAAACCAAAAGCATGTGTGGGGGGGGTATGTGGTCTTAATGCCCTAGTCCTCTCCTTCTTCCCCTCCCCTTGTCCCTCCCACCATCAACCCTCACTGTTTCTAGTAAGCCCTTTGGTTTAACAAAGTAAGCCAGGAAGTACAGAGGAGCAGCTCCCTGTTTTGAAAGTGTTTCAAAGCAACCTTTTTTTTTTTTTTTCTGTTTTAGCACAGAGCATTTAATATGGGCCACCCTTTACCCTGGTGCTGACCTGAAAGGGCTGGAAGCTGTTTTATTACAACTGCTTGCTTCTTATCTGAGAAGTTTAGACCTAGAGCAGAGGAACCCAGCCCTGAACTGCAGCTGAATTTATTCTTTGACTCCCAACATCCTCGGTGATCAGAGCTAAAATATAACCTGGGATGTGCTACCCTTTGCCTGTCTCCGCAGTCTGTCACCTGTGCCCATAACCCGCTGCCAGCTGGGTCTCTATCAGCCTCACCTGTGCGGTCCTGCAGCTTCTGACTCCGTAGCACAGATTCAGAGGCTCTGCAGCCTTTCTGATGGGAGCCCTGACTCTTCATTATCTCATTGAATAAGGAAACCGATTAGAAGGCTAGCCTCTCCAAAGAGAGCCTTTGTACTTGACGAGTGTCAGGGCTGAGAGCATGGTCAGAAGTGTGGGCAGGAGGATGGAGATTTTGTCACGCAGGAGTTTGGATGTCAGGTGGAAGCATCAGTGATGCCTAGAGGCAAGGCCTTTCCTCTATTGCTCACTGAGCTAAGCCCTGCTTTTCTTTCCCTCCAAGAGCTGAAACATCACCTGAGAGTTAATCTGTTCTCTTCTTCCTGTGTCTAGTGGCTGTATCCCACCTTCATTTCTGCCCCAAGGGTCATCTTGTCCCTCACCTGGACCACTGCCGCAGCCTCCTCATTGGTCCTGTCGTTGCCTTCCACTTTGTCTCTGTCTTGTACCCCTTCATGATAGGTTTCCCGTGGCTTCATGTCAAGTCTAACTCCGTAGTGTATCCTTCTCAGCACTGAGACTCTTGATTACTAGGCACTTGGGAATATTGAAAAAAAGCTAAACGGCCATTAGCTAGACAGAAGGTAGAGGTGAGACAGCCAGACACAGGATGCTGGAAAGGAGAAAGGCAGACATGCTGGAGGACAGGTAAAGCCACGAGCCATATGGTAATATGTAGATTATTAGAAATGGGTTGGTTTAAGTTGTAAGAGCTAGTTAGTGACAAGCCTAAGCTGTGGCCAAGCCTTTATAATCAATAGTAAATCTCCATATCGTTACTGGGAGCTGGCTGTCCAACTTCAGGGGGCAAGGATAGTCTCACTCCTGTTTCCCAGCATCTAGCACAGTGTCTGGCACACACGGTCTTCAGTGAAATGTTTTTAAAACTGGTCCACATTGACGTGAACTCCTTGACGTATGCAGTTAAAATTTAGCCTTGGCAACTGAACTAATTGGCGGGATTTTATATTTTTTACTTCTTAATCTATTAAGAATTTTTTCAAATTCTCTGTTTTATAGCTATAAATTACAGTGTTTACTTTGTGTGTGTGATGCACACATGTGGCATCTGTGTGCCCCGGAGAAGTCAAAGGATGACCTGTGGGAGTCAGTTCTTTCCTTGCCGTAGACCCAGGGATTGAACTCAGGTCCGCAGGCTTGGCTTGGCAGCAAGGACCTTGACCTACTGAGCCACCTTGCCGTCTGAGGTTGTCTTAATGGCTCAACTGTCTTCCCTCATGTAGGACAGCAGTGTCCTTGTCATCATGAATAGTGGAATATTACTGTGAGTCACGTCCTCGTCAACGAGGGTTGTGAACACAGCGGCAGGAGGTGCAGATCTGTGTAGGCAGCAGCTACTTCTGTTACTGCAGAGTGTGCTGACCCTGTGTTCACTACATAGCATGTTCTCTGTGTTGAATTTGTGCTTACAAAGGAGACAGATATTAGGTTCAAGTCAAGTTATCCCTGTGCGCTGAGATTCTTCCCACCAGGTCTCTGTGTTCCTTAGAACATGCTGTTCCACCACGGAGGCCCATTGTGGTTTTGGGGAAATTATTTAATTGCTCTGGGCTTGAGTTTCCTGGTCTGTAAAACAGATGATGATAATAGCTGTGTGAGAGGTCAGTGAGTGAACAGTGGTGAACCCTGAAGCAGCGCACGGTGTGGAGCGAGTCTCCTGGTAGCCATGGCCGCGGCCATGCTGCTTTGCCCTGCCTGGCTCCGGACTCTCTTGACTGCTGACCTGTATGAATGCATCTCCCTGCTGGGGTTCTGGTCCTTTGCAGGGCGCCTGCTCACCATCAGACCTCCCATTGGACGAGGCACTGGGTGAGCACAGTGCCTGGCACAGCCGAAGGCTCATAAGATTTATTGAGTGAATTAGTAAGTGGATGATGGAGCCAGCTGGGAAGGTAAATAGGGTCACATGGAATGGAAAGTTGCTGCTTCTGAGGTTGTGGTCAGGCAGGGAGAAAAAAGGAGGTAGGTTGTGTGTGTGTATTTGTGCATATGTGTGTTATACACTTAGATGTTACATTGAATATAAATGGAGGAGGTATTAAAATAAGTATCTATAATGTGCCCTAGCTCTGCCTAAATCACCAGTTTTTCTTTTGTTTTTTTTTAATTATTTTATTTTATGTGCATGAGTGTTTGCCTGCATCTGTGTGTGAGCACCACATGCATGCATGATGTCCTTGGAGGTCAGAAGAGGGTATCAGATCCCTAGAACTGGAATTACTCCGAGTTGTGAGCTACTGTATGAGTGCCTGGGAAACAAACTCAGGTTCTCTGCAGGGCAGCCACTGGTGAGGTTAGCTTATAGTGGGATTCTTGATCACCCAAGGAATTCATGTGGTATGCCTAGTGTGGCATGTTATGGTATGGAGTGGTATGTGTGGTGATATTTTGTTGGTGCGCTAACAAAGCTTGCCCGAAGATCAGAGGGTGGAGCTAGCCTCCCTAGTTAACGTTTGAGGTCTGCAGCTCTGTACAAGCTGAGTGGAGAGAGGACTGTAAGGCGGGAGGAGACAGGAGTTTGGCCCTTTTTTGGCTGAGGAGTTACCAAGAGTCAGCTATGATGCTGGCCTTTTGTCTCTCTGCATTTACCCTGATGGCTGACTCCAGGTTTTTATTATCAAGACCAATTAGAATTCACACAACAATTGGTGCCCAACATTAGAGCACAGATTCGTGAAAAAGCCGCTTGCCTGTGGTTTTGCAGCCTTTGTCACAGGCCAGAGCTGCACGCAGGGGCTCCCGCTGGAGTCACCGCCCCACCAGCTAGGTTTTCTTTTTTTTTTTCTCCAAGCCTCTGAGTGAGCTGGATTTTCCTGTTGGAGCCGCTCTGCAGCAGTCTCAAGCTGCCACCTGGGTTCCAGAGCCACCGAACTTCCCCCACCCAAACTGCTGGCTCTGCCAGGAGGCGGCTCCTGCCGTGCGTGCTTCTTCTGCACAGTCCCATGTGCGTTTTTCAGGCTCCCTCTCCCGTGGATCTGGGTCGCGAGCTTCCCCTAGACCCTCTCTCCTGGGGCTGCCACTCTCTGCTGTTGCCGCCAGACTGTACACTGCCTGTTCTCTCCGCTCAGATGGGGTGCATCTCACATTTCACCTTCACTGTCAGCAGATTTGGTGAGACAACTGGGGTGTCAGTTAAAACAGAGTTTTTCCCCACATTAAAAATTGGGAAGCACTATTACAACAGAGAGAGTTAGGTCTCTGTATGGTAATACGCAGACGGTTTGAAAATGGGGATAACTAATTTAGATGGGATTTATGTAATATGAATTGTAAACTATCGGTTTTATAATTTTTGTTGTACTACTAAAAAATTGGCTAATCTGAGTGCTAATATACAAATTTTAGAAAAACTTATTAAAACAGATCATAGGAGGGACCAGAGAGGTGAGTTGGTGGCCACGCGGCTGGACAGCCAGAAGTCCCACTCTCTGGGACCTTCCCAGGGGGACAGAATCTAGCCCCCCCCCCCATTCTCTAAGCTTTTCTGGCCATCCAGTGGGGTGTGTTCCTGCTTCTGGCTTTCTTTACCCCATCCCACCTTGCCCCCAAGCCCGCTCTTTTCCTTGGAACTTTGCAGCACAGCCTGCTCCAGTGCTGAGGGGACCTAAGAGAGGGCAGACCAAGAAAAACTCCCAAGTACTCAGTCAGCCAAGGCAAAGATTGGATCAAGATGCCAAGACATTGCCGGCCTCATTTGAAGGAAGAGATGGGTAGGTGCCAATGCAAGAATTCCTCCAACATCCTGAAAAGCAACATGGTAACACCAGAATTCAGCAAACACGCAACAGGAAGACCTGAACACCCTAACCCAGAAGAAGTAGAAGAAAACAACTTTAAACGTACATTATGAAAATGATGAGGACCCTTAAACAGGAAGTGAGAAACTCCCTTAAAGAAATGGAAGAGAGGGGGCCGGAGAGAGGGCTCAGAGGTTAAGAGCATTGCCTACTCTTCCAAAGGTCCTGAGTTCAATTCCCGGCAACCACATGGTGGCTCACAACCATCTGTAATTGGGTCTGGTACCCCTTCTGGCCTGCAGGCATACACACAGACAGAATATTATACACAAAATAAATAAATAATTTTTTTTAAAGAAAAAACATGGAAGAGAAAACAAACAAAAAGTTAGAAGAAATTAATAAATCCCTCAAAGATACCCAAGAAAACCAAAGAAAAGCAATCAAACAGGTAATGAAAACAGTTCAAGACCTGAAGACTGAAATGGAGGTAATAAAACACAAACTGAGGGAAGGCTGGATATGGAAAATCTGGGTAAATGAACAGGAACTACAGAGACAAGCATAAGCAACAGAATACAAGACTCTCAGGTGCTGAAGACACTATAGAGGAAATAGACTCATTGAACAAAGAAAACATCAAATCCAACAAATTCTTAACACAAAACATCCAGGAAATCTGGGATACCATGAAAAGACCAAACCTAAGAATAATAGGGGTAGAAGAAGGCGAAGAATTCCAGCTCAAAGGCCTAGAAAATATATTCAACAAAATTATAGAAGAAAACTTCCCCAACCTAAAGAAGGATATCCCTATGGAGGTACAAGAAGCTTACAGAACACCAAATAGATCGGATCAAAAAACAAAACAAAAACAGCCCCTCGCCATATAATAATCAAAACACAAAACATACAGAATAAAGAAAGAATTTTAAGAGCTGCAAAGGAAAAAGGTCAGGTAACATATAAAGGGAAACCTACCAAAATTACCTGACTTCTCAATGGAAACCATGAAAACCAGAAAGTCTTGGATAAATGTGCTGCAGACACTAAGAGACCATGGATGCAAGCCTAGACTGCTATGCCCAGCAAAGCTTTTTTTAACCATTGATTGAGAAAACAGGATATTCCATGACAAAAAAAGATTTAAACAATACGTATCCACAAACCCAGCTTTACAGAAAGTACTGGAAGGAAAACCTCAACCCAAGGGAGCTGACAACACCCACAATAGCATAGATATCTGATAACCCTCCACCAACACAACTCAAAGAAGGGAAACACACAAACACTACACCACAAAATAACGGGAGTTAACAACCACTGGTCATTAATATCACTTAATATCAATGGATTCGATTCACCTATAAAAAGGCACAGGTTAAGAGAATTGGATACAAAAACAGGATCCAGCATTCTGCTGTTTACAAGAAACACACCTCAACCTCAAAGACAGACACTACCTCAGAGTAAAGGGTTGGGAAAAGGTTTTCCAATCAAACAGATCTGAGAAACAAGCGTGTGTGGCTATACTAATATCTAACAAAATTTATTTCAAACTAAAATTAATCAGAAGAGATGGAGAAGGACACTTTATACTCATAACAGGAACAGTTCATCAAGATAAAGTCTCAGTTCTGAATATCTATGCCCCTAATATAAAAGCACCCACATATGTAAAAGAAACATTACTAAAACTCAAATCACACATCAATCCCCACACACTAATAGTAGATTTCAATACTCCTCTGTCACCAATTGACAGATCAACCAGACAGAAACTTAATAGAGAAATAAGAGAACTAACACATGTAATGAATCAAATGGACTTAACAGACATCTATAGAACAATCCACCCAAACAGGAAAGAATATACCTTCTCAGCACCTCATGGAACCTTTTTGAAAATTGATCACAGCCGGGCGATGGTGGCGCACGCCTTTAATCCCAGCACTGGGGAGGCAGAGGTAGGCGGATCTCTGTGAGTTCGAGATCAGCCTGGTCTACAAGAGCTAGTTCTGGGACAGGCTCCAAAGCCACAGAGAAACCCTGTCTCCAAAAAAACCAAAAAAAAAAAAAAAAAAAAAGAAAGAAAATTGATCACATAATTCAGTAACAAAGCAAACATCCACAGATACAAAAAAATTGTCATAACCACCTGTGTCTTATCAGAGCACCATGGAGTAAAGCTAGAATTTAACAATAATTCCACCCCCAGAAAGCCTACAGACTCATGGAAACTGAACAGTCAACTACTGAACCACCCTTGGGTCAAGGAAGAATAAAGAAATAAAGTCTTCCATGAATTCAATGAAAACGAAGACACAACATAGCCAAACCTATGGAACACTGAAAGCAGTGCTAAGAGGAAAGTTCATAGCACTAAGTGGCCTTGACTGTTGTGAAGTTGACCCAGGGGCTGTGTGGCGGAGGAGAGAGGGGAAACTAAAACTGTGAAGTCAAGTCTCTGCTTGCCTTCAGCTCCAGACACTGTGTGCTACTTCAGCCTGGCTTTTCCTGCCACTGTGGCTACGCAGGCAGGAGGATTCCCACCTGTGAACCAGGATCTGCACACTGCCTGCTGGTGGAAGTGAAGGCTGGCTTAGGACAGCTGTTGTGAACTTAGACCAAAGTAATAATGGCGTTGACCTTATAATTGTTAAAATAGCCTTTGTTGTGAAGAAAAATACTGTACTACTGCCAGTGACATGATTACTATCTAGGATTTCCTTCAGGATGAGTGTGAGTTGAGTGTCCCAGTAGACTCTGTAACGTGGGAGCTGGAGCCAGGTGGATTGCCATGAGTTTGAGGCCATCCTGTGATTGTCCTGTGATTATTAACAGCATTTTCTTTCTGTTGGTATTGTTTGTGTGCCAAATGCTGTCTTTTTTTTTCATATTTTAAAAAGGCTTTATTTTATCTTAAATTGTGTCTGTGTATGTCTGTGTGTGAGTGTGTCTGTGTGTGGGTTGGTCTGTGTGGGTATGTCTGTGTTTGGGTGTGTCTGCATATGTGTGTCTGTATGTGGGTCTGTCTGTGTATGGGTGTGGGTGTGTATGTAGGGGTGTGTCTATGTGGGTATGTCTGTGTTTGGGTGTGTCTGTGTGTATATGTGTGTCTGTGTGCGGGTCTGTCTGTGGGTGGGTGTGTTATGTATGGGTGTGTCTGTGTGTATGGATATGTCTGTGTGTGGGTGTGTGCATAAATGCAGTGTCTTCAGACCTCAGAGGTGGGTGTCGTTCTCAGGAATTGCTTTTCAGACTCTTGTGAGCTCCTGTATATGGGTGCTGAGAACCAGACTCAGGCCATCTAGAAGAGCTGTGTGTGTCTCTAACCACCGAGCTACCGCTCCAGTCCGTTCATTGTTTTGCTATCTGACTGTGAGCCCAAGCTGGCCTTTGCCTTCTGCTGACAGCTTCATGATCCAGCAGGCAGGAGGACTTTGACTCCTCAGCACCGTGAGATTACAGGAGATTTCACTGTGCTTGTTAGAAGCCTGGTCCTGACTTGCAGCATCCTATAAGCAGCCCAGAACTAAAGCCAGTTGTTCATGTAGCTCCCCAAATCTGATCTGGCTTGCAAGCCCTGGTTCATACCTCAGCGTCAGGGTCCCTTTGAATAAAGCAAACTCCACTCTTAATGTGCAGAATAGGAAGTGTTCTGAGGAAGGAAGTGGCCGCTGAGTTTACAGAAGGCCCCTTCCATGTTCTTACAGTTTACATCCGTGTAGTCCTCCTGGAGTCTGTAATCCGCAGCCAGGAGTTCACGTCTGTGAAGTCCTTGGAATCTAATCTGCAGTGTAGCTGCTGGGGTGGCTGCAAACCTGCACCTGCTGTGACCTGCTGCATCTTGTTTTAAAGTAGCAGTTGGAGCTAGGTCGGACAACACACACTCATATCCCAGCATTTGGGCACCTGAGACAAGTTTGCAAGTTCAAGACCAGAGAGAAAGACAAGGAAGAGACAATGAAATTTGCTTTTTTTTTTTAAAGTAACTTTTGTAAGATTTTGTATTTGTGCTTCTTAAATAGAGACTATGTCAAAGAGATGTGCTTCCTAAAAAATAGGACAAAGCCTGAGGGGGAGGAGCAGTTTACGTGGTGGTCTCGCCATTTAACTCACAGGCCCTGGCTGGCCTGTCTCACCTCCTGAGTGTGGGAATTAAAGGTGGAACATAAGCACACCTGGCCCACTGTAGCTTCTTGGTCCTTCCAGTTGGCTGTGTCTGCACTGCCCTGTGCGTTAGGTGACAAGACAACACAGCACCAGTGCCAGTGCAAGACCAGAACATTGAAACAGCAACAACCATTCCGGACGGGGTGTGTGTGTGTGTATCCAGATGTGTTCCCCACTTCCTGATTTAACTATCATGGGCTTTATCTTCCCTGTCAGTCCCATGTCAGAAAGATAATACATTTGTAAGGTGAGATATCAGTGATCTGGCATCAGACACCCGCAATCCCAACTCTGGGAGGCAACAGCAGGAAATCAGAAGTTCAAGGCCACCATAGCTGTGTGGGGAGTTGTTGATGGGCTGTGGTTCAAGCCCGGCAGGCTGTCCCACCGCGTCCCCCAGGACAGCACCAGAGCAGAGATTGCAGAAGGGAACCTCTGGTAACTTAGGGATGGCCGCCTGCCAGAGAGCTTTCTGTCTGAGGAGAGAGAGGCGCCTGTGGGCGGAGCGGTGCATAGGTGAAGCTGGAGCTGGTGTCCTGGACGAGGCTGAGGCTGGCCTGTCACCACATAGTGTAGAAGGGCTCGGACGTAGAGCATTCTCTTCCCCAGAACCAGCAAGCAGGGGAGCTTTATCATTTGATAGCATTTCCTGGAGTTCTCAACTTTTCTTTTTCTTTCAGAAAACTGAAGAATGGGAAAAAAATAAGACAGAGGAAGACATGGAAGAGTACGTGTGGGAAAATAGCTCCTCAGAGAACAACGCTCTCCGAACCCTGCTGCAGATGAGAGCTGCAGAGAGTGGCACAGCGCCAAGCAGGGACGAGCTGCTGGGGACCAGAGAGGTCGAGGATTACCGGAAGTCCGTTGTTCGGCTGAAGAACGAGGGCGAGAACGAGGCAAACCTCACTCAGTACAAAGAGTCCGTGAAGAGACTGTTAAATCTGGCGTGAAGTCTGCACTAAAGTCGCTGTATCAATTTTGTGGTGTATGTTGTTGCTGGTTTGATATAAATGGGGAAATATTTAAGAATATTGTCTATGTCAGACTTCTGTGCACTGCAGTGTGCGGTTGGGGCTTTCCGGCTCCCAGGAGGGGCACGGGAGGGGACGTCCACAGTGCCGTCCGCTGGTGCGGTGCTGAGGAAGTAGGGGTGTCCTGGCTCTGATTTTCTGAGCAGCGGTGTGGCCTGACTGCACAGAGGGAGGGGACCTTTGAGGCTCACTCTCAGAACTTCTGGACTCAGCCCGTCCCCTGGGCCACGTTAAACTGCGTCCTTTCCCTGAAGGACAAGGCTGAACCCTGAGTTCCAGCCTGGGGTGGTTTTGCAAACACCAGAACTTGCATTTGGGTCAGAAGTGAGGACAGTCTTGGAGCTCTTGCTTTAACTGTTCGGCCAGTTCAGGTTGACCTGAGGAGTCAGGATTGTGGAATGGCGAGAACTTACCTGTGTTTCTAGCTGAGCGCGTTGGCCTCTTGCCGGCTCTGGTCTGCATTGCCTCTCGGGCTATCCAAAGGGAGCAGGGTTGGGTGCATTCATTTCCTTATAAAGGTAAAGAGGGTTTTTTTTTTTCAAATTATAGTCATTTCTGAGATTCTTCAAGAAATGAGTCCTGTTGCGAGAAACCCCAGGAGGAACATCCTTTGTACTTCTACTGTATTGGAAAATCCCTAAGCAATTCATACGAATTAAAAGTCCATTTGAAGCTGGGCGTGCTCACACATGCCTTAGTCTCAGCACTTGATAACCAGGAGTCCAAGGTCATTCTCTGCTACACATCAAGACCCTCTCAAAACAGCAAAAAATGGGGTTACACAACTTTGATCCCAGCACTCGGGAGGCAGAGGCAGAGGGATCTCTGAGTTCGAGGCCAGCCTGGTCTAGAGTGAGTTCCAGGACAGCCAGGGCTTCAGAGAGAAACTGTCTCAAAAAACATACAAAGCCAAAAGTGTGACTGAGTTTAAAAGAGACAATTCCGATGATCTCTAGACACAGTTTCTTGAATTACTTCTTTAAATACGATTTTAGGGGCGAGAATCCCAGCGGTGTCACCACACATACACTTAAACAGAGCTCATGGTAATTTAAATCTGGATCTCCTTCCCACAGTTGTGGAACTTTATCATACATTAGCAGACAAATCGATGGCTTTAGAAGCCTAATATTTTGAATCATTAACAATCAAGGTAAGTTTTTAAGTCAGATTTTTCTTTTTGCTTGATACTCCACTGGTAGAGAATGTTTTATATACATTTGAGAATGTGTGTGCACATGCCTGGGTGTGTGTGTGTGTGCATATGCCTGGGTGTGTGTGTGTGTGCACATGCCTGGTGTGTGTGTGTGCATGCCTGCGTGTGTGAGTGCACATGCCTGGGTGTGTGAGTGTGTGTGCACATGCCTGGGTGTGTGAGTGTGCACATGCCTGGGTGTGTGAGTGTGCACATGCCTGGGTGTGTGAGTGTGTGTGCACATGCCTGGGTGTGTGAGTGTGCACATGCCTGGGTGTGTGTGTGCACATGCCTGGGTGTGTGAGTGTGCATGCCTGGGTGTGTGAGTGTGCATGCGTGTGTGTGTGCACATGCCTGGGTGTGTGAGTGTGTGTGTGTGTGCGCACATGCCTGGGTGTGTAAGTGCATGCCTGGGTGTGTGTGTGTGCACATGCCTGGGTGTGTAAGTGCATGCCTGGGTGTGTGAGTGTGTGTGCACATGCCTGCGTGTGTGAGTGCACATGCCTGGGTGTGTGAGTGTGTGTGCGCATGCCTGGGTGTGTGAGTGTGTGTGCACATGCCTGGGTGTGTGTGTGCACATGCCTGGGTGTGTGAGTGTGTGTGCACATGTCTGGGTGTGTGAGTGTGTGTGCACATGCCTGGGTGTGTGAGTGTGTGTGCACATGCCTGGGTGTGTGAGTGTGTGTGCACATGCCTGGGTGTGTGAGTGTGTGTGCACATGCCTGGGTGTGTGTGTGTGTGTGTGCACATGCCTGGGTGTGTAAGTGCATGCATGTGGGGGGGGCTTGCTAGAGTCTGGGTGGAGGCCAGACAATAGCTTTATGGGAGGTGTTTCTTCTACTGTGGGTCTCAAGGGCTGAAAAGTCAGTGGTCAGACAAGCACTTTGACCCACTGGACCATCTCTCTGGCCCTTTATTTATTTATAATATTTTATAATAATATTAATACACATTAAATATATGGATATTTAATATATATTAAGAGAAGTTACTGCTACCTACCCAGTGTCAGCACTGGGGAAAGAGAAAGATGTCTTTTAGGCCACTGGGCAGTTTATTTTCATGGCTGAGGTAACAGTGTTCTTTTAGACACTTTAATTTTTCTTTCATTAAGTTTAGTTTTTCATCATACGGTGGATGTTCTTTTACATTTATTATTGTGCACATACATTTGTTATTTATTATATGTGTACATTTATTGTGTGTGTGTACATACCACAGTACTTTTGATGGAGTTCTCATATGGTGGCTATGCTGTTACATTTATTATTGTTTGTGAGTGTGCGTGCGTGTGTGTGCATACGTACGTGTGCTTGTGCATGCATGCTACAGTACTCTTGTGGAGTTTGCTCTCCTTTCCCCTGTGGATCCCAGGGATTGAAGCCCTGATGAGTTGACCCTGGAAAGCAGGAAGCCTTTGCTTGCAGCGAAGTCGATGCCAGAGCTTATCTTTCCCGACCTCTTCCAGTTTTGTTACCCTGTTGAGGTTACTGAGCGCTGACTTCTGAGCCACGCCACCGGAGTGCCCTCTTTTTTCTTTCCCCTTCCCCTCTCCCATCCCATCTTATAAAGACAGAGTCTCATTTACGCCACTTCTGATCCTGCCTCATCTTCAGAGTGCTGGGATCATATGTGCCATCTCATCCAACTTGTGATTCCCTCCCCTCCCCTCCCCTCTCAATTCAGGAAGTCAAAATCACCGGGAAAGTAGACAATTTTACCAAGCCTTGGCCAGTTGGTAGGACAGCTTTATTTTTGAATGCAAATGCTGTTTTCTGACAACACCTGGCTCTGGCCTTGAGGAACTCCTCAAGAGTGTTATCCTGACCTCTGCTGCCCCAGGCGATGCCAGCCCTGCTGCTCTCCGCGGTACCTAGATGCTCCCATGACCACACAGCAGCAGAGGCAGGCAATGGCAGCACCCAGGGCCACAGAAGCCAGCCAGGCCCCTGCTGTCCCTGGAGCTCCACCCTGGGGCATTTCGTCCTCAGATGTGAGGTTGCCACTGTGGGACCCCTTGGTTTTGTTCAGTGATTGCTTGCTAACGTTGAGTCGGGAGTGACTGGACGCCTGGGATGCTTTTGTGTCTGTGGGTCCCAAGAATGGAGAAACTGTCAGGTTATCTGGACTGTGGGTGAAGTCTGTGTTACGTGACGCCTTGCTGACCTCGGTAGCGGTGGACGTGTTCACAGCAATGAATCTCATCCCCAGATCTGTGGTCGGCTTCCTGGAGTAGCTGATTCCTGTGTGTGCACTTTGCTCTTGATGTGTGGCTGACACAGTAGCCTCCGTGGGCGGCAGCACGCGCTGTGTTCCCTCCGTGTGGAGCCCTGCGTTAGCTAAGTCCAGAGCTTTTAGGATCCGCAGTCTCTCCCACCATTCAGATGAGGAGCGGGAGTCCAGGTGTGGGGGGGATGGGTGCTCAAAAACCAGCAGATCTGGATCTATGCCTGAAAGATAATGAGATCACTTAATTATTAATTTTTTTAAAATGCTACTTTTTATTTATTTTAAAATTTCAGAAATTTTCAGTTAATATGGTATATTAGGCTTAGTTTCAGTGAGGCGGCCTTAGGCACAGTCTGGAAGCCCTGAGGCTTTTACTTCACTGGGTCCCTGAACAGAGTCAAATTCCATCTCTAGCTCCACAGGCTAGAGATGAGAGAGAGGTTGAGAGCAGGCTGAATGCCGAGTTTATCCGTGCAGGGACACACTCTGCTGTGGACAAATATGGCTGTGCTGAGAAAGCTTTGTGTACAAAGTAGGCTTTGTGCCAGGGTCCTCATGCTGCCAGCAGCCGTGGGGAATACCATATGCCGCTTTGAGCTGGCAGAGCCGAGCCGGGAAGGGGGAAGCCAGCAGCTACCAAGGGTTTTGTATCCTCACTTTTCTGTTAGGAATGCCCAAACACTTGTCTTCAGGGGGAGAGGAAAGTAAAAAGTCTGCAGCTTTCCAGTACCCCTGCCGGGGAGTACTGTGGTCCGCTTCCCTCACTCCCCTCCCCTCTCCAACTTTGGCCCCTGCGATGTTTCACCCCCATCATTTTGTAAAACATAAGGCAGTGACTTCTGACTTCCTGGACACTTGTGTCCTGTCACTTGTCCTCAGCACTGTGGGGCCCACCCAGACTGCCTGCCTCCCTTTATCCTTGGCTGGTTTGGAGGTGCTACAGTCCCCATCTTCTTAGCTAGTTTCTGACGTCAACATCCTGGGAAGACGGAACGCCTCAGCAGTGCCTAGTTCCACTTAGGAATTAGCCTCCCTCAGATTGGCATGTGGGCGTGTCTGTGGGATGTTTGATTGGCAGTTGATGCAGAAGGGCTCAGCCACTGTGGAGCTAGGCTGTATAAAAAGCTGTCTGAGTTCAAGCCTGGGAACAAGCAAGAGAGGAGGCTGCTAAGTGCTCCCGCCTCCAGTCTCCCCCCCTCCCCCCCACTTCCCTTAGTGATGGGTTGTGAGCTGGGAGTCATAGGGTTGTAAAGTGGTGGTGGTGCACACCTTTCATCCCAGCTCTTGGGAGGCGGAGGCAGGTGGATCTCTGTGAGTTCCAGGACAGCCAGGGCTACAAAAAGAATCCCTGCCTTGAAAAACCAAAAATAAATAAATAAGGATTATAAGATGAGACAACCCACACACACAACACTTAGCTACTTTCCTGTTGATGCGAGAAAACACCAAAAGCGACTTCCAGAAGGAGTTCATCTTGTGGTTCGGGAAGTAAGAGTGCACCGTGGAGGCTGGAGAGATGGCTCGCTGGTTATGAGCACTGACTGTTCTAAAGAGGACCCAAGTTCAATTCCCAGCAACCCAAATGGCAGCTCACAACTGTCTATAACTCCAGTTCCAGGAAATCAAACATTATCACACAGACATGCATGCAGGCAAAGCACCAATGCATACAGAATAAAAATAAATAATTTAGAAAAGAGTGCATTATGACCGCACTCATGCGTGGTCAGAGGAAACCAAACTCACGTCTTCAGATACAAGCGTGCAACAGACAGAACACACTAGGGGTAAGGCAAGGCCATCTGATCTCACAGCCTGCACCCAGACACACGCTTCCAGCACGGCTGTACCATCTGAGCCTCCCAGGAGCCTGCACAGGACCCGGCACTCAAATACTCTGCAAACCGCTTTTGATGTGTTTATCACTGCAACAGAAAGCAAGCTCGGACACCATCCTTAGTCTTCAGTGACGTGTTCCCTTTACTGCCCCCCCCCCAAAATTCTACAACTGTCCCCGCTGTGCTGATGGCACTGAACATATGTTGTTGCCATGTCTTCCTCTTTCAGGCTCGGAACTTGTTTTTCCAGACACTTTCACCTGGGATACCTGGCATCATCTCTGAGCAGGCTCAGAACCCAAACCCTGACCTCTGCTCCTTGCTTCCCCACCCCCACCACTCACCCTGGGCTATGCTCAGCAGGGGTTGACTCTTCCTCCTCACCATTCCTTCATTTAAAAGGTAACTAAGGATGTGTCTCTGTGGGAAGCCCCAGGTTCAAGCTCCAGCACCACACACACACACACACACACACACACACACACACACACACGCTCCAAATGGATCCTTTTTTCCAGTGTTCAGGTAACTTCCTTCTTCCTCACAGTTACCATTAACTGTCAGTTCAGGCGCTTCCCTGACTAGGTGTCTAGCCTGTATCCTGGATATTATCCACCTAGACCAAGGCAATAGTACATGTCTCTTTAATTGCCACCTTTTCTCTTTCTGTGCTTTTGTTGATTCCTTATTTCTTTTCTGTTGTTGAGACAGGGCCTATGCAGCCCAGGCTGGCCTTAAACTCGTGATGCTTCTGTCTCGGTCTGTAGCCAGAGTGCTGAGACCCTGAGCTCACTACCATGCCGCGCTCCCTCTGTCTGGGATAAAGTCAACCTGAAGATACCACTCTGTCCTCTTGGAGCCATATTTCCACTGTGGCTCCCAGCATCCCCACCCCTGTGGCCAGTCCAGGTTTTCCCACTGTCCTGATGATGGCCCAGAGTTCCTTGCCTACCTCTGCCTTGGTCTTTCACATTTACAGTTCCTCTTAATGACCGTGTGCATGCGAGTACGTGCATGTGTGTCTCTGTGTGAATGTGTGTGTGTGTGTGAACACACTGACGAGTGCAGGAGCACATTAGAGACAAGAGAGAGGTGTTGCTGGAACACGACAGTCTGGGGACTTAAGCCTGGTGCTGCCAGCCAGTGTCAAGGCTGCGAGCCCTTCTAGGGTACTAGCTAGCACTTGGTCCCAAAGCCTCGTGAGGCAGAGTCCTTACCTGCTGTTATGTTGTACAGAATGGCACTGGTCCCCGGCTCCAGGATGCAGCTCTCCAGAGTTGGGCAGTGGACGTGGAGGCAGTTGACATTGTCGTGGATGGGATCATGGAAGAAGACGGCCACGTTACACGAAACTGAAAAGACCAAGGGCATCTGCATAGGGTCCCGGCTCCATCAGTAGGTGTGTGTGTGGCAGTGAGAGAGAGCCCTGCTATGCAGCCCAGGGGGCCTCCAGCCTGTAATGGGCTTGCCTTAGCCAGCTAGTGCTGGGATCACAAGGACATACATACCCACCACAGCTCGCTTTGCTGCTGGACAGATGGGCTCTGAGGAACTTCTATTTCTTTCTGGAACACTGAATTAGCCCAATCTTATGCTGTGCTTAAAAACTATTGTAACTGGGCCGGGCAGTGGTGACACACATCTTTAATCCCAGCACTCGGGAGGCAGAGGCAGGTGGATTTCTGTGAGTTTGAGGCCAGCCTGGTCTACAAAGAAGAGTTCCAGGACAGCCAGGGCTGTTACACAGAGACACCCTGTCTCAAAAAGCAAACAAGCAAAATTGAAACTATATAATACACCTATTTGAAAAGAGTCTTTACTTTAAAGCGCTCTCTGATACATTCCTTTCCACAGAGGATCCCGGAGATGTGTTTGTTTGTTTGTTTGTTTGTTTATCAAGACAGGGTTTTTCACAGAGATCTGCCTCCCAAGTGACGTGAGCACACTGCCGGGCTTTGTGTTTGGTTTGTTGAGACAGGGTCTCATTAAATAACTCCAACTGCCCTGAAACTTGTTATGTGAACCGGTCTGAATCCAGGCCTGTGGCCTCCTGCCTCTGCACTGGGATTGTAAATGGATTGATAGGCTGATTATTTATTATTTATAGACAGAGACTCACTGTGTAACACTGGCTGGCCCTAACTCAGAGATCTGCCCGCCTCTACTTGCTGGAATTAAAGACACACACCGCCATACCCCAAATTATCATTCTATTTTAGTCTTAGTATTTTTTGTGCATGAGATCATCAGTTGTCTACACAATGCGTTAGAAAGCACCCGTCTGGTTTCCAGGCATAACGTGCTCTCTGAATGCTAAGGTCCTGAGGCCAGGAGAGGAAGCAGGAAGATAAAAAGAAAGGCGGAGAAGCAGCTCATTGGAGAGCAAGAGGATCATGTGACACCCGAGGGTGTGGACCTGGGTATAAACCTTGACCCCAGGGAATCTAATTGGTGTTGTAAAGAGAAGGATGCTGACCTCTGGGATTATCAGGGCCTATTGCATATCACATACCCATGTCAGCTTCCTTTCTAGACTTGCTCCTTAAGACACTGTGCTGTCTCTGGAAACCCAGAGTCAGGTGCTAGTGCACAGCTTGGAACTCAGCCTCCCTGACTTGCACTGGAACGCAGCCTCCCTGACCTGCACTGGAACGCAGCCTCCCTGACCTGCACTGGAACGCAGCCTCCCTGACCTGCACTGGAACGCAGCCTCCCTGACCTGCACTGGAACGCAGCCTCCCTGACCTGCACTGGAACGTCATTCCCACTGCAGAGTGCTCAGGACCATGGGATGTGTCCGCTGGCTCAGAGACATCACACTCTTAATAAAGCAAGATAACAGAGACACCGTGTACCCCTGAAGCAAGCCAGGGCTTGGGGTGAGATGTGGAGAACAGTGTGGTGGAGCCCTGATCTGCCTCTCAGGAGGGTCAGCCATGGGGAGCCACAGCTCCGCTCTCACTTCTGGAACAGCCTTGGGTTTCTGCATTCCTATCCTTTCCAGAGGAGAAGTGATCTAACACGATTGATTAATGTTTTGTTAATATCCTGGGTGGCAAAAACAGTCCCCGAGGATGGTTCTAGGACGTTCTAAGAGAAAGAAACTGAAAAGGTTCTTATTTAATATTTAGGTTTGTGATAAAGTCATCGATGTGGTAGAGAACAATATTGCTTTCTTTGAGGTAAGATCTTACTGTATAGCCTGTAGATAACCACAATTTCGGGCAATCCCCCTGCCTCAGCCTGCCAAGTGCTGGAACTATAGGCATCAGCCACCACATCTGGCTTATAGAAAGCTATTTTTATTAGAAATAATTCTTTTATGAAATATTTGTTTTGACTTTTTAATTACGTACATTTGTGTGCTTGTGAGAGGGGAGGCATGTGACATAGGTGTGTAGATACCTGTGGGAAACAGAGACGTCTCTCCAGCCCTTTCTCGTGGTTTCTGTGGAACCAGGAATGTGGTGCCCACCTACAGTCTCAGCTTTTGGGAGGCTGAGGTGGGAGGATCAGGAATGTGAGTTTAGGGAAGCTTGGGCTGCTTCAAGAAAGGGAGAGGAGGGGAGGGCGGGAGGAGAGGAAGGAGACCTTAGATTCCATATTATCTGTTCTCCAGCTGTGGACAAGGGTGACAACCTGGGCCCTGCCTTCCTGCCCTGACTCACAGGCTGCTGAGGTGTGTCATGCTGACAGGTCTGGGATTGTATGTGTGTGTGTGAGTGTGCATGTGTGAGCGTGCATCTGTGTGAACGTGCATGTGTGTGAGTGTGCATGTGTGTGAGCGTGCATCTATGTGAATATGCATGTGTGTGCATGTGTGTGAGTGTGCATGTGTGTGAGTGTGCATGTGTGAACGTGCATCTGTGTGAACGTACATATGTGTGTGCATGTGTGTGAGTGTCCATGGGTCAAATGACAACCTTGGGTGTTGGTCCCCTCTTCCACCTTTGCTCTTGTGTCTTTCCAGGTAGCTTTAAAACTAGGGAAAACTGAAAAAGAAATGAAAGTGTCTTCGTGTTTCAGGTGGCTGTGACCTTGAAGGCTTTGATATGAGTATATAGGGTTAGGGCTGATATTTACATCTAAATGCCATTTATTATAGAGAAGAGGAATCTATTAGGGAAATTTGAAGATAGAATGACCCACATTCTATCTTCCTGTCCAGTACACCTCATATTTCATATGGATCCAAGAGAGATCTTATAAAACAGGCACGACGCTGAAACCCTCAAAGTTATATTAAGAAAAAATTACTAAGCTAGATGTGGTAGTGTGTGCCTATAATTCCAGCACTTGGGATTCGGAGATGGAGGACCAAGAGTTCAAGGTCAGCCACCACTGACAAGTGAGTTAAAGTGGGCTACACAAACAAACAAGGAGAAACACTTCCTGAACTTACAACTGTACAAGACAGATCTGGGATCAAGCCAGTCAACATCCAGCACGGAGCTGGAAGGAGTTCACGAGCCCCTACCCCTGACTGAGGAGTGATTGACAGTTGATGGCTCCGTGTTAGGCAGGGTCTGTATTCTATAAGGGCATGGCCCATGGTCACAGCATAAATCGGACTCAGTAGATTATCTTTTTATAAAAGAGAATGTGAAATTGGGTGGTGGTGGGAGATTTGGGGAAAGTTGAAGGAGGAGTGGGGATGAGATTATGGTCAAAACATTGAAATTCTCAAAAGATAGTTTTAAAAGAAACTAACAAATAATAACAGTTTAAAAGTAAATTATTGCAAATCCATTTTGCTCGTTTGCTTGTTGTTTTGGTTTTGAGACACAGTCTCAGATAGTCCAGGCTGGTCTCAGCAGTGTTGCTGAGGCTCTCCTTGAACTCTTGAGCTCCTAAATGCTGGGATTATAGATGTAGGCCACAGCACCCAGCCTAATGGAAATGCTGGTCTATGAAAAAAAAAAACAACCTAGTTACCCCTGGAAGAAATATATATCCATTTAGCACTGTATCAAAGACAGCAGGATGCCCTGGGTTCTACAGAGTCACAAAGATCTCATTCAAAACCACCTGCTCCGACGCTTCCTGGGGTCCTTCTGGGTCCTCCCCTTCTGCCAGGGCCTTGGACTCTGACCCGGGATCCTCCCCTTCTACCTGGGCCTAGTGCTCTGACTTCAGGGGCCTCCCTGGTCCTCCCTCTGCCTGCCCCTCGTGCTCCGACATCACCCCCGTGGGCTCAGTCAGCCCTGAGCTCACTCACCATCCTTCCTGAGGCAGCAGCTCCGGCTGCACTTCTGGCCCGTGTTCTCCGAGTAGTACTTGAGGAACTGGGCCCCCAGCCTCTGAGACTCCTCTAGGTTCAGGAGCAGCCCTGGGAAGCGGCGGATCCAGCAGTCTCTGTAGAACACCGAGGGCGAGCAGAGCCCATGCACGCTGCAAGCCAGCCCCAGCAGCAGCAGCAGCAGCCCCGCCGCCTGCATCTCTGGGCGCTAAAGGGAGGCAGCTGGAGCTGACCATGGGCTGCGTCCAGGGATTCCTTCTGCAGAGACGGCTCTGCACCGTCTTTGTTCCTCCGCAGCTGGGCCCCCGGAGAGCGCCCGTCCTGCGGCATCATCTCTGAACCCTCTCCAGCAGGTTTGGGTGTTTTGACCCTTTGTCTCTTGAAGACGGGGATGCTCCTCTTGGCTTTTCTTCTTTCTCTGGGAGTGAAGCGTCACAGACACCTTTTCCTTCACAGATATGAAGGCCAGGAGAAACCCTAGCCCAGAGTTCTGCTGAGAAAAACAATCACCTTGTCTCTTGACATCAGATTAAGGGAGGCTCTGTTTCCAGAAACAACACCTTGTTTTGTGAGGTGTTCAGTATAGGCTGAGGAGCTGGTGACTTCATCCCCCCCACCCCCAGGCAGGGTTTCTCTGTAGCTTGGAGCCTGCCCTGGAACTGATCAGTAGACTGATTCAAGGCTGGCCTTGAACTCACAGCGATCCACCTGCCTCTGCCTCCGTAGTGCTGGGATTAAAGGCATGCACCACCACTCAGCAGCATGGCTTTATTTCTTTTAAGTTCTATATTGTTCAGGCTCCCGAGAAAACCAGTTCATGTACTTACTTATTTGACTTTTCAAAACTTGAAAGAAAAATATTTAAAATGTTTAATGTCTCGAAAACTGCAAACTGATTGTATACTTACTTGTTAGGGCCAGCAGTTTTCATGTAAGCCGGTCATGCAAGCCAGTTTCTTCCTAAGAGAAACTAAGGATTCAACCCCCGACCCCTGCACTCTGAATGCTCATAATGTAGGTGAAATACAACGGCATTAAAGGGCATATGTGGCCGCTCTCCAGGCGACCCGAGGTCCATCTCTAGTAGCCCCTGTAGAGGCAGGAGAGTGGACCCCACAGAGTTGTCTTCTAACCTGTATACATGTGCCTGTCTCCCCACTGCACATCACACATGCGCAATTCATGCTCACATGCGCACTCATACACACGCGCACACAAACCCCCCCCCCCACATGTACACACACGTGCACACACGCACGTTCTCACACACCATGGTGCCCGTGTCAGAGACAGCTTTGCAGAGCTCTCTACTGCCCTGTGGCTCTGAGGCTCAACCTCAGGACATCAGACTTCCTCAGCAAGCACTTTGACCAGCCAGCCACACCCCAGAGTTCTTTATAATAGCATGCTTTTGTGTGTAGCCCTGGGACCTTTTCCTGGGTAATAGTCTACCGCTGAGCTGCATGCCATCCCTAGAAGGTTCTGGAGAGAGTTCAAAAGTGAGATGTGGATCTAGACAAAAGCCTTACGCCCACCCCCTCCCCCCCCAAGCCTAATTCAGTAGGTCTGCTGTGGGGACCAGAACTCTTAGTTTTACCAATGTCCCAGCTGACATTCTAAGAATTTTGGGAACTCTGCCCTCAAGAGACTTGTTGAACTTGTCCACTTTCAACCCCCATTCTTTTGAGACAGGATCTCCCTGTGCAAACCTGGCAAGCCTGGAACTTGTTATGTAGACCAGGCTGGCCAGTCTTCAACTCAGAGCTGACTGCCTCTTTCTCCTAAATTCTGGAATTAAAGTATGTACCACATGACTCCCTTTGCTGGAGAAATGTTTTTCTTAACTCCAGGTATATAGTATTTAAAATAGATACACAAATCAAATATTTACTGAGAGTAAACCGTAAAGAATTTTAATTAACAATTCATTGCTTTGCATTTAATTTTACCATTTACTAAAAGAAAACTTGTATGCTGATGATATGGATATGTTTATTTTGCATAAAATATTTTTAGAATTTGACAATTTCATACATGTATATAATTTATCTTGAGCATATTCTCCCCTTATTAATTTCTCCACCAAACACCTCCCAACCAACACACATCCCTCTGTCACTTTCAGGTCTCCCCACTTTTTGCATCCCACCAAGCGCTGCCTGCTGGAATGCCGGCCGCTCTTGTTGGCATGATCTCATGCAGGGACCCGCAGCGTCTGTGAACTCACGAATGCCACAGCCATGTCGCATTCAGAAGACAGCACCTCATAGCCCCCTCCCCACCCTCCTGCGCGTATTCTCTCGGCCCTCTTCCATGTTGTTTCCCAAGCACCAGGGGAGGGTTGCTATAGATGTCCAGTTTAGGGCTGAATCTTCAGTCACGTCTCTGCATTTTGACTGTCTGTCTCCGCCCCGCTGCCCACTGCAGAAAAGATTTATTCAGCCAATGTGATCTATGAACACAATATTTAAAGGTGATTTGACAACATAGCCATTTAGCAAAGCAGCAGGAGCGGACTCTCCTGGGCTGTGACCTGCCTAGCTGTAGGCCTCTGAGCAGAAGCTGCCCCTGTGTGAGCAGTTGAATGATTAGGGTCAGGTCTGTCTGGTGGGTGTGCTAACACTAGGCCGTGCTGCGTTCACAACTCTTGAAATCGTAGTTTAGCTACTTTGTAACAAAGGAGTTTATGTGTGTTTGTCTTTATGCCCAGCTTTCTAGAATACTCACTGTGTGGTTTACTAAAATTGTTAGATTCTTTTAAAGATGCCTGGTTTCCAATAATGTCATTGTGTTGTCTGGGGCCAAAAACCTCGCTGGACTGGTGCCTGGCATTGTCAGGGGACAGTCCAGATTCCAGTCCCAGCTGATCTCACCGTGCTAAAGTGACTGTGGTTGAATTGCCTCTCTAATGAGAATCATTCTCAAAGGTCGGCTTTTTGGTTTGTTTTTAAAAGGCAAAAGAATACCGGTTGAAGGCGGATCTGTGATCTGGAAACAAAAGCTCCCATTGGTAAAGGTTCTAAAGAACCAGGGACTAAGAAAGAGCCTGTCCTTCTGTTGACCCACTGAATCCACCTCGTTGCTAATGGAGGCACAGACAGATCCAGGTCCAACCTCTTTGAAGTCGTAGCTCCCAGCAGCCCCCAGCCTAATGTCTAATGGTAGATGTGGCACTTTGCCTTGCCACAGAGACAGCTAAATCTTTGGCCCCTCACCTGCACCTTCCCCATCCCCAAAACACTGAGAGTGACAGATACGGAGTGGAAGCCATCCAGGAAAGGTTCAAGGCCTGTCAATCACAGCGCAGTATCCCAAGTTTCTCGGAGAATCCGAGAAAGTAACAGCGTATATATAACAAACAGCAAGTTCATGCATTTGTGTCTCTTCCCCCTAGCAAGGCAGAACTCCGCTAGAATGTTCTTTCTTGCTCCTTATCCTTGCTTATAATCTGCAGAATGCAATGGCTGAAAGCCCCCTCTCTGTGAAGCAGCAGACTTGGGGGGGAGGGAGTGGGGGAGTGATGTAACTTAGGGGCCTGTGCCTGCAAGCATCTACCTCTTCACCAGCCCCTAGAGCTCAGCCTTCTAACCAAGCAGCCTCCCAGGGAAGGCTATGGTTGGGGTGATGGGGGTGGCTGGGCAGGTGCTATCCGGGGTCAGATTTGTGCGCAGAAGTGACAGGCAGAATGCGTCTCAGTGTCCTCTCTATTTACCCGCTCCTTCCGGTGCTCACTCTGGGCCACTGGCTCTCCAGAGACCCTGCTCTGCCGTCTCCGGTGCTGGAGCCCTGAATATGCCATTGCCCTCCTGTCTGTCTGTCTGCCTGCCCGCCTTGTCCATGGAGTTAATAACTTTTCTAAAACTCCTTAGCTCCAGTAATCCTTCAGCGAACTCATGAACCACCAGACTGGTCACAGTTCAAACCAGTTATGACTGGTCCCTGAAATCTCACACAGGAACCGCCGAGCTGCGGCGGGAAACCTGTACAAATGACTTGTGCTTAGGGAGAAGGCACCGCGAACCCGCGCGTTTGTTTGCTTCTTAACCAATTAACAAAAAGTTTAAAGGCCGTGCTGGAGGAACGCACAGTGCTGCTGCGGAAGTCGGGAGTTCGGTTCCCGTGTAGGGCGGCTCACAACCGTTCGTCCCTCGGGCTTGCGGAGTCATCTGCCGCCTTTGGCTTCCCGTCGCCTGCGCTCACGCGCACGAACCCACACAGACACGTCGATAAAAGACACAGAGAGGCCATTTACACGGAGGGCGCCTGACGTGCCGGCGGGGCCTAGCTCGGGGCCGCGGCGGCGGAAGGAAGCGCAGGCCCGGCTCGGCGGAGGGTGTGAGCCCGGGGGAGGAGCCTGCGCGGCCGGGCGGCTGGGCGCAGCGGCCCAGCCATGTCCGCCGAGGAGATGGTACAGATCCGCCTGGAAGACCGTTGCTACCCGGTGAGCAAGAGCAAGCTGATCGAACAGAGCGACTACTTCCGCGCGCTCTACCGCTCCGGCATGCGCGAGGCCGTGCGGCCCGAGGCCGGCCCCGAGGTGCAGCAGCTACGCGGCCTGAGCGCACCGGGCCTGCGGCTGGTGCTGGACTTCATCAACGCGGGCGGCGCGCGCGAGGGCTGGGGCCTGGCGGAGGACGAGCTGGCCGAGGCTAGCGTGCTGGCCGAGCTGGTGGAGGCCGCGTCCTTCCTGCAGGTCACGGCGCTGCTACGCCTGTTGCTGTCGCATGTGCGTCTGGGCAACTGCTTGGAGCTGTACCGCCTGGCTCAGGTGTACGGGCTGCCCGACCTGCAGGACGCCTGCCTGCGCTTCATGGCCCTGCGCTTCCATCAGGTGCTGTGCCAGCCGCACTTCCCGCTGCTGCTGTCGCCGCCGCCGGGTCCCGGGGACTGCAGCCTGAAGCAGAGGCTGAGGGAGGACCGCATGCGCGGGACCCCGGTCCTAGTGGCCCTGGGGGACTTCCTCGGGGGACCCCTGGCCCCGCATCCCTATCAGGGGGAACCCCCGTCCATGCTTAGGTACGAGGAGAGCACGGAACGCTGGTTCCCACTGGCCAACAACCTGCCCCCTGACCTGGTGAACGTCAGGGGCTATGGCTCAGCCATCTTGGACAACTACCTCTTCATCGTGGGCGGGTACAGGATCACCAGCCAGGAGATCTCGGCCGCACACTCCTACAACCCCACCACCAACGAGTGGCTGCAGGTGGCCTCCATGAACCAGAAGCGGTAAGTGCCAGCTTCATTCATTGCCCAGCTGTTTGCTGGCCAGAGGCGGTGGCATCTCGCTGAGTGCTGCTGGCCTCGTCGCGCCTGGCGAAGTTCCCAGAGAGCCCAGGGCTCGCCAGGAAGAAGTCACCTAGCCCAGTCACCGGCCTTCTTACCGGTGCGAGCCTTATGCTTCTCTGTCTCAATGTGCTCGCAGAGGATACTGCAAAAGATAACTGCTGTTTTTTCCATCTCTTTTTCTTTCCTGGTCTGATTCGAATTATAATGCGGTTTGGGCAGCAGCTAATGCTGGCTTTGGGGGAACTTTTGTTGTTGCTGTCAGTGACTTTGGGTAGGAATCCGCTATCCCTAGGATGACATTGATACGCGCCACATAGGGGTTCTTTTCTTTTTCCCTTTCATTCTCCCCTCTTTTATCCTCCCTAGACAGCAATCATCTTTGACCCAAAACTTGAGCCCCGAGTGGTTACCTACAGAACAGGCATGCCCTGGTCCCTTTGAGTCCCTTGCGGCAGTACCATCAGCAGAAAGCCTACATACTACCCTCCTGCTTATGTTTGGTGGTTTTCCTTTATCTCGGTGCGCTCCTCCGGCTGGTCTTGAGCTCCTGGACTTGCTAGGCCCAAGTGATCCTCCTGCCTTCTAGCCTTCAGAGAAAAGGTTTGCACTACTGCAGCCGGCTTTCTACAATAAATAATCTCTGTTATCTATAACTTCAAATGAAATGCCTCTACCATGCCAGTGGTTGTCAGACTATCATTTAGGGAATGAAAAAAACCAGCTTGGTTGAGTCTATGAAGCTGTGGACTCATAGGGCCAGAGGCATTTCTTCTTCCCTCCTTCCCTCACCTTTTCCTTCCTGTGGAGTCCTCTTGCCTTGACCCTGGGTGACTTGGAGAAGAAAAGGCACAACTTGGGGCCAGGGTGGGAGGAGAAGTAAGGAGAGGAGTCAGGGGAAGAACATGAGAGAGAAGCAGATAAAGGAAGAGAAAGGGAGTCAAGACTGCAGGGCCCAAGTTGCCTGGGAAGTGAGATCCTGTGTTGCAGGCTTGTTCCCCCGGCTGCTTAGAAGGCTGAAGCAGGTAGGTTCCACGTTAAGGACCTTTCTAGGTTACAGGTGAGTTCCGGGCCAGCCTGGATGATGAAACAAAACTCAGAAGAGTGGGGAAACGGTATCTCAGTGTGTGTTGGAGCGTTTGCTAACCACTCATGAGGCCTGGATTCAATCACCAGCATCCCAGAAGCAGAGAGAAAAGTGATCAGGAGAGGACTGGCAGGCTACTCTCTACCAGGCCACCGCCTGCTGCCATCCAAGTCCCGCTGTGGTCTCCACCCTGAACTGGAACCGCCTGGGCCCATCACAGGACCAGGGACTCTGAGGTCAGAGGTTATTTGCAGAAACAGATCTTGTTCTGCTGGCTCAGACGTGAAGAGCACTTGCTGCTCTTGCTTAAGACTGGTGTTCAATTCCCAGCGCCCACACTGGGTGCTGTAACTGCAGCTGCAGGGCATCCGGGGCACTCACATGCATGTGTGCATACACATACAGGCACGCGAATAAAAATAAAAAATAAATCCTAAAAATCGTGGCAGGCTGAAGCATAAGAAGTAGAGATGAATGTGTCACTCACTCCCTGTCCCTTCCCGAGGTACTAGCTAGGGGTTGCGGGGGGGGGGGGGGGGTCGTCTACTCTCCTGTAATATGATACTTACATCACATCATTCTGGCTTGAGAGGCTGAGGCAGGAAGATCTGTTGTCTAGCCTGAGCTACAGAGACCCTTTCTGAAAACAAACAAAACAAAATAATAAAGCTTAGCATCAAAAGTGTTATCTCAAAATACTTTTTAAGTGCCCTAATTAATTAGCAAAGATGGTGCTCTGAGATTGGGTGGAAGGTTATAGGTCCTGTCTTACCTCTCTCCTGCGTTTCTGAGATTGGGTAGAAGGTTTTAGGTTCTGTCTTACCTTTCCCTTGCGTGTCTGAGATCGGGTGGAAGGTTCTAGATTCTGTTTTACCTCTCCCCTGCGTGTCTGAGATCGGGTAGAAGGTTCTAGGTTCTGCCTTACCCTGTGTGTCTGTCTCCAGCTCCATCCACTTGGATTAGGGATGGTGACCTTAACTCCACAGTCCTGACCCCTCACCTGTCTTTTCTTTTTAGCCTGAGATCCTTGGTCCCTTTGCCTCAAAGTGTTTTTTCTGTTCTCTTTAAACATGGTCAAGCTGTGTTGCACCCCTGCCTCACAAGGAAGCTAAAGTGAGTTCCTCCGCCTTCAATGCGGTGCCAGGCACCTGAAGCAGCTCCAGGAAGGGAGGGTTTGTTTTGGCACATGGTTGAGGGCAGAGAAGGCGTGGTGGTGAGAGCCCGAGGGAGCAGTCAGGAGTGACGGATGCTGGTGTCCAGCTTGCTCTCCTTTTTATAGTCTGGATCCTAGATGGTAGAATAGTGCCGCCCACTTTCAGGGTACGTCTTCCCTTCTCAGTTAATCTAGAATATTCTTCGTGGACCGCCCGCCCAGAGCTTCTCTCTGTAGTTCTAAATCCTGTCGAGCTGAAAATATTAGCCATTGCCACGTGTCCCTTGATTATTTCACTGTGAGAAATTGTATTTCATTCTGAGATAAGGGAAAGCGGCTGTGTGGGGACGGGGGTATTATTAAGGACCAAGAATGACGGCCAAGAACACACAGTGGAACAGAGTGGCTCAGCTCATGGCAGAGGGGTGTGTGTGTGTGTCCAGTCTTGTCACAGTGTCACGTGACTCCATCTATGGCTGATGCACTGATGAGGTCAGAGGCTCCTGGCTCAGCCCTCCCTAAATCTACTTGTGAACAATGCAAGGGGACCAACCCTTCAATGCATGAGCCTTTTACCCACTAGGTACCCAAACCAAAATAGTGTCTACACATGCATGTTAGGTATTATAAATGCGTGGATGCTTACATAAATATAGGCGTGGCCAGCATTATCATCTGGAGCTATGCGTGTATATATTTCTGAGTGAGTGGGGCATGTATCTGCATATTTTTACTCTAAAATTATTAGAGTACTTAATGGTTCTTCTAATTAATGGTTATTGTATATGTTTATTTGTAACGATTACTTAAACTCTTCTTTTATTAATAGAAGCTTGGGAGTCAGATATGAGCTTAAAGCCTGACTGATCAGAGAAGTGAGGTCCTCTCTCTCTCCATCTTTGATTCAAACTGGCCACAAATCTTTCTAACCCCTCCCTACTACTTCCTGTGTCTCTCTATATGTCCTGGGTCCTCCAAAACCTCTATGACTGATTCCAGTCAGCTAGCAGCTGGCTTTGTTCTCTGATTCAAGGTAAATTTTATTGTCAGTTGGGAGCGTCAGAGTGTGATCAAAATATCCCACAAAAATTTTTTTGTGTGTGTTCACAGATGCGTATCTATTGATATAATTTCTGGTTTGGTTTTCTTTGTTATTTTATTAATTTTCTTGAGCCAGGATCTCACGTATCTAAGTGGGCCTTGAACTCTGTATCTGAGCATGGCCTTGCATTTCTTCACTTCCTGCCTCCACCCCAGGAAGCTGGGATTTTGGCACACACCAGCACACTGGGTTGTTGTCTTAGTGTGTGATTCAACACTGGAGTCCTAAAGTGGCAGGGTGAGTGATGTCAGTGAGTAGAAGAGTGGGTGGCAGTTCTGGGGGACCTGGTGTCCGTGTGTCACCCACAGACCTCCTCACCCTGGACCACCCTGGTTATTCCCTAGTGGAAGTGAGGAGTCAGGGTGTGAGGTAACGGAGTCTCTAGATGTTGGCAATTGATTCTGTCTTGAAAACAAGGGCATCGCCAACAATTGGAACATGATGCAGCAAGCAGCATGCAGCTCAGTGCTGGCCATGCAAGCGCGCAAGCCCCGGTTCCTAGACCCTGGGTTTGAGTGGCTACATGCAAGAAGCAGTTTTATCTTTTCAGCTGGATTTGCTGTGTGTGACTCTTTTATATCCTGTCCATGGAAGTTTTCTCCGGCTGAGAATGTGGACTACGTCTCGGTACCACGTTCTGTCATACGACTTTGCCTTTTTGTGCTGAGATGTGAATCTCTGAGATTTCTTTTCAAGGTACAGTGTAAAGTTACAGGCTTGAAAATGACCGTATCGGCCAGTGAAATGATCTCAGTTGTTAAAGCCACATACAGGCAAACCTGATGATGAGCGGAGTTCAGGACTCACATGGTAGAAGGAGAGGATTGGTTCCTACAAGCTCTTCTTTGACCTTCCCATGTGTGCCGTGGCCTGTGTATGTGTTCGCACGCACACACACACACACACACACACACGTACACACACATGTAATTTTTTAAAAATAAAATGACTGTACAAGTCCCAGCATTTTTTTATTTTGGAAGCTTTTTTCAGGCATAAAACACTGGTTCGTTGTCTGAACACAGATTTGACTCTTGACATGTAAAAGCTTGCGTGACCACAGAATTGCCTTCCCCTCCCCACCTTAATTAGGGGCGGCTTGCAGGAACTGGCCACTGACTGCAGCTGGCCTTTGGAACTGTCCTTAAATGTCTAAGATTGTTCCTAGGGTCTCCCTCTGCCCTGGCCTCTGCTCCGAAGGTGGAGCCAGGTGGGTCCTGTTTGTGTGAAAGCAGCAAGGTCGGAGAGGCCTCATGGGCAGCCAGCTGTTGGCAGAGGAGCCTGAGGGGGAACCCTAGAGGGACTTTGTCCTGCTGGGGAGCCCACACAGCTGGACTCCAGGGGAGGAGAGAGAGTGGCAGGCCTGTTAACCTCTGCAGCCGAGTTGTGGCCAACAGTTGAAACTGCTTTTTGAATTTCCCACAGGTGGTTGGAGCCACAATGAGCGCTTGTGTTTCCCACCTTCTTCCATCTCCATCCTGGTCCCCAGGGGAGGTCACTACGGCCCTTGTGTTTCCCACCTTCTCCCGTCTCCATGCTGGTCCCCAGTGGAGGTCACTACAGCAGAGGCAGGGAGGGGAAGGAGCGACCGAGGAACTGGATGGGGACGCGCACACTGTCCAGGCCAGGGAGGAATGTTGAGTTTCACAGTCACAGAATTGTCTGTAGCAAGCCACGGTGGCTTTTTGTTTCCGGAACTCTGTTTCTGGGTCAAGCGTTGTCCTCAGTTCATCATTAACCCCAGCAACTCTGCGAGGCTGGCTTTGTTATTGGCCCCATTTCTCCAGAGAGTCTAACTTCCTTTCACGCGGTCACAGGACGAGACCCCACTCTGGGCCATTGCCCTCCTCATTATGGTTTTCACGGCTGTTGGTCGGGGGCCAGGTGTTTAGCAAAGTTCTCATCACTTAGGTTTGAAGTGTGTGCTTGAGTCAGGGTCTTGCTGTATAGCTCAGCTTGGTCTCTCACTGTGTAGCCCAGGCTGGCTTTGAACTCTTAAGATTATCCTGCATCAGCCCCTATGGAATTATACCCCCTCCCTGCCTCTGCTTTGGAAACTGAACCCAGGGCCTCGGGCGTGCTAAGCCATGCTCCATTGTCGTCAGGCTGTGACTGCAATCCTAGAGGGCTTTTTATTTCTTCTCAGTGAAATGAAAATTAAATTGCAGCCATGTCTAATTTTCCCCACTTGCTTTTTATTTATTGTAAACGAGTCATATACAGCTACAAAATGGAGGCTTATTTGGTATGACAGTTAGCATCTTCCTTCCTGAACAGAGTGTGTCAGGGGCCAGTATGAAGGGAGAAGAGGTAACTGGGAAGTTATCGGTGGCTCAGACGCACGGCACCGTCCCGCTCCTGAGGTGGGCAGTGTGAGCCGCTTGCAGACACTGCAAATGAGGTGTCGGGGTGTGCAGAAGGGATCACAGACTGCAGAGCTCTGGAGGCCCTCTGCGCTGCAATGAGAAGCCAGCCCTCTCCCATGGAGTTAAGAAGCTGCAGTCCAGGCTGGAGAGAGGGTTCAGCGAGTACGGAGGCTGCTCCTGAGCCTGACGACCCGTGCCCACCCCTGGGATGCGTGTGGTTGAAGGAGAGAGCCAATGCCTGCAAGTTTTCCTCTGACCTCCATCTGTGCACTGTGGCATGCACACTCCCACATGCACACAGGTGCACACACATGCGCACGCACGCATGCAGAAAGAGAGAGAGGAGCTGAAGCAATGGTTTCACAGTTAAGGGCACACACTGCTGTCCCAGAGGACCTGAGCTCGGTTCCCAGCACCCTTGTCAGGTGGCTCATGGTCGCTGTGGGCACCTGCATTCATCTGCCCTCACACACACCCAGCCTCATGTGTATGCAATTAAAAACAAAAAACAAATCTTTTAAAAAATAAAACCAAGGCTTAAGACATGAGGAAAATCACCCTCCTCATGCCCCATAGAGCAGCCTGTGTGCTTGACTCTACTTCAGAGATGGGGAAACTGAGGCACAGATCTACTGAGCTTCAGTCCCTGCCCAAGGTGGCACAGCTGTTGAGCAGTGGAGTGTAGATTTCCTTGTGCAAGCCCGGAGTTGGAGCCCTCAGCGATTTGCCTCTAAATTTAGCAGTTGGTTTGTTTTCAGGTGGCCAGCCCATCTGCAAGCAAACCCAACATTAATAAACGTTTCTCTTGACGAGAGCTCGCACGTACGGGGTTTGGAGGGATGAAGTTGTTTACTTAGCTGCCTGTCCGATTGGTCTCAGAAAAAAAAAAAAGGCCCTTACCTGTTTGCTTAAGACAGAGGAGCATGCTGGATGAATCCCACACGGTGTTTTGATATTACAGAATTTACTATCTGTGTACCTGTGGGAAGTGAAACCAGCCTGAGCCGGTCAGGATTTAGTGCCTGTTTACAAACGTTATTTCCTCTGGTTCACCAGATCTGCACACACAGGGAGGGCATCATGGTTGGACGTTAAGGACCATTGGCAGTGGGGACCCCCCAGTTGCTGCCACCAGGGTGAAGTCCATCTGCATGGCTGGCTGGGTTTAACAGCTCCAAGGCTCTAGGTGAAGGACTCTGGGTTTGCCCTCTCCTTTGGAAAACAAAATGGAACCGGTTCTTGTGCATCCAGACACCATAAAGCTCTGTGCTTTCTTTGTGCTCTTGCTGGCGAATGCCGTACCTTGCTGTGGCCCTGGACTCGATCTTCCCATGCACATGGCCTGGGCTGCTGCTTTGCCTTTGTGGCTTCTGCCCCGTCTTTCCTCCAATGTCCTTCTTCCTGGAGCAGTCCTTGTTGGAGTTAGACACAAGGGCCGTGTCCAGCACGCTCATTTCACGCGGCACAAAGCCTCGAGGTTGTACCGAGAGCATCTCTTGCTTGCCTGTTTAGTCCCTAGGGTGAGATCCCCCCACCCCCACGTTAGAGGTGAGGAGCTGAAATGGACGGGGTGCCCAGCCTTTGTGTTGTAGCCCACTGCAGGCTTGTGAACTTGCCTGTTGTGTGTCTCTACAGAGGGGTGGGGACTCCCTCAGAACAAACTGACTTTGTTTTACTCAGCTAATATTTGAAGCTGACGAAAACACATTTGTCGAGACATGTGTTTGTTAACATCTATAAGTAAACTACTGGACCAGAGGATTTTAATTCGTTCATCTTAGCCCTCCCACTTATATATAGCAGTTGGGTGGTATATGAGCTGCCCTCTGGTGAGGGGGGGTCCCTACTGGTGGCTATGGCTCTTCTTGGCCACCCATTAATGCCTCTATTGTACCTGGATGGAACCTCCTCTCTGAGGGAAAATGAACCAGCCATTCTGGGAGGAGAAAGCCTAGGGGTGCGTCTGTGAGTCTGTGCTCTCTCTCTCTCTCTCTCTCTCTCTCTCTAAGATGTATTTTAAAAATATTTAAATGTATGTTTGTATGAATATATGCCACCTGTGTGCAGTGCCTGAGGAGGCCAGAAGAGGGCGTCAGATCCCCAGAGCTGGAGTTACAGGAGGTTGTGAGCTGCCACATGGGTGCTGGAAACTGAACCTGGGTCCTCTGCTAGAGCAGCCAATGCTCTCACCACTGGGTCCTCGCTCCAGCCGTGGTTTCTCTCCTGCCTGTCCCCCTGGAATATCATGTCCTAGCGTCTGTAGGTAGTGATCCTCGTTGTCCCCACCCTGTTCACTTCTTCCCTTCTCCTCCCCCACCTTCAGGCTGGTCTTGGGTATTTCTTCCCCAGCTGGTGACGCTGTTTGGTGAGGTTGTGGAATGTTTAGAATGTGGGTCTCTCAAGGGGTGGGATTTGAAGGCCACACCAAGCTGCTGCCTGGTTCCTTTCCCCTTTGGTGTAGGATTCCCATCTGTTTGTGTGTTGCTTTTATTGGCTGATGAACAAAGAAACTGCTTTGGGCCTGATAGGGCAGAACTTAGGTGGATGGAGAAGACAGAACTGAATGCTGGGAGGAAGAAAGCAGAGTCAGGGAGAAGCCAAGGATCCTCCACCTCAGACAGAACACAGGTTAGAATCTTGTCAGGAAGCCACAGCCAAGTGGCGATACACAGACTAATGGAGATGGGTTAAATAATATGTAAGAGTTAGCCAGTAAGAAGTTAGAGCTAATGGCCAAGCAGTGTTTAAATTAATACAGTTTTTGTGTGGTTATTTTGGGGCTAAGCAAGCCGGTCGGCAGGGACAAACAAGGGGCCCTGCTCATTGTAACAACTGGTGCTTCAACATGGTAAACTACATCCACGTAAAACCTGAGAGGGTCTGCTGGGGAGCTTCCTCTCTCCACATCTCGACCAGGACTGACCTTGTGGGCTTGTTTCTTTCTTTCAGCTCTAACTTCAAGCTTGTGGCCGTCAGTTCGAAGCTCTACGCCATCGGCGGGCAGGCGGTGTCCAACGTGGAGTGCTACAATCCTGAACAAGATGCGTGGAATTTTGTGGCTCCCCTGCCAAATCCTCTGGCGGAGTTCTCTGCTTGCGAGTGCAGGGGGAAGATTTACGTCGTTGGCGGCTACACCACCCGAGGTGAGGGGGCGGGGAGGGCGTCAACCGCTTTTGCGTAAACTGTAGCGGCCCGGGCAGGGCAAGACTGGCCGGAAGAAGCTGTGTGTCTGAGTTTGATTTTGATTTTGCGCACCAAATGCAATAGACTCGCCTAAGGAAGCCAGTTCGATGATGGCATGAGTTAGTGAGCAAGGACCTTCGGGGCCTTCTGTGCGCCTGGTCATGGTTCAAATGGAAGAGAGGAAGCATGAAGGATTGTGAATATTCCTTGTGCTTCTGGAAACCCAGCCTTGCGGTCAGCACCTGAAGCCTGATGTTGGAGTTTCGGGTCACAGCTTTGCTTGGGAGGGAAGCATAAACTAAGTGCCCTTCTCCCCTCAGAGCTGGGCCCACCCACCGGTGCCATGCCAGACCTGAGTTGAGGCTTTGCTTTACTGGACAGGCCCTGTTCCTTTGTCATTGGGTGGGCGGACGTGAACACAAGAGAGCTCCCTAGACCAGATGATAGTGCCCGAGTGGCGTGTTCTATGACCTCGTGTGCTTTTCTCTCCGTGGTAGGCATTTTATAGGAGCAGTGTGGAAATAGGACCATCCCCAGGTTTGGTGCTACTGTGTGTAGCCAGGAGATCCCAGGCACCATGGCTGTGGAAGAGGAGCAATGCTGGGTGCAGGAGAGAACTGCGCCCCTTTCCTCTTTGCCTCCTCGGAGGTCTCTTGGCCTCGGGGATTTCTTCCGTGTTGGGTGTACCTGACATGCAGTGCCCACGGCTGAAGGAGAGGTGTCCCTAGACTCGTGGAGTTGCTGGTGTCGTGGTCAGCTCATGATTCACTGGCGTGTGATGTGTGATGGACAGGGCAAAGTCATTTATGGTGTGATGGGGCAGATGGAGCTTTCCGGCCCTGACCGATGAGACTCTGGGGCTGCAAATGACCATGTGGAACTTTGTAAATGACAGACACTAGCATAGTATTTACATAGGTGACCCAGAACTGGGTGTGAGGGTGCAGCCCAGTAATCCTAGCACTGGGGAGGCAGAGGCGGGGGATCAAGACTTTAAGGTGAGTGGGAGAGAGTAGACCATGTCTCTCGGGGAGGAGAGAGAACACTCCCTCACCTCTTTAACTCTCTGCCTGATGGCTTCACCACGCGTCTCTGCCTGTCTTCATGGGACTTCTCCACGAGTCGCTGTCTCTAATAAGGATTCTTGTACCTGGGTGAGCAGTCCTGAACCGTCTCTGTGTAATATCATCACTTATACGACTACAGATCTGTTTTTCAAATTTTCATCTTTTTTTCTCACTGGTTGGTGCTGAGGTTGAAGAGGTGAGCCTGCCTTTGGGTGGGGGTTCCCCACTCCCCTTTGTAGGTGGCCAGTGTATGTGTGCATCTGAGGAGAGGCAGAAGCAGAGGGATGTGTGTGCAGGAAGCCCTGAGTTCTTCCTCAGATGCTGCCACTTCCCGGTGACCGCCATGAGGATAAGAGGCTTATTTAGCGCTTTCTGGGTGGAGAAAAGAGAATTTGCCTTTGTTAGTAGTCTTCCGCTGTGGCTCAGGGCACAGCCATCAGCTGACTTCACGTGTTTAGACAGCCCTAGCCTCCGCCATACCTGAATGCTTCATCTCTGTCTCTGGTTTTCTAGTGAAGTAGCTAGCTGGTTGCCTACCTACAGACATTTCTCCTTTCTTTTAGGTGGTGTGGTTTGTGTTGTATAGAGCGTTGTAGCGCAATCCTCCTGTGTGAGCCTCGGGTGCTAGGTTACATGCATGAGCCTCTGACTCCTTCAGATGGAGACAGAACGCACTGTGGCTGACATGGAACCAGACTGCCTCAGCTTCTCCCCCACACAGGAGCTGCCACGTCCTACTGGGGACGCCGTCCTTCTGGTAGATTTCCTGGCTTTTCCATGACCTTGACTGAGCAAATGGGCTGTAGATTCGACCTGGAAAACCCTTCCTGTGTGTTTTGAGCTTCAGAAGCCACCACTAGTGTGCCTTCTTCACTTGGGCCACCCAGGATGATGTCGGTCCTGGATTCCCTGTGCCAGAGACCATGATGGGCGGTCAGGCGGCGAGGCTGGATGGGTGTTTGTGTTCCAAGCGAGAGGGCTGGGCCCTGCTGTCCTCTCTAGCTCTTTTCTGTCCGGCTTTTCCACCACTTCCTGGTGGTTCCCGTTTCAATCAGGTCTGCCTAATTGTTAAGAAAAGGACCAACAAAACAGAACAACCAAGAAGAAATAAGAACCAGGACTTGAGTTGGAATCTCATCCTGTTGACTTCTTAAAAGAGACTTAAAATTCAGTAAATAACGGCTCATAACTTTTTGTTTGTGTTTGAGACAGGATTTCTCTGTTATGTAGCCTGGCTGCCCTGGAACTGCATATATAGCCTAGTCTGGCCATGACCTCATCCAGTCCCACCTCTGCTGGGATTGAGGGCGTATACCATCACACCTGCTCTTTCTTGACTTTTATAGTAGAGCTGATTATTTTGGTTCTTACCAGGCAGTAGAGAAATGGAGGTGCACGGTGTGGCCCCCTATCCTTGTCATCTTGTCACTCGGGAGGCTGGGGCAGGAGAATTGCTACAACTTTGAGGCCATCCTGCAGTACATAGTGAGTTCCAGGCCAGCTGAGCACAGCTAGAGAATGAGGCCTCTTCTCAACAGACAGCAGAAATGCAGTGGGAAGTCACAGCAACCCAGAGGGCAGAGGGATCCATGCTAAACGTAAAGACCAAAGTCAGACTGCGATGCAGGGGCCCGAGCCAGTGCTGACCGAGTGGGGGGAGCTTGCAGAACTCCCAGGAAGGCCTGCAGGCTGTCTACTGGAGTGAGGAGAAAGTTCCACGTGACCCAGGCAGGTGTCCTTGGTAGATTAACAAGAGTTCCTTGTCTGGCCCCTAGAGTCTTGTTACCTGGCCTATAGAGATGTGCGGACCTGTGTGAGGACCAGAAGGCAGTTTCCTAGGGGTGGAAAGCCTGTGGGCATGGGGACCCGCATTCACTAAGGTCCTGGGTTCTCTGTGCCCTGCTCGCTGGGAACCAGATTTGGCTCTGGAGCTTTTCTCTCTGTCTGTGTCACCTCCGCCTGCTCTGTCTTTCTGAGATAAGGTCTCACGGTGCAGCCAAGGCTGGCCTCAAGTTTGCAGTCCTCCTGCCTCAGCCCCTGAGTGTCATGGTTACAGATGTGCACCATCATGCCAGACCTGACTGTGGAGCTCTTACTGGTAGCTGCAGGTGAGGTGGGGGTGGGATGGGTGTTCACCTTTGCTGCGGGAGTGTCAGTTGCTATGGGCGGGTCTGTTGCTATGGAAGAGTCTGTTGCTATGGGTGGGTCCATTGCTATGGGAGGTCAGTTGCTATGGGCGGATCTGTTGCTATGGGTGGATCTGTTGCTGCGGGAGGGTCAGTTATAGGAGGGCCTGTTGCTATTGGAAGATACATCGATATGGGAGGGTCCACGGTTGCTATGGGCGGGTCTGTTGCTATGGGAAGATAACATCGATAGGGTTACGTGCTGGTCCACTGCTGGGTGCTTGTGCTTGGCTGGCTCCCAACCAGAGCTGTTTTTAACCACTGATAGTTTTTTGTTGTTTAACAATAACTTTCTTTTCTGGGCTTAATCCCAGCACTCGAAGGCAGAGACAGGTGGATTTCTGTGAGTTTGAGGCAGCCTGAGCTAGTTCCAGGACAGCCAGGGCGGTTACACAGAGAAACCCTGTCTCAAAAAACAATCGCAACAAAACAAAAACGAACAACAACAACAAAAACTTCATTTTTTAAAAATTGCTAATACTTTCCTTTCCTTGCTGTAGCTAAGACCATTTATGCTTTCCTAGAGAAGAAAATATTTTAAAAATTAATTTAAAAAGAGCAAAGCGAAGCCCTGCATTTTGAATCTCGCAGCGTAATTTTCTGTTTTTCTTATTTTGCAGTGTTGGGGACATCGCCGGGGCTGCGAACCACATGCACACTAGCAAGCATTCTTGGCTTTCTTTTTCCATTTACTCACTGAGTTTCCAGGGCTAGCCTCGAACTCACTCTGTAGCACAGGCTAGCCTTGAACTTGAAATCCTCTTACCTCAGCCTCCTAAGCAGCTGGTATGACAGACATTTTTTTTCTCAAAAAAAAAAAGAGACTATATTTATTCTCCAAGAAATTAGCTATTAATTAAAAGCAACGACAGAGAAGGCCTTTTCCCTGGCTTCTAGTCACATGGCCACAAGCAGGCAGGAGACGAGGCTGTTGATGTGTCTCTGGGGCTGCACTGGGAAGCGGGTCTGTGAGTCTGCTGCTGTGGCGGGTAGGAGCTGAGACTTCTGTGTCTCCTGACAGGAAAGCCTGTTCTGCTGGCTTCAAGGACAGACCCTGCTGGGGCTGGGCCTGCCTCCTGTGTAGTCAGGCATACTTAACTGTCCCTGAGAGTCTGAGGCTGTTGAAATATACGCTGACCTTGTGGCTCAGCCGGTTGCTGTGGGGGCAGGCTGCACAGGCCAATGGCAGAGAACGGCGCTCTACGAGGCATTATTCTAGGGTTTCCAGCGCTTTCTCCTGAGGCAGGCTGTGTTTGCAGTGCTGTGGATCTAGGGCTAACTGGATGTCTGGGTAGACATACCATCATTCTGCCAAGGACTAAGTTTTACAACGCGGGGCTTTCTATTTTGTGTGAGGCAGCATAGGTCTCCAAAGTTCTGATATCCTGGGCTGCTCGTTAAAGCAGAATTTGCTGCGGTGGTGAGATGGCGCCCTGAGCGAGGCCGCAGCCAGGGCTCGCTGAGTTAACTCTTCCCTCAGAGAAGCCGTGGCCCAGCTCTGAGGCCTACAGCATCTGCCTGCAGCCATCGTCTCCAGTGGCATCCACAAGTTGTCCTTAAGACAAAGCTGCCCTTTCCCGGCTGCCCTCAGACTCACGGTGCTCCTGTCTAGCTCTTCCTAGTGCTGGGACTGTAGGCTGTGAGCCCCCAGGCTTGGCTTCTGGCTTCGGGGTTCTGAGGGCCTCCCAAGAAGGGAAGAATCCAGATGACCCCTTCCCCTTCTGCTTGGAAAACCATTTCCCTAGCCCCTGCCTTTCTGACTGAGCTTCGGCTGCCTACGGTCACGTGGTATTTGTGGCGAAACTGGGTCCCCTCTGCCCGGGTGGCACACATCCCGGCCACTTGTCATCTGGCCTCCTTCTGTGTTTCAGATCGCAACATGAACATCCTGCAGTACTGTCCGTCCTCTGACCTCTGGACGCTCTTTGAGACCTGTGACGTCCACATCCGCAAGCAGCAGATGGTGTCTGTGGAGGAGACCATCTACATGGTGGGCGGGTGTCTCCACGAACTGGGGCCAAACCGCAGGAGCAGCCAGAGCGAGGACATGCTCACCGTGCAGGCCTACAACACCGTCACCCGACAGTGGCTCTACCTGAAAGAGAACACGTCCAAGTCGGGCCTGAACTTGACCTGTGCCCTGCACAACGACGGCATCTACATCATGAGCAGGGACGTCACCCTATCCACCAGCCTGGAGCACCGGGTGTTCCTCAAGTACAACATCTTTGCCGACAGCTGGGAGGCCTTCCGGCGGTTCCCAGCCTTTGGGCATAACTTGTTGATTTCCTCTCTCTATCTGCCCAACAAAGCAGAGACCTGAATGATTTAACAGTATCAGAAGAACAATCCGGTTCAAGAGGGGAGGAAGGCAACCCTCTGGCATTCTGACTCCAGAAGGGCACAGTAGATTAACATAGGCCATGTATGTCGGAGGCTTGGCTGGCTGTAAATAAGCTTACTTGAAAACTTGGGGGAAGGACACCAACATTATCCCTTCTAGCCTGTTTTACACATCATGGGAACAAATGTCATAAGTATTCTTCCAAACCTAACAGTCTTGGGCCAACGACCAAAACTCAGCATTAGAAAGTAGACAGCCAGGGTCTGCCCCGCAAGGGCCGAGGTCAGCATCTGACGCAATGGACTATTTGGATGGCTTTTTTTCTATGTTTTCCCCTCTGGGGGTGGAACCTAGGGCCTCATGTTAGTCCCGTAAAGATGACTTTAAAAAAAAAAAAAAGCTATTTCTTTAGGTCACCTGAGATGTCAGGAGTAGGGGATTTTCCTCTTTCATGTTCAGGGTTTTTTTTGACAAGCGTTAGGAACCTCCTCCTCACCCCTCCGGTCTCTCTTGTCACCCAGCTTCTCTGGTCAGGCGCCTTATTGTATATGTGTTTCAGGGACCCTCAGGTGTGTTCAGCCTTTTGACATTTAGGACTTGCATTACCGTTTCTGAAGTTCATGTACAATTGAGTTACCTTAAAAAAAAAAAAACCCTAATGTTTTAAGTAAGGTCCTGATGTTGAGTTAGCTAGTTATAGCTGTCCTCAGGGGCCCGCAGGTCGTGACTGCCTTGCATGCTGCAATGGTAGAGCCGGACAGAGACTCCGCGGCAGAGACTCCGCACACGCAGCTGGTTCCTCCACACGCTCGGATGAGCACACGCTAGCTACTTCTCCAGTCTGTCTGCAGTTGAGAAGGCTGCACAAGCAGGCAGCTCAGCCTCTTCGGCTGTGTGCAGCAAATGCAGGCCTGTGTGGGCCACGGACCCTGCGTTGTGAGGTCTCTGTTTTTAGAAGATTGCTCTTGACATTTTATAAATGGAGCCTTAAATGAGAGAGTACTGCATAAGGAGAACACGCCTTTATGAGTTACTTTTATTGAATGTATTGAATGTTTAGATCTTGTTTCAAGATTTAAAATTAAAAACAGACAACTTTTGCACATCTGGATAAGGATTCCTGCATAGGGGTAGATGTGCAGTCACTGTGTGCCTTTAAAGGCCAGGTTTCTGTAGCTCATTTACATTAGAAAGTGGGGGTGAGATTCCGCACAGACACTAACGGCCTCTTCTGGCATGTCTGAAGTGAGGTGCTGGCTCATGGCTCTCATGCCGACAGCAGTGAGCAACAGCTCTAGAGATTTCACCAAGGTGGTTCACGATGAATAAAGGGATCTGCCAATCATGGGTCCGTGTTTCTTAAAAAGACTTAAGAGCCCACTTAGCATGCACGAGAGGCCCTGGGTTTAATCTCCAGCACTTACAGCAACAAGGCCCTCACCTACAGGAATTTGGATTGAAGAGCTTTTGCTATGACCAGCCGCTCTCTTGGAGTAGAGTCGGCTAACCGAGCCAGCAGTGCCCGGTCAGTGACAGCCGCCTTCCACAGTTAAGAAAGCTCCGTAGAAAAGCCAAAGCTACAGGCAGATCCATCCCTCTCAGCTGTTCTCCTAGTGGCTGGTCACGCCGAGGGGGATGGCAACCCCCACCCCAAGTATCTTCAGGGTTTCTTTACAGCCATGCCTCTAATATACCCAGAGAGCCTATTTATAAAACTTCTATTTGCACAGCTATTTAAAAATTCGGTGTTGGAGGCCAGCCTGAGCTACAGCATTCTAGGATAGCCAAGACTACACAAAGAGACCCCATCTCGAAAAACAAAACAAAACAAAAAATCTGTTAGTTTTTATTTGGGACTTGGTGACAGATCTCAGGGTCTTGTCACCAAATCTACTAGTAGCTGTCCAGTCTATAACCTGCTTATAATGCTGTTGGAAGCTTGCAAGCCATTGCCTTATAGCCCAGGATAACCCCAAAGTCAGGATTCTCAGCCTGGCCTCCCCACTGCTGGGACTGTAGGCTTCGAGCAACCCTGCCTTTCTTTCTTTTTCCATTATTTTTTAAAATTGTTTATGCTGGGTTCTTTTTAAAAAAAAACCTCTGAACTGAAATTGTCACCAAAAAGTGGTACTTATAAATAGATTTAATTTATATTTCGCTGTAGAACTGAGTTTCGGGGAGTCTATATTTCACTACTGCACCTTAGAATTTAATTTATATTCCCCACCGTGACTCTCCACGCCTTCACTGTATTCAGTTCAACCCCATATTCAGAGATGATGGGAGTTGAGTTAGCATTGGGCAGAGATGGGCAGTCAACCACTTCTCTTCCCAAGCGCCGTCTTTTGGGCGTATTTCCTAATGCCAGCAACTTGGACCAAATGGAGGTGTGTCGCTGACATCTGACAAGCTTGTAGGAACCTGGCCTGGTAGGTCACCCTTGTATTGTTGATGGGTATGAGGATCCAGATGCACAGACTCCCAACAGAATTTTGTTATTCTTGCTGCCAGCAGTGCTTAGGGAAGGACTGGGTGGCTGTTATGGTATCCATCTGCCTGCTCCTTCACCCATGTGGGCGTTTTGATAGCTAGAGTTTCCTTTTGCTAGTACCAGTTGGAGGCTTCAGCCAATGGCTGTGTCTTTGAAACCCTTCCCGCCTTCAGGCAGCTCCTTAGATGATACTGTCTTTTTATTGCCTTCCCGTTCCCTCTTGCCTTACCCACCCCTAGATGTTTCTGAGGGGTTCTGATCCCACTGTGTGGCAGAAAGTGTCTGGGAGAACCCCCAGTGGGAGCTGCCTGCCAGAAGAGTCTGGTGTGTGGGTTGGTGGGGGAGCCCTGACGTCAGTGCTCCGACTCGAGAGGCTCCTCACCTCGGTACCCTGGAAAGGTTCTGAGATGATAGTGTGAGAACCCATAGCTTCTTCAGTCTGCTCTAAAATGTGGCATCAAAGAGGCTGGAAGGCTGGGCACGCCGGCCAGAAACAAAAGGCTTAAGAGGAAGCACGAAACCAAAGACGACTGTGACCATCGTGTTTTCTGTTTTGTTTTGTTTCTAAAACCAAGAACCCGAGAAATTCCAGAGGCCTTAGGTTTGCATTCGAGCTGAGGGAAGGAGAGTGTACTGCAGACAGAGGTAAATGTGTCCTTGTGCCAAAGTTGTTTAGGGGTGCCATCTGCAGATTCCTGGGTAACATTCAAGCCTGTTTGGCCAAAGAGGTAAACGGAGGCAGAGCTCTGATGTCTTTGTCAACCGGTGTTTAGTGAGTATGGCTTAGCGCTGCTGACCTAAGTGTCTGCTAAGGGCTTGTTCTAGACCAGGAGTGGGGGTATGAGGTGTGTGTCCCTCGCTCTCTGCCAGTGTTTGCTCTCAGAAGACCTGATAGCGCTACCAGACATCCCTGCCAGCCCGCCAGAGTGGAGTGAGTACCATTTCCCACCCCTGCATCAGAGACAGTGGCTGGGCATGAAGGGAGCCGTGATTTCAGGAAGCAGTGAGCTGTGTCAACTCCATTCCCTGGTGACCAGAAACACTGTCAGTGCAAGACAGTGCTGAGCCCGGGACACCGACCGAGCCGTCATCATTTCAACTAGGGTGTCGTCAAAGATGCCTGCTTTAGTCGGGCACACTGGGCCCTGTCTGGCGGCCTCTCGCATCTTGGCCCAATCTTCCCACTGCCTCGTGATTTAGTAGTAATCCCGGGAGCTGGTTTGTCCATAAATCTGAACACGTCCCATGTTTCGGTTTTTTACTATATGCTTTTTTAAAAAAGTTAACTACTTTTTATAATCCTTGCACTCCACAGTTTGCGAAAACACAAGAGTGACGTAAAACCTGTTTAGAGTTCACTCCGCACTGTAGCCCCGCAGATGGTTCTGATGAAGGGAAGGGAGGCCACTGGGTAAGGGTTTGGTGTGAGCAGGCTCAGCGCTGGTACCTTTGGGCCCGTGCCTTTAAAACATTCCCTTGGAAGGGTGGAAGGCCTCAGCGACACCCCCTCAGACACACTGTGCGCTGATTGGTTGAGTTTGCCTCTCTGTAATCGCCCAGTGCCCTCGCACCCGATCTCATTGTACGTGTTTGCTCTTCACTTTCTTCTGTTAGTTTGGGAACACAACAGGAAATCCATAGCCACGCTGCCAGCTTGACACAGCCATGTTCACCCATTCCTACAGGAAGCCCGTGAAACGTCCAAGAGGATCCATTCCAAAGAGCCCGGGGTGCTTAGTGTTTCCGTGGGGCTGGTTGGTGCTTTATGTAGTTTGTCACTGGCAAAGCAAAGGAAAATGTGACTTGCGTTCTGTGTCACTCCACGGTGGGAGTTTCACTGCCCCCTCCAGTGTTTCTTCCTTAGTTGTCTTTTTTATGGAAAAGGATAATCTTCACGTTATGTTCTGTTATGACCGACACTTTCTTTGTTTGAAAGGTTATAGTTTGGACACTGTCACATAACCACAATGATTGTGTGTCTCACACCTGTGAACCACAGTGCTGCATTCATTTTTTTTTCCTTTGGACTATGGAAGGAAATGTCTTAGAATAAAATGGTTCTCCATCAGCTTTCGATGTGTGGTAGATTCTGTTTCCAGCTGTGTGTGTATCCAGTGCTGCGCAGAGCTGGAGAGGGGAGTCCCGGATGAACTGGGAGGTTTGTGGGGTCCTGGCTGGCACGCTCAGTTAGGGGAGTGAACCCAGCCGGAGGGCGAACCACGCTGGGCAGTGGGGGAACCAGAGGGGTGAGAGTTGTGCAACCAGGCCTGGCTTTTTAGTAACTTTTTTAGAAAAGATTGTATTTTTAATTATGGGAAGGTGTGGTAGGGAGGCCGCTTGTTGGTTCTGCGCTGCTCAGCCCTGAAATAATCACCTAGAAACTATATTAATTTAATCACTGCTTGGCCCATTAGCTCTAGCTTCTTATTGGCTAACTCTTACATCTTAATTTAATACATTTCTAGTAATCTGTATATTGCCATGTGACTGTGGCTTACCAGGTAAACTTTTGTCTGGCTCCTCTCTCTGCCTCTGCCTCTTTGCTCCCAGCATCCAGTTTAGTTTTCTCTGCCTACCTACGTTCTGCCCTATCAACAGGTCAAGGCAGTTTCTCTATTCACCAATGGTATTCACAACATACAGAGAGGGGAATCCCACATCAGGGAGGGGGTGCAATATGAGTGCAGTGCCCATGGAGACCAGAAGAGGGCACCAGATCCCCTGGAGCTGGAGTTACAGGTGGCTGTAGACTCCCTGTGGTGGATGCTGGGAACAGGAATGCGTCCTCTTCAAGAGCAGCACTTGCTCATAGCCACTGAGCATCTCTCCGCCTCTCTATTAGTAACCTCGTGGTGTCTCCATGAAGACACATGCTTCCAGCCAAGCTAGCACGCATGAGACCCGGAACATCCGGCACCTCACTTTGTATGTGGTAGCCTGTGTTGGCTGTAGTCCTATGACCTACCAGGGCTATTTTGAGCACTCTCCATGTTTCCATAAACGAGTTGATATACTTGTCCCTTCTTCACAAATATAAACGGAGTCCCAGAGAAAGTGGGTACCCAACCCCACTGCATATCTGGAAACCAACAGAATGAGAAGCACCCCCTCCAGGCCAGGCTTAATGTTCTGAACCAGCAAAGGGCTGGACTCAGTGGCCTTCAGAACGATGGGGGCCAAATTTGTGACTTTACCTAAACCTGGAGGTACAAGAACAGTCATGGAAACACTGTAGATCTACCCCTTCTGAGGAGGCAAAGGAAGAGTGAGATTTCCTTCCTCCAGGCCCGCGAGCCACATAGGGGGAGCTGTTTCCACCGCAGCAACCCCACGATATGATCTACTAAGAACCCAACTGTTTCATGTTTCCCTAAAGCTGACTGAAAGTCTAGAACCGTCAAGCTGTGTGTGTGTGGGGGGGGCCGGGGGGCAGCAGGGAGGGGTCGTGTTAAGCTGTGTGTGTGGGGAGCAACAGGGAGGGGTCGTGTCAAGCTGTGTGTGGGGGGAGCAACAGGGAGGGGTCATGTCAAGCTGTGTGTGTGGGGGGAGCAGCAGGGAGAGGTCGTGTCAAGCTGTGTGTGTGTGGGGAAGCAGCAGGGAGGGGTTGTTTCAAGCTGTGTGTGGGGGGGGGAGCAACAGGGAGGGGTCGTGTCAAGCTGTGTGTGTGGGGGGGGGAGCAGCAGGGAGGGGTCGTGTCAAGCTGTGTGTGTGTGGGGGGAGCAGCAGGGAGGGGTCGTGTCAAGCTGTGTGTGTGTGGGGGGGGGACTCAAAAGACAGCTGCACCAAACAGCCCCCCACTTAGCCTAAGGGATGACTCTCAAAAGCTGTACAGTTTGTAGGCAGCTCTCCTAAAGGGTCTCCTCTCCCCATACATATTTAGCACCTTTGTCACTGGGTGGGGCGGGCAGAGGAGCCTCCTAAATCCTGTGCTTTTCTTGTGAGTCAAATTTGGGAAGATGAGGTTAATTCTGGTGGCTGAGAGTCCTGGAGAAGTAGGTTCTCTACTAGTGGTAGGTGCTTTGTATCCCCAGCCTTCTCTTCCACTATTGCATTCTGGGTGTGTGGGACATAGCTAGTGATTGATTGACTGATTCATTCATTCATTCACAGATTGCCAGAGTCTAGTGGCCACCTATGAGGAGCTGATACCCCTAACATCCCTGGGCTTGGGTGTCTGTGAGTCATGCACAGCCTTTTCACATAGTAACATCTGCAAATGCTCCCCCCGCCCCACACCTAGGGAGAAGGGTGGGCAAGCCAAGTGCTGTTTTTCAAGTATGCACGTAAGAAGGGTAAGTGTGCATGTTGAGTTTCTTGCACATGGAGCAACCAGAGGCTGCTGGGAAATGGACTGTGGAGTGGCATCTAGTGACAGATCCCATTGTCTTCGACACTTTGTCCCAGCCTGGTGGAACAGCACAAAGTCAACACAAAAGCAAGGAGTTATGTATTTCCACTTTCCTGGAGAGAAGGAAGAATGTCAGGGGACCTGGAGGCACCATGATAACACAGCACACTGGTGAGGCTATCATCTGCCTATCATCTATCTGTCTGTCTGTCTGTCTGTCTATCTATCTATCTATCTATCTATCTATCTATCTAGTACCTATTATATCTATCCATCAATTTATCACCTCTATCTATCTATCTATCTATCTATCTATCTATCTATCTATCTATCTATCTAGTACCTATTATATCTATCCATCAATTTATCACATCTATCTATCTATCTATCTATCTATCTATCTATCTATCTATCTATCTAGTACCTATTATATCTACCATCAATTTATCACCTCTATCTATCTATCTATCTATCTATCTATCTATCTATCTATCATCTATCTACCTATTTATCATTTATCTTTCTAGTATCTTATCTCTATCCATTTATTTATCATCTATCTATCAATAAATCAATCATCGATTTATCTGGAACAAAAGGCTGTAGGGTCAGTCTATGTTTAGACAACATTGCATTACTATTATGGATGTCTTAGTCAGTGTCTGTTGCTATAGATATCATGACCACAGCAACTCGTATAAAGGAAAACATCAAATTGGGACTAGCTTACAGGTTCAGAGATTTAGTCCATTATTGTCATGGTGAGAAGTATGGTGGTGTGCAGGCAGACATGGTGTTGCAGAAGAAGCCAAGATTTCTACTTCTGGGTTGGCGGGCAACAGGCACATGTCAGCTAAAACATGGCTTACATTGGACATCCAGAGGGGGCTATGAATTGGCACAGATGGCTGACACTGGATATCTGTTACCCCAAAAGCAAAACAGTGTTGTAATCTGTTATATAGCTATTTTTGGCAGAGTGTCACTTGTGTGATCCTGTATAAATATAGCCTTGAGGTCAGAGGCTTGAGCCTCTGCATTAGACAGCTAGCCCACTGTGTGTGTACCTGTGCCTGCCTGTATGTGGCCTGTTTGTGCCTGCCAGCATCTGCCTGTGCATCCCTCTGTGTGGTCTATGTGTACCTGTGCCTGTCTGTGTCTGTCTGTGTGTGGTCCATGTGTGCCTGCCTGTGTCTGTCTGTCTGTGTGTGAACCGTGTGCAGCCCATGTGTGCTGGCCCGTATGTGGTCTATGTGCACCTGCCAGTAGCTGCCTGTGTGGGTGAGTATAGCCTGTTTTATCTGCCCTTTCTCCAGGAAAGCTCTTTTGTAGCTATCCTTCTGGTGCTCAGGTCTGAGTTCAGAGCCTCAAACATGCTAAGCAAATATTATACCCTCCTCAATCCCTTAGTTGTTGAGTATGTAAGGTTTTTGAAGTTTCTTTGAATTTTATAAAAGGAAATACAAGTTTTTGGTTTATCTAGTCTTAAAATTTCATTATAAGAAATAAGCCCAGCTGGGCAATGGTGGCGCAGCCTTTAATCCCAGTACTCTGGAAGCAGAGGCAGGCGGATCTCTGAGTTTGAGGCCAACCTGGTCTATAGAGCCAGTTCCACAGCCAAGGCTTCACAGAGAAATCCTGTCTCAAAATAAGCAAGCAAGCAAACAAACAAACAAGAAAAGGAAAGGAAAAAAAGGCCTAAAATTTTATTATAGAAAAATATAGTGTTTTCTTTTTCTGATATTTGTCTGATGCGTGTGCTTATGTGCACATGAATGCAGTTCCCTCAAAGTCCAGAAGAGGGCATCGGATCCTCTGGATCTGGAGTTGCAGGTAGTTGTGAGCTGTGTGATGTGGGTGCTGGGAACATGTTCTTTTTAAAATATTTATTTACTTATTTATTTAGTATACAATATTTTGTCTGTGTGCATGTCTGCAGGCCAGAAGAGGGTACCAGACCTCTTTACAGATGGTTGTGAGCCACCATGTGGTTGCCGGGAATTGAACTCAGGACCTTTGGAAGAGCAGGCAATGCTCTTAACCACTGAGTCATCTCTCCAGCCCCCGGGAACATGCTCTTAACTGCTGAGCCAGCTCCCCTAATATAGTGTTTTCCTTCCTCCCTCCCTCCCTTTTCCCCTCGCTTTCTCCCTTTCTCCCTCCCTCCTTCCCTTCTTTCATCTCTCCCTCCTTCCCTCCTTTCCTCCTTCCCTCCTCCCTCTCTCCCTCCTCCTCCTCCTTTTCTTCTTCCTCCTCCTCTTCCTCTTCTTCTTCTTCCTCTTCTTTTTTCTTTCTTTTTGAGACATGATTTCTTTGTGTAGCCCTGGCTGTTCTGAAACTTGCTCTGCAGACCAAACTGGCCTTAAACTCAGATCCTGCCTGTTTCTGTTTCCTGAGTGCTAGGATTAAAGGTGTGTACCACAGCCCAAACATATATTGTTTCCTTAATAAACAACATTTATAGTGTATACCACTTTTCTGCTGATATATGTAACCCATCAAGCATGGTGAGAAATCTCAGCTTGTGGCTGTGGCAGGAAGGGACCTTTCCCATAGACAGCAGGGTCATTAATGCTGGGATCCAGCAGGTCAGTGGAGCATGTGTTGAGGCTTGAGGGTTGATGTTGCCACTTACAAGCTCCCAGCCCCTATCAGAATCGAGTGTCACAAATTCAAAGATAGCAGAATTCAAATGCCAGAGAGAAAGAAAAAGCTTAAAGTTGTGTCATTTCAGGAAGCATCCTGAAATGTGGCGGAGTGGTCATTCTGGGGAGAAGAACTGACCCTTCTCTAGTCACCTCCGTTCCTGTTGATTTCCAGCCACTGCTGGGTGGGAAGACGGGAAATCTGAGGTGAGAGCCCTGCACAGGCTCTGAACATAGGCTGTTGTGACTGGAGCTGATTTCCTTCACAAAAGGCGACTGATACGTGTTTACGAGTGCATGCAAGTGTGTGTTGCATGCAAGTGTGTGAATGCATGCAAGTGTGTGTATGTGAGTGTGTGTGCATGCAAGTGTGTGCATATGTGTGTGTGCATAAGCATGTGTGTGTATGAGTATGTGTGTGCTTGCGAGTGTACATGTGCACAAGTATTGTGTGCGCAGGCGAGTGTGTGTGCATAAGCATGTGTATGCATGTGGCTGTGCATGCAAGTGTGTGTGTGCACGAGTATGTGTGTGTGCATGGAGTGTGTGCATGAGTATGTGTGTGTGCATGAGTATTGTGTGTGCATGCGAGTTTGTGTGCATGAGTATGTGTATGCATGTGTGTGTGTGCATGGAGTGTGCGCACGAGTATGTGTGTGCATGTGAGTGTGTGTGCATGCGAGTGTGTGGTTTGTTGGTCTTGCTTTGCTGACATCAGCAACATCCTTAGCAGTCAAGAAGATACTGTCTTAGTTAAGTGCTGTGGGACAATCCTCTTGTCCACTGCAAAGATTTGTCACTTGTATTTGTTTTTAATAAAACATTGATTGGCCAGAATCCAGGCAGGAAGTATAAGCAGGGCAACCAGACTAGGAGAATTCTGGGAAGAGGAAAGGCAGAGGTGCAATCATCAGCCAGATGCAGAGGAAGCAAGATGAGAATGACTCACTGAGAAAAGGTATCAAGCCACATGGCTAAGCATAGATAAGAAATATGGGTTAATTTGAGTTGTAAGAGCTAGTTAATAATAAGTCAAAACAACAGGCCAAACAGGTTATAATTAATATAAACCTCTGTGTGTTTCTTTGGGACTGAACAGCTGTGGGACCAGGCAGGTTGAGTGTTATGGTTTGGAAGGGAAATGTCCCCTATGGTCTCATGGTTTGCAGTTTTGGTTCCTAGACTGGTAGTGCTGAATCAGGAGGTTCTAGAACCGTTGAGAGGGGGCGGGGTTTAGAAGGAGGAAATGGGTCTCTGTGGAGTGGGCCTTGGTAGATGCCCTAACAGAAAAGAGTATGTTCTAGAAAGAGAAATGGCAAGGCTGAAGGTGGAGGATGAGGAGGAAGGGAAGCACCCAGGAAATTCAGATAGTTGCAGCAGGAAGAGCATGTGGAAGGAAGGCCTGTAGATGAGGCAGAATGGGGAAAACGGGGCTCTGATCAGAAGCTGGACAAAGAACAGGGCAGAGTGTGCGGGTCCTTTGTGCCACTCTGAGAAGGAGTGAACCTTTTCAGTCTTCTTGGGATTTGAGGATAACGCCTGCTGTTTCCAGATATTTTCCTCCACACAAGAGTGGGAGATTATACGTAGGAAGTGGTCTCCTGTGCCCATGTGTTGTAGAGTACTTCCCACTTTCTCTTCTATCAGGTTCAGTGTGTTCAGACTGATATTAAGGTCTTTAATCCATTTGGACTTGAGTTTTGTGCATGGTGATAGATATGGATCTATTTTCATTCTTCTACAGATTGACATCCAGTTATACCAGCACAATTTGTTGAAGATGCTCTCTTTTTTCCATTGTATACTTTTAGCTCCTTTATCGAAAATCAGGTGTTCATAAGTTTGTGGGTTAAAATCCGGGTCTTCTATTCGATTCCACTTCTCTGTTTTCATGCCAATACCAAGCTGTTTTCAATACTGCAGCTCTGTAATAGAGTTTGAAGTCAGGGATGGTAATGCCTCCAGACGATCCTTTATTATATAAGATTGTTTTGGCTATCCTGGGGTTTTTTGTTTTTCCATAGAAAGTTGATTTTTGTCTTCTCAAGGTCTGTGAAGAATTTTGATGGGATTTTGATGGGGATTGCATTGAATCTATCGATTGCTTTTGGTAGAATTGCCATTTTTACTATGTTTATCCTCCCAATCCAAGAGCAAGGGAGGTTCTTCCATTTTCTGGTGTCGTCTTCAATTTCTTTCTTCAAAGACTTAAAGTTCTTGTCAAATAGATCTTTCGCTTCCTTGGTCAGAGTTACCCCAAGATATTTTATGCTATTTGTGGCTATCGTGAAAGGTGATGCTTCTCTGATTTCCCTCTCTGCTTCCTTATCCTTAGTGTATAGGAAGGCAACTGATTTTTTGGGGTTGATCTTGTATCCTGCCTCATTACTAAAGGTGTTTATCAGTTGTAAGAGTTCTTTGGTAGAGTTTTTGGGGTCGCTTATGTATACTATCATATCATCTGCAAATAACGAAAGCTTAACTTTGCTGGAGAGGTTGTGGAGTAAGGGGTACACTCATCCATCGCTGGTGGGAATGCAAACTTATACAACCACTTTGGAAAGCAGTGTGGCGGTTTCTCAGGAAATTCGGGATCAACCTACCCCTGGACCCAGCAATACCATTCTTGGGAATATACCCAAGAGATGCCCTATCATACAACAAAAGTATATGCTCTACTATGTTCATAGCAGCATTGTTTGTAATAGCCAGACTCTGGAAACAAACATGCCCTTCAATGGAAGAATGGATGAAGAAAGTATGGAATATATACATATTAGAGTACTACTCAGCAGTAAAAAACAATGACTTCTTGAACTTTGCATGCAAATGGACAGAAATAGAAAACACTATCCTGAGTGAGGTAAGCCAGACCCAAAAAGAGGAACATGGGATGTACTCACTCATAATTGGTTTCTAGCCACAAATAAAGGACATTGAGCCTATAATTCGTGATCCTAGAGAAGCTAAATAAGAAGGTGAAACCAAAGAAAAACATATAGTCATCCTCCTGGATATTAACCTTCACCAGGCAATGAAAGGAGACAGAGACAGAGACCCACATTGGAGCACCAGACTGAAATCCCAAGGTCCAAATCAGGAGCAGAAGGAGAGAGAGCACGAGCAAGGAACTCAGGACCGCGAGGGGTGTACCCACACACTGAGACAATGGGGATGTTCTATCGGGAACTCATCAAGGCCAGCTGGCCTGGGTCTGAAAAAGCCTGGGATAAAACCGGACTCGCTGAACATAGAGGACAATGAGGACTGCTGAGAAGTCAAGAACAATGGCCCTGGGTTTTGATCCTACTGCACGTACTGGCTTTGTGGGAGCCTAGGCAGTTTGGATGCTCACCTTACTAGACCTAGAAGGAGGTGGGTGGTCCTTGGACTTCCCACAGGTCAGGGAACCCTGATTGCTCTTCAGGCTTATGAGGGAGGGGGACTTGATTGGGGGAGGGGGAGGGAAATGGGAGGCGGTGGCGGGGAGGAGGCAGAAATCTTTAATAAATAAATAAATTAAGGGGCTGGAGAGATGGCTCAGTGGTTAAGAGCATTGCCTGCTCTTCCAAAGGTCCTGAGTTCAATTCCCAGCAACCACATGGTGGCTCACAACCATCTGTAAGGAGGTCTGGCGCCTTCTTCTGGCCTTCAGGCATACAGACAGAATATTGTATACATAATAAATGAATTTAAAAAAAAGAAAAAAAGAGATATTTATAAAAAATAAATAAATAAATAAATTAATTAATTAAAAAAAGAGTGGGAGATTAACTTTATCTCCAGTGTCCCTGTTCCTACTCACTATGTAAAGGAGAACACGAGTCTCGAAAGTTACATTTATTACTGGCCTTTTCCACAAAGCTGAATTGGTGCTCCCGTGTCATGGGGTAACAGCTGGACTTTTACAGCAGTTACCATGATGCTGCCACTATCATCAGGGGTTTCTACATGACCTGAGGTCCTGAGAAGAGGGTGCATCTCCTATGTGTGTGAGGAGAGAGAGCTTCTGTGAGTGTGAGCAGAGAGAGCTTCTGCTGTGTGTGAGTGTGAGCAGAGAGAGCTTCTCCTGTCTGTGTGTGTGAGGAGAGAGAGCTTCTCCTGTGAGTGTGAGGAGAGAGAGCTTCTCCTGTCTGTGAGTGTGAGCAGAGAGAGCTTTTCCTGTGAGTGTGAGCAGAGAGCTTTTCCTGTGAGTGTGAGGAGAGAGAGCTTCTCCTGTCTGTGAGTGTGAGCAGAGAGAGCTTTTCCTGTGAGTGTGAGCAGAGAGCTTTTCCTGTGAGTGTGAGGAGAGAGAGCTTCTCCTGTCTGTGAGTGTGAGCAGAGAGAGCTTCTCCTGTGAGTGTCAGGAGAGAGAGCTTCTGTGAGTGTGAGCAGAGAGAGCTTCTCCTGTGTGTGAGTGTGAGCAGAGAGAGCTTCTCCTGTGAGTGTGAGGAGAGACAGCTTCTCCTCTGAGTGTGAGGAGAGAGAGCTTCTCCTGTCTGTGAGTGTGAGCAGAGAGAGCTTCTCCTGTGAGTGTGAGGAGAGAGAGCTTCTCCTCTGAGTGTGAGGAGAGAGAGCTTCTCCTCTGAGTGTGAGGAGAGAGAGCTTCTCCTGTGAGTGTGAGCAGAGAGAGCTTCTCCTCTGAGTGTGAGGAGAGAGAGCTTCTCCTGTCATGATTCTCTGCTTTCAAATGTAAAGATATGACACACACACACACTCTCACACACACTTACACAGTCACACACACACATACACACACAGACACCACCCCCCACTCACTAAAAGGGTTCCTGTGGCCCAGGCTGGCTTCAAACTTGTGAACCTCCTGCCTCATCCTCCCAGTATCTAATCTTTTTAAGAAGTAAGTGTTAGCAGGCGTTGGTGGCATACACCTTTAGTGCCAGCTCGTGGGAACAGAACCTGATGGATCTCTGTGAGTTCTAGGCCAGCCTGGTCTACATAGCTAGTTCCAGGACAGCCAGGACTACACAGCGAGACCCTTCTCAGAAAACCCCAAACCACCACCACAGCAATCAAACAGGCCCCGAGAATTGCTGTTATTTCTGCGACAGTGTAACCGCAGTGGAACCCAGTGGCCTTTCCAGGAATATATCAGAAATTTGTACTTCGTTGCATTCAAAGTTTTGCCAAGGACCTGGGACCTGTGGCTCAGCCAGTAAAGGCTCCTGCTGCCAAGCCCGACAACCTGAGCTCAATCTCTGGGGCCCACAGGGGCCTACAACTCCCCCAAGTTGTAGTCTGACCTCTGTGTGTGCACGGTGGCATACCTTCACACATATACACAATTAACAGACATGTAATTTAAAAGGATATTGTCAAGCATTACTCACTGCTGTAGGGTCTGCTCCCGACGGCAAAGGCACCATGATGTCTGAGTAACTGTCATAGCATCCTTTCCAGCCACACCTGTATGCCTTCTGCGTCGGGTTGCGCCTCAGACTTTTTTTATAACTTTTTTTTTTTTAAATCTTTTTGAGGTAGGGTCTTGCTGTGTCTCCCAAACTGGCTTGGATCCGCCTGCCTCAGTCATTGCTGGTGAGCGCCTCTCTCCTCAGATCACACTGGTTTCTCAGCCGGAGAATGGGGAATGGCTTTTCCTTTGCCACTTGCCCTCCAAGTCCAAAAGTGACCATCACAGGGACACAGTAAAAGGAAGAACTGAGTCTAATGGAGCCAAGGACATGGGATTGGATGATTCTTTTGGCACCCCATACTCTCATGGGCACAAAAGGGCAGCAGAAACACCTGGAGGAGGGCTGACTGGTTGGTCTTGATCAACTTGTGGATGGAACCTAGGCTTCATGCATGCTGGGTAAGAGCCCCACCCCTAGCTGCACCTCAAAAGTATTATTGTTATAGTAGATTCTAGCTCAAGGATTTAAAAGTCAAGGAACTAGAAAGGGACAGGGTTTCTTTTTTTTTTTATTATTTATTTATTAAAGATTTCTGCCTCCTCCCTGCCACCGCCTCCCATTTCCCTCCTCCTCCCCCAGTCAAGTTCCCCTCCCTCGTCAGCCCGAAGAGCAATCAGGGTTCCCTGCCCTGTGGGAAGTCCAAGGACCACCCACCTCCATCCAGGTCTAGTAAGGTGAGCATCCAAACTGCCTAGGCTCCCACAAAGCCAGTACGTGCAGTAGGATCAAAACCCATTGCCATTTTACAATTTGTTGGGTTTTTTTTTGTCTTTTTTTTTTTTGGATTTTTTCGAGACAGGGTTTCTCCATAGCTTTTGGTTCCTGTCCTGGAACTAGCTCTTGTAGACCAGGTTGTCCTCGAACTCACAGAGATCCGCCTGCCTCTGCCTCCCGAGTGCTGGGATTAAAGGCGTGTGCCACCACCGTCCGGCGGAACAGGGTTTCTTAAAGAAAGAAATTGCTCATGATTGGTTGAGGCCTGGCCCTGGTAATGTCACACAGGCAGAGCAATGGTCACCGCCTATTCCTGAGACACTGTTCACTGTTCACCATTCAGTCCCAGGCCAGCAAGGAGGACCTTCGAGGTCAGGCTTTTGTTATCTGTGGAAGGGGATCTCTGCTACTTTTGAGGCGTGATCCCTTCCTCACAAATACAAGGAAAAAAGAATATAGGGGGAAAAAGTTAAAGCTTTCTTTCTTTCTTTCTTTCTTTCTTTTTGTTTTTTGACAGAGTTTCACTGCGTAGCCTTGGCTGTCCTGGAACTCACTCTGTTCACTCACTAGGTTGGCCATGAACTCACAGAGATCCGCCTGCCTCTGCCTCCAGAGTGCTGGGATTAAAGGCGTGTGCCATCACCACCCCACGAAGTTTCCTTTTTAAACATCAGAAAAAGTGAACGGGAGATTGTACTCGGTAGCTGTTAGCAGACCCTAAACCTAGTGAGGAAGATGCTGAACCAACTGAAAACTCTGTTTGCTCCAGATCAGACAACTTTTTTTTTTTTTTTTTTTTAAAAAAAAAGAATGGCATAAGAACAGACAGGAGGACCAATGGAGCCAAATATAAGACCCGGATATCAAACCACATACTTTCAAATACCTGATTTTTTACAAGGAAGCAAAAAATATCAAATGGCAAAAAGAAAGCATACTTAACAAATGGTGCTGGCATAACTGGATAGCAACATGTAAAAGAATGAAAATAGACCCATATCTATCACCATGCACAAAATTCAAGTCCAAGTGGATCAAAGACCTCAACATAAAGCCAGCCACACTGAACCTTATAGAATGTGGGAAGTACACTTGAATGCATTGGCACAGGAGACCACGTCTTAACTATAACCTCAGCAGCACAGACACTGAGAGAAACAATTAATAAATGGGACCTCCTGAAACTGAAAAGCTTCTATAAAGCAAAGGACTCGGTCAACAAGACAAAACGACAGTCTACAGAATGGGAAAAGATCTTCACTAACCCCACATCAGACAGAGGTCTGATCTCCAAAATATACAAAGAACTCAAGAAATTGGTCATCAAAAAACACATAATCCAATAAAAATTGGAGTACAGACCTAAACAGAGAACTCTCAACAGAGGAATCTAAAATGGCTGAAAGACACTTAAGGAAATGCTCAACGTCCTTAGTCATCAGAGAAATGCAAATCAAAACAACTCTGAGATTCCATCTTACAACTGTAAGAATGGCCAAGATCAAAAACACTGATGACAATTTATGCTGCAGAGGTTGTGGGGAAAGGGAACACTTCTGCATTGCTGGTGGGAATACAAGCTGGTACAACCCCTTTGGATGTCAGTGTGGCGATTTCTCAGAAAATTAGGAAACAACCTTCCTCAAGACCCAGTAATACCACTTTTGGGTATATATCCAAAGGATGCTCAATCATGCCACAAGGACATGTGCTCAACTATGTTCATAGCAGCTTTGTTTGTCATAGCCAGAACCTGGAAACAATCTAAATGCCCCTCGACCGAAGAATGGATAAGGAAAATGTGGTACATTTACACAATGGAGTACTACACAGAAAAGAATAACAACATCTTGAATTTTGCAGGAAAATGGATGGAGTTAGAAAACATCATTTTGAGTGAGGTAACCCAGACACAGAAAGACAATTATCACATGTACTCACTCATAGGTGATTTTTAATCATAAAGCAAAGAAAACCAGCCTACAAATCACAATCCCAGAGAATCTAGACAACAATGAGGATACTAAGAGAGACTTACATAGATTTAATCTAAAAGGGAAGTAGAAAAAGACAAGATCTCCTGAGTAAATTTGGAGCATGGGGACCTTGGGGGAGGATTGAAGGGGGGAAGAGGAAAGTCAGGGAGGGGAGCAGAGAAAAATGTAGAGCCCAATAAAAATCAATAAAAAAAGAAGTTGTCTTTTACAAAATGTCATAATTGGGTGAGATTTTGTGTTATAGACTTTTGTTTTACTACGTTGACTTTATATTCCCTCTCTCTGCTTAAATAGCAAAGCCCATTTCTGTTAAGCTTACAACTCCTACATAACCTAACTTCACAAAGCTTTGAAGTGATCAGCTCTGGGGAAAGCCTTTAAGCCGTACCGCCAGCGCTCTCGGCCACCTAGCGGTAAAAATCTGAACTGCAGGCACCACGCCCGTGTTGAGCCTCTTATTCTAAACCACGCTTGAGGAGCTGGCCAGCAAATTCCAACCTCTGCAGCCACAGCGGCTATGTGTGGTCTGCTGCGGCTCAGTCATTCCTCTGGGGGGTTTGGGAGACCCAGAGAAGCTCCGCTACTTATGACGGCCTCTGTGGCTGGGGTGAGCACGGCTCATTCCTTTCAGAGCTGTATGCGCCAGGAAAACAGAGAGTACGTTCTATAAAACTACACTCAGGATGTTGTCAAGTGTGTGACTAGGATGTATATAATTTGTTTTTGGTCTCTCTGACAAAATACTCCAAAGAAGTAATTTAAGGATATATTGTGGCTTCTGATCTGGGGATACAGTCTATCACGGCCGAAGGAGTGAGAGGCTCATTTCAGGCTCCGTCTCTGCTTATTAAGCCCAGGATAATGTGGGATAATGTCACCTATGTTACAGGAAGGAGGGTCTTTCTCAGTTCATCCTCCCTGGAATGTCCTCAGAGTATGTATCATTGATGTCCTAGTGATCTTTTAATTCGATTGAGCTGACATAAAAATTAGCCGTGATAGAACAGAGGGAGCGAAACACTGGGAAGTTCCCTTACCACCAATACATGTATGCAGATGAGCAGCGGCCATAGAGAAGTCATGTAAGGAGGCCCAACTGCCCGCTTCAGGCTGTGCAAATGCCTGTCTATAGCTTCTGCCCGAGAGATGGTGTGAGATTCTAGAGATTGCTCTGGTCACGCACGAACTTGGCTGTGGACACTGGCAGGCTCTCCCAGCCTCAGTCTCTCTGCTCTTAAAATCCAGAGAATAGCACACACGCACCAGCAGGATGGTGGGTCCCAGTGTGGCTTTGGAGCGGAGGTGGGGTGGTGGTGTTTCCTTGGTTCCTCTGTTTGGGGGCACTTGATACCTCTGGAGCTTGTGTTCTCAACACCACCTGGGTGGATGAGCTCAGCCTTGAGTCAGAGCAGAGGAACCTCTGTCTGACTCATCTTCCTGGGCCCCTTAGTCATCTGCCCTGGTCCAGACAAGGCCGCCCAGCTGGGGGCTGCTCATGCTTTGCTTGGAGTCAAACTGCGCTATTGACTGATAATCCTCCCTAGATTTGTGGTGTTTGTGTATGGGCCTGCGGTGTGGCTAAGGTAACGCTCTTCTGAGGCTTGGAAATAGCCACAGAGGCCTTTCAGCTCAGAGGGCCAGAGGCCAATAGCTTTCGGTGTGTTCTGCCAAAGTGATCCCTAACTTCTGCCCTTGCCGCTGGGTGCCAGAGAGGCCGTGGGTCAGGGCTTCTCACCTGTGGCCGTCAAGAGCAATGTTAGCAGGTCCCCATGCCCCTTTTCTAAACATTAGGCATGAGGGCAGCCACAGCCATGGCTGTCAGTGCCGTGTGACTATGCTGGTAATGGATTTCAATTATGTAAATTTGATTGATGGTTTGAATAAGGATGAAAACTCACAAATTAGAAGTCCTGTCTCGTTCTCTCAAAACATGAGATTTTGAATTTATAGTTATTACTTGTGCATAGCAATGGGTCTCACTGTGACATTCCCATGTAAGTATATGGACTTTGGTCATGCCAACTCCCTCCCCCACAAGTCCCTTATCCTTTTTTTGTAATCATTTGCTATTCTCAGTGTTTTCATTTGTTGTTAAATTCTTGCTTGCCCATATGGGAGTGTCGTGTGTCTTTCTCTGGCAGGATGTTGGATTCTTATGTCACCCTCTGGTATCCCCATGGGGTAACACTCAGACTCTCGGGCTTGTGTGGACCATCCTGCACACAGAGGCCCACCCTGCACACAGCGGCCCACTCTGCACACAGCGGCCCACCCTGCACACAGCGGCCCAGCCTGCACACAGCAGTCCACCTTGCACACAGCAGCCAGTGGGACACCCTGCACACAGAGGCCCACCCTGCACACAGAGGCCCACCCTGCACACAGCAGACCACCCTGCACACAGCAGCCCACCCTGCACACAGCAGCCAGTGGGCCACCCTGCACACAGCGGCCCACCCTGCACACAGCAGCCCACCCTGCACACAGCGGCCCACCCTGCACACAGCGGCCCACCCTGCACACAGCAGCCAGTGGGCCACCCTGCACACAGCGGCCCACCCTGCACACAGCAGCTCACCCTGCACACAGCAGCCAGTGGGCCACCCTGCACACAGCAGCCAGTGGCCCACCCTGCACACAGCGGCCCACCCTGCACACAGTGACCAGAGGCTATGGAGCCCTCCTTTTCACGGCAGGGTCAAAGCAGAGCAGCAAGAGCCTGTGCTGCCGAGAACAATCAGCCAGGCTCGGAGACTGGCTGGGATTCGCTAGAATAGCCATATGCTTTCACGGAAACATCTTCTAAAGATGCAGCTGTGGCACACGCCCATGTGTGCACCTGCGCCTCCTTCCTGATGTAACTGTGGTTGGAACTGGAACACAGTTGGAGGAGAGCTTGCCTGGCATGCTTGAGGCCCTAGGTTCAATGTCTGGATAAACCCAGCTTGGTGGAGCAGGCTAGCAATGCTAGCACTTGGGAGGTGGAGGCAAGAAGATCAGAAATTTAAGGTCGTCCTTGCTTATGCATAGTGAGTTGGAGGTTAGCCTGGGTTAAATGAGATCCCATTTCAAAAACAAACAGCAAAATCTTAGGGGTAGTGAGATGGTTTTGCAGGAGTGTTTCCCACCAAACTTGACAAGGGACCCACATGGTGGGGAGAGAAGCAGCCTCCCAAACTGTCTTCTGAGCAACATGCACACATGTTTTCTCTCTCTCTCTCTCTCTCTCTCTCTCTCTCTCTCTCTCTCACACACACACACACACACACACACACCCCACACTAAAAATGCCCTTAGCTTTTCTGCCACCTCCTGTCAGATACATTACAATAATATACGCACAGGTTTAAAACCCTCTGCTGCCACCCCACATGATGCCCCAAAGTGGCCACCTGTCATTAAGCTGCTTCTCTCTCCTCTGTACCTCAATTTCTTACCCGAGAGATGGGGCTCACCCCTCAGATGCCTTCAAGGGAGGTCCTACCGCACAATAAATGCTAAAATGTGGTTATCATCATCACGGTTACTGCCGGGCTCTTGGAAACATGTTGCCTTTTCAAGTAGCCACTATACAGAATGGTTTCTTAACCTCCTTTGTAATAAACAAAAATCCCCCAGTCAATATGGAAATGTGAGTTTTCTGAGGGGCCTCTATTCGAATGTTGTTCTTAAGCAAATACGCCTGGGCTCAATAAACCCAGACATGGGACCATCACCCTGGCTACTAGGGACTGGTCCTTCCAGGTGGGGCTCAGAGCAGTCTGGGTATGTGGGAGGCCGTGGGCAGAACATTGACGTTGCTGTTTGTGGTGTACCTGTTCAGTCGTAAACAGAGAGCCCTGGTTTCCATCTGGCTCTGCTCTCTGGCTCAACACTCAGAAGCAAGACAGAGAAGGAGAAAAATGAAAAGGAGAGACATCTCAGCTGTTCCAGGGACAGGGTCAAAAACAAGCTTGGTCCCACGATGCCAGCTTCTAATGTGGTCAGAATGAGGCAGGAGATGGAGTTTTCTGAAATGAAAAGAAAAAAAATCCCCGTGGAGGATGTGTTTGGACTGTGCACATCGGCTCTTGTCTGTTCCCAGCGATGAGTGCTCTGGGAGCTGTAGTCAAAACACGGCACTGAAGCCGAGGGCCGCTGACAAGGCCCCCCTTTCCTGGTGCTTTATTTAGTCCCAGCCAGTTCCAGCGTCTTGTCAGACAGACGCGAAGGAGATGCCTCCGCTGTCCTCACTATGGTGGAAACTGTGACTCAGAGTTTCGCTCTTTTTAGGCTCTTGCAGCTCCCCACCTCCTCTTCCTGGCTCCACTCGGCTTCCTGTCTTACTAGGTTTGAAAACCCTGTCTCCAGTTTGGGGACCCACTGTTTAAACTACTGCAACCCAAACACCCAGCCCAATTTTGTTCCTCTGTTTTCTGAGGCTCTTGTGAATTGATTAAACCCGGTTCCTTCTGAACTCTGGTTCTAGGGATCATGAACATCCACATCACCTCCCTGCTCTTTGTGTTGTGAGTGTGAAATGTCCCCAAGTTCACGTGCTTGAACCTTGGTCCTCAGCTGGTGTTGCCACTCCAGGAGGTTGTGCAGACCTAGTCCTTGGAAGCTCAGAGCCTGTCCACTCCACTCTCTGTTCCTGCTTCCCATTCCTTCAAGATGTGAGGGGATGATCTGTTCCTGTTCACAAACCACCACGATGGACTTGATGGACAGCCCCCCAGATACGAGCCCAGATAAACCCATCCTCCCCGAAGTTGCCCATATTGGACATGCTGTCACCTTGACTAGGAACACAACCAGCTCCTCTCCCCGTTCAGTTGCAGAGCTGTTTTGGCACCAAATAAGTATTAGTAAGAGTTTTCTCTTTGTATGGTGTTAAAGCACTTCCTTGAAAACCAACAGGTCACAAACTTCTGTCTTCTTTCCAGGGACAACAGTTTGAGTCTAGAAAGCATTTTCTGGTGTTTGTCTCTTATAGACAGACAAGTGGCACACAGTGACCAACTCTTGGTGATTATACTTTATCTCATGATGTAATGTCTTAGGTTTCTATCGCTATGAAAAGACACCATAACCATGGCAACTCTTATAAAGGAAAACATTTAATTCAGGTGGCTTACAGTTTCAGAGGTTTAGTCCATTGTCATCATGGCAGGACATGGTGCTGTGCAGGCAGACATGATGGTGTGCAGGCCAACATGGTGCTGGAGAAGGAGCTGAGAGTTCTGCATCTTGATTTACTGGCAACAGGAAGTGGTCTGAGACACTGGGTGTAGCTTGAGCATATATGAGACCTCAAAGTCTGCCCTCACAGTGACACACTTCTTCCAACAAGGCCACACCTACTCCAACAAAGTCACACCTCCTAATAGTGCCACTCCCTTTGGGGGCCATTTTCTTTTAAACCACTGCATAGTCCTAAGCAATAACCGACTGTACCTTTAACAGCATAGACAGCTGTTATTTCTGTTACGCTGTTGCAATACCATAATGAATGTTTATGGGGCTGGGGAAATGATGCAGTTGGCCAACTGCTTGCTCTGTAAGCATGGAGGCCTGAGTTTGGATCCCAGCATCCACATAAAGACCTGGGTTCAGCCGCACTACCTACAATCCATAGCTGAGGAGGCAGAGACCATGAATCACCGGAGTGTTCTCATTGGTGAGTCTAGTCAAATCAGGGAGCTTCAGGGGCAGTGAGAGACCCCGCCTCAAAAACAAGGTGATAAGTGAATAAAAAAGACACCTGATGTCAACCTTCAGCCTTCACATGCACGTACTCATGTGCATTTGCACGCTCTGATACAAGTACATGTGCAACCACACACACGCATGTGCGCACACACATGCACGCACACACACATTATTCAGTAGGAGGTGTCTGTACTGGTTATGCATCTGGAGACTGGTTAACAAGTCTCCTCAAGCCTCACCACCTCAGCAAACAAGTATGTATTATCATGTGCTCCATGAGGGGAAGGGACCCAGGAGCACCTTGGCTGGGTGGTTTTGGCTCAGCATCTCTTGTAGTTTCGGTTAAGATGTCTGGTGCCTCTGCCTCCCAAGTGCTGAGATTAAAGGCATGAGCCACCATTGCCTGGCCCTTCTTTCCCATCACTTTCCTGGGCTGCCTCCAGAAGGTGCAGTCCAGATGTAGGTGGGTCTTCCACCTCAAATAATCTGGCCAAGGAAAACGCCTCCCGGGTGTGCCTAGCTGCTCAGATTTCAGTTAATTCCAGATGTGGCCAAGTTGACACTGAGATTAGTCATCACGAGGCCAGAGGACAACCTACCAAGTAGGCTAACCTGATTGGCCAGTGAGCCCAGGGAAGCTTCTTTCTCCACCTCCCTGGTGCTGGGATTGCAGGTGTGTGTCACCATATCCAGACTTAAATGTGTCCTGTGGGGACCAAACTCAGAATTTCATGCCTTGGCAACAGAACCATCTTCCTACCCCATCTTTTTTCCCCTAGTAATTAAAAGAAACAGGACTGCGGAGGACACTGTCTTCCTTAAGTGTCTTGGATTTGATTTTCGTTTGCTGTCTTTTTGTAAAATACATGACCTAGAAGGGCTGAAAATTTTCAAAATCATTGTATTTAATGGTTTCCTGATTGGCATCTGTCAGGGTTCTCTAGAGGAACAGAATACACACGCGCGCGCGCGCACACACACATACATTCTTGTCTTCAGTAGATGCTAGAATCCCGAAGCAGTAGCCTCTGATGCCAGCAAGAGCGAGAGAAGCATTCAAGAGCAAGTGTCCTTCTTCCACGTCCTCTGTACAGGCCGCCAGCAGCAGGTGTGGCCCAGATTCCCGCCGCAAAGATCCCACTTCAGGTGACTTCATTAAGAACAAAAATCTGCCACAGGTGTGCCCGGCCATTTGGATTTTAGTTAATTACAGATGTTGTCAAGCTGATGACCAACAGAATAGGTCAAGTTGACAACCAAGCCATCACAGTTTTTCACACACCAATCTGGTATTGTTTGAGTGTGAACTGTCCCGCATAGACTCGCCTATTAAACACGTGGTCCTCAGTTGACGGCATGATTTTGGGAGATGTGGTCACTAGGGCCTGACCTTGAAGGGGACACCTGGCTTCTAGTCTCTGTCTTTCTCTCTGCTTCCTGTCCGCCATGATTGTGACCAGCCACCTGGTTCACATGCTTCCACTGCCACGACATTCTGCCTCACCGTGGGCTCAGGGTCAATCGAGTAAAAGGATTATGGGTGGGAATTCATGAAGTCATAAGGCATATGCCCCTCCCCTTTAAGCTGCATGTCGGGCATTTGCTCATAGCCACAAGACAACCGAAACACACTGGTGTTTGTTATCAGCACCAGGAAGAAGTCAGGTGGCAATGAAGCTCTCTGCTTCCCTGGAAGGAACACCTTTCTTTCTCTGTGGAGCTTGCCCAGGTTTCTTTGAGTCCTCAGCCACAGCCGTGATCCAGAGTCACACAACCATGTGATGACTGTACTTTGACATTTCTCTAAAGTGCTCCTCACAGTCCTCATTGCTCCTCCAGTTCCCACCCGTGCTCAGTGCTAAAAGTCATTTCCACATTCGGGTGGTTGTTACGGTCTCCACACCAGCTGCCAAGATCTTCACCACACTCCTTCCAGACAAATCCGTCCACTCCTCAGTTCCACTTGCTAGCAGGAAGTGTGGAGGGTTTGGCATTTACGTTTACACGGTGGACGTAGCAGTACTGGGGCTCAGGTGTGCACAGTGGGACGTAGCAGTACTGGGGCTCAGGTGTGCACAGTGGGACGTAGCGGTACTGGGGCTCAGGTGTGCACAGTGGGACGTAGCGATACTGGGGCTCAGGTGTGCACAGTGGGACGTAGCGGTACTGGGGCTCAGGTGTGCACAGTGGGACGTAGTGGTACTGGGGCTCAGGTGTGCACAGTGGGACGTAGTGGTACTGGGGCTCAGGTGTGCACAGTGGGATGTAGCGGTACTGGGGCTCAGATGTGGGAAGGCCTGACTTGGGAGCACCTTTTCCCCCTGACCCCAGGCCCTCTCTGGAGGAGAGACCATTTATTAGCTGTCTGGAATTGCTGAGGTCTCAGCAGGAGCACAGAGTCACAGTCTGGTGGCATCTTTCCTCTCACCTCAGTGGTTTTTGGGTGTGGAGGTCCTGGGTTTTTAAAGAACCCTCATTTTGCCAGTGAAGAAACCAAGGTTTCTCAAGGTTGCCCAGAGCTGAGCATTGTTAGGGTCAGAGACGACACGAGTCCTGTCTAACACCGCGTGCTGCCCTGCCGGGCTTCCACTCTGAATGCCTCACACAGGTGCCTGTTCAGAACGCCTGCCCCAGCTGTGGTACTAGTGTAGGAGGTGTTTGGGACCTTTAGGAGGTCGGCCCAGGACTTGGAGAGCTGCAACCCAGTCCTGGGCTGGCCCACGGTCTGCTCTCTAGTCTTCTTTCCTGTTTTGATGGGTTGAGACCATCCAAAACTGTGAGCCTAAAGGAAGCTTTCCTCCCTTGAATGTCCTTGGGTTTTGGTACAGGGTTGCATCTTACTTACTGAAGTCCTGAGGACAGAGTGGAATTAACTCCCTGACTTTGAGTGGTCTGCATTTAGGGTGTCTTGGAGGGGGGAGTACCATGGGGAATTTCTCTTGGGCAGATTTGTACTGACCAGACGAGGCAGTGTGGGGACCATGGAGCTCGCTCTGGTGGAAATGCCCCTGTTGTCCTCACACACAGACTCGGGGGTTCCAGCTCTAGTTCCGGGGGTTGCCTGAACCATGCTGGGTCCTGCTTCCAAACAAAGATGGGAGGATCTGGTGGAGATGTCACTGAAATGCTGAGGGAAGCCAGAGGAGAACCATGCTGAGTTCCTCAGAGGAAAGCTGTTGCAGAAGTCTGGCCTCTGGCACCAGCGTCTCTCAGGGTATGAAAGAAGCCCATTCTGAGTCCCTAATGCCCCTTTGGCTCCAGCCAGGGCCCACGCTTCATTAAACCCTGAGAACTGTGCCAGCGTGTCTGGGCTTTATGAGGTACATGAAAGGGGTCCCGGAAGCGACTCTTGGGTCTGCCCTGGCTCAGGTCCGTGTTTGCCCCCAGACCCGTGTGGTGAGACCACAACTCTGGTTCCCTCACCTTGCCGCAGGCCTGGCTTCTCTGGAGGGCCAGGGCATTGATCTCGCCCCCAGGTTTGGAATGAGGCTCAGCCTTATCCTCAGGCCTCTTGAGGCTCCACAGTCAGCCTCATACTTTCACAGGTTTATTCCTGGTGGTAACCAGCCTCACAAAGTAGGAAAGTATGAATTTGGGGCTTTGTGGTCAGTTTTATGTAACAGTGTTTCAATACATAAGATGTCAGCATTGAGCTTTCTATGCTTTCCAAATGGTGTCTGTAGTTTGATTTTTAATGTGCTCCTGACAAAGGCTGTCTGCCAGCTCTGGCCCGATCTGTTACGAGGCGCTCCTGTACCTGGAAAGGGTCCCTTGAGAAAGCACTTCATGTCATTTATCCAGCACTGGCTGTGTTGGCTCTTGGCTTGGGCAGTCAACTTTCCACCGGCCCCACCACACCGTAGAGCACATCCTCCCGGAGAGGGCGTGGCGAGGGAGGCAGGTTGCAGGAGCCATGGCTGGAAAACCCGTATTATTAGTGGGTCCTGGGTGAGGCTGGGATGGTAGTACAGTAGCTTCGTTTCAGCCTCCATGGTGGGCCGCAAGTCTGTGGTCTAGAAGGCAAGCTGCTCCTATTTGGCTGAGCCTGTATCTTGAGCATCTCCCGATGGAGAACACTCCATCTGGTGTGTGTGTGCATTTAGAGTTTGGGTCTGGAGGGACCGTGTTTGATGAGATGCAACATTTGGGGGCTTAGCTTGAAAACTGTCAAAAATACGCCAGAGAGGAGCTCTGAGCCGGGAAGCACCATGTGCTGCTACCACCCACTTCCCATGTTGCTTTTCCTGCGGTTTAAGCCCTAAGTCAGGAAGGCCGGCATCACAGCAGTGAGGAGCATGGGGCACCACCGTCGAGTGGGACACGGACATGTTGCTAAGTCAGCATCAAGGATCACAAATGGAGTTTAGGTTAGGGGCCATGCCTCAGTTTCCCATTCTGTACCTTAGGTCACCTCCCTGGCATCTTCACTCTGAAAGAACAGCTCGGTCAATCCAGTGCCCTTCCCTTACGCATCCTGTAGTGACCCCTGGCAGATGATAAAGGAACCAGGCTACTCGCTACACAGTGGGCATTGATTAGTAGTTAGATTTAGATATCTTTTTCTCCCTCCCAGACAATTAACATAGGTTCACCAGATACGTTGCTTATTGAAATGACCAGATACCTGGCAAGAAGCCACTTAAGGGGGAAGGTTGTTGTGGTTCATGGTTTGAGGGGGTGCACGCTGTAATATGGAGGAGGGCACCATGGCGGGAATGGCTTACAGTTGTGGCAGTGGGAGTGGGAGGCTAATTCATCCCGGTAGACCAGAAAGCGGAGGGCAAACACGAAGCAGGGCAGATGGAAACCCCAAGGCTCTCTCCCAGCAACTGACTTCAGTGAGGCTCCGCCTTCTAATAATTCTACCACTTTCCCAAACAGTGCCACCAGCTGGCAAACGAATAATCAAAACTGGCAGATACTTCACATTCAACAACAACATAAGGGTAATTCTGCAGCTATGACTTTGACTGTATTTTGGATAAAAGCACTGCACACTATCCACGGCTCTGTAAGCCTCTGAGCCCTTTGACAATCTCCCTACCTCAGTGATGTCTACCTTGCCATAGACTCCCACCCAGAACTCTAATAATATCATATGGCCCCTTAGGACAATATAATCAAGTGCTAGATGGTTATTTTAAATATTCGTAGATATGGCAATGACTCCTAGAGGTTCAAGCATAAGGCTCGTTGTATTTTGAATATGAAATGTCTCACAGGTCCATATGTTTGAACATCCCTGGCAGTGCCACCATTTTTAGAGTTGTGGAACCTTTAGAGTATGGAGGTTCACTGGAGGAAATGGGTCTCCAGGGGTGGGCCGTAAGGTTCTGCAGTCCAGTCCTTTTTCCACCTGCTCTTTGCTTCCTGATTTCAGGTACAATACCAGATGCCGTGTGTGGCTTCTGCTGTGTCTTTATCACTAAGATTGAGTGTGGTCACTGAAACCGTGAGCCGAAGTAGGCCCTTCCTCCTTTGAAGTTGCTTCTTTTCAGGTACTGGTCACAGTAAATGACTAAGATGGTGCTCAGAGGATAGATACACTGTAGAGGGAGATGGGCACCCAGAGATACACTGTAGAGGGAGATGGGCACCCAGAGATACACTGTAGAGGGAGATGGGCACCCAGAGATACACTGTAGTGGGAGATGGGCACCCAGAGATACACTGTAGTGGGAGATGGGCACCCAGAGATACACTGTAGAGGGAGATGGGCACCCAGAGATACACTGTAGAGAGAGATGGGTGCCCAGAGATACACTGTAGAGGGAGATGGGTGCCCAGAGATACACTGTAGAGGGAGATGGGTGCCCAGAGATACACTGTAGAGAGAGATGGGTGCCCAGAGATACACTGTAGAGGGAGATGGGCGCCCAGAGATACACTGTAGAGGGAGATGGGTGCCCAGAGATACACTGTAGAGGGAGATGGGCACCCAGAGATACACTGTAGAGAGAGATGGGCACCCAGAGATACACTGTAGAGGGAGATGGGCACCCAGAGATACACTGTAGAGAGAGATGGGTGCCCAGAGATACACTGTAGAGGGAGATGGGCACCCAGAGATACACTGTAGAGAGAGATGGGTGCCCAGAGATACACTGTAGTGGGAGATGGGCACCCAGAGATACACTGTAGAGAGAGATGGGTGCCCAGAGATACACTGTAGAGGGAGATGGGTGCCCAGAGATACTATGTAGAGCAAGATAATGTTGCTTGTGGATTTGCCTGCTTATCCTCTTTAAATTATCTCTCTAAATGTTATATTTATGCTGGACATGGTAGCTTTTAGTCCTAGCACTCAGGAGGCAGAGGCAAGTGGATCTCTGACTTCAAGGCCAGCCTGGTCTACAAGAGTGAGTTCCAGGACAGCCAGGGTTACATAGGGAGAGCCTATCTCAAAAACTTTTATATTTATCATTTCTTTGCCATTCTTTTTGACCTTATTAAAATCAGGATCAGTGCTGAGAATTCTAATGATTTGTTTGTTTGTTTTCTCAATACAGGATCTCGAGTTGCTTTGGCTGGCTTTTGACATAGCTGAGGATGACCTAAAACTGTTGCTACTCCTGCCTCCACCTCCCGAGTGCTGGGATTAGAGGCATATGATAACTCTACCAGCATCTAACTTTAATTCTATCTATTTTTGGTTGCTGGAATCGAACCCAGGGTGTGCCAAGCATGTGCTCCACAGCTGAGCCCCACTCTCAGCTTCCCAAGGGTCATTTATCCTCAAGACAGTGCACAAACATGTTCTCCCCACTTTTCTCTTCAAGAGGTTGTCTGCTAATGTTGCATGTGTTCATCAGACAACACCAAGTTGGACTGGAAATTTGTGCACACCCACATGGAGCATGCTTAGCTTCCTAAACTCCCAGCATGCACTGCCAAGCTGGGGCACTGGGCCGTGCACTCGTTCACTTGGCAGGGCTTCTTTCTACAGGTGCAGCCCCGTTGTTCTAAGACAGCATCTCTCTTGTTTCTGATCTGTGAAATGACCTCATCACTTTCAGGGTTGTGTTGGTTCCAAGTTAGAACCAAATTTATATGGATTTCCTTTCAAAATATAAGTGAATGGAAGCCAGAGGGAACGGCAGTCATCCTAGCACTTGGCAGGAGAGTTGCCAAGAGTACAAGGCCAGCCTGAGCTACACAGTGAGCTCTAGGCCAGCATGGGCTTCAGTGTGAGACTGTCTCAAAACAAAACAAAAACCATGGATGAACCTAGTAGAAACAGCATCGAGGTGTGGCAGAGAGGAAGAAAGGGTACCCAAACTGAGGCTGATGCTAATCCAAAAGCATCTGCTCAGCAATGGACTTGCACCATGGAGCCATTTGATTGGTGGTTTAAAAGGCAGACGTTCACAGCGACCCTCAGAAGCTACAGGGTAAACACCACTCCCTACATTATTGCTTGTTCCCTATTCTATGGCTCTGTGTGCCGTACAGATAGACACTAGGTTGACAAGCATCTAACATATGAAAATTAGGGACAACGGGTTTGGAGAGGCAGAGGTACATGATGAACAGCCACTGGCTGATACAGCTCAACTCTTTCTATTTTGTTTCTAGGAAACATGTCTCAGACCCTCTTGGGAAACAGCTTTTAGCAACGTGCTGGGCAAGAATATCTAGTGGTCATGTCAGGACAGAACTATCTCTCACTGTAAGTCCATTGGTGATGGGTTTTTGAATTACTGTTTTCTCTAAGTGATAGCTACCAGACAATAACCAAACATTTCTTTCTTTTTCAGTCTGTATTTTCTGCCAATTTCTGATTAAACTGGGTATCAGTATCAGTCTCAGATACAAATGATGTCCCAGCTAGTTTTATGTCAACTTGACACAAGCTAGAGTCACTGGAGAGGGGGCAGCCTCAATTGAGAAAATGCCCTCATAAGATCTGACTGTAGGCAAGCCTGGGAAACATTTTCTTAACTAGTGATTGATACAGGAGCCCCCCCCCCCATTGTGGGTGGTGCCATCCCTGTGCTGGTCCTGGGTTCTATGAGAAAGCAGGCTGAGCAAGCCATGGGGAACAAGCCAGTAAGCAGCAACTCTTCATGGCTTCTGCATCAGCTCCTGCCTCCGGGGTCCTTCCTTGTGTGAGTTCCTGTCCTGACATCCTTCAGTGATGAACTGTGATGTGGAAGTAGAAGCTGAATAAAGCTTTTCTTCTCCAAGTTGCTTTGGTCATAGTGTTTCATAATAGTAGTAGAAACCCAAACTAAGACAAATGATAAATATAAACAAACATTTGATAATTTATTTGTTTATGGATAAAGGTGAATGTTTAACTACAAGTATATAAAACCTGAAAGCTGGGCTATGGAGCTCACTGCTCTCTCTTTCCCTCCCTCCTTCCTTTCCTTTCACTTTTCTCCCTCCCTCCTTCCCTTCCTTCTTCCTCTTTTAATATATATTTTTTCTCTTTTTGAGGATCTTGGAATATAGCCTAAGTTGTCCTTGAGTTCACTGGGTAATCTAGGTGTTGTAGGAGGCCACTTGTTCATCTCCTGGCCGCCCAGACTCCTGAAATAATCACACAGAAACTATATTATTTAAATCACTGCTTGGCAAATCACTTAAGCATATTGTTAGCTAGCTCTTACATGTAGAATTAACCCATTTCTATTACTTTATATTTTACCACAAAGCTCATGGCCTACTGGCAAGGTTCCACCTGGCAGCTCGCAATTTTCCCCTCTGGAGACTACATAGCATCTCACAACTCTGCCTCCTTTCTCCCAGCATTCAGTTTAGTTTTCTTCACCTACCTCTATTCTGCCCTGCACAGGCCCAAGACAGTTTTCTTTATTAACCAATGGTATTCACAGCATACAGAGGGGAACCCCACATCACCCAGGCCAGTCCTCTGTCTCAGCTTTCTAAGTGCTGGGATAACAGTACCAATACACCGAGTTGTTCTTCTCCTGGGTATTGTAGTATGTGTTCTTGGTGCTCTAGCGTTTTGATACACAGTACTTTTCTGAACTATTAGAGAACCCCTCTTTACTATAGTGCTGTTTTATAATGAAAAAACTGAAATCCAAATCAATTGTGTCTCAGGATTGAGAACAATGGTTCACTCTTTCAATCAAAATGAAGACACCCTGTGCATGGTTTACCAGACTGGACAGACCATTGTGTGTGAAGCGCAGTAGAAACGGGACTGTGGCACAGAAGCTCTGTTGGAGCGGTTCTCACTGTCTGCGAAACTGTCTTCAGTCTCACGGGGTCAGAACTCAATGGGATTGCGCTCTAGATGCAATCAAGAAGACAGAACACACCAGACATAGTAAGAATTACCTACAAACTGCATAAAATAGATCCACATTTTTTTTAAAAAGAAACATATAAAAGTATCTTCAACATTAATTATTATGTAAGATCCCAGGAGTGATGATGGTGCACACCTATAATCCTAATACATGAGGGGTAGAGGGAGAATTGTGATATTTTATTATTTTTTGTGATTAAAAAAACCGTATTTTTATTTTATGTATGTGAGTGTTTTGCTTGTTTGTATGTCTGTATACTACATGCATGTCTGGTGCCCAAGGAGGCCAAAAGAAGGCATCATCCCCTGGAGCTGGAGTTAGAGGCAGTTATGAGAGACTGTATGGATGGTGGAGACTGAGCTTTAGTCCTCTACAGGAGCAGCCACGGCTCTTAACCCTTCAGTGATCCCTCAGCCCTGAGGACTGTGAATCGAGACAACCCGGGTTATAGACTCAGGTACCCACCAAGTTATTAACTCCATGTGATGTATTTGCGAATGGAGGGACCCCAGGATGACACGTGCTGTTGTTTCATAACTTTCTCCTCGTGGGTACCCCAAACTCTTTACAATTTCAAGGGACTTTTACTGGCAGTTGTACAACTGTGTAAAATCTGTGTATGCTTTTAAAGTGAAGGGCTAAGGAGATGCTCGGTGGTTAAGAACACTTCTGTGCAACCCTGGGTACTTGAGCTTGAAACCCAGCACCTGTGTGACAGCCTGATCCCATGTGTGCATGTAAGCCCAGTGTTGTGGGGTGGAGACAGGTTTATGGGACTTGGTGACCTCCACTCTAGCCAAAACAGTGAGGTCCAGGTTTAGGGAAAGACCCTGCCTCAAAGGAATATGGTGGAGAGTAGAGGAGGACACCCAACACCCTTCCGTGACCCCCCATATGTAACATGCATGTAGACATGCATGGGTGTGCCCCTCCCTGTGTAACATGCATGCAACATGCAACATACATGCAACATGTATGTAGACACACATGGGTGTGTGCCTCCTCCCCGTGTAACATGCGTGTAGCATGTAACATACAAATAACATGTTTGCAGACATGCATGGGTGTGTGCCTCCTCCCCATGTAACACACAAGTAACATGTATGCAGACATGCATGGGTGTGTGCCTCCTCCCCATGTAACACACAAGTAACATGTATGTAGACATGCATGGGTGTGTGCCTCCTCCCCATGCACATGTATCTATACCCAGACAGTAAAGAAAAGTAAAATGATGTGTCTTGCCTTCTACAAAATAACATTTAAAAACTAAGTATTTATCCCTTCTTAAAATTTGAGACCAGGCCCCATGTAGCCCAGGTGGCCTTGAACCTACTATGTAACTTTAAGAACATACTCTGTAACCTACCATGTAACTATGTAACCACTGACTTCAAACTCCTGATCTCACTGCCTCCACCTCTCGGAGATGGGGCTAGAGGCATGGGCCACCATGGCTGGATTATGTGGTGCTGTGGCTCAAACTCAGGGCTTCGTGCATGTTAGGCAAGCACCCCACCATCTGAGCATCCCCATCCCCCTCAGCCCATGTACCAATTCTTGCTCAACTTCTTACCGTTTGCCTTGCATTTTCATTGTCCTGTTATTGGTTTTGAACATGAATTTATTTTTAGGAGTATGATTTGTTTTGTACTTTGTTGGGAGCTATTGGGGGCTGTGGACCCCCAGACCTTGAATTCTCTGTGAGTGGCTTGTTTTTCCTGTGTTTGCAGCTGCTCTGAGCAAAACAACTTGTTTTCCTTTGCTCTGAGCAGGCTGCAGCTGCTCTGAGCACGAGACCCCTGATGGCAGGGGAGTGGGTTCTGATGAGCCTGCAGCTGAAAGAGCCCACGAGCTGGGGCATGGCCAGAGCCCTAGATAAGTTGCCCCTGAACACAAATAAAGTGGACATTCTTGTCTCAAGGATGACCTATGTCCGTGTCTCTCTCTGTCTGTCTGTGTCCGTGTGTTTTTAAGTCTCCAGGCTTGTTCCTGAGGCTCGCATACCGTCTTTTAGTGTAGTACCATATAGCATGCAGTACAGGACCATTTTGGGTTTTTACAGTACTTCTTTAGAATGCCAGTGCAATGTTTATATTTATGGAAATGTATTTTTCTGGAGATGATAACTCAGAACTGTCCTTTTGCTGTGCTACACCAATTTCACTAACTCCTTTTCTGGAGTGTTGAGGGTTGAACCCCAGGTTCTATCCTAAGCAATGGCTTTGCCCCCGAGTGATGGCCCCATCTTCGTTGACAATTTCTTTTAAAGATTTATTTTTATTATTTTTAACTATGTGTAGGTGTGTGTGTGTATGTGTAGGTGTGTTGTGTGTGTGTGCCTGCACTTATGCACATGCATGTGAATCTAGGTGTCTGAGGAGGCCAGAGTTTTGGGACCCCCCCCCCCCCCGGAGCTGACTTACAGACAGATGGTTATGAACCACCTGATGTGGGTGCCTGGAACTGACCTGGTTCCTTCTAACAGCTGAGCCACCTCTCCTGCTCCATCACTGATCATATTTATGAAACAATACAACAGAAGACCCCTAGTGTTAAGTGAATTAAGGACAAATTGGATATTTTCATTATGTCTCTATAATATGATATAGGTTTTTGCTTATAAAGATGATTATTTTAATTTTTAAAATGACTTTGAGCAAAAATATAAATAAATAAATAAAATAAAAAAATGGCTTTGAGCTCCAAAATCATTTCATGTATCTCTTTATCCAAGTACTCAAAAGTCAAAAGTGTGAAGAGTGCCTGCCAGTAGGATGTGATGGCAGAGTTTGGTGACCGTGATGCTGGAGAGATGGAAATGGGGCACAAGCTTTGATTCCACCAGTGCAGCTGCTGCCTCCTAAAAATCAGTAGTGTCTCATGATGTCATTAACCTTCGGCCCAATTCTGATGGATTGCAAAGTTAATTTAGATTTTAATCAGTATTATCTGCAAGTAGCTAAAAAGTTAAAATTAAATGGCTCATCTGCAATTTCCTGTTTTCATCTTTCCCCATCTCTGTTCTCAGAACAGGGATTCTGGACTCTCAGATATGTTTTTCAGGAGTGACCTTGTATATCAACCTTTTAATTGATTATTTTAGTTATAATTTATTGACTTCTCTCTACATCTCAGTTTTCAAACCTTCAGTCTTTCCATTGTTTTTGCTTTCCCACCAAGGTAATTTGTTGTTTGAATTGAAATGTCCTCACAGGCTCGTGCGTGTGTGTGTGTGTGTGTGAACACTTGCTGTCCAGCTAGAGGTGCTGTCTTGGAAGGTTGTGCAACCCTTAGGAGGTGGAGCTTTGCTGAAGGAGCAGGTCACTGGAGGTGAACCTTGAGGTTTCATAGCCTGGTTCCACTTCTCTCTGCTCCTGGCTCCCTGACTGCCAATACAGTGTGACCATCTGCTTTATACTTATGGCTTTGCCACAAGGATGGACATGCGCCAACACAATCCCTTTCTTCTTCAGTGGCCTTTGCCAGGCATTTTCTCACAGCAGTGAGCAGAGTGACCCACAGGGGTAGGCTATGGAGGTTTCCCTGTTGGGCATTTTCTTCTCCCTGGAAGAGATGTTACCCCAGAGATCATTTCTTCATCCGTCTAATTTCCTAAGATCCCATGATGAGGTCTTCTCATACGGTCTTGAAGCTTTCTATGAACTCACGTGTACATTTGCCTGCTCCGGGAACCTGACAGGCACTTCCCCGGGTTCCAGCTCTCACTTCCACTTCAGGGAGGGGCTAGGTCTGAAGGCAGCAGTTCCTGTCCACCAGACAGAGAGCCCCTCCCTTCCTCTGTAGGCCACGGGAGCTTACTAGTTCAGTTTTTCTCGGAGACCCTGTGCTGGGTGCAGAACAAAGATCTCAGAGAGACATTCAGGAAGGCCTTTGGTATCACAGGTGCCTTGAAGTCTGCGATTTCAAAGGTTTGCTTCTCAAAGCCATAGCTCCCCTTGGCTTTCTATGGTGACAGTTCTGAATTTGTCCTTCCACCTCTAAGTTAAATTACTTACAGCTTTTCCTGTCCTGTCAGGTGATTAGGAGAGTCATGGCTATGGAATTTATGTTACTTTCAGAAACTTTGTATTTTTTCTACTCCCCATTTAAAAACATTTATTTAAAAATTATTTATGTGTATATGTGTATTTCTGTCTGTATGTACATATTTGTGCACATGCCCATAGAAGCCAGAAGAGGGCATCAGATCTCCTGGAGTTGGAGTTACAGGAAGCTGTGAACTACCTGATGTGGGTTCTGGGAACTAAGCTTGGGTCCTTTGCAAGAGTAGAAAATGTTCCTACCCCCGGGCCACCTCTCTAGTCCTATTTTCTATTGTTTTTATTTTGAGAAGGGATTGGAAATACTTTTGCTGTTAATACTTGGGACTAGATCTCTCTCTGCCCCGCTCTGTGAGCAAGTGGTGTGTGTGTGTGTGTGTGTGTAATACACACGTGAGTTCAGATGGATGTACCTGTGCATGCCTGCAGAGGACAGAAGAGGAATCTGGTATCTCGTTCTATCAGAAGGCCTTACTCTATTAGCAGGGCCTCTCACTGAAACCTGAGCTGTGCTGGTGGCCAGGAAGCCCTAGTGACCCTCCTGTCTGCAGCTCACAGTGCTGGGTTACAGGCCTGTGTGCAACCACGCTCACCTTTTTATGTGGGTGACTCAGATCCCCAAGCTTTTCCATGGAGGGTTCTTACTCTTCTTTTTGTGCTCGTATGAGTGTTGGGGTGTTCGCCCTGGGGGTTCACATAATTCTTCCCCCCCTCCACCAGGGCTCTTTGTAGGAAAGAATAGAGGGCAGATTGGGTTCATTTAAGGTCACGCCGTTCATGGACAAGTTCAGCGTCAGGGTCAGAGCGGGCATAGGTCAGGGAATTCCAGAGGTCTGGGGAGCAGGAGCCTGAGCGCACTGCTCGGAGGGTTTCATCCTGTCCTTCCAGTTCATTGGTCTCTTTAACCAAAGTCTCTCCAGAAAGTCGGATTGTCCAAGCTGGGATCATGTGTCCTTTGCCTGAGCAGTTCTGCGCCAAAAGAAAGGGAAAGGAGTAAGAGTGTCTACAGAGAACAAAGCAAATTTAAAAAAAAACTGTCTGTTCAGGTGATAATTTTATAACCCTGGAGAAGGGAATGGATGGCTGGCTTTGCCTTTTTTTCAGAGAGAGATTTTAAGCAAAAATTCCCCCTGGGCTGTGCCAGGGCCTCTGGCAGGCCACTTTTTATGACAACGTGTCTGGCTGGTACAGGCTGTCCACATTAGGGCAAAAACACTCGCCACCGAGCTCTTGCCTGAATCCTCCTCAGAACTATCCTGAAATGCTTTTTTTGGGATGTTTTGGGCCAGAATTAAGAAATCTCTCTAGGAAGAAAATGCTCTCCCAACCCCTGCCTGGTCTTTTTCTACTCAAGTTTGAAGAATTTCTTTCTAAGAGAAATACCTGGAATAAGTGTTCCTTTTTGTCCCCAGTGGGGAAACGTTTAGTTTTGTAGTGTCGGTTCCTGTGAGGACACGGGGCTGGTCCTGCATCTCGTATTTGCAGGGTGGTCAGAGTGATTTATGCCTGTAGCTTTGGAGGTCAGCGCTGAAGCATTTGAGAGTGAGAGAACAATCCAAGTATGTTTTCCTAAGTCCTTCCCTGTGCAGATCGAGTTGTAATCTTCCCAGCCAAGCACCCATCTGAGCATCCATATTTCAGTCTCAGGGGCAGACCGGCCTCAACAGTTTGCATATTGTCAGGGTAATTAAATCAAGACTTTGGCACGGCACAAAGAGATTTCCCAGAAATCTTGGGCCCCAAAGAGAACTCTTGTCAAACAGAATCAGTTCAGCTTGCTCTAGAAAAGGAAAATTACAGGAATACTTAGAAGCAGGATCAGCACAAATCTGATGTTTTCCTAGAGCGATCGGGTCTCCGGCTCTGCCAGCAGACTGCTTTGTAGAAACAACACGGAGTTAGCGTGAAGTTTTGATGTTCAGGCAAAATGACCCCCAGAGACATTGCTCTCTCCTGCAAGTTCTTTCAGGGGCCATTTCTGCAGATAGGCCAGCCATGTAATATGAATATAAAAGGAGCCAGGTGTGTACCAGGTGAGTACCGGGTGTGTAGCAGGTGTGTACCAGATGTGTGCAAGGTGCGCACCAGGTGTGCACTGGGCCCTTTTCTAAATCTCACCAATTAAGTGAATGTTTCCACTCTCTGCAACATGAACATAAGCTTCATCTTTGAGGTTCTGCTGAGGTCAAGGCCTGGAGATTGTAGCCCCATACAGACCATAATGGTTTGCAAAAGTCTTGGTGTTTAGCGGGCTATCGTGAGATGCCCTGAGCTGAGGTGGTTGTGGTCCCAGTTGTTTGCCCACAACTCATCCCGGAAGGAAGGTGAGGAGCAAGAGCTCTAAAAGGACTTTAGTTTGGAGTTCTCCCCATCTGAGAGTGGGGCCCTGGGACCCTACTCCTGAGAAGACGTCGCTGCTTGAAACACAATGGCTGAAGGCAGTGGACTGCACTCGGCCGCAAGCAGCCGAAGCGGGTTGTTTGGCAGGGGAGATGGTCCAGTCAGCAAAGTCTTAATTACAACCAAGGCAGGAAGTGATTTTTGTTGCCGTTCTCGCTGGCTTTAAAAGCTGTGGGCACTGCAGGGTAGAGGCCCCTGTTGTTCCATCTCTAAGGTGGGGCCCCCCACAGTGGGGGTAATTAGCGGCGCTGCAACCCTAGACGGCCGGCCCGAGGAGCCAACAGGACTCTGAGATTGGTCCAGTGAGAGGGCTCAGGAGTGCAGTGTCACCATCCCTGAGTTCTACACGGGTCCGCGACATCCGGGCCCCAGCACCGTCATGCTCCAACATGCTGCTCTTCGCGGCTCAGTGCCGACGACATTTCTTGAGCATCTCCAATTTTTTAATTAGCCCCACGGTTTATATCAGTGCTTCTCGACTGTGTAATAATGGATTCCTTGTGAAACATCTCAGGCAGGCCATTAATTGCTTTAAAGTACAATTTAACGCACTGCTTCAAGGCAGGAAGTGAGTAAGATCATAAAGACCTTTATTGCTGAAAACCACACTTAATATTTTTATGGCCCAGTTGGCCTGACAAAGTATTCTCTGTGAGTCATCCCTTCAAAGCGAGGCCCTGGAATTATGGACGACATAACAGAGGCCCATGCCCATTGCAGAAAGGCTCACGAACTCGAACTGCTCCAGCAAGACCTCGCTAGTACGATGAGATGCGTAACAGAGAGGCTACAAAACGCTCTCGGAAGACATGAGGCCAGGTTTATTTACTGTGAGTCCTTCAGTCACATACACGCACATTGTGCATACACATACGTGTTCGTGTGGGTGCATACGGGGGAGGCCGGGTCTGTCTTGAATGTTCCTCCTCAGGAACTACCCAGTTTGGTTTTTTGAGGCAGGAGTCTCCTCCAGGGGCCTGGGGTTCACTTCCTGTCTTTGCCTCCCCAGCACGAGTTATGCACCTAGTTTTATACATGGGTGCTGGAGACGGAGCAGAAGCTTTCATGGCGCATGGTAAGCGCTTTCCTGGCAGAAATATCGGCCCACTGATTGTATTTCTGATGGCTTAGCTTCTGTGCGTTGTATTAGCAAAGCGGATGATCTGGAAGGTCTGGCTCCTTATAGCTCCCGGGTGCGGACATCTCATGGTTTGCACAGACATCACTGTCAGTGTCTCAGCTGGGTCGTGTGCAGTGAAGCCCCGGCTATTTCACCTACATGTCCTCACCTGTTATTTGAAAGCTGTTTCCTCTTTTCTTTAGATTTCAAAGGAACCAGATTCCTACATGATTGAAGTTATTCACTGAGGGGCTGTAGGTTGGCCAGAGGTTTAGGGTACTTGGTGTTCTTTCAGAAGATCTGAGTTCAGTTCCCGGCACCTATAGAAGAAGGTGGCTCACAGTTGCCTCAAACGGTTACCCTCTTCAGGTGTCTGTAGATTCCCATATGCCGTTGGGCACACCCACACACACAGACACATAAACGAAAGCAAACCGAACTTAAAATAGCTCTTTACTGAGCATGTTCTGCACCTCAGACACCGCTTAGACTCGGGTGGCTAGGTGGGGACAACGAGAGGCCTGACCCAGCACGAATATAATGGTGCAGGCTGCCTTCATGTTTCACATTCACAGGTGAGCAGACCCGCCAACCTTCTGTTGCTCCTCTAGAACCTTCCAAGCTTTCCAAAGCAAGCCCGTTATTAAAGCAACGTGGTGGCCATCTGGTTTTCTTCTACTGTCTACCTTCCTTACATGTGCGTGCCGTTCTGAAGGTGTACACAGCTTCTTGTTTTCCTTCATATTTCCTGAGAGGGAAAAAGTGAAAGGCCCCAAACCATCTCAAACGCGCACACTCACAGATGCCTGGAATGGAATTGCCCGTCTTATCTCTCAGATAAGAGTAGCTTTGAGACGTGAGACATGAGACATGTCTTAGTATCTCAGGCTGGCTTCGTTCTGGGATTACAGGTATGTGCCACCATGACTGATGGAGAAAACATTTGACGACAAATGCTGTACCGAGTTTGAGCTGGGTTTGTGCACTCATGCAATAAGCATTTAAGAGTGTGCATACACCTGCAGACATGTTAACTCCACACAAAAGCCCAAGCGGAGGGGCTCACCCGTATTCCCGATAGCTGGTGTTAAAGGCCTTGGTAGCTAGGTATGGATGCCATGGTCTCGTGACCAAGGGAGACTTTCAGGAACAACCGTGCTTGTCGCTAGGACCAAACCCTGACAAGAAGCAATGGAGGGGAGGAAGGGTTTCTTCCAGCTTCTGGTTTAAGGAAGGATGCCTTTCATCATGGTGGGTGTCTTAGCTTCCTTCTGTTGCTGTGATAAACACCAAGACCAAAGCAACTTGGGGAGGAAGGGTTATCTGCTGTACACATTCCAACCACAAGTCATCACTGAGGAATGCTGGGCAGGAACTCAAGCAAGGCAGGAACCCGGAGACAGGAACTGGAGACAGGAACTGGAACAGGAACCTGGAGACAGGAACTGGAACAGAGACTACAGGGGAACATCATTTACTGACTTGCTCCCTATTGTTTGTTCACCTATGTTTCTTACACACCCAAGGGTCACGTGCCCAGGAGCAGTGCTACTCAAAGGGAGCTGGGCCCTCACACAGCAATCCTTAAACAGGAAATTCCCTCACGAAGTTGCCTATAGTCCAATCTGATGGAGGCATTTTCTCGATTGAGGGTCCCTCTTCCCAGATGACCCTAGCTTGTGTCTAGTTGACTAAAAACTGGCCAGCACCGTGGATAAGACATGGTGTCAGGATGGAGCAGCTGGTCACGGTCAGGAAGCAGAGAGCAGTCGGGAAGTGGGGCCAAGCCATAAAACTTCAGGGTTCAGCCCCCCGCCCCCCAGAGGCTCACTTCCTCAGCAAGGCTCCACCTCCTAAAGGATCCACACCTTCCCAAACAGCACTATAGGCTGGAGACCAAGTTCAAACACACGAGCCCGTGGGGACATTTCACACTCAAACTGCACAAGCAGTGGCTTAGTGACGAACACCAACAGAGTTCACCAGTACTGCCCAGTGCGTCCACTGGGGGCTTCAATGTCCTCATGCGCTCAGCGCCAGGCTGACTTGTGTGGAATTTTCTCCCAGCACTGTGCAGGGCACAGATGAATGATCCGCTGTAGTTCTTCTTGTAGGCTCCTCTCACTCGGTACCCACTTGAGGGTCCTTACCATCCAGCCACAAAAGCTTGTCTGTGTGCCCCTGAGCACAGCCAGCAATGGCGTGTCTGTTATCTGCAGAATATTTGGGTGTGGGTTTGGCGGTCAGACTCCCCTGAATTCAAAGGCTCCTGAGAACTGGGACTTGACCGCAGGTTATTAAAAACACACACATGCCGCACACCCCCTGTAGCACATATACACACTCACTCCTTTGGCTAGAATAATGAAAAGATATTGTAAATAAGTCAGTGTTGACAGTGATTGCCCGTAGGGGTGGGAGGATGGCAAGTCACATCTGGGCACTGCCCCAATTTCTCCCCAGGTCATGTAGACAGGAATTTCCCAAGAAACCTCTCCCACTCGTTTGAACCTCTGATGGCCTCTTTCAGGAGTCCCGTGTATTTGAATTCAGCTCTGGTAGGTGACCCCCACACTCCCAGTAGTGTGTCAGGAGAGTCTTTCTTCTGCCTGGACTGGGGCTGCTGGGGAGGGTGGCTGATTGCCACTGCAGCCTGTCATCCCTGAACTCGGTATAGGACCAGACATGTTTGGTCTGCCTCTCTGCCTCTGCCCCAGTGGCAGCTGCTCACAGAGCTGGTGGGCTGGTCACAGCGAGAGTCCTGATCGCAAGTCCTCGCTTGACTGCAGGCCAAGTGTTCCAGACAGCAGGCCTTTCACAGCTGGGGAAACCCCAGCCTGACCTGTTGGGCATGCCACACGGCCACATGTGGCCACCCTCGTGTCAACAGAACTGATAACCAAATGGGGCTGCTTGGCTGGCTCTCCCCAGCGGCCTTGCCAGCCCGCTACCCTCCAAGTTCCAGTTAATAGGCAATGGTGCTCTAACCAGAAGGCAGGAGTTGAGGGTTTGTTTACCACATAGTTAAGGAGCAAATACAACTTAATCACAAGGAAAACAGCTTTTATGAGAACCATGGTGAGCCGGCAGCCTTATTAAAGTGTTCAGAAGGCTGGAACCTAGGCTTCCCTCCGATCTTGAACCTGCCGTAGGAGAGGCGGGCAGGGACAGGTGGAGTTGGCCTGCGGTTTTGATTGTTTTGTTTGTTTGTTTATTTGTATCTGCCAGGGTAAGTGGACGTCTGCCAAAGTCCCATTGTGCTCACGTGATCCTGCTGGGTCGGACTGCGGGTGAGCACATAGAGAAACACATGATGAGAGAGGACTTTCCCGCGCTCTAGGAGCACCTGGTGTCTACCCGTGAAAGACCCCTGTGCACACCCTTCAGAAAGGACAAAGCCAAGGACATGCATGAACTTTGGCAACTTTGGGAGGCAGCACAGGTTAAGTGTAAAGTAGCTCTTGAGTCCTGGTGAGATTATGGCTGAGAGGAGACCATATCTGAGCTGAAGCCCAGTGATGTCTCATACAGCAAAAATTCAGTAGAAGAATGTGTTGGTACGCACAGGTAATCCCAGCATTCAGGAGGCTGAGGTGGGAGAATCAAGGGTTCAAGGTCACCTTTGTCTTAAAATAAAACCAAACAACTAAAAAAAAAGCAACAACAACAACAACAAAACCCCAAGAAGGATTCCCCAGGGTTGGGCAGTGACTCCTCAGAGACCTAGTTTACCAAGAGGCTTTTGGGCTGAAAATTGTGAGTGGGCATTGTACTGGGAATATTTGATTTTTTAAAAGGTAGGTATATATTTTATTCAACACATTTTAAGATGTTGGATATTTATAAATAGAAATCAAGCCCATCCCTTAGATTTAGAACTGAATCCATGAAAATGTAATATAAATGCTCAGAAGGGAACAGGAAGGGGAGAGCTTGGCAACACTGTGGCTGTCCCGGCATCCTTGGCAACACTGTGGCTGTCCTAGCATCCTTGGCAACACTGTGGCTGTCCCAGCATCCTTGGCAACACTGTGGCTGTCCTGGCATCCCCGGCAACACTGTGGCTTTCCTGGAATCCATCTCCTCCTATCACAACCTCACCTTTACTCATCTAGTCTCCTACTTATGGATTACGACAGTTTTGTTTATCAGTTTGCCTGACTGAGAGACACATACCTAGAAAACCGGTGACGTCCACTCTTCATGTGTTCACAGGGGCCTTTTCAGAGGTGGTTGGCATGTGAATCAATGACCAAGGGGAAGAGATCTAGTAGGAATGTGGATGGAAACATGACATAGGCTGAGGCCCCAAGTGGAGCAACCAACTGGGCTGGGAGGCAGGGAGGGGGAACGCCCTCAGCAGGCATACTTGCTCTTCCCCATGGACTTCAGAGTCTTTAGCCTCTGAGAGTGGACTGGTACCAGCCATAGACACATCTTTCTCCAGCTGCTGAGAATCATCAGGGTGGTCTAGGTTGATGTGGGAAGGTCATATGTCAATCTGTTGATTTCATTGGTTAATATAGAAACTGCCTTGGCCCATTTGATAGGCCAGACCTTAGGTGGGTGGAGTAGACAGAACAGAATGCTGGAAAGAAGGGAAGTGATCCAGACGCCATGCCTCTCCTCTCTGGTCAGATGCGATGGAGCAAGCCACGAGGTCAGACATGCTGAATCTTTCCTGGTAAGACACCATCTCGTGGTGCTACACAGATTACTAAATATGGGTTGGGCAAGATATGAGAGTTAGCCAAGAAGAGGCTAGATATAATGGGCCAGGCAGTGTTTAAAAGAATACAACTTGCTCATTTCTTATATAATCCCAGGACCATTTGCCCAGGGAATGGTAACACCCACAGTGCACTGGCTCTTACATCACTTAGCAATCAAGACAATTTCCCACAGACACGTCCACAGGCCAATATGATTTGGACAGTCCCTTAACTGAGTCTCCCTGCTCAGATGAGTCTAAGCTGTGTCAAGTTGATAGTTAAAGCTAATCAGGATAGCTCTCATGAGAAATACAGAATTGACTGGTTATATTGTGATTTGTAATAAATAATCTGAGACAAAACACGCAAGGAATACTGCTGTCGTAGAATAAGACCAAGAACTTGAGAACCTCAAGAACCACAGGATTGGAAGGTTGCTGGTAGAGGCTCCAATCAGCTTGATGGAAAATGTGAATGTCATGTTCTTGAATTACTGGCCTAGAACCCACAGCCTGAAATCCAGGGAGTTTTATGTGTTTGTTGAATAGTGACTGCAAATCAAACAGTTTTATAAGGCGCATTGCCAAATTACAGCATTAGTTGAAGTTGAAATTTTAGAAGGTTCCTTATTTGATAAACAGGTGTTTCTGATTATTGAGAACAGTAGGATCCAGGAACTGAAAGGGAAATCAGGAGAGATTAAATGTCTAACCTCAACTAAATTCCATTTGTTAGCTACGGTAGGTCAAATAATACTCTGAAGTTGCCTGTGCCCTAATTCCTGGAACCTGAAGGGACTTTGGTAAAGTGACTAAGGTTGAGGACCTTGAGGTGAGGAGAGAATGCACTCAATTACGCAGGAGGCCCAGTGTGACCCTGTGGGTTCTTAAAGAGAAAATGTCACTTTAGAGGAAAGTTAGAGACGACGTACTGTTGGCCCTGAAGATGGAGGACATAGTTACAGACAAGGAATGGACCTGGTCCTCTAGAAGTTGGAAGAGGCAAGGGAGACCCTTTCCCCAAGAGCTCCTGACAAAGGGCCTAAGAAATTTGGCATAAACCTTCCTTCCTTCCTTCCTTCCTTCCTTCCTTCCCTCCCTCCCACCCTCCCTCCCTCCCTCCCTCTCTCCCTCCCTCTCTCTCTGTCTTTCGAATTTTTCTCTATGTAACAGATCTGGCTGTCCTAGGACTTGCTTTGTAGACCAGGCTGGCCTCAAACACACAGAGATCTACTTACCTCTGCCTCCCAAGTGCTGGAATTAAAGGCATGCACCACCACCACCCTACTATAAATCATGATTTCTTGACCATGTAAATTCTCCTTTGTGAAACAGGCTCAGACAAGCTCCAGTGTTCTCACAGGGACCAATGCCTCAGCATGGGCAGTCTGCAGTGGTCTGAACCACACTGTATGAAGTGACATTACTCTCAGAGAGAAGCATCTAAAAGCTGTCCATCCTCAAATGGAGGCTTTAAAGGCAGGAATCAGTTTGAATAGGTCCTGAAGACATGTAGGAATAGCAATCAGTAGGGCTTCACTTTTATTATGGTTTGCTCCTGTCCCATGACAACCACTCTCGGTCTTCCTCTGTGATCTCCCATGGAGTCTCCAGGTGTCAGTCAGGTGACTCTGGAAGAAATGTTTTACATCTGGTTTTGGGTGACTTTGTCAGTATGCTGGCATCGGGCAGAAGTACAGTGTCGTGGCATTGCAGCTCCCTGAAATTTTGAATGAGAGTGGATAAGAGAAATGCCAATACCTTCCTTGGGGGCAGAGAGGTGAAGGGTGTTCTTCATCAGTTTGTTTGGAAAGACAGATGGTTTAAGGGAATAGTCATCCAAATCCTGAGGGCCCAGGATCCAGCCGGTGATCAAGACCAGATGGAATGATAAATAGCTTTACCTGGACCAAGGTATAGAGAGGGAAGTGGAAATACAGACTAACCATCAGAGCACACAGTAGATTTCATTACCCTGCAGGACGTTTTAGAAGTCAGATAGACACCTCTGGGCAATCAAGTCTTAGGAAAACTAAGTGGTCACGAGGTATTTTCCTGCCAAGAGATCAGTACCTTACCTGTTCTTCCTGAGACTTGGCCATGTTCTATGAGAGTGTCCTTCCTGAGACTTGGCCATGTTCTATGAGAGTGTCCTTCCTGAGACTTGGCCATGTTCTATGAGAATGTCCTTCCCGAGACTTGGCCATGTTCTATGAGGGTGTCCTTCCCAAGACTTGGCCATGTTCTATGAGAGTGTTCTTCCCAAGACTTGGCCATGCTCTATGAGAGTGTCCTTCCCGAGACTTGGTCATGCTCTATGAGAGTGTCCTTCCTGAGACTTGGCCATGCTCTATGAGAGTGTCCTTCCTGAGACTTGGCCATGCTCTATGAGAGTGTCCTTCCTGAGACTTGGCCATGCTCTATGAGAGTGTCCTTCCCAAGACTTGGCCATGTTCTATGAGAGTGTTTTTCCCAAGACTTGGCCTTGCTCTATGAGGGTGTCCTTCTTGAGACTTGGCCATCCTCTATGAGAGTGTCCTTCCTGAGACTTGGCCATGTTCTATGAGAGTGTCTTTTCCAAGACTTGGCCGTGCTCTATGGGAGTCCTTCCCGAGACTTGGCCATGCTCTATGAGAGTGTCTTTCCCCAGACTTAGCCAAGCTCTATGACAGTGTCCTTCCCGAGACTTGGCCATGCTCTATGAGAGCGTCCTTCTTGAGACTTGGCCAAGCTCTATGACAGTGTCCTTCCTGAGACTTGGCCATGATCTATCTATGGACACTCACAGGACAGCAAGAGAAGTTGTGATGAGCTTGCTGGAGAGCCTGCACTCTGATAAGGGACAAAATAAAGTGATAATCTGGAGCTTCAGGAACAGGGGAAACTAAGGCCCTGTGAGCTGTGACTCAGTGTGCCTGCTGTTTTCTAATCAGACTGGATGTGTTTCTTTATTCAGGCTTACTGGTGTGTAATGGTTGAGAAGCAGCTCTGGAGAAGATTGTAACTGGAACCCTTCGAACAGAGCCAAGGTGTCTGTTATGACGAGGAAAATCTCTTTGCAAACAGAGGAACCCAATGATTAGAGTTGGGGCCATGTCAACTTCCTTTTTTATCTCTCCTGCTGCTAGTCTGATGGTCTCATGAACTAAACTATCAGGGAGGCAGTGATGGAGGCTGTGGGTTAATCATGAATTCAACCAAATGGTCTTTCCTTCTCAGGCAGACCTGGCTGGGTCTTATGGCTGCTGAGGTTACCAGCAGTAGAAACTAGTAGCTTTGAGATTGAGATGAGAGCTGCTAACTGAGAATTATATTTGATCCTGAAGTTGCTCAGGGCTCCCGCTTGTTGTGAAAATTACTTTAACTATGTAAAGATGTGTTACATTTGTTTATGCTGAATTTGTTTAATTATGAAAAGATGTGTTGCTGTTTCACCTTGCCTGCCTAAGGCACCTGATTGGTCTAATAAACTAAATAGCCGGTAGCTAAGTGGGGGAGGCATAGGCAAGGCTGGCGGGCAGAGAGAATAAGTAGGAGGAGAAATCTAGCCTCAAAAGAAGAAAGGGATGAAGGGGGAAAGAAGGAAGGAGAAAGAGAAGGACACGCCCAGGGCAGGGCAGGCAGCTGCTAGCCAGCAGACGTGGAGAAGCAGAGAGAGTAAGATACACAGAAGGAGAGAAAAGTCAAAAGCCCCAAGGCAAAGGTAGATGAAGAGAAACAGGTTAAATGAAGTTAAAAGAGTGAACCAGAAACGAGCCTACGCTCGTCAGGCATTTATCACTAATAAGAAGTCTCCTTGTCATGATTTGGGAGTTGGTTAATGACGCAGAAGAAAACGCCTGATGCACTTGCCTGGTGTACTAAGATTTCAAGCAGGCCAGGTGTGTCTATTGGCTACTGTGGTGTGAGGAGACTCTGTTCCGATGAGAGCTGAGTCTGACGCGGAACTATTAGGTCCTGGGAGTGAACCTAGTGCCTTGTTTGTGTCTTTTGCTCAGGGTCTGATAGTTCTGTGGAAAATCCAAGTAAGTGTAGCGTCCACTGAGAGTCACTGCATGCTATTGCTAAATCAGAACCTACAGATATGGCTCAAACAGAACCCCAAATAGAAGGGATCATGCCTGTAATTCCAGTCCTTGGGAGGCTAAGGTAGGAGGCTTGCCATGAGTTCAAGGCTAGGCTGGGCTACCGAGACAAGATCTCTATAAAACAAAACAACAAAGAAAAGAACATCGAATCAAAGCGGAGACAGAGCCCATGGTGGAGCTCGGTGTCGGCGTGAACAAAGTTGTCAGTGTCGGCATGAACAAAGTTGTCAGGAGTCCTGTTCAGCTGCTAAGAACTGAGGTTGGGGAGGTTAGAGCTCTGACTGCTCCTGCAGAGGACCCAGGTTCAATTCCCAGCACTTGCATGGTGGCTTATAGACATCTGTAATTCCAGCTTCAGGGAACCTGACATTCTTTTCTGAACTCAGTTACTGCATTTCCCATCTTGCACAGACATGCAAGCGAAACCCTCAAGCACAACGCAAGATGAAATACAAGGGTGAACTTCACTTCGAAGGCAAAGAAAATTCAGCAAAAGGTTTTAGCAAATGATAATTAAGATAAAGTGAAATCTTCAAAATCATCTTCTTTGTGTCCACAGACAACAGTCTAGAGAAAGAAGAAAAAGGAGCTGGCAGGGCAGGGGGCGGGTGCTGCAACCATCAGGTGACCGCTGACATGGCGGAGAATCTGGAGACAGATGGAGGGAGACAGTACAGCAGGGGGCAACTGGCCTCAGTGGGAGCAAGGTTCCCTGGACATTTCTGACTGGAGTGTGTAGATGAATGTTTCTGTCACTGACTGAGTTGGTGGAGACGAGAGGTAGAAACCGATTTGAGAGAAAAAGTGTTTAAGGTGTGCTGAGCAGGAGATGCTCTCTGCTGAGCAGAAATGGTGTCTGTGAAGCACTGGGAAACATGAATCTTTTTGAGTCAAGGATTCAACTAAGTGGTCTATGTTGAAAAAAAGGTTATTTGGAAGTTGTCAGGAAGCTGAGTAGAGAACAAGTTGAGTGTGGTGTCTCATACTTGTAATCTTAGCACTTCAGAGACTGAGGCAGGAGGATGGCTGCCAGTTTGAAGTCAGCTTGGACTGTATGGTGAGCTTCAGCTCAGCCTGGTCTACAGAGTGAGGGCAAGTCTCAAAACAACAGTGACCAGAACAACGATGGCAGAATAAACCAACCAACTGACCACCAAGCAAGCAGAAATCATTGTCGAGAAGAATGAAAAAATTAGAAACTCCTTACAGGACTTTTCTGGTAAGCTTTTCCAACTTGACATAAGCCAGAGCCATCTGGGAAGAGGACCATCAATTGAGGAATGCCCTCCATCAGATTAGTTCATAGGTAAGTCTGTGCGAGCATCTTTCTGGGTTAGTGACTGATGTGAGAAGGCCTAGCCCACGGTGGTGTTGCCACTCCTGGGCTGGTGGTCTTGGGAGGTCTGAGAAAGGTGGCTGAATGTGAGCCTAGCGAACAGGCCAGTAAGCAGGGTTTCTACACGGTGTCTGCTTCAGGCCCTGTCTTGACTTCCCTTCATGATAGTTAGCTGTAAGATGAAGTGAATCCTATAGTTCCTATGTTGCATTTGGCTATGATGTTTTTCATAGCACTAGAAGGCACACTAGTCTGGGTTTGTTCCGAGACAGGACACACTTACTGGTTAGACTTCGCTGCGGACTTCTGGGTGCTCTGCGGTCCTTCTACACATACTTGCCTCTCAGCGCATCTCCTCGACACTCTCTGGTACAGCACATGGCATTCATAGAGGCAGAGACTGTGCGCCTCCCTGTGTGTGCGTGGGAGGAGGCTAGGAGAACCAGAGCTAGAATCTCCTGAGCACGCTAGAGCTCCACGGATGAATTCTGTCCTTCCCAGGACTGACGTGTGACCCAACTTGTTCATCCTCACCCCCAACTCCTCCCAGTCCCTCCCAAATGAACAACCCAGATGGTTGCCTTGGAATCTGCTTCGAGGTGAATCTACATTAAGCCAGCTTTCTTGTTCATCCATTTGAAATGTACAAACTGCTTCTATCTTTTCTCTGATTCAGAAGACACCAAGGGCTAGAGACACCTGCAGAAAAAGTCCCTTCTCTGTGCCTGGAGTCAGGTGTAACAATAAGTGTATTTTGTATTTACTAATCTTCCCTTTGCAGGACTTCAAAGTGCTCCTCGTGTGTTCCCCCTGGGCACGTGCAGGGCCGGCATCTAACAGAGAAGTCAATTATATGAACTGTAAATTACATGAGATGAAGCTTCAAGGCCATTCTGTTTCTCGCTCCTCAGTGGCCTCGCCCTGTTCTCTGAGCTTCTGAGCACAGGTCCCTCTCGCCAACCATTCCTGTTCTCTCCAGTCTTCTTCTCATAGTTGCTCATCCTTAATCTCTTGGTTGAAGGGATGGTGAGTCCTATATTCATACGACATTGTTTCCCCATTGATGGAGGAGGGTCTTATATCTATCTGTTGATTTCATTGGTTAAATAAAGAAACTGCCTTGGCCCTGATAGGACAGAAAATTAAGTAGGTGGAGTAGACAGAACAGAATGCTGGGAGAAAGAAGCCGAGTCAGTCAGTCGCCATGATTCTCCCACTCCAGACAGACGCAGGTTAAGATCTTTCCTGGTAAGGCATCTTGTGGTGCTACACAGAATATTAGAAATGGGTTAGATCAATATGTAAGAGTTAGCCAATAAGAGGCTGGAACTAATGGGTTAGGCAGTGATTAAAAGAATACAGTTCCCGTGTAATTATTTCGGGTAAAGCTAGCCGTGTGGAGCTGGTCGGCGGGAAGCGGCCTGCTGCTCCTCACTACACCCCATAAATGTTGGCATTTTTAAAGGTTCACAAGAGCAGAGAAATTCCCCAAATGAAAGCCAGTAGTAACAAACCTTCGGTTGTGTGAGGACTTTGGTCAAAGTCTCAGGCCCTTTGTTCTTCCGTATGACTTCCAGTTGACGGTGCTGGACTTTCAAGAGGGAGAGTGGAGGTTTGGGAAGCACCTGCCAGTCCTGTGTCAGAGACATTTCAAAAGCAAACCCAGGGAGCTGGAGAAAAGAGTCAGTAAAGAGCCTATCGTGCGAGCATGAGGACCCTGGTTCTGATCCCAGTGCCCACTGCATGAGTCAGCATGGAGACCATTCTCCATAATCCTGGTGGGTGGGGAGACAGACAGGCGGCTCCCCAAGCTCCCTGACCAGCTAGCTGGTGAGCTCGGGGCTTGATGGGAGACCTCGTCTCAAAGAGTGAGATGAAGGGGGATAGAAGAAGACACCCAGCATTGGTGTGTCTTCTGACACACACATGCACACACACACACCACACACACACACACACACACACACACACACACGGGGGGATAGAATCTAATTTGTTGGAATTTTGTGCAACACATTCCCAACATTTGATTACCCAGTGAGTCAAGTGTATGTATTTCAATTAAGTTTCATAGAGAAGAGTGGTCCCATCCTTGTCTGCTCAAGTGTATCTCATGACCCTCTATGGGCATCTGAAACTGGAAGTTAGCATCAAATGCAATGTAGCCTTCCTTCCTTCCTTCCTTCCTTCCTTCCTTCCTTCCTTCCCCTCTCTCTTTGTCTATTTATTTATTGAGACAGGGTACCTCTCTCTCTCTCTCTCTCTCTCTCTCTCTCTCTCTCACACACACACACACACACACACGGGGGGGGGGATAGAATCTAATTTGTTGGAATTTTGTGCAACACATTCCCAACATTTGATTACCCAGTGAGTTAAATGTATGTATTTCAATTAAGCTTCATAGAGAAGAGTGGTCCCATCCTTGTCTGCTCAAGTGTATCTCATGACCCTCTATGGGCATCTGAAACTGGAAGTTAGCATCAAATGCAATGTAGCCTGCCTTCCTTCCTTCCTTCCTTCCTTCCTTCCTTCCTGCCTTCCTGCCTTCCTGCCTTCCTGCCTTCCTGCCTTCCTGCCTTCCTGCCTTCCTGCCTTCCTTCCTTCCTTCCTTCCTCTCTCTCTTTGTCTATTTATTTATTGAGACAGTGTATCTCTCTCTCTCTCTCATCTATCTATCTATCTATCTATCTATCTATCTATCTATCTCTGGTGTATCACTGTGTAGATCAGGCTGACCTTGGAACTCACAGAGATCCAACTGACAGATGATTTTGTTTTCTAAATTCATACCCAAATGATGTGCCTTTTCCACGTTAATTAGGCATTAAATGTGCACCATGGCTGTGCCTTTGGCAGTCTGAGGTATGATGGCAAAACTACCATGAATCTCTTTTTCTTCGCAGATTTGTTAAGTCATCTGTCTGTCCATCTTACTCAAGAGCTTTTACCTTTTCCACTAAGCGAGGCCCTGCCCAACTTACCCCAAGCATGTCTGAACTGCCTACCACTCTCCCTGTGCTCCGGGGCCATGATCACTAGTACGTGGGTACCACCACAGCTGGTCTGCTCACCAAGGCGGCCACGGGGAGACTAAAGGCAGGCAGGACCTCATCACAGATGCTGCTGAACACCCACGAACTGTTTACCTCTGGAATGTTCTATCTAATGTCTTTGGACTGTGGCTGACCACTGAGGTTGGGGAGGGTGTGGTCAGGAAGAAGTGCTGCATTGACCGTGTGCACACGGCAGGGTAGCGTGCAGGGTATAAAAGAGATGCGCAGGCTGGGGATGGTGCATGTCTTCACAAAGCTTTTGAACGTGATTTTCACTTCAGGTCTTAGCTGAGGAATTATGATATCTCATTTTTAAATGGGCCCCAAAGTCTGTCTGTAAGATGTAGGGCTTGGGGTCTGCTGGAAGTGAGGATGCTCTACCTGGAATAAGGGAGACACTCTGCTTCCTCTTAGGAGGGCTTCCAATGGCATGTCTGGCCCTGGATTTTGAAGTTCTATTTCTTTTAAAGGAATCAAGTATTGGACATGTGTGTGTGTGGTTAAGTCTAAACTCAGAAGAGAAGAATGTAAAAAGCACAAAAGCTCAAAGACCCTTCCTTCTGCAGCTTCTTTTTAAAGGTAGTGGGCAGAGGTAGGCACATTCTCCTCAAATGTCTCCATTAAAAATATACTACCAAAGGATGGCATTGAGACAGCAGGGGTGTCATGTGTTTGTAATCCCAGCGCTTCGGAGACAGGGGTGAGAGCATCAGAAGTTCAAGCTCATCTTCAGCTCCAGAGTGAGTCTGAGACTATCCTAGGTGACCTGAGCTTGTCTCAGTAGAGGAAAGGGGCCAAGGAGATGGCTTAGTGGGTAATGTGCTTGCCACGGAAGGCAAGGACATACACCTGATGTTGTCTTACACACGTGAGCATAGCACATGCGTGCGTGTGCACACGTGCACATACACACACACACACGCACACACACACACACACACACATATAGAGAGAAGATGGTGTGATAGTGCAGGCCTTAATTCCAGCTCCCAAGAGGCAAAGACAGGCAGATCTTTGTGAGTTCAAGACAGCCCTGGTCTCCATAGAGAATTCTAAGACAGACAGGGCTACATAGAGAGACCCTGTCTCAAAAACAAACAAACAAACAAGCACACAACAAACAACAGAAAGATAAACAGAAGGCAGGAGGGATTCTGACTGAAGTACAACAAGACTGACTGTCTCCTCACCCCCTGCACATGCGCAGTATTGAGAGTGTAGACACAGACGATTGTGCCTGCAGCTTGGTTCGTCTCCTCACCCCCCTGCACATGCGCAGTATTGAGAGTGTAGACACAGACGATTGTGCCTGCAGCTTGGTTCACACAAGCAGCTCACTTCAAACCCACGTGGGAATTCCCCTGCCTAGGGAAGCTGTCTGTTCAGGGCTCGGGGAACCTTGGTGTTCAAGGAAACGGCTCAGACCTGGAACAAATACCTGGTTTGTCTTGTCCAGGGCCCCCCAAATATTCCCAGCTGGAGATTCATTAGCAAAGTGTTTAAAGACCTGCAAAGCGGTCACCCTGTGCCAGGGCTTTCTCTACCCTCAGACCTTCCTCCACCAAACCGAATCAAATCCTAAGGAAAAAAAAAAGTACCCCCCCCCACCCTAGTGACCATAATGACTATTTCCATAAAGACATCCAGATGTTTAATTTTTTTTCCAAAAGAAATTTTAACAAAACCAAAACAAAAGTAACTGAGGAAGGATCATTTTTCCATTGACTTTTTAACCCAAGTGCGGCTGGTTGGGTCAGCTGAAACCACAGATACAGTTCCCTGACCGCACATCCTCTGTCTCGGGGGCCCCTTCTCTGACACAGGTGCCTTCTGTTCCACACTGCTGCTTGCTGGGCACTCACGGCCTCGGCACTGACTTGCAAGGAGTTTCGAAGGGCTGTTGTGAATCGTCAGACTTTCTCTCCAGCCCCTGGGCCTGGTCATGTGTACAAGCAGCTTCCATCAGTGCTTTCCTGTCAGCGAGGAAATCCCCTCAGCCGATGTCTGCAGACGGGAAAGCAGCATCAGAGGGAATGGGTATCAGACAGGCGTGGAGCCATTCCTTTTGTGAGAGCGAAGGACCGGACCGTTCCGGGCAGACTGAGAACTCACTAGCTTTACTGACTAGAGCGGGAAGCAGGCGTTTAAAATAGCGCCAGCCGGTCATAAAGCCATGCTAGGCTTTGTTTATTCCTCTCTGAAATCCCCAAAGCCCGAGTTTGGGAGGAGTACCTCCTCTAGAAGTTTCTAAATATCTTCTGATCCTTACTAAGACAACGTTCTATGGAGAGAGTGGAGGCGACAGGCCCCTCTGCGAGCAGGGGATGCTTGAACGCCTACCTGGGCCTCCCCACCTTGGTCACGCACCACTGAAGTGAGGCCCCTGTGTGTGTCCATCCCATGGCTTGTTTGGTTAATGCACTGGCTCGTAACTAAAATGCCATTTAACCACCAGTTTGTTTTGCTGGTGTTTGGTTTATACATAAACATGAGTGGGGAAGGACCAACATTTTTTTTTAAGTACAAATTTTATTTTTATTATGGCTGCTTTGCTTTTTGTTTCAAAGGGATGGCAGGGGACCACAGCTGTACTCAGCCCAGCTGGAAGGCCCCGGATTTTGAACTTCAGTTTCTTAAAAAGGGGCTGTGTGTTGAACATTCAAGCGGTGTTAACCATCTCTATTGTATTTTCCCTGAAGCTCCCTGTGGAGGAGAATCCAAGACCACCTCCAGCTCAGACAGTTGGGGAAGGTGGGGCTGAGGGAGCTGCAGGAGGAGCGGAGTCATGTCTCAGTCCATTTCATAGGGTTGCAATAGAACACCCTGGGCTGAGCAAGTTATAAACAATAGAAATTTACTCAGCTCGCAGTGACAGAGGACAGCGGTCAGGACTCAGTTCCCTTGTTTGCTGCTCTCTTGGTTCCAGGGGTTGAACTCAGGTTGTTGGCCCTGGTGTCAAGTGCCTTTACCTGCCGAGTCACCTCTGAAATGATATTTTCTTTCATTTGGTTCTTTTTTGGTACAGCTATTCATTGATGGGTTTTCTTGGTGTCATGGTGTGAAGGAAGGCAGCATGGCTCAGGTCTCTTTCCCTATAAAGCCCCTAATCTCATCATGGGGGCCTCTCCTCTAGATACTATTAAATTGTCAGTGGGGATTTTGGGGTTCAGTGTCTAGCCCATCAACTTTTGTGGGGCTCCTGCAGATCCTGCCAGAGCACCACCGCTGGATTATAATGCTCTACTATCCAGGGCTCCCTGGAATGTTGTGTGTGCTTCCCCCAGCTTCGCCATGCCGCATGCGCCCAATCTCTGAGACAAGCGACTCTGTCCAGGCTGGACTGGCTCTTCATGTCACGTCTGTCAACGCAGAGTGGAACATCCGGAAATTCCGGTGCACATAAAACAAGCACAAGATAATGTCAATGATTTTTAGGTCTTAGGAAAAAAAACTAAGAACATATTACTTCCTGAGAACATTTTATCTGTTTTACAAAGATGAGATGCAAAAATCTAGCAAAGGTAAAGTCCCCCATGTGGACCTGGAACCAAATGTAAGCCGTCTCTCCTTGAAGAGGAGCTCCCATGGTGCCATTCCATCTTCTAAGGGAGTGGAGCAAATGTTAGTTTTTCCTAGCTGGGAAGCGTATGAGCCAGCATAGTGACCAGCGTGGGATTATATTCATAAGGGCATAGTAGCAGCCTGCATGCCTTGGTGGTAGCCCACAGTTCTCTACGCGACAAGAGGGGAATCATGCCTGGAGCTGGAAACACAGCCAACTTCCAAAGTGGTTACGTGGTCCCAAGACCCAACAGATGCATCTCAAACACAGCTCCTGTACCTGACGCTCAGGGACCATAGTGGAGAGAGGTGTGGGAAGTCTGTAAAGATACAAGAGGAACAGGAACTCTGATGTGAGGTTTTTGTCTCTTCGAAATGCCAGGAAAGCTACACCCATGAAGTCTCGTCCATACAGCCACCTAAGCAAGACCTGAACAATGATGACACTGGTGGACACGCTCACAGGGAAGGGAAACATCTCATGAAGCCTCAGCTCAACGCAAAGAACTATGGGCAACTAAGGAATGTGGAAACAGGAAAAATAGCCTTCCCCAGGGAAGAGCCTCCAAATGGTTTTCCAATATCAAGTGGTCAGCCCTGAAGTCATATACATGAAAGTAACATTATACAGACTGAATAGGTTGTATTTCTGTATTTACACACACACACACACACACACACACACACCTATTAAAGAAATTAAAGTAATATATATAGAAAAGGATATATAAATATATTAAAGTCCATATATATCTATATGTGTGTGTGCCATGAATTTAAGAAAGAGCCAGGGTTGGAGAGAGGAAGGAGAATGACGAAATGATGTAATTATATTTTAACTGCAAAAAAAAAAACTTTTTTAAAAATGTGAGGTGTGTTTAAAAGGCATTGAATTCTTTTCCTTTGTTTGTGTTTATTTAAATAATACATACTATATTTAAATTACTTACACATTTAAGTTATATATAAATATAAACATATATTTAATACACACACACATATATTTAAGATCACTTGAAGCCCTGGCTGGCGGGAAACTCCCTATGCTCACCAGTCTGCCCTTAGATTTACAGAGAATCTCCTCTCTTTGTGTCTTCTGGAGTTGAGGATGTGCCCCACCAGGCTGGTTTAAAATGCTTGCATCATTTTTATCTCGTGGGTTCCCAGTCGTGTTCTTTGCACTTGACAGACAAGTGCTACATCGTGGTTGCAACTCCGTCCTTTATGCCACCCTTCACGAAACTAAAATCCAGAGTGCTCTGGGGTGAAGGTGGTTGTTCTGCAGCAAAACTTGGTCTGTGAGGATTTACTTGATTCCGATGAAATGATCAGAACGTTTCGGAAGATTAGTTTTTCCGAAATGACTTTTATTGTTTCTTCTAAGAAAACAGGAACTCTAGTTTCCTCTGGTCCAAGGGCAGCCATTTCTTCTTCTTTCTCCTCCCCTTCCCCTTCCTGCTCTCCTTCCCCCCTTTCATGCTCCCTGCTTTTTCTTGAAATATTAAATTTAAATATACTATTTTAAGATTGATACTTAAAAGCATAAAATTACATATTTATAGGGTAATGGGTGATGTTTCAAGTCTAGGATTTTTTTTAAAATTTCTTTCAATGTTATTTTCGCATGTGCACATATGATATGTGTGTGAGTGTGCTGTGTCACATGGAACTCAGGAAACAACCTTCTGGTCGTTCTCCCTGTCTCCCTCTTTGTGGGTTCCAGGATTGAATGCAGGTCTTCAAGCTTGCTGGGTAAGTGCCCTGCCCACTGAGTTACCTCTCTGGCTCCTAGTCCAGGCTTTCTCTTGATTATAGGTTCTCTGCATGAATTAAGGAAGGGTTTTAATCCCAGGTGTGACATTTTCTGAAGAAGGCAAGACTGAGAAAGGCTTTCCTAGTGGGTTCCCCATTTGAAGGGAGAAACCTACGTGCACAGGAATAATTTGAAAACCACAGAGTTTGGACTGGAACAGCTCTAAAATAGAATAGGCAACTGAACTAAGAAGTACCATGAGCTGGTGAGGTGGCAATGGTAGAAGCATTTCATGGGGTGGTAGTGGTTTTGGGTGTGGTCCTATGGGGTGCAGCTCAGTGCCTCAATTTGATGCGAGGACTTTAAAAGTTATTTCTAGGAAAGCAGATCAGAAACTTGATCAGGCAAGAGTAAGAGAATGAGAAGAGTGATCAGGGTAGAAAGACTGGGGCAAGGAAGAGGGGAACCCTTGGAAGAAAAACAGGTCACGGGAGGCAGTCTTCCGGTAGTCTGGCCAGGTTTTCTATTAACATGAGGAGCGGGTCCCTTGTTTGACCCAGCCGCTCGGCTAGCTTACACCTGAAATAACCACACAGAAACTGTACTCATTAAATCACTGATTGATCCATTAGCTCTAGTTTCTTACTGGCTAATTTTTACATTTTAATTTAACCCACTTTTATTAATCTGTGTATCACCACGTGACTGTGGCTTACCAGCAAGATTCTAACCAGCGTCCGTCTCAGGCAGAAGATCCATGGTGTCTCCCACTCTGCTCTTCTTCCCAGCATTCAGTTCTGTCTTCCCCACCTACCTGGTAAGGACACCCACCAAAGTCCTGTCCCCTCAGGCAGTTTCTGAGTGTGTGATCTAGACTTGCCGTCTCCAGGCAGTTTGCAATGCTCAGCGGAGAGCTCATACGTCTGGGTTTTGTTTCTCCTCCTGCAGCCTCTGGCAACCGCCATCCTATTCTGGATCTGCTAGTTTTAGTGATTTTTTTTAAAAGGCATTTTATTTTTATTTATGTTATAGTGTTTGCCTGCACGTATTTATGGTATGTGCTCTATGCTCATGCAGTACCCTCAGAGGCCAGAAGAGGGCATCAAATCTCCTGGAACTACATTTACTGGTGGTTGTGAACTGCCATGTGGGAGCTGGGAACCAAATCTGGGGCCTCTGCCAGAGCAGCTCATGTTTTTAACTGCTGAGCCATCTCTCCAGGCCTCATTTGACCTTTATAGAGAGTTTTCTCTCTGTGGCAGATTGTGAACTCTGTCAAGCTATGAGACACATCAGTGGTAATCCATATAGCATTTTGCTAACCACCAGCAGCTGACTAAACCTCAAAGGTGGAGCTTGGAAGTGCTGACACATGGATACATTTGTGAGTTTTTACATGTGCAGAAATATTTTCTGATATGAACATATTAATTTTGAATTATTTTACCTACCAGTAGCATTAATAGGAATCTAATTCTGACTGTAATATGTACATTTTACCTTATTTTTACTTTATTACTCAGATTACTTTATTGTTAGTTTAAATTTGAATGTCTCTACTGTTTTCAGATTAGAAAAAATTATGACCATTATAAAAAACTTCACACTAAAAGTGTGTTATTTGGAGCATCTTTACTATTATTTTAAACATCAGGTAATTACAGATTGGGCCAACCCACACAGCACTTATATGGCAGGCTTTGGATAGGGATAGGAAGCAGCCTCGCCTGTGGACCAGGACTGGCTTTGCCCAGTCTTTGATGCACTGCTGCTTCTGCAGGACTAGAGCAGAGTGGAACTTGGGATGGGGACAGGGGGACAGTCTTACCATCTTTACAGAGTGTCTGAGCACCTGGGGGATCTGCAGGGGCAACGGGAAAGAATGATGGGGTGTGGCAAGGTTTACTTAGAGGAAATGACCCGCTGCTGGCGGCTGGATGTGGCTGGCACAGTAGTGTGTGAATACACGGTTGGGTGAATGATTTTATACCTTGGTTTTGCACGGCCCAGTGTGACTTCAAACTCACCCTCCAGCCGAGGATGACTTGAACTTCTGATCCACTCTCTCTACCTCTTGGTGGCATCACAGGCGAGGGCCACCCTGACTGGATTTTTATGTCATGCCAGGGCTGCAGCCCAGGGCTCTGTGCATTCTGAACACCCGGCCAACTGAGCTACATCTTCAGCCTGACCGCCATGCTGGGGGATAGCTCTGTGTACCTGGGATGCAGTGTGTGTACATCTAGACGCGTGCGGCGGTTTTTAAAAGTTATTTTATGTGTATGGGTGTTTTGCCTGTGTGTGTGTGTGTGTGTGTGTGTGTGTGTGTGTGTCTGTACCACATGTGTGTCTGTTACCCAGTGGGGCCTGAAGAGAACATCAGCTCCCCAGGACTTGAGTTACAGATGGTTATGAGTCACAGTTTGGGTACTGAGAATCGAACCCAGGTTCTCTGGCAGAGCAGCCAGTGCTCTTAACTGCTGAGCCATCTCTGCAGCTCTGGGGAGTTTATCTGTTAAGAGGCAAGTTAGAATTCACAGTGAATTCTTGTTTAAAAATGACTCTGGAGGGTTCTGGCATGCACCTGTCATTAGGTACACACACATACACACACGCACACAAACACACACACACACACACACAGGGAATGTGTTTTCAGGATTCTTCAGAACATCACGAAGTTAGGGGCTGCATTTGTTTCCCGAATTTACCACAGAAGGCTTTCTTTCCGTCTCTGCTCGGTCTGAGCATCCATGCTGTCTACTGCACTTCCTATAGAATCCCAGAGGACTTGTTAGAGAGAAGACATCGAAGAGAGTCCTCTGGAAGCAGCAGGGAGTCCCTCTCCAGCTCGGTGATTTAAGATTCTATTGCTGCATCTGTTTGCTTTACTTGAAGCCAATTTGTGTTGGTCAGAGAAACCTAAGTACAGCATGGGAGGAAACGCTGCAAAGGCAGAGGAAGGAAGGCTCTGGGCTAGGTCATGGGGATAATAACTGAGGAAAACAGAAGTTCCTCTGCCTCTGGGGTAAAGACAAGGTAGAAGTGCAGAGGCCAGAGGGTAGAGGTGGGAGAGATTTTGAACAGGTTGAGCTGGGTTCAAGCCTCTGCCATCATCCGAATACTGCCCAGCTCCTTTAGTGTCGGCTGTGATGGAACTGCAGGACAGAGTGGTGTGGCCTGAGGCCGCCAGTCTCCAGGAAGCTTCTCGCCAGCTGGTGGGGGTGGGATGATGGGAGCCACACTCACCGGATGCTGATCTCCAGTGCGTGGGTGAAGGCCGCGTTACAGAGGGATTTTGCTCAGCTGAATCCGTCTCTCTCCATCCTGTTATCATCCTTTGGGCGTTTTTTAGAGGGCAGATTTCTGCCGGAAAATAAGTTTTATGTTACTTGGTTTATTGATTTATTTTGGGATTCCCAGTTATTAAATGACTTCCTCTTTCTCTTTGGTCAATGTCAAGGTGAACGTGTAAGCTCGAGTCTGTCTCGTCATTCCCCAGGGAGTCCAGCTGACGTCTGGGAGAATCCAGGGCAATGCATTGATGAAGACAATGAGGAAGCTGTTTCCCAGGGGAGAGGGCTTTGGAGAGCAGATGGGGCCAAGAGACAGAGAAAGAAGACAGACAGACATGGGGTGGAGGCGGGACAATGAATGGATTGCAGAGGAACTGATCTCAAATGGCTCATCTACGTGACCACTTGTTTCTGCTTGTGAGCTAGCGGGGATTTCACTTGTTCCAATCAAATTGGCTTCTATAATTACATCCTCAGCCATCTGGGTGAGAGAGAGTAAAGGTTTCTTCAAAATATGGAAGGGCTCTGATAGGTAGCCAGGAGGCTGAAGGTTAGAAACTCCTTTCTTGACACACCGTTACACCTGAAACACCAGAGCTTGAGCCACAAATGCCAGAGAGCGAAGAGGCACTGATCTTTCAAGTTTGCGCTTTATTCAGAAAGGGATCTGTTTGAGAAGATGGTGGATTCATAACTCTAGGCCTGGCTTTCCCTGCTATCTTTAAAGGCTGTCAATCATTCCAAAGTTTAGTGCCACCCCTCTGGTCAGACGGGGAGTGCCATCTCTCCGAGATCCAAGGCACTGGTGCTTGTCTGCTTGCCATCACCTGTATTCTCCCTCCACCCCCTTCCTCTGCAGCTGTGCCCACAGTCTGCCCACGCTGGGGTCTTTCATTTCTCTGCAGCTGTGCACACAGGCTGCCCACACTGGGGTCTTTTATTTCTCTGGGATGGGGGCTAACAGGGCAAGGCACCCTTTCATATATATACAGTAGTCCTCTCATAATGCAAGGCACAAATGCTACAGAATATTCTTATGCTACAGAATCTAAAGATGTCCTGCTCTCTTCCCTGTCCCCTGCCATCTCCCATGCAGCAGTAACATGTCTGTACTATGTACACATGGGCACCTGTCATCCTGAATTTACCTGATGGTCAGCATGGTCTTTTGTGTGTACACATGCTCCATGTGAAAAGGCAAGAGTGACAGGGGTGTTGTCCCCAGTTACCTTATTTATTTATTTATTATTTATTTATTTTACCTTTCTGAGACAGGGTCATGTACTGAACCTGAAGCTTGCTGATTCAGCTAGGTTGACTGGCCAGCAACCCTCCTGGAGTCTCTACCTCTAATTCCCCGGCTCCGGGATTAAAGGCTTGTCACAGTGTATCATCTTTTCTTTGAAAGTTTGTATCAATCATGACCACATCTACTCCTCATTACCGTCCTCAAACGCCCCGCTGGGCCCCCGCCACATCTCCCTCTCAACTTCACTCCTACTTTTATATTTATTGGCTCCGGGGTCTAATTATGGCCGCTCACGTGCACCTGAGTCTGGGGTCATCCACAGGGCATTGGGACCCACCAGTAGCCTCGCTCCTAAGGAAAACTCTTTTCCCCAGCAACCATCAACTGCCAAGAGCTCCTCAGTCAGGATTGGAGTCTGTGGGAGCTGAGAATGCGGGCCATTGCCCACATTTGTCTGACGGTTGGAGTAGCTGTGGGACTAACTGGGGCATCTGGCACCTTCCGACACAGGAGGAGGTCGCCCAGTTCCTTTGAGAGTGAAGCAAACCGGTGCTGTCCTGAAAGTGGTCAGGTCATGCTAATGTGGTTCTGCTCCTTCTGTTTTAACTATGAGGTCACCTGGGGAAGAGGGGGACATAAGCAAACTGTGACTTAAGTCATCCCCCACCCCCACATAGGAAAAGAATGCTAACGAAGCTTCTGTTACCTCCCCCTCAGTTTATGTAGATATAAAAGCTGTTTGAAAAATGAATGTGGGCATTTTCGGGATCTGAATAATCCCCGAAACTCCCTCCTATACTGTTGGGTGAATTGTGGCTTCGTCCCCCCACTCCACTGCACCTCTATGCTGGTAAGAAATGATTTACATTGGGGCTGGTCCCCGACAGGGGTCCTGGGAGCCTTATTCGTGCTGGAATTTTAGTTGGCTTGCTATTGCTCAATCTTGTGTAGGTGATCATGTGGCTATGAGTTCATGTATGCAGCAGCTATGTCCATATCCCCAAGGCAGGATATCAGGGCTTTCCTCCCCATCCTCCAGCTCTGACATTGATGTGGGAGGTCCTTCTATCTATGTGACAATGAATGAAGCTGTTTTGGCCAATGGCTTAACAGAGTAAAGCGAGGCGGGAAACCCAGAGATATATAGAGTAGGCAGAGTCAGACCGTCACCATAGAACTGCTGAAGGAGAAAGACCTGGAAACTTTCCGGTAAGCCACAGCCTCGTGGCAATACACAGATTAATAGAAATGGGTTAATTGAAGGTGTAAGAGCTAGCTAGAAATATGCCTGAGTCACTGGCTGACCAGTGTTGTGATTAATATAGCTTTCTGTGTGATTCAGGTCTGAGTGGCAGTCTGTTTTACATGACATTCTTTTGTCCCATCTTCCTTGGGAAGGGAGCAGGTTTGATACAAATATCCCGGCCACAGTGAGTGGTCACAGTTTTTATGCTCAGCACTTTGAACAGCGAAGCAGCTCCGCATTAGCCTACCACAGTGAGACGTTCCTCTGACCAATCTTGGGAGCAGTGCAAATTTATAGCTACAAACAACTATTTAGAAGGTAGTTCAGCAACATTAATATCTAGAAAACCAGCATCAATATGATCTCCTTTAGGGCCTGTGACTTCCACGGCCTTGGATTTTGACAATGTTTACAGTACCAGGCATGAATTCCCTCCCGTGAGTAGTCGGTCACTCCAGAAACAGCCTTGCCATCACCACACCAGTGGGTGCATCCTGCCTAACATGTTGGTTCTGTAGATATGGGGCCCGGCATTGGAGAAGACTCCTGATGTCTTTTCTCTGCCAGTAGCTTCCTTACTGCCTTCCAGCTAGCTATCAGGGAGAGTTTCCTGGCCAGTGAAAGTAAAGACTGGTTTATCTGTGTCCTGTAGGCAAAGTTTGTGGTGTCTTCAGCAACAGGTTCTTACCATATAGTTTTGGTGGAGACCAAGAGCAATGATAATAGCTTGTATTGTTTTGGAAGTCTCTCTGACAATAGCTGTTTTACATGGTTCTAGGGATCAAACTCAGGTTCTATCTGAGTCTCCCCCCAGCCCCTAGCCTAACTTTTTATTTATTTATTTTAACAGTAAGTGTGTTTTGAGGCATAAAGCTATACACATCGGAGCACACGTATGTAACAGCAAGCAACTCTTCTAAGGATGAATAAAAAATGTAAATCTTGGGGCTGGAGGGCTGGCTCGACCATTAAGAATACTTGGGGTTCTTGTAGAGGACCCTGGTTTGGAGCCCAGCATCCACCTGGCTGCTGGAAACTGTGATTCCAGTTCCAGGGCATCTGACACTTGCTTCCAGCCTCCATGGGTACCATGCACGCAAGCTCAAACCCGGGAAAGAAGAATAAATGAAATCCAGGAAGGCTTTCCTGAGGCTTGTGAGGTTCAGGAACTAGAACAGGGAAAAGATAGAAAGAAGCTGAAGATATGGAGATTTCCACCCTTCCCGTTATAGAAAGTTAGCAAAGGAGACATGTTTAGTGTCTCTTCTCTGTCACGTGGCTAAGCTCAACCTCCGATCTTTTACAAGCAAGTGTCTCCTAGACAAAACAAGAAAACCCACTTTTCATGGTTTGTTCATTAATTTTACACTGGAAACATTAAAACTCTGGTTTAAACTACTTAAACACATTTGGAATTGAGATTCTTGGAAGAAACAGTCAGGATACCCACACACAATCAGCAAAGAAGGCGGAACATTCAGTACTGGGGAGGAAAAGGTAGAGGATGGACTAGGCTGTGAGGGATGGGAGCCTGGCTGGGCAGTGTGTTCTCCTGAGAGAGTTCATCTGGGCAGTGTGCTCTCCTGAGAGTTCATCTGGGCGGTGTGTTCTCCTGAGAGTTCATCTGGGTGGTGTGCTCTCCTGAGAGTTCATCTGGGCGGTGTGCTCTCCTGAGAGTTCATCTGGGTGGTGTGCTCTCCTGAGAGAGTTCATCTGGGTGGTGTGCTCTCCTGAGAGAGTTCATCTGGGCGGTGTGCTCTCCTGAGAGTTCATCTGGGTGGTGTGCTCTCCTGAGAGAGTTCAGCTGGATTGTGGGCTCTCTTGAGACGTTGCAGACTCACTTGCAGCCCAGAGAGAAAAACCAGTCTCATCTTTATGAGAAAAGTAAAGAAATTTGATGTGGAAGACACTTCAAGAGGAAGATGGGAAAATATGAATGACCAACTTCCAGTTTAGGTGGAACTGTCTTTGAAATTTCCTGCTTCGTGGAAAAGCCTGCTGAATTACAGGCCTGTAGGCCGAAGATGGATGCCCAATGGTACAGAAGAACTTTGGGTGACTGTCCAGGCAGCAAGATGTCTCTATCAGTTTTAGAGTTTTGGAAGTTGCTTACAATGTACTTCCTGCTTACTTAGGTAATATCATGTCCTTCTGGAGTCTTTGATGGAGTTGAAAATAGATAGTTATAGTTTTACTTAGTTATGATAAAAGATAAAGTAGATCTAAATATTGTAACTGTAATCCTTGTTGATAACTCTTTTGTTTTTATGTAATTTTACTATGTTTAAGTTAAAACCTTCCTTTTTATTTAAACAGAAAAGGGGAGGTGATGTGGGATTTTCCTCTGTGTGCTGTGATTACCATTAATGAGTAAAGAAACTGCTTTGGATCTATAGCAGGGCAGAACTTAGGTAGTCAGGGAAAGCTGTATGCTGGTAGGAGGAAGGCAGAATTGGAGAGACACCATGGAGCCACCGGTGGAGATAAATGTGTTGAAACTTTGCTGGTAGGCCATGACCTCATGGTGATATATAGATTAATAGAAATGGGTTAAATTAATATGTAAGAGTTAGCCAATAAGAAGCTAGAGCTAGTGTGCCAAGCAGTGTTTTAATTAATACAGTTTCTGTGTGATTATTTTGGGTCTAAGCTAGCCGGGCAGCCAGGAACCAACAAGCAGCCCTCCACACTACAGGGATTTCTAGCGAAGGCTGGTGACTGATTTTTTTTTTAATTCAAAAATGTTATTATCAGTTTTTATGACAGGCTCTCGCTGTGAAGCTCAGGCTGGCATGGGCATTGTAAACTTCCTGCCTCACCTTCTCGTGGGCTATGGTGACAGGCAAAGGTCACAATGGTCAGCCAGTTTTTCTAACTAATATCATTCTTGGGCCCTGTTTGCCACCATGTACAGCTCGTCTACCTGATATATTCTTTCTGTCCTTCTCTCTGCCCTACTTTCTGTGCCCCATATATTATTTAAGTTTCTGCTACTGGTACAACTTGGGTAGGTGCAGGGGACACAGTTATGAATGAACAGAAGCACACTTTAGAAACTTGAAGTCTGCTCTCTTGGATTTGGTTTTTACATCTATCAGTCCTTACAGATATTTCACAAATGCCTGCTACGTAGAATTCCAATTCTTTTGGGACTAATCCTATTTTATGTAGGTAGATTTTTTTTTCTGTCCTGCCTGCCAGTTCCAAAATAACTACACCAAGATTTCTTACGGATTATGAAAGCTTGGCCGATAGCTTAGGCTTGCTTCTAACTAGCTCTTATAACTTAACCAGTTTCTGTCAATTCCCTTTCTGCCTCATGGCTTTATTACTTCTACTCTGTCTGTGTTTCTTTCCTCTTTCTCTGAGTCTGGCTGGCAACTCCTTATGGCCCCACCCTTCTTCCTCCCAGCATTCTCTCTGCCCCCCATATTCTGCCTAGTTATTGGCCGTGTAGCTTTGTATTAAACCAATCGCAGTGAAATATCTTCACACAGAGTAAAGGGATATTCCACAACAGTCTTATGTAGAGGATATGGCCAAAATAAATATTATGTAACACAGTAAATATTATAATAATGTCAATCAATCTCATCATTTTTCAACTTGAGCTGCAAGGAATCTCATACAGTATTAGGTACTCCCTTGTCAATTGAATAGGTATTTTATTTAGGATATAAATGTATATTCTAATAGATTTTCCTTTAAGCTGACACGGTCTGAGTGGTTTCCAAGTGTGGACTGAGGGAACACGCTCACATGTCTTTATCTTTAGGTTGCTGTTTCCAGGGGGGTGTGATCTGAGAAGAGCCCCCCCCCCATCCTGCAGGAAAGAAAGCATAGTTTTTGCGCCAACACCCTGTCTATTTTAAATGACTGTGTCCAAGACTGTAATTTTCCATATGACACCATCGTGTTGCAGTTACCATCCTGTGTGGAGCATTCTTGTGGTTCCGACTGGGAATCCTGCAGGGACGTTATTCCGAGACCCGTGAGAATGGGGACTCAGTTTGACAGACAAACTGAGCATTTGAGGGAAGCCCCTCCCACTGAGTGCTTCCATAGGACTTCTCAGGGAGCCGGGTATTGGGGGGCACTGGATGCTGAGGACTAAGGGTGGGGCGTGGATTCCATTCCAGATAAAATCCCACGCTGTGGTAAGGTCGGACATCCAGACTTCCATGCGATTAGTCTCTTGGAAAGATCATTTTGAATCTCCTATTTTGTCTTTTGGTATATGGTGTAAGTGTCTCCTTTCAAAATTAAAATTTGATATCTTGGGACTACTACCAATTATGAGTTTTGATAAAAGTAGAAGTGGTTTTCTGAGAAGCAGTTTTTCAGATGGAGTTGGGTCCCTGTGAAAATTTACTTTCTGAATCCCAGCTGAGTGCTTTGATTATGGAGGTAACGATCTATTTAAAGCACACATACAGGGTCTGGGCTATAGCTCACTTGGTAGAATTTATATCTTCCATGCTTGTAGCCCTGGTTCAAGGCCCAGCATTGCATAAACTGGGAGGGGTAGCACATAGCATCTACCTCCAATCCTAGCATTCAGGAGAATGGGAAGTTCAAGGTCATCCTTAGCTGCATAGTAAGTGGTGGACACCTGGGATAACTGGGATAAGTAAGACATGATATCACACACACACACACACTGTGGTAATTTGAATGAGGTATCTTCCATAGCCCCACATTTGAAGAACTGGTCCTCAGTTGATAACCCTGTTTGAGGAGGCTTATGGGGTATGGTGCTGTTGGACGTTTGGTTGGAGGTGGGTTTTGAGCATTTAAAGATTTCTGCTATTTGAGGTGGTTCCCTCTGCTTCCTGTTTGCAGTTGGAGATATGACTTCTCATCTGTTCCTGTCTGTCACCATGTCTGTCACCTGCTGCCACAATTCCCTACCATGATGGATTCTTATTCTTCTGAAATCATACCCAAGTAAACTGTTTCTTCTGTAGCTTCTGTAAGTCAAGGTATTTTATCACAGTAATAGAAAAGTAACACACACACACACACACACACAGATACATACATACATATACACAGAGACACAGACACACATAGATACACACAAAGGTATAGTATACAGACTACTCAGAGACGCACAGACACATAGATACACACACAGACATACATATACAGATGACACACAGATACACATAGACACATACACATGTAGATATACAGACACATACACATATATAGATATACACACAGACACACACATAGATACATAGACACACACAGACATACACACAGAACACATACAGACATACACACAGACACACACACACATAGACATACACACAAATAGACACACACACACATAGACATACACACAAATAGACACACACACACACACACACACACAGTTTTATTTCTCTAAACAACCTGACTTGGTTTTATTTTATTTTTAAACAGAGTCTCTAAGAATGAAAAGAATGAAAGGAGGTCTGCTCTGAGGGATGGCTGAGGGGAAGGCTAATTGTAGATATGGGGGAGGGAGCAGTCAGAGACATCTGGAAGGGTCCAGACTGAACCAGGCCAGCAGACTGAGCCAGGAGAGGAGGGGAGTGGGGAGTGAGAGAGAAGATGAGAGGAGCAAAGAGAGTACCTGGGAACCCAGAGGGCAAGAGAGTCTGTGGGAACCAAGTGGGTATGTAGACAAAATGGCTGGGTTTATAGGAAAAGAGAAGCTGGGGGTAGGGAAGCAAAGTTCAGGGGCTGGCGAGGTTTAGGGTAGGAGGTGGGGTGGGGAGGTGGAAAGGGTGGAGAAGTGGGGAGGGTGGGGGGGGCTGTGCCAGCCAGGAGGACTCTGTCACAGGCGAGTAGGGAAAGACGGGTAGCCAGAGCACCTAGGCAGCCACTTGTCCTGAGGTCTGACGAGCCTTGGTCCTCCTGCCTGGCTCTCAAGGCCGCGTTTCTACCTCCTGTACCATTGTGTCTGACTGGCTTTATTTTCAACATTTCCATCCATGACAAAGAATACATATTCTGTAGAAGTATGTTTAAAAAGACGTAAACTGTAATGATACAAACAAAAACAACAACAAAAGCAAAAAGCATCATCATCATCATCATCATCAACAACAACAACAACAACGAGCTCTGGACCTGTTCTGCTCAGGTAACCGGTTCCATTAACTCAGAGCTGCTTTGCTCTGCCTTCTTTGAATATCAACTTCTGGAAACACCTTCCAGTTTGGCACTTTCTCCTCTGAGGTCAGGACATTAGTAAAGAAAGCACAACAATCCTAGAAGGCTGTTCAGGCAGCTGGGCATGGAGACACACACTGCAATCCCAGCACTCAGAAGGTGAGGCAGGAGGGTCCAGAGTTCCAGGTCCTCCACATAGGGAGCTTGAGGCCAGCCTGGGATACATGAGAACCTCTGGCACCCAAACAGCAGTAGCAACAGCAAACCGAGTCTGGTTATTGCCTAAGTACATATATTTTCTTATTTTCTTCTGTGAGCAACATTTTCACAGCTTGAAGACATTTCCTGAACACTTCTCACATCAGTCAGAGCTGAATTAATTGGCTCCAATGACCGAAAAACACAGGCATGAAGCCTCACTCCCATCAGCCATGTGCCTTTTGGCCACACCTTCTTCAAGCACAGCATCTCCTCTTATCCCCTCTTCTCTTTCTCGTTCCTCTTTCGTTCTCTCTTACAATTCAGCTGCAGAGAGCCCGGCAGGGCCAGGCGTGGCCTTCCCACAGCCTGCTGAAGGCTGAGAAGATGATCAGCCTGGTCCCAAGGGCAGGGTGTGGAGAGGCTGCCTGGTTTCTCTGGCAGTCACTGGGAGCAGTGTTGACAGGCTTGGGAGAAAGCCGAGGTGGGACTCCAGAGCCAGCAGGAGGACCTCGACGACAGAGAGAGGGAGCCTGTGCAGCAGAGAAGAGCAGCCTCCTCGGCTCTGGGTTGAACGCTGGCATCAACTCTTAGGAAAATAGCTTTGAACAGCAAAAACCCGCTCTCTGTACCAGGGAGGCAGCCCTCGCTCCTAGATGAAGCCTTGCAAAAAAGAGAACTCCCTTATCTTTGCTTCATCCCAGGCTAGCCTCTTGCCACGTAGCTGAGGATGACCCCATTTCATCTCAGACGCTGGACAGAAAGCCCAGGGGAACCAGGGACTGATGGGGGGTGGTGGTGGTGGGGCCCTCTAGCTTCCTGGATGTCACAGACACTGAAAAACGTTTCCGAAGCTATCGATAGATCCAGGAAAGAAGCTGCTACGTGAAGAGGTAAAGAGCTTACAAAGTTGGACAACTGGTGCTCGGGGCTTTACGGTTCAATTTGCCTGAGTTAGTCCAGACAGCAAGCGCCTGCGTGGGCAGTGCAGCTGTGATCCAGCATCTGGGAGGATGAGGCAAGAGGATTGAGTTCCCGGCCAGCTGGGCTATGTAGTCACAGACTTGGCCCCCTGGCTCCAACCCCACAGGAAAAAAAGAGCCATCAAGTCAAAAAAGCAACAGACAAGAATAACACAGGGCCACAGCAAACAACAAAAGCAATCGAGGACCGCAACAATGGTCCCCGAGACCTGATTGGATACTGCAGGGGTAAGAAGGCCCCGCCCATCAGGCTTGATACCGCGCTAATGAAAGAGTTTGTTGGCATCTTCTTGTTTCTACAAGAAAGAAAGCGGCTCCCAGGATAGCCCTAAGCAGAAACAAGCTAGAAGACTGCCCTGTGATGGTGCCATCGCCTAGAACCAGAACCATCAGGGAAGAGGAGAGACCAGAGCGGACATTTGATGGAAATACTGTGTTTCTCTGCTGGCCTCTCAGGGTCACACACCATAGTTTGTCTGATATGTAGATCCCAAAATAATTTGCCTATCCCAACTGGAAGATCGTCATGTTAAGCCAAATAAACTGAACTCTGGATGCTGCATGTTTTCCGCCGTAGGCAGAGCTCGTGTGTGTGTGTGTGTGTGTGTGTGTGTGTGTGTGGTGGGATGTGTGACATGAAGGAAATGGGGACTGCTTGGGGGAGGGAGGGATCCCCAAGACTGGGCAGGGCGATGGAGAGCGGAGAGAAGGAGAGGCATGAACAAGGACAAAGCAGAATCTAAGAAACTTCCACAATGAACCCCCCTACTTTGCATGTAGTAATCCTGATAAAAAGGCCTAGGCAGTTTGGATGCTCACCTTACTAGACCTGGATGGAGGTGGGCGGTCCTTGGACTTCCCACAGGGCAGGGAACCCTGATTGCTCTTTGGGCTGACCAGGGAGGGGGACTTGACTGGGGGAGGACTGGGGGAGGGGGAGGCGGTGGCGGGGAAGAGACAGAAATCTTTAATAAATAAATAAATAAGTAAGTAAATAAAGGCATGCCCCAGAGACACTTGCTTGGTCCTGTTTCCATAGCGTGCCTTGTTTTGCCCTCTCTACTCCTCCTTCCACGTCCTACGCCTAGAAGACAGGTCCTCACAGAAACCAGACAGAGGCAGATGGGATTGCCTGTGAAATCCTGGACAGATTCCTCTAGGCTTCTGATTCCTTTCCATTGGGTAGACCTGCGTTCCTTACTATCTGGATGGTGTAATTGTGTATGGTTGGTCAGAAACAAGTGACAGAATTTGGCAAAAATTATCATTCAACTAAAAAAACAAACAGATGAACGAAACCAGGGGACTAACCATTGAAGGCCATTGTTCTCCAGTGGGCATTGTTCTCCAGTGGGCATTGGTCCCCAGTGGGCATTGTTCTCCAGTGGGCATTGTTCTCCAGTGGGCATTGGTCTCCAGTGGGCATTGGTCTCCAGTGGGCATTGTTTGGTCTCCAGTGGGCGTTGGTCTCCAGTGGGCATTGGTCTCCAGTGGGCATTGGTCTCCAGAGGGCCAGGACATGACACTTTGCTGCACGGATGTCCCGAGCCGTCGAGGACCAGCAAGGACAGTTTGTGGGAAGATCTATGGTCACAAAGGAATTTGCTTCATATCTTATGGACTTTTCTGGAAATAGATTTTCTTTAGGGAAAAATATGAGCCTGGATTAATGCTGTGGAACTCTTGATTCCTTGATTTCAGCTCAGTCTAAAGGCCCAACTTAAAACCTGTGCTGGGTGGGACAAAGTTTATGGTGACAGTTTGGCCAAGACGTTATGAAATAATGGAAGAAAAAAAATACTACTTCATGACAGGGAATTGGCCCATGGATTTCTGGTTCACCCTCAGAAAATGGGAAAAGTCAGGGACACTAGAGAATGATCTTTGGAAAGTGTGTGGGGGACACTGCTGGGAACACATTAATACTTCTTGTAATTCCCCAGCTTGATGCAAAGATTCAAAAGATGTCATAATAAAGCCGATGAAAATTGTATGCATCAAAGACAGACTTCAGTGCCTGGAAGCATTGATGTGGCCTCAGAGCCTAGGACAGTTTCATGAAATCACTGAACCACCTTCTGGGAAAGAGTCTCCTCTCTCTGGGAGGCTTTATAACGCGCCTTGTGGGTTTTGATGAAGTTAGATCAAGCTAATCATTTTAGTTCACTTCCTGAATCAGGGCAACAAAAGAGAATGGGCAATTATTCAAGTTTTCTCCGTGAAAAGAATTCCCTCCACCCCCCATGCTTCTGGGCTCTGTTTATCACAAAACAACTTGATCAGTTTCATTCATTAAACCTAAACCCCCGATATTAAAAACTTCAGCATCCCTGTAGAAGCACTCCACTCTGAATTAGTAAGGATTTAATTACAGTGGACTCCCGGGTTGAGAAACTGAGCTCTCTTTCCTGGCTTTTGTACAATTAGGTGCCTCTCAAACTCAGGGAGCCCCTAATTTTCTCTAAGTGAAAGCAGTTGATGAACTTAAAACCAATTCTACCCTTAGGGTTCTTTTTTCTTTCTTTCTTTTTTAATGAGAGCCTTATAATTAAAAGTAAAAGTTCATACAAACTTGAAAGACTTCTATCTTCCCTTCTTTTTTTGCTCCCCACACCCCCATGGATATATTTCACTCCAACAAAAGCTGGAAAGTTTTGTCACTACTGATGTTGGGTGTGGCAGCTTCGGAGCCCCCAATGTGGAGCTGGCTGGCAGAGTAGGGGACCGGAGTCTGTCTGTGACCTGGATGCTCGGAGCGTGTCCGGGAGCCAGCAAATCAGAACTTCTTGGGGTCTCTCCAGAAAAGCAAAGCTTCAGGTCCGTCCAGACTCACAGACACCCACGGCTGTGCATGAGATCCAGAGGCTGAACGGACAGTAGAGCCCTAGAGACTGGTTCGTTGGGGAGATGTAAAGGTTAAAGTGGTAATAAATCGAACCTGTCTTCAGCATTAGAGCAGTTTGTACATTAAAGAGCTGTTGGCTTTGTTTCTTGCATCGTAAAATCCAGACAATTAGTGCTGCCGGAACAGTAGTTTGAAGCTCACGCCTGCCTGCAGGCGATCAGCAGAGACAGCTATGGCTGGGGCTCCATCCTTCTGATGAGTCCAAAACTCAACATTTTACCTCCCCCTGCCCCCCTCCCCCTGCCGCCCAGGAAACCTACGCTCTAAACAGGAGTGTAATCCTAAAAGTGGTGCCCACTAAATATTTTTGGAAGAGTGGGTGACTACATTAAGGTAGGAATTGTAGCAGGCTTTAGAATCTGGAGTGTGTTAGGGACCTCCCCCTTGTCTCTGGGAGCACCTGAGAGGCCCAGTTTATACTCACCTCCCTCTCTTCTGCTGTACTGTGAGTGCTCTGGGGGTTTCCCCAGTATTGTATATAAACGGGCCTCTTCTGTTGTTTGACAGTGTGTGTTTTATTTTGGGATATGTGTGGGGCATGTTGTGTGCTCTCTAAGGCGTGGGTGCCCAAGAATGTGTCAGCAGTCTTCCTTACTCTCTGCCTCATTGCCTGGAGACAGGGTCTCTCACAGAATTGAAAGCTTGTCACTTAGCAAGGCTGGCTGCTCAGTGAGCTCTCAGAAGCCTCCTGTCTCCACTTTCCCATGCTGGAGCTACAAGCGATGCAACCATGCCCAGTCACAGCTGGGGTCTGTATTGATGTCTATGGCCCGCAGTGCCACTTAGGGCTTTGCGGACATCAGGGGCCTGGGCCACCAACTAGGGCCAGGTTAGTATCTGAGGGTTGATCCTCTGCTGGGGCCATGCAAACCTGAGTAGCCTGTGCTGCTACCCAGGGCCATCGTGTCTTCTGCACCTGGGCTACTGCCAGGGGCCAGGTTTGTGTCCATGGCTCTGTCACAGCTGCAGTCTGTGTTGATGTCCACGGCTTCCAAAATCACCACCAGAAGCAGTGAGGACAGGCCGCACAGAGTTGGCCCCGCCCTTCACTGGCTACAGCACTAGGGAGAACTGGCCCTGGCCCTGCCCCTCACTAGCTGAACCACCCTAGAGAGTGGGTCCAGGACTTCCCCAGGGCAGCACAGAAAGAGCTAAACCCACTGTCTGTCACTGGATGGGTGAGGGAAAGGTACCCCACTTTGTCCCTTGCCCGTAGCCCCCACCACCCATTGCAGGTGGGAAAAGCTGGTCCAGGGGTCGCAAGAGCGGGAGAGCTGATCCTGCTCCTCACCGGCTGCAGCGCTTAGCTTGGGCAGCACCGGAGAGCTGACCCCACTGAAGGAGGCACAGGCTGAAGGCAAACGGGAGACCTGGCCCCACCCGCCATCTGCATATGGTGGAGTGGACGAGGGAGAGATGACCTACCCCTCCCTGCTCCTCACTGCCCGTGACAGGTGGGAGAGCGGGCCCCAGGTCGTGACAGTGGGAGAATTGACTGTGGGCCCCACCAGCTGCAGCACCCAGGAAAGCAGGCTCAGCACCTCGACTGGGCAAGAGAGGAGATCTGACCCCGTTGCTGGGGCCGTGAGAGCAGGACTGACCCCACCTCCCCCTCACTGCCATGTGGAGGCATGGGTGAGGAAAAAAAATGCCTTCCTTCCCCTTGCCTCTTGCCCCCTGTGGCCAGTGAGAGAACTAGCTCTTGGAGCCAGGAGACAGGGAGAGCTGGCCATTCCCCTCACCAAGTGCAGCGATTTGGATGGAGAGCGGGACCTTCACCTGTACCCTGCACTTCACCTGGGCAGAACAGGGAGCTGACCCTGGTGGTGTGAGTGTGGGTGAGGGGGACCCAAGGACATGAGGGACATGAGAGCAGAACCGGCCCCGCTCCTTGCTGCCTGCCACATCGGGTGCTGGAGAGCCCACCGCTCCTTGTGACAATTAGGGAAGACTGGGGGCTGACCAACCCAGCTGCTGTTGGGGGCTGTGGACCCCAGACGCTGAATTTCCTGTAAACAACTTGTTATGCTTGCAGCTGCTCTGAGCAAAACAAAAAACAAAAAACAAAAAAACAAAAAAAAAAACACAACAACTTGTTTTCCTGTGTTTGCAGCTGCTCTGAGTGGTTTCTGGTGGGTTTGGCTGGGGCGTAGCTGTCAGTTAAGGGTCCCTATATAAGCTGCCCTGGATCACAATAAAGGGGGCCTTCTTGTTTCAAGGATGATCCGCGTCCCTGTGTCTCTGTGTACGTACCGTTTAAATCTCCGGGTGCTTGCCCGAGGCTCGCAAACCGTCCCCTAGTGCAGATGCCGCACTATGGGCATAGTACCGTCAAGTAGTGTGGACGGTACAAGCTACCAGTCAGGCCCAGGACCGGGGCTATGAGCTCATCCCAAAACCCACTTCAACTATGAACTGCTGGAGCATACGAAGGGGCTGGACCTGCAGATCCAAAGCTACCGGATCTCCACACAAGGCAACAATAGTATATCCAAGAGGAATCCAGTGAGGGCCCAGTATCGGTGGTGTAGCAGAAGACAAAGACCTCCAACCTGACCAATGATTCTTTGCAATGAATACTTAAAGATCTATGGACTAAAGGGAGTGAACCGTGTGACTCATTGGACCACACTACAGCTTCCACATGCGGAGATTTTTTAAAAAAATTTGTTTTTTGTTGTTTTGTTTTTAAATTTTGTTTTGGGGAGCTGTAGTTTTTATTAAAATCTCAATCATTTGATTTTACCAAAAAAGCCTTGAGGTGGAAAGCCTGTTAGCTCAGAGAGGCAGAGCAAGTGCCCAGATGACCTTCCTCTTTGACTGACATCCTAGAAACTTCTCACCTTCTCCGCCATCTCAAAAAAGCCTTCTCAGACTGATGTCCCTCCCTTCTACTTCCTGTGCGTCTCTCTCTCCATCCGCCTGACTCCCTCTTACTCTGTACATTTTTTTCTTAATCCTATGTTCACTTCCTGTCAGCGGATTGCTTGTTCCTCTCGGCCTATAGTTGACTCTATTTAATCCTGTTCACAATATTCAAGCAGAAAGCTCTTTGATTAAAGGTGTGTGCTAGGGCTGAGCCACACCAGAGCTAGAAACAATTTTTTTTTCCAGTAATCAATGAAATCTCAGGGTTCATGGTCTGATTAAATATCTTGCCATGGTGGGGGGAGGTTGCAAGGGCAGAGGGCAGAAGTGAGGGGACAGGGAGATGAGTGGGATCGGGATGCACGATGAAACCCACAAAGAGTTAATAAAAAGTTAATTAAAAAGGCTCATACTTTGCTGCAGGCCTCCCTGTCCATCTATGCCATGGAAACTATACCACTGAACAATAGCTGTCCAGCTTCTCAGTATATAGCACAGGCTAGCCTCCAGTTCATTGTGCTCTGTCTGACCTTAAACTCATGCCCTTCTTCCTAAGCCAACCAAGTGTTGGCAGAGAACAATGGCTTACTTCGGGGTAGTTCTCATTGGGCTAAAAATGGGTAAAAATGTTGACTGTTTTTCATGGAATCTGTATTCTTTCATTTGAAAACCATCCAGTTTATCCTGCCATTTATTGACTGGGTTATTGGCGCTTCGAGTGCTTAATGTTTTGAGTTGTTCATATTTTGTGGACCTGAGTCTCTGTGCCGGAAAGTTTCCGTGAACTCAACACAAGCCTGAACTTACCTGGGGAGGAGAGAGAACTCACGTTTGAGGGACTGCCTAGGTTGGACTGGCCCATGGGCATGTCTGTGGGGCATTTCCTTGATTGTAGGAGGGGTCAGCAGGCTGCAGGTGGAGACATCTCTGGGCAGGTGGACCTGGATTCTGTCAGGAAGTTAACTGAGCAAGCAAGGCATCTTCTGTTGCACAGGCTGCTGCTTCTCTCTAGAAAGTGTTTAGTCTGCTAGGTAGGAGCTCTTTATTCTCATTCTTCATGTTTGGTGGTATTTCCTGAGCTAGGGCCATCTTCTCGGAAAGGCCTCTCTGTGGTGTCTTGAGGCTTTCTCCTACTCTTTCCTCCATGTTTGCAAGCCTCCCACGAAGCTTCTGGTCCATTTGGGGCTGATTTTTGCAGAGTGAGCGCTGTGGATCCACCATGTGTGTATAGCCAGAAACATTTGTTCAACAGTTTTTTTAAACATAATTTTCCAGCTCCTATGTGAAAAATAATGACTGTCACTGTATGTATTCATTATTGATGAAAAAAAAGACAGCTTTTTGTACTTTGATTTTGTGTCCCTTTGCTGAAAGAGTTTCCAAGACCTCAGAGTTTCATGTATGTGTGTGAGTGTGTGTCTGTGCGTGTGTTGTGGGGGCAAGGGGGTCTTTAGAGTATCTCCAGTGTAGGATGACACCCACAAACAGGTGCAATTGACTTCTTCATTTTATGCTTAGTCCCCTTTTATTCCATCTTCTTTCTTATGGCTCTGGTTTCGGATTCAATCATGTATGACTAGGTATAAAGACAGTGGACACTGACGTCCTGCTATTGATGTTGGGTGAAAGGCTTTTGGTGCTCCTTATTCTGTGAGCTGTTGCTGTGTCCCACACACCCTTGATCAGGCTGAGTTATGGTTCCTCTCTTCCTGGTTCTTCAGGGCCTTTATCATGAGGGGCTGGTAGGTTTGTGAAGGCCCTTTCTGTTCCTGTGGAGATGATCATTGGTTTGGAGTTGATTCTCTTTGTATGTGGCATTATGTTTGTTGATGTGTATTATGTTCAACCAAACTTAACTTTCTGGAGTGAAAGCCACTTTATCTCAACCTGTAATATTTTGCTTTAATTAAAATGTTACTTTTCTTCCCATTTTTATTTCATGTGTTTGGGTGTTTTGATTGCATGTAGGTGCAGTGCCCACAGAGGAAGTCAGAAATACCGGGACTATAGTTACAGACAGTTCTGAGTCACCATGTGGATGCTGGGAATCACATCCAGGTCCTCTGGAAGAGAAGCCAGTGCTTTTAACCACTGAGTCACCTCTCCGGACCACCCCCATGAGTTGGTGATATTTTTTAATGTGGAATTTTATTTGATTTGTGTCTATGTTAATTAAGAAAATTGGTGTCCAGTTCTCTGTCGTATACTTACTTGGTTTTGTTGTGAAAAGGTAATACTGAGTTCAGAATAAGTGTGGAAGCTTTCCATCCCTTTCTGTGTCATGGGATGGTCTGAGGAGTGTGGATGTTGGTTCCTCTTTAAGGGTGTGGTAGAATTCAGGAGTGAATTTGTCCAGCCAGTAGCTTTTCTTCTTTTGGAAATTTTAAACTTACTGTATCAAACTTACTGCTTGATACCAATTTGATTTGTTTTAAAATTACCCTTTTAATTCAATCTTTGTAAATTAGTCATTTCTTGTAGTTTTTTACTTTATTTTTTTGGAATCTGAGTTTTAAAAAAAATCCCTTTTTTTCTATCTTAGTAACGTCTGTTTTAATCTTGCCTATTCTGTCACTATTTTTAGTAGTTTTTTCTCTGTTTGGCTTTTTAGGTTGACTCTGGGTTTGTCCATCTTGTTTGTCTTTTTGAAGGACCAGTTTCTTATTGTGTTGTTTCTTTCATTTTGTTAGTTACTGTTCTGAGATTTACTGTTTACTTCTTTTTAAAAATATATTTATTTATTTATTCATTTATTTATTATGTATACAATATTCTGAATACATGTATGCCTGCAGGCCAGAAGAGGGCACCAGACCTCATTACAGATAGTTGTGAGCCACCATGTGGTTGCTGGGAATTGAACTCAGTACCTTTGGAAGAACAGGCAGTGCTCTTAACCACTGAGCCATCTCTCCAGCCCCTACTGTTTATTTCTTTAACTGATTTTGGGATTGATTTATTCTTTTTTTCTAAGACTCTGGGGTGCATCATTAAGTTATTTGTAACTGATATTTTAAATGTGGGTATTCATAACAATATATTATTTCTTAGAGCTGCCTTTGAGGAATCTCAAAGGTTTCAGTAAGTTTTATCTTCATTTTTATTTGTTTCTGTGATATTTTTCAATTTCCACCCTGATTTCTTCAATGATGCATTAAAAATGGACTGTTGTGTGTGAATTTTCTCTTGCCAATGCTCTTTAGTTTTCTTTCACTAAGGTGTGACAGGTACAAGAAATTGTTGCTTCTTTGGTATCTTAAAAAGCTTTTACAGTCTAAAGTATGGTCTGTTTTGGAGACAGTTCCAATGATTTCCAAAGCCGTTAGGTGGGAAAACGGAGTAGATTCCTGTGAAATCAGTTTGATCTGTGCTGCTCTGTAACTTGAAGTCTCCTGGCTGATGTTTTGTCTTGTCTAGGTGATCACCTGCTGATGCGAATCAGGGTGTGTGTGATGCCACCCACTATTGTTAGTGCTCGGTCTGTCCATCAGTTTTTACACCCAGCAGTGTTTTTATTAGTCGGATACATCAATATTTTATGCAAATGCATTTATGCTCATCATATAGTCTTGATGGATACTTTATTATGTATAATGATCTTCTTTATGTCTTCTGATTAATTTGGGTTTTGAAATTGGCTTTGTCTGACAGAAATACTGATCCTCCTGCTTCCTCCCAGATTCCATCTGGTTGAAATATCGTGTTTGTCCCTTTTACTTTGAATCTGTGATTTTGTCAGTTGTGAATTTCTTGCAGATAGTAAGTGGTTGGATCTTGCCTCATATTTAGTGTGTGTGTGTGTGTGTGTGTGTGTGTGTGTGTGTGTGTATGAGTGTGGGGGGCATTTGTGCCAATGCAAGGTGTAGTAGCATGTGGAGGTTAGAGAACACTGGGGTTGGTCCTCTGTTCCTGCTATGTGGGTACCTGGGATTAAGTTCAAGCCATCAATCCTGACAGCTGAGTTATCACCTATTAGAGTGTTCTACTTAAAGGTCATATCAAAAGGTTGTAGTTGTTACCACTTTCTCCATCTGAGGAGATTTCTGTTTTCTGGAGTTAAAGTTTATTTCTTTTCTAATTCTCAATATTCTTCTACTGAGAATTATTTTAAAGTGCTGGCTTTCTGTGCCGTCCTGCCAGGACAAACTCTGACTCTTTCAGGCAGGCAGTCTGACTGAGTGTGGTCTGTGAGCAGAATGCTGCAGCTTGCTTGCTGGCAGGGACCTTGAAATGCCATACAGTTGTGGCAATAAAAATGGCTAGAGCCGGTACCTCTGCCATGAGGCTGGAAAGCTAAGGAATGGGCTGGATGTAGCCGTCAAAGCCATGGCTTTAATCCTCTCCTTAGACTCACATAATTTAAAAAAAAAGAGATATACAGTAAAGAGAGATTCAAAGAGAAAAAACCTCTAAATGGTTTACAGTGTGTTTATAAATATATGCAGGCTTGAAAAAAAAGTTAAAGTTCTTAAAAAAGAAAGAAAGAGAGTAGTTGGGTGTGGTGGTACACACCTTTAATCCCAACACTTGGGAGGCAGAGGTAGAATGACCTCTGAGACTTCAAAGTGTGGCAGGACAAACCTTTAATCCTAATGCCTGGGAGACAGAGACAGATGGAGCTCTGAGAGGTCAAGGACAGCCTGGTCTACAGAGTTATTCCAGGACAAAGATATACGAAGAACCTGTCTCAAAAAATAAAAGTAAAAATAAACGAAATAGAGGTTAAAATAAAGCTGCACAAACATGGAAAATACACAGAGAATCTTGATACTGTATGCTATTATGCTCTCTTTGAATTGTTTGAATGCTGAGGGAGGAGCAATAGCTGCTAAAAAATATTTGTTTATAAATGCTGCTGAACTAATCCAACATAGATATTTTGAAAATACCTTGACTTCAAAATTTGGATTTAAGGGTATGATGCTTTGGAAAAATCCTTCTTTTGTTTTCACAGAGGATGAGACCCTGTGGATTAATTCTATCCCAATGTGGCATGATGGACCACGCCCTCATGAAAGGTTGCTGTGAACACCCTCAATAAATTACTTCACTCAACTGCTGACTGAGATGACCCTGGCACACAGGTTACACGATGAAAGATCTAATTAACAGTGCCCTATACAGCAGGAAGCAGTTTGGAGAGAAATAACTACGTCCATATTCCCAAAAATTGTTTATAATTTTTTTTTACATTTAAAAGGGGATATGATATAGATATGAATAATTTGCATTGATATGGATTTTGCTTTAGTGGTTTAAATTTTATTATATATATGTATATTTCTGATCTTGATTAAGGTATTGTGATTGTGTAGTTCATTTAAAAATGTAATGTATAATTAGACAATATAGGTTGTTAATGGATAATCATCAATAATAGTCAAGCTTATAGTCATGTTAGGTAGATTTTCTGGATATATAGAGATGTATTTCAGTTAAATAGGCATTCTTCATATCTTTCAAAGACTACAGAATATGACATTTAATGTTTTAATAAGTTAGGATTTTTCATGACAATGAGACATATTTACTCCTGGCAGCACCAATCTACTTCAAGAGGAAGACGGGCATCAAAGAGGCTCCTCATGGAGTTGGTTACCCATTTGGGCAAGTTTTATATATTTTTTTTAAAATACTTCAAGATCCCCGGCAGTAGTAGGCAGCAGAAATGCTGTAGGTCCCAAATGGTGGTAGCGGGCCATGTGGTGGCAGACAGCGGGCCCTGCGAGCAGCCAGTCCCAGGCAGAGATGGCTGCTGGTCCCCAAGCAGTGGCTGGTCCCCTGCAGGGAGACACATGGCAGGCGGGCAGGAGACAGAGACATGGATAGACATGGCATGCAGAATGAGGTTGAATATTTATTTAGGGGGTTATGAAGGGGAAGGGAGAAGGGGGGCGGAGAGAGAGAGAGAGAGAGAGAGAGACAGAGAGAGACAGAGAAGGGGGAAGCGGAGAAGTGGGGAAAGAGGCAGAAGCGAAGCTGCCTCTCCAAGAGGAAGATGGGAAAGAGAGCGAGCTCAGGTAGGAAGTTGAAGATCAGCCTGCCTCAGCAGATGGGGGAGGGGAGTGGGTGTGGCTTGTCTTTTAAAGAGACAGAAAACCATAACAGCAAGAAACTGCTCTTGCCTGGACTGTTGCATAAACTGGACACAGAGAACCTGTAGAGAGAGGACTGCCGAACTTGCCTAAAGGTGAGATGATCTTTTGGGGTTCCTGATTCATGAAAGAGTCTGTGAGACATTCTACAGGACACAGCAGAGAGTGACTGAACTGTTTTTGAATTTTCCTGCTTCATGGAAATGTCTGCTGGATACTATGGGTCTGTAGGCCAAAGATGGATGCCCCAACGGTACAAAAGAACTTTGGGTGACTGTCCAGATAGTGAGATGTCTCTGTCATTTCTAGAGTTTTGTAAGTTTCTTACTTCTTGTTTACTTAGGTAATATTATATCCTTCTGGTGTCTTTGATGGAGTTGAAGAATAGATAGATGGTTATAGTTGTTTTCCTTTGTTATGATAAAAGATAAAATAGATATAAATATTGTAACTGTAATTCTTGCTTGATAACTGTTTTGTTAAATGTAATTTTACTATGTTAAAGTTAAAGCCTTTCTTTTTTGTTTAAACAGAAAAAGGGGAAATGATGTAGGTGAGTTTTCTATTTATCTGTTGTTTCATTGGTTAATTAATAAAGAAAACTGCTTGGCCTGATAGGTCAGAACATAGGTAGGTGGGGAAGACAGAACAGAATTCTGAAAGAAAGAAAGCTGAGTCAGGCTGACGCTATAGCTCTCCTCTCCAAGATGGATGCAGGTTAAGATCCTTCCTGGTAAGCCACGACCTCGTGTGCTACATACATTAATAGAAATGGGTTAATCAAGATGTGAGAGTTAGCCAATAAGAGGCAGAAACTAATGGGCCAAGCAGTGTTTAAAAGAATACAGTTTCCATGTAATTATTTTGGGTAAAGCTAGCCGGCTGGCGGGATGCAGCCCGCCACTCCATCTACAGAATACAATTTATGTGTTGTTATTTCTGGGGCTAAGCTAGCTATGTGGTAACCGGGTGGGATGAAAAGCAGGCCCAGCCTGCCATTCCACACAAATTATTTTCTGAGGCTTTCTGTCTCTCTGTTTATTTATTTATTCCCTTTCTGTGTGCAATATTCATTTATTTTCTGCAATATTGATTTAATAGTTGTGGGTTTATGCTATCATGGAGGATCTTTATTTTCTTTTTGATTTTAAAGGATATGTATGTATGTATTGATATAGTAATCTCGGTTGCCATTTCTCTCAAGGCTTTCAGTACTCCAGGCTGTGTATCTGGCTTTTAGCAGCATTAGTATTCTGGTAGATGTGCCTATATAAGTACCTGCCTCTTCTCCTGTGCAAGTTTCAGTTTGTCCTTTCCTCATCCTGCACCTTTTAATGACAATACGATGTGGAAAGGGGTTTTCCTAGTCATGTCTGTCTGGGGTTCTAAATTCTACTTATGCTTAGATGTCTGTGTCTTTTCTAGATTTGCGGACATTTCTGCTCTAAGTTCTTTGACTCTCAAGATTCACCTTAGCTGGCCTGGAACTTGCAATCCTCCTGCCTCAGTCTTCTGAGTGTTGAGATTATAGACATGTGCCACCACACCAGATGCTGGCTTGGTCTCTGAACCATGTCCCAGAAGTTTTCAATATGATATTATTGACTGCTGTCTTTTTTTATTGCTAGCTGTAATCATTGACAGTTTGGCAGGATTTAGAACTATATTGAAAACGCACTCTGGGTGTGTCTGAAGAGTATTTCCAGGACTGTTCAGCAGAACAGAGTGTGAGTGCCTGGGGTCCTGGAACAAGTAAGACCGAGAAAGTGCGCTGAACACCAGTGTTATTTCTCTTTGATGCAGATGCACCATGATCACTCCCTCATGATGCCGACACCCCAACCTCCCTGCCACAATGGACTAGAGCCTCAAATTTGTGAGTCAGATTAAACCCTCTTCTAAGTCTTTTCCATCAGGGATTATGTCACGGTGGTGAGACATGTATTCAGATGATATATTATCTCACGGCAATAACTCATCAACTTCATTTATCCCCTGATATTATTTTTTCAGATCATTTGATCTATTGATGATGCTTTTTATTGAGTTTTATATTTGACTTAGTTTTTATTTCCAAGGGTCCTTTAAAAAAAAAAACTTTTGTCCTTGGTTTTTTTTTGTTGTTGTTGTTTTTTTGTTTTTTTGTTTTTTTTTTTTTTTACAACATCTGAATTTTTTAATCCTTCTTTACAGGTTACCTAGACTACTTTTGATTAAGAAAACTGTAGAAAAGTAACTGCCACAAGTTTCAAGGTTTTACAGGAAAGTCTTGAACTGGCTTCTTTATTTCATCTGTTAGCTTGTATCTACTTTGATACTACTGATCATTTAAAAACCACTTTGCATCCGAACCACTTTAGTGTCTTTGGATTCTGTTCTTGACAAGTTCTGAACTCCTAGGGGAAGTCATGCTGCGTTATGTTCTCATTTCTCACGAGTCTGTGCATGACTTGTGTGAGAGGGTCATCTGTTCTAGCTTCACATAAAGTCTTTGTGATCAGCCTTCCCTGAGAATTAATCCACAGTGCTGTAGCGCCGTAACAGCGGCACCAGCGCCTAACAGCGGCACCAGCGCCTATCAGCAGCGCCACCGGAAGATACCACTACGATAATTAGCTCTGCCAGCTTTTTTGTGACTTTTTGTATCCAGGGAGTTATACAAAAGAAGGCTGCGATGCAAACACCCCCCTTCTGCAGCTCTGGAAACCATGCTACTTTTACAAATCCAAATGTGAGACCAAGCGCATGCTTGCTTGTGCCTCCTGGGTTGTCAGCCTAAGCCCGGAGTTGTAGCGCCAGGCGGACCCTTTCACCTGCGAGCGACATCACTGTACCTGTCTGCGTTGGATTTGCCATCATGGTGGCGTTTTGCTTTCCAGCTTATTCTCTTCCTCCTTCGGCCTCAGAAACCAGAACTAGGGCGTTGTCCTAGGCAATTGCTCTTGCCCTATGTTTCGTCTCCAGCCACTTTGTTTTATTTAGATTTTGATTTATGCGATTTGTAGCATGTATGTCTGTGTACCACATACATGCCTGGTGCCCACGGAGGTCAGAAGAAGGGTCAGATCCTCTGGGAGTGGAGTCATAGATGGTTGTGAGCTGCCATGAAGGTGCTGGAAATCAAACCTGGGTTCCTTGTAACAGCAGCTGCTTCTAACTATTGAGTTGTCTCTCTAAACCTTCAGCCCTTTACTTCTATTTTGAGACTCAAAAAAAAAAAGTCTTGCTTAGTTTCCTAGGCTGGTTTTGGGTTGTTAGGTAACTCACAGTTCTCCTGCCTCAGCTTCCTAAGCACCTAGGATTACAGGTATGCACTACTACAGTTGGTTTTGACCACCGTGACTCACTGCCTGACTGTGATGTGTGCCCTCAGATTCTCTCCTAGGTTCCTGGCTTGACCCTGCTTCTTTCAGGCTGTCTTAAGAAAGCTGCCACAGTTCATTAAAGGAGCTGCAGAGGTGGTCAGACTCATTCCCGGTAGTTCCTTATAGCAGACATTTTTGAAAACCAAGGAGGTAATGACTGACTACTGATGACACAATTTGGATTCTCGAGGAAGCAGACTTGGAGGCAGAGTAGTGCTGAAAATTTTTATTGACTGTGCCCTTGGGATGTATCTTGGTAATGGAAGCAGAACTGGACAGAGGGAATAGCTGATTGTAGTCCAGAGCCAGCAGCCCCAGCCAACCATCTTAGGAAGCTCTAGTTTAAAATGGCTTAGTAAGAATGATCAGACTTTTATCCCCCTGCCTCAGTCGCTGAGTGTGGCCTGTTACCGGAGTATTAGGCCTGACTATGGTGTGGGTCTGAGGCAGTTGTAGTATTAGGGAGCAGTGGGCCTGCTTTTCGTCCCGCCTGGCTCCCGCACGGCTAGCTTTACACCAGAAATAACAACACACAAATTTTATTCTCTTAAACACTGCTTGGCCCATTAGCTCTAGCCCTTACAGGCTAATTCTCATATCTTGCCTAACCTATTTTTAGTAATCTGTGTAACATAAGTCTTACCGGGAAAGATTCAGCATGTCTGACCTGACGGCTTGCTTCATTGTGTCTGCCTGGGAGAGGGGAGCATGGCCTCTGAGCTCTCTTCCTCTTCCTCCCAGCATTCTGTTCTGTTTAGTCCTCCCACATATGAGGCCAAGCAGTTTCTTGTTTACTTAACCAATGACCTTCCTCCATCAGGTAGTTCCTTAGCAATTGCTAGAAGGAAGCTGTTGGCAGACAGTAGTAAAACATGAAGACTTTCCTTGAAGAAGGCCCTCCATGGTGAACCCACGTTTGCCACGTTCCTGAATAACCCAGTTCCGCATTGTCTAGGTTTACAGAGAGCAGAGTTGACGCAGGCTGTGGGAATTTAGAGAAGGCATCCAGAGAAAGGATTTTTAGGATGCAGACAATTTTAAAGACTTAGCTGACAGTCTTATACTTTTTAAAAAAATTGACTAAGTCTGGTAGAATTCAACTTCTGCAAGGGTTCAAGGCCAAGAAATTTTTTGTTTTTGTTTTTTTTCTAGAAAATCTGCCTGTAGCAACATTTGGGCAAGTGCTTCAGTAGCCTGGAGTGTTAGACTATCAAGCACTGAAAACTGGATGTTGGTCAGAAACATGGTGAGTTTAGGAGACATCTATCATCTGCCCTCTCAGAAATTACCTTGAAATGGCTCATGTGGAAATTTTGCATCTAAATGGACCTGCCAAGATGATTTAGGAGCAAAATGTACCCTTAAATAAGTTAATCTGAGAGTGGAATTTCTAGAAACATTTATCTTAGGTCTTAGACATGACTGAGGACAAAGGAAAACAAATTTTCTTTTGTTGCAAGACTGAAAAATATCTCAAAATCTCCTTTTGTTCTTCATGGATTTAATATTTGGGGGAGAAAAGATAAATAGAGAAATGTATAATGTATAAAGGATACACAGGAAACATCAAATGTACAAGGTCTATAGTGATGTGGGAGTGTCATATATCAATCTGTTGATTTCATTGGTTAAGCAATAAAGAAACTGTTTGGCCTCATAGGTTAAAACATAGGTGGGAGGAGTAAATAGAACAGAATGCTGGGAGGAAGAGGAAGTGAGCTCAGACTTGACAGCTCTGCTCTCTGGAGCAGAGGCTTGCTCCCCTCTCCCAGGCACACGCGATGAAGCTCCGACCCAGGATGGACGTAGGCTAGAATCTTCCCGGTAAGACCGGTGCTCACAGATTATTAGACATGGGTTGATCAGGATATCAGAATTAGCCAGTAAGGGCTAGAGCTAAAGGGCCAAGCAGTGTTTAAAAGAATACAGTTTGTGTGTTGTTATTTCGGGCATAAGCAGCCCCGCCGCTCCTATTACAACACTGTGGTATGGAGCAGTCTTTCTTAATGCTTCTGGCTGATAATTCTAGAAGGGTTTTTGCATGTAAATTGTATATGCACATACCTGTGCCCTGATGGATCCATGCTATATGTACATACCTATGTCCTGATGAACCCATAGTATATATATGTTCCTTGTCCTGATGGACCCATGGTATATGCACATACCTGTGTTCTGATAGACCCATGGTATATGTACATACCTGTGTCCTGATGGGCCCATGGTATATATATGTTCCTTGTCCTGATGGACCCATGGTATATGCACATATCTGTGTCCTGATGGGCCCATGGTATATGTACATACCTGTGTCCTGATGGGCCCATGGTATATGTACATACCTGTGTCCTGATGGACCCATGGTATATACACATACCTGTGTCCTGATAGACCCATGGTATATGCACATACCTGTGTCCTGATGGACCCATGGTATATACACATACCTGTATCCTGATGGACCCATGGTATATACACATACCTGTATCCTGATGGACCCATGGTATATGCACATACATGTATGCTGATGGACCCATGGTATATGTACATACCTGTGTCCTGATGGGCCCATGGTAAGCTGAAAGCATTCGAGATGGTTAACACCAGATTGCTTGATGGAGAAGCCTTGTTAGCCAATTATCTTTAAGAGGTAGGTCCAAGATAAGGCATGGCTTTCTGGGACCCAGAGAAAACAGGTGCCCAGACTAGGTGTGGTCTCTTTGTGTGATTCCTGTGGGGCACAGCTGAGCTTGGACTTTTTGTTCTTGTTTCATGAATTTTCCCCTTACAATAAATAAAAATATAATTGTTTTATCCTTTAGCTAGCCTGGTTATTTCCCAAATCGAGCTTACTTCTACAGTTGGCACCCAACATGGGGCTACAGTTTCCGGTGGCTCTGGCCAGCCATGGTCAGGCTCCAAGCCACCGTTCATTTTGGGTATAGAATTCCTGCGTTCATATTTCCTCATTTACCTCAGAACCATGCAGTCATGGAGGGCCAACGCGCCTGAAGACTTGGAGCTGCATTTGAATCAGATAACACAATGCCATCCATGTCATGGTAGATTATAGACCTAGGAAATTGCTTATGTATTATTTCCAATGGCTAGCTGACAAAGTATTGGTACAGGTGGAGGCTATCGAGAATACCCTGTGGAATAATAGTCTATTCATATCTCCTAGTAGGCTGAGAATTATTATAAGTAGGCACTGTGAAGGCAAAGTTTCTCCATAGTCAGGGGTTAAAAAAAATCCTTCAATGATTAAGTAAAATTCTGTTGTGATATTGTTCTATTTGATCAATTCCAAATAGTTTGTATGTGTGTCTGTGTGTGGGCATGTGTGTGCATGTGTGTATCTCTTCTGTGTATGACTGTGTGTGTGTGTGTGTGTGTATCTCTTTTGTGTGTGAGCATGCATGTGTATGTGTGTATCTCTGTGTTACTGAGACCTGAGCCCAGCACACACTACCATTGACCTGTATCTCCAGCCTGATGCTGAATCATTTAAACCCATCTGTTTGCTAGAACTTGCAATCCATTTTTTTTAAAGAAAGAGAGAAGGAATTGGTATTAGCATTAGACATCTTATTGGGCTAGTTTTGAAAAGAAGTAAGGTAGCAGGAAAAATAAAACACTTGAGAAAACTCTAAGATAACAGGACAATATGCAAGAACACATTCAAGGACAGTCTCCAGTATTCTGTGTTATTGATATTGTAAATTTTATAAAGTTTGGCCATGTTCTTTAAAAGCCAAGGCATTTGTGTGCCTGGCATGTTTGAGAAGACCTGTTGGTGCTGTTATGGTCCTAGAGGCAAGCTGGGGAATGGATAAACCCAGAGTAAATCTCAAAGCCATACTTATAAACCTCTAACCCTTCATTTGCTATAAAAACATTACAACCTGGGCTTGGGAGATGACTCAGTGGCTGAGTGTTTAATGTGCAAGTCTGAGGACTGGTAGGGCATGAAGTGGGACTTTGGCTCAGAGGTGGAAAGGCTTTCTGAAAACAGACCGTAATGAAGGCTGAAATCTGCTTCTCAGCTGTGCTGGGTCTACTGTCCCCAGTGTGCTCTGAACTGCCAGTAAGATGGGAAGGCAAAGAACAGTTGGGGTGAAATCCCATTCCTGTGAAATATTAATTTCCCCAGCTGCTTATTTCTAACAGAAAAGCTTTGCTTTTGAAAAAATTCTTGAGATCCCAGCAGACTTTTATAATGGTTTGTTGCTAGTGGTTTATTATTGGGACAAACACATCCCATGCTCAAACATCACAGAGAAATATAGAGGCTGGAGAGACAGCTTAGTCGTAAAGAGCATTGGATGTTCTTGCAGAGGGCCTGGGTTCAGTTCCCAGCACCAACATGGTGGCTCACAACTGCCTGTAGCTCCAATTTCAGGGGCTCTGATTTCTTCTTCTGACCTCCGTAGGCACCAAGTACATAATATACATGCAGGCAAAAAACTCACACATAGATGGAATAAATCCAATAAAAAATTAAAAATAAATTAATTAAAAGTTTGTTGACAGAGGTTTCTGTTCTACCAGGTCACACATCTATTTAGTGCCAAATAAACACACAGAGGTCTACATTAATTATAAACTGACTGGCCCATTAGCTCAGGCTTCTTATTAACTCTTATAACTTATATTAGTCCATAATTCTTGTCTGTGTTAGCCTTGTGGCTTGGTACCTTTTTTCACAGGCAGTCACATCTTGCTTCCTCTGCATCTGGGTCACAACTGCAGACTGATTCTTTCCTCCTCCCAGAATTCTTCTGTTCTCATTGCCCTGCCTCTACTTCCTGCCTGGTCACCCTGCCTATACTTCCTGCCTGGCTACTGGCCAATCATCATTTTATTAAACAAGTACAAGAAACAGATCTTTACAGGGTAAAACCATTGTCCCACAGCAAAAGTCTGTCTTTAAAGGCGCTCTATCCAGGTGTGGTTTTCCACAGCTGTAATCCCAGTACTCTGAGGCAAGTGGATGACTGCAAGTGTGAGACCAGCAGTAGCCTGGGCTACAGAGTGTATTTCAGGCTAGCCTGGGCTACCACATAAATCACCATCTCAGCAAACCCATGCTACAAACCCCCTAGAGAATTTGTGCTTCTACTGAGCATCTTTATTCCTCAAGCTGTGGGGTGGGCAGTGATTTCCATGGTGCTGTGTTCTATTCTTAGTATAAGCTGGTCAGTCAGTGGTTTAAAGTGCTTGGTATGTGAGAGGCTGAAGCAGGCTCTAACATCGGGGTCCCCAGGGTACTCTACACCAGTGCCTGAAGTTCTCCAGGGCTGGCTGTACTTGGTTGAGTTATTAGTATGATTCTTTATTTTACCTTTAGTGTTTTCTGAGGAAGCACAGTAGAAGAACGTCAAAGTTCCAATGGGAGGCTACAAAGGCTAAAAATCAAAGTACTTACCTTCTGTTTCCTCCTTGTGCCTTCATGAGAATTCCAGGCCACAGTGTTGGAAATTATTTAAAAATAGCGGAGCAGGGAAGAGCCTTGATAACCTAGGTATGATAGGCATTGTGCTGTTGGACATTTAAAAATCATCTCTAGGGCCTGGAGGGAGGTTCAGAAGTCAAGAACATTGACGGTCTTGTGGAGGACTTGACCCAGCACCCACATGGTTGCTCACTACCTTCTGGCTCTTGCTCCAGGGGATCCTCTGCCTCTCTCTGTCTCTGGATGCTCCTGTAAGCAGTGATGCATAAAGGCACACACACTTGCTCATAAAATAATAACCTTTTAAAAACGCAAAGCCTGAAGGAGTTGGAGTTGCAATCCCATTGATATTTATTTGCGGGAGTTCATGGACAAGATCCTGGTATCTGACAATAGATGGTATGAGCTAACGTTTATTTTACTTTTCTCTCCCTAGTGTTTGGGTGAGTCTTCCCCATAGTTGCAGATTTTCAGCTCTGGTGGTAGAAAGCAGTGATGAGCTAGGTTTCTCTTCCCAAGTCTCAGTACGCTCCACCCAAAGCTACATTCTATGTAATATAATTTTTAAAACCATTTAAAATCATAGCCTAACATTCATGCAGAATTAAATACATCTCAAAGCGAGTATTGCTTTCTTTGTTTGGATTTTTCGCTGGGTCAAGTCCCTAGATGCACCATGTAATATAAAGTTGGCTGCTGCTCGCACCCCAACTCCCATCCCCAGCTTATCCTCTTAGACGGTGAATTTGCTTCAGCACAAATATGATCTTTGTGTGTGTGTGTGTGTGTGTGTGTTTGTGTGAAATCCTCTCCAGCGTAGACTCAAAAGCTGGCAGCTGCCCCTTCATGTTATCACCAAGGGAGAGGAAAGAGCTGCACGGGTTGGATTCCAGCCAGTCAGATGTTTGGGACTATGATGGCTCTTCATCTTTGCGTATTGTGGATCAAGAGGCAGAAAACATCCCAGGTTTTGTCAGCATTGCTAGGTGTGTGCTGTGTGTGTGTTGTGTGTAGTATGTGTGTGTGGTGTGTATGTGTGTGTGGGGTGTGTGTAGTGTGTGTGTGGTGTGTATGTGTGTGTGGGGTGTGTGTAGTGTGTGTGTGGTGTATATATGTGTGGGATGTGTGTATGGGGTATGTATGGTGTGTGTGTGTGTATTGTGTGTGTGGTATGTATGTGTGTGGTGTGTGTGGTGTATATGTATGGTGTATGTATGTGTAGTGTGTGTGTATAGTGTGGTGTGTGTATGTATGTGGTGTGTTTATTGTGTGTGTAGTGTGTATGTGTGCAGGGTGTGTATGTGGGGCTTGTGTGTGTTGGAGCAGGAGGGGAATTCTTTGTCTGCCTCCTCGCACAACCCCATCTACAAGCTTGCTCTCTTGTTCCAGACAGTTTTTTCCAGACTCTGTGTTTTCTGCTGTGGATCTTGCTGTGATTTGAATTTTGTTTCCCAAATTTGTGTGCCAGGCATTCAATCTCTAGAGTTGACCACTAATTGTATTCTCAGGCCAGGTCTTTCTGAGTTCTGTCTTCAAGAATGAATTAATTTATTGGTAGGTTAATGTATGTCCCAGTTAGCTTTGTCAATTTGACACATCCGAGAATCATCAGAGAGGAAAGCTTTGACTGAGGAATTGATTATATTAGATTGGCCTGTGGACATATCTGGGGATTATCTTAACTATTAATTGATATAGGAGTACCCACTGTGGGTAGCATCACTCCCTGGGTCGCTGTATAAGAAATTTAGTTAAACATGAACCCATGAATTATCCAGAGAGAGGGACAGCCAGCAGTGGTCCTCCATGGTTCTTGCCTCCAGGTTCTTTCTTCTGAGTTCTTTCTCCAACTTCCATCAGTAATGGATTGTGACATTAATATATAAGCCAAATAAGCTCTTTTCTCTCCATGTTGCTTATGGTCATGATGTTTTATCAAACAACAGAATGAATCTAGGACAATGGGTTATAGAGAGAGTGGTTTTGTTTTCATGGTGAACTCTTTGACAGGCTTCTTCTAGTTCACCATATCATGCCATATACATATATGTGCACATACATACATGCACACACTCATGAAACACAGCATGCATACATACCCACACACAATATGCACACATACGCACACACATATACATACATACACACACACATATATATGCATGCATACATACATCTATATCATAGGATGTTTACAGAGGTTTCTGTTCTGCCAGGTCCCACAGCCTTTTAGTCCCAAAGAAGCACACAGAAGCTTATATTAGTTATAAACTGATTGGCCTATTAGTTCAGGATTATTAATAACTCTTATAACTTAAATTAACCCATAATTCTTGTCTCTGTCAGCCATGTGGCTCAGTACCTTTTCTCAGAGAGGCATTCTCATCTTGCTTCCTCTGCGTCTGGGTGACGACTGTAGACTGAGCCTTTCCTCTTCGCAGAATTCTCCTGTTCTGGTTGTCCCGCCTATACTTCTTGCCTGGCTAGTAGTCAATCAGCATTTTATTAAAGTAATACAAGTGACAAATCTTTACAGGGTACAAGAACATTGTCCCACAGCAATAGGATGCATATATGAGCCTACCAGAATACAGAACTCTGATAAATAAGTTTCATTTCTGTATAAATTACCCAGCTTCAGGCTTTCTGATACCAATAGAAGACAAACTAAGACAGAATTTACTTTCAGATTAAGACTTAGACTTAAATTATGGGATGGCTTAATGTCTATAAATAATTGTATGTCATATATATTCTAGAAAAGATAGGAAATACATAAAGAAACCAGAATCTGATTCGTGGGGTAATTGATTAAACAATTAAAAAGTGTCTTGGGTACCTATTTTAGAATAACACAGTCTTAGGCACTGTTGTGTGGCCCTATTCCTTGTGAGACATGAACAAACATCTACTCACCCCAGACAGGGAGCCAATCACAGACCAAAATATGGATATCAACAAAACCTAAATTGGGGAACCAAAAGGTTCCTCACTGTAATAGGTTGCTTACGGGAACAGAAATGACTCAAAGACAGCTACGTCCCCGAAAACCCACCCTGCAAGCTGGAAGCATGGGGGACATTGCACAGGCTGCAGGCAACTTGTCTCGTCTCTACTTTCTCCAGGATGTTTGATCTGGGCTGCTTGTAAGCAGATTGAGTGACTCTCAGCACTTACTACTTATTTATGCTAGGGGAAGGAGCAGCCTAGAAAATCTGGTCAGTTTCAGGTACTTCCCAAAGCTATTTTGAGTTGCTTCCTTTCTCCTCTAAGTAGGATGGAATGTTCACCTCCCCTGAGAACACCTTGCTGTTTCACCTCCCTTTTAACATCCTGTGTCTTTGAGGAAAGGACATTTCCTGAGATGGAAGGATTTAACTCTGGAGGAAAAGGCCGCACAACCCACGTCTAGTAAATCGAGCTTGTTTCTTTAATATTATGCCCCCCCCCCTCCTTATTTATAGTATGAGGTTTGCCCTTTCAGCCTTCCTCATCCTGGTTTGAGCCAGGCTGGGGGAAGCTTTCTTTTTCCAGGTTCCATGGTTGGACTAAGTAAATGCTGTCCAGAGGCCGGAGGAAGAACGGGACTGTGGACCATTGCACAGCCTCTTCCTAGCTGGGAGTGCAGCTTCTGTTAGACAAGAGATTCACAGTCTTCCCTCAGTGGCCCCTCTAAGCTGAAGCATGTGTTAATGGTGCCGCCATGGCCAGTCTGGAGGTGCTACACCATCCTTGAAGCTACCGCACCCCAATGCCTTGGTAAAGGTCCCTTCCAACTGCCCCACTTCTTCCCAAATGCCCGACTCACGGTTGGCCGCCTGAACACAGGTCACGGAGTGGCCACTAAGGCATTCACACACATTGCTTGATTTGATGATTTCCTGACTCTACGGTAACTGTGACAAGTGGAGAAACTGCATTTTGGAAGGACTCGGATTTTCCCTGAGGCCTTACAGGGAGTAAAGGGCAGAATCAGGCCCTAAGCATTCCCAACCATGTTAAATGATCCAGGACCCTCTATCCCTTTCTGTGGGCCACACACATCTAGGGGAGGGCTGCCCAGTCTCTGGATCCTTTGCAGACCGTGCCTCAGTAGCTTTTCTCTGCTGACTCCACTAAGCAGCTTCCTTTGTCAGTTACCAGAAGCTCTGAATATGTAAACCCTGGGATGTAGTTAGAGCCAAGATCCCAAGCCTTAGGATGAGCTTCATCACAGGGGAGGGTGGTCGACATAAGGGCTTCTCTCTCCTCAGTCACCTTCCGCATCAGCAGAGGCAAATGCCAAAATGATCCGTGGTGACTGCAAGGGTGGAGTGCAGACGCTAGATTGGCTCCCAGCGGCCTGCATTTCATGTGGCTGGGGTGACGTGGGTTTTAGCGTGGAGGTGCTGTTTATGTCTGTCATACCCCTGGGCATAGCAGCCAAGGGTGGTCGTGCCACAGCCATGACGTCACCGTCATCCCTCGCAGAGAACCTCCAGGGTGCTCTTTGCATATTTGTTCAATGATTTTTTTCTAAGCTTGCTACTGGAGTTTTTAAGGTCAAAGCCTTAACAAGCTCGGCTTAGCCACCCGTCCTCAATAGGCCAATTAAAGAGACAAATCACAGAGAAAGGCAGGGAAAGGGGATTTGTTCAAGGTGGCCACACCGGGAAGAGGATCAAAGTGTCTTCTGACTGCCCTCCTTCCCCACGCTCACATAAATTTATTTTTTAAATTTACTTATTGGGTTTGGTTAGCAAAGACCAGATTAAAGATTTTTCAGGGCATTTAACAAAAGCATATTTTAAAAAAATTAGTTACTCTTTATATGTGAGACATTAGGTGTCATTCTTTATTGGTAAGATTTGTTTGACAATACAGCCTTTTTTCCTGTCACATACAGGGCAAGTTTACCCAATTCTAAATGGTACTGTTGATTGTGTTGAATCTTTTGTGATTCCTGTTATTAAAAAATATTGAAAAAAATTACATGAAGATATCTGACAAACATATTATGTACATCATTTTGTAATTATCACAACCTTAATAAAAATGACATATTTATAGCTTGCATAGTCAAGAACATTCCTAGGAAAAAAACATAATAATAATCTAATAATTTTAATGTATATGGCTTAGAGATACTTTATTTGACATAAAGAATTTTATCTCTTTTTATTTTATTTGACTATTTAAAGTAATTATAAGTTCTTTCTAAAATCTTTCGGGCAAGTCTATCAAAATCTATGTAGTTAATATAAAATTCTGTAATATAACTAAACTTTTATGGCTAAATGTATTCTCATTTTGAAAGATTTAGGATGTAGGTTCAAGGGAAATATTGGAGTTATTGGAGATAAGAAATGTATTAGAAAAGTTATAATGTCATGAGAAGACAGACAGGCAGACAGACAGAAAATAGCATGTCAGGGGAGAAGAGTTAGGGCTAAAGAGGCAGGAGTTGAGGGAGCCCTCTCTTCTTAAGCTATCTGAGGCAGAAGGGGTTTATAATATGTGTTTGTAACCAAGCTTTCCTTTCCCTAGGCTGGAGGCAGAAAAAAAGGGGAAGCAAGATAAATAGCCACCAATACCCCCTTTGGTTGTTCAGTGCCAAGTGGTCAGTCAGCTCTGACAGCACACATACAAGTAACATTATATGGACTCAACAGGTTATTCTTGGGAATGCATATGCATATAAAATACATATGGACATGTAATAATAATTCATGAAAAAAGAGGTCATGAATTTCAATGGGAGTGGGGAAGGGAATATGGGAGAGTTTGGAGGGAGGAAAGAGAAGGGAGAAATGTTGTGATTAAAATACAATTTCAAAACTAAACAAAAAAGAAATACCTGACTATTAAAATACTATCCAGTAGTTATAAATACCAGATTGATAATACCTGGTTTTCTGGGTATCTAATAGCCATACTTGGAGGCTATTCTAATGTGGTCAAAGGGACTGAAAAAAAGGATGTTTTCCCCTTTATCCTCCAAGGTCAATGAGGGTCTAGGTTACTGTGGGCCATCTCTAGCAATGTTCTGTATCTGTGGAAAGTCACCCTTTCTCTTGCTCCCTGAGACCAGGGAGACCACACTGAGTTCTAACCAGTGTCCAGTGTGCAGAGAGGAGGACCAACACAGAGCAAAGCTTTGCTCAGTGCTTCCAGGGGAAGCACAGCCAGGCCAAGCAAGGCTTCAGTTATCCTCATGCTGGTAGCCAATTGGTTAAAGAAAGTCTAGAGGAACCCGGGATTCCTCACAAGCCCAAGTGACCCCTGAGAACCAGAACCTCAGCTGATCCCGACAGTACAAAAACAACAATTAGCTCTAGCTACCCACATGGTCTTAAACACTCATCAGGAAAGTATAACCAGTTTCAAAATGTTATCAAAATGTTTGATAGTTCAAGGGACTGCAGTCTGCAGATTATACCTAACTTTGTAAATATTCTTATTAGAATAACCATTTCTCACTAATGATTTTCTTCTCAATTTTATAAATACACAATCATACACACACACACACACACACACACACACACACACACTGTAACAGGGCAAGACAGCACAGAGGTTCCTCCATCTTGTATTCTTACTGAGACCATTTCAAGTTTGACCAGAATTTGATCTCCTTGATGGAGAATCCCATGGCAAATTACCCATCACACTATTCTAGGAATTAGAGTTCAAGATGCCCCAGATAATCACTTATCTTAGCTTCTGTTAAACTGCTTGCTTGTGTAAACTTCCCCTGGAGCTGCAGAGTGAGATAAGAGGGTGTGGTTTTTGCCTTTAAAGGCCCCCGTGGTCTAAATTCTCAGCCCTACACTTAGGTTCCAAACACTTGAGTGCATACAGCCCCAGGGGCTGGAATGAAGACTTTCAATTAACTATAATCTGTATCTGAGTGGCCATCTCTGGTGGGCTCCCATGACAATACCCAATGAATAGGACAAGACCATCCTTGGATTACCTCGGTACAGCAGGGTCTATCTGAAGCTGAGAAAAAAGGGCCTATCTTCTTAAATACCGAGGCAAAATCTAAAAGCTTTATTTGCCAACCATGGAATGTTATCTCTTTTTGGAAGAGGACTTCTCACAGCTGTGATGGGTCTCCCCATCATAACCACCCACGTTCCCTGATCAGAGGAGATCGCCAGATACTCTGCCATCTAACTCACAGGTTAGAAAATGACCCAGGATACTCAAGTGACAGACTTGGAACATTGCAAGACACCCCATAAAAATGCCCCTCCCCCAAGACTCTATTTTGATGTTGGTGATGATGGTGATGGTGGTGATGGTGATGATGGTGATGACGGTGATAGTGGTGATGATGGTGATGATGATGGTGGTGATGGTGGTGATGATGATGGTGGTGATGGTGGTGATGAGGGTGGTGATGATGATGATGGTGATGGTGGTGATGATGGTGGTGATGATGGTGATGATGACGATGGTGAAGATGATGATGGTGGTGATGGTGATGATGGTGGTGATGATGGTGATGATGATGATGGTGATGATGATGGTGGTGGTGATGGTGAAGATGGTGGTGATGATGTTGATGATGATGATAGTGGTGGTGATGGTGGTGATGATGATGGTGATGATGATGATGATGATAGTGATGGTGGTGATGGTGATGATGATGGTGATGATGATGATGATAGTGATGGTGGTGATGGTAGTGGTGAAGATGGTGATGATGATGGTGATGATGATGGTGGTGGTGGTGATGGTGAAGATGATGATGGTGATGATGGTGAGTTACAGTGCTGGGTATTGAACCCAGGGCCTTGGGCATGCCAAGCTAGCCATCCAACACTTTCTTCCTTAGTCCCTTCTCATAGCTGTTTGCTGTATTACAGTCCTACAGGCGTGAATTCACACACCAATCACAGTAGGAGGTAACTTCTAAATAAAACCAGCATTAGGCCTCTGACTGTCCAGGCAGTGATTTTCCATGCCTGCAATGCCTTCCCTCTGCTGCTTTGCCCTGAGGACTCTGTAGGTTGGATTTCTAAGGTTCATATTGGAAGTGGCTCTTCTGGGTTTTTCCCTTGGCAGTTTCAAAGGCAGGAAGGAATTTCTCACCTCCACAGTTCTCCTCTGCTGCAGGTAAAGAATTTAACAGCTGTGGGCAGGATAACTCGGTCAGTCAGAAGGGGTCTGATCTAGCTCAAGTTAAGCTGATTCACTTTCCATGTTTTAAGGTGGTAATTTTTTAATCTAATCTAAAAAGCATGTGTGTATGTGGGGGGGATGCATATCTCACAGGTATGCAGGGGCTCAGGGAGACCAGAAGAGGGCATGGGATCTTCTGGGGCTACAGTTGTGAGCTGCCCAACGTGAGTGTTGAGGAGTAAGTCCTTTAGAGGAGAATCCAGCCTGGAACAGCTAAGCTGTCTTCATCCTTAAGACACTTGTTTTTACTAATGTAGCTTAAGAAACAGTCAATGATAAAAAGATTTTTATCCCAGGGCACCTGAGTGAATATCGCCTATACAGATGGAGGTTGGTGAGAGGCGCATTCAAATAATTTAGAAGTATCTCTTTTTAAATATATTGTGGTAAAGGAGACATCCAGAGGGTGGTGATCTATTTAGTTTAGATGTCATGGGAGGAGTTGGGGACCTTGGGTTCCCAAAGGGAGGGTAGCAGCATTAAGAGGACCCCAATGAAGACAGAAACTGGGCTTCACAGCCCAAGCCTGAGGTCATCTTTGGTTTCTCCCCTTTTGTTCTTTCTGGTTCAATGCCAGCTCTGAAGTATCCGAGAAATTGGACTTTTTCCTCACAGGCACCACACTAACACAGGCCTCACCATGGCTTGGCTTTGTTAGCTGTGGCCCAGTACACGAAATGATCAGCTGTCATGGACCTGCCATTGTAGTTGGCATTTTCCTTGGGCCACCAACCCAAATAAACACATGGAGACTTATTATTAATTATGAATGCTCAGTCTTAGCTTATGCTTGTTCCACTAGTTCTCATAACTTATATCAACCTATTTCTCTAGATCTACATTTTGCCTCAGGGCTTTTTGCTTCTCTTTCATTCTGTATGTCCTACCTCCCTGCTTCATCCATGTCTGTCTCTCTGGCCCCTGTTTCCTCTTTTTCTTCTTTCTCAAACCTAAATCCTCCTCTTCCTTACTCTCCTATACTCTGCCTTTATTCCCTCCCTTGCTATTGGTCATTCAGCTTGTCATTAGGCCAATCATTTGCCTTGGGCAGGCAAGGTGAAATAGCTACATAGCTTTACACAGTTAAACAAATATCCCATGACATTCTATGTTGCTATTAATGAATACCGTGTCTCATGCACAACAGAAGTCCACTGCTCCTGGTTCTGAGAGGTCTGACAGCAAGGGCTCATGGTTTTGAAAAATGTCAGATCTGGCTCAACCTGTTCATCTGTTCCTGAGAAGGGGAGTGTGGATTTAGGAAAGAAATAGACAAGAGGCAGAAGATAGAGTTGGGAAGGCATCCAGTGAACACTGTAACAAAATGTTCTGAGTTTATTACTCACGGTCCTTATATACTCAATCAAAAGAGAGGGCACAAGATTTCCATGATACAAATAAACAAGCAAACGTAATCACCTCCTTACATCTCAAAACCACCTAGTAACCGTGTCCTAAGTCAAACATTCTGTTGTCTGGCCTTTGAGGAGCAAAGCATCCAGTATCCACACCTTTGGTCAAATGTCCTGTTATTCATCCTTGAGGATCAGGAATAGGTTTGAACTCTCAGAACTTTAGCCAAGATGGAACAAATCCAAAACTGTGAACCCTCACAGAAAAGGACCCATTTCCTGTCATTGGAAGTCACATTTTCACCTCCTGCTCTTTCTCATGTAGACGAGTTCTCTGTTTTATAAGGGTCTTTTATCTATCTGAGACTCAGTCATCTCCCAGAGGTTCCACCTGCTAACATCGGAATCTTGGGGATTAGATGTGTCTAGGGATGTCAAAACTTGCAAGGACACATCCATTTGGTCCCTAGTGTCACCTACCTTTTCTTCCAGGAAGTAGAGATGTTTCTCATGGTGACTGGTCCAGTCTTCCTAATATCTTACTTACACTACACGCTTGGAGTTCTGGCCTTTCTCTTACTCTAATAAAGCCCAAGATCCCAGTGTCAATCCTTCACCCTGTTTGCTACCTACTGCATTCTAGGGAAGTGACTTCTTGGCAGGTATACTGTACTAGTTACTTTGCTCATTGCTGTGACCAAATCCCAGACAAGAGCAAGGGAGGAAACACTTATTTGGCTCATGGTTTTAGAGGGCACAGTCCATCCTTGTATGGAGGGGATGACAGAGTTTATGGCAGTGAACTGTGTGGCTAGAACTTCTCACATTACAGTAGGCTCAGAAGCAGAGCCGAGCTCTCATTCCTAATGCTTAACTGACCAGTCCATTCCCTCCAGTTAGGCGTCATATGCTAAAGGTTCCACAGCCCCTAAAAACAGTACCAAAAGCCATGATATGAGATCCAACCTTGTTCTGACTCGTTAGTTTGTTTGATCAACTTGATGTAAGCTAGAGAAGAGGGAACACCAACTGAGAAAATACCACATCAGTTTGGCCTATAGGCAAGATTTTGGGGGCATTTTTCTCCTCAGTGATTGGTGTAGGAGGGTTTAACTCACGGTGGGCAGGGCCATCACTGGGGAGGTGATCCTGGGTGTTTGAGAAAGCAAACTGAACGGGCTGGGAGGAGCAAACTAATAAGCAGCGTTCCTCTGCAGTATCTGGTTTAGTTCCTGCCTTCAAGTTCCTGCCTTGAACTCCTGTTCTGACTTTCTTCAATGATGGACCTGAGAGTTGTAAGGTGAAATAAACCCTTTCCTTCCCAAGTTGCTTTTGGTCAGAGTCTTTATCTTTACAATGGAAACCTAACCCAGGGAAAGCCTCTAGGGAACTTTCCATGTTGAAACCATAACACTCTGATCCTGGTTCCCAGAGGCAAATGGCCATCTCATAATGAGTAATATACTTACCCCGGGTCAAAAGTTCTCATAAGTTTGCAGTTCTCATGCTGTCAAAGTCCAAGTTTATAGTTCTCTTCTAAGATTAAGGTAGGCTCTTCATCATGAGCTATTTTCAACATATGATGACATAGCAGACACTCCTCTCCTAAAGAGGAGGAAAGACTGGAATAAAGCAAATGCAAAGTCTGGAAGAGCAAGCACAGAGTCACAAAGGTGCAGGTTCAGCATTTGGGGCTCTGGATGGCACCGCAATATGCGCTCCCAGGGGCCCTGCCACCTACAGCATACACACATGTATGCACACACATATGTATGCATGCTCTAAGGACTCAGTACTTGCAACTTTTTTCAACATCCTGGGGTCTCCATTGCAACGTAGGCTTTCCTTCACAACTCCTAGGAAGGAAAATGAAAATATATATGATTTTTCTTTATATTACCATTTTATAGGAAAATGAAGATGGTAGGATTCCCCAATGATAGAGTGTAAACAGAAGAGAAAAGCAGTCTGGGAAAAAAAGGGCAAATGAACTTAGAGGAGTCAGGGGAAGAGAAGAAAGGAGATGTCTCTGGTGCCAAGGGCATAGACCTGGAAGCCCCGTGCCCAGAGCACTGGCAGTGGAAAGGCTGTAGTTTAATTGAGGGCATCACTGGTCTCTGAGAGGCAGAGCCCAAGATGTTAATGTTCTTATGTTTGAGCTTGAGCGAGAATAGGAGAGGTAGGCCTTGGATAAAGGGGAGGGACAAAGGGAAGCTTTTCTGCTCTAGGATAAGGAGATAGAATTGCTGTCACCCACCCTGATGTGATGGTATATGCCTGTAGCACTCAGGAGGCTGGGGCATGGACATTCACAACTATTCATAGATTTGAGGATGAATAGTAAGACCCTGTCTCAACCAGCACCCTCCAAACCTACACCTACCATTACAGGCTGGGTATGGTGGCGCACGCCTGCAATCCTAGCACTTGGCAGGTAAAGCGAGAAGATCAGAAGTTCAAGGTCATCAGCTACATTGCACGTTTGAGACCATCCTGACCTCCATGAAGCTGTCTTAAAACAAAACACAACCCAGATCCCTCCTCCACTGTCATCACCACCACCCCTGCTAACAAACGTTTCGTGGAAAGTCAAGCTACATTGCCAACACGGTGCTCATCACGTTTGTATAGTGCGTTGTTCTGGAAGCTTTGATCTGACCCTCAAAGGAGCTGTGCAAGGTGGGGACCCCTGTTTCCATTTCAACAGGAGGAAAGTTGTTCCCTGAAGTTTTAGAGCTTACTTGTTGAGGTCACTCAATGAGTTGTTTGAGAAGCCAGGAGTTAAACCTGGGGCTAATGAATTCCCAAGTTGGTAACAACTAACACCTGTGTTCTTCCTAAAACTCTGTTATTGGTCCTATTCAGAATGAGAAAATGTGACATCACAGGAAAAGGGTGAATAAGTCATCAGACAGATACTGGAGGAGATTGGATTAGCAATGCCTGTTGACATCATTTGGGTACTTACCATGCACCAAGCAGTGGGGGTGTTTATAAATAAGCACAACAATCCTGTGTATATTGTTGTCCCCATTCCACCAGTGTGAGAATTGGGCTTTCAGAAGGTCACACACCCACCTTAGTTCTATGGCTGATAAGGCAGAGTCAGGATTCCCTCAGGCACTCTGATGCTAAAGCTCACATTCTCTGAGTCTCAGAGGAAGTTCATAAGATTCTGAAGAACCTGTGGCTCTCTGAGGAAAAAGAAGAGGTATAAATAAGGCATGTGGGTATAATTGCAGCTGAGCTGATGGTGTTGAGTGTAAATCCACGCCCGGTGAATCGAGCGGCCAACTTGTCCACGGGTGGGTGGAGAAGAGAAGGATGGGTCTCTAGGGCTGCAGTCTTACTACTTCTCTTAGACACGGCTTTGCCTCCAGTTCCTTCCCTGACATGACTTAAAGCCCCAGATAGCAAAGCTGTCGAAAATTAGGGAGTGCAGTTTGTGGAGTCTACAGTGTACTGTAAATGGCTTTTCCCTAGGTCCCTTCCTCCATCTCAGATTGGCCCAATTCTTCTACCAAGACCTTTCCCCTATCCCCTTGTCTGTTCTGTGGGCCATATCTCTTGTCCGCTATCCCCAGAGCACAGCCTATAGTGGCAAATACCGAACTCTAGATGTCTTCCACAATCATGATGAACTAGAAGCCTCATGTCACACAGTTCTAGAGACAGACCTGTAGAATTGGTAGGTTTCAAAAAAGGCTAAGCAGGATTCCCCTTTGGGTTAGATTCACTTCTTCCAGGTCTTCCGGTGTCCCTTGTCCACCCTCTTTCCTGTTCCTGCCGAAGAGACCACTAGGAAGAGATGTTTTTCCCTTCTCAAAGAGACTCTAATGACATTACCATGGTGACATCGGCTACCTGAAGAAGAATATAAGGCTAATGAAATCCTGATTTCAGATAGAATTTTCCTATTAAGTTTCTCTCTCTTCCCCCTTTTCTTCCCTTCTCCCCTCCTCCCTTCCCTTTTCTCTCTCTCTCTCCTTCCCCTCTCTCAGGCATGGTCTCTCTATGGAACCTAGGCTGACCTCAAACTTTCCATATCCTTACCTCAGCCTCCGAAGTAGTTAGAGTTCTGGGAACCCAGGCCATAGCTTCTTTTCAGTCCTGAATCTGAAATCTGAAAGTCAACTAGTTCTGCTTCCATTTCACTGAGCAGGTGACGCTGGACAACACTCTCTGTCCCTTGGTTTCTGTATTTGTGAAATAAGGATGCAAATCCTCCATTTGAGTGTTATGATGAGGACCAGTATGCCAGGGATGTTATGTGGGGACCAGTATACCAGGGATGTTATGTGGGGACCAGTATACCAGGATGTTATGCGAGGACCAGTATACCAGGGATGTTATGTGGGGACCAGTATACCAGGATGTTATGTGAGGACCAGTATACCAGGGATGTTATGTGGGGACCAGTATACCAGGATGTTATGTGAGGACCAGTATACCAGGGATGCTATGTGGGGACCAGTATACCAGGGATGCTATGTGAGGACCAGTATACCAGGGATGCTATGTGAGGACCAGTATACCAGGAATGTTATGTGAGGACCAGTATACCAGGAATGTTATGTGAGGACCAGTATACCAGGGATGTTATGTGGGAACCAGTATACCAGGGATGTTATGTGGGAACCAGTATACCAGGGATGTTATGTGGGAACTAGTATACCAGGAATGTTATGTGAGGACCAGTATACCAGGGATGTTATATGGGAACCAGTATACCAGGAATGTTATGTGAGGACCAGTATACCAGGGATGTTATGTGGGAACCAGTATACCAGGAATGTTATGTGAGGACCAGTATACCAGGGATGTCCCCAGGACAAGAGCTCTGTGAGTGGAGGTATGCTGTGCATCTCTCTCATCACCTCTAAGGGGAACTGCTTCAGAATAAAAATACTAAATGATGTAGCTCAGAAATTTCCATAATTAAACAGTAAGATGAATGTTATTTTTATAGAAAACCATACACATATCTATGCTATAAAACAATGAGAGGATGAACAAGAATTTCCAGCTCTAGAGAATGGGTGGGGATGTAATGGAGAAGGAGGTGTCAGTGAGGAATAGGACTGTCTTGCTCATTTGATCTGGAACCGTGAAACTACTTCACGTGGAAATAGAATAAAATTAAGTTAATGATAGTAAAGGCTAGATGAAACAAAATCAATTTGTGTATGGAGTTTGGGCGGCAAATAACTGTATCAAATGACTTTAAATAATGACCTGTAGGGTGGGCCCCAGGGGGAAACACCACGAGCTGAGGTCATACAAACAGCCTTTCTGGTTGTTGTTTCCCAAAGTCCTCTTGATGATTGGTGTTGATCACGGAAGACTTGTCTGCGCATCGAGAGACCAAGGGAGTGATTAACTGCATGATAGTATCAATCATGTTGTATTCAGAAATAGTTAAATGAGTTTGTGGGGCCACTGGCAGTGGGACCAGGAGCAATCCCTAGTGAATCATCTGATTTTTTTGGAGCCCATTCCTATGAAGAGAAACCTTGCTCAGCCCAGATGAGGGGGAGGGCCTTGGTCCTGCCTCAGTGTAGGGATGTGACAAAATTCCTTGACTCCCCATGGGAGGCCTCACACTCTCTGAGGAGCAGATGGGGTGAGAGGAAGGTGGGGGAGCAGGAGAGGAGAGAAGAAGAACTGGGATTAGTATGTAAAAAAAAAAGCATAAAAAAGAGAACAGAGAACATTCTAGTCCTTTAAGTATCTACGTGAGGACATTTGTTTGGAAAGAACTTAGTGCTATCCACTTAAAAGCCCCAGCGAAAGCTGACCTAGCAATGAATGCTCTTCATATCTAGACTGTGGTCTCTAAGCACCATATCTTACCAACTTCTGCCCTTCATAGACAGCTAGCTTTACACCCAAAATGACAACACACAAATTGTATTCATTTAAACACTGCCTGGCCCATTAGTTCCATTAGCCTGGAAGCCCTTGGCCTTTGTTCCCAGACTTTCCTGACTCACAAGAGCATCTCCAGCTGTTCACAGTGACCCCTGTCACTCACAACTGAGTTGATGTGACACAGTGACCATTGTTGGGCTCTGGATGTCAGATGGGACCGAGTTCCCAGCAGAAACAAAAGGTTTGGAACTCCCATTCCTTTCTCCTTATTAGCTGCCTTGCCATCTCTGTGACAAAGAACCCAAGGTAGTCGTCTCAGACAGAGGAAAGGTTCATCATGACCCATAGTTGTAGTGATGAGGTGAGCAGGCCTGCTTTTCGTCCTGCCCAGCTGCCGCTCAGCTAGCTTTACACCCAAAATGACAACACACAAATTGTATTCATTTAAACACCGCCTGGCCCATTAGTTCTAGCCTCTTATTGGCTAATTCTCACATCTTGCTTTAACTCATATTTAGTAATCTGTGTACCACCATGAGGTGGTGGCTTACCAGGAAGATTCTAACCTGCATCCATCTTGAAGAGGAAAGCTATGGTGTCTGACTCACTTCCCTTCTTCCCAGCATTCTGTTCTGTCTACTCCACCCACCTGTGTCCTGACCTATCAGGCCAAGCAGTGTCTTTATTAATTAAACAATGAAAGCAACATATAGAAAGAAGACCTGCCTACATTACAGTCAGAGGTTACCATGGCTGCTTGTGTCTTTTCCATTGTCCCTGTGGTATCTTGTTCATCTTTCTAGGGGCCATGGTGAGGAGGCTTGATTACCTCCTGGAAGCCAGGAAATAAAGACCCAGGAAGGGCATGAGTTCCCATTGTGCCTTACAATGACCTAAGTTCCTCCCAGTGGACCATGGCTCCTAAAGTTTCCACTATTGAGGACTAAGAGACTACCACATGGGCCCTCCAGGGACATCTTAAACCCAAATAGCAGCATCCCTAGTCTTCTGCAGACAGAGGAGGGCAGGGTAGGCTGTTTATTCACCAGGGGTCAGTGGTCTAATTAGTTATTCCACAGAATGTAGTTTTTGTGGTAACTTGTAAACAAGGATGGAGCTGCTGTCATTGCCTGTGCATTCTGCGTGGGGAGGTGGGGAGAATGCCCAGAGAGCATGGTAGTGAAGGATCCCTGGGATCAACACCTGCATAGATTGGACAGAGAAATCAGGCAGAGACCCTGCTTACCTTATGGCCTTTGCACTCTGCCCCCTGGGTCCTAGCCCTCTGCTGTTGACAGATCCCTTGATACTGCTGTCCCAGGGAAAGGTCCCTCCCCTGAGGAGGAAAGACTGAAGACCCGGTGACTGGTGACTGATGCCTGACATCTGCAGCTAACTGGGCTACCCCTCACTTGTAATGGGACAGATGCTCAGTACAATTCAATGCCCTGGCGGATGCTTGAGAAGGGTAAGGAAACGTTGACGATTCTTTACAGCCATGCTTTAAAGTTTTCTGTTAGTGAAATGTGGGGGCATAGACCTGTAATCTCAGCCTTGGTAGGTAGAGATAGGAGGACCAAGACGTCATGGTTATCTCAGGTTACATAATGAGCCAGAGGCTAGCTGGGTACACAAAGTTCTACGTCAGGCCCGCCTTCTAAACCAATCCAAATGGTGTTTATCTTTTAGACATAGCGGTCAGAGACACAGATAATTCCTAATGAAGTGGCATCACAGATGTAATTTACCTAAAAAGAATCTGTGTGTACGTGGTGGGGGGGTATGTGAGGGAAAAATAAACTGCAGGTTGGTAATTGTTGAGTTTGGTGACGATGTGTGAACTTTGGCATACTACCAAACTTTTCTACACCTTGGATATATTAACTTTTTCCATAATTAGAAAAGTAAAAGATAATACAATTAAAATTTTCTTAATGCATGTCTGTCAGCAGGCAATAGATGGGGTGGATTTCTGGGAATAGGGGTCACACTGTCTTCACCTGGCCCTTCCTTTCTGTATAACACTTATTGGGTGGACAGTCGCCTTGCATCTGAACTTCACGGGGAAGGTGGTAAGTCAGTTGTGTTGGAGAGGGAAGAGTTTATGTTGGAGTGAAGAATCAACCAGTTCCCTTGGAAGAAAAATGTTATTAAATATCGGACCAGATCACTGGAGAACTCTTGGAAGAAAAATGTTATTAAATATAGGCCCAGCTCACTAGGAGAAGTGCAACACAGATGTCACACTGTGTGACAGATGATACACTCTGACACACGCAGTCAAAAGACAGTCATCACACTGCTGCCCGTGAGGTTGAACTGTTTATCTTCTCAATGCAGGTCGGCTTTTCCCCTTTGAAGTGCACTGTGGAAAAAAAGATAGTTTTTTTTTTTTGTTCTTGGAAACAAAAGGTTTGTATATCCAGCTTCAGAATCCATACTTGATGAAGACAAGTTAAAAATAACAGAGCATTAGTGTCCACATCTTTTTTTGTTCAAATGAAATTCTTACCCATAGAATGTTTCCTGGATGTGGTCTCTAATGGTTGTCATTTATCTGAATTGAGATATCATGTCACTACGAGACATGGGCCATATGAACCACAACAAGAAGTGGTGTGTGTGTGTGTGTGACAGAGAGAGAGTTGTGCTGAAATCCTTTGTTTTTATAGCTTTAATTAAGCTTGTAATCCACATAGCAATCTCCCTTGTGTGTCCCACATTCATCATTAATAATTGGAAAATCCACAGCACTGTGTGGCATTGTGTCATTCCAGTGGGGACTTGTCTCCGTGAGAAGAATAGAGGAACATCTGTTCGAGGCCCCTCCCTGGGGCCTGATTTGGCTCTCCCTGTCTGTGCTAGATTCCTACCAACATGGGGTGTGGGCCTCAAGTCTTCTAATTAATCTTGCTGTGTGTCTTGCCTTTTGCATGGCTATGTCTCTTCTCACCTCACCTTCAAGTCCCTGTCTGAGATGTCAGCCAAGACAAGTTGGGGACCCACTGGGAGGCCAGAGGAAACTTTATAGATACCATGGATTTTCCAAAAAGTTGAATTTAGACATGGCTACGCAGAGTAAAAGTGGAACATTGATGCCCTGCTGAGGCAGCGTTGGTGTTCATTGTCTTGCAGATTCCCTGGCTATCAGTCAGGAAGACATCTGCTCTGTTCATGGAGCAGACAGCTGTTTCTCCCAAATGCACCCCCTTCCCTGAAGCACGTTGCACCCACACCATATCCTTGGGGTGCACGGTCTTCTGTCCTCTGCACATGTGAGTTCTTCATTCTCCTGTTATTTTCTTTACTCTGTCTCATTCCTTTATCTACTTCTCGTGCCATAACCTTTCCCCCTTCCTGTATCATGTCACTACCTTTCAAGGCTAGCCACAAGTGTGACGTCAAAGAACATGCCTTTTCCCTTCTGTATCATGTCACTGTCTCCCAAGGCTAGCCACAAGTATGACGCTGAAGAACGTGTCTTCCCCTCCTGTATCATGTCACTACCTCCCAAGGCTAGCCACAAATGTGACATCGAAGAACTTTCCTTCCCCAGTGCTCCCTTATTTTTGTCCCCTCAGTCTGTTGCCTGTCATCCTGTTAGTTCCATGGCGGCAGCACGTTATCTCCTTTTACTTCTTCCAAAGGGGTTGGATGAATAAAAGTTTCCTTTCTTTTTTACTTCTTTGACACTTTTATACATGTATACCATGTACTTAGCCAGATCCATCCCTTTCTCTTCTCATCTATCTCCCCCAGGACGCCATTGCTTCTTCCTCCCAACTCCATGTCCTCCTTACTGTTATACCCTTACCTGTGGCTTCCTCCTTGTGCGGTCATGACATCTTAAATCTTCCACCTTAAAAGGGAAATCTGTGCCTAAGTCAAGAAAGTAGAAATATTTTTCCTTTGTAATTTGTTTTCTAGAAACTCAGAACTCCTGTCGACAATAACTGACATACTTACCACAGAAAGAGATTACTACAGATCCTCAGGGGTCACAGATGTCAAGAAGGGGAAAACACACACTCTTCAGAGAGACACCTCCAGTGACTCAACTCCTCTAGCTGGATTCCCACTTTGCAGTGTGTAGAAGGAGAGAGCTGCTTGTTGGTTCCTGGCTGCACAGCTAGCTTAGACCCAAAATAATCACACAGAAACTGTATTAATTAAATCACTGATTGGCCCATTACTCTAGCTTCTTATTGGCTAACAATAATATTAATTTAACACATTTCTATTAATCTGTATATCGCCACGTGGCTGTGGCTTACCGAGTAAAGTTCCAAGCGTCTATCTCTAGCGGCTCCATGGCTTCTCTCTGACTCCACCCTTCTTTCTCCCAGCATTCAGTTTAGTCTTCTCCACCTACCTAAGTTCTACCCTATCAGGTTAAGGCAGTTCTTTATTCATTAACCGATAATAGCAACACACAGACAGAAGGACCTTCCATAGTGTTTATACCTCCAAGAATACTTCCAGTCAGGGACCAAGTCTTCATCACATAATCCTTTTGGGGGACATTTGGTCTCCAAGCCATGATGCTAGCAGACTCAGAACTTTGGGCTATTCATGAGACTTGACTAAACCAGACGGCAAATACATCAGAATGCTGAGCTGGTCCACTGCAAGTGCCTTTCAGATACCAACTAATTCAATCCTCACAACAGTCAGTAGAGACAGGCAGAGCAGGAAACCAAGGTATGGGGACATCTGAGAGTCAGAGCTAGTACTGTGTAGGACAGTGTCAGAATTCCAGCTGGTAGTGTGGATCAGTGTGTGCTCTGATGCACGGGGCCATATGCACAGTGGGCTCTGTGCTATGCACGTGTGAATGGGTGTGCTTGCGTGTGGAAGTCAGAAGGTAACTTCAGGTGTGGTTCCTCAGGTGCCATCTACCTGGCTTCTTCAGACAGGTTCTCTCACTGAACATAGAGCCCACTAGTTTAGCTGAACTGACTTGTCAGGAGCACCAGGGACCTGTTTGTCTCCACCTCTCCAACCCTGTAATTGCAAGTATTTGCCACAATATCAACCTTTTACACACGTGTGGGAATGGAATTTAGGACTTCACTGTTGCAAGGCAAGTGCTTTATTAACTGGTCCCCATCTGGCTCTTTGTACTAAAAAAGTACTTACAGATAGATGTTTTAGATCTTATTAATCTTATGTATGTGAGTTTTGCCTGCATGTATGTCTGTGTACCATGTGCGTGCCTGGTGCCCATGGGGGTCCGAAGAGTGTGTCAGATGCCCTGGAACTGGAGTCAGGGATGGTTGTGAACCTCCCTGTGGTTCCTCTGCAAGAGAAGCAAGTGCTCTTAACCGCTGAACCACACTTCCAACCCCTCAGCCAAAGACAGGACTCTGACAATCTCACCCATGTTGGGGAGATTTTAAGTGGCAATTAATACTCCCACCGCATGGGGGAGCCTGGGGAGCCCGTCCATACCTGTCCCCATTCAGATGTGACAGCCAGGATGCAGAAGTCACTGCCACACAGAAGCCAGCAGCTGGCATCTCGGGAAATTGGATGCCTGGACGTAGTTCCCAAGAAGTTATTCGAAAGCCCTTGACTTTATTTTTAGTTTCCTGTAGATTCCTCCCCGGAGCCCATCTCAGCAGTGTCTCCCTGACACCCCTCCACTTTTCCAGAAAGAGAGACACTGAGCCCTCTCTCCTCCACACTAAAACCTCTTTGTCCGGAACCACACATGTCGATTTTAAACAGAAAATAATATGAAAACACAGAGATGCCTTTATGCGCTTCCCGCAGCCCTCGGTTCCAGCGTACCTGGATTTACGATGTGCTCCGAGCTTCCCACCTTCTCAGCGCTGCTCCCCCACATTTGAAGGAGAAATGATCAAGAGATTTGTGCAGGGGTAAATTTATTCTGTCTTGAGCTGGGTGAGGTTCCAATCCGGCACAGCCTGGAAACTAGAAACGCTGCGAGCATAGTTTTCTTCTAAGGCAGGCGGGCAGACAAGGGCCAGGCAGAGGGGTCGCTCGCACCTTCTCACAGGGGTCCGCTGCTCACAGCTAGGGGGCTTTTCAGAGTTGGGAAACAGGAGCACAGGGAGATGTCATGACCTTGACAGTTGACTGGGAGAAAAGGTCATTGTGCCCCCTTAACACCTTCCCTCCCCAGAGTGAGGAGAGTGACATGGGCTTTGGTCATGGAAGAGTCATCAGTCGGGATATTGCGGGAACAGCACACGAGTGTGTGAGAGATTATTCAGTCATTTTCCCGAGATCACAGGTTATTCTGTTCCTCAGGAAAATCTGGGGGCAGCCTTCTACATGGTGGTTTGCTGGAGGTCAGGGACATTGCCTTCTGGGTTCCTTGGGTACCTTGCTCTTAAGCATTGTGTGAATGTCTGCTTTCTTCTGTCATGTCAAGAAGTGTTCTTATCCAAGGGACTTAGCCCTTTGACCAGAAGAGGCCATTGCAGGTTCTTTGGGGCTCAGTGGACAGGTGAAGAATGGAGCCCTTCAGCTGACATCTGTAGTCATGAAATCCCCCACCACAAACAGGTTTTCAAGCTGTTCTATTAGCATATAACTATTGCGTGTATGGTTTTGTTGTCAGGCATTTGATCCCTTTGCCCTCCCTACCTTGTCTCCTTGGCTCCCAGCCTCTTCCTGAGCAACACTCCTACTTTCATGCCTACAAAACAAAACAAAAACAAAAGAAACCCCTAGGTTTCATGTATGGCAGAAATTTCTGAGTCTGGTTTATTTTGCTTATGATGATGATCTCTGTTTTTTAAAATATATTTTCATGAAAGTGGCACAATTTCATTCTTCTGTATTACCCAACAATACTCTATTTTGTTTGTTTGTACATGTAAATTGCACCACATTTTCTTTTTAAAAATTTGTCATTTTATGTGTATATGTATTTACCATGAATGTATGTTTGTGTACCATGTCCATGCCTGGTGCCTGTAGAGGTCAGAAGAGGGGTTCTATCCCCTAGAAGCTGGAGTTATGGATAGTTGTGAGTCTTCATGTGGATGTTGAAAACAGATGTGTGGACCTGTAGGAACCAACTGGTGTCCTGAGAGAATGAGTGTATGTATTAACATGGGCATGGCCACATCAAGGACCAAAGCCTTAGAACCATGGGTAATGGCAAACTGTTTTATTTGCTTGTTTGTTTGTTTGTTTTTCTTTTGTCTGGGTGAAGCCCAGAGGGATGGCACAGTCTGCTTCTGGTCTGAGTGTGAATGTTGACAGTGTGTGTAGAAAATGTCACTTCAGTACCCTCTACCCTCACCCTGAGCTTATAGGGTGCTGTGGCTTCTCCATTGGAGATCCTAGATTACCTGAACACTGTGTTACTGTGTGTGTGTGTGTGTGTGTGTGTGTGTGTGTGTGTGCACTTGCTCGTGTGTGCCTGTCTATTCTCCCTGCCTTCCCTTACTGCCCCTAGTCTTGGCTCTGGGATTCCAGCTGTGTGAGGATGAGTCAGGGTTCTCTGTAAGAACACAAGTGCTCTTCACTGCTGGGCTATCTCGTCACCTACAGCGTCTTCTTTACCATTTGGCCCGCAGTGAGACCTAGATTGGTTCTATAACTTGGGTTCTATGAGTGGTGCCACAGTAAACAGAATCCCCTTTTTGTGTTGAGCAATGTGCCTGGATACCACCAACTATATGCTAGAGAGTACTTTTATTTTCCTTTACTGAGGAACCTCTGTCTTGGTTTCCATAGTGTCTAGACTAATTTGCATTCCCACTAACACCGTGTGAACACCTCTTTCTGCTAGCCTTCTCATGGGATTTCTCTTCTTTAACAATGCTGGTCTTCTGCTTGATTTCTTGAGTTCTATATGTAGTTTTGACATGAGTCCTGTTGGGTGAATGGCTGGGACCCTTTTGTAATATTCTGTCGATCATCTCTTCATTCTGGTGACTGTTTCCTTTGCTATGTAAAGCTTTCAATTTGATGTAATATATTTATCTATTCTGTCATTGTTTCCTGAGCTATTGGAATTTCATTCAGGAAAATCCTTATACGTGTGTCCACTTAAAAATCTCTTCCCTGACTTCTTCAGAAGTTTCAAGCTTTGTATTAAGGTTTTTCATCTGTCTTCAGTTGACTTTTGTGTAGGGTAAGAGATTGTCTTAGTTAGGTTTTCTATTGCTGTGAAGAGACACCATGACCATGACAACTCTTTTTTTTAAATATTTATTTATTATGTATACAATATTCTGTCTGTGTGTATGTCTGTGGGTTAGAAGAGGGCACCAGACCTCATTACAGATGGTTGTGAGCCACCATGTGGTTGCCGGGAATTGAACTCAGGACCTTTGGAAGAGCAGGCAATACTCTTAACCATTGAGCCATCTCTCCAGCCCCCATGACAACTCTTATAAAGGAAAACATTTAATTGGCTCATTTACAGTTTCAGAGGTTTAGTCCATTGTCGTCATGGCAGAACATGGTGGTGTGCAGGCAGACATGGTGCTGGGGAAGGAGCTGAGAGTGCATCATCCTGACCCACAAGCAATAAGAGGTGAACTGTGTCACTGGGCATAACTTGGCATAGGAGACCTCAAAGCTCATCCCCACAGTGACACAGTCCCTCCACCATGGACATACCCACTCCTGCAAAGCCACACCTCCCAATATTTCCACTCCCTATGAACTTAAGACAGTCAGTTACATTCAAACCATCACAGAGATAGAAATTCAGTTTTGCATTGGCACAGGAGACCACTTTCTAAATACAACTCCATTAGTACAGACACTGAGATCAACAATTAGTAAATTAGTAAATGTGATCTCCTGAAACAGAGAAGCTTCTGTAAAGCAAACGGCATGATCAATAAGACAAAAGGGCAGCCTACAGAATGGGAAAAGATTTTCACCAACCCCACATATGGCAGAGGACTGATCTCCAAAATATACAAAGAACTCAAGAAACTTGACATCAAAAGAACAAATAATCCAATACAAAATGGAACTCTCAACAGATGAATCTCAAATGGCTGAAAGACACTTAAGGAAATGCTTAACATCCTTCAGAGAAATGCAAATCAAAGCAACTCTGAGATTTCATCTTACACCTGTCAGAATGACCAAGATCAAAAACACTGATGACAACTTGTGCTGGAGAGCATGCGGGGTAAAGGGAACACTTCTCCATTGCTGGTGGGAGTGAGAACTTGTACAACCACTTTGGAAATCAGTATGGCGACTTCTCAGAAAATTAGGAAACAACCTTCCTCAAGACCTCACAATACCGTTGTTGGGTATATACCCAAAGAATGCTCAATCACAACAGAAGGACATGTACTCAACTATGTCATAGCGGTATTATTCATAATAATCTGAACCTGAAAACAACCTAGAGGCCCCTCAACTGCTACACAGCAGTAAAAAATAATGACATCTTAAAATTTATGGGCAAATAAATAGATCTAGAGAAAACTATATTGAGAGAAGTAACCTAGACCCAGAAAGACAAATATCATATGTACTCACTCATAAGTGGCTATTAGACATAAAGCAGGGCACAAGAGGACCCTAAGAGAGACATACATGGATCTATATAGGAAAGAGAAAAATACAAGATCTCTTGAATAAATTGGGAGCATGGAGGTCACAGGAGAGGGTGGAAAACGAGGGGAGGAAGGGAGAGGAGCAGAGAAAAGTGTATAGCTCAATAAAACAATAAAAAGCCAAAAACTACAACAAAAATAAAATACCATAGTCACAAAAAGAAATTCAGTTTATTCTATATACAAATATCCAGTTTTACAATATCATTTATTAAATAGACTACCTTTTCTCCAGATTTACTTTTGGCATCATTGTTAAGAATTGAATGGCTTAAATCCTCGGCATGTGTGTTATATAGCTTGGTTTTTTAGCTTGGTGTTCTTGTAAGTCTCCTAACAGTGGGAATTGGGGTGTCTCCAACTCTTTTACCTGCTCTTGAGACCCCTTTTCTCCTACTGGGTTGCCTCATCTAGCCCTGCTATGAGAGTTTGTGCCTAGTCTTATTGTAACTCGCTATGGCATGTTGAGTTGATGTCCCTGGGATACCTGCTTTTTTTTTTTTTGAAGGGAAATGGAGGAGAAGTGAATATGGAGGAGAGGGGAGGGGAAGGTACTCGGGGGGGGGAGTGGAAAGAGGGGGAAATTGGTCAGGATGTGATGTATAAGTGAAGAATAAATTTAAAAAGAAAGAAAGAAATGAAGCCAGGCGATGGTGGCGCACACCTTTAATCCCAGCACTCGGGAGGCAGAGGCAGGCGGATCTCTGTGAGTTCGAGGCCAGCCTGGTCTACAAGAGCTAGTTCCAGGACAGGAACCAAAAAAAGCTATGGAGAAACCCTGTCTTGAAAATCCAAAAAAAAAAAAAAAAATAAATAAAAAAATAAAAAAGAAAGAAAGAAAGAAAGAAGTAAAAGAAAAGACTGAGTTTGGAAGCATTCCTTCCATTTCTTATTTTTGGACTTTTTTGAGGAGTTTTGGTTATTAATTCTTCCTTACAGACTCAGTAGAATTAAACAGCAAATCCATGTGGTGTTTGTTTGTTTTTGTTTGTTGGGATATTTTGTTACTGCTTCTCACTGTTTTTTTTCCCTGATCTCTGTAGGTTGTTCATAGCTTCTCTCATCTTGGTTTAATTTCAGTAGATGATATATGTCTAGAAATATGTACATTTTATTCAAGATTTTCCAATTTATTGAAATACATTTTCAACATATTGCCTCATTATCGTCCAAATTTCAGTATTATCATGCACATTCTCCTTTTTGTCAATAATTTTCTCTAATTAGGTCTTCTTCATCTGGTGAATTTGGCCAAGGTTTTTCTATTTGTTCACTTTTTTGAAGAATTAGCTTTTCATTTTGTTGAACCCTTATATGTCTGCATTTCATTAATTTCTGTACTAATCTTGTTCTCTTTCCTCTACTGATGTTGAGCTTGGCATTTTCTGGTTTTATAACTTCAGCTCTTCCTTGGCATGGCTCCTGTTTTTCCTTCCTTCCTTGTTCTGTACCAGTTGGGTTTCCTTGCTATTTCAGGAAAAGCTGTGAAGCACTCTCTCTTCAGAAAGGTCTTTGTTCTTGCTTTTACTACAGCCTGGAATTGACTAAGAACCTCACATTTCCAAGTCTTTGTTTCCTTTCTCTGTGAGGCAGCAGCCTGTCCTCTGCACTTCCTATCCTGTTCACTCCCTTTCCTCCTTACTTCCTGTCTTCTCTACTTCCTGTCTTCTCCACTTCCTGTCTTCTCTACTTCCCATCTTCTTCACATCCTGTCTTCTCCACTTCCTGTCTTCTTTGCATCCTGTCTTCTCCACTTCCTGTCTTCTTCACATCCTGTCTTCTCCACTTCCTGTCTTCTCTACTTCCTTTCTTCTCTGCTTCCTGTTCTAGTCACTTCCCCTGTCCTGTCCACTCCATTTACTTTTCTGTTCACTTCCTATGCCCCAGCCCTGCTCTGTGTCTTCATTTTGCTCTACATCTTCAATCCATGCATCCCAAGAGCTGTAGCACGAGCTTATGTATGCATCTAAAATACGTGTGCACTGTGTCCTCACATTAGAACTCCTGGGGGCAGAGGTCATTCTCTGTGTTGTTCATGGATATATCCCAAATTTCTAGTGTAGTGGGTAGACGTTCCCTGTTGCCTTACAGTGTTTGTAGGAACTCAGAACTGTTGAATTGGTTATTGCTCGCCTGTTTGCCAGCACCTTTGATGGGTTGCAGAGGATTTACAGATGTGAGATGCTGACACCTCCTCCTCCAGGTGGCTGCCTTGAGTCTCGGACAGCAGAGCATCTAGGGACAATAATGTGCTGCTCCAAGCAGCCAGCTCTATTTATCCCAATACCTCATAAAATTACAATTTTCTGGGCATGCCAGGGTATTAAGGGTCTGAGAACCTGTGTCTTTGTCATGTAGGAATGGGCACAGCAGGCATGCACTCTTCACTTGGTTGGGTGGCATGCCTGTGTCTCCCCCGTTTGCTGTTAGTTTTCCTATGCTCTGTTGGTATAACGCCTTGTCCTTCTCATCTTGACATAAACATTCCCAGGTTCAGACAAGCATTGGTTCAGGAATAATGCTCTGAAACAGCAGTTTGTTTGAGCAGAAGGAAGTAAGTGGGAATTGGGAGGCTTTTCCTATGAAGACTTCAAAGTCTGGATAACAGGTTACCCAAGTATTTCTCTCCTTCCTTATTTTCTAAACCACAGAACTCTTACTGTTACTTCCTCTTATGTTCAGAGACTTCATGGGGCTGGGTCTGTCTGCACTACGGTGTCTAGGAAACACGGCATCGGGGCAGACATATGCCTTAGATGCTTGGTGAGTGTGCAACAAACCAGAACAATTAAGGACCAAGATGCCAGGATCCAAAAATTAGAATCAAGACTATCAGAGCCCTGGGAAGCCTGGAAGAAGAACTTGGGGCCAGACCAGGCACTTGATGTGGCTGGGAGTGCCCAGGGCCTGGCAAGGAGGGTGAAATTGGAGTCAGGAGTTAAAAGAAGCCAGGAAACTCTGGGTTCATGAGGTGAAAGCTAAGTGGAGTAGGGAGAGAGGGTCAGGACGGAGGCAGGAGAGACCTGCAGAAGGGCTGACGTGTGACCAACGCAGCGGCTGTGACCGGACGCCTCCCGTGTGCTGCTGGTCAGGGAAGGCTGCAGCATGAAGCCTGCAGGTGTGAACAGGAATGGCGGACGTGGAAACAGAGCCAAGGGAGGTTCTGGCACTCATCCCCCCCTCTCTGAAGGGGTGATGCCATCTTCGGGTCCCCTTTCTAGAGCTTATGCAGATGTTTTGACCTGAAGACTCTGAGACAAACAGACCTGAAAGCTGGGGTGAGGATGTGTGAATTCTGAAGTCCCTTTACCAGCAGGAGTCGGGGCAGAGGCATTAGTGTCTGTCATCTCTGAGGAGTCAGGGGAGGACGGAAATGTCAGACTGGACATTTGAGGTCTCCTCACACATCCAGAGCTTCAGCTCCATGTTAGAGGCTTTGACTCCACATAGCCTGCTCTGGCCAGTTCTGGATACGTTTACTCTGTTGGCTTCCCCTGTCTGTCCCTGTAACTCGAACTTGGCTCCATGAAGGGTGTTTTCCAGTGGTTCAATTTCCTTGCCTATTTTTTTCCTTCCATAGTTTAGATTTTTTTTTCTTCTAGTTTGATAGCTGTTTCGTTTACTTTGAAGACTGTCCTGTAGAAGCCTTCGAAGAGTTCCTGAATCTGTGCCTTTGTTTGTTTGGGTCTTCTCTAAGTTTGCCACTTCTTTAAAAAAAAGTAACGCTCTGAATTCTCCTCAGACATGTCAGCTCTCTGGGATTCTGGATTTAGGAGAACCCTGAATGCTAGGTGGCAAGGTTAGCCTGCTGGGGACCACGGGCTCATGGGTAGTGGCTGTGTCATATCTATTTCTATTGTATTTCTAGTCATGTTTCCCACATTTGTTGGAGTAGGTTCATCTTTCAGTTTTGACTTCTTCCTTTCCCAAGTTTATCTGGATGTTTGTTTTCTGGGATCAGCAAGCACTACACCAGGTGAGAACAAGCGGAACACATTAGCCTAGCACGTATTGAAGCTGAAATGTGGACCAGGCACTGTGCCAAGGCCATGCAAGCCCCGCCTCAGGTAGTTAGGATGGCTCAAGGAGCCAGGATTCCTGTCCTGGTTCACTCAGAGAAGCTAACCTCGTCAGGATTGTTCAGACTGCTATCAAGGGAGCTAGGATCCCAGCCTAGGGCTGGCCACTGCCAGTGATTCCCATCTGACACTGAGAGCATTTAGGGTCTCCACTTTGTCCACTATGAGATGAAAGAAAGACTCTCAGAGAGAACTGATTCTGGCTCTCAGAACTGGTGGATGCCTGAACCCATTCCCCCTCCGTTGTTTGCATTCACTCCTGTCTGTCCTGATGAAGCAGGGTGTGATGGACAGTCTGGGCTGCCATGTCTGGAATCAGCTAAGACACAAGCCATTGGACACCCTGTGAGGATTTTCTTGATCAGATTATTTGAAATGGGAATAAATACCCCACTTGTCAATCTGGGTGGACTGTCTGGTGGCATCCAACATGAGGGGACCTGCGGGCCGACCGCCCACAGGTCTTCAGTCAAAGCCTTTCTTTTTGTCTGCTTCCCCTTACCCCACTGGCGGGTTCCTTTATGCTGTTGCTGGGCTTTCCTTTGCTGGTATTAGAACCAGCCTCTCAGGGATTGCAATGCAGATTCAAGACCAGCAGTTGTCCTGGTATCCTGGTCCTCAGCACCAGATTGGGACAGCTGAGGCATCCAGCCTCGCAGCCTGAGAAACTTCTAGATTCTCATCTGCGCCAGCATGAGGACATGAGGTAGCCATTATTGGATTAACAGACTACATCCTGCAGCCAGTTTACGATCTCCTTGTATTCTTTCTCTCTGTTTGGTGCCTTCGGAGAACCCTGACTAACATGGAGGGCTTCTCTTAGTCATCCCTGCGGTCGCTCCAGATGCCTGGCTGTGAAGAGGTACAGCATCTCTAGCCAGCTGATAATATGTGGGCTGGCCTGCTCCTGGTTTCCCTCACCAATCCCAGGATGCTTCCCTTCCGACTTGGAATCTTCCAGAGAGCATAGACTTGGAAGACGGGGCTCTCCATGACTGCTATAATAGGCAGAAGGATGGCAAGGAGACAGAAGAGGAACATCATTCATTCATTTATTCAGTGTGTGTATGTGTGTAAGCGTGTGCCTGTACATGTGTGTCCATGCATGTCACACCATGGTGTATGCGGTCTGAGGGAGTCAGTGCTCTCCCAGCGTGTGAGGACAGAGCTCAGGTATCACGACTGCAGCACACACCTACCTTTCCCTGCCATCTTGACAGCCCGGCATTCCGATGTCAAGTGTCATCCTCTTATCTCCGTGTGTCTCGGTGATCACAGTGGGGTTAATGGGAGCTGAGCAGGAGCTGGGGTGGGGATCTGCCCGCATACTGCTTCCATTTATGGTTGTTGCAGAATATCGGCCATGTCTCATGGGACCTAGCATTGAGTCACTCCTACATGGGGCACCATTCTAATGGGAGGAGGGGTGCAGTACTTTGTCAAACCCAGCATGTACATACTAGGACACGGAGTTGGAGAAGATGGCATGCAGAATGGAGAATAAAATTAGAAGGTGTGGGGGCACAGGATGCTAACACAATCCTGACAGAGCCTGAGAAGTGTCAGTTTCTCGGGGCCAAGTGGTGCTGATTCTGCTGTAACTAGGGCTTCATCCGTCTCACTCTCTTTGTTCCACAACCCTCTGCCCTGGCTGAAAGTTTTCATTTGCTTGTTTGTTTTGAGGTAGTGTCCTGCGTAGTTCCAGCTGGACCTGAACCTCTTTATAGTTGAAGGGTTCCTCTGAAGGCCTGATCCTCCTGCCTCCACCTCCCACATGTTGGGCTTACAGGCATCCTCCTGCCTCCACCTCTTACGTGTTGGTATTACAGGCATCCTCCTGCCTCCACCTCCCACGTGTTGGGCTGACAGGCATCCTCCTGCCTCCACCTCTTACGTGTTCGGCTGACAGGCAACCTCCTGCCTCCACCTCTTACGTGTTTGGCTGACAGGCATCCTCCTGCCTCCACCTCTTACATGTTGGGCTGACAGGCATCCTCCTGCCTCCACCTCCCACGTGTTGGGCTGACAGGCATCCTCCTGCCTCCACCTCTTACATGTTGGGCTTACAGGCATCCTCCTGCCTCCACCTCCTACGTGTTGGGCTGACAGACATGCATCATCACACCGACTTCTTTGGCTGGATGTTGAAAGAAAGGAACACTGCAGGGAGTAGAACAGGCTACAGTGTTGTCTTTAATAAGCAGAGCAGAGTTCCCCAGTGTGTGGCCATCGAGAAGCTGTGTGGGCTGTGTGCTCCAGTGAGAAGCATTCTTCCCTCTGCAGAGGTGGTTTTGAGGCCAGCGTTTCACCCTTAGAGCCGAGCATAAGTGGAATAAGAATTTTAATTCCTCATTAAGAAGAGAATCTGTATTTCCACTGGGTACAAAGCCTCCCCAAAGCTTCCATGAATTCTGCTCTTCATTGTGGGCAAGCATTGTTACCAGGCAGCCGCCCACTTCCAGCATTGTGGTAATTATTTGATCTTTTATTAAAGAAAATTCTTCCAAAAATATTAATTTAAAAAATTATTGTCAACACTTTCTGACATTCCATCCCTGGATGTTGAAGAAGAAAAAAAGCTTTAGAGTTTTTTAATAATCTTGGTAAATATTATTTGAACTTTACTTCAAGCCAAAACAAGTTTCATGGGGGAAAAAAAATCCTTTCTTCAGCCATGGGCAATAAATTTGGCCAGGAGGATCTGGAAGCAAGAAATCCAACAAACTAAATACTAAGTGGGTATTCATGCCAGTGGGCACCATGAGTGCAGGGACCGTTATTCTGTTGCCCCAAGTGAGAAGCCTTCTCAAGAGAACTCTTAATTCTTGTTTTTCTTGTTTATCATTTCTGTTTCTCAGAGCATGTAGGTCTCTCTCTCTTTCTCTCTGTCTCTGTCTCTGTCTCTCTCTCTCCATCTCTGTCTCTGCAATAAGGGGTTAATGAAAAAGCCACTTGCTGGAAACATTACCCAGTGTTCCTTGTTTCTGGTGGAAAGAACAAAGACATGAGAGACTAATGACCCTCTCAGAATCCTCTCATCTCTCAAGTCTAAGCTTCCTTACTGACAGGGGTGTGCGCCTTGTCTCATCTCTCAAGTCTAGCTTCCTTCCTGACAGGGGTGTGTGCCTTGTCTCTGCGCGTAGGACTGAGGACGAGCTAATTACTTTTTCCTTCTTTCCTGTAAGTGAATTTTCTTTTTTTCCTATTGCTTCTTATGACAGTGTATCAAGATCCTGAGGTAAGAGAAAGGATTCCAGATGGTTCTTTTCCACCAAGGAGAGTATATTTAGCTCATGTTTAGGAACTGCTTGAGTCAGTGGGGAGGGGATGGCAGAGACAACAAGGAGAAGACAGTGGAGGGGTTGAAGGGGTCCCGTGGTCTCCGAGCTGGTTCAAAGATAGGAATTAAAACACCCTGAATGGTGGGTCGGTGAACCTCTCAACCCCAGCCACCAGTGAAAACTCACCTCAGAGAACAAGGCACGGCAGAGAAAACAAAGTTAAGCTCAGCAACAGTATCTAGAGAAGAAAGGAAAGCTTCCATTTTCTCACCTAACCTAATCAGCCTGGGACACGGACATAGTCTGGCCTTCAGCCTGGCTCTACCTCCCTAATCTAATCAGAATTCTCCAGCATGTGACCACTGAGAGGCACATGGGCCATGTACTTCCTTAAAGAGCATCTTACCTCGGCTAGCAGCAAAGATGGGTCAGTATTTCAGACTTAGAGCTGATGATGAGTTAGAATAAATCTTTAATAATCATTTCTAAGGGGCTGGAGAGATGGCTTAGCAGTTAAAATCACTGGCTAGTCACCCAGAGGACCCAGGTTTGATTCCCAGCACCCACTTGGCAGCTCATAACCATCTGTGACTCCAGAACAATGCTCTCTTCTGGCCTTCTTGGGTACCAAGCATGCACGTAGGCAAATACACACACACACACACACACACACACACACACACACACACACACAGACAATTTAAAAAAAAATCTGTATTTCCATGGTGGTACAAATCCACCTGGGAGCTTGCATAAGGGTTCTGTACTTTAACATGGGCGAGCATCGTTAGCAACCAACCGCCCACTTCCCATATTGGAGTGATAATTAATATTTGACTTTCAGTAAAAGACAACTGATTATTGAAGATTATCTTGAGCAAATGAAATAATTTATTACATATGTATTCTTACAGTCAGTAAGTATCAAAAACTTACTACAAAACGTACAAGTTTTTGCCTGACGAAGCTTACACTGTAGGTGTGTTCTGAAACAGTATCTGAAATGTGTGCGTGTATTTATGTACGTGTGCACTCACACACATGCCCACACATACAAAAGCATTTTCCTTCAATCTGTGAAAACGGCGCTTCTCTTCCTTAGAGTGGGATTTGATAAGAATGAGTTCTGGCGTGTTGCACCTGTGTAAAGTTGCATGTAGATGTGAGCTGACATGTAACTGAGCACCATGTGTGTGAGTGGTACACATTTGGCCACATCTAGCTTTTCTCTCGAATTTAGATTTCCGGTGGACAACAGACTCTGTTGGAGGATATGCCGCTAAAAGCAAAGCAAAGACGTTTGTAGGAACTAAAAGGCAGGGACCATTTGCTTCAGTTTGCAAAGACTGCTCACACTCAGATTGGCTCAGGCAGGAAATCTGCTGCCGACTAACTTTAGCCAAAGAGAATTTCCTCGGGGAAGGTTATTGCTACAGCTCTTGTATCTGAGTGAAATGTACCGGGATCTGTCCTTGCTTAGAACCTGCACACTTTCTGGACAAGGACCAGGATCTGACTTCAGCCTGCTTCCTCATTCTCTCCTATTCCAGTTTTGTTCAGATAGCTTAGTGTGAGGCACAATCCATCTCCTGGGTAGGATGCGGTGCAGCCAAGCAGAAGCCTAGCAAGCAGACAATCCTCCGCTTGCTGCCCCAGGCAGCACCAGCGTTGCGGGAGACAAGATGCAGGAAGGAGCTCGATGCTCTCAGAGATGAAGATTTGTCGTACGGAAAGAAAACCTGCAAATCTTTTCCTTTCTCTTCTATATGAAAAGGAGAATGAAGCCTCTAATTAAAAATCTTAGGGAAATTATTGTTAAGAGAGACGTTCCTAGAATTTCCTTTTTACTTCTGTGTGGTCTGTTTCTGGAACACCCCATGTACTTGTTTATGACTTTGTATTTCTGTTTCCCGCCTTAGTTCATATGAGAGCTGCTATAACAAAGAACCACATAACTTAGACCAGTTTCTTCCAGTTTGGGAGGCTAGGCAGTTCAAGGTCTGGGTGCTTTGCTATCTGGTGAGAACATGCTTCCTAGGTCACTGATGGCTGTCCTCTCACAGTGTCCCTCATGGTGGGATCGATGAAGGAGCTCTCCTGGATCTTTTATTTTTAGCACTAATGCCATTTATGAGAGCCCAACCCATGTGAACAAGGCTCCACTTTCTCATGCTTCTCCTTCTCTTCTTCCTCCTTCTTCTTTGCCTTGTCCTCCTCTTCTTCCTCTCCTCCTTGTTTTCCTTTTCCTCCTCCTCCTCTTGTTTTTTTTTTTGTTTATTTTTTTGTTTTTGACAAGGTTTCTCTGTGTAACAACAGAGATCTGCCTGCCTCTGCCTCCTGAGTGCTGGGATTAAAGGTGCACTCCATCACTCCTGGCATAAAGCAAGGCTGTTAGGACTGCATTGGAGATTTAGGAAAAGCATGAGCATTCAGTCTGTAGTCTTCTTAAAACCTTTATTTTTTTGAGAATTTTATGCATGAATATTATATTTGTATTATTTCTATCTGTCTTGGTTACTTTTCTACTGCTGTGATAAGACACCATGACCAAAGCAACTTACAAAAGAAAGCGTTTAATTTGACTTACAGTTTCAGAGGGCCAGAGTCCATGATGACAGAGGGAAGCAGCAACTGAGAGCTGATGTTTCGATTCACAACCAGGAGGTAGAGAGAGGCACACTGGGAATGGGCCAGTCTTTCAGAACCTCATCATGTGACCCAGTAACACCCCTCCTCCAACAAGGACACACCTCCTCCAACAAGGCCACACCTCCTCCAACAAGGCCACACCTCCTCTAACAAGGCCACACCTCTCAATCCTCCCCAAACAATTTCACCTACTGGGGACCAAGTGCTTAAATACGTGAGTCTTTGGGGGAAATTCTCCTTCAAATTACCACACTATTTCTTGTACTGGGTTCTTTCTTTCGGGCCACAAACCAGCTCTCAAATCATGACACAGAGACTTGTTATTAGTTTTGAATGTTTGGACTAGTTTAGGCATGTTTCTGCCTAGCTCTTTTAACTTACATTAACCTGTTTATCTACCTTTTGCCCCGGGGCTTTTTACCTTTTCTTACTTTCTTGCTGTCTGTGTGTCTGTTGGCTGATGGCTGCCTGGCCTCTGGCCCCAGGCATCTTCCTTTTTCTCTCATTCCTCCTCTTTCTTCTTGAGCCCAGATTTCTCCTCTTATTTATTCTCTCTGCCCACCAGTCTTACCTAGCTATTGACCATTTAGCTCTTTATTAGACCAATCAGGTGCCTTAGGCAGGCAAGGTGAAACAAATACAACATAACTTTAATAATTAAATACTCATCTTTATATCATTAAACAAATGCAGCATGAGGAAAAATAGTACACCTTTACACAGTTAAAGTAATATTCTGTAGCATAAACAAATGTAACCGATCTTTGTCTAGTAAATATAATATTCCATAAAATTCCCCCTCCCAACTCCTCAAATTCGTGGCCTCTTATTCTTTGTTGGCACAAATATGCATATATATAATCTATAAATAACAGACTGTTGGGTTCATTTAGAGTTTGCATGTATGTGTGTCTGTTGACTGTTTCATCTCTTGACCTCAGATGCTACAGAAAGCTAGTCCTCAGGGCAGAAGCTTCCAGATCAATTGCTCCAAATCCTATATCCAGGGCATGTGGTATCTTCAGCCAGCCTTTTTCTAGCTCACCAAAATCTACTACCACACATATCCTTGGACACCAAAGAGAGAGACTAGATTCATAAAACTGTAGGAGATGAATGAGCACAGTGACCTACTTCATCCTCCGTAGCCCTTCCACATTATCTCCACTGTGCTGGTAAGCTAATGAACTGGTTACTTTATCTCGCCAACCACTCGGTGTAGGTGAGCTTCATTCCTGTTTACAACAGGTGAAGTGAGTCTGAAGGGTTGAGCCACTTGTCCAAGCCATCGGCCCGGTGAGTAATGGTACAAGCTTTAATGTACTGACCCAATACGTCCTCTTAGCCGTTCTCCCATTAAGCTTCAGATTTTTCTCCCTGTCCTGACGTCAGAACAGCTTTTCTTTCCTTCTGCTCCACTCTTCCTCTCCATCAGATAATTATAGAAACCAAATGGTAACATTTCATTAAAATCGACCAGCTAAAGAGGTAAAAGCTAAGAATACTGACAGCATTAATGTTCCTTTTTTCACTCTCATGTGTTTGGAAACGGACGTGTCAGTTTTATGGCGGCTTGAGAGCCGAGCCAGCAATCTCCCTTAGGCATTTTGCACAAGGCCTCCTCCAGGTTTAAATGGTGACAATATTTCTTGGACATCCTCAAAGATTCCAGGCAGAGAGCTTGCATTTTATTAGAGAGCTGTTTCCTAATGGCTTGATGCTTGCCAACAGCAGCACCATCGGTGGTCTCCCGGCAGCTGCGGTGGTAGGGCTTTTCACTGCTACCCCTCCCCCAATGACAGAGAGCAAGTGTCCAGAGATGTCCGCCATCAAGAACGTTCAATAGAGGAGAAGCAGAGGAATGCACGCGGGGGGCATTTGTGCAAGGAGACGCAGCAGATGTGCTAGCCCTGAAAGGAAGGGGCTAAGTGTCCTGTGTGGCGGGCACCGTGTCTTCCGCGATCTGTCCAGGACTGCTTCTGTGGAACCACAGTGCCTCAGTGGGCTCTCCTGGGTCAGGGTGGTCTGAGAAAGGGAAGGGACTCCAAGTTTCAAAGCTACATGGGAGAGTGAAGAGCGTGGCTCTGGTTGAGGGACCCAGCAAAAGCAACACAAGTTTACAACGCGCTAATCCCACCTACAGACCTTTCCCTGATGCCAGGCCTGCAGCAAATTAGGGTGGAAAATTCTGGCCCGTGCAGTTCACTGAGACTCTTCGGTGTGGGGCATTTCAAGTACAAGCCTGTCAAATGTGTTGGGACTGTTGCTAGGGGTTTCCTGTGAACATATAATGCCTATCTAAAATGCTAATATTTAGCCATCTTTCCCGGGAATATACTTGAAAAGTACCATTCACCAACAAGAGCCGAGCCCTGCTCTTTAAACTTCTAGCAGCTCTTTTCGCTTGGGCTTGGGTAGAGGCCCCTGCACTGAGTCCTCCAGGCCTCACCTCAGGTGTTGGCTTCTTCCTCCTGCGTCTTTCCTTGCCAACCTCTGGTTTGGATTCTTGCATCGGTCTCCACCTTGGGGCAACTGTTTAGGGTTTAGTGTTGCTGCCTGAATCCATTTAAAGAGGTCACTATGTGCTTTGATGCCCCTCAGCGGTAGGTTGTACCCTTATACAAGACCCTGGCTTCATTTCACAATGCAAACTATATTAAGGAATGAGTATAAATGATACGTAAATAAATTTTGGTCGTTGTTTTCTGTGTGTCTCACAGTGGAGTTAACCCTGTCTGTTTCCAAGACTGGACTTAGGAATTCCTTAGATGTATGTGTCTGCAGGTAGGCATGCTGCATAGTGCAGGTGTTCTGGGAAGCCAGGAAAGTCTGATACCCGGGGGCTGGAGTAATAGGTAGTTTCTGAGCCACCATGTGGGTGCTGGGAACTGGACTCAGGTCCTTAGCAAGAGCATCAGGTTTATTCTTAACAGTAGAACCATCTCTACAGCCCCTAAAAGAAAAATATAAAACAAACGTCAGAAAAGCATTAGGGGCCTTTCAGAATACAAGGTTACTGGATCAAGTTCCCAGCCCAGAAATCAACCAAAGACAATCTCTCAGGGAAAGGTTTTTAAAAGCAAGCAAACAGACAAACAAAACAAATGGTGCCGGGATAGCCAGCTCTCATCATGCAGAAACAGTTAGCCTGGACCCTTATTTCACACCATATACTACATCAGCTCAAAGGGGGCCATAAAATAATTGCAAGAGCTAAAAGGACTGAAAACTTCAGAAAAAAGAGGTGTTGTTTCATTAGGCAGTAGTTTCTTGACATGACATAAACGACAGAAAAATAGCTAAATTGCTCTTCATAAAAATGGGAAATAAATTCTATTTCATGCCTGCTTTTTCATACCAAAAAAAGCTGATTTTTATACGAATTTTTATACAGAAAATCCTGGCAAAAAAAACAGCAGGAGCAAACATAAAATGAGATAAGAGCACACAGATTGGGGAGGGAGAGAAGAACTATCTTTGGCTGCAGATCAAGAGAAAGAAACTACAGCACAGATGGGTGATGTGGGAGTGTCATATATCAATCTGTCGATTTCATTGGTTAATTAATAAAGAAACTGCTTGACCTGATAGGTTAGAACATAGGTGCGTGGAGTAAACAGAACAGAATGCTGGGAGGAAGAAGGCAGTGAGGTAAGATGCCTCAGACAGACGCTATGCTTCTCCTCTCCAGGACAAATGTAATAGAGCCAGCTGCCAGGTCTTACATGCTGAATCTTTCCCGGTAAGACACAGATTATTAGAAATGGGTTAAAAGCAAGATACGAGAGTTAGCCAGTGAGAGACTAGAGCTAATGGGCCAAGCAGTGTTTAAATGAATACAATTAGTGTGTTGTTATTTTGGGGCATAAGCTAGCCAGGCGGCTGGGAGCCGGGCGGCAGGAACACGGCCCACAGCTCCTTCTACAGATGGGGGTGCAGTTTAGTTGCTGTTGTCAGGGTCTGCCCCCAACAAGCAACAGGAAAAGAAACCAAAACAGTAACTAAAACACAGTATGGAAAGATGAAATGTCGCAGAGAAAACATAGGTGCACACTTCAAAGCTAATCCAGAGGCTACCTTTTAGATGGATTCAGTGATAAGTTAATTCCAGAAAAGACCCACCTGCGGGAAAGTTGATGGGGAGATGAAGGCGAATAGGCAAAATACAGAGAGCCCTTAGGACCATAAAACCATAAACTCAAATTCCATAACAAATTTCTTCGATGCCCATCATCCTCTTTGAAGTAATTGGTGCTGTCAGGAGCAGATGTGTCTCACTGTGGAGAAAAGTCTAAGTTCTTAAAACATTTTAAATGCCATATTTTGTAGGTCTTTGAGGTGTTTGAAGATTACCTGTCTATTTGAAATATATCTTTGCATACCTAAAATAAAACCTAAGTAATATGGCTATAAATTTGTGTATTATAGATGACTAACTATTAATCTGTATTTTTTAATTTTATGTTACATTTTAGATGAGCTGCATAAACATAATATTTTAAACAAGAGTAGAAATATACAAACAGTATAATAAAATTGACCTTAAATTTATATCAATAAACTAAAATCCAGACCAAGGTACAATATTTTGGTACTAACATTTGTTTTGTGAATAAATGTAAATTCAACAATCTACCCCTTTCCTCCCTCGATTTCTTCATCAGTTGGGACTCACAGACCATGTAACCCCTCGGGTGACTGATTATGCCCACTGCAGACAGCGGGTGAGGCTATGCCACCCTAGTCTCTTTACTGCAACAAGTACCATAGTGTGGTATTAATAAAGGGGAAGGCTACTCATGTGCTGCACAGTGGGAATATGGGAATCCTTGGATCTCTCAATTTTGTGGTGGACTTAAGATTTCTCTGAATACATAAAGGCTACTGAAAACAAGTCCTCTTGGTCAGATGTGTTTGGGAGCTCATATAGAAGACTTTAGGCAGACCTAGAGAAGATCTAGTGTAGACCCACCTTACCGTAGACCCTTCTCTCAGCACTGGGTACCCTGTAGAAGGGATACTCTATAGACACTGGGGCTCAGTGGTTGTGCTCATGCAGGGCCTGTCTAGCTGAGGCAACTCACTCCTGGCTGCAATCAACCGGGGCCTTGTGATTGAAACCACCCCAGGTTCCCTAATCAGATATTTATAAAACAAAAATTTTCAGCAGCAGAAACAGGCCCACTCTTTTCTGCTATTAGAAATTCTTCCCCTTTAAAGGCAGAGGCTCCTCTATGAGGAGGAAAGTAGTGAGCGCTGGACAGTGCTCTGGTCTTCCATGCACCCATGGGTGGACTGTGCAAAGGGAGGCCTGTTTGGGTCAGAGCTCATACGTCTGTAAGCCCCACTACCTTTTTATGCTTTAACTAGAGACTTTGAACACAGGGGCCCTGTTTTCACAGCCAAAACTTAGCACAAAAGAGAAGACACTTTCTGTAGAGGGCAGAGAGTTCTTGTGCACACAGGCAGTGAAGGATTAGCTGTGGACGGTACCTGCAGGCTTTCTGGATGTCAACAAAATGGTCGATGAAGACAGAAGAGTGAAACTTGGTTCAGTCTGACTTAGGTACTGTCATTGGAACAAACTTCAAAAGTCTGATGCTAGCTCATTTATGTTAGCCATGTGTAACACAATTAATAAAAACTCAGAGAGAGAAACTGGGGTTCAACCTGATGGTTAGAAGCAGCCACTGGCTCTTTCTTCTACCTCAGTCTGAAATGGTGATCCTACATACAGGAATCCTCTGAGACTGTGTGTGTGAGCTGTCTCCTCCTGTCTTATATTCCTCTCTTATATGCACCCACTACTGCCTGATTATATGGCAAACTAGTGTGGCTACTGGGATTAAAGCTGTGTGTCATCACTGCCTGGTCTGTAAGGCTGATCAGTGCACCTGTTTTGCTCTCTGAACTTCAGGCAAGCTTTATTTATTAAAATACAAATGAAATATCATTACAACTGTATTTAAGCACAGCACAATTTTGGAAAATAAGGTTTTCTACTAACAATGCAGTACTGTGAGTTCTGTAAAGTTGCAGATGTGGTTTCCTTGAAGCTCTTTACAAAGTACGTTGGATTTCTTCTGTAAACATGAATTCTGTTGGCTCAGAAACAGCATTCTAGGTGAGAGCTCTAGGGAGAATGACTGAGGTTAAACATAATGCCTATGGGAGTTAATGTCAGGATTGGCCTGGCCCTCAGATAACATAGAAGTCACTTAGGCTATTGTAAAGTACAAGTGACATCTCTCTCAAGGATGAGTTTTATGGCCTAGAAGTGAAGCTCAAGGTTTTAGGGGAAAAGTCTGAGATAAATAAACATTCTGGGGGATATGGGCAGAGCCTGTCTCAACAGGTAGCAAAAGATTACCAGGTTGCAAACTATATTTTCCCCAGCATTTTGTAAGAAACAGCTAAATATTTTCTCCCCTTGGAAAGATAAGTTGCGTGTTTAACTTTCCTGACTTTTCCAGAGCTTATCTGCATGCACAAGGACCTTTTCCCTTTACAACTTCCCATCTGTGAAAATGTGGTGGATCTGCACACGCCTGTGAACAGTCTCACTGTACTGTACACAAACAGAGTATAGTGAGGTGTAATTTAGTCTATGACTTGAATTTATCCAGTTACAATTTTATTGGATTGTGTGACCCTAATGTGATATGAATCTATATAAAGTATATTATATTTGAACTCAAAAGACTAGACAGTATTTTGAGATTTTAAGGGAAGCTTTTGCTTTATACATTTTATGCATTATCTAGCTATTTTTATTTATTTGTTTTATGTATGTATTTATTTAAGTCTGCAGTCTTCCTGCCTCAGTTCCTGAATGCTGGGTTACAAGAAGGAGCCAACGTGCTTGGGCAAGAATGGTAGCATTATTTATCATACAACTCTTTGAAGATCACAGCTTCTGCTTTGTAGCTGATACTTGGCTCCCTAATTTAGCAGACTCAGTTCTGGTACAGGTGGGTCCTCATGGGAGTATTCCCCTTCCCGGGGACAAGTTCCTTTTATCACAAGGCAAACTATGCCAAATAGGCAGATCCCCAAGCAGAAAAGGGTGAAATTTCTGTGCTAGGATTTCCGTAGATTAATTGATCAACTAAGTTGTCAGAAGGGAGGGGTCAGACAAAATGACTATATTTGTTCTTCAATGGACTTCTTCAAGAAAGTGAGAATAGAAAGCAGACCAGACAAATCATGTCTGGTAAGAGACTCAGAATGTGTGCGTAACCTTTGAAACTCGGCATTGCATAACCAAACTGAAAACCTTGTCCCCAGAGGACAGGAGAAATGGCCAGTGAGCCTTAAGAGATGCTAAACACTGTAGCCATCAGAGATGTGCAAAACCCCAAGGCGTGTCAAGTGCACACTCATTTGTGTGGTTGAGAAAAAAGAAAAGCGTGGGTGATGATGTGGAAAACCCTGCACCTTTTCCTATTCCTGGTGGGAATGTAAAATTGTTCTACTGTTTTGGTGTGTATTTTAAAAGTCCCTTTGGAAGCTAGCCACACACCCAGGTGTCACCGTGTATACCTGTGATCCCAGCACTAAGAACAGAACCAGAAGGACCATGACAAGTTCAAAGCCAGTCTGGGATACATAGTGGGTTCCTCCTGACCAGCCAGCGCTGCATAGGAAGACCTTGAAAACCCTGTCTCCAAACTTTCATGGATTCAGGAAGACAGCATTCAATGCTAATTCCACCAATCAAAATCTGTGTGGTTTTGTAGTTGATATGACCTCTTTCAGTCTATATGTATAATCAATATAATTAGCCATACACAGTGGTGATTCCTACCTTACCACCTTAGTATAAGAGCTAATGATAACGTGAGAAAACAGAGCTGTGGAGTTCAGTATACATTCAGCTGACCACAACTGTTATAATAAAGTTGATCACAGCAAAGAAAATAAATTTTAAGAGATGAATCAAAATCATAAAAGCGTTCACATTATTTGTTCCCATTGTTGACTTCTAGGCTTCACATATACATGTGTGCATACATGCCCTTCCCCAACACATTCACACACACGACACAGGAAGAAATGACTTTTATGCATAAAAATCTTGTGTGTCTAAGAGGGAGGGCTAAGGAAAGTACGGCGCTACACTGCCTGGGCAGAACGGTGACATCAGTTTCACAAAGCAGTTTCCTTTTAGAATGGGTTTCAGGTCAGGTGGGCATGCACCTTTAATCCCAGCACTTAGGGCAGAGGCAGGCAGATCTCTGTGGGTTTGAAGGCAGCCTGGTTTACTATGTAGTGAGTTCCAGCTGGGATACTTCGTGAGATCCTGTCTTTTAAAGGCTGTGTTATTTCAATGCTGTGTGTCAGGAAACTAACAGAGAGAGCAGGCATGTTGCAGATGGGAGATGATATTTGTAAATCACACATCCGATGGGGCTTAATAACAAGAAAACAAAGAAACCTACAATCCAGGAACAGAAAGACAAATTACCAGACCTAAACATGGATGAAAGGTGGACATTTCCCTAGATGATATACAAAGGGGCAACAAATGTGTAAAAAGATATTAATATCTTTTCTATCGTCTTAGAAATACAAATGAAAAAATCATAGCAATTCATTGTTTTAGCTATCAAGAAGTAGACAATAAGATTGGTGAAGATTTGGGGAAACTAGAATCCTTGCACCATATTTGTGGGAAAAAAATGGCACAATATAATTGTTTTTTTTTTAAGCTCTTGGGTGCCCACCACCCAACTCCCAAATAAATACATAGAGACTTATTCTTGTGAACACCCAGCCTTAGCTTGGCTTGTTTCTAGCCAGCTTTTAGAACTTAAATTAAATTATGCTGTTTCTCTTCTTCTATGTTTTGCCTCTGGGCTTCTAACTTTTTTCTACTTACTCCAGGGCCAGCTGTATGGCTGTGTGACTGGCCCCTCCTCTCCTTTTCCTTTTCTTGATCCTTGCCCTCTTTCCCCCCCCCCCAAGATTTCTCCTCCTATTTATTCTCTCTGTCTACAAACTCCACCAATTTCTCTCTCCTGTCTAGCTGTTGACTGCTGAGCTCTTTCTTAGATCACTCAGGTATTTTAAGCAGGCAAAGTAACACAGCTGCACAGAGCTAAACAAAAGCAACATAGAAGAATGGAACACATGTTTGCATCATCAGACAACTAGTCCATAGTATAAATGAATGGAATGCATCTTAAACTAATACTTCACAACAGCACGTTTGCGAAGGAAGAGAGTATGGAGGTTACTAACAATGAAATCTGACTGTAGTACTATGAGGCCATGATGGCTAACTGTAATTATTAACTTGACACAACCTAGAATCCCTTGGAAGAGTCTCAGTGAGGGATTGTCTATGTTGAGTGGGCCTGCGAGTGTGTCTGTGGGGGGTTGTCTATATTGAGTGAGCCTGTGTGCGGGTCTTGATTATGTTAGTTGTGATGAGAAGACTCAGCCCACTGTGGGTGGTGTCATTCTCTAGACAGGGGACCCGAACTGTAAGAATGGAAGAACAGTTGAGCATAAGCAAACAAACTTATGTGCACTTGTTTCTCTCTACTCTTGACTATGGATGTGATGTGACTAGCTTTTTCAAGTTTCTGTCTTGGTCCTTGGTCTGTCTCCCCCACCCCCCACCCCAGTGATGAACTGTAACCTGGAATTGTAAGTCAAATAAACCCTTTCTACCCTGAGTTGGTTTTGGCTGAGGCGTTTTCATCACAGCAACGGAAAGAAAACAAACATGAGAGTCTATATATCCCGAGGAGCTGAAGGAAGGAACGATAAAAGGATACCACCAAACCCACGGTCACATCTGCGCTTCTCACCACGGACAGCTGGGAGAATCCACAAAGACGTTTGTTCACTGATGGATGATGAGCAAGTAAGCAAAATGCGGCAGTTGACAGCAGAGTTTATCCCGAAAGGAAACATAGTTACAGCCTGGAGGAGCTGAGCATTTAAGTCATGTGAGCCAGTCAAGAGAGACAGAAGCTGCATGACTCTGCAGAGTCACCAGAATGAGAGAGAGGGAGGAAGGGAGGGAGAGCAGGCAGGCTTGGGGGCAAGTGAGATATTGTTTCATGGGTTGGATGAGTTTAGGGGCTGTAAGATTTATGTGTTCTGGGATTTTGACACAGCTATGTGAGTTACAGAATCGGCTGCACACTTGGGAATGGGTGAGATGGTCAATGTGTGTTATGATCAGACCAATAGGAATCGAGTGCTTTTCGTTTTTTATTGAGCTATATATTTTTCTCTGCTCCCTCCTCTCTTTCCCCCTCTCCTCCTACCCTCTCCCATGGTCCTCATGCTCCCAATCTACTCAGGAGATCTTGTCTTTTTCTGCTTCCTATGTAGATTAGACCTTAGGGTCCTCTTTGTTGTCTAGGTTCTCTGGGGTTATGGATTGTAGGCTGATTTTTTTTTTTTGCTTTATGTCTAAAAGCCACTTATGAGTGAGTACATATGAAATTTGCCTTTCTTGGTCTAGGCTACCTCTCTCAATATGATATTTTCTAGATCCATCCATTTACCTGAAATTTTAAGATGTTATTACTTTTTTTCCCACCGAGTAGTACTCCATTGTGTAAATGTACCACATTTCTTTATCCATTCTTCAGTCAAGGGGCATTTAGGTTGCTTCCAGGTTCTAACTATGACAAATAATGCTGCTATGAATATAGTTAAGCACATGTCCTTGTGGTATGATTGAGCATCCTTTGGGTATATACCCAACAGCAGTATTGCTGGGTCTTGAGGTAGGCTGTTTCCTAATTTTCTGAGAAATCTCCATACTGATTTCCGAAGTGGCTGTACCAGTTTTCACTCCCACCAGTAAATTTCCCTTTACTCCACATCCTCTCCAGCATAAGTTGTCATCAGTGTTGTTGGTCTTGGCCATTCTTACAGTTGTAAGATGGAATCTCAGAGTTGTTTTGATTTGCATTTCTCTGATGGCTAAGGATGTTGAACATTTCCTTAACTGTCTTTCATCCATTTTAGATTCCTCTGTTGAGAGTTCTCTGTTTAGGTCTATACCCCATCATTTTATTGGATTATTTGTTCTTTTGATGTCAAGTTTCTTGAGTTCTTTGTATATTTGGAGGTCAGCTCTCTGTCTGATGCTAGGTGAGAAGATGGTGATGGAAAACTAACTGAAGGCTGGAAGGTGTTAAGAAAAATCTTAATACAAGCCACTCCACCAACACAAAGAACTTCAATTAAACCACATTAGACCAAATTAATTGGCTGCGTTTAATAAATGGCACACTCTCTGGTGACTGGGAGCATGGCAGGGGTAAGCTAGAGAGAACACACGCAAACCCAAAACCATGTGTTCCTTTTTCTGGAGCAAGCCTAAATACCCCGTGGGAGTGGTCCTGACCCTTCCCGGGGAGGAGTCAATGCTTGCCAGGCTAAGAGTTGGAGTCCAAGTGCTTGGCAGGCTAGGAATTGGAGTCCAAGTGCTTGGCAGTCTGGGGTGACACTTCCAACTCAATATTGCAGATGGGTTCATCAATTTCCAGTGTGTGTGTGTGTGTGTGTGTGTGTGTGTGTGCGCATGCATTGCACAGAGAAGCCTTAGATGGTTTAGCGAGGGGGGAAGATAGAACTTTTCTAAGGTTTTAAAGGTCAGGCTGAAAGCAATGTTGGAAGGCTCAGAAACAAATTGTATGTGTGTTATAACTCAGTAAAATATGAAGGGAAAACATATGAGCAATTTTTAATCTTCATTAAATATTCTCCTACTTTTGTCTTCTCTAAGCTGCCTAAAGTGTGGCTAGCAAGAACACACAGAAATCTACCAAGTTTGGTTCATTCCAGGCTGGCTGGCGTCGGTGCTGCCACCTACTGGTCACTCCCAGATCGTCATGGAGTTAAGCTTGTCCCAAACACTTAATTTCATGACAAATAACTACAATGCACGAATATGACTGAGGTTATTTTCAGTAACCTTAAGATGTATCTCTCCAAAAATGGACCCGGTGGCCTCTGCCTGTAAGTCCAGATGCTGAGGTGGGATGATTGTAAGTTCAATGCTTTGCCTGGGCAGTAGAGAGGGCAAGGGAAGCCAGGGCAACTTTGTGAGAATCTATCTCAAAATTAAATGTAAAAGGGGAGGTCTTCATGTATCACAGAGGTGCACTTGCCTAGCACATGGAGGACTCTGAGCTGCTGGGGTTTGTTTTTGTAACTAGGCAACATATAAGTCACACCGAGAAAGCACAGACAAATGTAAAAATGAATGCCTGTCCCCCAGAGTCTCCTTCATAAGAAATAAAAGATTCCAAATGGAGTTGAAACATCTTCGACAGCTTTGACTCTCCCAGGGGTTCTCGGTATAGCAACAGGGAATATAATGGAGAAAAACTTGGGGGATTTGGCTTAAATTAGTTTGGAAAGTACTGGGATTTAAAAAGTAAAGCAAGGTCATTTTCTGCAGAATTCCTCAGAAATTTCCCCAGCTGAGCACAGGAACCCTGCAACATGCCTTTTGGTAATATATTTCAGTTAAGACAGTTTTGGGAACACCGATCTAAGTCTTCCTTCTGCCTGAGCTCCATAAAAACACCAGTAAAGGGGACGGGTTGCCTTCAAATACTAGGTTTTAAAAAAGAGATTAATAATCTCAGTGGCAAGATAGTTGGAGCCAAAGGGTATTTCAACACCAGAAATCACAGCCCTGTGTGAATAGATTATGTATAACTAGTTTTCTCCATAACATCCCCATTTTAGCTGGTCCATGGTTTTTCTGTTCGGGACTCTTTTCAATTGTATTGTGCGCTGTGCTATTGTGCTTCCTCCCAGATTCTTTGAGGGAACAAGGCCAGGGGATAGATTCATTAATCTCAAATGAGCTGCTCTTAACTGCCTGCAGTGCTGACTCAATCACTCCTGACCATTTGTTGGTTCTTTCTCAATGCTAACATTGATTAATTCTGAGATTAGGCCTTTACTATTGACGTAAGCCAGGAATTGAACTACGGCCACCCCGTACTTATAAGTCCAGTCATTTCAAGGCTGTTCTGTGGTAGAAGTCTGGGTTGGTGGTGATGTGATGAATTGGAAGATGGGTGGCAAAATGTTTAGAAGCAGCTGGACCTTGAGCTGGGATTCAGAGAAGGAGGCTGTGGTTGGGTGGCTGTTCCAGAGATATGGAAGAAATTGAACAAGGGCTCCGAGCCAGGAGAGGAAGAGCCCAGGGCAAAAGGAGCCACGCAATAATAAATTAGCTGGCTAGAAGGTGAAGGCCAGGACAGGGCGGGATACGGAGCCAGGCAGAAAGGGCTCCGAAAGCAAACTCAGAACATTTGTGTTTGGCTGGAGGTGCAGTGGCTGTAAGGCCAACAAAGGATAAGGTCAAAAAGATAAAGGGAACAGAGAGAGAAAGAGAAAAATAACGACAGTGGAAATCTAAAGTCCCGCAAGCATAGTGTGTAAGAAAACATTTTTGTGAGATTTGAAGTCGAGTAAGTGGTGTTTGTGGACTTTGTGCATAGAAATGGTGGCTGCACAAGCAGCTATGCTAAGGGAGAATTACAGAATCAGTTAGGAGGCCATAATCAAGGCAGAGGTTTGTCAGACACTTCCTGGGGGAGACCCAAGGGGAATACGAATAATTACAAACACACGTGTGTGACTCGGTCTCTACGATGCCAGCCACTTCTGCGAGGAAACCTCAGTAACGAAGGAGTGTAGGTAAGATCCTCACTTAGAGAGATAGTGCATTTATACGCTCCCAACCATCCCATTCTATATGCTCTGAGAGCCTAGGAGACAATGCGTGTGTTGGGTTGGGGGTCAGGTGTGCGGAGCTCGAAGAACAGGTAGTAAGGAACGTGAAGGAAAGGTGAAGATTCTCAGAAACTGGTGACATGGAGACCTTGAGAGACTGTGAACTAACGGCTTCTAAACCATGGCTGCCTTCCCTGTCAAGGAAGTCTTCCTTCATAAGGAAGGGGTGATGGGGAAATACTGGCAGTCTTCCTTTAGGGCCCAAGGTAGCAAAGGAAGCAAGAATCCATTCCCAAGATGATCAGAAGGGCCCTTGGAAAAGGATTGTTTTCTGAGACAGGGTCCCTCTGTGTGGCTCTGGCTGTCCTGGAACTCACTGTCACTGAAATCTACCTGTCCCGGAGAGTTGAGATTAGAGGAGTGTGCCACCACGCCTGACAGGACTGTGTTTTTATTATCACTTGTTAATTATATATAATAACGAGTTTCCTTATAACATTTTCGTACATCTACAGTGTATTTTGATCATATTCATCCTCATGGCCCTCTCTCTGCCCTTCCTAGCTCCCACTGGTTCCGTTTCTCTTCCCTATGAGTTCCTCTCCTTTCACGTCTTTCTGTTCGGTGGTGACTCAAGGAGTTTAATTAGAGTTGCTTGCAGGGAGCACAAGAGCCTCACCGGTTGTCACACTTCTTAAGAAAGCCCTCCTCATCCCCCAGCAATCATTAACTGCAAAGGAGTCTCACAGAGAAGGGTGGGATCCTGTCAGCCCCTCCTCCTTTGTGACTGCTTCGAACACGCCACACACAGAATAGACTTCAGTAGCATGCCTCCAGCGTTACCTCCTTCTTCTTTTTTAAAGTAATTAACTAATTACTAGCATTATTTTTCTTGAGACAGGGTTTCTTTGTGCAACAGTCCTGGCTGTCCTGAAACTCGCTTTGTAGACCAGGCTGCCCTTAAGCTCCAGAGTGCTGGGATCAGAGGCGTTCATCACTACTGCCCAGCTCAGCTCTTGCGTTCTTCTCACCTTTTCATGTGCAATGATCCCTGAGCCTTGGAAGAGGACGACTTGCAGGTCCTACATGGCTGAACACTCACCAGTCCTGACTCTCAGCACTTTAGTCAGGAAAGAGTCTCTGTAACAGCCACCCACACGGGGTGCTTCTGACCAAGCTGACAACAGCACTGGGATTGGGTACTTTTGATCACATGCTCATCCGTAAGCCAATCACTGTGGTTGGGCTTAAGGCACGCTCTTGTGTGACTAAGGCTTGTTCTACCTGACTTTGAAAAGTACACAGAATGGCAAAAGGTAGATTCCCTCAAGGGGTAAAATAACTTTAAAAGTAACATCGTATTCTATACTGATACACAAAGGGACAGTGTTAAAGATTTATTTTACTCAATAACTAGTGGAGGAGGCAGTCGCTCACAAACGAGAAACTGATACGGGATGTTGAGATGAATGTTTAATTGGAAGCATCAGTGTTTTTTCCACAGTGGGAGAAATACGGTCTATCGAACCTCTACCAGACAGGAAAAAATGTGGCATAGTCACCTACAGCTGCAGAGCTGTGGGAAAGCGTGTATGGCCCACTCTGGTAACGCTGATGGTTTGCCTGCAGAGCTGTGGGAAAGCGTGTATGGCCCACTCTGGTAACCCTGATGGTTTGCCTGCAGAGCTGTGGGAAAGCGTGTATGGCCCACTCTGGTAACGCTGATGGTTTGCCTGCAGAGCTGTGGGAAAGCGTGTATGGCCCACTCTGGTAACGCTGATGGTTTGCCTGCAGAGCCCAGGTCACAAGGCAAACACACACCACACAGTCACCAAACCAGAGACTCAGCTTTTGGAGGAGAAATAATTCCTCCTAACTCTAGGAGGCACCAGTAGACTGCTCACCTAAATTCGGGTGTTTTGTGTGTGTATGTGGGGGGATATACTGATCCTTGAGTCAGGTCTGTGCCTCTGGGTCTTTATCGAGCCCTCTGGGCCTAACACATGAGAAATGCTTGTTAAATGTGCAAGGTGCCTGTCACGCCAGACCCTGCTGTGTGTGCCTCCTCTGGAAGAGCAATGGGCAGTCTCTCTCTCTCTCTCTCTCTCTCCCTCCCTCCCTCCCTCCCTCCCTCCCTCCCTCCCTCTCTCTCTCTCTCTCTCTCTCTCTCTCTCTCTCTCTCTCTCTCTCATATGCCTGTGCTTGAGTGTACACGTGCCACCTACATGCAGTACCCACAGTGGCCAAAAGAGGGTGCTGGATCTCCTGGAACTGAACTGAACTAAACTGGTCAGCTCTGAGTCACCCAATGTGGGTGCTGAACACTACACCTGGGTCTTCTGCAGTTAACTGATGGGTCATCTCTGTAGCCCACAAAGCCAGGCTCTCCCTGCTAAGCAAAATACTATCAATGGTCAGAGAGATGACGATGGCTGAGTGGGTAATAGGGCTTGCCCAAACCATACCCAATGATTCAAGTTTATCCCCAGAACCTAGTGTGGGATGTCCTTCTGTATATGTGTTGCTTTTATTGGATAATGAATAATGCTGTTTTGGCCAATGGTTTAGCAGAGCAAAGCCAGGCAGGAAATTCGAACAGAGATACATAGAGAGAGTAGTCAGAGGCAAGGAGACACCATGTAGCTACCGAAGGAGGACACCAAAACCTTACCAGTAGGCCACAGCCTCATGGTGATACACAGATTAATAGAAATGGGTTAATTTGAGAGGTTAGAGCTAGTTAAGAATACACCTAAGCTGTTGGCCAAACACTGTTGTAATTAATATAGTTTCTGTGTGATTATTCAGGTCTGGGCAGCTGGGATATGAAAAAGCAGCCTCCAATGACAAGAACCCACATTGCAGAAGGAAAGAGCCATCTACTGCCACAAGCTGTCCCTGTGGCCATGGATGCTTCCCCCACCCCACAGACTCTAAACACATTATTAACCTTTTTTAAAAAAATGCATTGCCTATGTAAGCATGTGAAATGTTGGGTGTTTGGATTTTTATTACTGATTTCTTAGGGCTAACTTTGGTTCTATATAGACATGTTTCTGTGGTGGTTGTTTACAGTTACACTGAACATAAATATAGTTACAACTTCTTGTGGCTGTTACATAATGACATCATATTACATTGTTCCTATGGTAAAAGCAACAAAAAGTAAAGCATGGTGGTGGCAGATTTGTAACACTTTATGCAGCAGCCTTGGATAGATACAGCCAACTCCCCTTTCTGATGGGCAAGACAGTCACCGAGTGTTCACTACACAGCAAGCTACTGCCTGAGTGCCTCTTTAAGCAAACCATCAACCCAATAGGAAGTGATGGCTGGAAGGTACCAACAGCAAGAACAGATAAATATCTGTTTATTTTGTGTAGTATGTGAATTATACACCAGGATCAAACAAGGGCAGGACTGCCTGAATTCAATTTAATCCACATTGACAATTGCTTTCTACCCTCCTGCGCTCTTATCTGTGACACTTTAGGAAGATGTGACATGACAGAGTGGGAAGGCCAAGTGGACCAACCCACAGGAGCCTCAGGAACCCTGCTTGACCTTTAGACTCAAAGGCTTCATGACCTGGGCAGGTAGATGTGACTCTTGGAACACACGACAGTAAAGGACTGTGGGAAAGATGAGCCCGTTTGATGGATTCTGTCTCTCAATGAAGTGAGAGGTATATGCATCCCACCTACCCCCTCCTTTAGCGAGTCAATAAAAGTCCAACTCTCCATTTCCCCAAATTTGTGTTTTTCTTTGGGAGGCAGTAACATCTCTTTGGACCATTTCTTTAAGCGACTTCTTAGTGCGAAGTGGGAAGGCAGCCAGCTTTGAACAGCTCAAGAAACCTCCCCAGGATACCAAGAGACATAAAAAAAAGGAAGAGTGTGTCACCAACTTTATAACTGGAGAGTGCCAGGTTTTCCCAGGAAAGTTTGGGACGATTCTACTGACCCAATTGTCTGTTATCCGTCTCTGGCTGATTTCCAAAAAGAAAAACATCCACACCCCACACCCCTTTTCCTAAATCAAGCAGATCTGAATGGAAGCCTTTCACCTTAATTGTCTGATCCTGGAAACACCAGGGGAAAGGTGTTGTCTCCAGAGGTAGGCAGACAAGACCATAGCTACTATGGAAGCAGACAGAACATGCTCTTCTCCCTCTTTTCTCTGTGTCCTTAGAAGAAAACAAGTCTCCCAAAGTCAACCGAGAAGCAGAAACCTGGAGAAAAGAATGTTTAATGTATGGCCATTGTTTGTCCCGCTGTGGCAGTGGGCACACATGCCAGTTAGCTGGTGGAATGGGTGACGGCCAGCAGATTTCTGAGCGTCTGCGGAGGAGCGAGAGGGCTCTGCAAGGAGCCCAGTGTTCAGCAGAAAACCAGCCTGCCAGAGTAGGGGGGGGGGGGCAGGGAGAGCAGGCCTTGGAAAAACTGAATACTGAAGTTTTGGAGCAGGTTGAGAGGTAACAGGAGGGGAACGGTCTCCTCTCCAAGGTGGTCCCATTTTAAATATGTTTTAACCTTCTTACAAAAAGTGGTTCTCTGTGCATGCTTGCACACTGCCTGCCAGCCAGCGCTCCCGCCCACCCTTGCCACCTCCCTTAGGGCAATAGTTGCTCACTTCTGGGTTCTGTAACACCTGGGCTTCCTGGCGTTCTCTCTCTCTCTCTCTCTCTCTCTCTCTCTCTCTCTCTCTGTGTGTGTGTGTGTGTGTGTGTGTGTGTGTGGGCACAAAACCAGAAAGTCATCAGAAAAGAGAAAATGAGAGAAAGACACAGAAATGCACACACACAGATATAGAGCGACAAGGAGAAAGAGTGTGGGCTAGAGATAAAAACAGAGACAGAGATAGACACAGGGAGAGATAAATAAACAAAAAGACCTTTAGGGACAGAAAGAGAAAGAAAAAGGAAAATAAAGATAGGAAGGAAATCAAAGAAAATGGTGAGGTAGAAATAAAGATACACTCACAGAAGAGAGAGAAAAAGAGACAGCCAGCCAGCCAGACACACACACACACACACACACAGAGAGAGAAACAACAGAGAAAGAGACAGCCAGCCAGATAGACACACACACACACAGAAACAACAGAAAAAGAGACAGAAGAGACAGACAGACAGACAGACAGACAGACACACACAGAGACAGACAGATACACACACAGACATACATACATACATACAGACACACACACACACACACACACACACACACACACACACAGAGAGAGAGAGAGAGAGAGAGAGAGAGAGAGAGAGAGAGAGAGAGCAAGCTTTAGAAGAGTCCCCTCAGGCAGACGCTAAATGATCAGGGCTTTTGTGGAGAAGGAAGCAAGTGACTGGAAATGTATTTCTCAGACCCGTGATTTCCCTGAACTCACTGACAAGCGACTGGAATGTGGTTTTCCTGTGAAATGGGTCAGCATTGAGCACAGGATTCTCCGGTGTCAGGTGGAGCTCGCCGTGGACTTGTTTCTGTCTCCACTGACTGGGCAAGCTCTAGTCTATGGCAGACTTGCACAACCTGCACAGCAGACTGAGAATCCCATTTCCCGGATGCTGCATGCTGCAGATTGCATACACATAGCAGGCTCCCAGAAAACAGTGAACATCCACTCCGCAACTGTGATAATTTATTCTCTCTGACACAGTAGTGTTTTTAATGTTGTAAAATGTTAGAAAATATGTCTTTAGTTCTAGAGGAAGGTACCAATTATGGGTCCCTCCTTGAGACATCTAAAAGATCTTCTCAGGCAGCCGAAGTCCTGATTGTGCTGGTCAGGCTACCTCTTTGGCATGGGATTTTGCATTTTGTGCTGACACCTGGATTCAGGAGCCCTTGGGATGGCTGAAAGGAAGACTGATGGGAACATGGGCTTGCTAAGTGAAGTGTGGCTCGGTTTGTTATTAATTTGCATTTATTTTGTACAATATGGACCCCCAAAAAGCGTCTACCCAGCAGTTTTTCAATGACAACCCAGTGATCTGAGACCATCAACTCTCTTGCTCAAATGGAAGATGGAAGGACCATTTTTCTTTTTCAGACTTCCAAGGTTGCATGGACTCAGCAGGGAGTGGGACTCTCTAGCAAACAATCCATTTTTCAAGGGTGACACACCTTGTGTTTATTCTAATCTATAAATGTCTTCCAGCTCTTAGGGAGATGTTTTGAAGTTTAATTAAAATGCAATTTAAAAACATAACCCATCCGCATTGCACGCGCTTTAGGGACTTACGGAGGTGGCGTCTGTTCGCATCCTGATGTTGGTGGGTCGGGTCGGGAGCTGTGTACATCAATCTTCTGTCGTAAGAGCAGCGTGCCTCGTCTGCACAACCGGGCCCTGTGGGTAACTTCTATGCCGTGTATTCAGGGGAAGAGAACCTGATATTTTAAATTCCCCTCCCTTCCTGTGGGAGGTTGCTGTACCCTCCACACAAACCCTTGCTTCTTGTGCCTCTGGAGTTGGAAAAGTCCCCGTGAAACCAGAGGCCGAGGAACAAAGTGCACTCTGGTGCACACCGGAGAGCAGAGCTTGGAGAGCTACTCCCCAAACTTCCTGTGACTGGAATGAGAGAAGGGCTCGAGGTGGGAAACACCCCGAACTCGAACCATTTCCTGCCTCCAGCACAGGCTTTGTTCAATCTTCTTGATATTTTGAAATCTTGCAGGGAATTACTTGGACACCTCCTGTGTGATAAGGCTGCTGTGTGGTGGGTGGGTGTTGGATATTGAACAAAAGAATCTACAAAACGATTAGCAAGGCAGCAAGGGGTAGTGTTTGCCTTGAGCAGTGAAGCCCAGTGTGGGGAGGCAGGATTCTTTGGATATCACTTTAGTCCCCGGCTCTCAGAGTTTTCCTTCTGCCTTTCAAAGCTCACCTGAGACTCCATGAGCGACCTGGCACCTGGCAACTCTACAATAGAATCTTTCATGGTAGCCTTGTGTGTCATACCTTCTGGGTCATGAGAGGAAGGGGAACGCTGGCACTTGGGACAACTTTCATCCTTAGTTTCAGGAAGTGCTTTAGGAACACTTCCTAGTTCAAGTTCCCAATACAGTCTCCAGCACTTAGAGAAGACAAAGGTCCTGCTGGCTTGGCTTGTGTCCACAGTGAGTTCTGTCTTACCATGAACTTTGTGGGCCGAGGGATGAGTAGCAACTGAAGCAGAAGGAAGTTGCCCTAGAATTCACCTGTAGGTAGTCAAAGGTAACACATATGCATGGAATAGAGTTCTGCAATTTCTTATAAAGGCTGGAGTTTGGGCATGTAAATGGTGGTTGGTTATCTGTGATGGACAGTTCAATGTTTGTTAATAGACAGGTACAGGATAGAAAATAAAGTCAGACTTGATCCTTATCTTCCTCTTGAGCCCATTACATTGGGTATTAGAGCAACTTGGATTTGGAAACATTGACTTTCCTTGTCCTTGTGCAAAGCAGACATACTATGCTTCATGAGCCTTAAAGCTGCACTGAGCGTTCAGCATCATGAATAGGCACAGGCACTCTAAACATTACCGTATACAGTCTTGCCTTCTCTTAAGAAAATGTCCACTTTCTTCACATTTTCAGATTGACGCTGTCAGTTGGCCAAACTAACACTTGTTTAGTTAATACAAGGAAGGGGGAGGCCAGTGCTGGCTTTAACTTTTCAGAGCTGATATTGTGGACCTGAGTTTTGCTTAGAACATCTGAGCCTGGTCATGAAGCCATGTCTCCCAGGGATGGCTAGTATACAGTTATTACACGCAAGTGCCATTAGATATGCGTCTTTTAAACCTAACTCCACATTTGTAAGTATAGTGGGTGCTTGATTAACATCAGATAGATAAAGATTAAGTGCTCCATCGTCAGGTTTAGCTTTCTTGTCGTAATTTTAGAGTACTTAGCGCACTTCACCTTTATCTAAATTGTTGCCGCTTTATGAATATTGTCTAGGTCTAGACTAAGCAGTAGTGATGGAGAATGTAATCTGCTACATTTATTTATGTTGTTTTCTAGTTTTCATTTTGTATTTGTATTTTTCTGAAGGTAACCTTGTTCCCTTTGTCTTTCTGTCATATCATTCCTTAGTTCTATGCTGCCCCACTGCCAGGGAAGCCAGTGTGTGTGTGAAGATAATGATGGGATTGATGATGCTTTGCTAAGAATGGGTGGCAGGAGGCCACACGTTGCCTCTCTCCTGCTCCCAGCACCAGGATTCTTAGGAAGACAAACTTCAAAATGGCTTTCATTTTAAAGTCAACGGTGCCTCATTACCTGAGTATTTGCCAAGTAAGTATTCCAGAAACACACACCAAAGTTTAGACTCTCATCCGGAGTGTTGTAGAATGGTCTGTAGCTGTTTGGTGAAATGTTCCAAGCACTTACATTAGGCAGGGCTAACGTGCCATCCCTTAACCTCCGAACATCCCATTGACGTGAGCCGTCCCCGGCACAAGCCAAAGTGAAAAGAAGCACGCTAGCTCTTCCTCGCCTGCCGGTGTAGGTTTGGAATCTGACAAATGATAAGAAGAATCTTGTTTTGAAGGCCGTGACACTAAAGAGACAGTATTGGCAAAGCCAGTCCAGCTCCTATTACAACCTCTGCATGTTCCTTTCTTTTTGCTTTTTAGAATACACATGGGTTTTGCAACTTTTCATAATTTTTTGTAGACAGTGTTGTGTTGATGTGTGTAACCAGTGCATTGGTGTGGAAGAGCCCTGAAGGAAGAAGTTACTGCATCTTAGTTCTTAGTGCCCTCAGACTTCTATAGACACTGAATAGGAGCCTGGGCATGGGTAGATCTTTCCCGAGCATGTGTGTGTCTGGTTAATAGAGTTTGGGTTTGGATTTTGCTGGTGTATCTTATGCTGAACATGGTTAAAGAACACAGTTTCAAGCCAGGTGGTGGTGGTGCACACCTTCAACCCCAGCACTTGAAAGGCAGTGGCAGATGTGTCTCTGTGAGTTCAAGGCCAGTCTAGTCAGTCTGTAGAGTGAGTTCCAAGACAGCCAGGGATGCACAAAGGGACCCTGTCTTTAAAAACAACAAAACAAAACAAAACAGAACATGATTTCACCTGAACGTAGAGCGAGGGAGCTCGAGTGACGTTCAGATGGAGGAGGCTTTCTGTGTGCTGTTGACAAGCACGCAGACACGCAGAGCCGCTGTTACACGCATGCAGACACGCAGAGCCGCTGTTGACACGCACGCAGACACGCAGCCTCGACCTGCATGCAGACACACAGAGCTGCTGTTGACACGCACGCAGACACGCAGAGCCGCTGTTGGCACGCACGCAGACACGCAGAGCCACTGTTGACACGCACGCAGACACGCAGAGCCGCTGTTGGCACGCACGCAGACACGCAGAGCCGCTGTTGACACGCACGCAGACACGCAGCCTCGACCTGCATGCAGACACACAGAGCTGCTGTTGACATGCATGCAGACACGCAGAGCCTTCAGGGGCCGAAACTGCAGTCCAGAGGCCCTCACCTCGGAGCCTTTCAGATCATCCTGCAGCTCCCAAACCACTCTCTTTTCTTTCTCTGCTGGGAAACCCTACCCACAGAATTCCCGAGCAGATCTTTGTTACTGTTATGAGTGAGAGCAAACTCTCGCAAACTAAACTTTACATTGGCAAGATTTATTCAGAATCTTGAAGTCTTGGGCCCTCTTCTGTCTGAGTCTTCACTCTGGGCAGCCCTCTTCGACCTTTTCTCCTGACTTCTCTGTTGATTTTCTGCTCTTTCTTGTCTTCACTTCAGCTTGAAGTCCAGGTTATTCGGACATTCTATTGACTTGAACTGAAATATTGGACAAAGTACACTTTAAGTGGTTTTTAACTAAAAGTTAATGTGGGCATGTTGGAATAAATGCCCATATCAACATACTAAGCTTAGGATTATATTCAAGTAGAATTTTTTTTTTAAAAAATATGATATTGTGTTTTTCAGATGAGAAACTTTAAAGGATAAAATTCTCATTGTGATTCATGGTGTATTTAGATTATATTTTATTAGACATTCTTTACAAATTTAAAATATTGCCATTTTTACATGCACAGAGGGAAACCGATCTAGTTCATTATATTTCAGCATTCATTAAAATCAACCACAAAATAGAGACACTTTTTCATGTTAAATTCACCAACATCCTCAGTATGTAAACCTAAAGTGCACTATGTTACAAAACATAGACAGAGTCAGCAGCACCAAGATACATTTACAAAATAAATACATCACTCGACAAAATAAATTATGGTAACAGTGATAATAATAATTGGATTAGCCTTGGCAAAAAAAAAAAAAGAAAAAATATTCACATGACCAATGTGCAGTTTCCTGGGGAGACAGTTGGATCCCAATGCATTTACAGTATGTACAGGCAATAAATATGTCTAATACTTTCCATATGTTTACTATTACAAAATCCTGTAATGTGTCCTTGGAAGATCTGCGATGAAAATTTCAAGGCGTCCTGTGAAGACAAGGAAGAGGAGGAATAGAGGTTAGTCTCCTTCACAGACGGGACAACCTGCAGTAAAAATGAGAGCAAGATTCAGTGGGAAGAGAAGGTGGGACCTCAAGTCGTACCCTATGGGCGACACCCGTCTCAGGAACCTCAGCTATGGGTAGAGTCCTGGATCCAACTGAAAAGCCAGCGTGGCACAGACAGAAAGGAGGGCCTGAATATCTAACCGTAGTCGGCCAGAAAAGGAGAGCTGCCATGTCTGCCAGTCGGCATGTGGGGAAAGAGGCTGGGTGAAGAGCCCGGAGATGGAGTTAGGCTGGAGCTCCGGACATCAACACTCCTCACTTCGAGTGAGGTGCGTGTGGGGTGTGGCCCCACACAGGAGGTGGAGTTAAACAGAACATGCTGTGTTCGTATGAAATGACCTGTCACTTTGGAGCTGTCTTGATACATTTGTAATGAGACTGCTACTGGATCTTAGTACACAATGCGAGGTTCTCACTATATATCCTGGGCCAATCTCAAGCTTGCAATCCTCCTGCCTCAGCCTCCCAAGTACTGGGATTACAGGTGTGCACCACTCCACTCCACATAAAAGTTTATTTCCAATGATGAGATCCCTGGGAATAACTCGAGGGGCCATTGCTCTGTCTGCGATGACTCAGAGCTGGTGCTGGGGTCCATGCATTTCCTAATTAATGTGATGACTGCAGAGACAGCGTGCTGGGGGGGGGGCGCTGGAGCTTTGGGGCTGGCTCTCTGTGCAGCATTTCAATGATGAACACACACTCATTTCTAAGGAAACGGTTTTAGGCTAGGAAGGAACTGACTGTGTCACTGGCGGGCGGATGTGTGTGGGTGTGAGAGTCAAACGCTTTGGACCGTGGTGGAGTGTCGCACGGCAGCTTAGAGGAAGAAAAGCTGTCAACGGGTCGGGTGTCTTGAGGGGATGACTCGTCCCCGGTAGTGTTGGTTGTAATAGTTAAACAGCCCCTAACTGTGAAGAAAAGGAGAGTTTAAGATGGATATTTGAGCTGGATGGATGTTAGCAGTAAAGCAAAATAAATAAATAATACTTCAAAATGCACTCATCTGTGTATTGTGCTGACTAAAATGTATCTCACTAAATGGCATGGACTGAACTGAATTAAAGAGTAACAAAAGTGGGAATCAATAGTATTTCAAACAATTATTTTTCCCAAACATAAAGGAAAAGGAAACAATATTTCGAGGACTAAATTTTCGCCCTATCTAGGCCTTACTTGGATCTTTCTGAATTCTTCTTTATTAAAGGTACATATTTGGAAAAGCCAAGTAAAAGATATACATGGCCAGCATGAAAGTAGGCATGTGTGTGTGTTTGTGTGTGTGTTTGTGTGTGTTTGTGTGTTTGTGTGTGTGCACGTGTTTGTGTGTGTACGTGTGTTTGTGTGTTTGTGTGTGTGTGTTTGTGTGTTTGTGTGTTTGTGTGTGTGCACATTTGTGTGTGCACATATGTTTGTGTGTGTGCATGTGTTTGTGTGTGTGCACGTGTTTGTGCGTGTGTGCACATGTTTGTGTGTGTGCACGTGTTTGTGTGTGTGCATGTGTTTGTGTGTGTGCGTGTGTGTTTGTGTGTGTGCGTGTGCTTGTGAATGTGCCTTGTGATAGCAGGTGCTTGCAGCCATGTAATCTCATCTACCTCTCACTTAACTCCATGCACTTGGAGCTTCTTCCCAGAAGACGAGTGTCTTAGACTGAGTCTTCATTCGCTCAAGGTGGTGGATGCTGATGTTGGACCTAAGACCTAACCCTGAGTTACCCTGCTTTACAACCCGGAGTGCCTTGAACTCCTGCATCTGTGTGTGAAGGGTAAGCCAGCTTCGAGATGTGATATCTCCTTACTTCCTACTGTGTTACTAAGGGAAGTGATGCCAACTTGCTGTTACAGAAGGATGAGGAAAACTTAGGTCTAATACTGAAACGTCAGAAACCATTCCTTCTCCTTGAGCTGGTAGAAACCAGAATTAGATGTAATTAAAAATCCAATAAATTCTGAAAAAATAACTTAATTTGTTTATGTCAAAACAAGTCAGAAATGTAATGAAATACATTTCATTAAATATTGTGTGAATGGCTCAGAAGTGCTTATGTGATAACCTGCCTGGCCATGTTGGTGGAGACTATCAAGGCCTTCTGAGTTCTTCCTTGAAGAGAAGGAAAGAAAATAAAAAAAACCATTAGGAAGGTTTTCCAAGATGTTGACATGGGGAAGATGTATAATTTCCCAGTCAACCATGAGGAGGCTCACTAGGTTCAGAAACGCAGGTAAGAAATGGAATTGCTAAAACTCTGTTGGCGGGGAATGCTTCTTGTGCCAGCATTTAAGAGGTTAGGGCAGGAGGATAACTTTGAGCTCACAGTCAGTCTGGGCTATGAGGAAGAACCTGCCTCAGGATAAACAAACAAACAAACAAACCAGAAGGAAAAAGGGAAGGGGAAGGAGAGGAGGGGAGGGGAGAGGATGGAGGAGGAAGGAAAGAAGAAGGTAAAGGAAGGGGAATACTGGAAGGAAGGAAAGTTGGGCTGGAGGGAGGGAAATAGGGAAATTAAATTGTTTAGTGGAGTAATAATGAATAGGGCTGGGAGCGTGGCCTATATTGGTTTTAAATCATGCAGCCACGGATCGAGATACAGAATCGGAGAAAGTTCTGGGCATGTTGGACCATGGCAGAGGGAGGCAGGGGGCCCTGCTGAACACAGGGGCTGGTACCTTGAGCTGGGTTCCAGCGAGGTTTTGGAGGTGTGAGGCAGAGGGTCCTCGAGCAGGCCGTTCCCAGATATGCTTGGCCAGGCAGACCGAGTCCTTCGCTTCTTCTTCTCCTGCTCCTTGCGCTTCCCGGGTTTGCTCTTCTTCTTCTTCCCCGGTGTTTTGAGCGGCTGTTCTTTGTACGTCTCCACCTTGTTGGTTTCCTGAGTTAGGTATCTGCCCTCGTCATCTGACCCGAACCGCACGGGGTGGTTTTTGGTGTTGGGAGCAGGCTTGGAGTTGGGGGACACCTCCGAGGTAGCTCTGATTTCGGCTGTGTGAATCTCCGCAATCAAGTGGTGGAGGAAGAAACGGCGGCGCAAGTCTTGGATGGACTTGCCCTTGTCATGCAGTAGCTGATGTTCTGATACCGCGCGTTTTCTGTCAGGAGAGAAGGCAGGGTCAGCAGAGTCCGCAGGGCACTGCTAGCGGGTCCTTGCAGGGGTAAATTGGGGGAGTAACTGACTTCTGGATCAGTGAAGGGAGATAGGAAGTAGAGACCTAGGAGCCAGCCCCCAAGTCTCTCCATGGTGGGAACAGGAGTATGCTGTATAAATGGGGGTCATCTGTATAAAGTAAAGGGGTCCTCAAATTCAGTTCCCATGCCTGCTGCAAATCATACGCAGACTAGACAGAGATGAGGCTCAGTCACAAAGCCCCTGCTCAGAGTGTGTGAGGTCCTGGGTTTAGTCTTCAGCACCAGAAATACATAATAAAAAAATAAAATAAAAAATTGTTCTGACGTATTGCTGCAGAAGATCTAAATAGGAGATGGACCCTAATCACGAGCATCTGATCATGCTCCTCAGAATTCTGTTGGAGAAACAAACCCAGGTGACCAGCTGCCTGCTTTTCTGGGATAGAGCCCATCCCAGGAGATGCAAATGAATTGCTCTAAGTGAGCATCCTCCAAGCTTACACACACACACACACACACACACACACGACCTTGATAGCACAAACAGCTGAACACAGCAAGTGTGAACGAAAGAGGCAAGAAGGCTGAGGGAGAATTGAAAAAGAATGGTTGTCTAGGCAACCAGGGGGCCCAGATGCAAGAGTGTAACATGTATGATCAGTCACCAGGAACATGTATGTGCAGGAGGAGGGAAAGGGGGAAAATAGAAATAGGTAAGTTTTCCCCTTGAGGAGCAGCAGGAGGTCTATCTCCGGACTCCTCCGCCCCAATGAGACCCCTCTATTCCTTTGGTGCATTACTGTTTTCTTTTTAAATCTCAGGGGCTCAGTATAATGGGGAATACTATAGTTCTAGTGCTTGGGGGGCTGAGCCAGGGGGATTGCCTTGCATTTGAGGCCATCTATATCTTAGGATGACACACAATGCTCTTGTTGCTTCAATTTACACAGTCTTATTTTTCTTTCTTTCCTTTCCTATTTATTTGTTTATTTTAGGCAGGGTCTTACTATGTAGTCAAGCTGCCCTGGAAGACTCTATGGATCCTACGTTGGCCTAAATCCCTCTTCAGCCTCTTGAGTGCTGGGCTCACAGGTGCGCACCATCACCTAACGTTTTAAATTAAGCTTTAGACCAAACCCCAGCCTCCACCTGTGGACCAGCTGTCTGAAAAGGCTTCTCTTCAGAAGTATCCGGGTGTACTTCGCAGGCCCACTCTATGAGCATCCTTCCTTTGCTCCCACAAGAGTGTTTGAGGCCTTCATGTCTTTTTAAAAGAACTTCATCAACTCCTCAGAGAAGCAGGGGAATAGTAACCAGCTTCATTAGGCCCATTTTAAAGATGGGAGAAATGAGGTGTGGAGAGGACATGTTCTTTTCATAAAGCAGGGTTCTGGTTCTTGAAAGTCAAGACTATCTTCTTAAGCCCCCCAACACTTTCTCAAGCCCAAGCGATGCAGAAGCAAGCACCGCAGAGAGGAAACAAGAAGTGTGGGGCACAGCATAGCAATCCCATGACAGTGGGCTGACGGCATGGAAAAGGATCATCATTCTTGAAGACCAACTCCTCCGAAAGTCATTTCCATCACCGAAATGAGAGGATTCTCAGAGCTCAGTTTCTTGTTGGGGGTAGGGTGGGATCAGAATGTCAGCTTCCTGGTAGTATTTTGGTATGGGGACTGACTTTAAGCAATATAGGTTATTTAAAAAAAAAAGACATGACTTCATGGAAAGGAATTTAACAGGAGCCTGGTTTAAATGAGGCATGAAGGAGGCTCTCTTCCTTTCTGAAGGTGCCACATGTGAACAGATTAAAATTCTCTTACTCTGGTAACAGTTAGTAATCTGGAAACTTTTAACAGGCTACAGATTTGAGGTTTGGGTACAATGTATTTATATCCTCTAATAACATTTTTAAAAGACAGGATGACTCTAATGGTGGTTCTCAAACTCCTGCAGGTTGGTGAGTATCTTCTAACAAAATGTTACATTAAAAAGAAACATTTGCTGGTAATGAATCATTCTAGAGACTTTTATTTCTTTACCAATTCCTGGCTGTTTTATTTTAATGTCCAAGCTTATTGAGTGCAGAGTTCAATTCTATCTGAACTTGGAGCCAAGCCTTTCTGTTTGAATCAAGTCACCATTGCCCCTTCCTCTGTGACTGGCATGGGTGTCTGTCACCTTGGCCAGCCTGGCAGTCATGAGTCATGGCACCTTCACAGCTCAAGAGCTGTGCTTTCCCAGGGTGGTTCTCAGGGGAAATGCAACAATGGTCCATTCTTGGGTTTTATAAAATTCATGTAGTAAGATGTTTGGTATCTTTCCCATGAGGTGCAAGGTTTTTTATCTTCATTTGAGAAGATATTGTTAGCATGGTAAAAAACACATTTAAAATTTTTTCTGGCGTGCATTTTTTGCAGTATCCCTGGGAATGACCCTGAACTTCTGGTCTTCCTGCCCTTACCTCTCCAGTGCTGGGATTAGAAGGTACCACCATGCCTATTTTACATGATGCTGGGGACTGAACACGGGGATTCTCCCATACGAGGCAAGCACGCTATTATCTGAGCCATTCACCCAGCCTAGAGAACACACATTTTCTTAGATGCTAATCTTATGCACAGTTATACAAACTACTTAAAATCTTAAATACAACTGCCATTGAAGTACTGTGGCTACACATATCTGTCTGAGAAACTGCTTTAGAGGAGTAGAAAAACAGGGAAAATAAGGTCCAGGAAATGATCTATTTCCAAAATAAGATAAAAGATGATGCAGATGATTGACATGAACTAGCAGCATAGATCTTGGTGGTATGGAATAAATGAAGGGGTTTTCAGTGTAGATGACTCTGAAACACCTCAGCTGCGAATACGACATCAATCTTTGTTACTCACGATTCTGTAAACATCTCATAGCATGGTGGCTCGCGAGGGTCTTATTACAGACCTGAGAAAAGTGAGTACATTATACTTTATCTTCTTTGATGATTGTTTAAAAAAGATAAAAACTTGGGCAAAAGGTTTAACAGAGATAACATGGGCTTTAGTCAAAATAGCAGTTCTGATAGAAAGAAAAAAAAAACCCTCTCAAGGGAGTTTCCAAGGAGGGCAATGGAGCGCTGAGGAGCTATCAAGGAATGGGAGCAGCAGTCATGGAAAATTTTCTGCCCGCAGCAGCTTGAGGGTGCTGATGTGAGGATTGGGGGCGCACTAGGAGTCTGAGGACACAGAGTTAGGGTGTCAGAGCTGGTGTGACTCACAGCGCTCCCTTCCAACCCTCTGACTCAGTCAGACTAGACCCAATCTGGCCTAAGCAAGACAGCCCAGGGCTTCCGTGCTATGCCAGACATGGAGGACCCTCTCGCCACTGTGTTCATCCTGATCACTGCTATGCCAGACACGGAGGACCCTCTCGTCACTGTGTTCATCCTCATCACTGCATCCATGCACCCCAACTTAGTAGTTGCTAACTTGGTCACGAGCTAATAATTATTAATATCCCTTTACAGCTTAAGAGGCACACTATGATAATAGCCTTCTATCTCTAAAAGGTACTGATTTCCAGCTTTAAGAAATCAATACTTCTTAAACAGTGTTACTGAAACTGGATATTAATATGACTCGATGGTAAGTTAAGATTTCTTTCAAGGAGCTAGCCCGATCTTGGGAATAGCAGAGAAATGTTTTGTCCAGCACACAGAGTACACTGTTGCTTGGCAGCCATAATAATAATAATAATAATAATAAATAATTTATAATAAAGAGGTTTTTTTTTGAAAAATCTGTTTAACTGTGATGATTTAATAAAAAATCATTTGCCAATGATTTCAACCCCCTTGACAAACCTCAGCTGTGATGTGATGAACTATATTAGGCATCAGGTGTGTGTGTGTGTCTAGTAGTTTTTAATAACCGTAGCTAAGTGTGAGCATTTAACTACAATATTATATTTCACCTACCAACAGAACCGGAGCAGAGTCCCTGGCTGACAATCGGGAAGTTTTGTAAGGTGCAACAAAGAAAGAGTTAAAAATAGCTCTCAGGACAGCCTGGTCTATTTTTACGCTGTCATGGTAGACGCAAGCATGGCTCATTTACTCTTTCTCTAAAGAGAAAATAGGTATTGAGCAACTTTAAAGAAAAAGTTGGCTCTGCTCCAAGACAGAAATTCTTAGCCAATAAATACAGTATGTAAGTGTGCCTTTAAAAAAATCCAGTTCATCTATATTTATATTTGGATGTTAGGCAATTGGATTTCACACAAGTCTCAAAATGAGCAAAAAGTTTGAAGACAATTTTCAGAAACAGGCAGCAGAACACTCACTCTTGGGACACAATACTGCTCTATCTCCAGTACAATGTTCTACACAACTCGCCTTAGGAGATTCATAATAGATTTTCATTTTGGTGCCAAGATCCAGACATGTCTAAAGTAATTTCATTTAAAGATTTTCTGCCGAACTAATAAGAATAGACCCAAAGCAGGCACAGAACAGTTGCCTTTTTGTACACCCTCGGGAATTTACATGAAGCACCAGGAACCTCCTGTAAATACTAGGTAGATATTACTGTTTCTATTGTGAGGAGAGAAAATCCTCCTTAATGCCTTCTCCAGAACCAACCTCTGTTCAGTTCTTCAACTTTATGGTTTTCCCATCCCGAACACGGAGTCTGCTGCTGAGAGAGCAGCCCAAAGACGGTGTTATATATAAGTCGATGAACTGCTATGCCCAATATACTGCGAAGACAGCCAGACTCAAGCGCGCTGACAACTTCCCAAACACTGCAGCGATATTTTGCTGGTGTAATTAGATGTATGCTTATCTCAAAGTAAAAAAAAAAATCACTCTTCTTTAAAAAAAAAAAATCAACTGAGAATGTCCAAACACAAGCTTTCAGTCCACAATGCAAATATTTCGACTCTGGATTAAAGAACCGCTAGCATTAATTCCAGAAAAAAGAAAGTTTCCACGCCTAAAGTCCATTTTGGAGGCAAGTACGCCAGCCTTCCTGAATGATATCGATACTAAAGTTGGCAGTTTGCCACTGAAAAGTTGCTACTACTAAATTATATAATATGATTCGTTATGTAACACAGTCCAGTTTTATATGCTTAAAATTATGTCATTCATAATAAAACTAGACACAAGGTTTTTGCTTTCCACAGACAAACTGCCACCCACATTTAGACGTACCCACGCGCGCTCACACAAGCACACAAGCGGCTCTGGAATCCCTCCACTTTCTGCTGAGTTTCTGAACCTTGGGCTGGTAAAGGAACCCCTGCAGGCAGAGAGCTTGCGGGCAGAGATTCAGGGAGAGGCTCCCTCTTACGGAAAGATACATCAAGCTGTCTCTTGCCTGTTTAAGTGTCTCACCAGTTCTTCAGATGGCTCTCCTGGGCACAGCCCCTTGGTAGCAGGTACCCGGGGTGTCTAACTCAGGCTGGGAGCATCAGGGATGGCTCCGAGCCTTGGGCATCGGCATGGCTCCAGCCTGGCCACCTCTGGTACTGGCCTTCCCCTGCCCTACCCTGCGCCCCGGGAAGACTGGGTACTTACAGCCGGCGGCTGAGTCCCTCCACCGAGCGCCCGCAGGAGGGCACGGAGTAGTTGAGCAGGAATACCAGGACGCTCCACTGCTGGACCAGCCTCCGCAGCATCGTGCCGCTTGCTGGCTCTGGGACCTGCAAGAGGGGAACCTGGGGGTCAGTCCGGCTCTCCATCTCTTCCTCGCACTGCCCCACTCCCTCTTCTGGATGCCCGTGACTTCCCAACAGACACTCCAATGTCGAGAGCATCTCACAAGTTACAAGGAAAAAGAAAACAAGAAAAAGAAAGCGAAAAAAGTTTCTTGTAAGCCCCTGAACACTTACTTCTGTAGGAATCAGCGCCTCCAACTGTGCCTCTCCCAAACCACACAGGCAAAAAGGGACCAGAGAGGGAAAAAAGCAACCCGAGAGCTTCCTCTGAAAGGAGAGCGAAAACCCGAGCGTTTTACACAGGCGTCGGGGATGCGTGGCGCGTTGCTGTCGCTCCCATAGCAATGCCTGATTAGTCTTGGCGGCAGTAGTCTGGGGTTCCTGGGGCAGGGTAAACCCCTTCCTCAAACGCGAGTGTCCCGCGGGAGTCAACTGCCCTGCGACCCGGGCCTCTGGGTGCACAGCCACTTGCGGGAGAGCGCGTATATATACATAGCTGTCGGTCTACCTCCTCCGGTGGGCTGGTTGCTTCCGGAAAGTTGATTCCACAACGCCCTTGAACAAGTTGCAGGCGCGCGTGTCGTGGATGCGAGGGCCAGGTGGCCGTGAGGGCGGGTTCCGGCGGCGGGGCGGAGCGGCCCAGCTGGGGCGGTGCAGGTTGGAGAGGAGCTGCGAGCCCAGCCCGAAAAGGTTCACACGCTCTGGGGCCAACCTGCTGAGAAATGAGCTAGTCGCAAAGAGGTGGCGCCCGAGGAACGCGCGCCGGCGGAGCAAGGGCGAGCTGGCCGGCGGGGGCGGGGAACACAGGGGAGCCCGAGCCACCGAGCCCCACCCCAACCCCAGCCCCGCGTGGGCCGATCTGAAGCTTTCCGCCTCGTGACCCGGCCTGCTGCCGCCTGAGTTGTACGTCCAGGAGCCCAGGTCGCCAAGAGCGGGCAAAGAGGGAGAACCGGTGGCCTGAGAATCCCAGGAGTCCCAAGCTCGCCGGCAAGCTCGCACTCTTGCAAGCCAGCATTCCTGCCTGGCCTGGCCTCTACTGGGGAGGGGACCATCTGCTAGCATCCAGGAGAGCAAAAGCGATTTCTGGCCTCGCTGTTTGGGAAGGGTTGGGGACATCACGTCTGGAGTGGGTTCAAGAAAGAGTGTATGGTCAAGGATGAAGACCCCCTTTGGGATTTTAGAGGACTGGGAGCGTACACTGAGTCCTGACCCACCCTTCCTCTGATAACCTACTGTATGCCCAGCTATAGGTTCACCCTCTCCCAGCTGCTCCAGCTTCTCAATTCTGCTGGGCTTGGGAGAAAGCTGTGAGTTCCTGGGTTTTATCACATAGGAAAGTGTCCAGTGATGTGGGTGTGGATACCGGTTCCCCCAGGTCCTAGATCCTGCAAAATGAATGCGGGAGCCACTCAAAAGAACTTTGCCTTCTAGAAAGGCCTGCTGGTAGGTTTCATCTGTGCCTCTTGGAGGCTCCTGTGATTCCGACATTTAAGATGATTGGGAGGCTGACCATTGTCAGGCCTGAGCTGTCCGTCCCCCCCCCCCCCCAACGCTCTACAGACTTCTAGGTGGGGCGAGGCATGAACTCCTCACCCATCCCCTCCCCTGCGGTACTGCTGCAGGCCAGCAGTTAAGACTTTCAGCTGTCTTGGGTGGGGTCCCCTCTCATCAGAAGCCCTTGTCTCCCTCCCTCGGTTCCTTTATACTTCATACTTGTTAAAAAAAAAAATTGGCTTCCTCCCACCTTAAAAAGAAAACCGGGAATTTCCAGAACTTCCTTTAAGTGGTTAAGAATTTGTAACTGTTAGACCTGTTTGTATGGCATGAACAGACAACCTTTGAACTTGGAGCACTTCGTGGTAGACCCCCCTCCCCCAAAGATGTTGGAGCCCTAGTTCTGAGAGCTGAAGTGGGGGAGACCCTGAGAGGAAAGGAAGGGGCTCACAAATGAGGTTCTTGAGACTCTTTAACATTAAAATGATAGTATTTGCTTCCACACCAAGAGAAAAAAAAGATCCAAAGGTACTTTGCCAAGTCTCAAATTACTCTGACTTAAAAAAAAAATCTATCCTCCCTCAATAAAAGGTTGAAACAAAATCTAGATTCAAAATACTAAGTGGCTTAGGTTGTACATACATCCTGCATGCAGGCGCACACTGTGAGCTAGCAGCTGAGATCTGTACACTGCTTTGCTTGATGGTGATTTTTTTTTCTAACTGGAGAAAATTGACCCTCTTCTCCCTCCCTCCTTTCGCTACTCTGTGCCCACTCATGTTTCTGATGCTAATGGAAAAACGTCATCCATTTTTAAAGAATTTCCTCTACTCCACACGAAGAAAGAAGCTATAGAGAAAATATAGACAAAGGACAAATAAGTAACCTTATCTTCTCCTAACACTAGCCTTTCCCTTGAGTTTTAACCTCCTTTAAGTTCTAGCGGAAGAAGGGAGAGCCTGTCGGCCTCTTAGAAATATTTGTTCTGTAAAATCAGGTCTTTAATGAATTAAAAGCTTCCTCTGTGCAGTGTTTTCAGCTTTTAGAAAGCAGGCTGTCCCTCCGGTGGCCCTTGTTCATTTCTTGCTGAAGTTTTTGAACTGAATTTGAATTTCGTGAGTAAACTCCCCTCAGCATTTATCTGACACTGCAAAGGGTCTTTTCTGATATTATAGTCTAACTCCCAATCATGCTCAGGACGTGGGCAGTCAGGAAGCATGGTGGGAACCCAGCCTGCAGGCTCATGAACAGGTCATGGGTCTGACCAGGTAAGAACGTTACTTCCTGTCACACAAACGCGGTGTGACAAACAGGAGGCCCTGAAGGTCTGTCTCTCCTGGTCCACACGTATGGCAACCCTCAGCTCAAGAGCAGTCTTTACGCTTCCCTTTCCACCTCCAGCGTCAGTGCCGGTCCCACACCCCTTAACTGCATGCTACCACCGGTTTACAGGTGTTACCTGCATGTTTCTTCTTCAGAAAGAAATAAACAGAAAACTAAAAGTTGCCACATTCTGTCTTCCTCTGTCTTCCTTTTTGGGTCAAATAATAAGCAAAGAAATAAACATTAGATTTACCTGTTTGAATCATGCACTTGGATTTAGGATTAGCAACAAGGTTTCACATCTGCCTGCCAGCAGCTCCAAGGAGGGTCTTCTAAAACCCATGAAACCAAACAAACACATCCTTTCTCTCCTCTGGCCACTTTCTAATGATAAAGAGAAGTTATCACTTCAGCGGGGTCCTCATTTGTTCCCACAGGATCTCTGCTCTGAGGACAGGAGGAAGCAGGGTCAGCTGACCTCAAGGTTGCCAAAAGGAAAAGGAATGTGAGGTTTGGGTGTCCACAGAGGAGGAAGGCACTGGCCCATGATCAGTGTGTAGTGGGTGGGGCTCGTTAATACCTGGAAGGCTGCTCCTGGGAGGGGCTGATCTGTGTGCCAGGTTGCTGCAATCCCCCTGTTATTAGAAAAGTGGGGCCCACCTGGACAATGACCTGTTTGCTCCACCTGGGAGACACTGACCCATCCAGACACTCCTAGGTAGGGCCCAAGAAGATGTGAGATGGAAAGGTCTTAGGAAAATGGACTCCTGAGGTCCACACTTGTGTGCCTGCACACCCATGGCTAGCAAGACGTATTTGAGGAAGAAGGAGAGGAGAGGAGAGGAGGGATGGAGAGAGAGAAAGAGAGAGAGAGAGAGAGAGGGAGAGAGGGAGGGAGGGGGAGAGAGAGAGAGGGAGAGAGAGAGAGGGAGGGAGGGAGGGAGGGAGGGAGGGAGAGAGAGAGAGAGAGAGAGAGAGAGAGAGAGATCATTTGGGCTGTAGTCACTGGAAGCCCTTTTCTGAGTCAAGTCCTTGGTTCCCCTGAGCAGACAGCTCTGGACTTGCCTGTGACCACAAAGAGGCTTCGAAGACACCCCTTTTTAAAGGACAACCCACAATCAGAACATCTGTTGCCATCCTTTAGAAACTTCTAGTCATGGCCCGCTTCCATGTGAACCCAGCGGCCCCACTGGGGTGCCTAGAAGGCCTCATGTCCCCTAGTATAACCAACCAACTTGCAGTCTGTCCTTGGGGCGGCCCCTGCGTTAGGCGTCTACCATCTCAGGCAGGAGCACTTCCAGATATAGGCACGTAGGTGAGGTCTTGCGCCTGTTTTGCTTCTAGCCTCTGGGTGTATGGCTCTGGGGCCTGTCTGCTTTTCCTGGATTGTTCGTCAGACTAAGGCCATGACAGAGCATGACCTCCTCCCTGGCTTCCTCTGACTTTGTGGAGCAGATAGGAAGAAGAGGCCAAGTGCCCTAGGGAACGCATCTTAGGTGTGTGGGGAAGGGGTGGGGGTGTTACAGCAGCAGAATGTAACAGCTTACACCTCCATTTCCAGGGAGGAGGCAGCTTGGCCTTAAGGACTAAACGGAAGACTGGGTGGAAGCTGCAGGACTGGGTTCCCTTGCCTTCATTTTCCCAAGGTTCCTGGGCTTCCTTGGTCATCCCTCCTAAGCTTCTAGGTTCCCCATGACCAAAGTTTTGTGCAGAGCAGAATGGCTGAGGCATTCTCTCTCCACTCCATCTTGCAAAGGGGTGGGGAATGCTGGGTGCCTGGTGATGTCACAGTCCCTCCAGAGTCCCTAGCCTAATAGCCCTCTGTTCTTGCCAAAGAAGACTTGGGGGACAGTGTCACCCAGGGACCGGGCTCAGGATAGTCTCCAAATCCTCTGAGCTGGGCTGTCTTGCTCCAGGTCAGAAGTGTGATAAACCCCAGGGAGATGGTGAGGATAAATTCCTGTTTGGCTGAGGCTGAGAAAAGGCTGGGTGGGGTGCTCCCCTTCTTCCAGCTCAGGGGCCCCCACTACCCTCCCCAGTTCCTTAAAGTTCAGTATTGCCAGAGGTCTAGGGCTGCCTGCTTTATGTCATTTAACACACACTGCACAGCCAAGGCGGGGTGAGGGGCTGCGAGGGAGAGTAGAGGAAATGAAGGAGCACTTGGAGGCTCTCTGTGCCAGAGGTCTCCGGCTGATGCTTGAAACCCAGTAGCTCCTGCAAAGATCATATGGCAGGCAAGGAGAGGGTTATTCAGCCCGCTGCCATGCTCCACTTGCATGCCACTTGTCTGGCGGTGATCTTTTCGGTGGGGCGTGGAGTCCACCCTGCGGGTGGATCTCTCCGAGTTAGTGAGCCGCGCAAAGCTGGCTGGGGCAGCAGTGAGCTGTCCATGGTGGTTAGGACGCCTTGACGTGCATGTGGGCGATTTCAGCCAGCCCTGAGCCCTGGAGCACAGCTTGGGACAATGCCAGCACCTGCGTTGGCTGCATGTGTTGTGCGTATGCACAACTTCTGCGCGATTGCTCGATCAGACACCATTCCTAGGGCACACAGCCAAACTTCTCCAGCCCAAATTGTGGAGTCTCTGTCCTTCTCCTTTCCTTCCGGAAGTCGACTGCTCCCTGCCTCCCAGGCAGTACTTCACAATCTCTAGGCGTCATTGGTTATCTTAGCACCCTCTCTTTCTTTCTTCTTTAATCCACCCTTAGATGGGAAATGAAACCTCTGCAATGATCTTGCCCTATGTGGACATCCACCACCCGATCACTGCATTTGCGTGGTGTGATTTGTCCACAACGCTCTTTTTTAGCGGTGTGGAAACTGAGTCACAGAGCTGGCCAAATAGCTCTGGGATTTCAGTCCAGTCATTTCCTGGGATGATGGATGGTATAGGCATTACTGACCGGAGGGTCATTTTCCTCAATCACCAGAGTCCCCAAAGCTCTGGTTCCCTCTCTTAGCAGGAGAGGGACCACGTTTACCACGGGAGAATGCCTGTAGGGCCATTCTGTACCATGTACTAGGAGACTCTTAAGTCAAACCTGAATTCAGTTCTTATATACAATAAGGCAAAGACTATTTTGACTTTTAAATTATCTTCACATCTCACTCTTTGTCTTCTTTTTCCTTGCTATTTAAGATTTGTTTTGATTTGAATAATAAGTTATATATTACAAAAAACCCTACTGTAGACAATGGTGACTCATCTTTGTATCCTGTACTTTTATCTATGGGCTGTAGAAATGAGAATTCAGCCCATGAGAGACCTTCCATTCAAGACATGAGCTCAGAGCATAAATTTTAATACTTTTATCCCCTTCCTAGTCAGGATCTCAGGACCAGGGAGATGGCTCAGTGGCTAAGAACACCTGCTGCCAACCCGAGGACCTCAGTTCCATGTCCTAGACCTACTACTAAGTACAAAGTCAAAACAGCATGGTATTTTATTATTTATTATTTTGCAATTTAGAAGGTTACTTTCATTCTAGGAATTTTAATTTTAAAGTCTCTGTGAGCATTTGTATAACTGTGTAAATACACTTTTGTCTGTGGGAGTGTGGGAATGTGCGTGGTCAGAGCACAGTCTTGTTGCTGGTCTCCACCTTCTACCTTGCTTGACTCAGGGCCTGGTTGGTTGCTGTTGTGCTGTGCACACTGCACTACCTGGCCTATGTATGACCTTCTGGAGACTTTCCTGTCTGCAGCCTAATCCTTTTGCAGAACCCTGGGATTGCAGAATGGTGCTGGCTGGCCCAGATGTCCATTGGTTCTGAGATTCAGACTTGGGTTCTCATCTTTACACAAGTGATTTACTTACTGAGCCATCTCTCCAGATTGAATTCTATTTTCTATGTAGGTGTGTGCACAGGAATTATCACACAGAGGCAAGATCAGTGCAATGATTTAACATACCCACCATGCTTGGCTTTTCATGTGTGTATTGGGGGATTGAGCCCAAACCTCCATGCTTACAAGGCTCACACTTTACAGACTGAGTCAAGACTCCAGCACCTGCTGCTCTGTGGATTCTTTGGCACTTTCCCCCAGAAGACCGGATGATATAAATGGCTTTCATTATCTTATGCTTTATTGTTCATATAATTTAATGTGTGTGCATGCACCTGTGTGTGTACATGACATGTGTGGCCACTGCATGTAGACACCAATGGTGACCTTTAGGTGTAGCTGGAGACTATTTGTATTAGTTTAATAAAACCTGATTGGCTAGTAGCCAGGCAGGAAGTAGACAGGATGACCAGACTAACAGAATTCTGGGAAGAGGAAAGGCAGAGATGCAGTCACCAGCAAGGCACAGGAAGTAAAATGAAAATGCCTCACTGAGAAAGGGACCAAGTCACATGGCTAGCCATAGACAAGAATTAAGGATTAAGAGCTAGTTAACAATAAGCCTGAGCTAATAGGACAGTTTATAATTAATATAAGCCTCTGTGTGTTTAATTGGGACTGAACAGCTGTGGGACTGGGTGGGACAGAAACTTCTGTCTACATTTAGGTGCCTTTCCTCAGGAGCCATCCATCCTGATTTTGGAGATGGGATCCCTCACAGAGGCTTGTGACTTGCAGATTATGCTGGCTGGCTGTCAGGGAGCCCTAGCAGTCTGTCTGTTTCCCTGGGCTTTACAGGAGGTTTGCGTGGCTGGCTTTTTGTGCGGGTGCTGTGCTGGGGACCTGAACGACTCCTCATCATTCCACATGGCAAACACCTTATTGACTGAGCCATCTTCTCAGCTTCTTCCTTCCTTCCTTCCTTCCTTCCTTCCTTCTCCTTTCTTTCTTTCTTTCTTTCTTTCTTTCTTTCTTTCATTTGAGACAGTGTTTCTCTGTGTTGCCTCAACTGCCCTGGAACTCACCCTGTAGACCAGGCTGGCCCTGAACCTATTTTTGTGTTTACGTCCTGTATTGGAAACTTTCCATCCTCCTTCCTCCTAGGATGATGCCAAGTCCATTATATTTTTGTTGATTCCTTTGCTTTCTGTCTTTTTGGCAGCTCAGGACCCCACGGTCTCGTTTATGCTGAGAACACGCCTGCCACTGCAATATGCTTGTGGATTTTTCATTTCTTTTTAAAACAGGGTTTCCCTGACAAGCTGTTAATTTAGTTTTGAGGTCTCATTGTTTTATCTATCAAATTAAAACTTCACTTACTAGACAGTTTGACTCCACACTACCAGCAGCTTGTTTGTGTCTCCTGCTTTGAGGAAAGAAACCACTCAACTGTATTTCCCATGGGCTAAAGCAAATGTGTGAACGGAAATACCCAGTCTCCAGAGTTCCACTCACCTTCCCGCATACCCGCTGCTCTAGTCAGTTCACGTTCTCGGAGGGTATTTGTGGGATTGAATTGGCCCACTGTTCTGCGTTATCACCCTGCTCATTGTTGAGAGATGAAAATCACACTTAAAATTATTTTAGATGTTGTCCAAAATTCATAGGCAAAGCTCTTTGAGCCACTTTGGTTAGGCTTTCAGAAGCATTTGTTTTAAACCTATGGCAAAGGGTTGGGGAGACGTCTCCATGGCTACAGCATTGGGCATATAAGTAGCAACCATGAAGACCAGCTCAGACCTTGACTACCTATGTAATCGCCCTCTGGGTACAGTGCCCCCCCCCCCTGCCACCTGGAGGTTAGTGTGTGAAAGGAGGCGGCAGGATCCCCTGAGAAAGCTGGCTAGATCATCTGGCTTGGTGATCTTTGGTGTCAACTGAGAGGCTCTACTTTTGTAAATATGTTAGGAAGAGAGAAAGGCAGCTGTCGGCCTCACACGCGTGCATACATAAACATGCATGCACATGTGCTACAAGCCAGTGCATGGGTTCCATGCCCTTCCCATCTCATTGGCATTTCTCTCCCTGGAGACAGGCAACTGGGAAGTATTTATGTCAGTTCTTGATGTCTCCTCGTATATTGGGGTTGGTAATATGGGGCTGAGGGTGTAGCTCAGTGGTAAAGTGTTTGCTTGGCTCGTTCAAGGCTCTGGGTTTGATCCTTAGAAAAGCAAAGCAAAAATAGTTATTAGGTAGGAATATTTATGTTAAAATTTTCAACCAGCCTTAGCAGAATTCTGTCACACGCTGCTTCTACCATTTAGGCTGCCGTGCTAATAATTAACAAAGGTCCACCAAGAACATGTTATGGTTTTAAAAGAGAAACTATTTGTGTTGAAAGGATTTAAGAAACTTTTATTTGCCCTATAGAGATGGCCACATTTGTTGCAAAGCTGCTTTCTTGAAAGGCAAAGATGTGAATCTGTAGTGGCTAAATTGGCCTTTAAAAGCCTGTGACAGCCTTACACAGAGTAAGAACTCCAGTGTGGTTGACCGGGTTCCAAAAACCCCATGTCTCAAAAAGGGTTTCACTGTCAAGTACACCGGGATGTGCTTTTTGGTCTCTAATACATGGGCTGGGCATCTGAGCCACATATTTTCCCTCATCTCATTCCAACCCCTGTGTGGTAAAAACCAGAGAGGCTCTGGACCAGGAGAGGATGGAGGGTTTGTGTGGAGAGGACCAAGCAGATCTCTAAGATCCTCCCCAGCCTTCAAGACAGTTGAGAGGTTGCCTGTCTGCTAAGTAGTGCGAAGTGTCTCAAGGTCTGTCGTTGGGACTGCGGACATAATTTATGATTTCATCTGGAGGCTGAAAGAAGGTACTTGTGTCCTGCTGGCATGAGCGGGCCACATTCATGTCCAAGCTCTAATACTTTGGGTTGATTTTAGCTAACAACACCGTAGGTCCTCTTGTTACACACCCAAAACACGAAAGGCAAATATTATATTAGGCTGTAATACTGTCCAACTGTGGGGAGCGTGATACATCCTCAGCCTGTAAACGGCCACCATTATCTAGAGACGGATTGCATTTGAGAACTGAGTTGTTACTCAGGGCAAACTGAGAGAATGAAAAACTATTGAACACACCCTTTATTCAACTTCATAAAAAAATCGTGACTTTCTGCTCTGACCTTATAGGCGATTGCAGATTTTCTTTTTGCCCTGTCTTGTACCACGGGATTGATGGCAATCCTTGAGAGTTAATTACGGCACTGAAAGGCCTCAGTCACATTTCTGCTAAAAATAAATCGGAGGCAGAATAGTGCCCTGGATTTTCAATTGCTTACATCTGGTTCCTATTTCTGAGAGACACGTTTGGCTCTTAGACAGTTCATTCACAGCCATTGGAGGTCCAGTTTCCTGTCCTCCGACGGGGAGAGTTTGTGATGACCCATGGGCTTTGATGGTTTGGTTGTGAACCTGTCCTTTAATAGCCGAGCTATCTCTGCAGCCAGATCCACAGACTTTTATTTCCTTAGGAATGCTGCAACTTTCTGCATCAAGAGATGAGAAGAACTGTATGAGACCGGATCCAGGCATTCTGGAAGCAGCGTAGGTGGTGTTGGTACTCTAGTACCTGGTTCACAGAAGCCACTGGCAGATAAGAGCATAGAAGTCACTCCCATTTAGACGTCTTTAAAACATGGCAAGAAGTAAACAAGAAACATGAAGAGGAAGGAGAGATGGAAGAAGAGAGGCAAGGGATGGAGGGAGGTAAAGGAAGGACCTTTTGGCCAACAGGGAGTCATCTGCTCTCTTCATCATGTTTCTGTTGTCCAGTGGAAAGTCCTACACACACACACACACACACACACACACACACACACACACACGTACTCATGCACACATACACACACACACACGCACACACACACACGTACTCATGCACACATACACACATGCACACACACAGATGCACACACACACACTAACATCAGACTACTCAGGGAAAGAACACACACACACATATGCATGCACACATGCACACACATACACTCACACATACACACAGATGCACACACACAGATGCACACACAGTAACATCAGCCTACCCAGGGAAAGAACACACACACAGACATACACACACACACATGCGCGTGAGCACACACACACACTACTCAGGGAAAGGATTTAAGTCGTATGGGCTGCTGGCTGAAAACAGTCTGGAATTCCTTCTCACGTGTGGCATGGCCAGGCATGACGACACAGGACCTGAGCGCTTGCTGATGTGGATGGATACAGATGTGACTCCAGCTCATAGGCCTCCATCAGCTGTCTTCTGACCCCATCTAGAAATTTAAAGTTGTTCTCCATGTAAGCAGCCTCTAACCATTTCCCAGCACACTGGGAAAGATCCTATAGGCAGATGTGATGGCAAGTGTCTGGAATCTCAGCCACCAGGAAGCTGGGACAGGAGGCTCAGGAGTTGGAGGCCAGCCTGGACTACACAGTGAAATCCTGCCTCAACCCAAAAAAGGAATAAGTAAACAAATAATACAAATGGTTAATATCCTCTATAGATGATGCCCCAGGCTCCAGATATCTGTATTTTTAGTCCAATACTTGGCTTTTCTAAGTCTTCCTATTGATAAGCCAGTCATCAAGTATCTAAAATATTCCATATGTTGCTGATCTTAGGTGACAATAGTATTTCTTCATTCAGAATTGGTCGATCCTTTGCTTTCCAGATAAACAACTGGTGATTAAAGGGAGAAACTGAGTTCGGTTTGGTTTGATACATTTTTTTTTCTTGTAGCTCAGGTTGTTAGGAACTCATGATCCACCTGTTCCCATCTCCCAAGGGCTGCAGCGACAGGGGTGTGCCGCCACCACTGGCTTTGCATTGCCTGTTGAGGACAATGCAGGTTTTGTTGACATTGTTTTGGCTCATTTGGTTGGGTAAGTACTTGGTATTTGCTCTCCTCCATCACAGTGGGTTCCTGAAAGCTAAGCCCTTAGTTCAAAGTGGTCACAAAGAACCATTCTGAAACACAATTAATAAAAACTCAGAGACAGATACTGGGGTTCAACCTGAAGACCAGACAAGCAAAGCAGCCAGCCACTGGCTCTTAGCTCTACCTTAGTCTGAAATGGCGATCCTCCCTCCAGGAATCTCAGAAGGAAACTGTTTTTATAATCCTCTCTAGTGCTGGGAGAAAAGGCATGCACCACCTGGTTTCTATGGCAAGCTAGTGTGGCTGCTGGGATTAACGGTGTGTGTCATGCCGCCTGGTCTGCAAGGTTGGCCAGTGGGGCTGTTTCACTTTTATGATGCACAGGCAAGTTTTATTTATTAAACCACAAATGAAATGCTGCTACACCATTCTTATATTTTTGGTTGTGAGCCTAGCCTTTAATGGCTGAGCCATCCCTCCAGGCCCACTACACCATTCTTCGATGAAGCCGTTGAGCTCTTCTGCTGGAAGATGTTGCACCGAACACTCCATCAAGGACCCTGTCCCTGCTGAGTGCACAGCCGTGTCACCGCGCTGTGGAAACTGTCGGCGGAGTCAACTTGACTTTGAAGGTCTTGCATCAGCAGTCACTTAGAACTTATTTGATGCCAAGACTCATTATCAGGACTTTAAAGAAACACCGGTGTTCCTGATACAGGCCCTGGGCCCTCAGTGGACTGAATGAGAGCTGACATCAGTCCTCTCTCAGAAAATACATTTCTGTTTCCTGTCACCCCCCCCCCCCCCCATATTCAAGGACACACAGTGAAATTCTATGTTAAAGAGAAAGAAAAGGCCATATGCAAAAGCAGCATCCTTTCTTCGTGGCTTGGCTGCCTTCTCTATAGCATCTACATCATAAGATCCCTTTTCAGAGGAAGCAGATGTAGAAAGGAAGGTGTGGTAAGGAGACCAGGCTTGAGAGACAGTGTCAGGCTATCTTTAGAAATCATAAAAAGTCTGGGAGCTTGTCCACTCGGTCACTAGAAGGATAAATAAGTTAAATGCATAAGAGTCTGTTGCATGTCTTGGGTCTGGGCACTGTGGTCAGCTGTTGGGTTCCAATGACAGCCTCCTTCTACCTGTGTGCTCTTAAGTTTGCATTTTCTAATGTACCTGATAAATTTTAAAAGTATAAATCCTGACTATCACATAATAATGTTCCAGTCACATTACTTTGTTGTCTATCTTTTCCCACTAAAATAAACACAGGCTCCTCAAGAAGGCAAAGAGCTTTATCCACGCTGTTGTAGCTCAGGCATCCAGTGAGCAAACAGCCCACGGAATTCAAGAACACATGAAGGTGAAGTGGTGCCGGCTTTCCTCTAAACACGCACTTGGTGAGTGTGCACGCACTATTTCTTTGATAAGACATATTTTTACCCTTCATGGTTACTGTGTCCTTATTATTATCTTTTGTCAATAAACTAAAGAATTATTGATAAAATAGCAATAATGGCAGGTTAAATATGTTGCTCGTAAAAAATATTCTCTATGACAACGAAATAAACTTGCTCAGGAATAAACTGTGTTTGCCGTCAAAGCAAGGCCTGAATCATAGCCCAGCTAGCCTCAGTTCGGTTACCAGACCCTGTGGCTGCAGTGGAGGGTCGTCGCTCCACACCTCAGTCGTTCTAATTCTTGGGAATTAGGAAAACCACCTAGTGTCTTTCAGGCAGAACTGCCATAGTGGAAGCATTAACTGCAGCCGTCTACACGCTGAGTTAGCGTTTCTCCCCTGCAGTAAGTGAGGAGCGTCTGTTGTCTTGTGAATGGGCTGCGCAGAGTGGAATCGGATCATCCGTGAGTCAGAACATCACTCCTTTCTCCGACTGCCACATCCAGTGCCATGACAGTGCTCACCAATGCAGTTTCAGTCATGTTCGAAACCACGGCTTCCCTTCGCAGAACCCATCATAGCTGTGGTTTCAAGGCGACGTCTTTCTTACAATAGCTCTAAGCAACACCCTTCACTTCACCATGGAGTCATTTGCTGGATGGAGCTATACTGCCTTGGAAGAATGAAGACTCATATATCAGAAACCAAAAACAAACCTGAGCTGTAAAGCCTGCAGTTTACAATTCTATATATTACCTTTCATTTGGGGTCCAAGACATCTCTGGATGCACAAGACTTGATTGCCGGGGCCCTTTCACCCTGCCTACGAGGTTCCCTGCACAGCCGATCAGTTAGCCTCACAGGCTCCACTATTACTGGTAGAAACGTGTCATTGGATAGGACTTGAAAATCAGAGTTGCCGTCCTGCCTGGTCATCCAAGATCTTGGCCCAGAGGTCTTGGCAGAGAGAATGTTTGAATGGGGCCTATCTCAAGCTCTAACAGGAGCGCTGGAAGGAGAAAGATTGGCCAAGGACCAAGGGTAGTGGGTACTTTCATCTTACAAATCAAACCCAGCAGAGCAGGGCACCCTAGGAGTCACTTGAAAGGGACAGCAGCCTTTGTTTAAAGGGGCCACGCTCTTCATGCAGAGGCTGACTCTCAATACGAGGGCCACCATAGGTGGATAAAATGTGACAGAGAGGGGACCCCGAGGAAGGAGGGGAGAGAGAGAGAGAGAGAGAGAGAGAGAGAGAGAGAGAGCATTCCCTCTTCTCCCACAGCCAGCCGAGCAGGGTACCCTGCTTTCTCAAGTATCACCAGGCACATTTTTTTTGCTTGTTCCTCAGAATGTCCCAAGATTTCTGTGAAGAAACATGCCTGTCATCTCATACTGAGCCAAAGAGACGTGACAAGAAGCAAAGCCACAGGCTCCACATACAGGAAGCAGCACATGAATTGCAACCAACTAGCATCCATTTTTTTTTTTTTTACTACATTTTTAGGTGACAAGGCCTGTCTTTTTAGGTGCTCTGGGCAGAGCTGGGCTCGAAGTAGGAACGGCCCTCATCTGCTCATGGGTGTGAATACTTGGTTCCCAGTAGTGGCGTTGTCTGAGAAGGCTCTGGAAACTTTAGGAGGTGGAACCTTGTGGAGGAAGCATGTCACGGTCCCTGGGAGCAGGCTCTGATGGTCTATGGTCTGGCCTCACTTCCTGCTCTTTCTTTGTTTCCTGTGTGTGGATAAAGTCTACTCAGGCAGCTTCCCAATCCAGCCACCGTGCTGTCCCGTCCTGTCCTGATCCTCAGGCGCTAGCCCTCCAGAATCATAAGTCAAAACAAAATCTTTCTTCAGTTACTTTTGGGCATGGAATTTTGTCAGAGCAACAGAAAAGCAGCAGAGAGAGTTGTGATTTTGAGTTTAGAGCTGTTTTTTTTCTTCTATCAGCTATTTGTACAAACCTAAAGATGACACAAAACATCTCTAACTAAATTTACTCACATAAAATGAAGATGCATTTGCACACACCTCCTGGAGCTATGATAATGACCAAACAAAATAGCACATAGAGAAATGTTCCACAGCCTGTGAGGTTCACCACAGTGTTTAACTCAGGTCACGCACTACAACTGACTGTCTGATATAGACACAGGCAGCAGAGTCTTGTACCTGCCCTCCTATTGAATTTTGAAACACGTTTAGCTAATTAGACAATGGAAAGAATCTTAAGTCCGAGAATTTTTGCTTTTCTTTTCACTCTGTCAGTATTTTTCCTTACTTTATGTGACAAGTCAATATTAGTACATGTAAGTCTGTCCAGGAAATTCCAAGCTACCTGATAGCCCGTGCGAACACCAGGCTGAGTGTCGTTCAATGAGGGGTAGCAAATTGATTTGTAACAGGGTGTTATCTTTCACAATGGCTGCTAGTTTCTGAACGTCTTTGTTTGGACAGCTACTGCCGCTGTGGCTGTTACAATTCCTGTGGTATCCAATCGTCAGCAGTATTGAAGTTTGGGAGTGTCACTCTGACCCTCTGTGTAACCGTGGTAACTAAGGACTTTTTCGGCACAATAACCAACTTCGAGGTTGGAGTTGAAACACAGAGATGGGAAGGGGCAGCGAAAAGGACGTGGAAGAGAGCGTGGATCAGGACATTCCGCAAATAATGTTTACCCCAGCAGAAGGGGAAAGAGCCACACGACTTTTACAGGGGAGATGAAATGAGGGAACAGGGCAGTAAGAAGAAGGAAGACTCTTAAACCCCACGAAAACCTTACATAAACTCTGGTGTACACGTGTTCTGAACACGTTCAAATTCTTGATACTCTCTTTGATGGGGTCCTTAGGTCTGCTGACTCTTAGGAATGCCCTCCATCTAGATGGGAGAAGCTAGAAGCAGAGATCTTGTCAAGACTGGGCTTTCTCTAGACCATTCTTGTTGGGCTCAGGGCCTGTGGTTTTCTCTCATGCCTGCTCACCTCAAGACATTAAAGCATGGTAGAATCACAGCTGGAGGGTTCCTGAAACTGGGCACTGTCTGTGATCTTGACTGCAGTGAAGAAGGCATCCGAAAGCCGGGCGGTGGTGGCGCACGCCTTTAATCCCAGCACTCGGGAGGCAGAGGCAGGCGGATCTCTGTGAGTTCGAGGCCAGCCTGGTCTACAAGAGCTAGTTCCAGGACTGGAACCAAAAAAGCTACAGAGAAACCCTGTCTCAAAAATCTAAAAAAAAAAAAAAAAAAAAAGAAGGCATCCGAAAGCCCAGGGACTTTGCAGGTATCATTTGCTAATGGATGCTGCCCGGATATGGACCGTTTCTAGCCCGGAGCTTCAGTTCTTGCTGCCATAAAAGTTTATATCCGGTCTGGAAGGAATTAATGAGGTCCATAACTCATCATCTGTTTTTAGAACTGAGTTCCACAGGAGGCACAAACACAAAAAGGACATTTTCTTTTACTTTAGAGAGAGAATTCACAGCTTTATGTGTTTGAGACTCATTAAGCTTATTAAAAAAAATAATCAAACTTCCCGTTGCTAGTCAGAAGAGTACAGTGAAAAAAAAATCAATCTTGAGCCGCCATTTCTCCAGTTAGGAAGCACTTATAGAAGCCTCCTGCTGCTTGCGTTGGCCCCTGATTTCCCAGGGACAGCACCATAGGAGATTCTTAAAGAATACATCATTCTGTCTTTCAATCAGTTAGAATATACTAGGAGAAACTAATGTTTCAGGGAGATTACTTAGGAGGTACCTGTGGCCATCTGATAGCTTTTCTCACACATCCTTCTTCATTTTTAATAAGACTCTGGTCTGTTCAGATATCCACCCAAGCAAACAATTGCATTCTTCAGAGCAAGCAGGCTCCAAGCCTGACCTCAGCCCCGTGGCATCTCTTTGCAGGTTTCAACCATCCATAGTCTGTCAGTGACTAGGTGGGCATAGACATATCATCTAATTCTACGAATGGTCTTGAGTGATGGCTGCTGGGGCATCGTGGAAGGTTACCTGCTCTTCTCTCGACACTGCTGCTCTAACACTGCCCTATCACATCTAATTCTACGAATGGTCTTGAGTGATGGATACTGGGGCATCGTGGAAGGTTACCTGCTCTTCTCTCGACACTGCTGCTCTAACACTGCCCTATCACATCTAATTCTACGAATGGTCTTGAGTGATGGATACTGGGGCATGGTGGAAGGTTACCTGCTCTTCTCTCGACACTGCTGCTCTAACACTGCCCTATCACATCTAATTCTACGAATGGTCTTGAGTGATGGATACTGGGGCATGGTGGAAGGTTACCTGCTCTTCTCTCGACACTGCTGCTCTAACACTGCCGTATCACACACAGCTTCCAGGTTCACTGGTAGCCGCCTCACGCTCAGCCGCGCACGAAGCTTACTGAGGAGGAAAAATCTACGAGTATCTTACAGAAGCAGAGTCAAGGTCACTCAAGGGACACACAGAGTAACCTGATGATGGACTTCTGCTTTGAAATCATAAATGTCTTGCCCTGATTGTTCTGTTGCCAACGAGGCACAAAGTAGAGCCACTCGGGATAAGGAACCTCACTTGGGAAGTCGCCTCCGTAGCAGTGGACCGTGGGCATGTCTATTAGGCATTTTTTTTTAATTGGCAGTTAATGTGGAAGGTCTGTGCCTACTGTGGACAATGCCATTCCTGGATGGGAGGATCTGGGGGTGGGGACAAGCTATGGGGAGTAAGTCAGGAAGCAATGCTTGTTCTTCCATGGCCTGTGCTTCAGATCCTGCCTCCAGATTTCTGCCTTGAGTCCTGACTTCCCACCCTGCTGCAGCTATGAGGATTATGTGTGTTCACTACCTTGCCCAGGTCTATGTGAGTTCTGGGGATCCAGACTTAGGACTACATACTTCGTCAGCTGCCTCAGCCTTTGGGACACCATGGACAGACATCTTCCACACCATCTCTTATAGCAGTTGGATTGATGTGGGTTTAGGCTCTGTCTTTTTGGCCCTTCCCACCTCCTCTCTTCTACCATTTAAGAAAATGGAAGTTTTTTAGGAGAAAGGTTGTAAAGCGTGATAAAGCTTGCTGGTTTCCAACAATCCTGTGAGCATTACCATGACACTCTCTTCCCTTTCTCTGTGTGTCTTTCCCCTCTTGGCCCTCAAACCTTAATTCTTATTCCATGCTATAAAAGCGAGTGGAGTTCCCCTCTGATGGGAATGGATTTAAGTGAGGGGTATATCTAACCCTGGAAAAGCTGAATCTCAGTGATTTTTCTCTCAAAGTAAAGTGACCAGTGGAACAGAGTGATTGACAGAGCTGTAGTGATTGACAGCAGGTCATGGGTCAGGGTTCTGCAACTTGTATTCCATTGTTTTCCAACGGCACAGCCTACGTTATGGAGTACTGTTTTCCTTCTCTTCGTCTTGCGTATGTGCAGTTCTCTGGGATTGTAGATTGCTATTTTTTGCCTTCCTTCTGTGACAGTTAATGCTGTCAGCGTGGTATCTGAAATCGCCCAGAAGACCATGGCCCCAGGCACACCTCTAAGGAATTGTCTAGACTACATTAGCTGACACAGGAGGTTCAATTGTAACTGTGATTAGAACAATTCTAGGAGTGGATTCTTGAGCAGAATAACAAGATGGGCAGGTTTAACACTTGAATTCATCTCTCTGCTTCCTGGCCATAGATTTGTTGTGACCAACTGCCGCCAGATCCTGCAATCGTGGCTTCCCCAATGTGATGGACTCCACCTTCGAACTGAGTCCAAATGAACCCTTCCTTCCTTAGCATGTAGTCTTCAGGTATTCTGTTACATGACAAGGGACTGATACACTGTCTGATTCTTTTAGGTGTTGCTGCATTTATTGATTTGGTCTATGAGTAGGCTCATAAACCACACAGTTTGAATGTGGAGGTCAAAGGGCAACTTGTGGAAATTGGTTCTCACTTTCTACTGGGTTGTGGCCCATGAATTGAACTCAGCTTGTTGGGCTTGGTAGCAAGCTACCATACTTTTCTCTTAACACTCAAACAACTGCATCTTGACCCAGAGGATGGGCCCTGAAAGGAGCAGATGGAAACTTGCTTTTATTTTGATGTGTCAATAGTCAGTGGGCCTTTTGTCAGTTAGAGAGCTGCATAGCTTTTGAAGTTATTTCTTCCTGCACAGAGTCACATGGCTTAGGGGAACCGGGTACTCATCTCAGCAGATCAAGTAACCTGCAGCAGAAAAACCACCTTAAAAACCCACACCTATGGCCTTGAGACCAGGCAGGCACATCACACTTAAAGGCTCTTCGAGTCTCGCCTTCATCAACTGCAAATTGAGGAGGAAACCACAGAATTCAACACTTTTTCATGAATAAAGACACACTGCAGAGAACAGAAGGACTGATCTCAATATAATAAAGACTATCTAAGAAAAGCCTGTGTCTAATACAGTATGCAACACAGAAAACCTGTAAGGTTTTCCGCAGAATCAGCGACAAGACCACTCTTACATGTCTAATCAACATCGTACTGGAAAAACAGGATAAGGAAATAAGAGTTCAGTGTGAGAAGGAAGGAAGCCGGATGTTCTCCTTACAGGTAGCAAACTCCGCAGACCACCCTCCCCGACCCTGGCTAAAGCTAACACACGAGTTTAGCAAGATCGTAGGACATGAGACTGACTTACTGGGTTGGCAGCCTGTATACACTAATGTGAAGCTACCCCAACAGAAACTAAGTTGTAATAGGATCAAAAGGTGTAAAACAATCAGGAACAAGGTGAGAGGGGGGCAGGACTGAAAGTGTAAAACACCAATGGAGAGACGGGCAGATGGAAAGATAAAGCGTGTTCCTGGGCTAGAAGGTAAAGATTATTATTATTTTTTTTTTAAATAATTTTTTTTATTAAGAAAAGAAGAAAAAAAACATAAACAAAAAAAACAAGTTTCCACCTCCTCCCAGCCTCCCATTTCCCTCCCCCTCCTCCCACCCTTCTCCCCCTCCTCCCACCCTTCTACCCCTCCCCCCACTCCTCTCCCCCTCCCTCTCCAGTCCACAGAGCAGTCCAGGTTCCCTGCCCTGTGTTAAGTCCTAGGTCCTCCCCCCTCCGTCCATATCTAGGAAGGTGAACATCCAAACTGGCTAGGCTCCCACAAAGCCATCACATTACATAGGATCAAACCCCCGTGCCTTTGTCCTTGGCGTCTCATCAGCCCTCATTGTTCGCCATGTTCAGAGAGTCCAGTTTTATCCCATGCTTTTTCGGTCACAGTCCAGCTGGCCTTGGTGAGCTCCCAGTAGATCAGCTCCACTGTCTCAGTGGGTGGGTGCACGCCTCGTGGTCCCGACTTCTTTGCTCATGTTCTCCCTCCTTCTGCTCCTCATTGGGACCTTGGGAGCTCAGTCCAGTGCTCCAGTGTGGGTCTGTCTCTGTCTCCATCCATCACCAGATGAAGGTTCTTAGCCAAGAGGATAACTATATGTTTTTCCTTGGGTTCACCTTCTTACTTAGCTTCTTTAGGTTCACCTATTGTAGACTCCGTGGCGCTAATTTATGGCTAGAAACCAATTATGAGCGAGTACATCCCATGTTCATCTTTTTGGGTCTGGGACACCTCACTCAGGATAGTGTTTTCTATTTCCATCCATTTGCCTGCAAAATTCGAGAAGTCATTGTTTTTTACCGCAGCGTAGTACTCTAGCGTGTATATATTCCATACTTTCTTCATCCATTCTTCCATTGAAGGGCATCTAGGTTGTTTCCAGGTTCTGGCTTTTACAAATAATACAGCTATGAACATAGTTGAACAAATGCTTTTGTCATATGATAGAGCATCTCTTGGGTATATTCCCAGGAGTGGTATTGCTGGGTCCAGGGGTAAGTTGATCCCGAATTTCCTGAGAAACCGAAACACTGACTTCCACAGTGGTTGCACAAGATGGCATTCCCACCAGCAATGGATGAGGGTACCCGTTCCTCCACAGCCTCTCCAGCAAAGGTTATCCTTGGTGTTTTTGACTTTAGCCATTCTGACAGGTGTAAGATGATATCTCAAAGTTGTTTTGATTTGCATTTCCCTGATTGCTAAGGAAGTTGAGCACGACTTTAAGTGTCTTTTGGCCATTTGAACTTCCTCTGCTGAGAATTCTCTGTTCAGTTCAGTGCCCCATTTTTTAATTGGGTTAATTAGCATTTTAAAGTCTAGTTTCTTGAGTTCCTTATATATTTTGGAGATCAGACCTTTGTCTGTTGTGGGGTTGGTGAAGATCTTCTCCCAATCAGTAGGTTGCCTTTGTGTCTTATTGACTATGTCCTTTGCTTTACAGAAGCTTCTCAGTTTAAGTAGGTCCCAATTATTCAATGTTGCCCTTAATGTCTGTGCTTCTGGGGTTATACATAGGAAGCGATCTCCTGTGTCCAGCTCCTGTAGGGTACTTCCCACTTTCTCTTCTATCAGGTTCAGTGTGTTCGGGCTGATATTGAGGTCTTTAATCCATTTGGACTTGAGTTTTGTGCACGGTGATAGATAAGGGTCTATTTTCATTCTTCTACAAGATGACATCCAGTTGTGCCAGCACCATTTGTTGAAGATGCTTTCTTTCTTCCATTTTATACTTTTAGCTCCTTTATCGAAAATCAGGTGTTCATAGGTTTGTGGGATAAAATCCGGGTCTTCTATACGATTCCATTGGTCGACTTCTCTGTTTATATGCCAGTACCACACTGTTTTCATTACTGTAGCTCTGTAATAGAGTTTGAAGTCAGGGATGGTAATGCCTCCAGAAGATCCTTTATTGTATAGGATTGTTTTGGCTATCCTGGGTTTTTTGTTTTTCCATATAAAGTTGATTATTGTCCTCTCCAGATCTGTGAAGAATTTTGATGGGATCTTGATGGGGATTGCATTGAATCTATAAATAGCCTTTGGTAGAATTGCCATTTTTACTATGTTGATCCTACCAATCCAAGAGCAAGGGAGGTCCATCCATTTTTTGGTATCCTCTTCAATTTCTTTCTTCAATGCCTTAAAGTTCTTGTCAAATAGATCTTTCACTTCCTTGGTTAGATGTACCCCAAGATATTTTATGCTGTTTTTGGCTATTGTGAATGGTGAAGCTTCTCTGATTTCCCTCTCTGCTTCCATATCCTTTGTGTATAAGAGGGCGACTGATTTTTTGGAGTTGATCTTGTATCCTGCCACATTACTAAAGCTGTTTATCAGCTGTAGGAGTTCTTTGGTGGAGTTTTTGGGGTCGCTTATGTACACTATCATATCATCTGCAAATAACGAAAGTTTAACTTCTTCCTTTCCAATTCGAATCCCCTTGATTCCATTATGTTGTCTTATTGCTATTGCTAGAACTTCAAGCACTATATTGAAGAGGTATGGGGAGAGTGGACAGCCTTGTCGTGTTCCTGAGTTATGTGGGATGGCTTTGAGTTTCTCTCCGTTTAATTTGATGTTAGCTGTCGGCTTGCTGTATATAGCTTTTATTATATTTAGGTATGACCCTTGTATCCCTAATCTCTCCAAGACTTTTAACATAAATGGATGTTGAATTTTGTCAAATGCTTTTTCAGCATCTAATGAAATGATCATATGGTTTTTTTCTTTCAGTTTATTTATATGCTGGATTACATTGATAGATTTTCGTATGTTGAACCAGCCCTGCATCTCAGGAATGAAGCCTACTTGATCATAATGGATAATTTTTCGGATGTGTTCTTGGATTCGATTTGCCAGTATTTTGTTGAGGATTTTTGCGTCGATATTCATGAGTGAGATTGGCCTGTAGTTCTCTTTCCTGGTTGAGTCTTTGAGTGGTTTTGGTATCAGAGTAATTGTGGCTTCATAAAAGGAGTTTGGTAATGACCCTTCTGTTTCTATCTTGTGGAATACATTAAGGAGTATAGGTATTAGATCTTCTTGGAAGATCTGGTAGAATTCCGCATTGAAACCATCTGGTCCTGGGCTTTTTTTGGTAGGGAGGTTTTTGATAACCTCTTCTAATTCTTCGCGACTAACAGGTCTATTTAGATTGTTCACCAGGTCCTGATTTAACTTTGGTATATGATATTTATCTAAAAAAGTATCCATTTCCTTTACATTTTCCAATTTTGTGGCATATAGGCTTTTGTAGTAAGATCTAATGATTCTCTGAATTTCCTCTGTGTCTGTGGTTATGTCCCCCTTTTCATTTCTGATCATATTAATTTGCAAATTCTCTCTCTGCCGTTTGATTAGCTTGGATAGTGGTTTGTCAATCTTGTTGATTTTCTCCAGGAACCAGCTTTTTGTTTCATTGATTTTTTGTATTATTTTCTGTGTTTCTATTTTGTTGATTTCAGCCCTCATTTTGATTATTTCCAGTCTTCTACTCCTCCTAGGTGAGTCTGCTTCTTTTTTTTCTAGAGCTTTCAGGTGGGCTGTTAAGTCTCCAATGTGAGCTTTCTCTGTTTTCTTTAAGTGGGCACTTAGTGCTATGAACTTTCCTCTTAGGACTGCTTTCATAGTGTCCCATAAGTTTGAGTATGTTGTTTCTTTATTTTCATTGAATTCCAGGAAGACTTTAATTTCTTTCTTTATTTCTTCCTTAATCCAGCTATGGTTCAATAGTTGACTGTTCAGTTTCCATGACTTTGTATGCTTTCTGGGGGTAGCATTATTGTTGAATTCTAACTTTAATCCATGGTGATCTGATAAGACACAGGTGGTTACTAATATTTTTTTGTAACTGTGGATGTTTGCTTTGTTACCGACTATGTGGTCGATTTTCGAGAAGGTTCCATGAGCTGCAGAGAAGAAGGTATATTCTTTCCTATTTGGATGGAATGTTCTATAGATGTCTGTTAAGTCCATTTGATTCATTACCTCCACTAATTCTCTTATTTCTCTGTTAGGTTCCTGTCTGATTGACCTGTCCATTGGTGAGAGAGGAGTGTTGAAGTCTCCTACTATTAGTGTGTGCGGTTTGATGGCTGCCTTGAATTTTAGCAATGTTTCTTTTATGTACGTGGGTGCTTTTATATTAGGGGCATAGATGTTCAGGATTGAGACTTCATCCTGATGAACTGTTCCTGTTATGAGTATAAAATGCCCCTCTCCATCTCTTCTGATTGATTTAAGTTTAAAGTCAACTTTGTTAGAGATTAGTATGGCCACACCTGCCTGTTTCTTAGGTCCATTTGCTTGATAGGCCTTTTCCCAGCCCTTTACTCTGAGTAGGTGCCTGTCTTTGTGGTTGAGGTGTGTTTCTTGTAAACAGCAGAATGTTGGATCCTGTTTTCTTATCCAATCTCTTAGACTGTGCCTTTTTATAGGTGAGTTGAGTCCATTGACATTAAGTGATATTAATGACCAGTGGTTGTTAACTCCGGTCATTTTTTTTTAGTCGTAGAGTTTGTGTGTTACCCTTCTTTGTTTTGTGTTGGTGAAGGGTCTCTAGATGTCTGAGTTATTGTGGTCATTGTTGGACTCCTTGGTTAGTGATTTTCCTTCAATTACTTTCTGTAAGGCTGGATTTGTGGCTGCGTATTGTTTAAATTTGTTTTTATCCTGGAAAATTTTATTTTCTCCATTTATAGTGAATGAAAGCTTGGCTGGGTATAGTAATCTGGGCTTGCACCCATGGTCTCTCATTTTCTGCAGTACATCTATCCAGGACCTTCTGGCTTTCATGGTTTCCATGGAGAAGTCAGGTGTAAGTCTGATAGGTTTACCTTTATAAGTAATTTGGCCTTTTTCCTTTGCAGCTCTTAATATTCTTTCCTTATTCTGTATGCTTTGTGTTTTGATAATTATATGGCGAGGGGATGTTTTTTTTTGATCCAGCCTATTCGGTGTTCTGTATGCTTCTTGCACCTTCATAGGAAAATCTTTCCTTAGGTTGGGAAAGTTTTCTTCTATAATTTTATTAAATAGATTTTCTGGACCATTGAGCTGCCCTTCTTCTCCTTCTTCTACTCCTATTATTCTTAGGTTTGGTCTCTTTATTGTGTCCCATATTTCCTGAATGTTTTGTGATGAGAGTTTGTTGGACTTGCTGTTTTCTTTGATCAGTGTGTTTATTTTCTCTATGGTATCTTCAGAATCCGAGAGTCTTTCTTCTATCTCTTGTATTCTGCTGGTTATGCTTGTTTCTGTAGTCTCTATTCGTTTACCTAGATTTTCCATGTCCAGACGGCCCTCTGTTTGTGTTTTCTTCTTTGCCTCCATTTCAGTTTTCAGGTCTTGAACTGTTTCCATTATCTGTTTGATTGTTTTTCCTTGGTTTTCTAGGGTATCATTCACTGATTTATTCAATTCTTCAAACTTTCTGTTATATTTCTCATCCATTTCTATAAGGGCGTTTTTTACATGCTGTTTAAGGGTGTCAATCACTTTCATGAAGTCAATCTTTTCTCCTTCCTCTTGATTAAGGGGTTCTTGTCCTCCCGTTGTGGGGTCGCTTGTTTCTGGTAGCTTCATGTTGCTTTTCAGCTTGTTGGGCGAATTCTTGCCTTGACGTCGGCCCATCTCTTCTTCCAAATGCTCCCTATGGATCTTCTTTTACCGGATTAGGTCTCCTTGCCTACCAAACGCTGTCTCTCCCCAATGTTGGCTCTCCCAATGCTGGGTCTCCTGGCGCCGAAAGATCAGGCCTCCGTGCTGGTTGGGCAGCTCGCAGACAAAGCGCCTACCCCGCTTGGTGCAGGCAGGCCACAGAGACAAAGGAACTGCTGCCCGCCCGGGAGCCCCGGGTACTCGGACCCAGCGCCCAGATAGGCTGCGCTGGGCGATGCCACGCGCCAAAAGAGGGTAGTGGGGGTGAAGTGGGGAGGGCTCTGGACGGAAGCTGGGTGGGCCAGGAAGAAAGAGGCAGCACCCGGGGAGTAGAGGCCCTGCAGAGAGCCCAAGCAGGACAGGGGGCCAAGAAACCCCCGAGCTCCCCGTCCCAGGCTGGCGCCGTGGGCCAGAAACTCACCCCAATGCTGGGTCTCCTGGCGCCGAAAGATCAGGCCTCCGTGCTGGATGGGCAGCTAGCAGACAAAGCGCCTACCCCGCTTGGTGCAGGCAGGCCACAGAAACAAAGGAACTGCTGCCCGCCCGGGAGCCCCGGGTACTCGGACCCAGCGCCCAGATAGGCTGCGCTGGGCGATGCCACGCGCCAAAAGAGGGTAGTGGGGGCGAAGTGGGGAGGGCTCTGGACGGAAGCTGGGTGGGCCAGGAAGAAAGAGGCAGCACCCGGGGAGTAGAGGCCCTGCAGAGAGCCCAAGCAGGACAGGGGGCCAAGAAACCCCCGAGCTCCCCGTCCCAGGCTGGCGCCGTGGGCCAGAAACTCACCCCCGGTAAAGATTATTAAAATAAATGAATGACCCCAAAGAAACCTAGAGATTCATCAGTCACCATAACGATCCCAAAGGCATTCCTTTTTACAGAAACAGAAAAATGAATCCTAAGTTTATATGGAACTGCAAAAGGCTCAGAACAGCTAGCCTGATTTTAACAGAAACCACGCTGGAGCCCTTATACTTCCGAATGTCAAAATATATTACAAAGCTGTAGTAATCAAAATGGCAGGCTGCTGGAACTAAATAGACACATGGATCTGCAGGAAAGAACAACACCCAGAAACAAACGATGCATTTTGTCATGCGACCTTTGACAAGGTGTTCAACAGTCTTCAACAGAGGGTATTGGGAAGCCAGATTGCATATTGCCCATAAGCAGTAATTGGCCTGGTATCATATATACCATTGTTGGGCAGAGGGGATTAAAGGCTTAAGTGGCAAACCTGGGGCAGAATGAGAAAATGTCATGACGCTGCTTGGCGACGATTTCTTGGCTATCAGCTAGAAAGCCCACAGAGTAATACTGAAAGCAGAGCTGTGAGGTTGTGTCGTGTGAAAAGCGCCAGGCACACAGAGGAAGCAGCAGGGTGCAACCCGAAGAGAGAGGATATTTGTAAGACTAAGAGGTTGCTTTCCAAACTTAAGAACTCTCTTACAACCCAATTGCACCAAAACAAACACAATTTTAGAGGTGGTCCAAGGACCCGAATAGGCACTCACCCAAAGAAAACAAATAGATGACCAGCGGAAGTATGTCAAGATGTTCCGTGTGACCAAATAACAACAAAAGCAAAATACAAGCACAGTGATCTCGGACTCCGTACCTGTGATGATGTCTGTCACTAAGAGTAAAAGATAAATGCTGGTGAAAACTTGGAGAGGTTGGGACGGAAAATGGGAAGGTTTAGTTACTTAGAAAAGCAGTATGAATATGCAGATTCCACAAAAATTTAAAAAAGACGGATGTATGAGACAGCCATCCCATCCCTGGTATAGCAGAGGGATTCAATATCAGGGTCTCCAGGAGACATTCGCCCCCAGGTGCAGCTTTATTCCCAATAGCAGGGAGAGGAAGCGAACTGAAGGCCACTGCTGATGAACAGATGAAAGAGTCTTTCCCAAAGGGAAGAATATAGTGTTGTATTTGACAACATGAGGGGACCCAGAAGGCATTGTGGCAAGTGAAATATGCCAGATCCAAGAAGTCAAATGCTCCCAATTTACTTAAACACCCAGACTCACAGGTGGGGAGAGGCAGGCGCTGGATGCCAGTGGAAGCAGGGAGTTGTTCCTTGAGGGTATAGTCTGGGCTGTGCAAGATGAGTGTGTTCTAGCGGGCTTCCATGCAGTCCAGAGCTTGGAGCTAACCCTGTTTTGTGCACTTGAAAATTTATCAGTCCAGTACATCTTGAGAAGTATTCTTGCAATAATGATAATAACAAAATAATAATAAAATGACAGAAGACACTCTTTTCACACCTTACTCTTAAGGTTGTCATGGGAATCCAATGACATAACTCTCATAAAATCTTTGAAAACTAATCCGTGCCATGAAATGACTCTATTATTGTTGCTCTTTTCATTCTGTCTTCTCCTGATGGACAACGTACATTGTATTTCACAATCTCCTGGGGATGGTCAAGTCCTTGCCATGCTGAGGATCAGTCAGCATGATGTAACCAGTCAGGAAGACAGTATAAAGTGTTTATTGCCATTATTCAATCAAACAACTATTTGCTAAGCTTCTGTTTGTCCATCAGTATTCTAGACACCGTGGGAAACAAATACATTGATAGATGCATTCTGTCTCTTAGCAGCTGAATAACCTACTTGGGAAAGGAGGCAGGCCACGTGCCTCTGAACGAAACAGCGCTATGCCAAACAAAGCCTGGGTCTCAGGGCTTGCCTGGCACTTGAGGATGAGGAAGGCTCTGCTCTGTGTGTGTGTGTTACACAGGGTCTTCCTGGCAAATGTGTCCTTGGAGGATCACAAGTGTTGGCCAGCCAGAGGAGAAAGTGGCTGTATTTTATGTGGCCATTCTGTGGTGGCTTGGAGCAGTTGCCATGTAGGTCCTCCCCAAATAATAGGGGCCATCTTTATCAGTTCTCAGAGTGTGTGTAGTTTCTAAGCATGGTTCCTTTTGTAGCCTGAAAAGAAGTTTCCCTGTGTGTGCCATCTTCTGGGTGCTGGCTTGCTTATGGCCTTGGCCCTGGTCAGGTTGCATGACGCCTGTAGCATTTTGCAGCCAGCATAGCTCCTGGCAGGAGATTGGCATCTCTGCTATGCTTTCTAAAGAGGCAGTTAGCAGGCAGACTAAACAGTGATACCCATCAATCAGCAGCCAAATTAATTAATTGGCATCCTTATTTCAGACCTTCCTCCCCTCAACAGTTCCTTAACCCAGTGGTCTGTGGTCAGCCCACGCCATTCTGAAGGTGTTGATTAAAACTGTGGGTTGCTGGGGCTGGAAAGATGGCTCAGCAGTCAGGAGTATTTGCTGTCCTTCTAGAGGGTCTGAGTTCAGTTCTCAGCGCTCACAAGGACTGGCTCATAACTGCCTGTAACTCCAATTCCAGGTCATCCAACACCCTCTCTGGCCTCTATGGACACCCACACATGTGGTTCATGCACACACAGAGACATGTACACATACATTTTTAAAAAATGATTCATTAAAAAGGAAACATGTGAGTCCCGGAGACCAAATACAAGTCTCTAGTGCAAGAGTCTTGGTGTGTGTGTGGGGGGGAGAGGGCAGTTATTTAAGAACATATGTTTATACAGGTTCCCAGGTGATTTTGTTCATTATATGTTTTGTGTTTCATGAACTTATAGCACTTAATGCTTATCAATTTACCATGCTTGGTAGCCTATGGTGCTCATTGCTTGGTGGGATTATGGTGCCTAGTGATCTCATGGTGTTTAATGTTCAATGGGCACCTGGTCCCCTGCTCAAAGACAAGCCTGACCTCTGGATTTGATACCCAGGCATTGGGCCTCCCAATGCAGAGTCAACGTGGATGACTGAGACTTGCAGAACTGTTTTTGAAGTTTTAATCCTTAAATAAAAGACTTAGACAGACACTGCCTGCTGACTGGACAAGGAGGTGAGTGACTGGTCTTTCAGCTGACAGTCCCATCTGTTGTAAGCCCTAGGCCCTGGGGCACATTCTGTCCCCTCCCCCACATATCATAGCTCTCCACTAGTCAGTCAGCAGGTGAGATTCCTGCTGGCAGGCTGCCCCCATAGTGGACCCTGTAATCAACAAGTTCTGCTCCAGCCCACAAACCCAACCATCCATTGAGGCATCAGTGGCCCCCAAAGGCACATGCTTCACCTGCACCAGCTGGAGAAAGAGATGGGTAGACAGCAGTGCAAGAACATGTTCATCAATGTAAATAGCAACATGGCACTGCCAGAACCTACAGCAAGACCTGAACATCCCAACACAGAAGAAAATGGCCTTAAAATAATACAAAAATGATAGAGGCCCTTAAAGAAAAAATTAAAAAATTCCCTTAAAGAAATAGAGAGAAAGACAAACAAAAGAATAGGAAGAAATCAATAAATCCCTTAAAGAAAACAAAGAAAGCCAAGGGGGAAAAACAATTAAACCGGTAAAGGAAATAGTTCAAGACTTGAAAATTGAAATAGAGACAGTAAAGAAAACACAAGCTGAGGGAATTCTGGATGCCATGAAAAGATCAAATCTAAGAATAATAGGAATAGAAGGAGAAGGATACCAGCTCAAAGGCACAGAAAATATATTTAAAAAAGTCATAGAAGAAAACTTTCCCAACCTAAAAATGGAAATGCCCATGAAGATACAAGAAATTTACAGAACACCAAATAAACTGGACCCAAAAAGTCCTCTCACCACATAATAATCAAAACACTAAACATACAGAACAAAGAGAATATTAAGAATGACAAAGGAAAAAGGCCAAATAACATATAAAGACAGACCCATCAGAATTACATCTGACTTCTCAATGGAGACTGAAAGCCAGAAGGTCCTGGACAGACATTATGCAGACACTAAGAGACTACAGATGCCAGTCCAGACTACTATACCCAGCAAAACTTTCAACCCTCATAGATGAAGTAAACAAGATATTCCATAACAAAACAAATTTAAACAATACCTATCCACAAATCCAACTCTGCAGAAAGTCCTAGAAGGAAAACTCCAACCCAAGGAAGTTAGTTACACCCACAAAAATACAGGCAATAAATATTCTCATACCAGCAAACCCTAGAGAAGAGAAACACATATACACTACTACTGCTGCCATCAAAACCAAAAAAAAAAAAAAAAAACCAAAAAAACAAAAAACCCAACCAGGAATTAGCAACCAATGGTCATTAATATCCCTTAACGTCAATGGACTGAATTTGCATATAAAAAGATAGATTAACATAATGGATATGAAAACAGAGCCAACTTTCTGTTGCATACATGAAACACCCCCTAACTTCAAAGACAGACACAGCCTCAGAGTAAAAGATTGGGAAAAAGGTTTTCCAATCAAATAAACCTAAGTAGATATCCTAATACCTAACAAAACAGACTTCAAATTAAAATTAATCAAAAGAGATTGAGAAGGACATTTCATATGTATCACATGAAAATCCTTAAGGATGAAGTGTCAATTCTGAACATTTATGCTCTAAATATAAGTGCATCCACATGTGTAAAAGAAACACTACTGAAGCTTAAATCACACATCAAACCCCACACACCACTCTCACCAGTAAACAGGTCTGTCAGACAGAAAATTAACAGAGAAATAAGGGAATTAACAGATGTTATGACTCAAATGGACCCAACAAACATCTATAGAACATTCTCCCTAAACACCAAAGAATATTCTTTCTTCTCAGCACCCCACGGAACCTTCTCTAAAATCGATTATATCCTTGGTCACAAAACAAACCTAAACAGATGCAAAACTAATTGTATCAACCCCTATAAGTTGTCAGATAATCATGACTTTAAGTTAGAACTCAACAATAACACAAATTACAGAAAGCCTACAAACTCATGGAAATTGGATAATGCTCAACTGAATCACCATTGAATCAAGGAAGAAGTAAAGAAAGAAATTAAAGATTTCCTATAATTCAACTAAAATGAGTGTACAACAGACCCAAACTTATGGGACACTGAAATCAGTGCCAAGAGGAAAGTTCACAGCACTAAATGCCTACAGAAAGAATTTGGAGAAATCTCACACTAGCGACTTAACAGCACATCTGAAAGTTCTAGGACAAAAAGAAGTCAACTCACCCAGGAGGAATAGATGACAGGAAATAATCAAATTAAGGGCTGAAATCAACAAAATAGAAACAAAGACAACAATACAGAGAATTAATATAACAAAGAGTTGGTTCTTCGAGAAAATCAAGACAATAGACAAACCCTTCTCCAAACTAACCAAAAGGCAGAGAAGAATATCTAAATTAACCAATTAAAAAAAGGAAATCCAGAGAATCATCAGGTCATACTTCAAAACCTGCACTCCACAAAATTAGAAAATCTAAAGGAAATGGACAATTTTCTGGATAGGTACCATACACCAAAATTAAATTGAGACTAGGTAAATAATTTAAATAAACCTATAACCTCCTAAGGAGATAGAAGCATTTATTAAAAGTCTCCCACCCCCAAAAATCCCATGACTGGATGATTTCAACATAGAATTCTACCAAAATTTCAAGGAAAATCTGATACCAATATTCCTCAAATTGTTCTACACAATAGAAACAGAAGGAACATTGCCAAACTCTTTTTATAAGGCTATAGTTACTCTGATACCCAAACCACACAAAGATATAACAAAGAAAGAGAATTACAGACCAATCTCCCTCATGAACATTGATGCAAAATACTAGCAAATTGAATCGAAAAACACATTAAAAAAATCATCCACTATGATCATGTTGGCTTCATCCCAGAGATACAGAGATGGTTGAACATACAGAAATCTGTCAACATAATCCACCATATAAAGAAACTGATGAAAAAATGATCAACTCATTAGATGCTGAAAAAAACCTACAAAATTCAACCCTCATTCATGATAAAGGTTCTAGTGAGATCAGAGATCGAAGGGACATATTTAAACATAATAAAGGCAATTTACAGCAAGCCAACAGGCAACACCAAATTAAATGTAGAGAAACTCAAAGTGATTCAGGAACAAGACAAGGCTGTCCACTCTTTCCATATTTATTCAATACAGTACTTGAAGTTCTAGCTAGAGCAATAAGACAACAAAAGGAGATCAAGGGAATGCAAATTGGAAAGGAAGAAGTCAAACTTTTGCTATTTGCAAATGATATGATAGTATATGTAAGTGATCCCCCAAATTCTTCCAGGGAATTCTTACAGCTGATAAACACCTTCAGAAATGTGTCAGGATACAAGATTAACTAAAAAAAAAAAAAATCAGTACCTCTCCTATATCCAAATGATAAGTGGACCAAGAAAGAAAACAGAGAAATATCACCCTTTACAGTAGCCACAAATAATATGTCTTTGTTTAAGCCTAACCAAAAAAGTGTAAAACCTGTATGGAAAGAACTTTAAGTCTTTGAAGAAAGTAATTAATGGAGATATTAGAAAATGGAAAGATCTCCCATGCTCCTGGATAGGTAGGATCAACATAATAAAATGGCAGTCTTAACCAAAATTAATCTACAGATTAAGGCAATACCATCAAAAACCTAACACAATCTTCACTGACCTAAAAAAAAATACTCAACTTTATATGAAAAAAACAAAAAAACTCAAGATAGCAAAAACAATCCTGTACAATAAAGGAACTTCTGGAGGCATCATCATTCCTGACCTCAAGCTATACTATAGAGCTATAGTAATAAAAACATCCTGGTATTGGCATAAAAACCGACACATGGACCAATGGAATTGAATTGAATGACATTAATCCACAGACCTATGAGCACCTGATCTTTGATGAGGAAGCCAATGCTGTACAATGGCAACAGAAGCATCCTTGACAAATGGTGCTGGCATGACTGAATATCAGCATGTAAAAGAATGAAATAGATCCATATCTATCACCCTGCATAAAACAAGTTCAAGTGGATCGAAGACTTCAGTATATATCTAGTTCCACTGAACTTGAAAGAAGAGAAAGTGGGAAGTAGCCTTGAAAGCATTGGCACAGGAGACCACTTCCTAAATATAACACAGACACTGAGAGTAACAATCAATAAATGGGACCTCCTGAAACAGAGAAGTTTCTGTAAGGCAAAGAACACAGTCACCAAGATAAAACAAACAAAACAAAACAACAACAACAACAAAAAAACCCAATAGCCTATAGAATGTGCAAAGATCAACCCCAGATTGATATTCACAACATACAGTGGGGAATCCCACCTCAGAGTAAGGGGAACACTCCTCCATTGCTGGTGGGAGTGCAAACTTATACAGCCACTTTGGAAATCAGTATGGTGGTTTCTCAGAAAATTGGGAATCAACCTATCTCAAGACCCAGTAATAACACTCTTGGGCATGTATCCAAAAGATGCTCAATTATACCACCAGGACACTTGTTCAACTATGTTCATAGTAGTGTTATTCATAATAGCCAGAACCTGGAAACAGCCTAAATGCCCCTAAACTGAAGAATGGATAAAGAAAATGTACCTAGAGTATGGGGATTATACCTGTGGCACCCCACCTGGAGTATGGGGATTACACCTGTGGCACCCCACCTGGAGTGCTGGGATTAAATATTTGGCACCCCACCTGGAGTGCTGGGATTAAATCTTTGGCACCCCACCTGGAGTATGGGGATTATACCTGTGGCACCACACCTGGAGTGCTGGGATTATACCTGTGTCACCCCACCTGCAGTGCTGGGATTAAACCTTTGGCACCCCACCTGGAGTATGGGGATTATACCTGTGGCACCACACCTGGAGTGCTGGGATTATACCTGTGTCACCCCACCTGCAGTGCTGGGATTACACCTGTGTCACCACACCTGGAGTGCTGGGATTACACCTGTGTCACCCCACCTGGAGTATGGGGATTACACCTGTGGCACCCCACCTGGAGTGCTGGGATTAAATCTTTGGCACCCCACCTGAAGTATGGGGATTATACCTGTGGCACCACACCTGGAGTGCTGGGATTATACCTGTGTCACCCCACCTGCAGTGCTGGGATTAAACCTTTGGCACCCCACCTGGAGTATGGGGATTATACCTGTGGCACCACACCTGGAGTGCTGGGATTATACCTGTGGCACCACACCTGGAGTGCTGGGATTATACCTGTGTCACCCCACCTGCAGTGCTGGGATTACACCTGTGTCACCACACCTGGAGTGCTGGGATTACACCTGTGGCACCACACCTGGAGTGCAGGATTTACACTTGAGGCACAATACCTGGAGTGCTGGGTCACCAGACCTGGAGTGCGGTATTTGTACCTGTGGCACCACACCTGAAGTGCTGGAATTATACCTGTGTCACCACACCTGGGGTGCTGGGATTATACCTGTGTCACCACACCTGGGGTGCTGGGATTATACCTGTGTCACCACACCTGGGATGCTGGGATTACACCTGTGGCACAATACCTAGCGTTCTGGGATTACACCTGTGGCGTCACACCTGGAGTGCTAGTATTACATCTGTGTGTCACACCTGGACTGCTGGGATTACACCTGTGGCGTCACACCTGGAGTGCTGGGATCAGCACCTGGCTCTCAGAGTTCACACTGCCCCAGGAGACCTGTGTCCGCTTCAGCCTCATCTCCTTCCACACTTCTCTCCTCACAGATGCTGACTCACTCCTGCCCATGTCTTTGACTTACAGTCTTCTGGGAGGTGGCTCTTTCCTCTCTTTCAAAACTGAGCTTAAACGCAGGCGGGCCATCCCTGCTTCTCTTCACTCCACCCCAAATGTGGACTCTATCACATCGTGCCAGCAGGGTTTATTTTCTCCAAAAACTTATTGTTTAAAATTCCTGTTTATTATTAACATTTTACTACTTAACTTGTGTGTGTTTTAAGGAGACCACATGAGAGTATTGGCCTGGCTTATCATGTTCACAGCCCAGTGTCTAAAAGTCTCTGGCAGACGTGGAGAATCACTGACTATTATGAAGAAAGGAAGGGCAGTCAATAAAGAAGTCTTGAGCGGGGACTCAGAGTATCTACTTAGTATCTACTTAAAGTACTCATCCTTGTGTTCCAACCTCAAATTTTGTTCCAGTCATTTTGGGGGAGGGCTCTGTAGACCCCAGCTTAAGAAGTATAGTTCTAAAATACATGTTGCTTTTCCATCTGGCTGAAATTCGTTGCCGTGGATGGAGGACATTGCCTAGGAAGATGAATGTTGGCCACAATACGTATGTCAGCTTCTTTATGGTTTGCGCAGATGCTGGCATCGCTTTCCAACCATGAGGTTGTGTTTTCCATCAGCTGAAGCAACGTTTCTGCACGTACATCTCAGTCATTTCCCTGCTTTAGAGGCCCCCGAGAGCTCCTGATAATATCCAACTCTGTGCAGCTCTAGAGTGTGAAGATCTCATTATCAGGACAGCTGGGAAACACAGTGAACAGGGATGTGTGTACTCCGCATCCACCTGCATGCTGCCTGTGAAGAAGACGCCGTATCTGATGGAGGTGCTTTGGAGGCAAGCAACAACAATAACGAAAAGTCTGATGGATGGCAGATTAAACAATAGGGGCTTTTTTGCCTTGCATAACAAGAAGCCTGTCTTGGGTGTTGCTGGCATCGGTTCAACCACAGAGCCATGGGGAACCGCGTTTGCTCCTCCTTTATCTTCTCCATCCTCAGAGGCCTGCTTTCTTCCTTTTACCTCTAACTTCATGTTTGCATAAAGCCAACATGGCCCGGGGCATCATATTCACGTTCAAGGCAACATGAAGAGTGAAGGACTCATCTTTTTATCTGGGAAGAGGCTCCCATGAGCTCTCTCGATGTTTTGTTTTCTCTTGGCCAGAACTTGGCATCTTTTACCCTCCTCTGAGGAAGTCTGAGACATGAACAGAAAGTTCTCTCAGTCGGAGGTGTGTGTGAAAGGGAGACGAGAGGAGGAGAAGAGTGGTCTTTGGGCAGGAAGGAAAAACATCTGCCACATGGTCCATTATGGGAACCCTGCCAGGCTACAGTGACATCCCAGGGGTAATGTCTACCCTTTCTGTTTCATTCAGATCTTTGTTTTTCTAGGATTATTTTCCCCTCTTCCTAGAACAATTACTCCAAGGGACCCATTCCTGTTTCCAAAGTGGTCATTTGTTTTTGTTGGTGATGGCAGTTTGTTAAATTACAGCATTGTCTGTAAGTCATGGAAATACTCATTTGATCTTAGCAGCAAACTTTTCTAGTGTGGATTGTTGTTCCCAGTGAACAGGCCAGGAAGCTGAGGCAGAGAGGCGTTAAGTAACCTGGCCGGTGGTCCCCAGCTAGTGAGGAGCACATGGAGATCCGAACCGAGGCTGCTTGTTCCTCGAGTTCAGCCTGTGAGCTCTAGCCCATGCCTGTCGCGTTGCACATGGGTGCCCAGGTCACTGACTGAAGTACTGCAGCTTAGCCAGACAGAGTTAGGCTCCATTTCTTGTTGTGGGGTGAAAAATGCACATGAAGGAAGGAGTGTGATGTGCAGATGATTCTATGCACGACTTGGCCATGGACTCTCGAACTGTGAGGGGGCCTTTCCCCTCTCCCAAGGAAATGGGGCAGTTAAAGTCTTCTGGGATAGAGACACGTTTTTCCTCAGTGGTAGAGCTGCCTGTGAGGCACCCATGCTCCTGTGAGTAACTCCTTGGCCAGTTCCTTTAAGTAGCTCCAATTAAACTTATTGGTTCATCAGGCTATACTTGGGTGGAATCTTTTCTTGGGTTTCTACTGTCATTCTGTCGGGTAAGTAGATGTTCGCTTCTCTCCCCAGGGAAGGTTCACTCAACACTGAGACACCTCAGGAAAGAAAATGAAGGGGCCAGTGAGATGACTCAGTGCAGAAGCGTGATTCTTGCTCTTTTCTCGTGTGCATTGCTGTTCCCAATGAACAGACAAGGAAGGATGACCACAATGGGCAGCTCAGTTACCTTTAACTCCAGGGCCAGAGTATCTAATGTGCTCTTCTGGCCACCGCAGACCCTACACTCACAAGCACACATACACACATATTTAAAAGATCAGTCTCTCAGAACGCAAAGGAAACCAAGAAAAGAGACCTGGAGGCTTTATGAAGTGGGTTAACTGTGTGGTGGTTTTATCAGGGAGTGTGCAGATCAGCGAAGCAGGCTCATTTCTAGAAAGCCAGTGAGCTTTACCTGGGAGCTCATGAGTCCATGTACAGCCGTGTGCTCCATACTAGATTTGAGCAGGCTGGTGTTAAGAGAGTTTGAATTTAGTCTGTCTTTAGGCATAGTTTACCTGTTGTGAGAGTTGTGTGTTCCTGTAAATTGTGACTTACATTTCAGCTCTGAGTTCCCTACTCATGAGCTAGCCTCCCACAAAGCCATTCTCACCGTGGCTCTTCCTGGGCATTCCTCAGCCTAACCGGAAGGCTAGACCATTATACTTTAGGCAAGGGGTGGATCCGGAACTGACTTCTAACTGATCCTGATGACGTTTGAGCTTGTTCTCTCACAACAGACCCGATTCTTCCTGTGGAATAACCTTTGGTGGAATCTTCCAGAGCAAGGATGGCCCTGTAGCAACTCACATTTAGTGACCATGACAAAGAAATACTGATCCCAAATGACCGTGTACATGAAACATGGTTCATCTGCCCACTGAGCTACTTGGACCCTACTTAGAGAACCAAACATATTCTCCATCTGTTTGCTACATTGTCCATCTTGGCCAATGTCTAGAGAGAAACTTATTTCCAACAATGATTGGTGGTAAGGATGCCAGGAGTGCTGTGATGAAAAGATAAGGGTGCCACTAATAACTTAGAATTCTGAACCAATAAGAGATAGAGATAACCACCAGCTTAAAAACTGGAGACTTGAAAGGAAGCCAGTGTGTCTATGGGTAGCTCTGGGGATTTAGAATCATTTATTTCACAGCATGTTCTCTCCTTGTCTCAAACTGCCACCGAGATGTCCATCCAGCCAGGAGCCATGCCCAAAGAGACGAAGGCAGGGACTTCTGCGTACATCTCCCTGGTACCAGTGATCCTCCACTGAAGTTCTGCCCAGAAGCTCTGTTTTCTGAATACCTCAGCCAGACACTTCAAGGCGGAAGGATGGACGTCTAGGGAAAGAGAGCAGAACTCCTCAGAACCTAGAAGTAGCCAGGTTCACACTCTGTGTACCGAAGGTCAGGATTACCTCAGGACAAATACAACTGCCTATTTGAATACTCAACATAAAAGGGGAGCAGCCCTTAATCTCCTCTCCAACACTCTCGCACCTGCAGGCTTCCTGGAGCTTCCTCCTCCCCCACACTTCCCTCCCCCAGGAGGAATGTCGTCAAGCACCTGGAGACCAGCAATGGCGGATGTTTGCCTGAAGGCAAAGATTTGATCGGGTTTATGGAACCAGCGCGGTACGTCCTAACCAAACAACCCTCCGCAGAGATGACAAAGCTTGAGGTGTTTTTAATTCTGCAGATATGCAAACCTTATGCCCACAGAAGTGACGGGAGATTCCACAACAGTAGCGTGGGACCGTTTCCAACTCTGTGCCCTCCAGAGCTAGAATTTTGGTTGGTGTTTAAGGTTGTGTACATTAATTACATATTGTTTGAAGCAGGTAGAGAAGCGTGCTTACGGATGCAGATCTGGCCAGGCACAGAACAATGTTTTCTGTTTTTCTGTATTGCTTTTATATCGTCACGCGGTCATTAAAAGGGGATTCTAATTGTTTTCTTCAGAAGTAAATAAAGCACTAGATTTTCAAAAATAAAATAGAAGCTTTAAAGGGCCCTGCCCTCAAAGCTTTCTGGCTATCTAGGGCACAGTGAAGAACAATTTTGCAGTAAAGCAGAGAACGAAGTAAGTTTCCTTGATTGATGGGTTGTCTCCATTTAGGACAGAAAGACAAAAGCGAAACTGTTTCCCACTGGAATCAGCAAAAATTCTTGTCCTGAAGGCGGCTGAGCTATGTCCAGTCATCCCTCCCTGACTCACAGGGAGGCATACGCTCTTGTTCACGGACCTATTTTGCTAAATTGCCATGGCTGCACAGCGCCCAGTCAGAATCTTTATGGTGCAATGTAAAGACGAAGGTTCACCAGACTTAGTCACTCCCCATAACTGGATACGTTCTTAAGTCTAGGTCGAGTTGGGCAAGTTTGGTCTTGACTGACACGCTCCCTCCAAAACTACCAGACGCCCTTTGTTTGCTTTCAGGATGCTGTAGGCCTCCCTGTCGTTGGTAAGGCAAGCATAGACTGCCGCCCGCCACCCACCTGCCATCTCTGGAGCGGCCTTTCGGATTCTCGCTACACCGGTTTTGAAAACATAACTGTCGCGAACATGTATTGATCTCTGACCATCAGCTTCTCAGCTTTGTTCTTGGGAACAGCAAGAGCTGGGATGGGGAACTGCTCCACTCTCCCGCTCAGCTCCATGCAGGCGAGGTGGGAGTCAGTGCTCTCTCCAGGCAGGTTTGGACACTCCAGGTGAGAGTCGCAGGCTTACCTGGATTTAGGGTTATCCTCACGAATCTCCTGACTCATATTACAGGGTCTTAAGAAACACTTACTGGAAAAAATCCTCCCAAACTTTGGGCCAGCTATCACATAATTTCCTCATTTATTGGGCACTCAAAAGCTGTGGTTTTGTTCGTTACAGACTGATGATAACTCCTCCGATTTAGTCTCAGAAAGGTGAGGGGGAATCCCACAAGCCTCTTCTGTAGCAGTGTTTGCATGTGCTTCCATGCACACACATGTATGCACACACATGTTCACACACCCATGCAGATACACAAAGGACAGAGGAAGACACCAGGTGTCCTGCACCATCTCTCATCTTCCGTCGCGAGGCAGTCATCAAATCTGGAGCTCACCGTTTTTTGACTATGCTGGGAACCAGTAATCCCGAGTGACCCTCTTGTCTCTTCCTTCCTTCCCAGCTCTGGGGTGCAGGCATGCACAGCCGCATCGGCTTCTTATGTGGGTGCTGGGGGTCCCAACTCGGGGCCTCATGTTTTGCACCGAAAGTGCTTTCACCCACTGAGTCATCTTTGCAGCTCTGGAAGAAAAAGACTCAATTTCCCTGCCCCACGCCCTGTTTTTTTCTTTACACAACCTGAGCCCATTGTTCCTCAGGGCTTCTTGATATCCCTGGAGAATGAATGCAAGCCTATCCTACGTAGGAAGTTTTCAGAAAAAGCCTTGTTTTTAAGGAGGATTTTCAAATCTCTGACTCATCTAGAAGTCCCTCAGAGGTCTAGCAACAATGGCAAACAGCGTTTGCAGATTCTCTAGTAGAAACTTGTGTCAGCTCTTCGTGGGAAGAAATGGGGCTTACACTCGCTCTTGCAGTGGGCCCAACGTGGGACAGATGCTGGTATTTGGGAGCTATGAGAAACTTAGACCAGGAGAGGACATATCTTAGCTCACCACACGGCCCTTTCTCAACAATCCCAAATGGAACTAAGAAAATTCAAGAGATAATTGCATTCAATCCATGGAAGCCACAAAGTAGACAGAGTACTGGTTTCTCTAAGAACCTTGGCTTTTTTTCTGAACAGTCATTGGTAAGCTGAACAGAGAATGCTTCCTTGAGAAGGCCCCAGTTTTATTTAGGATGAGTTTTGGTGTATTTTGGAGTTTCTCTTCACTGTACAGCAGCTTTATGAGATGGATTCTATGGAATCAGTGTCTCACCAAGTCACACATAGGTAAAAGCCATCTGCGTGGTCAACGCCCATCACCGTTGACATCTCATCCTCTCCGTATATTATATATTAGTATAAAATCCCAGCATTCTATGTTTAATGCCCCATGTACTAGGGCTCTCTTTTTCTGTGTATGACAAGCCCATTCCCTTGCTGCTGGAGATTTCTCATTGTCTGGTTCCAGCTGATGCTTCCCGAATCTTTTCTTTTCCCAGCTTGTCCTCAGCCCCCGAGCTGTCTCTTACACACAGTGACTGTTCTGTGTGGCCTTTTCTGCCAGACATCCTCCCCCGCCATTGGTGTGCTCACACACTGTCTCCTCCTAGGAGCCTGGCCCTTGTCTTAGCTCTCCCATTTTTGACTCATGAACAAAAGAAATCCGTGCCCCCACCTTGAGCTTGCCGCACATTTCCAGTCGCTTACCTGTGTGTCTCATCACGTTGCGGCATCTTTGATGAAAATGCCCTCTCATCATTTTTTCAGTTCCCTGCACCGAGTGTGCCTTGCAGATGCAAGAACAGCATACAATACATGACCGCTGGATCCTGGGGTGTTTGTCACACAGCACGTTTGGGCAGGACGTGGACAGATATGTAGGATAATGATTTTAAAGCACAGACATATTTTATTTTTGGTCCTCATTACTTATTCGGTTAGAGCAGTGCTTCTAATATAAATATGATGTAAGCCATGTATATAATTAAAACATTTCCAATAGTCACATTTTAAAAAGCAAGAGAGTCTGAAAACTGGCACAGTAATTAAAAAATACTTTATTTAGCTCATGGTATCCCAAATGCCATTATTCAATATGTATTAACCTAAGAAAATGGCTAAAGAGAGGGCTCGCTCTTTTGTTGGTAGTGTTTAAAAGTTCTTGACATCTCTTAGACAGCTCTCTTTCACGTCGTAGTCTGGGCCAGCTGCATGGCTAGCCTACTAGATCTAGAGCGTTTCCCTGCACCACGGCAGCTGCTTTGGGAGAGACAACAAGCAGGTAAGAGCAGAACGAGGACCTTTTCCTGGCTGTGGAAATCTTAGGCTCTTGATGTGTGGAGGGCAAAAGAACACTTCAGCAGAGCTGATGGAGTAGCTTTGGGAGAACGCTTGTTTTAAAAATGCTCCTGACAGGGTCTTTCCACTCACCTGTCACAGACTCACACAGAAGCCACCACTGAGTCGTGAGCATCCGGACTGCACTCAGCACGGATCCCCTTAGCTGGGGCATGGGGGAGGGTGCAGGGGGCTGAGTGAGGCCATGTGGTCCTGAGAAAGGGAGGCTCGTGCGCCTCTTTTGGGTTCTAAGTTCCAACCTGACTGAAATCTGTGTCTGAGTCCAGGTCGATGGCCTTGTGATGGCCTCCACATGACCTAGGTCTTTGTACTTGACGGCACAAGGGAGCAAGCAGCTCAGGAACAGGGCAGTTTACAGCCATCCCTGGGTTCCTGACGGTCCTTCTGTAAGAGAGGCGGAAAGAAAGCCCGCGCAGCTAACATCAGATGGGGAGATGGGCAGGTGAAAGACTAGGCTCTCAGACACATACAGTCCTGTGATTAGGAAGGGGGCAGGGCAACTGAAGAGCGACCTCTGTAGATAGAGATCAAAGAGCAGAAACTCACAGGACAGCTGGAGTCCTGTCTCTGGCTTCGGTACCACATGATCCACCATCCTGGAAATCAAACTCAGCTCCAGGAGAGATCAGTAGGGCTACCCGACAGGGCTCAGTTTTGGCAGAAACTTGAGGATTTTTAATTAAAATCTAGTGCGGCTGTAGAAAAAGGCAGCAAGTGGCATCTCTGTGTATATAGTTTTGACGGCTAAAATTCACAAGCACCATCCAGATGGTGTCCGGGCTCACAGTGACTCTGGTGTATATTATTAAACAATCTTGCTAGCATCCTTATTGTATTAATTATTATTTAGGAAGGCCTTAAAATCCACAAAATAACCTGGAAATATTTTAAGATGAACATTGTAATTAGCCATCATTAACTAAATTACTATCAGAGTCAGAAAACCTAAAAATTACAAGACAGATACTTCACGATGTAGGCAAGGAGTAGACAGAGGCTGGAACACAGTGTTGAAGGTGGAGAAATGCAGCTGGTGGATGTAACAGGCATCTCCTGAAGTCCTAGGAAGGGACAGTCATGTACTGACACTGTCTGTGCTGAGGCAGTGAACCCCATACTCTTGTGGACTTCTTTTGAGGAAAGAATAAATCAAGAATATGAGGCTCAGAGAAAGGAGCATACCCTTTACCTAACAAGAAAAATAAATGGACAAATACAATGGCCTGTCTAAACATTGTGGGTGTTAGAAGCTTAGAGGGTTGGAAAGGAATACAGGTAAATTAAGACTCGATTCATCATAAAATCTCCTTGGGGACTAAGATTTGGTGAAGTAAGAGGTAAGCACAGGCCATCAACCGGTAGAGTCACTAGGGTGACGAATGCACAAGCTTGAGATCCATTTCTCTTCCTAAGTGAGGAGAGAGAGGGAGAATGCAAACGTCTTGCTGGCAGGAGAAAGACCTTCGGCTGCGGCTTCTAGAAGAGCCAAGGCTGTGATTGTTCTAGATTCCGCATGACCCAGCGGTCAAACCCAAAGCTTCCACCGAGCTTTGGAAAGTGCAGGAAAACTGAGAGGAGCCTGCTAGGAAAGCTCGCTTCAAATGGTGCCTCTTCTCAGGGAGTTACTGCCCCGTGTGTGTTCACATATGCGTGTGGCGGTCAAAGGACAGTCTCGAGTGCTGCTTCTCAGAAGCTGTCCATCTTGTGTTTTGTAATTTCACTGGCCTGAAATTTAAAGATACCAAATTGGCTGGGCTGGCTGGCCAGTGAGTCCCAGACAATCTGCCTGTCTTCCTGCTTCCCTGTGCTGCCATTACATGCAGGGTTTACAGTTCGCATCTTGGGAATCAAGCTCAGGACATCATGCTTACAAGGCAAGCAGTTTCCCAAGCGAGCCAGCCTTAGCCCCGGGATTCATTTTAAGCTAGAAAAAGAGCTCCTGCAGAGAAGTGCGGTCCTTGGACAGCAGGGTGCAGGAAGGCCTCTGCTCACATTCCAGCTTTGGGAGATGCTTGGGAACGATTCTGAGCACAGGCATGGGATCGCTGCCCTTAGTCAGGCTTGTCTCTCTTCCCAGCCGTCCTTTTCTTTCTCTCTTTATTTCTCTGATTGAATGATATGCTGAAGCAGACTGGGGTTGACAGAAAATGCTGGCACAATGACCTGACAGACCGCAGTGACAAAGTGTCTCAGAGATCCATGTCTGAGCGGGTCTGCTCCCGCGACACCTCTCGGGGGTGGCTGACTACCTGGCCCTGGTAAAGTGGGACAAATAGACTCCTGCATCTGCCCTCATAGAGAGGAGCTGCCCTACAATACCATGGCCCTGTCCTGTGTGTGGCAGGCACAATGGAAGATCACCCGAACTTCCAAGTGCTTGTAAGCAGGTGAGAGTGTGCAGGTTTTCTGGGAAGCGTCCCTGCTATGCTGCCACAGGAAGGTGCCATAGTCCCTCACCCGCCCTCAGCAGACTTGTCTGCATTCCCCTATGCCTGCCTGTTTGGCGCTAGCAAACAAAGCCAGAGCCGCCTGCAGGCTGGTTAAGCTCCCAGCCGCTGAGCGGTATTGGCAGCCTAAGGGTGTAAGCTCCTTGTTTTAAGTAGACTGGCTCACGTTTTAAGCTGAACGCCAACCCCGAGATACCCAGGTGTCTCACAGGGCCACCCGGGAGGATGGCGGTAGACTCTGTAAATCTCAGAATTCCTCTTTTAAGTCGAGGATAAGTTTGGGAGACACGGGTCTATAATCAGAGTGCTCGTCTCCCCATTGCTCCAGTCTCAGGGAGTCAAGACAAACCTTCCTTTCTCTCATTCGTACTCACAAAGGCAAAAGTGTTAGAAACACTGGTGTGAACGGAAATGGATAAGGATACAAAAGCCGCATAAGCAGGGACATTTATTATACTGGCAATTAGCTTGGAAAGAAATGCTCTATAATCTTAGATCACGGCAAGATTAATTTTCCCTTCTCTTTGCACAGATGTGAGAAACACGCTCTATTTTGTTTGTCTGCTCACTAACTGTGTGAGTTTCCCAGTATCTGTGTGTGTGTGCGAGGACTCCACGGACAGTTTCCCAGTCTCTGTTTGTGTGCGAGGAGTCCACGGACAGTTTCCCAGTCTCTCTCTGTGTGTGAGGAGTCCACGGACAGTTTCCCAGTCTCTCTCTGTGTGTGAGGAGTCCACGGACAGTTTCCCAGTCTCTCTCTGTGTGTGAGGAGTCCACGGACAGTTTCCTAGTCTCTCTGTGTGTGTGAGGAGTCCACGGACAGTTTCCCAGTCTCTCTCTGTGTGTGAGGAGTCCACGGACAGTTTCCCAGTCTCTCTGTGTGTGTGAGGAGTCCACGGACAGTTTCCCAGTCTCTCTGTGTGTGTGAGGAGTCCACGGACAGTTTCCCAGTCTCTCTGTGTGAGGAGTCCACGGACAGTTTCCCAGTCTCTCTCTGTGTGTGAGGAGTCCACGGACAGTTTCCCAGTCTCTCTGTGTGTGTGAGGAGTCCACGGACAGTTTCCTAGTCTCTGTGTGTGTGTGAGGAGTCCACGGACAGTTTCCCAGTCTCTCTGTGTGTGTGAGGAGTCCACGGACAGTTTCCCAGTCTCTCTGTGTGTGTGAGGAGTCCACGGACAGTTTCCCAGTCTCTGTGTGTGTGTGTGCGCGCGAGGACTGACTCCAAGGACAGTTTCCCAGACTCCCTGTGTATCTTGGATAGGCTGTCTGGTGAGTATTGAACCAGCTGTCCTGTAATTACTCAGGGGACCGATTCAGAGTGTTTGTCCATGGACTCCACACTCCTCTAAGTCTGAAGAAATTTAGATTTGTACATCCATGCACATGTACACATAAAAGAGAGTGTGCATCTGTATACCGAGGTCCATGTTTGCGTATTTGTATGTGCAACGCTTATATGTATGTATGTCTTTGTAGTAGGTGTCTGCCTATTAGTTATCTACCAACACCATTTATCAATCTCCTTTCATTTTCTCTTTATCTTGCTTTCATTTTCTCCCCCACCCTTTTATCTCTCCTTAGGTGAATCTCTTTAAAACTGGAGTTTTGGAGGCTCAGAGATCCGTGTAAAACAACTCATCCCTGAGGAGAGGTGATGATGTGGGAAAGGTTGGAAGGAAGAGGCCGTCACCCTGTTGGGTGGAGGAAAGAAAACAGGCTTGATAGAGGGTCAGCAGGATGTCTCTCACTCGTGTGGGGTGAGAGCAGGGGTGAGGGGAAGGTTACTTATGAGTCCTCTCGGCAGATGCGTCTGCATTTCATTTGTGGGTGGGGTGGGATGTTGGAAGAGGAGCGTGTGAATCATGGGTCTTTTCTGTAATTTTCTCATTCCTAACTGAGGGTAGGAAACAGCCCATCTCTCCAGGCCAGCACCATAGTGATTCTCTTGGTCCTGCGGAGTTGGAATAGTGAAAGACATGGTGGACATAGATGCTCTCTGGAAGAGCTCCATGGAAGGGGAAGGAGAGGCCGGGGCTCGTTAGGGCTACAGTCCTTTGCCCATGCACCGTGGTGTTCGCGAGAACAGCCACAGAAAAGACACTTTCCCGAGTTCTCTGCAGCCCCCATTTGGGGCTTTTAGTAGCTTCTCATTTGGTGAGTTTAATTTTGTTCTCACTCTATACCCCAAATTCACCCTCTCGGGTATCTTTCTTCATGTCACCTCACACTCCACCGTCGAACTGCGTGACATTGCGGCGCCATTGCCCGGTATGCAGAGCCAAGTGAGGCCCACGCTGGGATACACTGGTCTGTCCGTCAGCAAGATGAAGGTTGGTAAATAAACCTATAACTCCATGAAATATCTGTTAAGTTTATTTACAGGGTTTTAATCCATCCCACTTCAGCTGGGAGCTTTTTATTTTTTCCCCCCGTTTTGGTTTAAATTGCCATTACAAAGAGTAAAGCTGCAATGGGAACTATATTTTCATTTTCACATTCTCTAGAAATAGAACACATTATTGAATTTGTACAGATTAAATATGCTGTTTATGTAGTTTTACAGCAGATAATGAACCTAGGGGGAGCTACCTTGCCCAGCCCAGGGGCAAGATGATGTGGCGGCCCTTAATATGTGAGCTGGAGATCAACATGCCTATGAGGGGTCCCCTCTACTCCACTCAACTGCAAGCAGGGAGGTCAGGATGTGAGGCAGGAAACCCCACAAAGATCCTGACACCTCTGTTCACTCCAGATGTTCCTAAAAGCCAGCCCTACCCCTGGATCCGTGTGGGTGTGCTGGGCCGTAGTTTGTTTCCTCTCTGGGCTTCCGTGAACATGTCCCTGGAAGGAGGGAGTCAGTGCAGGGTGAGGTGAAAGAGAGAAAAGATGGGCGGGCAGTGGGAGCGAGCAGCTCATCCTTTAGGAGAAGGAAAACTGGACGCGGAGACCTGACCCTCCCAGGTGAATCATTCTGGCGGCTGGCGGCAATTCCGGCTTTAGGCAGAATTTTAGTGTAAGACAATTTGCCTTTGCACTCTGTATGTCTCCGCTGTCGACCCTCAGAGCTCTCTTGTCTTTCTCTCGAAAGGCATCCCAGGAAGGCACACACTTCAGCACAATGACATTTAAGTGAACTAACCCCTTTGCCATGTTTTCCAACTTCACGAGGAGGAGTTTTGCCCACTGTTCTCCCGTGATGTTCGGGGCCTGTACCACAGACCTAAGTAGAACCTGATGTTCAGAAAGTGTTTGTTTATGGAGAACTGTGCTAAGTTTAACCCACAGAGCACAGTCTCTCAGGGGGAATTTTCAGTTACTTTAAAAGAAGATGCAAGATATTTTTTTTTAAAGAAATGGGGCTTTTTGTTTGCCAGGTGTGATGGTGCACATCTTTAATACCAGCACTAGGGAGGTAGAAGCAGGCAGATCTCTGAATTCCAGGCCATCCTGGTCTACACGTGAGTTCCAGACCAGCCATGGCTGTACAGGGATCCCCTGTCTCATACTATATACTTCTACCAATATTTTTGGTCCTTTTATGATGGGATAGGGAGCAGAGCAGCTGAAAATTCTCAGAACTATTAGGATGCCTACAGTTGTTAGAATTCCCACGTTGCCTTGCTGCAAGGGTAATAGCCAATACGAGATCTCAATACTGAGTAGGATCTTCTAAAGATATTTGAATTTCTAATTATATATTAAAGGGTTTTTTGTTAACAACGGAAAGTTTCTTAGAATTTGGGACTGGAGAGATGATACAACAGTTAAGAGCACTGGCTGCTCTTCCAGGAAACCTGGGTTTGGTTCCCAGCACCCACATGGCAGCTCAGAACCATCTGTAACCCCAGTTCTAGGAGAGCTGAAGCCCTCTTCTGGTCTCCAGGGCACTGCATGCACATGGCACACAGATGTACTTGCAACAACACACCATACACATAAACTACAACCACAAAAACCGTTCTTAGAACCAGAGCTTTGCGAACACGCGTCCACCCCACGGCTCTTGTGGCTGCTTGTGCTGCCTTCTTGGGAAGACGGGGTTTCTCAGCACTGAAGCACGGGAGTTTACACGTGGGGCCTGGGTTGTGAAGGCAGCTAGTTACTCCAACTATAACAGAGCTTTCCTTTAATTTCTGTATTTTGAGTTGTCCAGGCTGGTCTTGAACCCACACTGTAGCCAAGGAAGATCTCCAACTTGTGGTCTTCCTGCCTCAGTTTCCTAAGAGGCTAGGATGGTACCTGTACCAGGCAGGCCTGGGTAAAATGTGAACATTTACGGTGAATTTTAGTGCCAAACTCAAAATGTTTTTCAAAGTGTCATACTTTCATAGTTCTAATTAGTATAATTAATTACTGGCAATTTTTTCCATTGTTGAAATATTATTTTTATCGCAAGCTAAAATTACTATTTTCATTTGCATCACAGAGTAGTTTGGTAAAATATCAAAACATTACTAAACTTCCCCTGAGTACACTGGATTCATAATGGAATAATTTTTATTCCTCTGGGTCAAACATGGAGAATTGGTTGTTTTTGTTAATTCTTGCCTCAGCAGTTTTTGTTCTTTTTTGAGAAGGATAATTGCCATAACAGAAATTATTTCCCCCTATTCTATAGGAAGCCATTTCTGGTGTGGAATTTATGCCTGAGTTTTTATTAATAACTTTGCAGAATGAACCTGATTCTCCCTGGTTACTGATTTTCTCAAGAGTTTATGCAGTATTACCCGCTGTTGGAAGAGGAAAGAATTATTGAAAAGCAAGAATGGTCACATGCTAACGAGAAATGGAAAGGCACCTTTGTGATCTTTAATCTGGGATGGTTTCTAGGTTTCGTTTAGAAGGGGAGAAGCCCCTCACTGTGACTCATAGCTCTTCCTGGAACCGAGAGGACTGGAGTTAGGAAGAGAAAAGTGGGACGAGTGAATTAAACAAAACCAACAAGGTCTAAACCAAAGCCCAGATCCTCTCTGTGTGCCTCTCATTCGTGGCCGGCAACCGGAGACATACCTCCCAATCGTCCGCTTTCTCGAGGATCAGCCTGATGGCACTCTGTGACAGCTCTCGTGACAGACAGTGCTCTCTGACAGACAGCATGACAGACAGGCAGCCCCTGTGACAGACAGACAGACCCTGTGACAGACAGTGCCCTGGACTTTCCCCTCCTAGGTCTTCTCTTTCCACTCTTCCTTTCAGAAACTCATTTCAGAACACACCAGGATAAGGAAAGGTTTCTGTGTTCCCTTAAAAACACGCCGTGTGGAGGTCTGTCTTGTGAGTGTCCTGAAGAGCCTCTCAGAGGCTCCACTAGTGCCTGGGGAGGACTAGGATGTGTTCGGTTGCTTTGAAGAAGAGAGGGCAGAGACACTGTCAGGTCCGTACAAGGAGAGCATGTGGACACAGAGAGTCAACAGTGCTGACCTGGTGAGTGACTTGGAAAGATTTAGCTAATGAGCATCTCTGGAAGAAATGCGGTGTGCTGAGTGATGGGGCTCCCACGCCGAGTATTCTCAGATTCCTAGGCAAGTTTTACGCTTAGCTGACGCTCTGGAGGAAGAATGCGGGTGCGGAATCTTTCTCTAAGCTTGCCGTGAGGCAGAATAGAACCTCCCCCATGTCTCTCCTTTCAGTCTCTCAAGAAAGCATTGCAGGCCAGGGGGACAGCCCAGTTGGTGATGTTTGTGGTGGAAGTGTGGGCATCCGAGTCTATCCCCAGGATCTAAGTGTTTTTAGAGGCTGCGCTTGGTGGCATGCTCTTGAACCTTAGCACTGGAGAAACAAAGACAGGCAGATACCTGGACAGCTAGGCAGTCAGCCTGGCCTCCTTGGCAGCATCCAGGCAAGCAAGAGACTCTGCCACAGGTAACCAACAACCAAACCAAACCACAACAAACAAGGTGAAATCACAAGTGCTGTGTGTCTGTGTTCGAGAGCGCGACAGTGGTTGGGCAGTGGTGGTGCACACCTTTAATCGCAGCACTCAGGGAGGCAGAGGCAGGTGGATCTCAGTGAGTGCGAGGCCAGCCTGGTCTACACAGTGAGTTCTAGGACAGCCAGAGATGCAAAGAGAAACCCTGTCTCAAAAAATAAAAACAAAAGCAAAAAAAGAGTGTAATAACCATGTCATACCTGGCTCCCAGCATTCCTCTCTTCCCCCACTCTGTCATTCTTCTTGTCCCTTCTTCCACAGTATTCCCTGAAGGCCCTGGAAGAGGGGTCATAGATACCACACTCAACAGTCTTGCGTTCTAAAGCCTTGTCCAGTTGTGAGTCTCAGCAGTCACTGCTGGCCACTGTAGCTAGAAACTCCTCTGAACCAAGCTGAGAGCAGCCGCAATCTATGGGAAGAGGCACACGTATCTAGGAGGCAATTTGATAAACACATGGTTCCCATTTAGCAAAACAACAATAGAAGCTCCTCCACTAGGGCCCATGACCTCCCTCCTGCTGTAATCGTCAAAATCTCCCTCCTGTGGGGTGGGCATCGAATCCCGTCAGAAGGAGGTTGGTTACCCCGTTGCAGACTTGGCGCCATTGTGCTGTCTGCATTTCCCTTCCCAGTTTGTAGTGTAGCACACAGCACCCACAGCTGAGGGACATCCTGGATCACAATTTTCTAGCATCCTACATAGCATCTTCTGCCACCATGAGAGTGTCACTTCATTTCTCTGTCCTGTAGCCAAGGAAAAACCTATGTGTCCCAAGGTTGGGCCTGACCACACTCTGCCGTGAAAAGTGGGGAGGCTCTTGGGCCCTGTTCCTCCCTGAGGATTGGTAGACAGCTGTGGCCGCCGGGAAAGGAGAGGCATTTTCTTCAGTGGTGTAGCTGATGGTGAGGTGCTGATGTCTGTGCCTCTGTAAACAACCCTAATGAGACTCATTGGGTAACAGCCCCACCTGTCAAATGACATGAAAGTAGGAGCACTATCAAGGAGAAAGTCAGCTGGAGGGGAGGGACCAAGAAAGGGTATTAGGGTGAATAGAGTAAAAATACATGTAATAGCTGAGGTTGTTTTCTGGTCTTGACACGTACACACACACACACACACCCTGCATACACATGAACACGTATGTAAATACAAATACACTGGGGAACCTATTGAGGCTCTCCACTTCTTCACCTCTAAACACACGTTCCATGGCCGGCTTTACCCATCTGTGATCTGAACAGTACATGATTAGGTGTCCAGAAGATTCTCAAGCGTGTTGGTGTAGTTATGGCGACCTGTATGCTGCAGAGACCCGGACTTCATCTTGAGGTGTTTTTGATGTCGCTATGGCAGATCGGAATACCCCCAGCCTTCCCTTCTTCCCAGCCTGCTCCCCTTCAGGGTTTCTCCAGCGGGATGCTCCCAGCGCTCACCCTGCTAGCATGCTGCGGGCCGCCTGCCGTATTCCAGCCACCACCAAAGCCAAGTAAGCTTAGAGAAATTCACAGCTGTTTGAGAGAGTTCACACGCTACAGAACTTACTCAAAAGTACAGCTTGGTGTTCTTCATTTTGTTTTGTTGTTTTGGGGGTATTTAGAGAGCCTGCCATCATGCTTATTGTCTGATTACTCAATATTCCTTTGTTCTTAGGAGAAACCCACAGCAGCTGCCTCCCTACTCTCCCACAGCCCCCTGGCAGCCGTCAACTAACTTCTACATATCTCTAGGCACGTCATTCAAATGGAAACATGCCACATGTTTTACTTAATATTTTATCCATTCAGTGTTCAATATCTCATTTTTGGTTAATAAAGCCTCATTATAGCCAGAATTTTGCCTTAAAGTATAAAATCCAATTGTAAATTAAAGCTTTAAAATGTTAAGTGTAAGACCCCATAATATGGATGAACTGTGTTTGTTTGTTGATGATGACCTTGGATATTATACATAGAATGTCATCTATGGACTGCAGTGAGTGGTCCCCTTGAAAAACAGGAGTGTGCCATAGGGAGGGGATCACTGCCACTGTACCCGCAATAACTGGAATTAGCTCCTTGTCACGTGTCCCTTAGAAAATGGCATCAAGCAAGAACCGTGGCTGGGGAGCTCACAGGACCTACTGCTGTCGTTTGTTAAGAGGACACAGAATGAAGCTGGCCTCTGAATTCACATTCTGTGCCCACAGATGAGCGTCATGCTCATTGGACAATCTTCCTCCTGCAGTTGATGGAGCCTAGTGAAGAAACTCACAACTGACCAGACTGAAGATGGAGTGCTCAACCACACACGGAACATCAGGAACCATCTTGGAAGAGGGGCAGAAAGAGTGTAAGAGACAGAAGTTTGGAAAGACCAGGATAAGACAGTACCTTCTTGACATGGCAGGAAGCCTGCACCCACGAACGCACAGTTGCCAGCACAGAACTGAGCTGTGGACATCCCAGCATGGAGGAGAGATGGACTCACAAGTCCCCGCCCTAGAAGACACCACTGACAATCGATGGCTTCTGGGAAAAGGGGAGTCACTTTCTTTAGGGGGTTGCTCCTGGTAGGTCTAACAGACTCCTGTGGATTGCCCCACACTCAGGAGCAACACAAGTTGGGTTATTTTAGGGAAAGAAGAAGGCAGGGAGGGGGTGAGAAGGTGGAGAGTGGCTTTGGAGGAGTTAGGGGAGGAGAGACGTGGAGAATGAATATGTGTAAGGCATATTCCCAGCACTGGAGAGGCAAGGCCAGGTAGATCTCTGTGAGTTCTAGGCCAGCAAAGGTTATGCGTCTAAAAAATACGTTGTGTAGCAGCATTCAAAGAATGACTAACATATTGTGTTAAAGTGGCATCAAGCCTATGACTGTTATGTGGACCATTGCTTGTGTTTATGTCCCTTACTAAGGCCTGTGAACCCTCTAGAGGCACTTCCTTTCACCTTTCTTTGGTGATCTCTTTATATAGACTCCAGCATTTAAGAGTAGATTCCTTCCCTCTTACTCCTTAGCAAGTCACCCCAGACTTAAAAGTTGCAAATCACCCCCTTTTCTCATGCTCAGGAGGCCGTGGGTCCACACGGCGTACCAGCCTCATTTCTGAGAGCTGAGTGCTCTCTCCATGTACGGGCTGAGCTCACTCATATGTTTGAGGTCAGTTGGCACAGGGGCTGGGGACTGGGCTGGTCCCACTTAGGCCTGTGTGCTTGTCGAGTCCTTGGCTGGAGTTGTTGGCTGGGGGATCTTGGTTCTCTGCCATATAGCTTCTCATCTTCAAGATGGCTTGCCCAGGCGTCTTGGCATGGCGGTCTCCAAGTGGCAGGAGCAAGAGCAGAAGCTCCAGGTCTCTGGAGGCTACTTTTAGAGGCTGTGCAGTATCGCTTCTTGACATTTTAAAAGGCAAAGCAAGAACCAAGGTCAGTCCTGATTCAATGGGTTGGGAAATAAACTAGCTCCTGATGGGAGGAATGGAAAACTCAAGCTGAGAGGAGCATGCAGAGAGGCGGGAGTGATTCACCAGGGCCACACATGGCTCTGGCACAGCCACACGTCAAACTGCCCTGAGAGTAGGCTGCACAGCCGAGTGGGCAGCAGACAGAATGACGGACAAGGACAGGCAGCATGCCGCTAGATTAGGGGCCTACTTTCAAACCATTTTGTCTTCTATCCATGTTTCTTCACATACAGAAGAAAGGAAGGAGAGTGGATGTGGTTTACAGTCTTCCTTGAGCTGACTCTCATGATTTGAGAGCTGTTGGGTCACGCTATTGGGTCACAGGTGCCAAGAACTGACTGCTCTTTGGTTTCTCACCCATGGGCACACACGACCAAGGAAGTCTCGCCTGTGTTTCTTCGGTGCGACCATCTCAAATGGTGTTGCCGTTGTTAGACAGCCAGCAGCAAGGGCGTAAGAGACACACTCTGAAAACATCAGTGGCTCCTTTGAAGCAACTCTCAGGCTTTCTGTGTGACATGATCTACTCTTATTCTGAAATCCACAGTAGAGTATAGGCTCTCCACTCACCCTAGGGAAGGCAGTTTGGAGAATGTTTTTGATACTTAGAAGATCAGGCCTCCGTATGATTGTACTTAGCACTGCAAAATATATTCTTCCAACTCTTTTCGGCCCCTTTGTCTCTGTTTGGTATAAATTAAATGAAACATGCCAACCCTTGAGTTTGCGAAGGCTTAATTGCCAGGTGTCAAGTAAGTTATTTCCTTTGCTCAGTGAAAATAATATTTAATCTTTCAAGCCCCTGGAAGATCTTTAAATTACACAGTAGGGCAGAGTTGGACGATAGAAATATTGTTTGAGTCTTACTGTGCCAATTCTTTCTTAATATGAACTGGCTGAAAAATGCTATTGATTTTTTTTCCCATTTTCTGGTCAATATCAGGTCATCCCAATGGTGGTAGACTGAACAGGAAGGTGGAAGATGGGGCTGATAGAAGGAGTTCTGTGGGTTCAAGGTCAGTTCAGACAACGGAGCTTCCAGTAGTCTATCCAAAGTTGCTTGAAGGTTGGTTTTATTTAGCTAACGTTTCTTTCAAAGAGCCCCGCATAATAAGAAGTGTCGGCAGACCTTCAAAGATAATCAACGTATAGATTCACATCAACTATTATACCGCCTGAGCCCATGGTTAAAGCGAGCAACTTGGTTTACTGGTGGAGTCGCATAGAACCCACAACCAGGTTATCTGACTCTGACTTTAAGGGATACCTCTTCTAAAAATACAAAGCATTAAACGAAGCAAGGAGGATTAAGGTCCAGGTCACATCCTGAGAGAAAAAGAGCTTGTGGGGCTGAGGGGGTGGGACAGGGGATGGGGGTGTCACCCGCCTGAACAGATAGTGTCATGGTGACGAGCTGGCCACTAATGCCACATCACATCCTGTGGTAGGCAGCGGTGTTGGAGGTTTAAAATAGAAAGCGATGCCGTGGGGCCTGCTGGAAGGGCACCCGTCCTTTTGAGGGCAGGAAGGGGCTGCGAGGGTTGGAAGCTTTAATTACCACTCAGAGTCCTTCCCAACCCCTAATGGCACCGCTTAATTCCCCAAACAATGTCATAGCATTTCATACGGCTTACTTACCATTTTATAATATTTATTGTTATTTATTTTGAATTCTCCTGCTTCCCAAAAGGATTCAAACAGCTTATTACAGAAGACACAAATATAATTAACTCCTCAAACCCCTAAAGGAAGAACATAGCTCAGAACTAAGTTTCCAGGAGGCAGAGGTGGGACTCTGCCGGTGCTCTGATAACTTTGGGATAACTTCATCCTTTTCTTCTTGGTTTCTAACTGTGTTAAGGGTGGTCCAGGTTTTCTTGCTTCCTAGGACATGAGTAAAGCCAACTTAATAACTTCATTAATGCAAGGTGTGGGAAATTGTTATTGAAAACCATATCTTCCTCTTCTCACAGAACCATACACTTTTAGTACATTAATTTCTAGACTTTTCCCATGTAAGCATTTGAACATGAGAATAATCTTGGTATATTTTGTATACCAAATACCAAGATATATATTTCACCCGCAGTGGGTAAGGATTCTCCAGGTTCTTCAGGTTCTACCAATAATTGCATATGCTGGTTTAGACTGAAAAATCGCCCAACATGTTGCCAGTTTGCTTGACCGTTTCTGTTGTGCTGTTCTTGTCTCTAAGATCCTTCTGTGGGTGACTTTGTCCTCTTCTGGTGGGCTATTCCCCCATTAGTCAATCAGAGGTCCCTGAGAAGCTTTTGGTGTGTGTCGGTCACTTGCGCTATGTTGAGGACTCAGAGATGGGCATCTCCCCAGTTCCATTTGGGCCTGAGCACACTAGGAGATTCCCAGTGAGTGTGACATCCGGACAGTCACAGCGAAGAACTTTTATGGCAACTATCATATTTTATTTTTCGGAAAATGTCTCACTATGTAGCCAGGCTTGCCTTGAACTCACAACCCTCTTGCCTCAGCCTCTCAAATGATGGATAACAGGCATGCACCACAGTACCTGCTGTATTGCAGCAACTGAAAGCAATACTTGCCAAATTTCTTCCCAGATAGATTTTATCAAATAAAGGATGTCAGTATGATAAAATCACTCCTCTTTTTTTTTTTACAGTTTTGAAAAAGATTGTAGAATTTGCCTCAATTTTGCCTTCATTTCCTTAGACTGTAACTGAAGACAATATGCAGCATTCTATTGGCAGGCTCAGTCTAGAGCCTTCTTGCCTTCCTCGTGTGGTGAGGCCCAGCAGGGTAAAATAGACTTGCAAGTCTCATTTAAAAGCCAGCTTTGCTACGGGAACAAAACCAGCATGGTATTGATTGGCACAAAACCCAGAAATGTAGCTTCATGGAATAGAATAGAACAAAGTACCAGCTATGAACTCACATAGCTACAGTCTTGGAAAAGTAGTCTGGGGAAACACGATGTGCCCAGACAGAACAATAAAACTAGATCCCTATTTCTTATGCTGCATAAAAACCAACTCCAAATGGATCAAGACCTTAATGTAAGACCTGAAGCCATAAAATGGAGGAAGGACACATAAAAACTGAGGGATGATACTTCAAAGCCAGAACTCCCCCAGTGGGACCCCAGTCACTCGTGAAATAATGCATGCAATTGGCAAATGGGTCCTCGAAACAACAGTGACGAGCCTGGCACAGGGTGGGAAGAACTTGTCACTAATCACACATCTGAAAATTAATACCTAAAACACAAAGAGTCCCCACACAGAATAACAAGAAGTCAAAAGACCCCATCAGCAAACAGGATAATTAAACACAAAGACAATTCTCTAAAAAGTAAGTACAAGTGGCCAATAAATCTCAATTTCATCAATCTTCAAATAAACACAAACTTAAAGCTACTCTGAGATTTCATGTTAATCCAGTCAGAAGAGCAGTGAGGATGTGGGAAACGGAAGGACAATGACTCCAGCCACTGTGGAAACCAATACAGAACCTCCTCAAAACCGAGAACAGGTCCATCGTGTCGCCCAGCTGCTCAGCTCTGTGGCTTCACCCAAAGGCCTCCGGCTGGCGCTCCAGAGACCTCTGTGCAGCCATGCTCACGAAGCGCTCTTCACAGGACCTGAGTTTCGGAACCAACCTGGACGTCCAGCCGCAGGGGAATGGATAAAGACCGCGTGGCACACATGCGCAGTGAACTTCTACCCAGTCTTTTGCAGGAAAATGGATATACCCGGGGACCATTGTCTCAGAAAGACAACTATTCCACGCTTCTTGTTTGTGGTCTCTAGATTTTATGGGGATAAATGAAATCACGTGTGCTTATGACTCAAAAGTAAGAGGGACGAAGGAGACAATGGGGGAGGGGTGGCAAAGGGTGGGAAGCGGAGAACGGAGGGGATGCGCTCCGTGTACGTCACGCTAGTGGATGGAAATGACCCTGTGCAATCAGTATGCAGCCACGTGATTTTAAAACACGTGTATTTAAAACTAAAGCTGGCTCGTAACTTGAGGGTTATTGCTATTAAGCTGAACTTTTTGCAGCAGCCAGGCTGGAATAACAATGGCGGTTTGTATAAGAATCAAAAAGATTAAATGGGAGAGTGAATAAACACCTGGGTCTTGATAGGTGCTTCTGCAGAACTGGGGTCATTTATTAGGAGCCCTGAGTCTTCTCAGAGTCCAGTGTTTCCTCAGAGATACTGACCCGGTGTCCTATCTGGTGAAAAGGATTCCTATAGCATGCTGCCTTTCTTGTTTCAATCGACAGTAATAAAGGCTTTTGTATTTTAGCCTCACATGTTACCCATGTTTATAATTCTAGTACATGGGCTACTGAGGCAGGAGCATTGCCTAGACTTTAGGGCTCACTTCGGCTACACTGTGAGACAAAATAATTTTTTAAAGATTTTTTTGTATGTTAGAAATGTGATTTGCCTTGGTTTCCTTTATGCTTTAAACCAGGTAAGTTATTTTACTCAATGGTTTTTAAACATTTATTTTCCTGATAGATCTTCTATTGCAGCATCTTCTGGGATCTATTTGAATAGATGGAAATTCAGAGGTTGGTATGGCAAAAGCCTGTTAAGATGTTATGCACACTTCCCTAGAAACATATGTTTTCTTTCGCATACCCAGGCCACAGATCTTTTAGGTAGGACGCAGTGAATTCAAAGCTTGTTGACTTAGGTTTCCAAGATAGACCCGCACACCTGATATGAGATCAATGGAATCATAAAGGCTGAGGTAATATTTACACAGTTATTCATGTTGGCCAACAGTGAACGCTATTCACTGTGTGTTTGCTTGCTGTAGAGCGCTGTAAGAAAAGACAAACATTTCTTAGGATGGTTGCTACTTAGTCTGAAACTAAAAACTTAAAGAAAAATACTGAAGTTATTGTGTCTTAGAACATTGAAGTTACTGTGTGTGTGTGCGCGCACATACATGCATGTGGCTCTGTGTGTGTGTGTGCATACATGCATGTGGCTCTGTGTGCATGTGACTGTGTGTGTGTGTGTGTGTGTGTGTGTGTGTGTTTGCTTTGTTTTGAGGAAGAGCAACACTCCATAATCTATGATGTCCTAGGATTCATTATCTAGCCCAGGACCTTCCCTTTAACTCATGGCAATCTTCTTCCTTAGCGTCCTCAGTGTTGGGAACACAGCTGTCAACTTTAATCCTTGATTTTGGACATCATCTTGAGATGATATCATGTAGTTTATACTTGGGGCCTGGTAGATGAAAGGGGAATAACCCAGTGAAATAGACAAATCAATTCACTGTGTTTTGTTTACTGAGAGATTGTGGCCCTGCAGTCTGGTATTCAAAGGACCTGGTTTCATCTAATGCAGCTTCGAAACTTAACACCGAATATCCCCAATTGGGAAATCTTCCTATACCTTGTTAGTCTCTCTGCCTCTAACAGACTTCCAATATTTAGGACAGCTTCTCATTGGGTTTCAATAGAAACCCAAAACCACGTCTACAAGCCTCCAGTCCCCTTACCCCCAATTCTGGTACTGACTTGTAGGGTCGTGGGAATGTACGAAACAATGTCTGTCAAACATTCGCCCCGATTCTGACCCATGATGGAGACAACACATATGCTGGCTTCTCCTTGCTTGTGTGATTGTTGCTCCCCTTAGCTATCTGTTGCTTCATAATGCTTGCCTGTCTTGTTCCCTTCTTCCTGGGTCCATCTGCCTTTTGACAAGTCAGACCACAGAGAGAAAAAAGAGAGCCTCTTCCTGTTCCCAGGTCACACAGCCTTAGGGGATGGAAGCGACTTGGAAATTACTCAAACTGTTGAGAATTTGATGGGTATCAGGCTACTTCGGATTGTCACCTGGATTCTCCCCAGGAAGGTAGGGTGGAGTGGAGGAGGGCAGCAGAGCAAGGTCCTTGTCAGTTTCCTTGATCTGTGCAGACTCAAGCTCCTGAGGACCTTGTTGAGAACTCTGGAGGCCATTCAGCCTCAGACACGGAAGACCATCCTTTAAGTCTTAGCGGTCAGGGCCCCAGAGAGCTGCAGGAAGAATCTCAAGCTCAGTAAAAAAGCCGTAGAAGGGTTGTTGCTCCTGTGGTGGCACCCAGTGTGGCCTCCACTTGAAGTGGCTCAAGCTGGTGCTCTCTTAGAGAGTGGAGGACCAAGGTCACATCGAGAATGAGGGCTATTGTCAGCCTCTTTACAGTGGGCAGTGGTCAACACGTGTAATCCAGGGGAGGTGGGGACTTCAAAGGAGATAACATAAGCATCTCTGGAACTCACAGAGGAACAAATTAGAGAGGAAACGCGCTTCTTGCCATCAGGATGGATGATGAGATGATGGGGGACTGGCAAGTTCATCTGGAAGAGGGACAGGGTGATGGTTTAAAAACTTGGCAATGATGAGCAAAGTAAAACTCAAAAGACAAATCTGGGAAGGGTTGGAACCATAGCCCCAGAGGGCTCTGGAAGATCCTGGCTGTGAGGACTCTTTTAATTCCTTCATCTCGGTCTCTGAACAGCAAAACCCCACTACAGCTGTCCTGGCCATAAAGGGCAGCTATGCCGGGCAGCATTCCCAGAAACCTCCTGTGCTCTCAAATCAGCCCCATAAAAACAGTGAGTGTGCTGAGTACCAGGGCATCCACATTGACAACCACAGCAGATCCACTGCCAAGCGTCTTTATTGTTGCGGCAGATGGTGGCCTGTTTGTGAAGCATCCCAGAGCAAGGTTGTCCTTCAGCCCTTGAAACTAAGAGCCGAGATACTCATCTCCCTTCCGGTCAGAGGAGCTGTCAGGCTCTGGGACAGCCTTCAGGGCAGCTTCACTGCAGCAGGACCCCTGTGAGTCAGTGACAGAGCGGTGACTGACCACTGTCTCCCATCTGGATGTAGTGACAGGGACTCCTGACACAGTAGTGAGGATTCAGGGAAGTTTTTTTAAGGATGTAGATAGTGACTGCAGCAGTGTGTGTCAGAAGTCATAAGACCAGTCTTCGTGATCTACAGGTAGGCGTGAGGGTCAGATTTAAAGAAAGTGAGAGTTTGCTCAGGTTACCCCGCAAATACAGATGATTCTGGATCAGGGTTTGTGACTTTAACCACCACACTGTAGTGTCAAGTGAGGAACGAAGGATGAGCAGGTTGGAGATAGGAGATCAGGTGATGGGAATTGCTAGCTGGGAGAGAACTCAATAGGGCCCTTCCCTGTCACAGACGGCAGGCAGAAGCCACATTTGACGGAAGTTTGTCAAACTAAGCATCTGAAAGAGAGGACTGCCTCTTAAAAGGAAGTTAGGATTTGCTCCAAGTGTCTCTGGGAAATCTCTGTTCAGTGTCTTGTTCTCACACTTCCCAGAGTTGCCTTTCATTGAGCCTGGATTTTCTGTTACCCATCTTCCTATCCTGAAAATCAGAAGATGGAATATTCTTGTTCACCATCTGTGGATATGACCTCAGGGACGAGGTGGTGGGTGTGGTCCAGCATCGCTAGTGGTCATGCAGGCAGTGCTCGGCCACCCTCCAGCTTCCTCAGGCAGGGTTGTAACCTCTCACCCGGGAGCAGGACGCTGAGGGAAGGAGCAGCTGTTTGCCCCCCCCCCCCCAGTAGTGTTGTGAGAAGGGTCTATGTGAGGACAGGCTGACCCCAGGCTAGTATATGACCTCACTGTGGAAATGGGAGGGAGCATGCTGTAAGTGACCCTCCTGTAGACAGGAAGGGAACCCAGAGCCCCCATTTCAAAGTGACAGTAGACATAGCACCAATGCCCTGTTCAGTTAGCCTTTGCTCTCAGAATGCCCAGACGTTCCCTCCAACATCCAGGAACATTGCTACCCACCATCCTGGCTCTTCTAGTTAAAACTGCTTTTCCTTGGGCATCAGCATTAAAGCCAGTTATTTGGTTATCTATTTCCTCAATGGTTTACTTACAAATGTATGGGTTCATTCTACAAATCCTAAGATATAGCTTTGGAGACTCATGTACTATTTGGGGACATTCACAGCATCTCTCTTTTGTTTGCAAATGGCAGGTTTTAGCTCTGCATGAACTGAAAACAGGTGGGAAAGAAGCCTGTATATGAAATCAGCACATTATGACGCTTCTTTGGAAACTACCAGAAACTGAAGTGTCTGCCTAATTCAGTGTTGGAATGGAGTTCATGGATGGAAACACTTGTGATTTCCCAATAGTCAGTCTGTTGGGTACATGTGACAGGTAATTCAGGGGGATGTGTGGACTGTCCGCTGCTCTCTCTTGTGCTATCGATGAAAGACTGGGTGTTTCGTGCATTCTAGACACCAATGATAGGGCACCGTTTTGGTTTCTTTGCCTTGCTTGTGATGCTTTAGAGGCCTGCTTGGAACCAGACAGGCCATATTTGTGTAAATGTAAACAGATCCTTATAGCCCAGATGGTCTGTACAAGGAAAGAGTTCTTTGTTCTCTCTCGTGGAATCAGGACCTTGCTTCCTGGCTCCGTGACTCTCCATTGAGGCTGTGAAGTGTGCACGTCTCTGTTTTGTAGAACAAATGGTCACAAAATGGTGTGCTATGAATTAGGAGCATCTCCCCTCCTTGGAAGCAAAGGCAATGCAGTAATCTATTGTTGATATCTACATAGATGGGCTAGGCAAGGTTGTTGGAGACAGGCCCAGATGTGGGCATCTGAGAAGTAGGTTCCTCATCTTCTGTCATTCACAGCTTGTACAGTCTTGGCCTAGACATACTCTGTGGGGTTTTCACATGAGGCAAAGGGATGGCTGGGAACACAGACTCTGGATTCAATTTGCTGAGCTTAGGAGTGGTGTTGGCACTTGGTGTTTTGTGACCTTCAGCAAATCACTTATCTAGTACCTCAATACAGGGAAATAGTGATTGAGAACATCGATGGTTAATATGTAAAGCCCTGTAAATGGCAAACAGCATAAAGAAGTGTCTCTTATGACTGTTAGTCCCCATGTTCTAGAACCCAGTTCTACGTATTTGAAGCTTTTAATTTTTAAAAAATTTTTCTTCTCTCTCTCTCTCTCTCTCTCTCTCTCTCTTTCCCTCTGTCTCTCTCTCTCTAGTGTGTGTGTTTGTGTGTGTGTGTGTGTGTGTGTGTGTGTGTGTGCTATGTGTGTGTAAGTCTCTGCAGAGACCAGAAGAGGGTTTGGGTCCTCCGGAAGAGCAGGCTAATCACCAAGCCATCTTTCCAGTCTTTAAAGTGAGTTTTTTTTATTGTTAAGAATAGCATGCAAGCTGGGTGTGGAAGTTCATGCTTATAATCTCAGCATTCTCAGAAGGAGAATTTGGAAGCAGAGGTAGGATGATTGCTGGGTTCAAGGCCAGCATAGGCCATAGAGTGAGCTGCAGAACAGCTTGGGCTACAGAATGAAATCCTGTCTCAAAAGCAAATAAAGCAAACAGAAGTTCTTACCTCTCACTCTACCTCCTACCATCAGCTACCGTCTGACCTGTGCCTCTTTGCTCTCTTACCATGAAGGACAAAATCTTCTCTCTCTCTTTTTTTTTTCCAGAACTTTGTATAAACATATCACAATTGACTTGTGTAAAATCCAGGCTTGTGTCAAGAGTCTCAGAGTAGAATTGAATAGGACTCTCTCACACATGCCAGAGCATCTGCAAGTGACCAGAGAAACAGCCCAGGCACTTCAGAGACTGAGTGTAGGGTAGGTGATCTTTAGGAAGCATGTCGTTGTTTTTAGATGTGTGCTCGCATTTATTCTTATATATATGGTGTGATTTGGCTTCAAGTATGTAGAACATGATTCATATATGTGTTTGTGGTGTGATAGAGATATTTTTGTCCTTCATGAATTCTGGGTGCTTCTCCTCTGACCTGCATTTATCACGCAGAATGGGTCTGATTGTGTCTGTGACTCAATATTAAAAGGAACAAGTCCTAGTTTTCTTCTTAGAATGGGTCAAGATGATAGAAAGCATCCTGAGCCTATTGTATAGCCTGTCAGAGTTGCCTTCACAGATTGATGCCTTCACAGGTCCAATATCAACTGAACCCTAAGGTTCACCTGGGAGCCACCGCCACTCCCAATAGTACCCATTCCTTTCTTTTGCAATTGAAATGGCCTTATTTTCCTTGATTAGCTTAATAGTAAGTAAGAAACAGGTATAAATATTTATAAATATTCATTTTCATTAGTCAAACAGAAGATTTGCATATATTATAATTATAGAACAGATCATGATGTTAAACCAGCATGGTCTGTTGTCTAATTATAATATGTGCAAATCTTCTCTTCCCTCCCTTTTCTTCCCTTCTTCCTTCCTTCCTTTTTTCCTTCCGTCTTTTCTTCCTTCCTTCTTTCCTTCCTTCCTTGTTTTCTTTTATTGAGACAGACCTTGCTATATAGACCAGGCTAGCCTGGAACTCCTGGTGCTCCTGCCTCAGCCTCCTGAGTGTTGAGATTGCAGGTGTATGGTGCCACATCAGTCTCTCAAGCCCTTTATTCTGAAAGCCCTTGTCATTGAGACAGAATTGGATTGCTGGACATCTACTTGAGTGCCGTATAAGACAGTCAGAAAACAGGATTTGATTGCTAAGTTGTTTTGCAACCACTTTGGCAGAATGACTTCTGCAGAGTGGATAGATCTGCTGTCTAAACCGGGCACCCAGGAGACAGAAAGGGGTACTGAGTAAGTGGGGAGCACCCCCATTTCTAGGGTTTCTCTCAATGTTGACTAGAAACATTGGAGAGAAATAATTCTGGATACCTCACACCCCTTCATATCCACGGATCAGGAGTCACGTGTGTGTTCAGATTCTGTATTTGGTCTGAAATATTATTGTGTCTCGGATGTGTCAGAGAAAGCTACTCATCGGTACCTGCCTGCTGTCCTGGAGCTGGGTGGTTAGCAGAACTCCCTGATTCCAAATGACTTTCTTATGATTCACGTCGTCTCTCATCAGAGGTGAATGAGAAGGAAGAATGTTAACTGCCTGTCGTCGTTAGTCAGGCTCCCGCTGACTAAAGCTTTACTTTGTCTGAGCCGGTCTCTTGGGCGACTACACAAAACTGTTCCATGAAAGAGCAATTCATGTGGCCTGTCACCTCCGGATCATCCCACGGAGTGGACAAAGCCAGCACCGTGTCATCGTCCTGTCTGTAGACAGGTCGGTGAAGGGCGGGATGCTTCAGGCCACAGCACCTCCACCCCTCCAGTTCCACACCAGCTGCTGGGCAGTCAGAAAGGAATTCCCCGCCATGGACCTTACTGAGGCTCCTATGCTCACACTCTTGGCCTCTCTGTCCTGGGCTCGTGACGGTGTTAGCTACTAAAGGTACCCCATCCTTTCTCTGTGGAGGGGTGCTCAGAGACTGTCTGGACACCTTGAGTCAGGTAGAAACAAGACACCAGCGGTTCTGGCCGAGTGGCCTCTCTTTAAATCAGATGAGGTAGGCTTCATGATCCTGGCCATGCAGGGCCTTGCCCACACAATTGTTCACCCTGCATGTGATTAGAACACGTGTGTAAATGCTGGAAGAGAGATCTGGTCTGTTCTGAGGTTTTCCTTCAGGGTCCCACCACCAGCACATCATCATGGCTTCATAATCCATTTTGTCTCCGGTCCTTTCTCCTTGTCCTCCTGGTGCCCCACTCAGGACTATTGGAGGCAGAGAAGGAACTTTTGAGGTTTCTGGAGCATGTAGTCCTCTGATCCGTGAATCTGAGTGATGCGTGTGCTGTTTCCATGTTGACTGAAGTCTATGGGCTTGGATGATTGAGAGCATCCTCCCTTTCCTCTGGCGGTCCACAGACTTGACCCAGCCTTGCATTCACTACACACTCTACACTTGAGCTGTGTCCCCAGGGCATCTGATTTTGTATGGGTTAACGAGACTACAATGAAAAGGAGGGGTAGCTTGTTCTCAGGAGTTGCAAGTGAGTATACACTAGACCAGACAAGTTATTTAAGGTCCTAGGCTTGGTGGAGCAGTTTACAGATAACAAAAACACCCATTTGCAGAATGACTGCCACGCAGAGTTCTCTTAGCAACTCTGTGTTGCAAGTATTTGTACAACTCACAGAACTCAGGAATCCTTAGCAAGTCTCCTGACTACAAGTTGCTGGGATAAGATGACCAAGTATCCCAGTTTGTTTAAATATGAGGTGGTTCTCAAAATAGGGGGCTTTCCAAGCGGAAACTGGGGAAATCCTGAGCAAACCAGGGTGAATGGGCCACACCCTAGACAGGACCTTCACAGAAGTGCGGAAGCCAGGCTTCCAAGGGTTACACCCCATCCTGCCTCTCTCTGATGCATTCAGACATCTGCAATGGGCGAGCCTCAACTTTCTCCCAGAGAAAACAGTGGAGAGCTGGGATAAGCCCTTGATGCTGGGGCAGGCATGGGAGCACCCTGGTGGTAAAACTTCCTTTATCCTCTTTTTAGATGCCTAGATCTGAGCATATGGAATGTTTTTATGTAAATCAGTTTACAGCTCTTGTTTCTTCCTCTGGGGTTGTGGTGTTTTGAGTTCTTTCTCTTGTCTCCCCTACCTTAAAAGCCCCAGCTCCTGAATCTAGTGTTTTCACTTCATCCCTGCGGAGGGAACCTCTACAAAGCTGCCCTGGGCCGGAGAGCTGCACCGCAGCCGGCAGAACGCTCTGGTATCCATGACTTTAATCTCCTGGTTTACATGACTAAGTGTGTAGAAAATTTAAGGATTTTCTCCCAGAACCCTGAAGGAGAAGGGCCAACGTGCTGCTCTCTTCTCAGAAGGAGGTTCATCTCCAGTTCCTGAGCTTTGAGATGGGAGAGACTCTCTTCTCCCGGTAAAGGCCTGCCTGCCCTGAAACCCTGATAGACCCAGGTTTTGCCTGCACACCGCCAGCCGGGCTTCCAGAGTTCACAAGGCTCTTTGCTCTTTGGAAGAATTAACCATGGGAAAGGTTTTCCATCTACTGAGCTGACATTTTTTTCCATCTGTGACTTCCATGCTCTTTTCCTCTGAAGCAACCAAAATAAATCTCTCATTCAGATATACAAAGTCCACATGAAAGATCACAACTCTTTGCTTATTTCTCTATGTTGTGTGTGTGTGTGTGTGTGTGTGTGTGTGGTGTGTATTCAAATGAAAATTTATGTTAAAATGAGGGAGCCAGATGAGTAATTATAATTTTCCCTTAGTATAATGTTAAGAAGAGTAGTGGGACTGCTTACTAGAAACAAAGAGAAACATTGAACCGGAGGCATCAGAATCCAGCTCTCCTCTGCACAAAGGGAGTGCGGAGTCTTTCTGCTAGGAGTAGGTGAAAGAGGATTCTAGGAGTTTTTGTTTCAGCGTAACTGCTGCTGATATCCAGCAGCTCCTTGCTTTTCTTAGGATACGTGTGTGTGATCTAGGAAGCTTAGACTACAGGTCCAAAGTATCTCTCGCTCTCTGTCATCATGACTCAGCATGTCACAGTCATCTCGTATTTATTATGCAGCCAATTATTGCATATTTATCATAAAATGTTCACGCACCGAAGGGGCTAGCCATTGCTAGAGCCCTGGTTATCATTTGTAAGAGCATGACACACACACTCAGCTTTGCACGTCGTGTGCTCATAGTGGTAATGTGTGTAGGTGTACACGTATGCGCATATTTGTATGATTCGGAGTGCTTTCATTATCTTTATGCTTTTTAGAATGCTTCATGGTAAACATTTTCTGAATGTATTCTTTGCTCTCAAATATTATATAGTCTTCATTTTTGTGGGGCACAGGGTCTCACTCTACAGCCCTGGCCAGCTACAAACTCACAGAAATTCAATTGTCTCTGCCCACCGATATTTGTGGGAGTACCATCATGCCTGGCTTATTCTTCAGTTTTGATCATTAGAATACCACCCTCCCCATGCCACCTTGTTCTGTTTTTGTTTATTTGTTTGATGCATGGTCTTACTATGTTGCTTCAAACATGTTACCCTATTTTCTTTCCTACCCTCTCAAGTCCTGGCAGGTAAGCAACCACATGTCTATACTCCAATAATGTCAAAACTGCCCACAGCAGAGAAATATCACTAATAGAAGAGGCTAGCCCATAGCAGAGAAATATCACTAATAGAAGAGGCTAGCCCATGGGAATGGCTTTCCTCCCACATTTAGGTTTTTGATGTTTTACTTTCCTTCTTAACAGGATAAAGTTAAAGCGCTACCATCCAACACAGGTCTGGGTGCAGAATCGCTTGCTCTTTCAAACACCTCCTGAAGACCTCAGTAGTTCTGATAGGATTCACCAGTAATGTGAGGGGTGGCTTTGTTCTAAATACTTCTCCATAGTAGGGCAAAGAGCAGAGCTGTGGGCGCCAATGCAAGGAAGGCCTACAGCGTACCACATTTTTATACCTGATGGACTCAAACTGCTAAATTATCATCTAAAATACTTAAATATAATTAATTTAAGCAAAGTTAAATTAAGCGTTTTTAGAACACGCAAATATTACCATGCACATGATTTGGAAAGCATGATCTGTCCTGCTGTGTCTGGAAGACACTGTTTCCTCGGAGTCTCCCATCACTTCCGGCTCTCACATTCTTTCTGCTCCTCCTTCCGCATAGATCCTCAGGCCTTGAGGGCTTTGACGAAGACATCCCATTTAGGGCTGGGTGACTCAAAGTCTGTCACTCTTTGTCCAGTGTCCAGTGGTGGGTCTTTTGTCCATTACCAGAAGAGGCTTCTCTGATCTATGGGGATATCAGAATGCCTTAGGAGTCATTGTACTGCTATGTCTTTTTAGCAGAATAAAAGTATTATGCGTTCCCTAGGCCTGTGGACTCTCTAGTCTCAGGTTCTCGGCCACGTTACCAGTGTCAGGTATGGGTTTCATATTACAGAGTGGGCCTTAAGTATAACCAAAAAGTGGTTGGTTATTACCATAACATTTGTGCCACGATTACCCCAGCATGCCTCTCAGGCAGGTAGTCACTGGTGTGAACCACAGGGCTTAGAGCTGGGGTTGATGGCCACCTTTTCCTTCTGGTAGTGGGCAGAGTACTTCCAGTACCATGAATGCTGGTCAGTAGGGGTTAAGTGTCTATAGGGCATCAGTTCAATTTCTCCATGTTCAATGACACGATAATCAGTGTTGTCGACATTAATACAGCTTTAGCATCAGGTTGTGGAGAGTCACCATTAGCCTTGGCAGTGGCCTGGGATGTTTGGGGTGGGGGCTGGGTGTCAATGTACGTATAGATTCAAAGAGACTGTGGAAGCATACCAAGACCTAAACAAGTTCAAGTCAGACAGGGGTCCCAGCACTGAGAGGGAGATGTGGACGCAGGTCCTATCCCCAGCCAAGATACCATTTGCAAATGATTCTAGTTGGTAAAGGGAAAATTAATTTTCACCAGAGAACTGTCACTGGGTGTATCAACCACACTCCAGGGCGGGCCCCATACCCAGAAGTAGTTAGCTAACACAAAATGAACTTCATGTTTTGTTTTTGTGGGCTTTTTGTTTCATTTCAGAATTTTTGTGCATGTGTTATTGGTTTTGTATTTATTTTCTTTTTATTTTCATTTCTGTTTTTTGTTTGTGAGTGTGTGGGGGAGGGAGGAAGAGAGCACGAAGTTGGGTAGGGAGGTGGAGAGGATCTGGAAGGAGTTTGGAGACTGGAAAACTTGATCAAATACACCATGTAAAATAAGAATAAGAGGGGAAAAGAAGAGCTGCACTCTTTCAGTACAATGTAAAATATTTAGCCCACTGGATAAGACAGCTTGAACCTCACCTCTTCAGCTCTGTTTAGATTGGAGGGTATAGTACTTTGCTGTGGCCGCCCAAATAAACCGCTGTGGGCTGGGCAGTTATGTAGAAATTTATCTTCTCACGGTCCGGAGGCTGGAAGTGAAGACAAAGGGTATCGTTGAGGATGGTTTCCTCCGGAACCTCTTCTTTGCTTGCAGGTGGCTGTTTGTCTTGTGTCTGTGTGGTCTTCTCTCTCCTACTCTACCTGTGTCCAAACTTGTTCTTCTTGCAAGGACAGCAGCCGCACGGAAGCTGGGCTCTCCTAATGACCTCATTTTCAGTCAATTACCTCTTTAAAGATCCCATCTCCGAATGTCCCCTTTGGAGACACTGAGAAAGAGGCCTCCAACACATGAGTTTTGAAATGACTTAATTAGGCCAGCAGCACAGAGTTCCCAGGACTCGTTATGTTCTCCTTAAAGAAGTGCCTTCCTTCTGCAGGAAAACAATACCCAACTTAAGTTTTATCTAGTTCTATGTGTAGACGGATTTCTAGAAATAAGATGTCAGTACATCTATGTATCATCCATTCTGCACTAAATAAAATTGTTCAGTGTCTTTGAAGAATCTTGACATGTTCAGAGGAAAACTGTCTGGTGGGGGTTGTGGAAGGATTCCACCTTTGGCTATTCGCAATTATCACACGGACTTGTGCAAACCGACCAGTATCAAGTTAAAAGAAAATCAGATCAATGGTTGGAAAAATCAAAGCAGATGCTCATTAGGCCTGTCGAAGTCAGAATTAACTCCACCTTTCAGATTTTGTGGCAATTGTGTTTAACATCTGCAAGAACAAAGCCAGGGCATTTAACTCGCCACAGCCTCCGGTTTATAGTTCGTCTTCGGCTCCTCTGATCTGTTGTATTTGTGCTAAAGGGCTAAGGGAGTGAGTTACAAAATCAGAGAAACTAGAAATATTAATTTTTCTAGTCCAAGATAATCACCCTCCTTAGGTTTCACTCTGCATATCCCAGGGAAACTTCTGGTCATAGAACAGAATACTGTCCATGCTCAACTTACAAAGCAGCTGTGTTCCAAAGTGTCTCTTGGAAGTCAGTTATTAGAAACTGTCAAGAAACTTTCCCATGGAAACGATGTTATTTATTACAATTACATTCCCAGTCCAGCCCTTGAAACCCCGTTCAACTCTTGTCACAAAGAAATACGGTATTGATAGTGTTCTGACACTGGCTTTGTGGAAAGAGAAACAATGTATAACATAAGAGTATAAGAAATGATCTTAAATGTGTCAGTACGCTGCTCGTCTGTAGTTCTCCCTGCCTTGCCATTGGCATCCATTTGTATCAAGGAGGTTGAAGATTGTGACCGCAGGAATGCAGAGTCTGAACTGAACTCTTGACAGTTGGGCTAGGACCTTGGCGACCACAGTCAGAAAATTGTCTTAAAATCTAGAGTTTATCTAGAGAGAAAGAATCGTAGACTTCTGAGATACTCACAGCCCATCTCCATATCTAGAAAGAACGAGATTAGTAAGACACTGTCAGCCGTGTCTGGAGAAAGCTCAGAGTGCTTCAGGGGAGAGTGGGCAGAGGCCTAACCAGTCAGCTCCGAGCCGACTTGGACGGTGGGAGGAACGGCTGGGGTAAGGAGTATAAGACTGAGTTTAAGACCTAGGAAGGAGTTAGAAGGACCAAGGGGAGGAAAGCCATTTTGTTCCAGGTGCCATCTTTGGGCTAACAAGAAGATATTTATGAGGGGTGGGCCACAGTCAAGAGAGGCAGCTGCCCACAGTCTCTGATCAGGTGCAAGTGAGCAGAGCTGCCCCTTCTACTCACCATCAGTGGCCGCAGCATGAGCATTCTATGGTGGACACCAGAAAACCAATGGGTTGACCAGATCGAAGACCCCCGGAAGGAACAAAGGAACTGGACAAAGGACTCCTCACACTTCCCCTCCCTCCAGTAGTGTGGGTATTCATTTGAGATGTTGTTTACATGAGCTATGGAGGCCGTGCTCTTGTTTGCTCTTTAGTCTCTGTTGCCCTCTCTCCTCTCCACACTGCCTCTTGTTATCTTGCACAGGGCATCAAATCCAGGGCCTCATGCATCTCAACTAAACAACACTTCTGCTACCTAGCTGCATCTCAAGCCCCGGAGACCGGCTTTCTTTTGAAAGAAATCTTATCTGTTTCATAAATACTTAAGTCCTTTATGATTTTTAAGGCAGTAAATCCAAGCACACCGTGTTCTTTCCTGTCTTTGGTGACGAGAGTAAGAAGAACACCTCTCCTACTGGGGAAACCCAGGCGACTAAAGACGAAGTTGCACAGCTAAGAAGGGAGGCCATATGGGCTTAGGTGGTGACTCTCGGGATCTGGGGTGGGGGATGGGAATGAATGGGGAAAGAGCAAGTTAGAAGCCTTGAGAATGAGGACCCAGCTGGCATTTGTCTCCCAGTGATGTGACTGGGTTCTGGGTGGCTTCCTCCTGGAGTCACGTCTTTGCTTTCTCCATGTCCACCGTCTGACCAGGGCCTTTCTCCTCTGCTGTCTCGTTTCTAATCTCATTTCCTTAGTGACCCTTTTGCAGCGTGACCATGTCCCGAAGGACACGCAGTGTTCCGTGATAATTTGATACATCTTTCTTGATATTCATTATTATTCAAGAGTAGTTGAACCATCCATTTCCCCTCAAATAAGATTATCTACATAAGAAGGTGGAACTCAAGCAAATGGTGAGACATTTCCATGTAAGACAGGACAGCCGTGAGCTGCCCCAGACCACAGCCCTGGAGGCCTGGGGAATGCACTTGATTAGTGTTGTTGTCTTGGGTAGCGCATTGGTGGGAAACAGAGAGAGTCAGAGCCAATGGGAGCATTCTTGGGGTTTTCTGAGGGGCTTTTCTGCTAAGAATGGAAGACGTGCCAGGCTTTCCTTGGAGGAGTCACGGGTGGGGATTTACCCCAGGAAGTCAAAATACAGAGACAGGGTGTAAAACAAAGCAAAACAAAATCTAACGATGATTTTAGGAGCTTAGCACTTACTTACCAAGAATAATTAGCTAAAATAGGAAGCTACCAGATGGCTCCGGCTTGTGATTAAAACCCATCTGCGAGGCACATTTGCAGCTGGAGCGCTTATTCGTGGCGCTTCGTGCCACATCAGCTGCTTGGTCCAAATCCGGAACTACCGCGATGACTGTGCTCTGATCCTTCCGGGTCCCGCTTCCACCCTTCTTATCCCCCTGAAAGGTTTGTAAGGATATGAGAAACTCTGTGTGCACAAAAGCCTTGCCACACGACATTTACCTGCCACACCAGGGTGGCCTCTCAGAATTTCTGGATAGAAATAGAAAATGCTTGGGGGAGATGGAGCTGAGGTGTGTGTCGGGTTGAAACACAGCTCGGCAAGGGAGCCTGGCTAGGATGGGCTCCTGAGCCTTCCTCATCCCCTCTCTCCCTTTGGTTTGGTATCCATTCTGCCACCACAGGAGGGACTAGGTGCTGCAGAAATGACCCCCAGCTTAGCAGCCTCAAGACAGGATTGCTTGTCACTGGAAACAGTATGGATCTCCCTTCATCGTTACAGAGCCAGAAGGAAGAGAGAGCGCTGCTGGTGTAATGCTTGTTGCCTGAAAACACATAAAAGAAAAACACCCCAAATCTTTTGAAAGACTCACTCCAGGTATTCTCAGAGCCAGGTGCCACTCTGGAACTCAACACATTTGTTTCTTTTCTTGTACATTCCCCTTATCTTCCTGATAACCGAGAACGCTGAGCAGGGAAGCTCTCACCCCATGGCTTCTGTGATGACAGCAAAGGAGACAGGGCTTATAAACTATCCAGGGCCTCTACCCATAGGGAGAGTTCAGTGGCCATGGGTGGCGTGAGTCTCATTCACCGAGAGTTCAGTGGCTGTCAGTGGCGTGAGTCTCATTCACTGAGAGTTCAGTGGCCATGGGTGGCGTGAGTCTCATTCACCGAGAGTTCAGTGGCTGTCGGTGGTGTGAGTGGTCTCGCCTGGAGTGAGAACTCAATGGAGTCATTGGCATGAAAGGAAATGCTCACTGTTTCGTAATTATTGTTATGGTTATGTAGTTATTAAATCTTCTCACAGTCACCAAAACACGGATGTCTTGGAAGGCATTAAATGCCACAATAATGGCAAGGGTTCATTTGAGTGCCTGGGAGATCTCCAAGCCTTTTGACACGCATATGCTTCCAGATATGTTGGCTCCAAAATATTGTTACAATAAAAGTCTAGTTAGCAGACTGAAAATATGGCAAGTGAGATACAAACTCGTGTAGCACATGCTAGTTGAGGCAAGAGCTGTCGAGATGGGATTCTAAGGGCCTGAAGATGGAAAGGGAGTCATGTGTTCGGTGAGGGGATGGAAACTTAGAGTGGCCACCAGTATCTGTCAAATGGACCTCCAAGGTGGGATGGGTTGCCAATCAGAAGTGTGTAAGATGTCCAGATTTCTACTGGATATCACTTTAATATCTATAAGAATGGTTTAACTTTGGATGGTTAAAAAATGAAAAGGAAATACAGGAAGCTGTCAGATCCAAAGGATGTTAACATTAGAAGGCAGAGAGGTGCTCAGGACAACCACGTGGACAGTCTGGGCAAGACTTGCAGACGGACCTTAGTGGGGTGATTTGGACTATTTGGGTAGGAGGACCATGAAATCATCACCTTCTTTTTAGGTTACGAGGTCTCTGCTGTATACTACGAGTGTTCCTGTGTTTCCAGAGTCACCAATGAGAATTCAGGCAGCATCAAGGGAAAATCCCTGCCAGGTTGCCAAGAGGAGATGCATTCCTAGAGGGCAGACTTAGCTTTTGTTGTAGGGAACCAGTTGTTTGAGAGAACCAAACACTTAGATCGATACTTTCTTATAAAGAATCTGATATGCGCATCTGTTTGTCTTGCTGAGTCTAAGAATATTTTTGCTTCTTGCAGTAACAGATTAGCCTTGGCATTCTGATATAAAATACATAGTTATATAAGTAATTTAGATTTGTGTTTTTAGAAACTTGAATTTTACCAAGCTTATTTTGATTACTGGAAAAGCTAAGAAAACACAAAATCCATTGTCTTCATTGGTTTAATTTATTGGAATAGTTTAGTTCTAAAGAAACTCAGAAAACACATCATGGTAGCTGTACTTAACAGAAAACTAAACTATGTTAAATTTATGAACAGAGTTTAAGTTATTTGTATTTAAGTAACGACATTTATACAAAGAACAAAATGTTGTTTTAAATGATTTTAAGAAATTATTAACTTATTTTGGCTTAGAAACAAAATAAAATTTCTAAGATGAACTTAAATTATTCATTAAAGGCATTTTTCTAACATTAAGAATGCATGCACCTAAGTTTTTGGTTTAGAGAAATATTTGAAGGCTCAGAAACAATAATTTTATGTAGGTTCAAAAGCAAGAAAATTAATCTTGCTGGAATGAGGATATTCTTGTAAATTAAAAACAAAAAACCCAAGAAATACAGCGCTGGACAGAAGAATGGTGGCTGGAGACCAAGTTGCCCGGCGCCTTGCTGTGAAGAGGGTGTGTTGTGGAGAATTCCTCCATGATTGGTGCCTAGACTGCTTCATTGGAAGGACTTGGGATAATCAGGCATCTCCAGCAGCAAACCTGAACTGGCACCTTTTCTGGAATGATCTGGCAAGGTGCTTCAGCAACCATAAAACATTCCTGCTTTGTTTATCTGTCCTGTCCCACGCACTGGCACCTATCCTAAGGGAACAGTTCAGAGAAAGGAAAATTTACATGAAGGTGTTAATTATGGAGCCGTGTATAGGAGGAGAAGGCAGGATTATTCTAAATGTTCGTGAGACTCACCCGAACGATGTAGAAGGAACCTATAGATGCTAGGAAAAGTTTCAGAAGACTCTGGGGCAGCCTGAGAAAATGTACATGATATGAAAAAGGGGATCCAGAAAATACAACCATGTTTTTGTATATAATCAAGTCTTGGAAGGGAACCTAGGAAAAACTGAGCCAGGTTTGTTGTATAAAATGTTTTCTGCTGTTACATGGGCTTGTTTTCTTTCTTCTTTGTTCAAGCTGGGTCACGTCTCGCAGTATTAACTCAGTTAGCACCCTATTTTCCATCTACCATACATGAATATATGTACATTTCAACCCGTGAGTTTCCCAGCAAGTTTTCCTGATGCACTTGACAGTTCCTACATGGACAAGGTTCTCTAACAGCTTCTGTGTTCCTGATCCAACGGCATTAGTGTACGCACTGTGGTTCGGGGACTGGTCTCACCCTCAATGGAGTCTGTCTTTGCTTGTGTTATCAGACAAAGTGTATTGGCTGTCCCACCCAAACAAAACCAAATACTTTTGCCCGGTCTGTGAAAGCCAAGAACTACCCTACTTCCCAGTGACAGGGCAGTTCAACTCCATTCTTCATTCCTGGATTTAATCCATATCCTCCCAACGTATTCTACCTTTGATTATGAAGCTGATCGTCCCAACCCTGTATTCTCAGGTGTCCTCTTTCTTCTGGCCTCCAGTTTTTTTTTTTTTTTTTTTTTTTTTTTTTTTTTTTTTTGGGCCTCCAGTTTTATAACGAGTGTTGTGAAGCACAGAGAAGGGGCTCTTGTATTCTGACTTTGAGATAAGAGAAGAGTTCCCATAGGAAGGAGGGTTCATGGGAAGGAACATGGAAGAGTAAAATTTCTACCAGAAGCAGCAAGGAGGGACAGGTATTTCAGGAGAGCGCTGTATTTTGAGACTAGCTCAGAGTTGCGAGTGTTTGTTTGAAATGAGTTCCTCTGAAGCATTCAAAATGTTTGCTGGAGGAGCAGTTTGCATTATGCCAGCATGTGGAGGGGTCAGAGCTGTGTCTGTTGAATCAATAGCTGACGTGAGCGGAAATGGGTGCAAAATTGATATGCAAATTATCCGATTCCTGGAGGTCATCTAAATCAAGCAGGACACATGGAAGCCGCTACTGAGTCATGGGGATCTTGAGCAGGGGAGAGAACTGCTGGATGCGGGGGAAAGCCAGGGGGCTTGACAGCTGCGCGGGAGGAGAGGAACATAAACATGGAAGGCTGGTGGTAAACCAGACGTGAGCTGTTTTGCAAACATGAGCTGCTGGTTTGTGAGCTGAAAATATTCTAGACTGCATCAGCTATGGACGGAGAAGAATCCCCACGTCATCAAAGTGTCAGAGCCCTGCACATGGAAGACGTCGCAGCTTGTGAAGAACTTCCTGTTTCCATACACCCACTGAGCGCCAGCTCTTTTCTAAGCTTGCTAAGAGGGTCTGGTCTTATTTAAGTGGAACCCTGAGGGGTAGAGTGATTGATTACCATGTTCTAGAATAAGTTTGCATAGTAGAAAGGATGTGTGGATGTTTTTGTAGATATATCTGGGTAGTATCATTGGCTAGTATTTTTTTCTTTAAGTTACCGGGGAGTAGAGTGATATCAACACTCAGGATGATAATTTAGCTTCAGGGAGGGTTCCCCAGGTAGGATTGAGCAATGAGCTTCATTGCGCCACACTTTGAAGTCTGTTGTGCCTCATCTACACAGAGCCCAGCCCAGAAGTTTAGAGTGTGACACATCAGTAGCTGTGAGCAGCCCTATGGAGAATCTGCAATCTGCAATCCCTCCTCTCTCTCTCTCTCTCTCTCTCTCTCTCTCTCTCTCTGCTCTAGTAAAAATAAGAAGCTGGGTCTGTGATCCCTGAGGTTGAGAGGCAGAGTCAGATGATAGAGCACAACTCCAGGGCCAGCCTAGACTCCAGGGCCAGCCTAGACTCCAGGGCCAGCCTAGACTCCAGGGCCAGCCTAGACTCCAGGGCCAGCCTAGACTCCAGGGCCAGCCTAGACTCCAGGGCCAGCCTAGACTCCAGGGCCAGCCTAGACTCCAGGGCCAGCCTAGACTCCAGGGCCAGCCTAGACTCCAGGGCCAGCCTAGACTCCAGGGCCAGCCTAGACTCCAGGGCCAGCCTAGACTCCAGGGCCAGCCTAGACTCCAGGGCCAGCCTAGACTCCAGGGCCAGCCTAGACTCCAGGGCCAGCCTAGACTCCAGGGCCAGCCTAGACTCCAGGGTCGTGAGTTCTAGGCTCTACGCCTTGGTAGCTTTTTGAAAACTGAGGATGTTCGCTCATCTGGAAAGCTGACATGCTTGAACAGCCCGGCAGGGATATAAGAGGGAGTAGTCATGGGGTAAAGCCTCCTTGCTGGAGAAGAAATGTGCCATGCCAAATGCGGTGAATCTGTTCACTGGGAAATTGTGGAAACTACCGTCACTCCCCAAGCTGAAAGGGGGAAACACAAAATGAAGACAGATTGTATAAATAAATAGGAATTATCTTGCCCTGGTAGTAAATGTGAATCTCTTCCTAATTTAGTTTTACTTTTCAGTTTGGATTAGGAGGTAGATATGTCTGTGAAAGTAGAAATGTATTTGTGCAGATTTCCAGTTTGAAATGAAAATCTTCACGCCACTCCCTACATTAAATTATTTAATTTCACTAGTATATATGATAAGGAACCGGGTGTAGGTAAGTGCTAAGAAGCTGTCCTGATGCAATCATGACATTTTCTTCTTGGTCTGAAGTGATATATTAAAGGAAGGTTTAACATGCATTTTTACCTTTTGGTTAATATTATTATAATGTAATATTATTTTTTGTTAGCAAAGTCCTGCTACATAGTACTGTCTAGCCTCGAACTCAAGACTGCCCTGCTTCCCGTGGGCTGCATGCCATCAGATGCGGTCACTGTCATTCTGAAAGCAGCCATCGCTGACAATATGAGTTGTAAACAATAATCCAGCATCGGCTTTGGAATTCCTGCTTGGGAACAAATGGTGGACTCTGTAGAGCCCTGTCCAGACCTTTAAGTCCTCGTTGTGACTTCTGCCCTCGTGCTGTCCCAGCTGCATTGGTTAGGAACTTTCCAGGATCGCTCTTCTCAGGAAGTCCCAGGAAGGATCTTGTACTAGCAGGAGCTCAACAGCTTCATGCTTCTTCCTTAAGGCTTGGTTAGCGCTCTGTTTCCTCATGATGTGATACCGGGTGCTTGTGTGTAACTCTCCCAGGTCATCCATGTGCCTCCTGGGAGCAATCAACCCCAAAGCGTGACTCATGGAGCCGGGTGCTGAGCATCCACCACTATGGGAAGGTATTCTGCCTCAAAGGCTTCCAAACGAGAGGTTCCTGACCCTTTGTCCAGGTTTGAACTGATCCTCGCACCAACCCACTTGCGAAGAAACTGTAACGTCTGTGTCTTTTATACCCATCGAGAGAGTTTGCCCACCGTTGTCCACTTTTACAGTGAGCATTGTCCTTTGCCTCTCTGTCTAGCCCCAAGTGACTTGCAAGCTGACAAGAGGCAACCAGCAAAGATAATTGCTTCTCCCCGGCACCCAGCACAGAGTTACATTAGGCTCCTCATGAGGTGAGATCCCACAGCCCCTAAGCTTCAGTTACCTGTGCTGATGGAACTCTGCCCCCTTTGATGGGTTTCGTGTCTCCTCAGGTTTTATCAAAAGTATTTGGCTTGGATGGCAACTAACAATTTGAGATTGTGGGAAGGAATTAAGTGGCTTATGTTGTATCTTGGCAGTGGGACACTTGGAACTCGCAGCCGACTGAGAACTCTGATTAATCTCGGGGACTGAGCTGCCTTCCCCATCGGGTATGCCTTCCGCCTTGGCAAGCCGATTCCTGATGCCAGAACCTGATCTTAGTAATTTTTTTGTCTTTTTTCTGCTCTTTGTTGTTGTTTTCTTAGAAGATTGAACTAAGAGCTCCAGTCATGGCAATTTTCCTGTATTGAATTAGGGGTGTGCTTTAATTTTCTCTGAACTCCCTTTGATCTCCATCTTCTGTCTGCCCCTGGGGTAAGGGCTGAGCAGCTGTGGCTCCCCGAGGAATGATCTCCGGGATGCTACCTGCTCCAGGGCTGCCTGGCCCACTCTTCATTAGCATGGGACCCATACTTGAAAAGACATAGTCACCCTCTGTGGTAGCACACTGTGAGCCTGCTCTAAGAAGAATAGTATTTGGACTGTAACTGCTACAGGTATGACTAAACCTTACCAGATGACATAAAAAAAATATGAGTTGGAAGAAATAGAATTAAGCCCATGGGTCCTCATTGAGAATAATGGGTTATATAAGGCCTGCTATTTCTGGACCCAGAATATCACTGGTGTCATCTCTTCTACAAACTGGCCCTTTATTAGCTCATCTCTGCTGTGAATCCGTTCTCTGAAAATCTTTTCACATATCAGAACCAATAAAAGGGCTGGCGCTCTAGAGAGCTGCACTGTGCGTCATATCAGGAGGCAGAAATTGGCAGAAGGCTTGTTTGGGAAATGACTTGGTGGATTGGAAGGCGAGCACCAGGGCTTTCATGAGAAGGTCATCGGTTTAAATCCAGCACAGCCAGTGGCAGATCAATGTCACCACCCATGCAGCTTGAGTCCATCTCTGGCCTTTGGAGACAAGTGTTTGTGAGGGAGGCTGTGCCTTTTACCGAGTCACACAGAAGCACAGAGTGCAGCTTGGTCTTCACATTACAATCCATCTGACTTGCGACTCCACCGCCCTCTTACAGATGAAGATGGAGAAGTCTCGTAGGACAGACAGAATCAGCCCAAGGGGTGCAGCAGGTCGCCCCGGTTCTTGTGGTTGGGAGGTACAGACCCAGGCACACCTGAAGGGTTTGGATGTCTGTCCTGAATCAGGCACACTCCAAGTCAAGCGCAATGTTTCCTTCCCACTCTGAACTTTTCAACTCGTGAGATCATCCAAACCTCTGACCCACTTAGCCAGTGTTATTCTGAGGAATCTCAGAGTCTGGAGGTGCACACCTATAGTATCTTCTGCATGCATGCATTGTTATTTTTAGAATGTTTACAGATAACCTTCTTATTAACTATGGTCAAAGTACATTATATTCTTTTATGAAAATGTCCTCATAAAAATCCAAGACTGTGTTTAATCAGTAAATGACAAGAAAATAAATACAGGGTGCGCGCAGTTAGCACAGTTGGCGGAGCACTTGCTACGCAAGCCTGAGGACCCCGCTCACGATTTTAGCGCCACATACAGTATCCCAGTGTGGCAATATGTATCTGTAATCCCAGTGGTGGGGAAGTGGGAGCAGGTAAATTCCTGAGACGTCCTGGTTTGCCCATCTACCCTTGCGGAGAGATGTCTGTAACATGAGGGCCTACTTATTGGGGTTTCTGTCCTGCCCAGTTCCCAGTCATTAGGTCCCAAAGAAATTCACACAGAGGTCTCCATAAGTTATAAACTGGTTGGCCCATTAGCTCAGGCTTCATATTGGCTTTTATAACTTATATTAGCCCATTATTCTAGTATATGTTAGCCACATGGCTTGGTAACTTTTTCAGAGGGGCAGTCACATCTTGCTTCTTCCGTGGTCTGGGCAGGGCTGGAGAAAGAGCTTCCTTCTTCCCAGAATTCTCCTGTTCTCATTGCCCTGTCTCTATTTCCTGTCTGGTTGTTCTGCCTATACTTCCTGCCTGGCTACTGGCCAATCAGCGTTTATTTAAAACATAATTGACAGAATACAGAATTGTCCTACACCAACTGTCTGCAAAATTAAGGTAGAGAGACATTGAGGAAGACAGGCAATACTGACCTCTGGCCTTCACACACGTGTGCACGCACACTAACATGTACCCACACAGATATGTCATAAATTCATTTAAAGGCATGTTAACATACAGTAGCATCTGAAACATGTCTTTTTACTAACTAGTACTTACCACTATTGCTGTGTATGAATATGTGTTTATATCTATTTTAAAAATTACTTTTTTTGTGTATAAAACCTTTGAGAAGTCCTACCCAGTATTCTAATGCCATGGATTTAGAAATTGGATTTTTGCCACTCACAAATAAAAATTTAGTTCTCTCTGATGGAGTCTCACTGGATATAAAAGCTACTTTTAAGCACAGACAGACACCCAGCACAGATAACTAACCCAAATGAATTCAGTGACATCATTGGAGGGTCTTTGTCTCATGTTTTGTTAGGGCATTTAATTTTTTTTTAATCTTGCAGGTCTTTTGCATATATATTGTGGCTTTCAGTTTTGTGTTTTTATGGGTTCCTATGTATATGAATGTGTGTATCTCTGTGTCCTTTTCCTTTGATTCATTTTTTCCAGTTTGTTTTAGTTTTATCTTATTTTATTATTATTTAGATGCCTGTTTGTTTTCTAAGGAGAGACAGAAAGAGTGTGAATTAGGATGAGGGGCTATGTGGGAGGATTTTGGAGAATTAAAACTATAATTAGAATATATGAAAAAATCTATTTTTAATAAAAGAAAAATAGAGGGGAGAAGAAAAGAAAGAAATTGGCTTTTGGTTGAATGGCCTTGTTACCCAAATCAAAGAGGAAGTTGTCTCTCTGTCTCCACTGAAATTCTCCATCCCCAAACAGTGATTTGATCACTCAGGCCTGACAGCCAGTCAGAAGAGAAAGTTGTCCGTGCCCTTTGTGAGTAACTGGAAATGTGCTAGGGAAAGCAGTTGCTGCCAAAGCACTGCACTCCACAGTTCCATCATTGAGTGTCCCACCTTTCAGCCTGCTTTACTCAGGAAGCAGAGGGCGGGCCCCAGAGAAGAGCAAACAGTCTCAGGATCAAACAAATAAATGGGAGATGAACAGGCAGAAAGCCAGAATATGCACATTCAAATGGCCCGGTCAGCTTCTCCCCAAATTAAAGTTTGATAAGCTGCCTTGCTGGGCAGTCAGGGGAAGTGATGAAAAGGCAGTAACTTAACTTCCAGGTACTAGAAGGATAGAGATCCTTCAGAAGGGCATCCGGGGTTTTGATGTTAGGAGCTCTATGTGGCAATTTGGGCATGTTGTATCCCAAACAAAGATGGGAGAAAACTGCTACACCCAGAGATCAGCTTAAAATGTGACCCAGGACACCTACACAGGAGCAAAGGTATCAAGAAGGCTCATGGGAAAGTTGTAGTATTCCCGAAGACTTCTGAGGGAAAAGCCACATGTTCTGAGATTCCTGCTCAGGTGGATTGGGGTCTTCTAGATCCAGAGACATTAGTGACAAGAGAGCATCCTGCTCACTGACCCTTGCCTTTGGATCTAAAAACAAAAACATTTCCCCCTTCCTAGGACTTCAGATGCAGAAGTTATGTATTTAGAAGTTATGACCCGATTTCCTCTTTTGATGGCCCGAATCCAGCTGTACGATGTGCCGTTGATAAAACATGCTTTATGGATGAACACGGGGCAGGTGGTCATGACAGTAGCTGGCCTGGCACTCATGTTAGCGTCCAGACTTGCCAGCATTCATGGTCACGCTGCTCATTCTGGTAAAAGGGAAATGGTATGTTTTGGAGAAGTTCCTGGCTATAAGAAAACATTGGAGACTAAATACATGATAGATAGAAAGATATATAGATAGATAAATAGATGAAAGATAGGTAGATAGATAGATGATAGACGATAGATAGATAATAGAGAGATAGATAATAGATAGATAGATAGATGAAAGAAAGATAGATGATAGATGATAGATAGATGATAGAGAGATAGATAATAGATGATAGATAGATGAAAGGAAGAAAGATAGATAGATTAGATAGATAGACAAATAATGGATGATAGATAGATAAATAGCAGTGAGCAGACAGATATAGATAACAACGGATCAATGTTAGATGACAGAAGATGGGTAGATAATAGAAGATTGAAGGTTAAGTACAATCGCGAGGTGTCATGGTGTTGAAAGATCTTAGATGTGGATTCAGTAGGGACCCTGAGACGATTTGGGGGGGTTGGCTAGAAAGTTACTAGCACCATGAACAGACAAGCAGCAGCCTGGCAGCAGATCTGAGGAAAGTCCAGGCCCCATTACCATAGCAAGGGTCTCTGAAGAGAGGAAGCAGAGCTTATGAGGCAGAAGGGGGTTCTTTTGTCCTCTGAGGATGGGTTGTTTCACAGTGTGAGCCTGCAGCCAGGGCTCTAATCCCCAGGCTGGAGGCAGGAAAGAGAGGAGAGGAGCAGGCAGTGTGACTGCTGAAGTCTCCCAGTGATGTAATTTTTGTTTTCAGGAGAGACACCCTCGACGTGGTAAGTCTGTCACCTGGGGGTTCAGGCAAGGCCCTCAGAAGCTGTGTTAGTATCCTTAAGAGGGGACTGTGGTCTGAACAACAGCCCTGCCTGGATTCTAACATTGCATCCTTAGAGGTCTGAGTCAAACCCTTGGGTTGTGGGAGTTTGCCCTTGAACCCATCTTTCTTCTGCTCTGCTCTGTGACTCTGTGACCTTGAAAGAAGGCGTGCCACTTCCCCCTGGTGTCTGTAAGATGGCTGGCTGCAAGCACAGTTAGAGCTTGTTCCTTTTCACCCTGAGCCTGCTTTGTGTCCCAGGCGGCAAGCCCTGTGTCTTTGCTGCCTTTCAAGGAAGGACAGCGCTGTAAAACTGATGTCCAAAAATCTCTGGTTTTTTTGGAGCAACTTGAAAACAAAGATATTTTTGAGGCCTCATCCTCATGTCAGGGAAACCCATATTAGATAGAATATATTGGCTTATTTTTCTCTTCATGGCTTATTAATTAATCTTTAGTTATAAGGTAAGGACCAGTCAGGTAAGTACTTCTTATTGGAGACCTGATAATCCCACAGTGCCCACAGAGGGAGGAAACTAGGAAAGAAGGCAGTTAATTGTATTTCTGGCTAAATACATTTAGTCTCATTCCTTAACTCAAAAATGATAATAAGTAGATTGACATTTAAGAATATTTTAGTGATTGAAGACCAGTGACTGAAATGATTTTACCTTGTTTTAGAGTGGACGCGGTAAAGATAAAGGCAATGATGAAAGCAAGGGACAGGATGGAGAGGGTTCTTTTTGTGGGAGCATTGTTGAAAGGTAAGATTTCCCAACTTATAAGTGACTATAAATAGACTTTCTCAGCTTCTGTTACCGTGAAGATTTTAAAATGTTTGTGTTTGTTCCCTGAGTCCAGCTCCCCATCAGGGCCCAAGGACTGGCCTTTAGGACCCAAGCCCAGACCTGTAAGGGAGCTGGGAAGACTGAGGCAAGGGCTCTCAGAAGTTAAGTCTCCTCAAGGCAGCAGTTGCTATGATATCTAGTAGTGGCTATGGTGGAAGTGTCAGTGGACATGTCTATACAGGGAGCACATGTGGATTAATCCACTGTACCCTGCATGGTTCTCCTCAGATCCCAAGATATTTCTCCAGCCCTTGCATTGATCATATCTTCTAAATAGCATTTGTTTCTAATCAATTCCTTTCTTTTTGAATTTGAAATGTATTTCTTCTGTTTGCTGCCAAGACCAGATGAATATATATCGAACATTTAAAAAAAGGCTTTCACAGGCTGGGAAGATGGTTTAATAGGCAATACGCTTGCCTTGCTGGTTGAGGACCCGAGTGGGCCCCAAGTGTCCACATAAAAACCAGGCATGGTGTTGGTGACTGTGATCCCAGAGTGGGGAAGCAGAGGGCTGGATGTGGGGAGCTGTGACCAGCCAGCCTAGCCCAGCTGGTGAGCTCAAGGTTCAGTGAGAGACTGCCTCAAAAACAAGGTGGAGACAATCGAGGAAGAGATTTGAGATGGACCCCCGGTCTCCATATGTGCATGCAGTCACAGATATGTAAACACATACACAGAACAAAACACAAAAGTCACATCAGTCACTCAGCCTTTAAAGGAACTTTCCAGAGAGAAGATAAAACTGTCTCCATTTTTGTGGGGATATAAAGGAGGGGGGCAGGTAGGATCAGTGAAGTTAGTCTGTTGCTTCGTTCTAGAAGAATCTTTTTAATACCGCATCCATGGGGCCAGCAGTAAGAGGATAAGACATCTCCATCCTGGTACTGACTCCTTAAAGGAGCCCCTCTTAAACAGAGCGGAAGTTATCCAGTGAGCTCAGAACGACATCTCCAGTCTAGCTGGTTGCACCATGCTTTCTGTTCAGTGATCCATGCTCACGCCGCTACTTACCAGTCCAGTGCAAACCTCCCATCTCTGGGAAACACAACGGAGAGGGTGGAAGTTGGCCAACTCAGAGAAACACCTGGTGAACAACAGCATCTCAGCATCTTTTTTTTTTTTTCTTTCAATTATGCTTTTGATTCTCACAGGGAGTGGAAATTCCATAGAGGGCCCAGCAGGTGATCACCTTTGGGCTATGGACAAAGACCACATGTTTGTGCCACCAGGTAAGCCACCTGTTTTTGTGTCTCAGCCAAACACAATAAGCTACCTCTCTGAATAGAAGACACAATGAGTCATGAGCCCCAGAAACTCACTTTCGTGAGAAGGTGTGATCCATACCTGTGTGCATAGTCTGGCCGTGACCGCAAAATACCGCAGTTGGCTTTCTGAGAGGTAGTTCAATCACGTCCTCAGGGCTTGGGAGAGCCTTCCCAAAGTGCCAGGAGAAGCCATAAAGCATTGAGCTTGCCGTGCCACTGAGGGATGCGTTGGCAGTGTCTCCCACAACTGGGGACACCCAGCCACCTGGAGAGCCCCAGCATCCCTCCTCCTTGTCTCTGGTTCTTGGTTCTCGGCAGCTGTCAGACTGATTAGAACTGGGAACAAAAGATTTTTGTTTGAAGCTGGAGATTTTTCAGATAGAGAAACGGTGCCTTCAAGTGATGACAGGGTTTGCAATCGCTCCCGAAAGCCAACAGGAAGCTTCCAAAGCACACACTGGAGCCTTGGCTTTCCTGTTCCACTATGTATTCTGCGAAGGACTGGGTGAGAACTTTGATGTCAGCGTCGTCAGGAGTGGTTCAGCATACAATAGGCTGTTTGTCTAAGGAACTGGTTAGTTCCTCCTCTTGGTGATAACTTTTCAGGACTTCCTACTTCGTTAAAATTTTTAAAGTTATGCAAAAGTTGATAGAATAGTACAAACAATCCATGTGGCCTTTCTAAGAACTTAATGATTAAAGCGCATGTTTCATTTTTTTTGATCTTTTTTCTCTTCCCCATAACTATACGTGTATATACGGATGCAAAGGTATCATATGGAAGAGAAATATATAGAAACAGTGACGAGCAGCCCAGGGACACTTCGGTGCTTAGAAAACTTTTGCATTTAAACTTCATTGTTTAGGTAGGCATAGGTCACCGTATGTTCGTTAGTACAGGGAACACCTTGAAATGAGACATTGAGATCCATCTCTAGTGACCGAAAAGTCACACTGAAGGGCAAAGCAATGGAAAGTGACCACAGCACACTTCCTTCCCTGGTCCTCCGACTTGGATGTTTCTAGAACTCACCGCGTGGCTCATTACAGTACTGTTTACTTTATCACCAGAGGACTGTTACCGGGGAGAAGCCGCGTGTGCAAGGCAGGACTCAGTCAGACGTCAGCAAGAGCCTCCATTAGGTCAGAATGAATTGTTCTTTTGATATTGTGAGAGAAAGAAAAGATGAGTAACAGATATGCCAGTTTGAGCTGTGGGGTGATTTTTTTTTTTAATTCTTATGTGCAGAGGTCATGGTCAGAAAAGGCGGGATCACCAGGAAGAATTTCTCTGCATTTACTGGTCTTTTCCGTATGTGTTTTCTTTCCTTAATATGCCCCCTTGCCTTTGTACACATTTCTTTTCATCTCTCTGCTCCCCTCTTTATCCATCATGGGTTCTCTTCCCACAACCATCCTCCCTCCTCTTAAACTCTGTAACTGTATCCCCGGGTCTTTCATCTTTCTGTCTTGGCTCTTCTTGTATAATTTCCAAAGCATCTTCCAAACCTGTGGGTGACAAAGCACATTTTTCTTTCCTTTGTTGGTTTTGTTTATATACAGAGTCTTGGTGTGTAGCTCTGGCTGGCTCAGAGCTCACTATGAAGACCAGGCTGGACTTGAATTTGGGGGCATCCTCCTGCCTCTGCCTCCTGAGTACTGGGATTACAGATGTGGCCACCACATCTGGCTCAAGGTATACTCCTATCGTCCTCTTGATGCTGAGGCAGAATATGAGAGAGTCGGCCCTGTGTTGACTAGAGCATCACTTAGTGCCAACCACCTCTGGCCCGTCTCTGAAAACTTGATTCCAGAATAGAGCTGTACTAAGGACATCCCTGGAGTTCCTTCCTACCTCACACAACTCTGGCCTCCCGGCCATGGTGTGCACATGCACAATGCACACATGCATACGTGCTTGCATTCGTGGATGGAGTTCAGTATAACCACTCATCTGACTGTATCTTCAGGAGATTTAGTAGTGGGTGCTTCAGATAGGCCCCTCAACTGAATTGGTTTTAATAAAACATGAATTACTGGATGGGGGTTTAAAGTTATCGATCCAGATAAAGCATACAGAACCACTGCCTTGTGAGCCTTTTAAATAGGAATTTGCTGGAATAAATATGATGCCTTGGGGAGAAGTTGGCAACACGATCGGCTAATTAAGGAGAAAGAAACGATGACACCTTTGGAAGGAATCTCAGCGGCCATATAATCCCATTTTATTCTTGGGGAGCCTTAATGACTGTGACATAGAAAGATCCAGATAAAACACAGGTTTCAGAACCGTTGGGGAGGGAGGAAAGGACGCTCTGTGTCCTGGGGCTTATCAGCCAGAGGATCAGGACTCGATCCCAGTTCTTGCCAACTTGCAGTCCAGACATTTGGAAATTATTTTTTTTTTCTGCTGAGAATGTTGCCTTAAAGTTACTGTGAACCTCTTTATTCTTAACCCCTACCGCACTTGGTTGTCATGGTCTGTGGTGCTGTTGACGACGGACGTGTTCTGCCCCTTCCCGTAACCCCTACCCGAATTGGTTGTCATAGTTTGTGGTGATGTTGACGACGGATGTGTTCTGCCCCTTCCGGTCACCCATTCTCATTAGGCTTGCCACATCCTAAATTCTGGATGAAAGGGGAATCAAAACTTTATTTTAAAGTTGTGCAGAAGTTTGCTGGCCTGGAAATTATTAAGTGGCTTCTCTCCTGCTCGCGTGATTGGCAGTCATTTCTATAAAAGCAGTGATACCAGGGAGTTTCCTTCGGCGTATGTAAGTCCGCTATCATTTCAGCTCACCGCTCCACATTTGTGTGCTTTTAAAGGTTTGGGCAAATTCAATCAGACTGCCGCAATTCTTGCGCCGACTCATTAGGAGCTCCAACTACTTCACGAGCATTAAGGAACCATTAATCCAGGATTCAAACACAGAGTATGAAGCAGAGGGAGTTAAGTCCCGGTGTCCAGTCCCCTCTGAAGGTACGGAGGCCCAGAGAGGGACCAAGCGAGGCCTGACTCACACCTCTTACCTGCTAGGTGTTGCAGGAGAAACCAGCTTTCTCTAACACGGGAAGGAGAAATGACTCTTTCAGAAGCAAACAGTTTCTTTCACCCTTGGATTTTCTTTAGACCAAGAGCTAATCTTGTCTGCTGTTAGGGCAAGAGACATAGGACGTGGCCACTAAACATGAAGTATTTCCTGTTCAAAGTTTGCTGTTTCAACCAGAAATCACATCCTTGCTTCTTATTGAGAGTTAAATCTTCCCACAACTTGGTATGGGGCTAGACATCTACAGAACACCTGATACCCATGAAAATGGGGGAGGGGGAGGTCTCTAGGAAAAACAGATATCTGAGTGTTTAGCTTTTAAACACAGTGAATCCACAGGATTAGACTGATGTTCAAGTCCAAAGAAAATCTTTGCACTATTCTATTTATAAATGTAAAAAGAACCATGTGAAATTGCTCCTTTGTTTTTGTACATAAAAGTAATCAGAACGGCAGTTTTTCACGGTTCAACATAAAATTATGTATGTCTTAGCAAACTGTAATGCAAACAAACATACACGTTACATGACCATGGTGAACATACGCATCACGTGACCACGGCGTTACTCCTGTGTTGGAGTCCTTAAAGGTAGTTCTGCATCATCCATCCAAGCAAGTTGATGGTTGTGCTTTGAGATTGACTTGAAATAAAATACCATATGAGGACCAGAAAGATGGCTCAGTGGGTGAAGGAAGACACCTCTGTCTAGCCTGAGTTTAACCCCCAAGTCCTATGTGATGGAAGAAGAGAATTAACTCCTACAGGTTTTCCTCTGATTTACACACATGCGTGCGCGCGCGCGCACACACACACACACACACACACACACATGATTAGAATATAATAATAATAATAGGAAGCAATGATGCATGAACGAACTGTAATGGTCTGTTCTTTCCATTGTTCAGGCCAGACCCCATAACTGTGAGTTTTAGAAAATTTAATTATTGTTTCCCCATTTTTAGTGTTTTGGGGTTTAGTTGATTTGTTGTGAGACAGTCTCACTGTATAACCCAGACTGATCTAAGAGTTACTCCACAGCCCGTACAGGCTTGGAACCTGTAGCAATCCTCCTGCCCTCAGCCTCCCAAGTGATGGAGTTACAAGCGTACACCTTCATATCCCACCTAACTCCATGTTTGTGGTCTGCAGAGTGCTCTCAGGGTACAACAGGGAGGCAGACCTCTCCTAGGATGTGTTGGAGTTGCTCTGTAGCTTGGCCACTCTCTGCGTCTCCATGTCTCATATCCTCTTCTCCCTCCAATGGCTCTGCTTCTCCCTCACTGTCCTTCTCCCTGCATGCTAAGAGTGGGACAGCTTGTAGCCAGGGTGGACGGTCTAGGCAGCACCTGTGTGAGCCTTCTATTGCATAGAGGTGTTAACCCAGTTATTAAGCAAAGAGACACCAAGACGAAGCCATATAAAAGCGAAAAGCAAAACTTGAAAATTTGCCAACCTTGCATTGTGTCAGAAAGAGAAACTTCCTCACTGTGGGGCGGAAGGCAAAGCTGGAGGCTTGTCATGCGGAGTGACGGCAGGCATCTCCAGCTTCTGGATCAGCTGCCTAAGAGCTGGTTAGAGCTCAGAAAGGCCTGAGTGGTCGAGAAAGCAGGTCAGTTACAGAGAAGTCAATTCAGTCAGGGGTTTTACTGAAAAGAGCGTGCGTTTGGTAAGTCAACTCCAGAGCTGTGACTTAGCGTAGGGGCTGATGAGTCCTTGAAAACCTCCAGACTCTACTTCTTAGCTTCTCCCTCACCAAATTAAATAAAAAAGGAGCTAGTTATTTTTTAATCTCTTTTTTTTCCTTGTTCAATATATTTTCACTTTTGTTTGAAATACCAACTTAGCTTTAGCATAGGATACTCAGACTGACTTGGGCGCTTCAAAATTTGTCTTGTTCTTCCTCTCTGGCTATTGGCCCCAAGCACTCGCTGAACCAAACTTTTTATTATTTGTTTGTTTGTTTTTGAGATTTGAAAAGTGTCTGGTTCACTTTGATTTCTCCTCAGCTGCACCTTAACTTTTCAGGATATATTATTAGAAATGTTATCATTTCCAGGTCAAAGGCAGGCAAAATGTCTTGGAAGGATACAATTTTGCCAACTAAAGGTTTTCATATTTTTAAAAAAAATCATAAACAGAAAAAGTGCAAGAATGCAATTAAATGTTTGAGGTGCTGAAGAAGGAAAGTGTCTGAATGTATCACCGCTGAGAATGGAAAGTACCCGAATGTATCACTGGCTGGACTCCTTGTCTGACCCAGCTCCTTTGATAGTTATTGGAGCCTGCCTTCTGCTAGTCCACCGAAGCCCTCCACATTCAATCCAGGATCAATGTCCTGGCTCTGTCAAACACGCAGGTGACGGTGTCCAAGGTGGCTGCTGTTTGCTTACTAAAGTGGCCTAGCCCCTTTCCATTCTAGCAGAAAGACAACACAGCATATCAAAGGCACGAAGACGGAGGCTGCAGGATGTTTCCACATGCTTGCTGGCACTACGGCCATGAACATTTTGTTTTCATGAGCTATCTAGGTTACATGAATAATGAGCTGGGAGATGTGGGTGACTTCTAACAAATGTTTTTCTGGTTGTTCCAGAAACTGAACCCAGGGAACATATAAGTTCTGAGCATTTGATTGCACTTCCATGGGTACAGGAGGCACATGACAGTCAATACCTGAGCATCTTCCCAGGAGAATACAAGGCCGGAATCCGTATGTCCTGGACCAGTTCAGCTAAGCTTTTTAACCTTTTTGATACTGTCAATCAAAGATATTTTATATTCTTTTCCTTTTTCTATTTATCTGATTTGACTCCGCTCCACTTTGTGGTGTTGGCTGGGTTTTTGGGTTGAGTCAAATTTTCCATACAACCCCAAACGCCTTTCCTCTCCCTTTGAGAACGTTTCTTAAATCAAGAGAGCCGAGGAGGGGCTTGTATTAACGTGCCTGGGAAGCAAGCTTGTGGCTTCTCCTTCGCCTCCTTCTTGCCCCTCTTTTAATAAAACTAATAACTAGCACTTTCAGTCGAAATAATGGCAATGTTAAAAGTGGGTGTGAAGATGCACAGAGCAACTTAATCTCGCTCGGGTTTACTGGTGGCTCCCTTGCCTAACACTCTAATTGACAGAGCAGGCAAGCTGGTGATTCGAGATGAACCCATACATGCCTGGATTTATGGGGCTCAGAGGCTCAGTCTGGACTTGTCAGCTAGCTGGGGTGCAGTAGGGTCCCCTTCTGGTGGAGGTGCTGCTGTGTAGTTCGTTCAGGGAGAAAAATCAGTTTGCAAAGGGCAGCTCAGTCCGCAGAACCGCAGCTCTGTGTCCTCTGATGCACCAGGTGTGGAACCAATGTAATTATCTGGGTAAATCAGACCACAGATTGTTTCAAATGCTAAGGTCACTTTGAAAGATTATTGACAGAGAGCCCATGCATTTCCCTTTCTTGACATTAGTTTCCTGTTCCTTCAAACCACATCTCTGCCAGGTCCTCCCCAACCCCCCACTTCCCCACTTCCATAAAAGTGTGCTATGTACTGATTTCTTTCCCAAAGCCTTCTGGGGACATGTAGACATGTGGCGAACTTGTGGTTTGCCTCTGAGTGAATGTGATTCCACTTAACACAACCTGAAATGGGGGGACCCTGACATATTAACTATCAGATATAGGAAAGGAGTGAAAGGAAGGAAATGAAAAGCAGAAAAGGGAGGAAAAGGAACTGATATTTCTTGAAGAATTTCCCTGAAGCAGCCATGCTGCTCAGTGTGTAGAAGCCTCATCTCCTAGTGGCCATGGGAACTGTATCTCATCGTCAGTCTGGAGTGAGGAGCCGCAGCTTCATGCTTTCAGCTCTCTCCCAGATGGCAGCCTCTGGATCCGGCTCCTGGAGAAAGAAAGAAGATTGAACCACAGCAATTATAAGCAAAACAAGTCCTTACAGTACCTTGTATACATACCTAACGACCTCAGTAGTTTACGAGGGCAGCGTATCATAGCACGAGGGGGAAGAAAGGCCCGAGTTCAATTGAGAAGTTTGTATTCATTAGTCATGCAAGTCACTCAACATCTTAATACTTCTGTTTGTACATTGGCATGATGGGTATGAAGTGGTACCTTGTAAAAATTAGCAACTATAAGTGGTAGATATTTTTATTATGAACTACCCAGGCCACTGGATAAACAGGCACCATTCCTAGAATACATCGCTATAAGCAAGGCTGTAAAACCAAGGACATTATGGGCTAGGAATATCCATATATGGAAAGGGCAGAAAAGTCAGGCTCTCCTCAGCCTCATCACCCCCTCCCTTCTGCCTCCTGCCTCACAACCAAACAAATGATGTCTGGCTACAGTGAAAGATTTTATTTAGTTCTCACCCTAAATAATCTTTTGTTGTATCATTGTGTGGTACGGGACAATTCTGTATTCTTCCAATTATGTTTTAAATAAATGTCGATTGGCCAGTAGCCAGGCAGGAAGTATAGGCGGGACAACCAGACAGGAAGTAGAGGTGGGGAAATGAGAATAGGAGAATTCTGGGAAGGAGGAAGCCCATTCCTCCACAGACACCTAAGAAGCAGGAAGTGACCTACCACACTGAAAAAGGTACCTAGCCATGTGGCTAACACAGATAAGAATAACGGGTTAATATAAGTTAAAAGAGCTAAAACGAAGCCTGAGCTAATGGGCCAATCAGTTTATAACATATAGAGATCTCTGTGTGATTTTTTTTGGGACCTAATGACTGTGGGAACCATGCAGGACAGAAACCCCAACAAGCAGGCCCACATGTTACAGTTGTACTTTGTCATATTTTTGTTTCAGTGACAAAATTTCTGACAAGAAGCTACTTCAGGGTATAGGAGTCTCCTCTGGCTCTAGTATGAGAGCACCATGCATCCCATGGAGGAGTGTAACATTTGGGCCTGCTTGCTGGGGTTTCTGCCCAGTTCCCATAGCCGGTAAGTCACAAAGAAAATAACACAGGTCTCCATAAGATTACAAATTGATTGGCCCATTAGCTCAGTCTTCTTATTAGCTCTTGTAGCTTATATTAACCCATTATTTCATCTATGTTAGCCACATGGCAAGTACCTTTTTCAGTGGGGCAGGTCACATCCTGCTTCTTCTGTGATCTGGGCAGGACTAGGGGAAGAGCCTCCTTCTTCCCAGAATACTCATGTTCTTATTGCCCCACCTCTACTTCTTGTCTGGTTTTCCCACCTATACTTCCTGCCTGGCTATCAGCCAATCAGCGTTTATTTAAAATATGATTGACAGAATATAGACAACACTCCTGCACCAGAGGAAGGTGGAGCACTGGGTCCACTTCAGATGTAGGAGTCTCCTCTGGCTCTGGTTTGAGAGCACTGCATATCTCACGGAAGAAGGAGCAGAGGGAGCTGCACTCCATCATGACCGCTGAAGCGCGAGGCTGCCTGCTCACATCCAGGTGATCAGGAGGTAGAGAAATAGGGATGGCACAGTTCTGTTAGTGTTTTCCAATACTGCACTCACATCCCTGAGACGGTACTTAGGGTGGGTCTCTCCCTATCTCCCTCCCCTCGGTTTTTCCCCTGTAGACATGCCCTCACAGCCACAGCCAAAGGTGTTCCTTGATAAAACCATAGGCGTTTCTTAACCGTTATCAAAATCGACCATCACCGTCTTTCTTACCAAAAGTCCATATGCCTATATTGCCCTTCTGTTGAGCACTGTTCGTGGTAGAGTGGTAATGTTCTCGAGATCTTACCCCATTGTTCAGCCATCATGGTGCCGTCCCCATTACTTCTGGCATCAGAGTCCACATCTCTGGACTTGTTTCTTTGCTGAGCTGATTCTAGGTCTTGTTCACACCTAAGAACACCTAGGAATGTGATGCCTTGGCTTCCTCGTCTTTTTGTTTTTCTCTTCTATCCGAATTCCCCACATCTTCTGATCTCTGTCAGTTCTGGATGGCCTAAGTGCTAAGGACAAAACAGAGTCTGGAAAGAACTTGTGAGCATGGCAGGCGGGTCACTGCCTTGGTTAGGTAGTGTTGGATGCACCACGAAGGAACAGCCACTCCTTCACGGCCTGGCAGGAGGGATCTGAGGAGAAGAGCATCCTGTTGGCCACAAGGGAGAGCGAGCAAATTGTGTGGGAAGATAGAGGGGCCTCAAGCATCTGAGGGCCTGGCAGCTGGCCAGCAGAAAACTGGGGATCTCAGTCTAACAAAGAACCGAGTCCTCTCAATAACAAGTGAGGATCCCGAGTCTCAGATGTGGCCACAGTCCTAGCTGACATCTCACTCCAGACTCTTAAACTATGACCAGAAGACCCCATTGAAATGTGCCAAGTTTCTGACCCACTGAAAACAACTGGGTTGATTATTTCAAAACTGGGTACAATTTGTGGTGATTCAGTACACAGCAGTAGAAAACTTAGGGAGGAGGTAATAAACCCATCCATTTGATTCTGGAGTTTTCCTACTGGGAGGACTTTGATGATCCAATCTCATTATCTGTTATTCTATTTTGGTCAAGTTTCCTGTTGCTTCATGACTCCGTTCGGCTAGATTACATCAAGCAGGCCAAGTCTAGAACCAGACTTTAAAAAAAAAAATCAGTAAATCTCCTGGACCCCCGACCCACGGATGAAAATCCAGAACCTCAAGGCTCACGTAACAGAGTCAGCATTGCCTCAATACGGGAGCCAGATGAGGAACAGTGTGAAACAAGGAAACCAGAGCCCAGCAGCCTCCAGTGAACAGAGACATCAGCAGTGGTAAAAATCAGATGGCAGCCTCTGGCCTCTGATGCCTCGCTCCTGTGGTGAGATGCGGTTTGAATGTGTCCCTTGGAGGCTCTTCTAATAAAAACTTGGTCCCAGTGGTGACTGGATCCTCAGGAAGCACCATCCTCTGAAGCCACGAAGGCCACTATCTTGGGACAGTGCTTAGTTTCCTTGAGAGTGAATTATTATCCAAAGAGCAAGACTGGCCCCGAATCGCTCTGACTTCCTGCTTTATCTCGTGTTAGCATCTGCCCTTCCCGGGTAATTGTAGTCATCTGACAGGAGACAGGTGAAGCTGGACCTTCAACAATGTATCTAACAAAAGCAACTTAAGGAAAGAAGGAAAGGCTCGCTCCAGGCTGGCCAGGAAGCGGAAAGGAAAAGCTCCTAAGTGAGCCGGTTTCCATCTGCCCCTTGATTCCATCACAGCTCTCCTGCTGTGGGACAGACTGCCCACATTCAAAATGGGTCTTTCCACTAACCCTTTCTGGAAACATCCTTACAAAAAACTTCAGAGATCTTTACTTTCCTAGGGCCTCTTCTTGGCGAGGACAGCCTTCAATGCTTTGAGCTAAACACACTTTTCTTAATAAAGTACCCAGCTTTGAATATTTTGTTATACCAATAGAAAACAAACTCATACAATAATATCTGTTGGTTTTTAAGGAATAACAATTAATAAAACATATTTATATTTACCCAGCATTTATTTCCCCACTGCATGTAAATCTGAATTTTCTTATACTTTTATTTGTGTTAGTCTAAGTAACTCCAATATTTCTAAGAATTCATGTAGGCAGAGAACATATCCTCTCGGCTTTGTTAGAAATATTTTTCAGATTTTTCAGTAGGTAGCGTCTCTGGCTGTGCTGTAAGATGTGTGGTATTTGTGGGGTGTGCACATGTGTGTGGGAGGGCATGTGCCCCAGGCGTCCACATTCAGAGAGCAGAGGAGGAAGTCGGATGTCTTCCTCTGTCACTCTCTGCCTTGTTTTAAAAGCAGGGTCTCTCACAAAGCTTGTGGTTTTGGCTAGGCTGACTGGCCAGAGGCTAATAGAATCTGTCTGTCTGTCCCTAGGCCTCCAGTGCTGAGGTTACAGACATGTGTGGTCATGAAGGACTTTTATGTGATGTTGGGGATTTGGACTCAGATTCTCTTCTTTACACAGAAAATGGTCCTCGGCCCAGAGCCATCTCCGCAGCTCTCTTGATACATTTATTACACAACTGCTTCCCACAGGTGCATATTTTGTACATTGGGAGACAGAAATCCCCACCTTTACTTCTCCTAAGTCAGTGTCTTTTACTCCCCTGGCTGAACTGAACAACTCTCTTTATCACTACGATTATTTTTAACCAATTGATAATTTGACATCACATCCTGGTATGGTTTTCTTTATGTTCATCTTATTTGAATTTGTTGGATTTTTTGATTTGTAAGTTTATAATTCACAATAAATTTGGAAAATGTTTGGCACTATTTCTTCAAGTTTTTTTTTTTTTTCTGTTAATTTGTCTTCCTTCTCAGACTTTACATGTACCGGGCCCCCATGGAGATTTAATTAAATTTTTGTCACTCATTTTCATGTTTTTTTTTTTTTTTTTTTTTTTTTTTTTTGTGCTTAGCTTTAGATTTTACTCTCCAGGGACTACTTTCTCACAATGACATTTGTATGCTTCCTAGCCCCGTGATAACAAACTACTAAATGTCAAGTTGCTTGAAAAAAATGGAATATATTTTCCAACAGTCCTGAGGTGAGAACCCAAAGCTGCCAGGACTCTGAGACCCATTTTGTTGCTTCTCCCGATATCTAGCGTTGGCTGGGCCATTCCTGGCATTTATTTCCTCACCACGGGTGCCATGCACCATTATCTTCTCTCTTACCTTTTCCTCTTCTAAGAGCCCCAGTCACGTTGGAGGAAGGGTTCTCTCAGAAAACTCATGACGTGTGCAATGCCTGTATTTTCAGTTAATGCCCCCTCAGAGGTACTGGAAGTTAGTTTTGCAACATATCCAACTCACAGCAACAACAACTTAGCCCATTTGGGCCACTGTCATAAAGACCAAATGACTTAAAAGCAACGGGAGTTTATCTCCCCGCCCCGCCCCCATCCTCCCTTCCCTGCCCCCGCCTTAGCCTGAGGCTCTGAGATGGGGTCACAGTCACGGGTTGATTCTGAGAAGGCTTCTCCTGGGCCTCTACAGGCCCATCCTGTCACTCAGTCCTCGCAAACTGGGCAGAGAATGGAACTGTGCTCTGGTGTCCCCTTTGTAACGTTTCTGCTCTCCTTGCCCTTTGCCTTCTAAAGTCCCTACTTCCTAAGACCATCACAGAAGTGGCTAGGATTTCAGTGGATCAAGTTGGGAATATAAAAAACATTCAAATAGGGGCTGGGAGAGATGGCTCAGTAGTTAAGAGCATTGGCCACTCTTCCAGAGGATCCAGGTTCAGTTCCCAGCATCCACATGATGGCTCACAACCATCCATAACTCCAGTTCCAGAGGACCTGACTCTCTCTTCTAGACTCTGAGGGCACCAGACAGGAAGGCGATATACAGATATACATGCAGGCAAAACACATACACAAAATCAAAAAATTAATAAATCATAAACAAATGTTAAAATAAAAACACTTCAATATTGCGTTCTTCCTGGTTTTCCCTTAAAGTTACATCCTTCTCACATGTGTGAACTTTTCCCATCTCGGCCCCAGATGCACAAACTCCAATATCAACTCTGAAATCTTCAGTCCAAAGTTTCATCTAATTACCAACTAAATCAGAGATGAGTGAGCCTGAACCAGAGGCGGAATTCCTCTTCAGCTGTGAAACCCTGAAACCAAACAAACTAAGTGCTTCCAAATCACGAGGGGAGGATGCACGCGGGACACACATTCCCATTCTGAAGGCAGAAAGAGAGAAGATGGAAAGGATGGTGGGTTCTCAAAGCCCAGCCCAGTACGGCAAAGAGCACAAGAACCGGAAATGCTTTGAGTCTTGACTCCTGGAGAATGGAGCCGCGGGAGCAGTGATCACACCGTTGCTCTCCTCCAGGTACTTCTCGGAATGTGGTTCCCTGTGGGGTTGTTGCATTCCTAGAGATCTTCTAGGTACTTGCTCTGCCCTTTGGGAGTGAGGGAAAAGCATCTCTGGGATTTGGGCTGTAGTGGGTAAAGCTGGGGCAAGCTCTGAAATGCCTTTATAGTCCTTCTCTATTTTCTCTTTCTCGATTTTGTTGTAGTAAAACCACCCTCCAGGCTGGTGGCATAGACTCTGTGGTCCTTTGCTGTTTCCGCTGGTCGTAACTGGAAGTGTTTCTGTGGCTCCAATCCCATCTCTTTTTCTAGGCTTTGTTGAGATGATAATGTTCTTGGTTCCTATCTGTATTGATCTCCTTATCACACAGTCTCTTGGCCACGTCTTTAGTGTTCGTTTCCAAACAAACTTGCTTTTTTCCCTCTTCAAAAGTGTCATTGACAGGCTGAGCCTTTCCCAGCTCCAAGTTCTGGTTCCTTTTGCTTCTCAGTCTCAGCTTTCCAATCATCCCTGTGTTCACCTTCTCCTCTAAGCCGTTAGGAGGAGCCCAGGTGGACTTTAGACATTTTCCTAAAAGAAACCAAGCTGTACCTCTGGGGCTTTGCTTAGAAATCCCTTACTATAGACATCCAGTGTTGTCACTGTAAGCTCCCTATCCAAAGGACACTAGCCATGTGTGGCTCTCCTGAAGCCGCTGGATGCTCCCAGAGTTCAGGGAGGTTGGTCTGCTCTGATTGGTCGGAACCTAAGTGCCCCCTGACCTATGAACTCTGTGAGGCACCCTGTCCCTCCCAACAGTTTGGTTTGTTTCATCTTTCCGGTCTTTTATTTCTTTTGCAAGTGGCTTCTGGTCACTCACCCCACCACCCCTACCATCACCAGGGAACTGTATGGTAGAGTTCCACACACTGTCTTTCTCCCCTCCAGCCTCCTGCTCCTTCCCCAAGTATCCTTCCTGCCTTTGGTGGGTTTTCAAGGCTCTTTCTCTTGTTGGAACTTTATTGTTTATCATTTATCTCTTTATTTTGACAGCTCACACTGAGTCAGCTTTAGCAGTGCGATCTTACCTGGACATCTCAAGCAGCATTTCCTCACCTGGTGTCTTCCCTGTCAGACCACACATTTTCAGAAAGCTCAGTCTGTCGCGGGCTGCTCTGCCATGGGCTCCTTCCTGGGTTTCAGTGGGATCTACTTCTCAGCATCTTGGGGCAGAGATGTGTTTTCTAAGATTTCCAAAAATAATTGCTGTTTCTTGCCACCTTCTATCAGCATATCTTCAGTATCTATGGGGAACATAGAATGACCAAAGTCCTACAGATCAAGTGTTGACCAGTTTTAAGTGGTGGAACAGGGGCGTAAGCATCAAGGGCCTTTCAATTTGGATCACCAGTTCAAGGTCATCCTTGACCACAAAGCAGATTCAAAGCCAGCTTGGGAGATATGAACCCTTGGCTCAAAACATGAAGTGAAATAACACTGTCAGTGTATATGAAGTGGGCTGTAGATTTGCCCGGATGCAGGCAGCTCCAAGCTGCCTTTGTCTTTCTGCGCACCTATTCTAATGTTCCTCTGTGTCTCACCAGAGCCAAGTTTCCTTTTCTAGGTGTGGTGAATGGTTATGAAAGTCAGACCTCTTCAGCTCACACTACACACACCTTCTCCGTCTTCCACGGTGCATGTAGCACAGGCTTTCTGCTTGCTTTTCCCCTGTGAAATGCACATCGTATCTGCCCTTCACTCTCATGCTCTTTACTTGATGCTGGTAAATTAAACTCACAAATATCAATAGGATAACTAACTTTTTGCATGAGCATATGGAAGTATTCAGAGGAGGAAGAAGAAGCCAGAGCTCAGAGGCATAGCAGTATGTATGCCGTCTTAGCAGAGAGCAAGGAGCCTTGCAATGGAAGGGGACGTGACTGGGTTTCCTGAGCATTAAATTGCAAAGGGTCAGTATATGAGGGCTGTGGAGAATGAGTCCATCCTTTGGTGAGGCTTTAGATGTACACTCAAGCCAGTGTCTTCTTTAATAAGGCATTCCACCTCTCTGGCGTGGAAAGGAGGCACTACCATAGACACAACAGACAGAAATCTGTGCTATTTCAGGCTGAAAGTGTGTGGGGGGATAAGAGCTTTACCTAAATCTGTCATTTGCTCAGTTGGCCATTATCAGAATAGCCTTTGTGCCAAAGTGGGAGTTGGACTGGCACACTCGGAATCCCTTGAGAGGGACCCGTCCACAAAGATCAGTTGAAAGTGACCTTTGTGGTAAGATGCTCACCAGGAAGGACAAAGGGTTACCACCCATATGAAAATGCTTTACCAAAGCACATATTAGGCTTTATTTTCATTTTAATAGACTGTGTATTCCTCAAATTGAATAAGTATTTTTTTCTAGTGCCATTATAATTTTGAAACATTAATTAAATTGTGCTTGAATTTACAGCATAAATGTGTGAGCGGGAATATAAACTGGTGGTGTTATCAGTGATAAGCTTGCATATCATTGTGAAAACATGCTGATCATCTTGGGTTGATACTGACCAGCAGCTACTGGTTTATAAAGGTTTCCTAGGGAATTCACCAAAACAGGGTTCCTTGGGAAGAAAGGAAAGAAAATCTTGAGGCACTGGCACCAGTTATGTGGAGAAGGAATTGTCAGAGTATTACAACAGAAAGTCCAGCATCCCTGGCTTTTGGAGAAGGACTCGGAGTCAACATTAGTAATTTTAATGATTACTTGTTTGAAGTCTGAAGTTCACAGAATGATTCACCTCAAGTGTGTTTTAATGTATTAACATTTTTTTTTCTTTGCTCCTAGCAACTTATTTTTGAAAAATTTCCCCCAAGATCCAGCTGGGAAACTGGTAGGTAAGAACACAGCCTGGTTGGAGCTGTAATATCAAGGGAAATGGTGGAAACAGGCCCCTCCCTCCCCCAACTGTGCTGATTCCCCGCCCATCCTACACACTTTCTTCTGGGGGTCGGTCAATCTCCACTGAAAAACAGAACTCCAAGATTTATCACGTCAGGAAAGAAGGGAAGGGGAAAGAGTATAGCCAGGAACATGTGTCAAAATTCTGTTTGACCAGTTGGCTAAAGGAGCTGCTGTAGGAAATGCATCTATGTTCCTCCCTACCTTGTTCTTATAGTCAGGTTTGGTTTCTCCTTATTTTTCTCTTCTCTGTCTCTGTGTTCTATTTTAAGCTTCCTTGATGGTAGGAAACAATCACCATTTAACCTTATGTTCTTGTTTATATAATATAATTTTAATGTTAATTTGGGTTAAATTTTTAATGAAACACAAGCACATGCAGTTTTTAAAACACAGGCATTAAGGATTGGGTGCTAAGAGCTAAAAGCACTCCTGCAGAGGACCCAGGTTTGGTTCCCAGCAACCACACATGGCAGCTCACGACTTCCTGTGATTTCAGCTCTGGCAGGGAAAGGTCCATTGCCTCTGGCATTCGGGGATGATTTCACCCACATGCATCTGCCTCGTACCTCCAGACATATAATCAAAAATAATAAAATTAAGTCTTTAGATGGCCAGCATTATAGAAGAGTATAGAATACAAGTTTTTTGGGTTTTTTTTTTGCTCACTTTCTTAACTCCTCCCATCATGTCCCTGTCCCAACCTCTCTTCAATCCCTGGTTTTGCTTGCTTTGGTCAACATCTTTATAGTTTCTGCAACATCTTTGGTTTTTCATTATTTTGAAATAATCTCATACTATCTCTCAATCTTCCTTTCAGGTTCTAATTTTATAATTATGTTATCACTATTAAACAATACTGGTTAAGTGGGTGAGTGTATCACCCCTGCCCCCCCCACGCCCCATCAATTTCTTTATCCAAACACTGACAGCCTGGTTTCTAAACCACTAGAAGCCAGTTCATTTCTGTCCAAAAGGAATTTCCCAGGCTGAACTATTAGGATTCTTATTGGTAACCCCCCATAAGCTCAGTGCACTCCAAAATGAGTTCCGTATCTGTATCCTCAGAAACATCTGCGTTTCAAAGGGGCTCAGAGTCATTAGCTGAAGGAGTCCCCAGAAGCTTTGCAATGATGAAGCTCATTCTAAATTCTCCTCAGGGCAGGTATGGCAGCACCTTGGTAATCTGATGTTTAAGGCTGGGCAGAACTAAGAGAATTAAGCTCACGTGCAGTTGCCCTGGGTTGTCAGCTGTTTTTATTATGTCTGTCTTCCGAGCTTTTCTCTTTGGCTGATGTTGGATGTATCAAAACAAAATATCTCCAGGAAAAGATATCAAAGAACCCAAAATTAACATGTTATTTTAGTTTTCTTTAAGCCAGCTAAAGAACAACCCCCTCTGACTAACGTCTGATAATGTGAGCCTCCAGGCTGGCCCCTCGGCCCGCTGACTTGGGGTTCCTGCCCACTTCTCCGCTCTCCTCTTTTCATCTCTGCCTCTGATGCAATCAGCACGCTGGCCTTAGACTCACCTCGGTTTTGTTTTAGTTTTTAAGGAGAGGGGAAAAAAAAAACCCTCTCTGCTTTTCAAGAGGGTTGGATGAGTTCCTCTCTCCTTTTAGAGCAGACTCTCTTAGTCTTAATGTTTAGGAGTTTTGATTTAAACCTTGGCGTTGAGAGGTTACAGGAGAAGGAATTGCCTTGAGTTGTTAGCTGTAAGGCTCTGTAGCTCTCAGCTGGGCTGTCCCAGGGAAAGCCCTCTTTGGAGTCCTCAGTGGGTCCGATGTACTTGCTGTGTGTGCACTAACAGGCTCTTTGGAGTCCTCAATGGGTCCGATGTACTTGCTGTGTGCACACTAACACCCTCTTTGGAGTCCTCAATGGGTCCGATGTACTTGCTGTGTGTACACTGACACCCTCTTTGGAGTCCTCAATGGGTCCGATGTACTTGCTGTGTGTACACTGACACCCTCTTTGGAGTCCTCAATGGGTCCGATGTACTTGCTGTGTGTACACTAACAGGCTCTTTGGAGTCCTCAATGGGTCCGATGTACTTGCTGTGTGTACACTGACACCCTCTTTGGAGTCCTCAATGGGTCCGATGTACTTGCTGTGTGTACACTGACACCCTCTTTGGAGTCCTCAATGGGTCCGATGTACTTGCTGTGTGCACACTAACACGCTCTTTGACTCTCAGGGTTGTTGACTTGGTGCTTAATAGGTGTGGCTAGTTACCACTCATCCCAAACTCAACATGCATAAAATCAAATCTTTTTTATCTTGGCTCCTAATCCTACTCCACCTCTGGTCTTTCTAATCCTAGATGATGGCAAAACCCAGTCTTCCAGCTCTCCCGGCCATGCTGGACAAACTCCTTCCCTTTTACTGCAAATGCAGTCAATCAAAACAGCCCTTTGCCTTATTCCCTGTACTACTAGGTCACTGCCTCCACTGGTCAAGTTTTCACTGTGCCTCCCCAGAGGGCTTAATTGCTTTTCTGTGATCAGATACCTGAAAACTTAAAGGAGGAAGTGTTTTGCTATATAATTATAAAGGATACAATCTACTGTGGAAAAGTCATAGAAGTCAGAGTGGAAGCATCCACAGTCAGAAAGCAGAGAGCCGTGGATGCTGGTGCTCAGATCACTTTCTGTTTCTTATCCAGTCTGGTACCAGCCCAGGACCAGTCCCTCACAATTAGGGTGGTTCTCCCCAGCTAATTAACATAATGTAGAAAATCACCCGGTGACATGCCCAGAGGCTTGTCTTCTTGGCGAGTCTTGATCCTGTCAAATTGACAGTATTGGTACATCACACAGTTTCCCTGGGGCTGGTCCCTGTGTTCACCCTCATTCCATTAGGGTCTGCTCTCAACCCTTCAGTCAGAACAATCACTCAAAAAGGAGGTTGAGCCATTGCTCTCTCCCTTGAAACTCTAGCGTACAGCCAGGTGTCCCACACTGACGTTACTGCAAAGCCTTCTCTCTCTATTGACTGATACCTATGCCCCGTTCCCTTTATCTCAACTTTCTCTGGAATCTACCTGGAGGTGTCTCTACTGTGTGCCAATGGCACATTGGGTCCCTCTGGAATTCTGCGTCACTGCAGAGGCCAGACAGCCACACTGATTGGTGAACACATGTGCACTGTTTACTTAAGTGTTTTGAGTACCACCTATGCTTGCAGAGTTTATTAAAAAGAAAAGTGAAAACCACACCTGAATGGGTTTCTTTGCTCCATGTTCGATTGCCTCTCCGACTCTTCTCAGACCTATTCATGCCTTGTAAGCTCCGCGTGTCTCTTGGCAGTTCCTCTGCAGGGTAAGTATGGCTCTGCCTTGATCCGTTGCCCACCGGGTCCTAGACATGCACCTCCGCAGCTGTCTGCTCAAGCATCTGCTGCCCACCGGGTCCTAGACATGCACCTCCACAGCTGTCTGCTCAAGCATCTGCTGCCCACCGGGTCCTAGACATGCACCTCCGCAGCTGTCTGCTCAAGCATCTGTTGCTCACCGGGTCCTAGACATGCACCTCCGCAGCTGTCTGCTCAAGCATCTGTTGCCCACCGGGTCCTAGACATGCACCTCCGCAGCTGTCTGCTTCAAGCAGCAGCCTCTCAACGTGGAGAGAAAATGCTGAGCCTTTCTCACTGGTTTTCCATCATCACTAATCACGGTCATGGTTTTCCTCTCCAGCACATCCTCCGGGCTTGGGGTGCTTCTCCTGTCTCTTTCTCCCACCACGCTGAATCTGAGTTCTGGGAGAACAAGAATCTGTCTGAATTGTTTCACACTTCTCCACTGCTTCCTGAAACTGTGTCGGACACACATTGAATCTTTGGGATGTGTTTATTTTCTGAGAGATGAGCTAGTAACTCTGTTTCCCTATTTGAACAATGTAGATACTGATACAGCCCAGATATGTTGCAAAGAGTCATTAAAGTAACTTGCACGCTATTAGACCCCAGATAACAGGGAACAAGGATCGGCTGTTTTCTCTTGTTAAGGAATGTTTGTAGCCCACATTCAGCACCCTCTACTACTGTGCATAATGCCCTACATGTTTAAGACAAAGCCTTAAATGGTCTACCTTGGCTTCCCCTATGGTGAGAGCCGCACAGCGAGGAGGAGGAGACACCTGTCCTGGGTTCCAGAGTCTGGGGAGAAAGTCAGCAGTTTTAGCAGGTGGGGTACGTTGAAGCATCTACCAGACTTTATAGGGATGTTTGCCAAATTTACATTTGTTTCAGGTGACTTTTGGGACTGTGACTAAGGGCCTTGGGAATGGCAAGAAAGACATGCAGTGAGCTTCGAGGAGAAAGCTTCTGGGCTGCCGACTTGCCTCCGTGGCTTTGACGTTAAGTGAAGTTGGCCCCAGATGATAAGGGTGGTTTGAAAGATTATAGAACCTTACCAGAGAAAACAAGTCACAGGGTGGGGGCAGGTCTTAAAGATCTGTAGTTTGTTTTCTGTGACCTGTTGCCTTGGGTTTGTTTTCTGTGACCTGTTGCCTTGTGTTTGTTTTCTATGACCTATTGCCTTGTGTTTGTTTTCTGTGACCTGTTGCCTTGTGTTTGTTTTCTGTGACCTGTCGCCTTGGGTTTGTTTTCTGTGACCTGTCGCCTTGTGTTTGTTTTCTGTGACCTGTTGCCTCAGGTTTTACCAGCTAAGCCTCCTCCTCATGATGGACAGCATCCCCGCAAATCTTGACTCAAATCGTGACTCAGAATGAAATCTTTTCCCCTTAAAGTTGCTTTTGTCAGACGTTTGGCCACAGAAAGGTAACAAATCTATCCTCCATCCAATGTTTGTTTCCATCCTAGCCATTGTCTTTCCTCCTTTCCTAAGACAAGCAAATAAATGCGCACCCAGGAGGAAGTGTGCTGTGTGGAGTAGACTCTAAGCCCCGCCTTGAGTTAAACCCCCGAGAGCTGTGAAGACAGGTCTGTCCCATTGACACCACCTTCTGCTCCGGCACAGCGCACACCACGCATCCCTCCACACGTCCCCCTAGCCACAAGATAAACTCTGCAAGGACAGCGTTTTGGTTTGGACAATGATGCTTTAAGTGAATGGAAAATAATTGTGGGGTGGCAATCTCAGTTTCCATGCAATAAAAATATTTCTGCCTAGCATTTTACACCAACAGCTGGAACACATCATGGGGAGAGCTACCTGTAGCTTGTTTTCTCCTTTACTTTTCTTTCGATCTCAAATGCTGGACTTACACCCTCCTCTAATGTCGTGTGGCCACACATATTTAAGATTGTTGTTACATCCTCTTAGGAGAGAAAGAAAGCTCCCGAGCGTGCGTGTCTTTGTCCACGGTCAGCGTGATGATCGCACTGAGCCTATGGAATATCAGACACATTTCCAGGCTGCTCTGGAATTCGCCTTCCATATTGAGTCCTCCATTTGGGACTATTTCCATTCTGTACCACAAATGTATCAAGATGGATGAAGAGAGGTTGTGAAAAGCAGCACCCCACAGGCACCAGCAAGTCCCCAGTTGCCATGACCACCCCATCGTTCCCATGTGGAAGGCTGAGGAGGCAGGGGCAGAAATAAAAACAAATTTTGGCAGACCCACACTTAGAAGAAAAACAATACTTTCCCCGAGTTTAGCCTCTGCTCTCTGTCACAGAAAATTATAATAAGTACAAGAGAATTGCGTTCAATTTTGGTCAAGTATTATTCTTGGACTATGTGCTAGTCAGTTTGGCCTCATTAGAAGGGCTTTTGCTGAGCAATAGGGCCATGGTTCCTGAAGCTCACTGACTCCTGAGGGGGTGTGATGTGCGTTTAACAAGTCTATTTCGTGTCTGATATTACTTACATCTCAAATGAGGACCCAGAGTTGGGTCTAAATCAAAACTTTATATGAGATGAGATAAAATAAAACACATTCGTATATAAGCATGCAACAATGTGCTCCCAATCACCACAGTCCATTAATTATAAGGGTAGCTCCCCTGGGCTCCTCCCACCCTCCCAGTTCACATTTTCCACTGTGCCTCAAATGCATCGAAATCACAAGGCAGTCCACATTGAAGCACTTGGTTCTGTTGGCTTCCCTGTTTATAACCTTTATTTTGAAAACAACAATTGTGGTTTGGCTTTAACATAGGGTTCAGTTCTACACTGGGAAAGGGCTGGGTTTTTTTTTCTAGAGGTTTTTAAATCATTTGCAGTCATATTGTCTGTTTTGCCATCACTTCATTGGTACAAGTTGGTACAGCCTGTGCAACCAAACATGCCTCAGAGAAAAGAACAATGCTAGCACAGGATAGCTCACTCAGAAAAGAACGATGCTAGCATGCAAGCCGGCAGCAAGGTGGGAGGGGCATCTGGATGGAAACTGAGCTCAGGAGTAGACCCAGAGAGGCACAAAGGGAAATATTACACTGCTGTACAAACTTAACTTATAGTGTGTGTGTGGTGTGTATTCTATGTATAGAAGACTTTATAAAAGTTCAGAAGATACTGGATCAATTTACCCCAAAGGGATGTTTTGGGCCAACTGGTCATCTCCTCTGATCTGGGCTCCCTGATGAATGCATCATTAAAATTTTAAAAAATATACACACATAATTTTCCCACTTCCTTTTCCTCCTTCCAAATTCTCCCACATGTCTCCTCCACGCATGCTCCTTTTGGATTCTTGGCTATTTCTCTTTAATTGTTATTGTTTTACACACACACACACACACACACACACACACACACACACGCACGTATAAATACAAGCTGATATTTCTGTTTCATGTTACTTGTGTTTATATGATTTCAGTATTGACTACTTCTTGTTGGATAGCCAGTTGGGGGCTTTTCCCTAGGAAGGATAAATTCTCCTGCTCTTAGCATCTTTAATTCTATAGCTCTTTGTCTAGCGATGGGGTCCCATGAGTTCTTTCTCCTTCTATGTTTATATGCCTATTGGTGTTGTCACGGGTCTGGTCTTGTTCAGGAAGTCATGTTGCAGATATACCATGGCTAAAGGGTCCCTGCCATTTCTAAGAGACACAATCTCCCATCAGATTTTTTGGTCCTTTGACGCTTAGAGTCTTTTTGTCCCCTCTTCCCCAGTGTTCCTTGAGCCTTAAGTTTAGGAGCTGTGTTATTTGTACCATACAGACAAAGATACATGGAACTAGTAGGCATCAAACTATGTCTTCAAAATTTATGTAGATCCAGTTCTGACTTCACATGGAGTCTCTGGCTTTAATGACTTGATCAGGTATACTCAAGCTTCTTCCAAGGTTCGCAGATCAGCTGTGGTCTCTAAGGACTCCCAGGTCCCTGGAGGCAGCAGAACAACAGGTCCTGTTGTCATTACATGTGGTCATTATAGTGTTCTAGTAGAACAGCTTCTGATTCAGGCCAGGAACTGCTCAGGTGTGCAGAACTCATCTTGAAAATAAAAATCTATGAACTTTTCTTAGACTTGGTGTGTTTAGATACGAGCTAAATTTTAGGCTGGCGCCTCCTGCTTCAAAGCGGCGTGGCCCAGGCCTTAATTTTTCCACCAATTAATTTTGCTTGACTCCAGTTCTCGGGCTCAAGAAGTCAGCCTGGATGTGGTGATGTTTTACTCCATCCAAGGCCGTGAGATGCGCGTGAGATGCGCTTACCTGGCTGGGTGGTGACCCCTCGGGGTGAGCTCTTGCCGGGGCTTTAGAAATGTGGTCTACATGCACAGTGCTAGTGCTCGCTTACAGCCAGGTTAGAAGATACCAAGTCGTTGAAGGAAATTATCTCACAACGTTCATCCACCACCTCCTCCAAAGACCTTCCCTTCTTTAGTTTCTTAGTTCATTTCTTTGTTTTTCTGAATAAAAAAAAGAGAAGAAAAAAGAACGCTGTAGTTATGTTGCTCATGCAGCCAAAAATCTGCACTTAATTGGGCACATTAAAAAAAAAGTCTATTTCCTCTCAGAGATACTGTGGTTTACGGACTCTGCCTTTGTCCAGCACAGCCAGGCATTGTTTTACTTTAAATAAAACCCGTATTAAGATACGCCTCCCGGTAAGAGCAGTTTCTAGGCCACTTCAGCACAGGTGGAGCTGTTGATCACTGAGCATGAGCTTAGCCCGGGTTTGCTTTAGAATCTGTCCTAAATTCTTTTTTTTTCATATACACATTTTAATAATATAATTTTTTAATTACCTGACCACATTCACCTGCGGTTTTTTTTTACCAGCTTTCTCTATTGTCAGTTAATTAAACACACTTTTTGTTGTTTTTTTTTTTTATCATATTTTGTCCTAAATTCTTGAAGCTTTCTGGATACACGAGAAATAGAGGATTTAGTATTTGTGTGAAAAAGCCAGAGACTCTCCAAAGAAACCTCACATACCCTCCAATCCAGCTGCCTGGGCTCTCTGATTGTTGCCTGTATGACTTCTGCTCACAGGGTCTTCCTCCCCTCTCAGGAGCCCGGGTTTCCCGGGGGGTGGGGGGGGGGTGGGGGGGCTCTCCACGCGGAGGAGGCTCTCTGCCTGCAGACCAGGAACTCAGCTTGGCCAGTTGTCCCTCCACCACTTAGATCTGCCTTTATGCTGCCTCCTCCTGGTATGATGCTCCCCATTCTCGAGCAATAATAATTGAATTCCCAAGAATATTAACATAAATGTTCAGAGTTAAGCTTCCTTTTACAGGTAAAGGAAGTGAGATAAAAATCATTTGGTAATTGTTCCTGTACCTCCTACCTCAGGGACAAAGAACTCCAGACAGAGAGATACAGCTGAACCTGGTTCTTCTCTTCCCTCATGAGTGACCAGACAATTCTTTGGTCCTGCGGCCGGGAGTGTGAGATTGGGTGCCCTGGATTCTAAGTCCCTGTGCAGTCACCTGTGTGATGCTTGGGGTATGTGAGAAGCTGCCTTTTGTTTTTAGAAACTTAGCATCACAGTTACTGTGGACCTAAGCAGGACCTAATCCCACCGAGCAGGTGAATGAGAGATCTGTGCAGTTGCTAAGCTGGAAGTAATCACGCCTTTGCCTAAGATCCCAGCATTACGGAAATGCAAATTCATTTTCAGGCTCAGTCACCCCAGCCTCCAACTGCAATTCTCTACTACTCCGGGCAAAGCAGCTCCTGCCTGGGAAATGCATCGCACTGGACACCATGATCTTTGCTCAGCCTTTGGTCTGGAACTGTGTTTTGACACTTTGCCTGCCAGAGGAGATAAAACAGGGAAGAGCAGCTTTTTCCAGTCACTACCCAACCCAGGCTCTGTGTTAGGAACTTGATCAAGGAGAGCGAGAGGCTTTGGATCAGTCTCAGCTCTCCCAACTGGTGTCTGATTGTTTGGCGCTGTCTTCAAAGGAGTAAACCTAACAGGAAACAAATGATCTCTGGATTTATTTGGAGAGCAGATCCCACCCTTCAATTATTATACAGGAGACTAGCAAGAGGGCTGAACATCTCAGCCAGCTCGGTTGATGTGGGCAGGGAGTGGGGTACACACTCTTATTTCTACGGGAATGACTGCTGTAGATGTCCGTCATGCTGCCTTGGTGCCAAGCACAGCACATGGAGAAGTTACGATAACTGTGAAGATTCACTGTTAGTGTATCAGGGCTGCTTCTGAGATCTTTCTTATTTTAGCTTTGAACTCTCTATATGCCATAGGCTTTATTAATCTTATTTATGGATGAAGGGAAGGAATCCACAACGGTTAGGGATGCAAGTTCTGCAGCTAAGCTACCTGATCCTACTACGTACTAGTTGCACCCAACTAGATGAGTTATTAAGTTTTCTATCCCTTGGTTTCTCATTTGTTAAGTGGGGTCACCAACGTGAACAGATGGCCCAGGTGATGCAGTGTCTCAGAGGACCTCTCTTGCAATTTTCTCTGAGTTCTGCATCCAGAACTGCTTCAAGGCTGCTGGCTGAGATGATCAAGCCTCTAAAACACTCCAATCAGGACTTATCCATAACCCTAAATTTTCTTTGAGTTCCCATAAGATTACCAGCACCCCCAATCAGCAGGAAGTAACCTAGAAAACTATGTCCACATTCCCAAAAATTAGATTATAGATGTTTGTCTTCATTTAGAGTGTTGGCTACAAGTTGTTATGGATAATGGTGAGGAGGAAAGCTAAACAAAGGAGATTAGATTCAGGGTTTTTGTTTTGAAAAGAAAAAAGGGGAAGTGCTGTGGGATAATGCTCTTGTATACTGTAAAGATTTGTCATTCATAATGGTTTAATCAAATGCTGATTGGCTAGTAGCCAGGTAGGAAGTATAGGCTAGGTGACCAGACTAGGAAAATTCTGGGAAGAAGAAAGACAGAGAGTCAATCACCAGCCAAACAGAGGTATCTTTTCACTGAGAAAAGATACCAAGCCATGTGGCTAAACATAGACAAAAATTATGGGTTAATTTAAGTTGTAAAAGCTAGTTAATAATAATCCTGAGCTAATAGGTCAAACAATTTATAATTAATATAAGCCTCTGTGTGTTCCTTTGGGACTAAATGGCTGTAGGACCTGGTGGGACAGAAACTCATGTCTACATATATGCATACACCTACACAAATACGTATATACACTTACACACACACATGCAAACATGCCTACATATGTACATACATATAAACATACACTCCAAACAAAAAGGTAAATGGCACTTCTATCACCTCATATTTCAGTTAAAGTCTCACTTTGGGGTATGCTTGGTGATGTGTACTTATGTCAAAATTCTGCAGGGCATATTAAAATGTAATCAAGCATTCCTGGGTCTAACATTCACTGGGTCCAGCGCTCCCTTTGTGGGCCCAGTACTCACCTCCTGATGCCTTCCTACTATGCTGAAGAGACTGGTCATTCCTGACTCCTGAAGCAGACACTCCACAGGGTTCTTGTGGCATATAAGAAGCTCTGAGCATTGCAAAGTTCCTGAAGGAAGCCTGGTCAGTTGGGACATGGTCCCCAGGAGCCTGGAGCCTGATGACCTGGATTACTCTTCTTAAGGAGTTGTCCTTGGTAGAGTGAGGCAGAAGAGGTAGCAAAAAACTTGCACATGAGTTTGTGTGTGTGCGTGTACATGCATGTATGTGTATGTGCATATGTGTATGTGGTCATAGACTTTCATAAAGTTACAGCATGAAAGACCTGTGGGACAAGCATTTTTGGTTTTCAAAATGAAGACATTGGATATGCACACTGGCATACACTTAGAATGCCAGTACTTAGTGGCTACAGAGTGAGAGCCTGTCTTGTTGGAAGGAGGCTGCTTGTTTTTCCTGGCCTTCCAGAACCGAAATAATCACACAGAAACCATATTATTTAAATCACTGCTTGGCCCATTAGCTCTAGCTTCTTATTGGCTAGCTCTTGTATATTAATTTAACCCATCTCCATTAATCTGTGTATTGCCACATAGCAGTGGCTTACCTGCAAAGTTTCGGCATGTCTGATTCTGGCAACAGCTCCATGGCGTCTCTCTGACTCCACCCTTCTTTCTCCCAGCATTCAGTCCAGTCCTCCCCACCTAGCTCTGCCCCGCCCCGCCCTGCTCTGCCCTGCCCTGCTCTGCTATAGGCTCAAAGCAGTTCTTTATTCATTAACAGTAATCACACCACACAGAAGGAAATCCCACGTCACTGTCTCAAAGAAGCAATGATAACAATAACAAAAACACAAAACATACAAAATGCAGGCTTTAAACCTGGATAGGTAGTGCAGTTCTCTAAAGATGGAGAGGGATTAAGTGGTAAGGCCTATTTTTTTTTTTTTTTTAGCCTGCATCATATTGCTCTGCTCAGTAGCCACTACCTGGTACCCAGTTTGCATGTTCAGCAGGACTTAAGGACATGAATAAAGGAGATGATTTAGTGAATGAGACATGGCAAAAGAACCCCCTTCTGGAATTGTGGGTGTGGGCTCTGCACTACTGGTGTGGACATCCATGGTGGAAGGCACTTATTCAGAGGCCAGTGAGAAGGAAGCAACTTTGTTGAGAACCAACTTTCTTAACTACTAAGTTATTGGCCAAACTTAGGCCGAGCTGACATGAGCAGTAGGCTGAGGAACAGCTTGCAGGGGTGTGGCCCGAGAACCAGAAGTTGAGTAGCTATGTCTTGAGGACAGTCATCACCCACAAACTCTTGATAGAAGGATGGGTTGTGACTTAACATCTTTGTCAGCATGAAGCAGAATGTGAGTCTCCATTCCAAAAAGAATTCTTCCTCAGAGAGACTCCCAGGGACAGTAGAGCCCTTCTGAACCCCGGAACCCTTAGAGTTCACATCTGCATCAAAACCAGAGCCTTGGTCAGGATCCCCCACACATGGAAATGAGCAGAAACACATGGTCCGGATGGCATCCTTACAGTTACGAGGGAATTACAGTACCAGCAAGCCAGGAAAGTGACCCTGGGTCAAATCAGTTCAACTCCTGGATCCATACATTGAAATCAGCAAGAGCAGAGTGGAGAAGTTGCTCCAAAACAGAGCCCCTTCAATGTCTCCTTTGTCTGTGGCTGAGCAAGACCGTAGGTGTGAGAATTTCCCCCAGAGTAGAAGCTGCGGCAGCCAGAACAACCATCCAAAGGACTCATACCGGCAGCTGGGAGGACACTTCTATGGGTCCCTTCCAACATGACTGGATCACTCCAAGGACTAATGACGGCTCTATTCTCCACATCTCCCTTCCTGAGAGATGCTCTGATTGTCGTCATCCTCCTGCTTCCACTCTGCCATCTATTTTGGGTGATCAGGTGCAGATGACTGGGCCCTTGGCTTGCATATGCAGCCACGTGCTGTGCTCACTCAGAGCTGGGTGAGGCAGGTGTTGAATGGCTAACAAAGGAAAGGAACACACCTGCCACTCTGAGCTGTTCTTCAGGATTCTGGGGGTTGGTTTGTTTCCTTTCTCCTAGCCCGAGCTGCTTTCTTTCTTTAGTTGGCACAGGGTCACTCATGACAAACACGTTTCTCAGCTCCCAGGCAGTTGGATGGTTCTGTGGAGCATAGCTCAGGATGGTCCGGAGTTCAGTGTGTTGCTCTAGTGGGCCTCAAACTTGTGATCCACCTGACTCGGATTTCTCTGTTCTGAGATTTCAGGCATATGCTACCATTCCTGGCCAAAATATAATGTCTCGTTTTTATTTGCCTTAATGGAATGGGATATTCTTCTGTTCTCCAAACTATTGCTTGGCAAGTGAGTGAGTGCTGAAGGGTAGTCCAGCCCATGCAGCTGTAGAATGGCCCTGGGAACGATGTACCTGTGAGCTGGAGGGACCGGAACCCCCAGACAGCATCAGGGGGTCTTCGGCTGCCCATCTCAGGCTAGTCAGATGAGGGGGGTTTCTGTCATCTTAGCTGTGGTAGGCCCATTCTGTGCCCAGCCAAATCATTTATCTCTGCATTCACACTGCCTTTATCATGCTGTCCAGGAGTTCACAGTTCAGACCAGTGGTTCTCAACCTTCCTAATGCTGAGACCCTTTAATACAGTTCCTTGTATTGTGGTGACCACCCAATCATAAAATTAGTTTTGTTGCTACTCCATAACTATAATTTTGCTGCTTTTATGAATCATAATGTAAATATCTGCTTTTATGAATCACAATGTAAATATTTTGGAGATAGAGGTTTTTCAAAGGGAGCCTGACCCACAGGTTGAGAATCACTGGACCATATTCTTCTTTCAATCCCTAAATGTTGAGATGGGTCTGTCTACTCCCTTGGGCTAAGCAATGTATGCTTTGTCTGTCTTGTTCACTGCTGTGCCCCCAGGCACTCACCAGACACCAGTCTTTATTCATCTGTATAATACCAATAACTGCATTTCATAACTAATTCAGAAGTATATGCTCAAGATTCAGTGCTTCGAACAGTGGTTCTCAACGTATGGGTTGCAACCCCTTTGACAAACCTCTCGCTCCAAGAAATATTTACATTATGATTCATAACAGTAGCAAGATTTCAGTTTTTAAGTAGAAGCAATACTAATTTTATGGTTGGGGGATCACTACAACATGAGGAAGTGTATTAAAAGCTCACAACATTAGGAAGATTGAGAACCACTGGCGTAGAAGGCCATGGAGCACCAGGCATGGGGTCTATCATCTGCTTTATGCATGAAGAAGCAGGCACTGGGGAAGGAAGTGACTCTCTCTGAAGGCCATAGGGTAATACAGTTTGGGGAGGGGATCCCTCGGGGTCTAGAACCCTTAGAGCTCTTCCCTAGTTCTTGGTTCCTCAGCAGCTCTTTACAGCCTACCCATTAGACGGTTAACTTCAAAAGACCGTGGTCTCCCCCCATGCATTATCTAGAAAGTGATGTCCTGCGTCTGAAACTCATAAGTGTATTTGAGACAGGAAGTGCTAGGAATTTGGCTAAAACAGCTATTATTTTGTCAACCAGTAATGGCACTTACAAAGAGGCTAATTTTAATGGGACAGAATTAACTTTCTAGTACACAATGTTATTTTCCAATTTCACACATGGCAATTTAATTTCCTGGTCATTAAAAACTACATTTTAGAGTCATTGTTAATTATTTAATAATGCTTTTGACTAAAGTAGAATGGCCATTTTTCTTTTCATACTTGCCATTTGCATAAACTAAAAAATAATTGAGAAGAGCTACATAGAAAGATACAAAAATAATTTTTTTTCTCATCAAATTCTTTTGGAAACATCAATTCTATCTGTGAATTCATATCTGCAAAGCTGGAACAGTTTATAAGGTGGTTGGGGAAAGAAAAGGCACAACGCTTCTATTCTTAGTGCTTACAATAAGCAACGGTTTCTATGATGAATATGTCCACCCTTGCCAGTGTCCCTGTTACTAAGGAGAGGTCATGGAGATTGGAGCTGGGAAGAGGGAAATGAGGTCCCTAGAGCTCCTTTGAGCATGTCTTAGTACATGGGCTCTGAACTCAGCATCACTACTGATGCAATGCATGACTCAAGAGCCTGCTCCATGTCTCGTGTTTGCTGCCCACTTCAGTAGGCGACGCAACAAAACAAGATAATGGGCAAGCACCTCGTGACAGCTCACAGGAGCAGTTCCTGAGCCTGGGGATGTGGAGGTAGAGCAAGGTCTTTGTCTTTGGATAATCTGAGAAGAGTAGATGGATATACATGGCACCTCTTGCCAATCCATGGTTTTTTGGCCTCATTACCTTGCATAATTGTTGACTAGGAACATGTAGTTCAAACCACTGACCTGTGTGGACTGCCAATCATCTTTCAAAATCACATTTTAGCATTGAAAAATGTGCACCTGTTTGAATCAGGTTACTCTTTGGTCTCTTTATTTGCTCCCCACTCCAGCCACTGCAAAACTGTTAGAAGCTTCTAGATCAAGATTCAGAGGGATAAAATGTAGACCCCCCCCCCCACGGGTTTTTGGCACATTAGAGTTACATATTCTACCTTCAATGTCAGAACTGAGGTGAGTATAGTGGCTTAAAAATACAATATTTCTGATTTGCAAACTATTTTTACATCTCGCCATGCTGATTGATGACTAGTATTCATTGTCAACGTGAGTGAATTTGGAACTAACTATGAAAGTGGCAATCTACATGTTACGGAATTCAATAAGGGTGCTTTCTGAGGGGATTGACTGAGGGAGAATGACCCACCTCAGTGGGCAGCACGTTCCTGTGGTCTCGGGACTCAGAGGGAATAAAGGAGGGAAGGGAGAAAGCCTAGAGAGACACTACTCCCCTTGGATGTCAAGATATGATATGTGAACCCCTCTTACCTGCCATGCTCACTAGACGACAGTGGACTGGCATCTCTGAAACTGTGAGCCAACCAAATATTCCCTTAAGTTGTTTCTTATTTCTGTCAAGCAGTGTGTCAGAAACGAGAAAAGTAATGCAGTTGGGTTTGCGTGTGGAAGTAAAACCCTCACAGCATTTAGCAAGGCAATTTGATGGGTGGATAAAATACCTAGTTTATTATAGTTGTCCCCATCTGTGAGGCTCCCAAGCTTTCAGCAAATCTCTGTTTTCTGTGAGTTTTGCTTCTTGTTCTATAGAAAAGAGCAGTGAGAGAACATGGTGATGGCAGTTCCATCCCTGCTGTGTTAGGGTCAAAGGCAGAAGCCCCACCCCTAACTCACCAGTTAGCCTGCTGTGTCCAAGGAGACATGGGCTCCGTGTCCTAACCTGCTCCATGAGCTGGGACTCATGGGGCTGGCTGCTGCTCCTGGGAGCTATTGGTCTTAGCAGCAGTCCTATGGGCAATAGTACTGCAGTGGGGACCCCGCCGAGGAAACCAGGGAAAAGAGTTTGGATGCTTGTGGTGCGCTGCCCTTGTGCTCAGACGTTCCTTCGAAGTCAACCCCGGAGATTCAGGGGTACAACTTCAAGAAAGCCAACCCTACATGTTACCCAGTCGTCGAGGAGGGGGAGTCAACTTTTCTCATCTCTTTGGGTGTAAAAGTGGACAGTTTCCTTTTCTTCTTGGAAGAAACTTCTTGTTAGAGACTTTCTATGAAAGTCCTTGCATTGGGACCATTTTCCTTCAACAGAACGAAATCTACAAAGTTAAAATTCATCAAAACATGAGTTTGAGATTCCTTATTGAGACATGTTTAATGTCAGTTTAGCCTTGGTCTGACTGGGCTGCCAACACAGTTCCCGAACCTCGGACCTGTCTCTTTCGAATTGCTCACTGTTGGGCATTAGATTGGCTCTCACACAGCGGGGCTTCCCTCTGGATTTAGGATTGCTCAAGCAATTAGAGAGGTACGCATCTGAGCCTCATGTTCCACTCCCCATCAGCAGCTTTCCACCTTCCTCTTCTCTGTGCTGGAAGACTCACAGACTGACCTCCTCTGTGCACAGCGATCCCTTCAACTTTTCCTCTGTCTCCTCAAGAGCTGCCAATTTAGGGGATCCAGAACTATTGTTTTCCTCAAAGAGCTACCTCCTGAGCCTTAATCCACTCTTATCCCATCACAGACACCTATACCCCACCCTTCCTGTGCCAACGCCTTCCGCCCCTTCTCCTGCTAAAGGATTCTTCTCCTTTGTACCGTTCTGTGCTCCTCACATTGGCTGAAGTCAGGTTGCACGTTGGAATCCAGGGCCAAACCTATGCAGCTGACAGAATCTGCTTCTCTCCCGTACAACTTGTCCCAGTTGTCCCAGATCTTGTCTGTACCACAGCACCGCCCCTGCAGTATGAGCTCCAAGGCCTGCAACCCAGGTACCTGCTGTGTCCAGTTCATGTCTGACCTTCATGGCCCAGATCACAACCTCTGCAGTATTTACCTCTCTTCTTTCTATGATTATGTAGAATGTTTAAAATAAAGTCTTCCACATAAATGAATAGTGTTAACGTCTCTGTGGTGAATTATTTTCTGTTTTCAACACATTATATTGCAGATTTTCCCTGTCTGACAAACCACCGCTCTAATCTGATAACAGAGTAAGTGGTTCAGTCTGGATGCAAATCTGGAAGCATTCATATGCAGGAGGCGATTGGAGCTGCATGAGCAGTGAGTTCATTAGCACAAGTATAAAAGAAAATGTTGGCCGTGTTAAATTATACATAATCACGCCGGCTTAGATCACTTCCGCTGCTGGTTCACCGTGGTGATATTTATAGAGAACATAAAGCACAGAATTCTCATTTGGAATAAAGTTCGCAGTGAATAAGTGACCAGAGATCGTCTTTTCAAGCAGACCTAGTTTAAAAAAATCAGTTCTATTTTTTGCTCCGTGAAGATGGGCCAGTTCCATTCTTTTCAGGCTCAGTTTCCCCATCTATAATATTGGTAGCAATAGTATTTATATTGAGACCACTCTTCTAAGTATAAATTAACTAATCAGTCACATGCCCAATGCCTATAAAAGTATCCAATAATTAGCAACTTAAAAGTGATGCTAATTAAAAGAAAACACATGGTTTAAATATTTGTAGTAATATACATCGGTATGTTTTCTAAGACTTTGGTTTCTACAGTCTTAGTTCATTACTGACCGTCCTCACACTGGAACGAATGGCTAGCGTTAGAGAAGGAAGCCTTGGGCTCCAGTGCTGTTCCTCAGGCTCCCATTAGTTAGACAAGAGTTGCTGAGTTGACTTGAGTGACTTCGGGCCACAGAATATTAATATTCATACTCACTGGTATTTACGGTATATTAAGTATTGGTGTGGGAGAATTGTCTATATTCTGTCAATTATGTTTTAAATAAATACTGATTGGTTAATAGCCAGGCAGGAAGTATAGGCGGGACAACCAGACAGGAAGTAGAGGTGGGTCAATGAGAACAGGAGTATTCTGGGATGGAGGAAGCTCTTCCTGCCGTTCTGTCCAGACATTGAAGAAGCAGGATGTGACCTGTCCCACTGAAAAATGTAGTGAGCCATATGGCTAACATAGATAAGAATAATGGGCTAATATAAATTAAAAGAGTTAATAAGAAGCTTGAGCTAATGGGCCAGTCAGTTTTATAATTTATGTAGACCTTCTGTGTGGTTTCTTTGGGACCTAACTACTGTGGGAACTAGGCAGGACAGAAACCCCAACAAAGCAAGCCCCTCATGTTACAAAGTATGATATATTTTTCTTTGAGAAATTTAATTCTGTCTGATGATATGAGCATTAGTTAAAATTCAGACACAAGCTTTGATTAATAGTATATGTAATGGATGCTTCATACATTTGTATGAATGTACATTTGTCTAATAGGTATTGGAATTGATATATGACTAAAATCTTCATCTTGCTGCATTTTGAAGGAAGGATTGACAATAGTTAGAGCCAATTAATTAGCTTCTTCTCTGCAGGCAGACCTCTCCTTAAATACAGAGCTATAATCTCTCGTAGATTTGGTAAGAGAGAATCTGAGAAATCCAGACCCCCGAGCCTGGCAGCAGGAAAGGTAAAAAGAAAGCAAAACCTGTGCCATGTTAAATTTTAGGAGTTAGCCGAATTTTCCTCACTTCAGTATTTGAAAGTGGCCAGCTACACTGGCAATGTTCTTTAAGAATTCTCCTTTAGAGTAAACTCAACAAATAAAGACTTCATTGTGTTTTACCCATTCTGGCCAGTGTGTACCCTTCCATTAGCTAAGATGCAGCAGATTATGCTGGTTGAGGAAAATAGGGATTTCCTTTGCTAGTGCTGTGTGTCTCCTGCGTGGAGAAGGCTGGTGAAACTTGAGTGGATGCCAATATGCCAAACATTTTAACGGTGGTTTCGTGCAGCATACAACCCTTTTCTCAGCGGCTGTGTATGAAGAACAGGGTTTTGTGTATAGTACATTAAACAAAATAAGCCTTTATGGAAGTTTCCTCCTGCCCTAACTGTGGCGGAACCCTTAGAATGGACTCTGAGGATGGTCAACCTTCTCGCCACCATGGGCTGCGTCAGAAAATCCATTAGGATACACTGGGTGCTTTGCTTCCAGTAATATTTATGGAAGGTTCTTGATTTCCTTTATTAATTGGTTCTTGATTCATGTTCGAATCATGCTTTGAACAAAATCAAAATTCATTTCTTGCTTCTGAGGATAATTTCTGGCCCCAGGGGTGATTTTCCCTCCCTCCACGATGATCTGAAAGTTACCCTAGCCTCTGTTCCTCCCTGCCCCACTCCACGGCAGTTGGAGAAATTGATTCCTTGAGAGCTGTGAGGTGTCAGGATGAACAATTTACGTTCCTGTGTTCAGCGGTGTCGGTACTGACGTGTCCAATTTTAGAGGATGGTGGGGGAGGAGAGAGTTGGGAAAGATAAACAAACGGGCAATATTATCACTCAAGGTCACAGCTCGTGCCAGTCACCACGGTCAGTGCGGCAACTTTTCCTGGGAAGCTGTTGCTCAACTCAGATGTTGTGAGGTTACCTCGTGTAAGGCTCATTTATACCCCAAATAAGTCTCAGGGCCGTTCTTTTTGTCTTGATTGTTTTTTTCCTAAAGAAGAAAGTATCTATGGATGTCTAGTGGCTTCTCGACGCATTGCACTCCTCCCACGGTCCACACTGGGTCAAAATTCTGGTTGGTTTCTTTGTTGTTGTTCTGAAACACTAATGTGAACATGTCAGATGGCTTCGTGGTTGATCTGGCATAAGTCACTGAAAATGTGAATGCTTATCTGAACTTAATCTGAACCGCCCCGAGTTTTCTTGGGTCTACAGAATTGGATCTGAAATCTCATGGAAACTGGCTTTCTCAAGAAAATTTTCGGTGAGCCAGGAATACTGTGAGAGCAGCCTTCCCCGTGGTGTTTTGGCAAGTTTGACTTTGGCCTCAGACCGAACCAGGAAGTTCAGAGGTGAACGAGAATGAAAAATAATAAAATGGTAACTGATCTTTTTTTCCCCCCTACTTCAGAAAGGTTCAGTACAAACTCCATTTAAGAGAGCATTGAGTTGATTTGAACAGTGGGGCCAGGCCCTGTTTGTGCATTAGGAGATGTGGGCTCCCCAGCCTGTCCAAGGCTCCTCTGCATTTTGCACCTAAGTATGATTTCTTTAGAACTGTAGCTTCCGTAAAATCTCGAGTAAGTACCGTTTCCTGTTACTTTGCCTGCCACTAGACATGGCACAGCAGATGCTTTAATTAACAGTTTTGAACCAGTGTGGTGGTGCCTGCCTTTAGACCCATCACTCAGAGACAGGTGGATCTCTGTAAACTCATGGCCAACCTGGTCTACATCAAGTTCCAGGACAGCCAGGGCTACTGTCCACATTCAGACAAAGTTCTGGTTGGTGTCTTTGTTGTTGTTTTGAAACACTGATGTGAACATGTCAGATGGCTTCGTGGATGATCTGGCATAAGTCACTGGAAATGTGATTGCTTATCAGAACTGAATCTGAGCTGCCCCGAGTTTCCTTTCTCCACAACAAGCAACAAACATCTCTCCTTTCTATCACTCAGTTCAAATCCTTAGCACCAGGTAGATGTGTCTCTAGAGCCACATGCTTAGAACATGCACTAGAATCGTAGTATCACATGATCACAGATGGTAATAGGATCCCATAACACATGTGGAAACCCACGTGTTGCTTGTGAGGAGGTGTTTCAATCCCCTCCCCCCATGCTGCTTTCATCTTGCTCTGTCGGTGACGTCTCTGCTCACCAACCAACCCTCTCATGGTGCAGCCTTGATCTACAGGGGACCTCACCATCATGAGCTTCTATCCAGCTGTAAAAGGCGATTCAGGATGAGAGTGCATATTTATCCAAGCGTTGATGGCGTCATCGGACACATTATTCTCTTCGGTGCACACCAGCCATCATATGAAGAGAATATGAACACCCCTCATTTCATTGTTTGAAGGGATGGAGACTCAGGGAGGGTCAATCACTTCCAGCTTTGTAAGGGGTGAAGTAAAAACTCAAATCCTGCTCTTCTGGCTTGCAGCTAAGGACTACAGTTCTCTAGCACCAATGTCTGACAAGTTCAAGGTCAGCCTGGTCTAATGAGAAAGTTTTAGGACAGCCAAAGATACTTAGTAGTGAGACCCTGTCTCAAAATAAAATGTCTAATTGAGAAAGAGACGTCATTACAAACAACAATAGCACCAAGTACCAGTATTTAACGTATGTTTATTAGTAAGTAGTCTAACTGCCCGAAAAGATGGAAGGGTGCCTGTGAAGATGGCTCAGTTGGTCAAGTAGCTGCCCCACAGGATGCAGTCTTGAGTTTTGATCTCCGGCACCCATGTAAAGTCAGATGTGGTAATTCCAGACTCCACGCAAATCCAGATGTGGCTCCAGATCTGTGCTGTAAATTCAGTGCTGAAATCAGGGGTAGGGGGGACAGTGCTGAGAGCAGGGGCGGGAGGGGGGCAGACAGGTAGATCCATGGAACTCACTGCGCAGCTGGTCTAGAGACGTCAGTGAGCTCCAGGTTCAGTGGGAGATCCTGTCTCAGAAAATAAGGTGGAATGAAGTTGAGGAAGACACTCGGTATTGACCTCTGGCCTTTGCACAACTACACCTGCATATCTCTCTCTCTCTCTCTCTCTCTCTCTCTCTCTCTCTCTCACACACACACACACACACACACACACACACACACACCACACATTACGGGGATCTCCACAGAAGCTTCGATTGCGCACCTGTTCCAGATTGTGGGTGCTCACTGAACATCCGGTAGCAGGCTGTTGCTTTAACATTTTGTTGTGTTTACAGAGCTTTGCAGACCACAGCAGTTAGAATGGTAACAGTCCATTCTGATCAGTGTTCCGGTGCTGGTTCACCACTCAAACAATTTGTGTTCAGTTTTGTTTGCTTTGAAGCCTGTGCTGACCTCAAGTGAGCTGTCTACCTAGCTGGCTGTGATCATGTACTTCTGCCTCCCAAGTGCTGGGATTACAGGCTAGTACCACTCCTGGTTCTATGTTTATTTTTGCACAGAGGCTCAGACAACTATGACTTTTAAGTGTTTGTGTTGTAACATAAATATGTGTAAATCATAATAAATGCAAGTATATGCTATTCTTGTACTATTCTAAAAAGTCAAAACTCACGAACATCTGAAAGTTTTCAAGTTTTGATGAAATTACTCCCCCTTCAATGGTTCTTACTTCATTGTTTTTTCTGGCCATATTTTAAAAGTCATTCCCCTTTTGTGAACCAAAGGGCCAGATTTTGAGTCAATGATGGCCTTTGGATCATTCCTGTCTGTACTGCGATTTCTACAGAATCCTCCTCCATCAGCCTGGCCCCCATCTCAGACATTCATTTGGGATGCAGTCACATAGGCTGGGACAGAATGAGGGAGAGAGGGGCAGAGAGGGACCATTTCCAAACTGAAAGGTTGTCAGCCCCCTGAGGGGAAAAATCCAACCCTGAGTGGAAAAGAGTAAGGTTTGGCTATGGCCAAATTAAAGTGTGTAAGGTTACCAAAAGTGTGTGCAGGTCTCCCCAGACTACCCGGAGGCAGGGTTAGCAATGCAACTCACACACACGGGAGATAACCTAGCCTGACACCAACCCTGCCAGGAGTTCAGGGATAATATTTTCACTGGGGTGAACTGCTCTTGAACTGTTTCTGTAATTTATTTGGTGCAAACAGGCTTCCCTTCCATCTCAGCCTTGTATGTCTTATGGCTGCCCATTTGTTTACTGTAAAAACATGTTTATTATCGCCAACGCAAGCAAAGCCCTCCTTCCCGTGGTGTCTCAGTTCCCCCCACGCCTTCTCATTCTGTGTACCACAGCCCAATGATGAAGTATACGCAGTCTCGTTCCAAACCATGTCCCGTGTTTTCTTTGGAGTTACCTTCAAAAATCTATCGCTAAAAAGCAAATCCCAGCGTTTCGTGACCTTTCCCTATGATGGCGCTTATCCTCTGGGCTTGAAATGATTTCCTCTGTGTTGATGAAAATGTCAAGTGTGCATGAGAACCTGCCAGAATACGGACACTGGGCTAATAAGAAAGAGGAGGGAAGCTGCCTGGATGCGAGGATTTGAAGTCTAGGAAAATCACCCATCAGTAAGATTCCATCTACCATGTCAGTGGTTTGTCACTTAGCTTTCAGTGGGTACTGAAGGGAAAGAGGACCTACGATGATCCCAGACCCAACGTCTTCCAGGGAGACTCATTCCTGGAATGTTTCCTTGAGGGGCTGTTAAACCACTCGAGAAAAACGCCAGTAAACCCCAGGAGAAGAACGTCACGTCCTTCGCAAACCCTGTTTTTATTTTTGTTTATGTTTGGACCTGTCCAGTTCCTATCTTGTGTTATTCCAGGAAATTGTCTCGGATTCATTCCCACTCTTTCAGATGCGGACTCTCAGGATTCCAAGAGCCCAAGGATTAGAGGAACTGTTTAGCAGCCACCCCACCCCTCTGAGAAAAAAAAGGAAAGAAGGAATAAATCACCAGCTGGAGTTTTGTGATTATATTGAGACTGAGAGCTCCTGACCCTGGTGGCAGCTGTGTGGCAATGGAAGAGAAGCTCTCCATCCCCCTGCCCGCCATGGTTGCTTTCAATGGGAAACTTCATCATATACCCAAACCTGATACCTGGTGTGAAGGACACCTCACAGACATCCTTTCTTGAGTGGTGCCCAGGAAGAGGCAGTGGCTCCAGCTCTGTATCAGACAGCTCAGAGAAACTGCAGACTCTTGTCATCAGCAGGTATCTGCTCAATGGGGGTTCTCCCTTAGAACATTTCGTCACTAGGTGGTTCCAACAAGTGCCCCCAACGATCAAGTTGGGTATCTGGTTCTATCTCTACTCTTTTGACACAAGCCATGTTACTGACTTTTCTCAGTCATCACTCTTCCCTTGGTAAATTCCCCTGCTAGTGCCCCCCATCCAATCCCAGCTGTCAGCTCTGCTCTTCTAGTTGATCTAAGTTGATTTAGATTCTTTTTCCAAGAATTGCAACCCATCCGTATTTATGGTTGATATCAATGTCTCTTCCTCAAAATCTATGTGTTGAAAAAAAATCCACGATATAAAATGTTCCCAGGAAGCTAGGTTGTGGAACTGTATATTTAAAGGATGACCATATCATGAAATGGCGGATTTTTTTTTTTTTTTTGGTTTTTTGAGACAGGGTTTCTCTGTGGTTTTGGAGCCTGTCCTGGTACTAGCTCTTGTAGACCAGGCTGGTCTCAAACTCACAGAGATCCACCTGACTCTGCCTCCCAAGTGCTGGGATTAAAGGCGTGCGCCACCACCGCCCGGCTTGCCGGAATTTTGTAATTCCAATAGATTCATTCTCCCACCCATCTCTAGGCACATTTCTTCCCTCTTCTTCCCGTGTGTGGTAGCGGGTGCTTGTGAGTGTATATGGACACCTTCAGGGGACAGACGGGGATGTCAGGTGTCCTGCTTTGGCAAAACTCTGCCTCTCCCCTTGAGGCAGGCTCTTGCTGAACACGGAGGGTCGGGGCCCCACTTCTTCCTGGGTGCTGGAGATCTAAACTCAGGGCCCCAGGATTATTCACCCCACCCTCTTCGTACCCAGCGAGCCGTCCCTTCAACTGTGTCTGCCGTATGTTTACACGACGGAAAGAGGAAGCTAAATGGGAAAAGGAAATTAACGAGGGCCACACGACTTTGGAAGTTTGACCCTCTAGTCACAGAAAGACCTAAAGATATAGTTTTGATTTTCTCTTATGGTCAAGAGCCCCACCTTGTAAACTCTGCCAGCATAGAACTTGGGTTGACCTCTCAGAATTTAGTTAGAACCTAAGAAGTACTTTCTTTTCATAAGATCATAATTGTTCCAACTCAGAGCCCACCTGAACTGCCCTAACACATGAAAGTCCTTGATACAGATCCTGTTCCACTGTCCCTTGTCAGTTGACACAGCTATTGGGAGAGACTTTGGGGTGAAAATAATGCCAGTTCTCATAAATATTTACCCATGGAAACTTGGATTTGGAAAATCTAGCTTTTTCTGTCTGCCAGCAATTGCCTGGTTCTATGGTCTGATGAGGAATAAGCTGCCTACCTCGCACCCCCTCTCGCTAATTTAACCAGCTTCCCACTCCAGTTCTCATCAATTTCTCGTCTATTGGTCTTGTTTGCTTGCTTTTTTTTTTTTTAACATAGAGTCTAACTATTTTGCCCAGGCTGGCCTCAAACTTGGTATTTCTGATGTGGGAGGTCCTTTTGTATATATGTTGCTTTTATTAGTTGATGAATACAGCTATTTTGGCCAATGGCTTAGTAGAGTAAAGCCAGGCAGGAAATTTAAAAAGAGATATATAGAGAGTAGGCAGAGTCAAGGAAATGCCATGTAGCTGCAGAAGGAGAAAGATGCCAGAACATTACCAATAAGCCACAGCCTTGTGGTGATACATAGATGGAAAGAAGTGTGTTCATTTAAGATGTAAAAGCTAGTAAGAAACATGCCTGAGTCATTGGCCAAACAGTGTTGTAATTAATGCAGTTTCTGTGTGATTATTTGGGTCTGGGTGGCTGGGAAACGAAAGTACAATTCAGGAAACCTAAGTTTTGAACCTCAGAATCTGTGCAAAAGCCAGACACAGTAGCACAATGTCTGCCATCCTGGTGTGCCCCATGGAAGAGAGGAGATGAAGCTGGGAGGCTCTTCTGAAGTGGGCTAACTTATGCAGTGAGGAAAAGATCTTGTCTCAAGCAAGCTGGAAAGGTGAGGACCGGCACTGAGGGCTGTCTTCTGGCTGCCACATATGAGCCTGCATCTATACGCACACTAAATAAACAGATGTGTGCATACTACATTACAGATTATGCAAGTTGTTTTTTACCTTCTTGTGACATGCCACCTCACAAAAAACCTGTGGAAGAAATGTAAGGACCGCCATAACATAGTAAATAAGACGAAAAACCAGGATACCTGTTCACATCTCAGTCCAGAAAGCTTTATGTGACTGGTGCTGTGGACTCACATATAAACTCCAACTGAGAATATGTCCATAACCCCCAAGAGTGTAGAAACAGTTTGCCCAGGACGTATGTCTTCTCTAGTCTAACCTTGGCCTCTGTCTACTTCCTCATTTACTCAAGGGCAAGTACCTGATGCTTCTTAAATAAAACAGCATATAAAACAGTCATCAAAACAATGGCACTCACCTGAACAGTAAATCTGGTAATCACATTTTAAATCTAAGTTATAGGGCTATTGTTAGATTTAGACCCTGAGCAGAAAAGACAAAGACTTCATTCTTATGAAGTTCAGAGATTTTGAGAGAGAACGATCGTTTTGCTTTGATGGACGCCTTGCATGGCCCCACAGCATCGCCCTAAAGCTTACTGACTTTCAGAAATGCTTACTGACTTTGAAGGCCGGAACACCTCACCCTCATGGGTGAGCATGAAGAACAGGCTTGGGATGTGTTTCTATCCGTGCATGTGTAGTCTGGGTCCAAGTGTGTTATCAGATTCTTCTGTGGTCTTCCTGAGATCTGGGCCAAGTTGCTATGTACAAAAACAAACCACACTGCTTTCCAGTTCCCCCCAAACCCAGTGAAGGGGGAGACTGAACTGGTGCAGCTGTAGCAACAGCCTTATTGTCGGAGGGCAGGGATATCTAATTTAGAAATACCTAGAAGACTACAGAGTAAAGAAGTGTGGATTTCAGAGGGGGAGCCTTTTGATCTAGTAAAGTAGTTCTTGTGTACATCTGTGATGGGTTCTTTTCTCTAGGTTTAAGTGTTTATCTCTTGCATTATCTAGTTTAACTAGAACTATTGAGTTCAAGGGTCCAGAGTGACACTACCTTGGGCTGAGTAGTTTTCACTGACTGGGCAGCAGTAAGCAGCGGATCCTGTGTGGGCCCATGATGCAGAATATCCCAGCATGCTCAGTTAGCACTCACCGCACCCCACTGCCTCTCGTGGGGATTCTGCCAGAAGCCCAAACCAATGTTTAGACTATTGACATTCACTCTGTTCCTCCCCCCTTCTGAGAGGTGCACTGAACTTCTGAGATCGAGTTGTTAGACAAGCAGAAACATTTGCCGATTTCTGACCGTATTATCTTTCATTTTATGCCAAAGATATAAATTTACGTCCAGTGCTTGCTACAATCACACAGCTCTCCCCAGTTCCCAAGCAAGCAGCCAGCAGAGACAGAAAGCTTAAAAAAAAAAAAAAACCTACACTTGTATAAAATGTGCTCTGAAGTTTTCAGTCTCTCCATACAAACTGATAAATGGGCGTTTTAAAAACTTGCCTACTATTTTAATGCAGTTAAATTCCTTAATCAACTACAGCAAACAGGTGCTTTCAGGAGCCTTCACCTTTCATATGAACACACTTTTTATTTGTGATTGCTGCACTGTGTCAAAATAATGTCCTTTTGATCAGCTTATCGTTTTTTTTTTTAAATATTTATTTATTTATTATGTATAAAGTATACAATATTCTGTCTGTATGTCTGCAGACCAGAAGAGGGCAGCAGACCTCATTACAGATGGTTGTGAGCCACCATGTGGTTGCCGGGAATTGAACTCATGACCTTTGGAAGAGCAGGCAATGCTCTTAACCACTGAGTCATCTCTCCAGCCCCTCAGCTTATCGTTTTTGATACAGCATAATTTTTGAATATGGATATTTATGGTAACACGTATTTTGGAAAAGACTGATATTTCTTTTGTATACAATACATCGCCGTGTTTTCATTTGTCATAGTTAAAAGCACATCTTGTCATGATTTCACTATGGTCCCTGAACATGAAATGATAAACTATCTCTTACTGTGACCCTGTGATAAGGAATGATAATTTAGGAAAATTGCTCCTGCAACAAATGCTAGAGGCGATGGCCAGTGCTCTAGATTGAGCCCGTCTTGTGGGTTTCTACACACTGTGCAATTGTTTCAAAACTGATGATGGCTGGAAATAAGGAGTGGATTGTTGGGAAGGAACTGAAGCCATCAGAGGCTTGGGGATGAAAATGGACGCATTCAAAGCTATGGTAACAGTTACCAGCCACAGGGCTTGGTTTGAAATTTTCATACAAGGCTTCTAGTTTCACAGTGAGTGCAATAGAGATATTTTATTTCCCTCTTCTTAAAAAACAAAACACCAAAATCAGTAAGAACAACAAGCATTAAGACATAAGACAGTTGGGCAGTGGTGGTGCACATTTTTATTTCCAGAACTTGGGAGGCGGAGGCAGGTGGATATCTGTGAGTTTGATGTCTCCAGGAAAGCCAAGGCTACACAAAGAAAGCCTGTCTCAAAAAACAAAACAAATCAAGCAAACAATATAATAATTAAAAAAAAATAAAGCCAGGTGGTGGTAGTGCACATCTTTAATCTCAGCACTTGGGAAACAGAGGCAGGTGGATTTCTGTGAGTTTGAGGCTATCCTGATCTACAGAGCAAGTTCCAGGACAGGCTCCAAATCTACACAGAGAAACCCTGTCTCAAAAAAAAAAAAAAAAAAAAAAAAAAAAAAAAAAAAGCAAAACAATAAAAAAATAAACAAAAGGGAAAGAAACAACATGACCCTGATGCAAAAAACTCTTCTATGTCACTGAGAGGTCCCTGACACAGGAAATGGACTGCCATCCACAGAACAGGAGCAGAGAGAGGCCGAGAGAGGGTTGGGGGGGGGGCTACAGAGCAGGAACCCCTGCCGTCCCGGCCTGGGGCAGTAGGAGTGTGTGTGCTGTCCTGGCAAGAGAATCACTGGACAGAGTTTGGACAGAAGAGAGAGAGATTAATACGATGGGGTAGAGGTGAAAGTGTCAGAGTACAGGCAAGTCCCGCAGAGAAGCTCCGGTCCGCGTGCAGAGCTGGGGAGAAAAACACGGCTGGAGACCCCTGAAATGCGCTCCTGAATTAGTTCTGTAAGGAAGAACCCAAAAAACCGAAAGTAGAGTAGACACCCCACTCCAAGTCAGCTCCGGCTCCATGGGCTCTGTATTCATGGGCTCAGCCACAGATGGAACACGGACTGTACAAAGTTTCAATTGTCGTCCCCCGAACAGCACAGCGCCTTCGCTGGTCACACAGATCTTATTTGTATAAGTAGTCTAAGGATGGTTAGAGTATAAGTAGTCTAAGAAAGGATGCTCATGGGTAACATATAAAGGTTAAAACATTCTCAGAAGAGATTTGAACACCCAATGAAGTGATATCTGCAGGGCCGACAGAGACCTATAAAACCAGTCCTCCATGGCTTCCAAAGCATGGTGCTACCTTAGAAGGAGTCATCTCATTCAAATAGGACTATTTGAAAAAATAAAATACCAAAATTAGAAGGAAAAAATGGCAGACAATGCATTGTAACCAGGTAAATATTTCGAGAGTTCTTAAAAATTAGTTTAAGAGTACCTAGCATAATTTTTTAAAGATTCTTCAAATTTGCATGTAGTGTGTGTGTGTGTGTGTGTGTGTGTGTGTGTGGTGTGTACTCACATGGGTGAGGAGCGGGATGAGGCCATAGGAGGGTGTTGGAGCAAAATCGTATAGATTCTCTAAGGAAATAAAGGAATAGAGGACCAGAAGCCCTCAAACCACGGGTTTTCATAGGAAATTTAAATAAAAGTATAAATATTTAGTAACATAGCTATACAGTACAGAAACTAGAAATAAGAAGGTAGTTCATCATTAAAAATGTAGGTGATAATGTTCTAAAAGTAAAAAATGATCAAAATTGTAGAAAAAGTGGGAACCAATAAACCGGTTACTATTAAAGAAATGAAAACCACAGACCGAGTCATATTGCTGATGCATTGTAGCACCTTCCTGGGGACAAAAATATCTTTCGTGTTCCATAAATTATGTAAGATTTCAAAAAGGAGAAACGTTGGCCTGCTAACGCTGACACCCAAAGCAGGTAAGAGTATAAAGTAGAAGATTCCAGAATAATTCTTAAGTGAACATAAAAATCAAAGATCAAACTCATACACAAGTTGAATTCACTCAGTATTGAAAGTGACAGCGTGTTGAAGGAGCTTTGCTCCAAAAGGCACTCAGTGTGTCTATACTAGCACACTTGCAGAAGAACAAGAACAGTGAGGAAAACCAACAAGTACCTTATTACTGAGCATGCTCCAGCACTTGAGGACTGGAGCTAGCCTGCTTGCCTAGCAATGCACAGACCTGTGGTACCACTTGGGAGGTGGAGGTAGGAGGATCAGGAGTTCAAGGTCACCCTCAGGTCTGTACAGTGAGTTTTAGGCCAGCCAGAGCTGCGTGAGAAGCTTCACAAAACAAAACAAACTAGTGATAACAAAACCACAAGAAAACAAACTGCCTCATATGTGGGCGGCAGGTAAGGAAGTAGAATTCTCTGTCTTGTACATCAGGACGGTGAAGGAGGGCATCACCACATAAGCAGAGAGCCAGACTGACGGTCCCCCAGTGTGAAAACTGCTCAGTGGCAGGAAAGGGTCCTGAGTACGAGGAAGATGCCATTCTGACCAGATGCCCGAATGAGATGAAACCAGCGCAGCATCTTCCCGAGGTGGTAACTCAGACCGGAAGCAGAAGGCAAAGGTCCCAAGGCAGCAGGAAGGAAGCTGCTTGTATCCAGGATTTGGGAGGAAAGTTCAGCAGCCAGCGTGGTTGACAGAGAAGAAATGAGGTAGACGGAAAGGTGATGAGCAAGGAAGAGGTCACTAGAACCCAGGCATGCATCATTCGAACCCCAAGGGGAGAGTTTGTATCTTTCTCTGATGACCTGGCTTGAGTAATGGTTTAGAAAACACGTACCTGGCTTCCGTAAGGCATAGTTGACAGCAAAACCAAAGGCAGGGAAGCCCCGGGAAGGGGCGGGGACAGTAACTCTGTCGAAGCCAATGGCAGGGAATCCCCGGGAAGGGGTGGGGACAGTAATTCTGTCGAGGCCCTGTGGTGTATTCCAGGGAGACTCCCCAATTGCTATTGAACAGGCCCATGGATACAGTGTTTTTAAGCACCCTGGCTTTCTTCAGAGCAGAGGTTTAGTGAAGTAATGAGATCTCCTGACTATGGAGGTTTGTAGTGCCCAGGGCAGGTGACCCTGGGGAGTCACTTTTGCTTGGGACCTAGGAAGAACTCGGGGCTAGCTGAATCAGTAAGGCAGGAGAATTAGATGTCAGGGCATCAGTCACTTCCTCCTTGTGAGACAGTCAGCCCTAGGGCTCTAGTTACGCTTCAACTGATTGGGTGGGGCCCACCCACAGAGAAGGCCTGTGCTTTGCTGATGAAAATCTTAGATTCTTCTAGAAACAGACACACCCAGAATAACATTTGACTAAAGTGTCTGGACACTGTGGTTCAGTTAAGTTAGATGATAATAATAATCATTATTATCATAATATTAATAATAATATTCATCACAACCAGTTGGAATAGAGCCAGCTACTGAATAAAGGATATTTATAGAAAAACTAAATACTTTCCACTTCAACATACAATGCAAAGACAGCCTCAGCGGCCGGACACTGCTACCTCTATAAACTGTGGTTAAGTGCACTGAAAGGGCTTGTCTAAAACAATACAGGAAGGAAGGGGTTAAATACAATGCTTGGAAAGAGAAACTATGAAACTGTCTTTATTTATAAACAGTGTAAGCTGCAGCCAAGAAAATTCAAGTGCTTTTCTTCTACAAGAACCAATAAAGTTCCATAAGATTGTTGAACTCAAGCCAACACACACACACACAAAAAATAATGGGCATTTCAATAAAATAACACCAGACAGAAAATGATATAGAAAATGGAAATAAAAAACTTGAAATTCCCAGAAATAAAACTAATAAATGATGGTTAAGACTTTTGATGGAAAATAAAAAACTTTTTGAAGAACCAAAACAAACAAAAAAACCACAAAACAAAACCCCACGGTATGAAGATGGATGCACCTCCTTAGACCTGCTGGGTGTCACCACCTCTCCAAAGCAATGCATACACCTGTGACATCTGAGAAACATCCCAGAGACTTCATGGGATTTGCCAATGGGTCCTAAAATCAATATAAAAATATGAGGCGCCAAAGAGGGCCAAGCAAGTTAGGTTTAAAGAAGAATGGGGGTGGGCGTTGCCTGAGCAAATGCATCGAGAATTCATACAGCTCTAGAAAGTGAGAACTGTGGTCTTGGCGTAAGAAGAGCCCAATAAGCCCGGGGAGTGTGGCAAAGAATCCAGAAATACTCCAACTTGAACTGTGACCAAGATGGCGCCGCAAAGAGAGAGAGAAGGCAGGCCAGCCTGGCAACAGGGGCAGGGCCCCTGACGCCCCCTGTGGAAAAGAAGATGGGATCCCATCTTCACACATAGATAAAAATAAATCCAGATGGATTAAAGATTTAGATGTGGGAAGCGGCTTTGGATAAAATGTGCAATAACCAAAATGGAAAGTTTTTTCTCCAGGAACAAGACGCTGCAGAAAAGCTTGGTGAATCTGATGACACCAGGATATTAAGACAGAACTGAGTTGACAAAGACAGAAGGAAGGGGGGGGGGGGTGGATGAAAACGTAAGCTTTGAAAAGATATCCATACTTCATATGACAAAGAAGTTTTTTTCAGTTTAGCAATTCAAAAGAGCAGAGCCATTAATAAGTCTGAGAACATCAAATAAAGAAAAAAAATGAATAGAAAAAACACACAACCTACTAATAACTGGAGAAAAACAAACAAGGTAGGAGTAGCCCTTGTGTCAGACCGGTAACATTTAAAACACAATAAAATGAAGCAGGGGGGCGTTTGCAGCGCCGCCGTCCCTTTCCTGGCTGCTGCTGGGCACCACTCTGCAGACTGGTTTCAAAGCGTGGTCTTTCTCCCCTGGCTCAGTCCCTCAACTTCTGATCCTGAAACGAGGGCAAAGCGCGCAGCTGTGAGAGGCCCCAAGTATGAAGACGCTTGTTGTGCGGCACGGTTTCCAATACACGTCTAAAAACCTAAATAGGCTAGAGCCATTTGTTGTGATAAAAATTTCAGTAGAGTATTAACACGGCATTTCATTCTTAAAACAAGACGAAGATGCATGCTGGCTGTGATGGCTGCGGTGGTGCGTGCCTGCAATCCCAGTATTTCCGTGACCTAGGCAGGAAGACCGTGAGTCTGAGGCCATCCAGGCAATGGACACCCAATTGGTTAACACATAATTAAAAACTAAAGAATAAAGTAAAGTATGCTAGTGAAGTTTGTAGTGCGACGAACGCTCAGAAACATGGCTTAGGGGAGGTAAGCACGACCGAGGAAAGAAAGCCAGCCGGGGTAGCGCAGGCTGAAATCCCAGCTCTGGAGTAGAGACAGGTGGGGTCCCAGGGGCTCACTGGCCAGCCAATCTGCTCCAAAGAACAAGGTGGGCAGTGCCTGAGGAAGGGGCCTCCACGCACATGCGCATATACATGTGCACACGAGTGTACTGGCACTCACAGTGAGTGCATTTAACTGAAGTTGTAGATTGGTGTGTAGCACAGTGTACAGTATAGAAGTTCGCATGCACATTAAGCACACCCACATTGTGTATTATCTGTGCACATGTCCATCCACACCGGTGGATACACAAACGCTCAGTTGTGCACGCGACAACTCGCTAAGCCAGTGAACTGTGTGAGCAGACAGAAGAATGAGAAGTCCAGACCAGCTGAAATGACCTCAGCAATCTGCTGTGTTTACCAGAACCAGGAGCAAACATTGGCTGTTGTTCTGCTTTTCTAAACATTTCTGTTGTTCTGTGGTGGGTGGGTTTGCGGTGCTGGCTTTTCATTACTCAGCAGTTAAAGTGCAAGCATACACACACACACACACATGCATACACACACACACGCATGCATGCACATACATATGCACATGGACATGGATACACACACAGAAATACATACACACAGATAGACACACACAGATACACACAGGGATACACACACATATACACACACATGCATGCACACACACATGTGCATGCACACACACATACACATGGACATTGATACACACACAGGGATATACACACAGGGGTACACACACAGGGATACACACACAGAGAGAGACTTGTAAACACATGCATATTATGCTAACCCTGGATTGGCTTTAAGAACCAAGAATTGAATTGGGTATAATTTTGAAAACACAAAGCCCGCTGCAAGTGCTGCTATCATGTCTTCCTGTTGGTCACCTGGTTTCATGGCGTCCAGGAGCAGAATCAGTTCACATTTGCCCCCGTCGTCCACGTCATGGAAACACTTGAGCAAGCCCCAATGAAGGAAAACTTCTCACATGGGTCTTTACACTTGCAGCAAGATTGTCCCAAGACAGGGTGCAGCCACTGTGTCTCTGAGAATCCTGTGACAGCTGTGGATTTCGGAGTAACTGCTTCTTAATCACAATGATTTATTTGCCAAGTACCGAAGTTATAAATCAGGTTCCTGTTGTGGGTATTTCCCTCTTGGTTGAAACAGACCTGGAGGCAAGGCTTATCCTCAGAAGCAGCCTGGAGAAGAGGAGAGCGGATTGCCCCCGTCCTCAACTTCCTGGGAGCTGGGGTTCCTGGAGACAGGCCGGAGCTGAAACCTGGAGGTGCCACTTTCAGTTCCTGCCCCATTTGCCTCGGGTTCAAGGTCATTGCAGGCATCCAATGAGTTGATTTTTTTTTTCTTTTTTCTGTTCTCATTTCCCATGCAGCATCAGCTCAGAGACTTTATTAAAACTGCTGCCGCTGGCCTGGAAAAGCTAATGCCCAGATGGGCTCTAATCTTATATCTTTTGAACAGTAATTAAACTTCGAAGTTTAGCTCAGTTAAGAGTGGCTTTCCATCCCCCCTCTCCTTCCATCAAACAGATAGTGAGCTTGTCCTGGCAGGGGGTTCCCGACTGCCTAAGCCCTGCTTAAACATTTCTTATATATATATAAGTATATACCCAATCACCTGATATTGTCTCCCTCACTCCCACGGTAAAAGCCCAAGCTGTTACAGCAGACATTTCCTTTCTTCTCTCTCTCTCTCTCTCTCTCTCTCTCTCTCTTTTTCTCTTTCTCCTCTTTCTCCACTGGTTCAGTAGGCTTAGTAACTTCGTTGAAGACCAAATCCATTGAAAAGCAGCTCATACTTACCATAGCAAAGGCAGGAAAGAAGAAAGTGGAAAAATGGAAAAAATACCCAGCATCCCGTTTCTTAGACTGTTTATTGAGTGTTTCGTGGATTTCCTTTTCTCTCCTGAATCTTTTCATATGCACAGTTTGGGGGTAGGTTGGGGTAGGTTTTACATCATTGTAAAGCCGACCATAGTACGAGTTCTGTGCTTCCTTGCTTTTATTTTTAAAGAAAATGTTGCAGGCTTTCAGGCCAGTAGGGCTGGCTGTGTTTTGCTTTAGTTTTTAAGCCAAGGGTAAATGAATCAAACTTTGCTACGTTTTCTTTGGCATGGTCATTAATTAGTTTCTCTGCTTTTTTTCTGAGGCACTGCTCAAAAGTTGCATGTTGCAGCAGAAAGCATGCATCCTGAAAACCTTGCTGCTCTAGCTTTTAATCCTGGCATCACCTCCTGTAACTGTGCCTTCGACAAGTTTAGTTTGCTTCCTCCCCAGTAAAGGGATAGTAATGTCCAAGGTTAGTGTAATTCCTGGGGGACAGAAGTGAACCATGTACCACCAAGCAAACACTCACTGAATGGGGTCTGTTTTAGTGACTTAGAAAAACCCTTCATAGATTTAAACAGACCAGTATAAGTTTATACAGACAAAGGCTATCAATGGCAGAACAGAGAGAGGTTAACTCATTTCTAAGGGAAGTATGTTTAGTAAGTCAAGAAAAGGACTTCTGAATAATTTCAGAGTAGCTGCTCTTCTCCTCTGGAACCTGTTTAAGACTGAAAAAAAAATGAGACAATGGAAAAAGCGTGGGGAGAAGGGAAAAAGAGGGGAAGGGAAATATATATATATGGAAAAAGAGAGCGATGGGGAGGGAGATAGAGATAAGGACGGTAGAGAGAAACAGATTAAAATGTGTATGCAGGATAAATTGATCGGAAGAAACGCGAGTGTTTAAAAGCGGGCAAGGGCTGCTAAACCTAGCATGAGGGGAACTCCGCCATAATCAACAGAAGATGACTATGGAAATGCATGTGGCGTGGTGTGTGGGGTGGGGTGGGGTGCAGGTGGGTGCTGTAGCAGGCAGAGACGTCTCCATGACTGTAGTCCAACATACAGACCTTTGAGGAACAAAGCAGAACACTTGAGGTTCTCACCACACAGGGAGGTACAGAAAGGTTTGTGTTCCCATAAAACCAAGGGGTCAATTGCCTTCTGCTCATACTAGTAGTAGGGCTTCATTCTCCAGAATCCTAACATTACCCAAACTGTCTCCATCCCCTTTCCACCTCAAAGAAAAGAATGTGTAGTTGAGGAGAAAGCAAGGGTCCCAGCAGGGCTGGGTCTTCATAATACATGGAGGTAACTACTCACCAGATGAATGTCTCACCTCTGGGTTTGCCTTTCTGATCTTTTAAATAAACACCACCAGACAAAACCCCACATATTCCACAACAAATCATTTTTAGTTAGCAACACTAAGACCGCATTAGTTTGAGTTTCTCTTTTCTCAGTCATTTTTAAGGGATCTGTTCACAGAGTGTGTCATGGCTAATGAAAGATGAAACCAAGAACTTGGATTTAGAGACAGTCAGACCGGGGCTGTCCCAGTGGGTTCTTGTGACTTAGAGACAAGACACAACGCTGTGCCAAGTCCTGTGCTCTTGGAGTGTTCCTTATTAATGAGACACACTTTCAACCATGAGAAAGAAATGAAAAGGCTTTTAATGTTTTCAGTGTGATGGTTGAAGCTGGTCTGTGGCACTCCTTGCCCAAGTCCCTGTTCTATAAGCTTCTGCTTTATCTTCCATTAGAGTTGCCAGCTGAGCATCTTGTTGGCCACATCCAATGCCAGGACATTCCGTGATGATGAGTGTGTTTGTAGAGCCCCCACCTCCACCCCTTTTCCCTGTCACATACATTTGGTTTGGTTCCACATAAAACAATTTCCAAAATGTGAAGCTCAAGCGTTTGCCTTTCTTGGTAACTACAGTCAGTATTCAACCTCCATCATTGTTTATTTCTGAAATGTGAAGTTATATCTTTATGAGAAAAATGTTCATCTGAGGTATCACGCCCATGTATTGTAAAGTATTTCTTTTTATCAAATTAGTCAGAGACAGATCGACAAGTGAGATGGGTGTTGGAGGAGGCTGATGGTTGGTTCCCAGCCACCCAGTTAGCTTAGATCCAAAATAACCACACAGTAACTGTATTCATTAAATCACTGCTTGACCCATTAGCTCTAGCTTCTTATTGGCTAATTCTTACATCTTAATTTAACCCATTTCTATTAATCTGTGTATGGCCACATGGCTTGGCTTACCAGCTAAAGTTTCGGCATGTCTGACTCTGGCAGTGGCTCCAAGGCATCATTCTGACTCCGCCCTCTTTCTCCCAGCACACAGCCTAGCTTTCCCTGCCTAGTTCTGTTCTTCCCTGCCATAGGCTCAAAGCAGTTCTTCACTCATTAACCAATAAAAGCAACACATAGATAGAAGGACCTCCCACACCAACCCAGTCTTTAAAAAAATTGGAAAGAAATTCATTTTAAATGAAGCTGCATTACTAGAAAAGTCTTAGAGATAGCTATAAAACATAGCTGTAAAAACTGGAAGTGTCTTTAAAAGTGAGACAGGCAAGAGGGGAAACATTAAACAAAGACACAGTTCCTACGTGAAGCCGAAGCTATTCATAAAGTATTTAAATATAAAATAATGAGAGGAGAAGGGAATCAAACGATGGAAGGAAAGCTGAGAATTCAGTACAGTTAGGAGAAACCTCCAGAAGGGCTGTGCAGAAAAGAGCAGTCTTCCTCATGCTCCCTGTCGAAAGTTTTCTCTAAGAATGGGGCTGAGGCCTTCAAAGGAATGTTGAGAATGAATCACAGCATCCACGTGCTACTTAACGCAACCTATTGTGAAGGCCGTATATCCATCATCTCCTACCTTTGAAGTTTTAAACTCTGACATTCTCAAAGCTAGGGAGAAGAACCCTGGGCAAGCCCCAGGGTAGGAACTGTAAGAAGAAAAGTCAGGTTGAATTTTCCTAATGTGAATGGCGGTGAGCGGCTTCAAGTCCTTATTGAACACTGCAGACCTTTATTTGGAAACAGTTCCTCCTCTGTGGGGGATGGATGAAGACAGGCAATCATTGCAGATGAGTTTCGTACTGTAAGGGACAAACAGCAATAGCTAATAGATCTCAGGGAGCCAGAGAAGTAGAGCTGCAGTCCTCACAGACAGGCAGATGCCAGCTGGATCCCACCCTCCTGAAAAACGTCCACATTGTTTGCGAACGAGACTCCTTTACATATCTTTCTGGGTCTGTCGCAAGCATTCTGGTTATGAGTTTCCCCACGCTGAACCCATTTGACTAATAACATCACAGATATTATAGTTCTGAATTCCATGGCTTGTTCGAACTGGCATAACCTGTTTATTCTTCTTCCAAGAAATGTTTTGTGTCTAAGGTTCTTCCCTCCTGTTGTGATGCAGATTGATAACAAAGGATCTTCAAGACTCCTGTGTTTCAGATTAGGAAAGAAAAAAAGAAAAGAAGGAAAACCTTTCCCGAGGGCAAGCACAGCCCAAAGTAAACAAAGCCAAAATACTTCCAGCATCCACTTGCTTGTAGCTTTCAAGGTGCTGGACCTTTACAGCAGACTTTCACCAAGGAATTTAAAGGTGAAATACAGAACTATTTCTGCAAACAGAAAAAAAAACCCACAACCTTTCTGAGCAACTCTGTCAACTATGCAATATTTTTTCTGTTATTGTTTTATTTTAATCGTGGTGGGAAGCTATGTGTGTTGCAGCATGGTATGTGTTCATGAGTGCAGTGCTCATGGAAGCCAGAGGGGAGTGTCCAATCTCCACAGAGCTGGGTTTCGGGTAGTTATGAGCTGCCTGACTTGGGTGCTAAGAACCATGCTTAGGGCTTCTGGAAGAGCACTATGGATTTCATTGCTAATCTGTTCTTATTTTAACTAGTGGCCAGAAAGTTCTTGTTTTAAATAATTGCGTTTTCTTCCTTGGGTGGTTAATATGGCCACTTAGAATAAAAACGACGGTGGTGAGATGTATTAATCTAACGTGATTTAGCGTGCCACCATTGGGCTTGTCATGAGGCCTGGAGACCGTGCCCCAGGCAGACCCCTGTGTGTCATTGTCTAAAGAGAATCTCTGGATAGGGAGTAGGTTCTTGGTCACTACGGGTCTTAGTCTCTCAGCTGCCCATCACAGTAGGTTTCTTTGAGGTTTCTGGGTCTAAGACATAAGAGGAGATTCCTCTGAAAAACAAATTGTCAAGCTGTTACCTTCTGAATGCCCTTTGTATGGGTTTTCGTCATGACAAGCTAAGTTCAAACATTTTAATGCGACGGTAGATGCATTCTCGGGTTGTAATGCTCCACAACCAAACAGAGGAAATTGTTTCTTCCTAGTTTGCTAATAACTCTAATAAGTGTTGTGAAGAATTTATAGTTGCATTTACTGTATCACAGAGGCACAACCTTGTATAAAAGAATGGTCAAGGAATAATTGTTCCTTAAAAAAAGAAGAAGACAGAAAGCCCATTGTTTCATGTAAAAAGATCTCAAGTCCACTTTCCTTTTGCTTCTCAGAGAGAAAGCCTTGGAAAGTATGCATTGAGTGGCCCTGCCTGCTTCCAGCCCCAGCCCTTTCCTCTGTCAGTTTGCAAGGCTGATATATTTTTCCTGCTTCAACATTAGCATGCTGATTAATTCGTTCTCATTTACATTTCCTTGAGTCTCTATGACCTACCTATTCCTTCTCCCACCTAGTAGAAGACAGATACAGGAGAGGAGTGCTATTTGCTTTCCACTGACCCAAGGACCCATGGCTTCCCCTTTGCTCTGCTTTATTAGCTCTGGGGACAAGTTCCTGAGAAAGGATGAGACAAACTGTGTCTCCCCTGGGCAGCCAGTTCCTTCAGAAACGACTATGTTACATCATCTGCCGCATACCATGCGCCATGCAAAGGTGTCTTTCTATCTGTCCTTCACAAAGGCTGGACAAGCCTAAATTCTACAGTGACACCTCTCTTGAGTTTAAGTTTGGCATCAATACGATGACCTCTGGGCTGCGGGTGATCACATGGTTGCCTAGGGAGGAATGAACTGGCCCAGGTCAGAAAGATGCCCTCCCTGTGTTGTTTGAGGTTTTCCTGTCCTGCCTGGTTCCCTCAGTTGTTAAGTCCAAAAGAAATCACACAGAGATCTACATTAACTATCAACTGGTTGGCCCATTGGCTCAAGCTTCTTCTTAACTCTTTTTTTTTTCTTTTTTCTTTTTTGGATTTTCGAGACAGGGTTTCTCGGTAGCTTTTGATTCCTGTCCTGGAACTAGCTCTTATAGACCAGGCGGGCCTCAAACTCACAGAGATCTGCCTGCCTCTGCCTCCCGAGTGCTGGGATTAAAGGCATGCGCCACCACCGCTCGGCATTAACTCTTATAACTTATATTAGCCCACTATTCTTGTCTATGTTAGCCACGTGGCTCGGTACCTTATTTGGTGGGGAGTCACATCTTGCTTCTTCTGTGGCTGGGACAGGACTGCAGAGGAATGGGCTTCCTTCTTCCCAGAATTCTCCTGTTCTCATTGACCTGCCTCTACTTTCTGTCTGGTTGTCCTGCCTATACTTCCTGCCTGGCTACTGGCCAATCAGCGTTTATTTAAAATATAATTGACAGAATACAGACCATTGTCCCACACCATCCCTGTCCCCAGAGAAAAGTGCAGAGGGACACAGAGGAAGTCTAAACAAATAGAAATCGGACTTTGTTAAAAATCTTGCTTAGCGCCTCTCTGTGCCCCTATTATTATGTCATTCCCTCTCCATCCAATCACACTGATCCATGACTCAGTGCTTAGGCATCCAAAGGCACATGTTTAACCGTTACATTGGATCTTTGCTTCCACAGGCTCCCATGGCATTGAAAACTTGTGCTAATAATATGTTCTCTTGCTAATCTGCCTTTTTCTGTATGCAAACACTCAGGTCCAGAGAGAAGGAATAAGATGCCTACCATCCCGACCTTGAGAAAGGAACTACCAACTGCAACAGAGACTTAGAATGAAGGGGTCTTGTTCTGGGAAGCGTGGGGTGATGTGAGTTTTGTTTCAAGCAGTTAAGAAACAAACAAAGAACTCCTTAAAACGCTTGCTTGCAAGATGTGCATAAATGCAAACGTGGAACAGGGCCCAGGCGTTGGCCCAGGCGTCGGCAGAGGCGTCGGCACAGGCATCGGCACAGGCATCGGCAGGGTAACCGGATCAAAAGAGAAGAAACAAAGTGTGCAGCGGGAATTCTGGGTGTCACTAACCTCTCAAAAACAAAGGGTTGGAAGTGTTTGAACGGCGGCAGTCACTAAGCCAGAAGGGGTCTTTGGAAACAAGAAATGCTCGACAGGTATGGACTGAGTTTCTTATATGATTACTGTTTTTTCTTGTCCGCCGTCACCCAGAATCTGTCCAGAGGAAGTCCTGTGTGCAGTCCTCTGTGAACCTTTGGGTTAAAATTGCTAAAACCATCAGTGAAGCACAGAGCCTTTAAAGGGAAATACACTTTCCATGTGTGTTCATTCTTAAGGGGACTCAGCATGAGCATTAATTTTTTTAATGTTTAAAAGTAACTTTGTTTTTAATTTTTATGTCGTCTGTCTGTCTATGTGTGATATTCACATGGGAGTGCGTGTCTACAGAAGGGTGCTAGCTTCATTCTAGATGGAGTTATGGCTGTTGGGAGCTACCCCACCTGGAGCTGGGAACGACACTCAAGTCCTCTGTAAGAACAGCAAATGCTACTAACTGCTGAGCCATCTCTCCAAGGTCTTGCTTTTAAATAAAACTCAAACTTGAAGTCTCTAACAGGCTCACACAATAAAGAACCAGTTTGGAAAACACGTGACCTCCCCGACTCGAAAGTGCTCCCTCGCTTGCTGCCAAGGAGAAACATTCCCAGCTATAATCTTAGTGTGTGCCGTAGTTTGGGAGACGGAAAAGGCGAAACCCTGTGCCATAGCGGCTCCTCCGCCATGTCTCCCTGTTTAGAGACAGCGTCTGATTCCTCCCAATGCTATTTAGAGATGGCACTGAATTGTAGGCCCCCTACTAGTGGAGTGTGCCACGTTTTCACTTAATCCTCACTGCAGGGCTTCCTTTTCATGGTGATGCTGACCTTGAAGTGAACATGCTCCCAAATCACCAAACTGGTTCAGTCTTAGCGATCCAGTTTGAGATTTTTTTTTTAAATCAGCGACATATTTTGAGTCTTGATCAGTTTGAAAAGTCACTCACAGTCCCTACACCTCGTTCTCTTGAACTATGAAAAGGGCTGCTCAGCAGGGCTTACTTTGAAAGGTTAATATCAGGGCTGGAGGAAGCAGCCGGGTGGTGCTGGCATTGGGTGCATATCCACCGTGGAGGTTGTTTCTTGGCGTGTAGGAATGAAGCTTTTCAGAAGACAACTCCTGCTTCTACCTTTTCCTACCAATGCAATGCGTTTCTTCGCCCTCTACTTTGTCCCCTCATTATGAATGGAGAATGTAGATCCTTTGGGCTCTACAAGACTTCCATGAGCTAACGAAAGCACATTACTTCCATATGTCCTGCAAGCCCTGAAGTGCTGATTAACGTGAAGTCTTACATTGCAAGGTGGCAATGCCCACGGAGAATTGATGTGCTCAGACACTGCACCAGGACACATCTCATCTTCATAATGCCTCTGGACGGTAACTGTAGTTAATCGCTTGCCTTTCCAAATGAGGAAACTGAGGCAGAGAGTAGCTTGGTGGCAGTCCCAAAGCTGCAGCAGAACCAATGCCAAGTCCAAGGGCTTGGCAGGCCACATAGAAGAACAGGGTGCTTCTTCTTCCTCGACTTCCCTCCTGGGATAGCAGGGAGCAGCTTATGCATTGAGCAAGATTTTTGCTAGACGTGAGCCCTTGGGAAGTTGTCATCAGATGTGGCCCAGCACTGACCTGCTGTTTGGCTGGTGTGAGGGCAGGTAGGAGGAAGATTTGCCATGGAAGAGGAGCACGGCTCTCAATCACAGTACTTGGCACCGGCTGCAGTTGAGTCATTGAGAATTTCCTGCATAGCCACCGAAGAATAACGTGGAAGGTATTTAGCAATCCGTACGAACACGTAGACCCCGTGAAGTAATGAGCAACCCGCCACTTCAGTTAACACAAAGGGAAACCATTCTATGCAAACTCGAGCGTTTGGGAAGACAGCAGTGTTCAAGGACGAAAGGAATGTGATACTCGTGTTTGGAAATATTTAATAGGCAAGTCAAACAAAGATGGGGGCACAGATTGGCTGGGAGTGACATAGAGGGATGGAAAGGTTTAGCTATGCAGGGCTCCGTACGTGAGAGGGCAACAGGTGGGAATGGAGGAAGCCTGGGATGGTGTCTCAGTCCCCGAGCGCCAAGCTTCTCTGGGGGTGTTTGTGTGGGGGTTTCAGGATCCAGTTTCTCCTTTGTTTCCAGTGTGTTTATGTGGATTCTTAACTGAGATCGTCAACCACAGTGGATGGTAGAATGTACTAGAAAATGCATTAATTTAGGGTCAGAAGAGAGGAGTGAGCATAGAACTGGGAAGATGAATAAAACTGTTCCCATGCAAGTCCGGGAACCTGAATTTGCATGTCTAGAAGCCATGCAAATGCTAAGTGGGCATAGTGACCTGCTTATACTTCCAGGGCTCAGAGGGGAGAAAGGAGATGCCTGGAGCTAGCCAAGTGGCTAATCTCTGGGTTCAGCTGAAAGACACCGACTCAATGAACAAGGTGGAGTGCCATCACATGTACATGGGCACGTGTGTGCTTGAGTTCACAAGTGTGCACACATACACACTCACATGTAGGAGTGTAAGTGCTAAAAGTGTGTACTACCGCATAAATATGAGGAATTCGGAGGATGGAAGAGAAGGGGATATTAAAAGCAGAAGCCCTGAGCCCACCTGGCCTGAGGTCTGGCAATTCCATGATGCCATTTGCATTTCTGAATTGCATACGGCTTATCTACACAGCTGGTTGATATCACTGAACTACAGCCACGACCTTCAGGCCCAGGGATAACAACCCTGCTTCATGGATGGGAAAACACAGGCTATGGTCCTCATCAAATCTGTGAGGGTTCTGGGAATAACACAAAATGAGTACGTGTTAGCTGCTCAAATCATGGAGGATGCATAGCCGTGGTCTGTGAGTTGAGAGGTGTCTTAATGGGGTATACTCCATTCAGACGATGTCTGGATGTTCCTGTCAGCCACAGGATTTGGGGGAATGAAGCAGAAAAGCAGCAAAGAAGGGAGCTGGCTGAAATGAAGATCCTGCCCCTCCAGAACTATTTGTCTGAAAATGTTACAACGTAGATGGAAAGAGGAAATGAGAGGCCTGTGATTCAGATACCCCGAACTAAGAAAAGGTAGGTTTTCCTTGCGGTTCTCAAACCCCAAACAGCATAGAAACCCAGTGTTTAAATGTTAATTAGCTTCAGCCCATCAGATGCTCACAGTGAGAATTTCATGGATGTACCACATCCAAGAAACCAAATGCCTTCTTCCCCCAGTCTGTTTAGAAAAGATACGCAGCTGTTTCCAAGGCGTGTTCGCTGTGGGGCGCGTCCTGGCTTTATTCTAACCCTCACCTTCCATGAGGGATACTGTGAGCTCTTTCAGAGGAAAGGAAACCTAGGATCTCCTAAAATAAAAGATTAGCTTATCTTGTCCCTTATTCTGTGAGCTGTTGTCCAGGGCACCCTTGATTTGCTGTAGTCAGTTTCCAGTCTCCGTTGGCTTTCCACAACGTTAAAGCAGAAGTCTAAAAGCAGGAAGAAATGGTTAACGAGGTGTCTGATATGCTCTGCAACAATTCAATTAACGAGAAAGTTATCATCTACCTGAAGCAGTGTCTGAGCCCGGGGCACATGTTTCTCTAGTCTTTCTTTAAACAGGCTTTGTATAGGGAGGAGAAGAGAGCTCACAGCACTCCACTTCACAAACAGTAATAAGTGGGTCATTTCTTCACAGTGCTCGGTTAGGGAAAAGACTGAGAAATTCACCGAAATGTCGTCTGAACCTCTGATGAGAATTCAGGTTTCTTGTGCTCTTCCAAGACCAAGATGAGACAGATAACGGAAAATTAATTTTGATGCTAATAATATGCTTATGTTGGCAATGGCCAGCGATCCGTCCTTATGGTCTGGGCTGTGTTCGTGTGTTCACTTAGCCATTTAAAACCTTCAAGCAGGCTTTAAAACACTACAGCACCCCCCACCGCAACCCTGGGGTTTATCTTCCTTTCAAAAATCCATTTTTCATGATTTCTTTTTCTATGCAAATGAAGAAATTGAGTAAGAGGACTTTGTATCAAAAATGGAAGTGGATTAAAACCCCGGGTTTCAGGGAAATTTGCAACTGGGAGTTACTGAGTGTCTGCAAAGTAGGGCTGTGTCAAACCCGAGGCTTGTGAGTGAGCCGCCACGTGAGCAGAGCGTGTGTCCCTGTCTGTCAAGACAGCGGAAGGATTCGAGGTTCCTAAAGACACCGCCCGTTATTACTCCAACCACTCGGCACGGCACAGGAACGTTTAATGTCTTTTTCTCTTGAGTATTCCTCTTCCAGATCATAACCAAAGGTGACATGCTCCAGTTCTGGGCAATGGAGCTCCACCCCAGAGAAATGTGCAAACTGGGATATTCAAAACTAACACATTCTAGAAAAATGCAAATTAAACCGACCTTGGTAATAATTGATTTTTAGCCCGGGGTATTTTGTAACTCTGTGCAGCTCTTCCTGTCTGTGGAGTGTGGGATGGTGTCTGGCTGTGGTCAAGAGGATGCTTTACACTCAAGCAAGATTTTAGGTTGTGGAGGACCTTAGGTGCTCTGTCCCTGAATCCCCACTGCCTGGGTGGACCCCTGACTCCATCTATCACTTTGAGATCTAGAGCAAACTGCTGGAACCTCTTTCCCGTCCGTAAACTTTCTTACCTGCCGAATGCAGAGCTAGAGTCTTCCTCACAGTGCTGATACAGAGGTTGGGCAAACTGTTGATGGATCGAACAGAACCGCACACCCATTCATCACCAGCTATTATGGATTTGTTGCTATTGTCTCACGAATGATGAAACCAAGGTCAAGAGAGGTCTCCGTATGTTGCTAGGTGAAGGCGGGGACTCTGGTCCTCAGTGTTGCTCCTCTCGGCAGCTCACAGCTCACTTCTCCTAGCCAGGGCCTAGCTGGGTTTCTGTTCTCTCATCTTGGACCAGAGTTTTCTTTCTTCTACTATGGCTTTGCCAATGAAGACATAAATTCTCATCATTGATCACTAGGGAAAGTTTAATTTGGTTTTGTTCTTGGCAGGCCCTGACCTGTCCCGGGATGGCCTTGAGCTGCATCTCCCATGCTGGGGTTGCGTGCCTGTGACACCATGCCTGGTTATTAAATGGACTGGGGATTGAGCTGGGGTTTGTACCGAGCAGGTTACAAAGTTAAGTAAGCTTTGTATACAGATGACCTGGAAAGTGGTCTGCCTGGCACGGGCTTACCTGAGGAACCCCTCCCTGGAGAAATTAAGCAGAAACCAAAGGGCAAACCCTGTGGAGGAACTGTCCCAACCTCCCATCCCTTGTAGCTCCTGCCTACTTTGCCTCTTCGGTCACAGGCCTAGGTGCTTGTGGCAGCATGTAAAACACACACACGAAGGTATATTATTTGCATATGGAGATGAATAAATCAAATCTATGACGGGTAAGTCAGTCATTCAGGCCTGTAAACAACTCCAGTTAGACTATGGGAATGAGGAACATGATACTCTCTACAAACTAGTGTGGCTTTCTTATTTAAAGTAAGTTTTTGATTTTGTTCAGATATTTTTTGAATCTAGTTTGGATGTTAGAAAGGGGGGCCTCTACTCAGAAGCTCTTGGCATCTCGTGTTTGAATAGTGAACCCCAATCTCTGAATCTTTATCTAGATGACTTGGGCTAAGTCATCTGTCATTCCCCTGTCTCAGTATGTTTGTCTGTGGTATGGAGGTGAGAACAGGGGTGTGGGATGCATTAGTTCCACAAAATCTGGGCATACAGTGAACACAGACTAAACACCTATGTGGATGATTTTTAAGACAATAATGGTTATTCTGGTGATGACATATGTAGTAATTAGGGGCGGCGGGGCTGCGTCCCCAGCACCCCAGCCACCCGCACGGCTAGCTTTACCCTAAATAACAACACACAAACTGTATTCATTTAAACACTGCTTGGCCCTTTAGCTCTAGCCCTTACAGGCTAATTCTCACATCCCGATCAACCCATCTCTAATAATCTGTGAACACCAGTCTTACCGGGAAAGGTTCAGCATGTCTAACCTGGCGGCTTGCTTCATCGCGTGCGTCTGCCCGGGAGAACGGAGCATGGCATCTCTCTGAGGCATCTGCTCCCGAGAGGAGAGCTGTGGAGTCTGAGCTCACTTCCTCTTCCTCCCAGCGTTCTGTTCTGTTTACTCCTCCCACCTATCTTCTAAGCTATGAGCCCAAGCAGTTTGTTTATTACTTAACCAATGAAATCAACAGATTGATATATGACACTCCCACATCAGACACACCTTGGTCTTCTTAAAATAAGAGGAAAGTACCTCAACTTCCCCCCCACCAACCACCACCAAAGTCAACAACCTCAAATTCATTCAGAAAGAATATATTGAGACTGTATTGAAAGCCTATTATGCCATGGTGGGTGTTGTGAGGGAAGAGGAGGTAATCACAACATAAACCCAGCTCCTGGGGGCTTGATGTCTTCCAGAAGAGAGAAGTGGAGACAGGTCCCCAAAATAAATAAACACAACTCCTTGCTACTAGGTTGTGTGTGAAATAGCTGGACCTCAAATAATGCTAGAGCTACATCTTATTTTTGATATTTTTCAGCTGTGGCACATACTAGCAAGGCTGGCTAATCCACCCGTGTGCACTGGTGTGTAGGTGAGAGAACCCGGGCCGAGCCTACATCTGTTGGCGTGCCCAGCCCAGGCCTTTCTATTGTACCTCCATAATTCCAGCCTGTGGAATTTGCGGCCTTTGGTTTGGAAGTTGGAAGTTTCCGAGAATGGTTATAATCAAGGAAGGGTGGAAATAGGAAAAATTGTGGAGCGATGTTTAGAAAGTGGGAGGGGGAGGCTCTCAAAGCAAAGCCAGATAATTGGGGTGCAGATTAGAGAGCTAAGATTGGGAGAGCATGGGAATGGGACAGGGTCTTCCTCATGAGCCCACCATTCGGTGGGCGCCACGCTGGGAGCGGTCGGCCGAGAGGGACACAGCAGATGTCCAAGACTCTGTAGAAAGAAGGTCTTGCTCGGTGTCCCCCATCTACTCAGGCAGGGGAGGGGCAGAAAGGCATCTGCATGTCCCAACCCAAGGTAAACACAAAGCCAGAGAGGCCATTAAAACAGAACCAGATGAGGATAATTAGAAGGGAACGCTCCAAAGGCTAGAAGGAGGCAAATGGAACTCAAACAAAGGATAGAGCTATTTCTATCTCTTGATGTCTGGAAATGCCGTCGCTCGGGTCCAGACCATGCCACCACACCCTGAGTAAAACAAACTTTCTCATCACTGGCCCCTGTTCCGTCCCCGTGGCATCCCCTGTGTTCTGCTACCACACTGTTCGAATAGATGCTCAGGAGACATCTCCAGTCACAGGCTCTGCGTATTCCTTCATCTTGACAAGTCACCGTCCATCAGAAAGCTTGCTCCCACTCTTACGAGTCACTTTTAGAGTCCAGCAATATCAAATCTAATTAGTGAAGTAAATTAGCAAAGAGACCCCAGGCCACAGAGACAGCGGAATACGCCTCTAAGTGCTCAGGAGACTGAGACCGCTCAAGCGTAGCCTGAACTCCTTGAATAAGGCCAGCCTGACCTACAGAGCAAGACTCTGTCTCAGTAGCTACTTATAACAGTTAACTCCCAGGTTTTCTCAAGGAAATGCCCTCCTTCATGTGCTCTCTGAGTCTCTCTGCCTCCTTGTTGTGTTTTTCCTTTCAACTTGTCAAATGAGTCAGATTTTCATGAAGGAATGTCACAGCCATTGTGGAAGGGAAGGACATGCCTGGTCCCCGGCACCCAGCAGGAAGTTCAAGGAGCATCAGGAGTCACCATCCTGGAGCTGTCAGGGTTGGCGTCCATCACCGGCACTGGTTAAGGATGAAGTACACCAAATCCTTAATGAGAGAGGGGAGCCCTGAAAACCTTCCACAGAGAGGGGTGGAAAGGCAAGAAGAACGACCTTTCTCTTCCCTTGTTTTCCTGGTTGGAGAAGTTGGCCTAAGGAACAGGCTTAATGTATTTGAATGTAAAGGGGGAAGGGCAGCTGTTAAAGCAGATAGTACAGCCCACCTTCTGTATTTACCCAAATCCGTGGCCCTTTGACCTTCTGGATGTGACTTCATTGGACATGACTGAGTAGTGACAATTGCTTAATTTGTCTCTACACGAAAGCCCTCACCAAGTGGAAGTTTCCATCTGTATCCCCAAAGCCTTGACATGTTCCTGTTGTAAAACCACTGACATCATCCTGCAGAGTTTGGCATCCTCGGTTCAGAAGAGTCCCAGAGCCAGGGTGCTGCAGGTCACGACCGAGGTTCTTTTGGCCGTGTTGCCTGTGGGAAACTTCTTGGGTGTTCCGTCATGCTTGGAGTAAAGGTGCTACCAGTTTCTAAATTGTGTTTGCTAGAGTTTTTGAAAGCATGTATCATGTTAGTGGGTCAAAGAAAGAGATACCTGCTGTCAGTCAAATAAATAAGGTGCTGTCTTTAACTCTGTACTGGTCTTGTTTGGGACTTGCTGAGCTATGTCGGGCAAACGCTACAGAAGCAGCCTAAGCCTCACTCCCTCTTATGTGCAGTAACAGCAGCGGTGATACCTCGCTCCTCCGAGGGAGACTTAAAGAATCCCAGGTGCAGTCAGGGCCACCACAACGATAGCCGTCACCCTAATATTGTAGATCTAACAGCAGCAGTTAACTCTCAGACAAGGAATGAGACCCCGAACACCTCCTCTACGTTAGTGAGGAACAGTGAAAGAATTTGTCTGGAAGGACAGATCTCATGGAGCCCAGGCTGGCCTCAAGCTCACCATGTGGCCACGACTGAACTTGAATATAGCCCAGGCTGGCCTCAAGCTCACCATGTGGCCATGGCTGAACTTGAATGTAGCCCAGGCTGGCCTCAAGCTCACCATGTGACCACAGCTGAACTTGAATGTAGCCCAGGATGGCCTCAAGCTCACTGTGTAGCCACAACTGAACTTGAACTCCTGATCCCTCCACTTCAGTCTCCTGAGTGCTGAGCTTACAGGAGTGAGGTCCTGTGGCCAGCAGAAATATCAAAGGGAATTCCTTTTGTTGTTATTTCATTTTACTGACTTGGTGTTTTAAGACAGGGTCTCGTGTAGCCCAGGCTATCCTACAACTTATGGAGCAGAGAGTAACCTTAACACCTGGTCCTGCTGGTTCAGTCTCCTAGGTTCTGAATGCAGGCATGTGTGCCATCCCCAGCCTTATAACGGAAGAATTTCAGTAGGCACCCCTAGTAAACCAAGGTTTGGATTCCACCTTATTTTCCCTAGCCACCTTTCATTCTATTCCTTCCGAACAAAGGCTGTGGGGACTACAATCATGAGGTCAGAAGCCATCAGCCCATCCACTCTACCCTCCTACCCCCACTTTGCCTCCCATGCACACCCTTTAACTCCGAGCTACGTCCTCTGGTGTTGACAAATAACGTGCTTTATAGATAGTTCTACATTCTCTTTATATTTCAACATTAGAAGGGACCGACTTCTAAGCATAGGAGGCAAGAAAATCTCTCTTTCCCTGTCCTTCTCCCTCCCTTTCCCCCTCCCTCCCTCGTCTTCCTCTCCCTCTCTTCTCTCCCTCTCTCCCTCCCTCCCCACCCACCCCTCCTCTCACGTTCCCAGGGAATTGCTCTCTCCTCAGAGTCTGGTTTCCCATCATTTCTGCTCTGAGCCTTATGATATACTGTGATTACATTTCCTTCATTGCACAACTTTTGGGTTTTGCTAAGAAGGAACACATGGTTTTGGTTTGTTGGGCCCCGCACAGATGAGGGGTCACACACAGCATCGTTATTTCCCACAGTTCTGGAGGTTGCGAGGCCCAGAAGTGAGCTACGCAGACAAGGGCCTCTTCTGAGCTGTCAGCTCCTGTCTCCCTCATCAGAGGGAGGGCATCCCTCGCATTTGGGGCGCTTTCCTGATTCTCAGAGGCCTCACGAAGGTGCCATGGGTACTGGTGATCGTGTGCGGGTGGCTTACTCACCTTCACCCACGATCACCTGTAGTTCAAATGTACCGACTAGAAATTCAGGGAACAGACACGTAGACATTTGAAATCGTGCAGTCTGCTGAGCGGCAAAAGGAAGGCTCCTGTGGGCCCGCTCGGTCCATCCCAGGATGTGATTCATCCTTCACTGAGTATGTGCACGCTAAGTTACTCACTCGTCAGTCACACGATGGGAGCTGGATCGGTTCCACTGTTATGACGAAGCACTATTGTGTTCAGGTGCCTAGCTTTCCTCGGTAGTGGCTCTGAGGAGCACAGTGCGCTCCTGGGAAAGCCTGCATCGTGAGCGAATGGGTGGGTGTTCTGAGCTCAGTAGGGAAACCTGGCAGCAATATCACCGCCCAAGTCTCCAGGCTCCCACTGGGCAAACGCCTTTTACAGATGAGCTTCCAGCCATCCTGACCAGCATGGTCCCAGCCTCCTGGGCCACTGTGTGGCAGTATAGATGGAGTTCCACTAAGGGTAGAAAGGACCCTTTCCGGAGAGCAGGCCACGGGGCATCTTTTGTGATGGCTGAAGCGCTGCCACCACCATGAACTTCGAGACCACGGGTGCAGACCTGTAGAAATGTCAGGATAAGGAGCTGTAAGGGCCAAGGCCCTTGGGAATAACACTTTATGGCATCCCTGGACCAGGCCATCCCACACTTCAGATCAGAGATGTAAGCCACAGGGAACAGGTGGCCCTTGCTAGCACCCTTCAGGATTTTGAAGCCTTCGTTTGGTGCTCTCTCCTTGCTGGGACTGTTGTTGAGACTAACACTTTCTCTGACTATTCCCATGCTCTCTCAGGAAGCCAGCCTGTCCTTCTGAGAGTCCATGATGGTCTGCTTAACTGTGAGTCATTTTCATTCATAGTGTCCAAACTTTACTTCTGAAAGTAAAAACTCATATACCTCCCTTCTGGAAACTTTTCTTTATTTTGGGGGATATTTTCCTGGATTTCTGGGGTATTTTAGGATGCGGTTATTGTACTACCCAGCCTGAACCTTGAAACCTCTTCAACTCTTTTCCTTAGAGTTTCGCTGCTTTGTCTTTTTGTACAATTATTTCATATAAATAAGCCTTCTACTAAAAATTCAATTTATTCTATTCATGCACTTTTCTCCTCTCTGGATGACCTTTCTTCTGGATCTCTCTTTCTACATCTTTATTTTGATTTTCTTTGTTCTGGGACTTTCTGACAGATGCATCCCCTCTTGATCACTTTTTTTTTAATATCTTTATTGAGCTCTACATTTTTCTCTGCTCCCCTCCCTGTTTCTCCCCTCTCCCTTTCACCTTCCCCCAAGGTCCCCATGCTCCCAATTTACTCAGGAGATCTTTTCTTTTTCTACCTTCTACTTCCCATGTAGATTATATCTATGTAAGTCTCTCTTAGTGTCCTCATTGTTGTCTAAGTTCTTTGGGATTGTGGTTTGTAGGCTGGCTTTCTTTGCTTTATGTTTAAAAACCACCTATGAGTGAGTACAGGTGATAATTGTCTTTCTGTGTCTGGGTTACCTCACTCAAAATAATGTTTTCTAGCTCCATCCATTTTCCTGAAAAATTCAAGATGTCATTAGTTTTTTTCTGCTGTGTAATACTCCATTGTATAAATGTACTACATTTTCCTTATCCATTCTTCAGTGGAGAGGCATGAGAACTCTCAACAGAGGAATCTAAAATGGCTGAAAGACAGTTAAGGAAATGTTCAGCATCCTTAGTCATCAGAGAAATGCAAATTAAAACAACTCTGAGATTCTATCTTACACCTGTAACACTGATGACAACTTATACTGGAGAGGTTGTGGGGTAAAGGAAACACTTCTGCATTGCTGGTGGGAATGCAAGCTGGTACAACCCCTTTGGATGTCAGTGTGGCAATTTCTCAGAAAATTAGAAAACAACCTTCCTCAAGATCAAATAATACCACTTTTGAGTATATACCCAAAGGAGGCTCAATTATGCCACAAGGACATGTGTTCAACTATGTTCATAGCAGCATTGTTTGTCATAGCCAGAACCTTGGTCACGTTCTTATGTGACTGCAATATTCGTGCAAATATATTAGAAAGTTCATATATGAAGTCTGAGGATAGAGTTCCCCCAAAAAAGGCCTGTGTTTATGTCTCCAGTGTTAAGTGTTGCGCTTTATCCTTATATGACCTGGCTTTCTTCAATCTAAGCCTCTGCAATTTCCGTAAGTAAGAATCCAGCCTTTTCCAATCTTGAAGAGGGCTAGGTACCTGGTGACATGAAATTACAGAGGAGCCCAGTGACATAGGTCTCTCAGAGGAATTTTGACTGAGATTGACCAGGGCCGCCTCCCCCCCCCCCCTGCCCCCACGCTTCTCTCCTCCCGGTCTCTCTTGAGACAAGTTCTCACTGTGTAACCTGGGATGTCCTCAAATCTGTGATGATTTTACGGCTGGGGTCACCACAACACAAGGAACTGCATTAAAGGGTCACAACATTAGGAAGGTTGAGAGCCACTGCTCTAAAGTGTGCAGTGTCTCTAAGTCCTGCTTCTTTTTCAGGTTCTGCAGTGAGCTGGTGTCATGATTTATGGGGTGCCCACCCTGGCAGGTTCCCCTGCTGGCGTGGGGGGACAGACAGATATGCCATGCAGAAAGAGCTTGGGTATAGAGTTTATTTAGTAGGTATTGGGAAGCATATAAAGTTAAGGGGATCATGGAGGGAAGAGACATACTCAGACAGACAGACAGACAGACAGAGAAGAGAGAGGAAGGGGGAAGGGAGAGGCAAAGACTGTCTCTTCAGAAAAAGAATGAAGAGAAAGAGGAAGAGAGGAGGCAGGAGATCAACTTGCCTTGGCAGGAAGGGAAAGATGGGGGGGGGAGGGTTGGAGTTTGTCTCTTAAAGGGACAGGGTACCCAGGTGACAGGGAAGGCCAGCAGAATTATAATTATAACAGCTGGTTGTTTTTCTGTTCCTGAAACCAAAAGTGACTTAGAGGAGAAAGGGTTTATTTTGGCTTTCAGTTCCAGAAGGATAAAGACCCCCACGGCAGAGAAGGTGCGGCAACACCAAACAAACATGGCTCCACAACATTTTCATCCACACTCAGGAAGCAAAGAGAGCAAGCAGGAAGCAGAGGGAGGCGGCCAACTCTCAAAGCCCGCCCCCGTGGAGCTGTACTCCTGTCAGCAAGGCTCTGCTGCCTACAGGCTCCACAACCTCCCTGACGCCATTACACTGCCGCCAGCTGGGGACCACATTCAGATACAGGAGCTTAGGGAAGACTGTTCTCATTCAGACCCACGTGTGGTGCGGCTGGATTGCCTGCTTGTGTTGTTCTGTCTACAGAAGATTGGGGCATTCACATCCCAAGGACACGGGGTGGGAGCATGACCAGTGCACAGGCAGGGTGTCTGAAAGGAGGGAGTCAGTCAGAGAGCAGTGCTGGTAGCAGTTTTAATAGGGTCGTATGTGTCATGGTCAGGACAGGAGGATCCATTTAAGTATAGGAAGACTCTGATAATTTTCGGTAAGGAGTGCTATGATTGGACCTACTCTCTTTGGCCAGTATACGCTCCTCTCTTTCTCCTTGTCCTTGTGAGCTTGATCCTTTCATGGCAATGTTTGTGAGCTTTGGGTATAGAATCCAATTGTGCATGACTGCGCTTTCCAGCCTTCTTATGTCAGGAGAGGTTAGGTGGGACCTCTGGGCACGGAGAGAAACTGGGAGGATGAATACAGGCATGTGAATTTCACCAGTGGACTAGGAGCAAGACATAAAGTTGGATGTGCCCTAAGGGGAAAGGTAAAGAATGGCAAGACAGAATGTAGATTAAAAAATATGGGCTAATTAAGTTATAAGGGCTAGCTGGAAACAATCCTCAGCCAAAGGCCAAGCTTTCATATAATGACAAGTCTCTGTGTGGTTGTTTGTGGGCAGGCGGTCCCTACGAGAAAGTATTACTGGATCATTTATGAAGCACAATTCCTTTCTCCAAGTCCTAAAGTCTAAGATCAAGATGTCTGTGGATTGGGGGCCTGGAGAGAGCGTGCATCCTGGCTCATAGTCAAGCTTCTCTCATTATCTTTCCAAGGTGGGAGGAAGAGGAGGCTGCTCTGTAACAGACACATTCGAGATGTTCTGACTTCATGGTCCAGTTATGTCCTAAAGGCCAACTTCAAGTACCGCCATCTTCATTGTTATATTCTCAACCTTGGGGTCCTGATACGGGTAGAGCAGGTTGGAACAATGAGCTGCAGTCCTTGAAGTGTAAGGAACTGAACATTCATGTTCACGTTTCAAGCCCTCACCTGCAAAGATGACTGAACTCTGAAATGACTAACTAAAACCAAATGGTTCTTACAGTCACTGTGCTGGGGACACATAGCAGCGTCTAGATGAACGGGATAAACCTGGGTCTAGCTTGAATTTCATGACTGTAGCAGTCATCAGGAGAAATGTACATTCATATATACCACGTCATGCTGCTGTGAGCTTCTTCTGAAGAGCAGTAGGAACCGGAGAGGATGACTCAGCAGTTCATAGCTTGCACTGCTCCTGCAGAGGACCCAGTGTGTCCATTGAAAGCTCACAGCTACCTGTAACTCCAGCTCTAGAGGATCTGATGCCTCTGGCCTTACAGACGCCTTCACTCAAGTGTGCATAAACACACACACACATTAAATAAACAATTCTTAAAGAAAAAGCAATATCGGCAGATATTGGTATTACTCATGTGTAGTTTCTTTCTTGAAACTCGGTGAGTAACAATTGCCGCTGGACAGCAGAGAGAGTGGGCGGTGTTGCATGAGCAGGAGAGAAGCCATGACTGCAGAACGCAAGGCTCTCTCTTGTGGCTGTATGGTCGGTTGGCAGAGGGCCACAGAGTACAAACAATGGTCTCATTACACATACCTGACACATGAGCTGTCATAGCTCATAATCACATACAACTGAGCCCACATGAAGTACCTCCCCTCCCCTTCACAAGGACTGTGGTGGGCCCTGTGACCAGTGTGACCTGGCAGGGTAGGTGGGTCTATCGGTATTAATCTGTAGATAGTTGAGGTTATTTTATGTATAGGTTCATGAATGCTACGGTGTGCGTGTAGAAGCCAGAGGACAAGTTTCAGGGGTCAGTTTTCTCTTTCTACCAAGTGGATTTAGGAAATTGAAATAGGTCCTCAGGTTTGGTGGCAGCTACTTCTACCCACCAAGCCTTCTCACCCTCCTTGGGGGTTTTCAACTTCAGGTCAAAATAATAAACCTGAGCAGACCACCTGGACTCACGCAGCGACAGACCAGCCATGGAAAAGCTCTTGGTTTGCACGGTACCGTTTCTCATGTAAAAATTCAAAGTGTTTCAGAGCCTGTGTCTTACTGATCTTCCTGTCATCTTATAAAGTGGATCGTAAACATGGATGCCCGTGACAAGTGGGGCTAAGAAAACTCAGTACATTTATCTATCTATCTATCTATCTATCTATCTATCATCATCTATCTATCATCTATCTATCTATCTATCTATCTATCTATCTATCTATCTATCATCTATCTATCTATCTATCTATCATCTATCTACCTATCTATCATCTATCTACATCAGCAGCAGCACTTTCTATCTATTACCTATCATCTATCATCAATCTATACATCTATTTATATCTTCTATCATCTATCTATATGTATAATCTTTATAAAGGCCCCATAAAGCATCAGTTTCAAGAAAGAAGTTACTTGATTACACAAGAGTAATAGCAATATCTACCATATTGCTTTTTCTTTAAGAATTGTTTATTTAATGTGTGTGTGTGTGTTTATGTACACTTGACTGAAGGCGTCTGTAAAGGCCAGAAGCATCAGATCCTCTAGAGCTGAAGTTATAGGTACTTGTGAGCTTTCAATGGGCACTCTGGGTCCTCTGCAGGAGCAGTGATTTTCTATGTTCTGTTCTCATTTACAAAACACAATTATTGCACAAAATTATCTACATCATGAAACAATAAAATGAACAAATAAAGGAGAATGAAAATGCCCCCAACAGCCTCCTATGCAGAGACCCTAAGGTAACTAACAGGCTCATACATTTTCAGGTTTCCTGTGAATGCATAAATGTAACTACAAAAAACATTATCATAGTGAGAATATACTGTATAATTATTTAGTTTGTTTTTGTTTACTGAAAACATTTTGTGGGCATTTTCTTTAAATAGTCAATACATGTTCAATGGTATATGAAAAAATTTGCAATGTAAAAGTGAGGGGTGAAAGAAATCTAAGAGCAAGCAGGGGACAGTTTCTAAAGTGGTGTTGATGGTAATTCTGGAGTGGAGGGCGGGAAGGGAGGGAAGCAGAGCTGTCTGTCCTTACTCTTCTCTCTTCTCAAAATTGTGATTTTCCTGACACCCAAGCTCCCCCTGCCAACTAGTTCCCTCTACTCTTTCCCAGTCTAGAGTCATGGCTTCATTTTCTTTTGCTTTCTGGAAAACAAATAAAAATTATAAAAATCATCGGAATATTCCATACAATGATATTTATGGTTATTTTCTGAATTTTTTCTTTGCTCATAAATATATACAAAATGTTTTGCATTTAAAAAAGTCAGATGAACAAGAAAACTAAGTTTTTAAAAACTGTAGGTAAGAAAATCAGGTTTTCAAAGGCCAGTCTGCAGCCACAATCAAAAGCAGTTGAGACAGTCCACAACAATGCCTGAGACAGTCCATGACCAAGGCTGAGACAGTTCATGACCATGACTGAGACAGTCCATGACCAAGGCTGAGACAGTTCATGACCACGGCTGAGACAGTCCACGACCACGGCTGAGACAGTCCATACTCATGACTGAGACAGTCCACAACAATGCCTGAGACAGTCCACGACCATGGCTGAGACAGTCCATGACCATGGCTGAGACAGTCCACGGCCATGGCTGAGACAGTCCACGACCACGGCTGAGACAGTCCACGACCACGGCTGAGACAGTCCACGGCCATGGCTGAGACAGTACACGACCACGACTGAGACAGTCCATACTCATGACTGAGACAGTCCACGGCCATGGCTGAGACAGTCCATGACCATGGCTGAGACAGTCCACGACCACGGCTGAGACAGTCCACGACCATGGCTGAGACAGTCCATACTCATGACTGAGACAGTCCACAACAATGCCTGAGACAGTCCATACTCATGACTGAGACAGTCCACAACAATGCCTGAGACAGTCCACGACCATGGCTGAGACAGTCCATGACCACGGCTGAGACAGTCCACGACCACGGCTGAGACAGTCCACGACCACGCTGAGACAGTCCACGACCACGGCTGAGACAGTCCACGATCACGGCTGAGACAGTCCTCGACAATAGTTTTCTGAAGGAAACCACAATTATCTGCTTTAGTCTGAGACTCTAGATGGTCAAGTGCATGGCGTGAAAAACCCAGAAGAACAGAAAATGTCAAAAGAGCACCGTGCAGAATAGAATAATCCAGAGTGGTTAAAAAAAATCAATCCAGGTTCCTAAAACCATGGAGTCACTGATCTTTTACAATTGGAGACCCACCGGGAAGCTCACTGAAGGAAAATGTGCATCTTCATATACTTGGCAGAGAACCTGGGGTCACTACCTGCAGGAGAAGATGGGACCGTGAGAGTAAATGAATGGAGAAAACCTCTGGTACAATAAAATCAGTACAAGATTAGTAAGAGAAAAGAAAAGATTTAGGACTGTGACTCCAAACAGTTGGACACTAGCAAGTTCAGCCTCACATCTCCCAGTAAAACACCCTGCCTTTTCCTGCCACAGAGGCAGAGGCCTGAGTTAAGTCAATAAGAGTTTGCTAAACGGCCAGGACTTTTTTTTTTTCCATTATAAATTCCAAATGATAGCTTACCATTTAGTATTCCTGTTCAGAATTGGTAATTTAAGGATTTAAGTGGAGATATTAGTGGATAGATTTTTTAAAAAGAAAATCATTTGCCGAGATTTGAAAATAACAGAAAAGGCAACGCTGCATTGCAGTCTGTTTCCTGGCCTTCAGATGCCTGACTTTGGTTCACGACGGGCAGAGGAGTCAGGCTTGGGTTTTGGCGGTTGGTTTCAATAGAATTGGTAATATCACCCTTTTCTCCAAACAAGAAGAGGAAAATGATTAAGGAGGCTGTGTGTAATCACTGCAGACGGAGAGAGAAAAGATGTCAGACAGAAAGCTGGAAACAGGAAGCAGAGAGAGATCAGGGATGGTGAGAGGCTCTGACCAGGCTATGGTTTGTGAACTTCTTTATTTGGAGTTCAGTTCAGAGCTTGGCTCCTAGGTTTTCTCTGTCCTTTCCAGCCAACATTACCTATTGTCTTGAGGGGGAAAAAATGCCTTTTCCTGATTTTAATGGAAAACTAATTTTTAAATTGCTCTTAATCTGCATTTTGTTGTTGTTGTTGATGATGTTGTCAGCCTGCTCACTTCCCACCCAGGAATTGGCAGAGATTCTCCTTCAAAGGGAACAGCCTTCACTAGAGCTGCCCAGCACTGGACTGTTTGAATTAATAGCTTTCTGCTCCAGTAGTTTCCAGAATTATGACAGATCATTCCTTTGTTAACACGCTTCTCTCCTTGTTTCTTTATTGACTCTTCATGATCTCACAAACACCCTTTCTGCTCAGAAGTTCACCTGACCCAGGCTCTGTCCCCCAACCTCCACTCTCCCACACTGAGGTAATATGACCTCGTAGTCTAGACTCGCTGCTGAGGTGTTCGCTGTCACGTACGGCCTCATACAATCCGCGGCCTGCATGTAGCTGCAGGCCCACTGAGGTTTTGCAAGGGAGATGGTGACGCACATATCCGTGTTTTGTTCGGTGGACAGAGCTGACCCCACGGGTTGAATGATGGTTCACTCTTTCCCAAATATTTCCAGTGAGAGGAAGAATTACCTGTCAGAGCTGGACCTCACCTCTCATTTCACCCATTAACAACAGCGGAGGGAATTTCTTCTGTTAGTGAATTCGGATTCTTCTGTTGCTCTGAGCAACCATTTCCTTTGTTATGATTGTTTTGATTTTCTAATTGTTGCATCATTATATAATTTTCTGCTTGATTTAAGAAAATAACTGTAGGGACTGAGTTAGAGAAGTTACAAGCGCTTGCTTCTCTTGCTTAGGGCCTCATTGTGTTTCTAACCCTATGTCAGGCTGCTCACAGCCTGTAGCTTCAGCTTCAAAGGATCAGATGCCTCTTTCCCACTTCTGTGAGCACCTGCACACACATGGCATACACACACATGGCATCCATACACAGAAAGAAAGAAAAAGAGGGAGGAGGGTTCCATAAATAAAAATACCTTAATTGAAACTGAAATAGTTGCAGATTATTGCATATAGTACCAAAGGCACCAGAAATGAGGGCCAAACATTCAACCAGCTACCCTGTCTGATCACTTTTTTTTTTCTACTCAGTCGTGAGATATTCTACAACCTATTATTATTCATAATTTAAAATGCCTGGAAAAAGATGAATAAGGCACGCTTCCTGTTCTCAGAGGTCTCAAGGACTGACTAAGACTCTGCGCGTTATAAACTCCCATAAAGCAAGAACAACACTAATGGGGCATACCCTTCGTCATCACGATCCTGCCACCAAAAGAAAATGTGCAGGAGTCTGAGGTGCAGGAATCTCAGTGGTTTACACAGCACACAGGCTTGTAAGCTCTCTAGGCAAACCTATTAGCCCGTCCCCAACCCGAACAGAATGTTTAGGGAGCTGTTGGTAGAAATTTACTAGGAGGAAGCAGTCGGAAAGGAAGTTTTACTTATGTGTGATAAAAGCCACAGAAAGGTGTAGGGGAAATAGCTGCACAGCAAAGAGAGGGACCACAGATTCAAGAGGAGAGCAAGCTGGGTCATTTGGATTGGAGAACGGAGGAGGCTGTAGCAACAGCAGAGGTAAGGCAGGGAGTGTGCGAATGGCGAGTTGCCTAGGGGTGGATTCCCCAGGTAGCCCCAGGCTCATCTAGAGCAGTGACTCACAGCAGAAGCAAGTAAGGAAGGGAAAGTGATCTGATACAGAAAGGAGTTGAGAGGTTAAGGAGACGCACATTTCCGCTTTATCAGGGTTAAGGCGCTTCTGAGACACTGCACAGGATCGATGAGGAGCTCAGAAATAACACGTCAGAAGTTCACGGCACTGGTCTTTGTCGAGGATAAAAGTCCTAGTGTCTCAAGAGCTGTGAGCTGGGGTGTTGCTAGTCCACGGCTGAGGGTGAGCTGGCTCTGGAGAGGCCATAGAGGAGAATGCACTGGGCAGGAGTAAAAAAATCTTGGAGGAAAACCAGAGGGGCAAAGAACCCAGTGTATGAGAGAAGCTAAGTCAGGGTGGGGACAGAAGAAAAAGCTGTGCGTGGAGAAACTCTTTCCTCAAAAGAAAAATAAGCATGTCAAGTGACACTTGGTAACTATTTTGAATTCAGAAAAAAAATGGAGACAATGGGAAGGGCATCAGGTCTGCAGACAGAGGCTGTTTCAGGAGCTGGTTGATGGGAATGATGGAAAGAGAAGCCAGATCAGGGTGCAGTAATCTGGAGTAGCCTGGCGTGGTGGCACAGACCTTTAGTCCTAGTCCTCAGGAGGCAGAGGTAGGCAGATCGCTATGAGTACCAGGCCATCCAGGGCTACACAGTGTGACCCTGTATCACACAACAACAACAACAAAACAAAAAGAGGAAAAAGAAAACGAAAAAGGGGAAAGGAAAGACAAAAGGAGGAGGCGTCAGGTGAGCAGCTTTGCAGAGAAGCGTGGAGACGGGGAAGAAGGCAGGCTCTTTCCCTTTGCTGTTCTTCCTTCATCCCCTCCCCCAGTCTTCTTGCCTCTCCTCTCCCCCCTCCTCCACCTCTGCGTCTCTAATTCTAGAAATCAGTCATTTTAGACCAAAGAAAGGAGGGAGGGGTCTTCCGCAAGGTTCTCCGATTTGTCATGTTATAAACTGCTTCAAGGGCTAGCTCTTCCACTACCAGCTTCCCTGTTTGTAGCGATGCCCCCTGCAGGAGACCCACCTCCATGACTCCAGCAGGACTCCACCTACACAGGAGGTGTGTTTAGAGGCCTGCCCTGCAGAAACCCAGAGGAGGCCGGAATTAAAAGTCACTCAGCAAAACAACATCCCTTCAACTCAATGTGCATGCATGTGTGCGTGCGTGCATGTGTGTCCCAGCTACGAAGTTTGTGTGATTTTTCTCTTAATGAGGTTCATTGGACAGTTCAAACAACGCCAATTTCAAATGCCAGTCAGTAATCGCTTATTTTTTGGCTACCCAGGCAACTCCCATGCTGGGAAACTGAAAACCCTCTCCCAAATATTACATTAGTGGTTGGTCCTCTTGGCTTTGATGAACATTTCCCCCTTGAGCTCTACACTTCCCCTTTAAGTGGGAATGAGATGTGCATTCATTATATGTTAAGTTCTGCAAACAGTCCCAGGACAAACAGCCTTTATTCATAGTTTTAGCTGACTACCTGGTGTTTTGTTTTTGTTTTTTTGAGCCCCACGAAAATGAGCTATTCTGACATCTGCATTTTAAAATAGATGTAAAACCTTGAACAAAGGCCTAGGACAATGACTCGGTCAGCCAAACCCTTGCGTGAAAGCAAGCACAGGGACCTGGATTCAGATCCCTCATTAAGAAGCTGGTTCATTGCAGTGTGCATCTCTCATGCAGAGCTTGGGAGATAGAGACACGTGCATCCCGGGGTCTTCCGGCCAGCTAGTCTAGCCAACTGGCGAATTCTAAATTCAGCGATAGACTCCGTCTCAAAACACACAGAGAGAGTGATGGAGAAAGGCACACAATGTTGATCTCTAACCCTTATACACTAGGGCATGTGACCTGTACACACACAAGCACGCACGCACACATGCATGCACATCAATGAAGTGGAAGATTAGCACTGGAACAGAAGGACCAGAGAATCATAACGCATGCTTCTCCCTTCAGCTGAAGTAATAAGGGCGGCGGAGGGGCTGCGTCCCCAACACCCCAGCTGCCTGCCCGGCTAGCTTATGCCCGAAATAACAACACACAAACTGTATTCATCTAAACACCGCTTGGCCCATTCTCTTCTAGGCTAATTCTCACATATTAATTTAGCCCATTTCTAATCATCTGTGTGTAGCACCCCAAGGTGCGCTTACCGGGGAGATTCTAGCCTATGTCCATCCTGGGTCGGAGCTTCTTAGCATGCGTCTGCCCAGGAGCCAGGAGCATGGCGTCTCTCTCAGGCGTCTGCTCCCGAGAGGACAGCGGTCGAGTCTGAGCTCACTTCCTCTTCCTCCCAGCGTTCTGTTCTGTTTACTCCTCCCACCTATCCTCTAACCAATAAAATGGGCCAAGGCAGTTCCTTTATTAGCCAATGACCTTCCTCCATCATTCAGCAAAATGCATTTCCTAAATAGGTGAGAAAGTAAGACGCGCATACGTGAGTTCCTCAGAAAGCACCAAGCTAAAGGGCACACAGACTTCAGAAGGAAAACAAAGATGAAGAGCAGAGATCTTCAGGAAGTTTCTGAAGAAGGCAAATTCGTAATCGATATTAGAATGGTGATTGTACTTCCCAGGCTGTGAGTTTGTTCTCCACAGGCCAAATGGAGTCTATTTGGGTTTGGATCTTAGGCGGGTGTGTATTATGTACTTTCCCCGTTGCCGTGACAGGTACCTGACAAAAAAAAACAACTCAAGGAAGAAAGGGTTTGTCTGGGCTTATGGTTTAAGTGCACAGTCAATAATGGCAAGGGAGGCGGGAAAGCAGGAGCCGGAAGAGTCTGACAGCTCACCAGCCTTCCCCGCCTGGCTGCTGGCAGGTCCTCTGATGCTGACCAGTGTCTGATGCTGGCCACTTGATTATGCTGCTTGTCAAGAAAGAAACAGATAGCCGTATGGGGTCTCCTGTGTTTTATTCATTAGAATATCTTTTATTTGTTGCTTCAATGTATTTAATTTACTAAATTGTCCCAGATGGTTTTTATACGACAATGCTAATGAGGAAGGGGAAAGGGACCTCATCTCCTTTTAAGTCTGGTGGAAGAGGAAACATTTTTCCTACCACGTGTCCAAGAGCCATCAGTTTTGTCTTTTGAGACCGTCTCTCCCTGGGACCTGGGATGCTGGCAAGTCAGTGAGCCTCACACAGGAAGCCTACCTTGGCTTCCCTGGCTATAAAGTGTGACTTGTTATGTGGGTCTTTGTGTTTGGGAAACATTTAGTCCTAACCTACTGAGTTATCTCCTGTCTGTAGATACCGGTCGTGATGCTTTTGAATAACGGCCAAGTTTTATAATGACAGTACATATTTAAACAAAGAACTCATGTGTTTTCTTTCTTTCTTCTGCTCTTGTTGTGACTTTCCTAGTTGTTTTTGTTATTAACTAACCTCCAAGTAATTGGCTCATCTGATCTACAGGGGAAGATGGACATGTAATTAAATGGGAAAATCCATGTAAAAGAAACCTTTGCAAATGATTGGGAAATTCTAAGATATCATCAAGACCCTTTTCAACAAAATTAACCTTCCCAAAGACACATCCATTTCTGCAAGATTCTTGCCAGAGGCATAACAGAACTCTTCTCCGTCATCAGCTCCATCCTACAGACAGACAAGAGGACAGAATCTCTAGCCAGCCTGCCAAGTGTGAGAAGTATCTTCAACTACCCAATGGGCCTAGATCGGTCTTTAGCAGCTCAATAGCCATAGAGCACTGACAATGGACAATGCACGCTCTGTGAAGGGCTTCAGGTGAGCTGGCCCATGTATCCATCTCACTAGAGTATACACAACTCAACTGCCACAGTTTGGCAGGTGTGGCTTAGATGAACAGTGTCCAGTTCTTTCCAGTTGAGCAAATGTATTTCCAGATATTTAATATTCTTGCATCTAAGGGGCCAGCGAGCCTTCTCTGGTGGCCAGTGCCATGGATGCTTGTGAAATTTTGCAAGTTTGATTTCAAGTGAACAAAACCCTGGGGTAAACCGCTGTTTCTCTCACTTTCCTTGCAAATGTGTAGAGTCAGTGCAGCTTAGGAACATCCTTAACACGTGGCCACCATGCTCCCAGGGCTGTAAGTGCAGGTGGTAGTTAAAGAACAGGCTCTAACTGCAGCCCTGCATTTCCTTTGTTGTGTATATTTAGGTCAGACGCTAACACGGCTTTCCCGTATTTTCTTTGTAGTTTAATTTCCTTTGTGATTATTGCTTTTGCTTAATGGTGGCATAAAAATGTCCCAAGGACTGAAAACAAATTGCGGTCCCCTTTAACATAAGCATTAAGAAGTCCTCCACTCGCTTGCCTTGAGGCCAAGATTAAAAGTAAAAAATCATTTCAGATAAAACGTGCAATAGGACAAACACTTAGGTTTTCTTTAAAAAAAAAAAAAAAAAAACACAGGGAGCTATCTATATCCACACCGTGTTCCTTCTCATCACCTTGGGCCCCGCGTAGAACAAACCAGGAAAGAGGACGTGTGTGTTCACAGTGGCTCTCAGTGTCTCAGACCCGGCCTCCCTGGAGATGCCACGCGGCGAGGCGCCTGCCAGCAACACCACCTTGCCGTTCCTAACGACTCCCTGGAGAGCTGGCAGGATCCTGGACACATTAAGAAGGCAAGGCAAAGGAAGGGATCCCAGCTCTATCCAAGGACCACCATGAACTTCACAGCAAGGCAGCGGGTGATGGGAATCCATCTCCTAAGTGTTACATTTGCAAAGATGTTTTCATTTCGTGTTTACTGTCCCACCTATTAACGTGTATTTGCTTCTGACACTTCGTTCATTTTATAGCCTGATAGCGAACAGGTTCCATTTAATGGCTAGTTCTTAGTCAAGGTGTTGAAATGGTTGAAATGTTTGCTTCTTAAACGAGACAGATTTTTACCTGTTTGTTCAGGAAGCAGCATACATACATTTTCAGAAACTGGGCTTTATGAACAATAACACATTCATTGGGCCCTGATAGAATCTGATTTGATTTTATTCAGAATGTTACTTCATTTTAGCACCTGTATAGATTCAGAGCTCTTTGAACTGCATGAAATTGCAGCTGTGCACAGTTGGAACAGCTTTTTGTAGTTGCTTAGAGGGAAGAAATGTAGTCCATTTCATCCCCTAATATAAAATAAAGTATATTATACTGGGAACAATAGTTGAGCTTCCACGAAGGAATCCCCTGTTTGTTGTCCTAGGCTTAGCGTGTTAGTTCATTAAACTCTAAGAAGCATCAATTTCCTTAAAACTTAAAAAAAAAAATTGCAATCCTGTAAGAAACACACCTATCAAGACTTTTGCAAACTTTCTTTCTAGGGACATCACTGTGTGTGAGAATACAGTTGGGCCTAATATGAAAAAGCATTTCTGAAACAAGATGGTGTTGGAATCATAAAGTGCAGCTACTCTTACACTTTGATAAATTGATGGTAAACACACAGATAATTTTAAATAATTTGTCTTAATTTTTAATTGTGTGTGTGTATGTGTGTATATGTGTTAGTGTGTGTGAGTGTGTGTATGTGTGTATATGTGTGTATGTTTATATCTGTGTGTATATGTATATGTGTGTATATGTGTGTGAGTGTGTCTGTGAGGGTGCGTGTGTGTGAGTGTACGTGTGTATCTGTGTGTGTGTGTATGTGTGTATATGTGTGTATGTTTATATCTGTGTGTGTGTATATGTATATGTGTGTGAGTGTCTGTGAGGGTGCGTGTGTGTGAGTGTGTGTGTGTGTGTGTGTGTGTGTGCATCTGCCTGGGGGTATAGGTACATGAGCACAGTGCACACAGGCGCCGGCAGAGGGTTGTCAGATCCCCTGGAGCTGGAGTTAAAGGAGGCTGTGAGCTGTCCACAGTGGGTGCTGGCTGCCGAGCTCCCATCCTTGGGAAGAGCAGCAAGGACACCGCACTACATGAGGCATCTCTGGAGCCTTCCTTTGTCGCATTTAAAGAGCTGAACATAGCGGACAATGAGGAATACTGAGAACTCAAGAACAATTGCGGTGGGTTTTTGATCCTACTGCACGTACTGGCTTTGTGGGAGCCTAGGCAGTTTGAATGCTCACCTTAGGAGACCTGGATAGAGGTGGGCAGTCCTTGGGCTTCCCACAGGTCAGGGAACCCTGATTGCTCTTCGAGCAGATGAGGGGGGGGGGACTTGATCGGGGGAGGGGGAGGGAAATGGGAAGCGGTTGTGGGGACGAGGCAGAAATTCTTAATAAATAAATAAATTAAAATAAATAAAAAAAAAAAAAAAAAAAAAAAGAGCGTACAGCAGAGTTAGAAAAGCAATGTGTGGTTATTAAATAGCACCCTAAACCATGCACACTCATTAAGCAAAATGAGATGCTTAATAGCTGACCTAAAAATTAGTAAAAACCTTTATAGGTTTTTATTTTCTTCCTCAAGGTTACAACCCTAGCACCTGATTTACTTTTTAAAATGCATTATCTGAACAAACAATTACTTAAAAACATTACTACACAGATTCAGCTCTTAATGGTTAAGATTAACAGCGCTGATTTTAATTAAAATGTATTTCCCTAGTAAATTCTCATTAGCCTTTAAAAAAGAAAAGAAACCATGTTTCCACTACTTCCAAAGTTCTGGTAATCACTCATGCAAATAAAAAATAATGTATGTGTTCCATACATGCATAAGTTGTTCCACAAACATCTGGTAATGAAACCTTGAAAGCCGCTAGACTCCACGGCAGCCCAGGTGCTCGGCGCAGCCTCTCTAGAGCTCAGCCATCGCCCGCAGTCATTTGTTGCAACTTGTATTGGCATTTTTACGGCTGAGATGAGGGGCAGGGTGATGACATCATGTGCTGGTGTTATAAAGGTGCCGTGCATTCGCTGAGAAAATCCCATCAATGAGTGATTGTTGCTGAAACCGACTTCATTGGTGGCCGCTGAGTTTTGCCAAGGGAAACATCTGGGCACAAAGTTAGCGGCGGCACACCTTGTAAATAACTTAATTGAAATTAATTGCCAGAAGTTCGCAGTACGCATAGGCAGCCGTGAGCACCGTTTCTGGTTCTGCCGAGGAGGGTTATGCTGAAGGATCTGTGTTCATAGGTTCTACTGTAGCAACAGAAGAGGGGGCGGGGGGGTAGAGAACGGGGATGCAAAGACAGGAGCCTGCAGAGAGCAAAACCACACCGCAGCGTGGAGAACACCTGAAGGTCTCTTTCACTGAAAGATATTTTCTTTGGAGAAATAGTTTTAAAAGTTATGAATAAATCAATTTTACAGGGTAGAGATCTATTTCCTCAGAAAGCTCTGTTATTTTGCCCATATTATCAATAAAGAAGGCAATAGTAGTGCTTATAAAAACGTGAAATTATCCCGTTCCAGAGCCACATATTGAAGAGATCAAGAGGTTGCATTTTGAAAATACTAGCAGATCGATGATGAAACATATGCCTTATTTTTCCAGAGTTTTACACAGTCCCTTCTGCCCTCAGAAATCCAGGGAAAAGCCATTTAAACATTACCCAAGTGGCGGGGGGAGTGGAGAGATGACTCGGTGGTTAAGAGTACTGGCTGCTCATCCAGAGGACCCGGGTTCGAATCCCAGCGCCCGCATGGCTGCTCACAACTGTCTGTAACTCTAAGAACCGACATCCTCACACAGACATACATGCAGACAAAAGACCAATGCACATAAAATAAAAATAAACATATAAACAATGTTTTAAAAAATTACCAAAGGGACGCAGCATTTAACACAAATAAGTTGTGCCCACCCCAGCACAGCCTTCCCTGGCCTTAGGAAGTGTTCGGTCTGCGGTAATGCCGGTTTTCGACTCCTTTTGCTCTTGGTTCTCATTGCTTCTCGACTTTCCCGTTCTTTCTCAGAAAAGTTATGCAAATGTAAACAGTTTAAAGAGTTCCAGTATCGATATTGTAAAAATTTTCCTCTTTCTCTTCCTCAGATTTTGGGCTTTTATGCTTGCTTCCATAATGAATTCCATCTGAGTTCTCTATGTAAATTAGGATTTAAATGATAAACACTTTAGCTTTAGCATACATAAAAACTACCGGCTGTTACTCTTCCATTTCAAATAACGGGATCTAAGGAGCTTGCTCTTCCTAGAGTTGAGGATGTTTTCCTCGGATCCTTTTCTCCTGCTCACTGTAGGAAGATAACCTGCCTTATAACATGAGCATTCTGGTTCATTTTTGACAGCAGCCCCTGATGTCCAGAGGTGGGGTTTTGGTGTAACAGAGGACCCAGCTCTTAACGAAAAAAGAGAGAGAAAAAGATTTGGCTCCTTTTGCTCAAAAACAAAATACGCTTCCAGTTATGTCCCTAAACGTCAAGACAGTGCTTCCCGGTGTGCATTCTGTTCTGGTAGAGAGGCGTGTGATATAGAAGGGGAGAATGGGTTCTATTTAGTCCTTGCTTTTGTCAGGAACACGCAGAAAGTGTAGGCAAAGAACGTCTTTACCGTATGGTTTTAATCTTAACATTGAATCCCATGTGCTCCCTTGAGGATAATATTTTAATGGTATCAGAGCGGATTAAACACAGAGGAGACGGGAGGGAGCCACATGAAATCAATGACAGTTGCTTTGTAATCAGGTTTCTATTTAGCTGCTTTTTGCTACAAATGTATGTATTTATAGCAAGAATATGTAAATCACTCGGGCTTCTACAGGATAGCATGCATATGATTTTGTGATACATCCTAACATAAGGATCGCAACATTAATAAAAACAAGTATGTTTATCAAAGCTGTGCCACATCAGAGAAAATCTAGGTGAGGACTTTGCTCATGGATCACTTATCTGACCGTTCTGCAAGGCGGTAGGTATAGAGGCAGCCCTGAGCTGCTCAGAAACCGCAAACTGGGTGGGGCATAGATGCCAGGGTGGCAAACGCAAAGACATCTCTCAAAATAAAGCAACACGGTTTCAACTCATGTTATGTGGTCTGTTTGTTCTTCCAGGGCTGGGGATTGAAGCCAGGACCACGTGCATGCCAATCAAGTGCTCTACCACTGAGCCAAATCCTTAGCTTAACCCATGTTCCGACGCAGGATGTTTCACACCCTGCAGTGGACAGTGACCCAGCTCCTGCTAAATCTACAGCAGTTGGAGGGGCCTGGGGAAGATCACGTGAGGACTGGGGTGTCCTATGTTGGTGGGGTGTTAGCCTGGCATCTTAGTTACTTTGACACAAGGATGCAGGTGGTGCAGGATGGCCTTGAACTCCTGGTCCTTCTACTTGAGCATCCCAAGGGCTAAGCTGACAGGTGTGCAGCACCTTGCAAACTTAGAAGCTCTCACAATACTACTAGGGTGTAGGGATACAAAGGAGAATGGGGTCACTGCATTACCCCCATTTAATTAATTAAATTAATATAATAGTAATTGTGAGTTAGGTATAGATTATTTCATTTATAAGGCAGGAAACATCAGGAGCCTCTGAGGCGAGGGTGCTGTGTCTCTCATGTGTGTTGTTTGCATGAGTTTATACACTGTGTCAGAATCCAATCAATGCTATACAGGATTCATGCACTTGCCTAAAATAGTAAAATAAAACTTAAATGAATTGAAAAGCATCAGGGATATACTTAATATCTACTTAAAGGATATATGTTTCTCAGCCTTTCCTAACTTCCCCCAACACTGGTATTCTGGAAGAGTACATAACCCAATCAATGACGCTCTCAGGGTGACTACTGGTCGTGGAACTGACTTCTGGTGTCTGTGACTCTCTGGCTAGTCTCTCCCATGAACACTTTCTCTTTCTCCTGATGTGGCTTCTGGGATCCCACGCTGTCCTGGTTCTAAATATCACACTGCTCTCTTCTCAGCCTCCTCTGTTAGCTCGTCTTCTTCCAACCACTTAAGTGTTGGCCCCTTCTCCCTCCTCTCTTCCTCCTTCCTGGGGGATTTGATTCAGACAAATCTTCCCAGTCTAGTCCATCAACGATGCCCACAATCTTGTCTAAATCTCGAAACCTGGGTTCCTGTTCAGATTCCGAATCATCTCCTTGGCATTTGTGCGTAGTGTGGTGACAGATGCTTCAGAGTCTTTGCTAACATAAAATTAGTTTTACACTCCAGAAGTCTGAGTTTTCTCCTTTGTGTCTGTGGTTGGAATGAGAATGGCCCCCTAGGCTCATTTATGTGAGTGTTTGAGTGAAACAGCTTCGGAAGGATAGGATGTGGTCTTAGGGGAGGTGAGGCGCTGGGAGTGGACTTTGATGTCCTGCCTGTTACCATGCTTCCTGCCACGGTGGTCATGGACTAACCGTATACAACTGTAAACAAGCAGCCAGTTACATGCTCTCCTTTCTAAGTTGCCTTGGTCATGCCGTCTTCTCCTCACAGCAATATAACAGCCACAAAGACTGTCCATGTTAGGAATCTACCCAGTTGTCCAAGGTAGATGGATTTTTTGAGGTCTAGGGGGTGAAAATATAATACATACCAGGCAGGTGCTCTACTTTTGTGTTACCTTCCTGGCCCCTAGATATCTCCAGCCATGGTTTTGTTCTCTCCCTTTCTCTTTTAACCCACATGCAAATAAAACACTGCATTTGTTCTTAGTACAGACTACTTTTCAAGTCCTCAAATTAATCTCTTTTGTTTTCAGCTCCAAGAACATAGGTTTAGTTTGGACTTGGATGATCTTTTTCTCCCTTAAGTATTTTTGCAGCCCTTGTCTAAGATTTGGGCAGCCTTGTGTGCCCTGCTGCAGAAGTCAACGCACTGCGGTTATGCTGGATGCAGTGTCATCCCATGGTCCTTTGGGTTTCCTAAACAATGATGTCACGCAGCTGGAGTGCTATGGAATTTCCTCTTTGTCTTTGAAATTTGTAGTAAATGTGGTCATTAACATATCCATAGCAAGATAACTCAACTCAGACCCTGGGCCTGTTTGCTTAACTGTGTACATGTCTTTGCATGCAGTAATAGAAGTGTCTAAGGGTGGGGTATATAGAATGTATTGAACCCAGACCAGAAATATTTACCAACTTCTAACTATCAAGACACAAGTAGTTCTTATTGATAAATTTTAATTCTTTAAGAACACAAATCATGTTAAAAAACAAAATATAACATTTTAAAAACAATACAACAGAAACATGGAAGACTCGTCAATTCATTGTGTGGAGCAAAATCAGATGAAGATCTCACAGCACAATGGAACCAGGAAACTCTTTTATAAATAGAATACAAATCACCAAGCTAAATAAAATACATTCTCACAAATTAAATTTGAAAATGTATTAGAAAATATTCCAAGACAAAGTAACTTAGAAGATAAAATATTAGTATATTAAGAAAATTTAGCAGATTTCATCATTGTCCTCCCCAGAAGTAATGCCTTGGGTTGCATAATTGCTACCCTATTCCTTGTTATGAGTTCCAGGCATTACAGAGGAGAATCCAAGGGCTGCCTTCCAGTTCTAAGGAGATTCTACTGAAGAATGGGACTTGCATGAGCTTTCTAGGGAGTGTTGGCATCTGGAGGTCACCACACACTGATGAGTGAGCAAAGAGACTCCAGTGGAGGGAAAAGGTGCCCTTGGGACACCGCTATGGTGCTACATGCTGTGGTGTTTTCAATAGGAATGGCTCTTATAGGCACATCTGTTTGAATGCTTGGTCTTCATGGACTGGCACTCCCAGAGAGGGATGAAGAGGTATGTCTGTTGCAGGAGGTGTGGTCTTGTTGGAGGGGGTGTGTCACTGGGGGTGGACTTTGGGCTTTTAAAAGGTTAAGCCAGTCCCAGTGTGTCCCTCTCTTCCTTCTGTCTGCAGATTTGGATAAAGAACTCCCAGCTGCGTCTCCAGCACCATGCATGCTGCCTTTCTCCCAGCTGTGATGCAATGGACTAAACCTTTGAAACTGTAAGCCAGCCCCAATTAAATGTTTTTGTTTTAAGAGTTGCTGTTGTCATGGTGTCTCTTGGCAACAATAGAACACCAACTAAGTTGCAGGTCATAAACTCCCTGCCCTTTGTTTGATCTTCCAACAGTTGCATAAGCTTATAATTATGGCAATAAATTCTTCATACCCTGAGTGCACAAAGTATATTCAGTTTTCCAAGCAGATCCCTCATGGCTATAACACAAGAATTATATTTAATAAGAGTCAACATCTAACATAAACAAAAAACAAAACTCATAATAGATTAAGAGTATATACTTTTCAAACATGGCAGTATTATTTCCCCATTTTCTACCATGTTTAATGATGAAACATCGCAGACATTCTATGAAGAGTCAAAAGTATGTTATGAAGCATGATACATGACACAAGGTATAATTACAGATCCAGAAGAAGACACAATATCCAGTATTGTCATGTGTGAGTCCCTTATTTTACTCCAAAAATCACAGATGAATTAAAACATAAAATCATGGCTTTCCTCGAGTTTGAAAAATAGGCTGAAAATATTCACAGTACTAATGCACATTGGCTATATACTCTTCAGATTCAGTGAATGAATATGAATGAAGAATACAACAAAACCTAGAGAAAAGTCTCTGAATAGATGGAATAGTGTCATGGATTGTAGAATGAGCAGCAGGCTGGCGTTCCTGTCACCCAACACCCGGTTGCCTGGCTAGCTTATGCCCTGAAATAATTAATAACATTGAAACTGTATTCTTTTAAACACTGCTTGGCCCATTAGCTCTAGTATCTTACTGGCTAACTCTCATATCTTGCTTTAACACATATCTAATAATCTGTGTAGCACCACGAGGTGCTGTCTTACCAGGAAGATTCTAGTGTACGTCCATCTTGGGCTGGAGCTTCATTGTGTCTGACCAGAGAAAAGAGGCATAGCGTCTGCCTAACTTCCCTTCTTCCCAGCATTCTGTTTTGTCTACTCCACCTACCTAATTTTCTGACCTATCAGGCCAAACACTTTTCTTTATTGATTAACCAATGAAACAACAGATTGACAAATGACCTTCCCACATCATTTCCCCTTTTTCTGTTTAAACAAAAAAGGCTTTAACTTTAACATAGCAAAATTACATATAACAAAGCAGTTATCAAGTAAGAATTACAGTTACAATATTTATATCTGTTTTATCTTTTATCATAACAAAGGAAAACAACTATAACTATCTATCTTTTCTTCAACTCAATCAAAGACTCCAGAAGGATATAATATTACCTAAGTAAATGAGAAGTAAGCAACTTACAAAACTCTAGAAATCACAGAGACATCTCGCTGCCTGGACAGTCACCCAAACTTCCTCTGTACCGTTGGGGCATCCATCTTTGGCCTACAGGCCCATAGTTTCCAGCAGACATTTTCATGAAGCAGGAAATTTCAAAGGCTGTTCGGTCACTATCTACTGTGTCCTGCAGAATGTCTCACAGACTCTTTCATGAATCAGGAACCCCGAAAGACCATCTCACTTTTAGGCAAGTTCAGCAGTCCTCTCTCTTTGGGTTCTCTGTGTCCAGTTTATGCAACAGTCCAGGCAAGAGCAGTTTCTTGCCCAAATGGCTATCAAACTCCATAAGGAGCCTCTTTGATGCCCATCTTCCTCTTGAAGTAGATTGGTGCTATCAGGAGCAGACATGTCTCACTGTCATGAACAATCCTAAGTTATTAATACATTTAAAGTGCCATATTCTGTAGTCTTTAAAAGATATGAAGAATGCCTATTTAACTGAAATATATCTCTATATATCTAGAAAATCTAACTAGCATGACTACAAGCTTGATTATTATTGATGATTATACATTAACAACCTATATACATTACATTTTTAAATGAACTACACAATCACAATACCTTAATCAAGATCAGAAATACATATACATATAAAATTGACCTTAAAATCCATACCAATGCAAATTATTGATATCTATATCATATCCCCCTTTAAATGTAAAAGAACATTTATAAACAATATTTGGGAATATGGACGTAGTTATTTCTCTCTAAACTGCTTTATGCTGAATGGGGGTGTTGTTATTCAGGTCTTTCATGGTATAACCTGTGTGCTAGATTCATCTCAGTCGGCAGTTGAGCAAAGTAATTTCTTGAGAGTGTTCATAGCAACCTTTTAGGAGGACGTGGTCCATCATACCATATTGGGATAGAAACAATCCACAGGGTCTCATCCTCTGTGAAAACAGAAGAAGAATCTCTTTTCCAAAGTATCATATCCTTAGATCCAAATTTTGAAGTCAAGGTATTTTCAAAATATCTATGTTGGATTAGTTCAGCAGCATTTATAAACAAATATCTTTTAGCAGCTGCTGCTCCTTCCTTAGCATTCAAACAATTCAAAGAGAGCATAATAGCACACAGTATCAAGATTCTCTATGTATTTTCCATCTTTATGTGGCTTTACTTTAACCTCTATTTCTTTTATTTTTACTTTTACTTTTTGAGAAAGAGCCTGTGGAGAAAGAACCCACGTACAGGAAGAGGGGCATCAACCCCACATCCATGTCCCGGGGCTTTAGGACCAGAGAGGTCTGAATTACCAAGATCCCAAACCACATCCAGGAGAAGACGACAGAGAATATCCTGATCTTGGTGGCCTTCTCCATTGGACTTGGTAGCATGTGGCATTTCTCATACCTGTGCCACCAGAATGGAGGAGGTGAAGCCAGAGCTTATGCTATGAGATTAAGGAAGGGGTGTCGAGACCCCCCCCCAGGGAGGAGTGTGAGGGCTGAGGGGCTCCCAGCTGCCTGAGCAAGATCCCACCCCTTCAAAGGCAGATTTCTGCTGATGTACCTCATCCTGCTGCTGGTGGGGATCCCCCTCTTGTACATGGAGATGATAATAGGACAGTAGCTACGGAAGGACAACATCCAGGCCTGGAAGCAGCTGGCCCCCTGGCTAGGCGGTTTGGGCTACTCCAGCACACTGGTAGGTTGGGGCTGGCAGACCCGCAAGTTCCTGGTGCCCTGTCTCCTCCGTGTGGTTCCTCGGGCCCACCTTGTTCTCCTCAGGCTTGTGTGCCTGTGAGCCTGTACAATAACACTCTGATCTCCTGGAACGTCATGTACCTGTGCCGGTCCTTTGATTACCCTCCACCCTGGGAACAATGCAAAATGCATTCCCATGACCATGGGAACATCAGTATGACTAGTAAGGAGAGGGACAGGGAGATAGATGGGTTAGTTGCAAGAGCTATTGGAGGCACCATGTGAGGTGACCTGTAAGTATATGAATCTCTGCCCACTCCTTCCCCCAGAGATCCAGTGCCTTTGGATAGTGCCCTACCAGTATTTCTGGTATCACACAACCCTTGATGCCTCCAGCCAGGTGGAAGAAGGGATTGAGATGCTGGTCCTGAACATCACCCTGTGCCTCTTTGCCACCTGGGTCTTCCTCTATATCATCCTGATTATTAGGATAAGGAATCCACCAGTGTCCCCAGTAAGTGTCCCACTGAAGAGGCCATAACTACCTCAAGCAAGCTCTTGATGGGACTCTCTGCTCCGCAGGCAGCTTTCTGCTGATGTACTTCATCCTGCTGCTGCTGGTGGGGATCCCCCTCTTATACATGGAGATGATCATTGGACAGTAGCTACTGAAGGACAACATCCAGGCCTGGAAGCAGCTGGCCCTCTGGCTAAGCAGTTTGGGCTACTCCAGCACACTGCAGAAATGGTTTCCTTCCTTGTGCTCCGTCTGTGTCCCTGTGAGCATCTGGATGCCTCATACCAGTTCTTGGTACCGTTCCTAGGACTAGGGGTTCAGTGTGAAGGGGCCTTTTCCCATTAGTCTTCTCACTGTGACATAACATGAAAAAATTATTTTGGTCACAGTTTGAGGGTATACAGTATGGTGAAGAACACATGGCTGGGACTGTGCGCATCCTCGGGTCCCCACAGAACAGGAGGCAGAGGAGCTGTGGCTCTCAGATGGTGTTCTCATCCCTCTTTTATTCCATCTGAGCCTCAGGGATGTTGGCAGATCCCAGGCTTTCTCTGGCTAGGAAGTGCCTCTAGGCCTCTTCTGTAGGCTGAGTGCAGCCAGCATCCTCTTTGGGAACAGAGCAGAAGCCATTCAGCAAGTTTTGAGAAGAGAGAGTGCTACTTGCTGGGTGAGGTACCTCCTGGCCGATTTTTTTTAATTGTGTGTGTGGAGGGGTGCACATGAGTATAGGTGCCTGTGGAGGTCAGATCTCCTGGAGTTGAAGCTACAGTCTGCTGCAAGTGTCTGTGCCTGCTGTAGATACTGTGAACATTCAAAAGATACCATGATTTTAGCTGATTTTAGCATGATAAAATTATGCCCAGCACACCAGAACTCCTGAGGCTGACAGGAGGTTCAAGAGTTCAAGGCCAACATGGGCTAAGCAGTGAGACTTAGTCTCAAGAGTACAAAATAAAACAAAAAGACCCCACTGCCAAATCTTTCATGTTAAATGTTTGCTTCTTTTAGGTTTTGGAAGGGGAGGGAGCTAAACTTATAAACTTATATCACACAGCTTTTTTATTCTGTAACACTGAGAACAGGGAATCTTTTGTTATAGTATATTATAGGTAATTATTATCATACACAAGACTATGTATTAACATCTCATATGTACAATATGAGTTTCTCATAAATTCTACATATTTTCTTCTATTATCATGTGTAATTTCCTATGACATATTTATTTATTATTTTGAGACAGGGTCTCTCTATGTACCTCTGACTGTCCCAGAACTTGGCTATATAGAGTAGGCTGGCCTCGAACTCCCAGCAATCTGCCTGTCTCTGTGTCCTGAATGCTGGGATTAAAAGAGTGAGTCTAATTATTTTGAGATAGGGTCTCACTGTGTAGTTTTAGCTATCCCAGAGCTCCCTACGTAGATCAAGCTGGCCTCAAACTCAGAAATCCTCCTGCCTCTGCAACTGCAGTATTGGGATTAAAGGAGTATGCTATCAGGCCCAACCTAAAAATGTGTTTTTTAAGGGTTGCTTACAATGCGGGGTCCGTTTGCGGGTCTTCCGAGACAGCCCCGCCTACAGCATCCCTTTAGCGGTTGGTCCCCTTGGCAGACAGGAAGAGCGCCTCGCTGCGGCCCGGCTCCCAAGGGGGAAGGCTGGCATCTGAGCAGAGCAACGATCTCTACCCGCCTGGGCACGCGACCCGCGGACCTGCAGCTCGCGCAGGGAGCCATTACTCCCCTCTGTCCCGCGCTGTCCCGAGAAGCCCCCCGGGTGCCAGGTAACTCTGGCTTGGTGTGGGCTAAGTCACTGGTTGCCGGATTTCACACTGTTGGCTCACGGTACCAGTTACCAGGAGGATTAAATCGTGGGCTGAGTGAGGTTACAAGTTGCACACAAGCACATGAAGGAGGGAAAAAGATGCCAGGAAAACTGCCAAGGGTGGAGGGTCACGTACTTATTATCCCAGCGCTTTAGAAGTAGAGGTCTGGGAGTTCCAGGCTTGGAAGAAAAGAAGGAAGGAGGGAAGGAGGGAAGAAGGAGGGAGGGAGGAGGGAGGTAGGGAGGGAGGGAGGGAGGAAGGGAGGGAGGGAGGGAGAGAGGAAGGGAGGAAGGGAGAAAGAGAGAAAGGGAGAAAGGAAGGAAGTGAGGAAGGAAGGAGACAGACGGGGGGGGGACATATGCTATATATTTTAATAAACATTCTATCCTAAGGAGTCTAAATCTTGTATTGGAAATGGCTTGGCTAGATCATAAGAGGATGGTAACTACGACTATCTAATCTTCAACCCTATCGAAGGCCTGAGAAGGAAGAAAATACTACTTGAGCAGGCAGGAAGTACAATCAAGTAGCTTCCAAAGCAAGCAATATATGACAGAGACAATTAGCTACCTGAGCAATCACCCAAAGTCTCATTTTGCAACATTGAAGCAACCAACTTTGGCTATGTCCTAGCATAATTGACAGACCATTTTCAGAGGCATAAAATTTTTCAAAACCATCTTATCCTGTCTTGGCAAGATTTGACAGTCCTGCTTATCCATTTCCGGATATCATGTAACTACTTGTCAGTGGTTGAAGTATTGCCAGTTCCTTGCCCAAAGGCCAGTTTTTCCAAGAAAAAAACAAGCTCCAAGTGGAGTGTCTTTGGTGCTCAACATTCTCTCAGGAATAGATTGGTGCTGTCAGAAGCAGTCATGTCTCATGTCAACAAAACTGTAAGTTATTTAAAGGCCATGTTCCAGAGATCCTTGAAGTGGTTGAAGATTCCCTATCTAGACAGAATACAGTCTCTATCTAAAGAACCCAACTGATCTGACTGTATGTACAACAAACATGAACACTATTGACCTTAATAATTAATACCTGTATAACTTAAAGACTAAAACTTCATGTTAGAATATTAAATAATCTGTAAATAAATGTTCAACAAATGAGGACAATGACCTCAAAATGTAAACAATCTATAAGTATCTTGATCAGAGGTAGGAGTAATATATAATGCAATATGAAAATATATCCTAAAAATTGTATCAATATACAAAATGCCCTAAACTGAGGTAGAAACATGCATATATACAGTCTGACAAAATAGCGTTGCATCGATGTACAAATGTAAATGAAAGTAACAGATATAATTTGAACTTGTATCAATATACAAAACTATACCAATATAAATTATCCATGAATAATAGCTCACAAATATTCACTCTGTTACCCACTATTACTATCCCCCCCTTTTTTTTAACAAACATAGTTTTCACCCCAACCCTCTATCTAATACAAGTAATAACCAATAACCCATGAACAGTGTTCCCAACACTATGGATAAACTTTTTTGGGATGTGGGGGCATTGTCTTCTAGAATTGCTTCCCACTGTCATGGGGGCAATGTTCTCTTAAATGGGATCCTGCAAAAATTAAGTGGTGGCTAAGTTCCAAAATTACTGTCTAGTATAGTTGCAAACAATTTCTGAGCAGTCAATAGGATTTTTTTGTTGTTGTTTTATTTTGCTTTTCAAAGTTCTCATTTGGAGTTCTGGCCAGAATATGAGAAGGTGCACCATTTCAGCAGCTGATACCCCAAGCAGTCTTATAGTAGCACTGTCTGCATCATGATGTCATCTCAGCTAGGTGGAGTTGTTGCTGTGGGGCCCCATATTCTTCCTGGAAACTTCAAAGATTACTGCAGGAAAAGGATCTGTAGGAAGATCTATGATCATCATGAAAAAACTTAAACATCATTCATGTAAACATACATTCAATAAAGAATATGGTATAGACAAAAAGGGCATGGAGAAAGTAAAATTTTTCCTAAAGTCTTTCTTCTGTCCCACACCAGATGGCTCCTGATGTGAGATATAAACTCAGAATGTTCCTTTTAACAACAAGCTGGATTTAGAGGAGTACAGAGTCATTGCCCAACTCCAAAACCAGCTGTGTGTGTGTGTGTGTGTGTGTGTGTGTGTGTGTAAATGTAAGTGTAACAGTACCTGGATTCATAAATCATAGTCTGTTTTCTAGATGCTCCTGATGGATAGTTATTTTTTCTTCTGTCAGCATTCAAACATCCAGGGTCTCTTGAATTTTTTTCTTTGTTTTTTTATTCCCTTTTTTTTTATTGAGAAAAGGAAAAAAAAATGTTTCCCCCTCCTCCCAGCCTCCCATTTCCCTCCCCCTCCTCCCACCTTTCTCCCCCTCCCCCCACTCCTCTTCCCCTCCCTCTCCAGTCCAACGAGCAGTCAGGGTTCCCTGCCCTGTGGAAAGTCCAAGGTCTTCCCCCCTCTGTCCATGTCTAGGAAGGTGAACTTTCAAACTGGCTAGGCTCCCACAAAGCCCGAACATGAAGTAGGATCAAAACCCCGTGCCATTGTCCTTGGCTTCTCATCATCCCTCATTGTTCGCCATGTTCAGAGAGTCCAGTTTTATCCCATGCTTTTTCAGTCAGAGTCCAGCTGGCCTTGGTGAGCTCCCAATAGATCAGCCCCACTGTCTCAGTGGGTGGGTGCACCCCTCGTGGTCCTCACTTCCTTGCTTATCTTCTCCTTCCTTCCGCTCCTCATTGGGACCTTGGGAGCTCAGTCCAGTGCTCCAGTGTGGGTTTCTGTCTCTATCTCCATCCATCACCAGATGAAGGTTCTATGGTGATATGCAAGATATTCGTCAGTATTGCTATAGGATAGGGTCGTTTCAGGTTCCCTATCCTCATCTGCCCAAGGAACTAACTGGGGACATCGCCTTGGGCTCCTGGGAGCCACTCTAGGTTCAAGTCTCTTGCCAGCCCTAAGGTGGCTCCCTTAACTAAGAATTGTGCTTCCGTGCTCCACTATCCAGCCTTCCTTTATCCCAATCATCCTGTTTCCCCAAGTTTCCCCCATCCTCCCCTTCTCACTTTTCTCTCCCCATCTCCCCTTACCCCCACCCCACCCCACCTCCAAGATCCCACTTTCCTCCCCGGCAATTTTGTCTACTCCCCATAGGCAAAAGGATAACTATATGTTTTTCCTCGGGTTCACCTTCTTATTTAGCTTCTTTAGGTTCACCAATTGTAGACTCCGTGACCCTTATTTATGGCTAGAAACCAATTATGAGTGAGTACATCCCATGTTCATCTTTTTGGGTCTGGGTTACCTCACTCAGGATAGTGTTTTCTATTTCCATCCATTTGCATGCAAAATTCGAGAAGTCATTGTTTTTTTACTGCAGCGTAGTACTCTACTGTGTATATATTCCACACTTTCTTCATCCATTCTTCCATTGAAGGACATCTAGGTTGTTTCCAGGATCGATCTGGCTATTACAAATAATACTGCCATGAACATAATTGAACAAATGCTTTTGTCATATGATTGGGCATCTCTTGAGTATATTCCCAAGAGTGGTATGGCTGGGTCCAGGGGTAGGTTGATTCCGAATTTCCTGAGAAACCGAAACACTGATTTCCAAAGTGGTTGCACAAGATTGCATTCCCACCAGCAATGGATGAGTGTACCCCTTCCTCCACAGCTTCTCCAGCAAAGGCTATCATTGGTGTTTTTGATTTTAGCCATTCTGACAGGTGTAAGATGATATCTCAAAGTTGTTTTGATTTGCATTTCCCTGATTGCTAAGGAGGTTGAGCATGACCTTAAGTGTCTTTTAGCCATTTGAACTTCTTCTGTTGAGAATTCTCTGTTCAGTTCAGTGCCCCATTTTTTAATTGGGTTAATTAGCATTTTAAAGTCTAGTTTCTTGAGTTCTTTATATATTTTGGAGATCAGACCTTTGTCTGCTGCAGGATTGGTAAAGATCTTCTCCCAGTCAGTAGGTTGCCTTTTTGTCTTAGTGACAGTGTCCTTTGCTTTACAGAAGCTTCTCAGTTTTAGTAGGTCCCATTTATTCAATGTTGCCCTTAATGTCTGTGCTGCTGGGGTTATACCTAGGGTTGACTTCCATTGTGAAGTCAACACATCCTTGAAATATACTGGTTAATTCAATTCAGTTTTCCCCATTATCTAATGCCTCTCTGTCCCTGTTGTTCCTTTCTCATTAGCATTAAGAAAATTCAAGGTTAATAAAGCATTATGCAATCTATTTCTGGGGGTATTTTCTGTCCCTTTCTGTTAATGTTATGCCCCTTTCTGTTATGTTCAGCATATCCATTATAGTATGATTTGACCTTTCTATAACTGCCTGACCTGTAGGATTATTTAGTATACCTATAATGTGCTTTATATTATAATAAGCAAAAAGTGTTTCATTTTCTTAGATACATATGCTGGACCATTGTCTGTCTTTATTTGTGCAGGTATGCCCATGATGGCTGTAACCTCCAGTAAATGTGTGATTACTGCCGGGCGTTGGTGGTGCACGCCTTTAATCCCAGCACCTCGGGAGGCAGAGGCAGGCGGATCTTTGTGAGTTCGAGACCAGCCTGGTCTACAGAGCTAGTTCCAGGACAGGCTCCAAAGCCACAGAGAAACCCTGTCTCAAAAAACCAAAAGATAAATAAATAAAAATATAAAAAAAAGTGTGATTACTGAATCAGGCTTTTCTGAGCTCAAGGCAGTTGCCCATTGAAAACCTGAATATGTGTCTATGGTGTGGTGTACATATTTTAATTTACCAAATTCCATAAAGTGGAACACATCCATCTGCCAGATTTCATTCCTTTGAGCACCCTTTTTAAATAAATGCTGATTGGCCTGTAGCCAGGCAGGAAATATAGACAGGACAACCAGACAGGAAGTAGAGGCAGGTCAATGAGGACAGGAGAATTCTGGGAAGGAGGAAGCCCATTCCTTCACAGTCCTGTCCAGACACTGAAGAAGGAAGGTATGACCTGCCCTGCTGAAAAAGGTACTGAGCCATGTTGGTAACATATATAAGAATAATGGGCTAATATAAGTTATAAGAGTTAACAAGAAGCCTGAGCTAATGGGCCAATCAGTTTATATAGACTTCTGTGTAATTATTTGGGACCTAATGGCTGTGGAAACTGGGCAGGACAGAAACCCCAATGAGCAGGCCCTCATGTTACAGTAATTGAGTTTTATCTTCATAAAAAATTTGAGTGGACCCCCTGCTCTACTAGAAGTCAAGCTGGCCGCCAGAAGTCCAGGTTGGCTGCCTGCCAACCTACTTTCCACACTCTCTTAATGCCACCCCACCAATTCCAGTTCTCCCCTCCTCATCGCCACCACTGCAAATGTCTTAGCCCAACTCAGGTGGAGAACATTTGCACAACAAGAGGACACACCTGCCACTCTCTGGGTGCTGCTCCACCCTAACCCTCATTGTCAGCTTCTCCCATCCCCAGCTTGGGTGGAGATCCCTGCTCAACCACATTGCACACCAGCCAAAAGATCATAGAGAAACAGAAACCAAGGGGGGGGGGGAAGCCCATCCAACAAAGACAAACCCATATATCAGCACCTAGACATATAATCCTCACAAACCCAGATACCTAGTTTCCAGTTTAAGAATACAATCAACAACAGCCAGAGAAATATGTCACCACTATACACCATCTATTCTACTATTCCAACACAGCTAAGGCTTAAGGAAAAGACCCTAAAAGCAACTTAATGAAGATGATACATCCTTAAGGAGGAAGTGAATAGATATATTAAAGAAATTGGGAAAAAGACAAACAAAAAAATTGGAGGAAATGAATAAATCCAGTAAAGAAAACCAAGAAAAAACAAACAATTGAAGGAAATGAATAAAACTGTTGAAGACCTGAAAATGAAAATCTATAAAGAATACAAAAAAAGTACAAATGGAGGGAATTCTGGAAATGGAAAATCTGGGTAAACAAATAGAAACTACAGAGGACAAGTTCACCAACAAAATACAAGAGATGGAAGACAGAATCTCAGATGCTGAGTATATAATAGACAAAATAGATAAATAAGTTAAAGAAACTATCTAAAAAAAATTTCTGACACAAAACATCCAGGAAATCTAGGATACTATGAAAAGACCAAACATAAGAATAACAGGAAGGGAAGAAGGAGACGAATCCCACCCAGCTCAACGACCCAGAAAATATTTTTGGTTGTGAGCCTAGCCTTTAACGGCTGAGCCATCTCTCCAGCCCCAGAAAATATTTTTAACAAAATCATAGAAGAAAATTTTTCCAACCTAAAGAAGAATGTGCCTATAAAGGTTCAGAACACCAAATAGATTGGACCAAGAAAGTCCACTTGCCACATAATAATCAAAACACTAAACATACAGAACAAAGAAAGACTATTAAAAGCAACAAGGGAAAATAACAAGTAAAATATATAGGTGGATTATTAGAATTATACCTGACTTCTCAGTGGAGCCTTTAAAAGCCAGAAGGGCCTGGATGATGTGCAGGAAACTCTAAGAAAGCACAGATGCCAGTCCAGATTACTATACTCAGCAAAACTTTCAATCACTATAGATGGAGAAAACAAGACATTCCATGATAAAATCAAATTTAAACAATATATATCTATAAATTCAGCCCTACAGAAGGCACTGGAAGGAAAGCTCCAACCCAAGGAAGTTAATACCCTTGAAAATACAGGAAATGAAATAATCTCACACCAGCAAAACCAAAAGAAGGGTCACACACACCACCACCACTATCAACACTACCACCACCACCACCAAAATAACAGGAATTAAATATCATTGATTATTGATATCTCTCATTATCAATGGGTTCCAATTTACTAATAAAAAGGCACAGGCTAACAAAATGGATTAAAAAACAGAATCCATCCTTCTGTTACATACAGGAAACACCCTTTAACATCAAAGAATAGAACTCAATGGAAATGAATATATGACATACTTAGACTTCTACGACACAATGACTGTGGTGCTAAGAGGGAAGTTTATACCACTGAGAGCCTACAAATTGGAGGGATCTCAAACTAGCAGCTCAACAGCACACCTTAAAGCTCTATATCAGAAAGAAGTAAGCGCACACAAGAGCAGTAGACATCAGGACATAATCAAAATCAATCAAATAGAAACAAAACAATACAAGGAATCAATAAAACAAAGAGTTGGTTCTTTGACAAAATCAACAGGATAGACAAACCCTTTTCCAAACTAACTAAAGGGTGAAGAGAAAATATCAAAATAAACAAAATCAGAAATGAAAGGGGGACATATCAACAGACACCGAGGAAATCCAGAGAATCATTAGGCATAATTCAAAAACCTGTATTCCACAAAATTGGAAAATCAAAAAGAAATGAATTTTCTCAATTGATACCATTTACCAAAACAAAGTCAGACAAACAATTTAAATAGGCTTATAACCCCTAGCAAAATAGAAGCAGTCATTAAAAGTATCCCAACCAAAAAAGCCCATGTCCAGATGACTTTAGTACAGAACTCTACTAGACTTTCAAAGAAGAACTAATGCCAATACTCCTCAAAGCATTCCACAAAATAGAAATAGGAAGAATGTTGCCAAATTCATTTTATGAGGCCACAGTCACCCTAATACCCAAACCACACAAAGATTCAACAAAGAAAGAGAATTGTAGACCAGTTTCCTGTAAGAACATAAATCTAAAAACAATCAGTAAAATACTCAAAAATAGAATCCAAGAACAGATCAAAAAGATCATGCACTATGACCAAGTAGGCTTCATCTTAGAGATGCAGGATGGTCCAACATATGAAAATCAGGAAATGTAATCAACCGTATAAACAAACTGAAAGAAGAAAAACATGATTGTTTCACTGGATGCTGAAAAAGCCTTTGACAAAATTCAACACTCTTTTTATGATAAAAGTCTTAGAGAGATTAGGAAGGAACATACCTAAGCCTAGTAAAGGCAATTTGCAGCAAGCCTGTAGCCAACATCAAATTAAATGGAGAGAAACTCCCAGCAGTCCCACTAAAACCAGGAACAGAACAAGGCTGTACATCCTCTCCATGTTTATTCAACATTGTACTTAAAATTCTAGCTAAAGCAATGACAATTGAAGGAGATCAAGGGTAAATAGATTGGGAATGAAAAGTCAAAGTATCATTATTTGCATATGATATGATAGTATACATAAGTGACCCCTAAAATTCTACCAGGGAACTCCTATAGATGATAAACTCCTTCAGCTTAGTGTTTGGATACAAGATCAACTAAAACAAAAAAAAAATCAATAGTCCTCCTATATATATAAATGACAAATTTATGAGTTGTATGACAAAAACATCAAGGATTTGAAGAAGATAGCAGAAGGTGGAAGATCACTGATACTCATGGGTTGTTAGGTTCATCATAATAAAAACGGCCATCCTACCCACAACCAATCTACAGATTCAATGCAATCATCATCAAAAGTTCAACAAAATATTTTAAAGATTTTGAAAGGACAATATTAGAATTCATATGGAAAAACAAAAAACCCAGGATAGTTAAAATAATCCTTCACAATAGAGGAACTTCTGGAGTTATCGTCATCCCTGATTTTAAGCTGTGCTGCAGAGCTATAGTGTCAAAATCCTTATGGTACTGGCATAAAACCAGACATGCTGATCAATGGAATCAAACTGAAGGCCCAGACATAAATCCACACACCTATGGAGGCCTTATTTTTGATAAAGAGGCCTGAATTACACAAAAAAGACAGCCTCTTCAACAAATGATCCTGGTCTAACTGGATGTCTGCATGTAGGAGAATGCAAATGGATCCATATTTATTACCCTGAACAAAACTCAAGTCCAAGCAGATCAAAGGCCTTAATATAAAATCAGAAACACTGAACCTGATAGAAGAGAAAGTGGGGGAATAGCCTTGAACACATTGGCACAAAAGTTAACATCCTGAACATAACACTGATAGCGCAGGTACTAAGATCAACAATTAATAAATATGGCCTTATGAAACTGAAAAGCTTCTGTAAGGCAAAGGACACTGTCAATAGGACAAAATGGCAGCCTACAGAGTGGGAAAAGATATTCATCCACCCCACATCTGACAGAGGGCTGATCTCTAAAATATATAAAGAACTCAAGAAACTAGATATCAACAAACCAAACAATATAATTTAAAAAATGGGGTGTAGATCTAAACAGAGAATTCTCAACAGAGACACTTCAAATGGCCAAGAAACACTTAAAAATGTTCAACATCCTTAGACAGTAGGTAAGAACAATTCAAGACGACTTTGAGATTCCATCTTATACCTGTCAGAATGGCTAAGATCAATAACACAAGTGACAGCTCATGCTGTAGAGCAAGGGGACCACTTCTCCATTGTTAGTGGGAGTGCAAACTTGTCCAGCCACTATGCAAGTAAATACACCAACCAGAACTTTGTCTGAATGTGGACAGTAGCCCTGGCTGTCCTGGAACTTGATGTAGACCAGGTTGGCCTTGAGTTTACAGAGATCCACCTGTCTCTGAGTGATGGGTCAGTATTATAATGATATCATGGAATTCATAGGCAAATGAAGAGAATCAGAAAAAAATCATCCTGAGTGAGGTAGCCCAGACCCAGAAAGACAAACATAATATGTGCTGTGGGATAACGGTCTTGTATCCTGTAAATATTTGACACTTGTAATTGGTTTAATAAACACTGATTGGCCAGTAGCTACGCAGGAAGTATAGACAGGCAACCAGACTAGGGGAATTCTGGAAAGAGGAAAGGCTCAGTCTGCAGTAACCAATCAGATGCAGAGAAAGCAAGATGATAATGCCTCACTGAGTAAGGTACCAAGCCATGTGACTAAACAAGAATTGGGGTCAATTTAAGTTATAAGAGCTAGTTAATATAATATACCTGAGCTAATAGGCCAAACAATTTATAATTAATGTAAGCCTCTGTGTGTTTCTTTGGGTCTGAATGGCTGTGAGACTGGGTGGGACAGAATCGTCCATCAACAAAGGTGTGCATTCACTGTAAGTGGGTGTTAGATATTAAATATATCATAGTCATTCTACAATCCACAGACCCAGAGAGGCCAGGTAACAAGAAGTGCTCTAGGGGAGAATTGATGGATCTCCCTGGGAAAAGGAATAGGTTTTGTGGTGGACTGGGGTTAGGTGAGGATGGGAATAGGAAGGATCAGGTGGGGGAGGGAAGAATGTAGGGAGAGAGACCAGAGAGAGAAGACTGGAATTGGAGGGCATTTGTGGGACAATGTGGAAACCTCCTGCAGTAGAAACTCCCTGGAATCTACTTCAAAAAAAAAAAAAAAAAAGAAAGAAAGAAAGAAAAAGAAAGAAAAAAGTGAAAAGGGAAATTAAACTGCTCTCTCTCTCTCTCTCTCTCTCTCTCTCTCTCTCTCTCTGGCCTCTCAGACTTGCTTCTCATGAGCCCTGTGTCAATGGATGATGTCATCTTTCTCCTACTTCAGCTCAAAACCTCAGACTATGTTTTGACTCTTTCGCTCTCCACCCCACCCACAACTACTTAGCTCCACTCAGACAAAATTCTGCTTTTAAGGCTATCTTCCTTCCGTCCTCTTCAGCCTTAAAATCTTCAGGGATTTCCGAAGAACCTTTTAATTGATCTCCTTTCTATTGATTCTCTTTCAAGTGATGACATATTTTAATTAATCCCTCTTTCAAATGATGCCTCTCTTAACCAAACTTCTTGCTGGTGGATGGTGTGGTTTCTTTTCTGCTTGTCTCTTGAAAATCTTTTGTTTTTGTTTTTACTAACTCTTTTAGTTGTTGTGCAAAATAATGTGTGTGTGCTTATCTGAAACTATTGTGTGTTTATTCAACACCATTGTGTGCACACACATGCTCTCACATGCGTGCGTGTGTGCTTACTGAGCACAGCCTGTGCTCCCCCGTCCCCTTTGCCCTGTTCTTGCTCATCTCCTTACCTATGTTTACTTTCATGCCATAGATCCTCCCTTATCCTCCCAGCTCCTTTTAGCCTTCCTTCTCCCTCTCATAGTCTCTTTCTACCTTCATCTAACAATGCATGTATATATATATTAATTTAAAGATAAACTTCATACATGAAAAAATTCAGGGTTTGTTTGAGTCTGCCTGTGTGCTGGTCTTTTTTTTTTTTTTTTGTCAGTTTGACACAAGTTCAGATCATCTGAGAAGATGAACCTCAGTTGGGAAAACGCTTCCAAACGATTGTCTTGTAGGAAAATCCGTGAGGCGTTTTCTTGACCAATGACTGATGTGGGAGGGCCTAGCTCACTATGGGTGGTGCCACCCCAGGCAGGTGGTACTGGATGGTATTAGAAAGCAGAGCAAGCCATGGGAGTGAACCAGTAAGCAGCACTCCTCCACGGCCTCTGCATCAGCTCCCGGCGTCCAGGTTCCTGCCCTGACTTTTCTTGATGATGGACCTGAGAGTTGTAAGTAAAACCTTTTCTTCCCTAAGTTGCTTTTGGTCCAGGTGTTTATTACAGCAATAGGGAGCTCACTAGAGCAGCCTGCCCAGGTACTGTCCTATTACTGTGGTAAGACACCATGGTCAAAGCAACCTAGAGAGGTTTTGTTATGGACTTGCCGTTTTAGAGGGTTAGCGTCCATGGCTAGCATGGCAGGAACTTATATCTTGACCCACAAGCATAAAGCAGAGAGAGAGAGCTACCTGGGAATGGCATGGGTTTTGAATTCTTATCACTTTTCCCTCATGACACTTCTCCTCCAGCAAGGCCCACCTCCTAATCCTTCCCAAAGAGTTCCACCAACTGGGCAGCAAGCATTTAAAAATATGAGCCATGCAGGCCATTCTCATTCAAACCACCACTCCATCTTTGGGCTCCGGACAGACCAGCTTGATCTTTCTGTGTGTTCATTCCTACATGACCTTTTGCTGTTGGCTCTGTGTCTGCAGCATGTCAAAGATGTTCCCACAGTTTGAGTCTCTGACATCATTTCCCATAACTCTTGCAAGGCTCAAGCCCTTGGGTCCTTTGATTCTGCATATACCAGTGGTTTCTTTGTCTGAGGGGAGGGGCTTTCTTGACTCTCAGTGGGTACCTATGATGATGGTGTCTGCCCTGCCTGTGAGGTCAGCTCAGACTTGAACCTTAGACCCAGCGTCCTCATCTCCCCAGCTTCCTGGTACTTTTATGGTACCACTTTTATTTTTATATAGTTCAGCTCTATATTTCACTGTTTATTCTCACTGCAATCCTATGACAGAGTTCAAACTCTTGATGAGGAGGATCAACAGATGTTCGAAGTTATTGTTACCATTCCCAGTCAGTGCTCTCAGATATTCTATGCACATAATCAGAAATATTTCAGTATTCAGGTGTGGGTTGTGTGTAAGGAGCTGGTTCAGGGGCTGGGGAGATGCCTCAATATGTTAAGAGTACTCGCTATGTAAGCATGGAGACTTGAATTCGAATGCCCAGCACGTACATAAAAAGCCAGTGTGCATCTGTAATCTTGATATTGCAGAAGACAGAGAATACAGTGGTCTGCTGGCTGCCAAACTTAGTCCCAGGTTCTTTGAGACACCCTGTCTCAGAGTAATGAATTGAAGACTGTTAGGACAGGTGCCTGATGTCTTCCTCTAGCCTCTATGTAGATACCTGTACACATGTGTGTGTATACGTGTGTGCGCGAACACACACATGTATACACACAGGGAGGGGAAGTGAAATTTACCCGCTTTTAGATAATAGTCTATACTTTTAAGACTAAAGGGGGAAATCTGTTTAGTAATCCCAAAATGAGTACCATAAACTTGAAAGTTTGAAACACGGGATTATCTAAAATCTCATCACGCAATAAATATATCCTGAGCTGACTGGTTAATTTCTCGCCTTTAAGAATTCATTGTGGTGAACACACAGTGAATCTAGTAACTTCCCTAGACTATCACCTTGTGTGCTGGCTGGTTTCTATCTGAATTTTAATTGACCTGTAACATTTATACTCCTTTACAGGATACAGTATTATGAGTGATAGTAACATGGAACCATCAGGCTGGGTCTCTTACCTTGACTTTTCCAACAGCGGAAGTATCAGTAGAGGCACTATGTATAGTGCCCTCTGCTGAACCCAGGGGAATCCAGAGGGAAACTCAGGAGCTGAGTGGACTGTGCGTTCTCTATGGCCAGGCTGGCAGCTGGTGCCAAACAATGATGTCACATCTGGTGATGTGATCACTTCTCTCAATTGTGTGCTCTCCCGGGTCCACCAATTCTTTCCATACAGGTCACCGGGCGGCCATCAGTTGGTAAGATTTTCCTCTTTATTTGGCCAAAACTGAATCTAGACTTGTCATGAGTCATTCTAAGCCAGGGCTTTAAAAAATGACTTTGCACTTATATCTCACCTGCGTATGTTCCCAAGTGTCGTGTGAAAACCACGATAGGAACAGTCTTCCCAGGGCTCAGAGAAGCTAGCACCATTTCCCATGTAAACGTCTGGAGGATTCTCACTGCTGCAGAGAAGGCCAAAGCCCAAATAGGAACCCAATAGCACGAGAATCTTGGCTCGGACTGACCCCACATCTGCTCAAGCTACCATGTTGCCAGATGTGTTGGTGGATTCATAACCACCTGACTGGGGACCATCTCCAGCTGAATCAACAATGAACAGCTTCCAAACCAGCAGGAGCATGCTCAAATCTCACACCTTGGGATGGATCCCAATAACTCAGGCTCTGATGCGGTATTTCACTAATTTCTGTAATCAACGTTGTCCTGGTCCTCAGTGATTTCCAGACAAGTGACAGTTTTCTTTCTGAGGCAGAGAGCAGAAATGAAAAGCAGGTGCTGGCTTTAATGAAATTCAAATCTGATGAAAATAACCACTCTGGTATCGATGTTTTCACTTTCCCACTGCAACCAACTAATTCATCTACAACTTTCTTAAATAGGAATGAATTTTTTTATTGTGTAATTGAAAATTTAAATTATAGCAAACTTGGATGGTTTCAAGAGCCAAACTTTTCAGCTCCTGCAACAATTTACTTGTGAATTTACTAATCTGGATTTTACTCCCTACTATTTTACTTCCAAAGAAGAACAGAATTCAGTGGGAGGCTTCTGAACAGCTTCTGCTGATTTGTTGCTTCAATGAGGGTAAGTAAATTTCTGATTCTGAGAAATTTAACCGAAAATACCTTTTATAGTCTCTCAAGTGATAAAATCCGAAGTGTCTAGTGATATACATCAAGGAACTTAAGTATTACCACATTGTGGCAGCTTGAATGTAATTGGTCCTCATAAGCTTATAGGGAGTGGCACTATTAGCAGGTGTGGCTTTGTTGGAGTGGGCATGGCCTTGTTGGAGGAAATGTGACACTGTGGAGGTGGGCTTTGAGGTCTTGTGCATGCTCAAGCTATGCCTAGCATCTCAGACCACTTCTCCATCATCATGTCTACCCGCACAGCACCGTGTCTCCTGCACACCACCACATCTGCCTGCACAGCACCACATCTGCCTGCACGCCACCATGTCTACCTGCACAGCACCACGTCTGCCTGCATGCCACCACGTCACACCATGATGCTAATAAACTGGACTGCTGAAAATATGAACCACTTCATGAAATGTTTTCCTTCATAAGAGTTGTTGTGGTCATGGTGCCTCTTCCAGCAACAGAAACCCTAACAAGGACACATATGTATTATGTACTTAGACTCAATCTTTGCATCATTGTGTATGGTGAAGCTCAACAAACAAAGCACAATTGGACAAAACCTAAACAAAGAAGACTAACGCCTGTCACTCAGATGTGCTTGTCTCCATAGTACCCCGACATCCACTTCTTCTTTCACTGTTGTGACCAAATACCCAATAAGAAGCAGCTCAAAAGGAAGAGGCGTTCTCAACTGGAAGGCACAGGACCATGAGCCACTGGTCACGTGACATCCATTGTCGGGAAGCTGAGGGAGGAACACTGGTGCTCAGCTCACTTTTTCCTTTAGATTCAGTCAGGATCCGGTCCATATTTCGGTGCTGCACACGTTCGTGATGGGTCTCTTTCCCAGGTTTCTGTGCTGTATGCCTTCTGATAGGTCTTCAGGGATATGTTTCCATGGTGATTTTAAATCTAGTTGAGCTGACGGTGAAGGTGAAGGCACACTCTATAATGTGTAGTTTGGGTAGGGCATCCCTATTCAGGCAGAATAATCTCCACTAGCAAGAACTTGCTTTCGGTTCTTTTTTTCTATGCTAGCTTAAAGTTTGACATAATTAAAGAGGCAATTACCTTTTATAATTAAAATTATTTAAAACCCAAATCCCCAAAAAGACTAGGAGAAAAAGAAAGATAAACAGGAAGACCGCCCGCTGTTCCCATGTAATACTCTCCCTCTTCTGGTCAACTTGAAAGGGTGATCAGACTCAGGAGAATGCCGCCTGGGGTTCAATCATGTTTTTTCAAACCCCATTTTTCAAACTTCAGAGTTTTCTCATGATGTGTTAATTTTGTGGTGCACCAAAATTTATGAAAATGTTTAGTTCAAACTCAATTTATCTTTGTTGCACCAGCAGCTCTTGCCTGGCATGCTGCCCGGAGTACTGATTGCAGAAGCAGTGCAGTAGCTTTGAAGGAAGCAATGCAGTGGTCCAGTGAGGACGTAAAACTCAACTTCTGTTTTGATTTTCCAACGTGCAGTATAAAAAGTAGCATTTTGCTGCTGGAGGTGTGCCATTTGAAAAACCGTTTGTCATTACCGGAATAGCTTGCCTATTAAAACTAACCCGGGAAATAAGATTATTGCAGCCCTAACCTTTTTGATTGTTTGTTCGTTACAGTGAGATCAGGATTGTAATTAAAGGTGAGGACAGATGGGTTTTCTTTTCTGGGGATTCCACCCAGGGCTTGCACATGCTAGGCGGGCACGATCCTGCACTTACCCCTGCCCTTCCACCCCCAGTGCCGACTTAGAAGTTTGCTTGCACAGGAAGGACTTGCTTATTTCAAGGACGTGATGCGGAGCTCTAGTACAGGGAGGACGCATGCGCCCTTTATCTTCAGCCACTTTTGTGAGTTACTCAGACGTCCCCGTTAAAAGCAGGTGACCATGAAATACATGTTTATTAATTGATGCAACATTTTATAGATGAAATTATGACTTCTCTTAATTTTTTGGCTTGTTTTCCCCCCCTTTGGAGCGTTTGCCCTCAGCTACCATAGGAGCAATTCATGTTTTCACATATCAATAGAAGAGAGATTCTCATTCCGCTGGAACTAGGCTAAGTATGTAAACCAAAAGGTGTGTGATGAGGACAGAACTGGCCGACTGGACAGGGGTCCCCTGGTGACCTCAGAGTGAGAAGTTAGGGGTCACATATCCTCTCTAGGATGGTTTTGTGTCGGGCATAACTCAGAGGGTATCTAACTGAACAAAGATCAGGAACGAGCTACGCCGTTCTCCGTTCACTGTGTTCTCCAGCTGTGTGCGTCTCTGATTAGTGTCCAGTGTCCTTTCCCAGCAGCACCACACGAAGAGATAGGCTGTACAATGATGGCCTTCAGAAACATCTCCTTCTACAGAAGGAAGTAAGCTACAGAATACAGAAATGGCTCTTGAGATACTGCGGCCATGTTATGAGAATGAATGACGGCAGATACCCGAAGACAGCACTGCTTGGAGGAGTGCACGGGATACGATGAAGAGGAAGTCCCCCCGCCCCCCGCAAAACAAAACAAAACAAAACGCTGGATAGATGGCATAAAGGAAGACTGCAGAACCTTGGGTGTGACAATAACACAAGCATCTAGGACTGCCCAGGACAGGAACAACAGGAGAACTGCCATAAATGGGCTGCCCATGCGTGCTTGAGCATTGCTGGGGCATAAATGAATGTAATGAATCCTTTCTCGTCGTCCTCCCACAAGCAAATGTCACGTGAATCTGGAGAATAGCTCCTATGTGCACCTGCTCAACTCTCACCTCTGTGCAGCCCAAACAAGGCCGAGGGAAGAAGGCAGATAAGGCCCTTCTGTGTTTTAATTCAAATATTTCATTTGAAGCTAGAGATATGGAATCCTTCTACACCATCAAGGCTTAGGTGCAGGTAACAGAAACCTGAACAGATAATAGATTGGACAATCACACAATGTTAAGGCTTTAGAACTGCTTTAATCAACCCTTAGTTTTCACCTCTGGAGTCTATGGCTTTGTCTCGCTCCCTGGACCTGCTCTAAGATCTGCTTCTGTCATGTTAATAAATTAGCTATAAAAGCACTGAGACTCATACACTTCTTCATTTATATTCTTGGAAGAGATGAAATTCCAACAACCACTAAAAAGAATCCTGATTACTAGTCCACATGGTTCCAGGAAGTAGAACTGTGATAATTCCAGAACTGGCATATTCATTTTTTCTCTGTCCCACCGGCTTCACTGTCAAATAAGTTAGGTCCCTCCGGAGAGGCTTAAAGTCTAGCAATCAGTACGGCATACACAACTATCAATTCCCAATAAAAAACACAATGTAGTGAAAAAAAATGATCAAAATATCAATAAAAATCCTCAACTCAAAAGAAGTTACTCAAAGACATTATAACGGAGTGAGTGTTCTTGTCACTCATGTGACAGGGTCATGAGGATCCTTGCTGGTTTAGTTGGTAAAGGCCTGCCCTGTCAGCATAAGGACTTAGGCTCTGATTTCCATTACCCATATAGAAGGTAAGTGTGGAAACACACATCTGTAATCCCGGTACTGGCAGTGGGGTAGGGCTGAGACAGGTGGATCCCTGGAGCTCACTGGCCGGCCAGCCTACCCAAATTGATGAGCTCCCATGGAACCTGGACTATGTAGAAATGTTGTAATAAGAGCGGCGGGGCTGTGTCCCCAGCACCCCGGCCACCTGGCTAGCTTATGCCCAGAAATAACAACACACAAATTGTATTCATTTAAACACTGCTTGGCCCATTTCTATCTAGCCTCTTCTAGGCTAATTCTCGCACCTGGACTAGCCCATTTCTAATAATGTGTAGCACTGCTAGGTGCGCTTACTGGGAAGATTCTAGCCTACGTCCATTCTGGGTCAGAGCTTCATTGCGTGTACCTCAGAGAGCAGAGCTATCCCGGGAGAGGGGAGCATGGCGTCTCTGAGCTTACTTCCTCTTCCTCCCAGCATTCTGTTCTGTTTACTCCTCCCACCTATGTTTTAACCTATTAGGGCCAAGCAGTTTCTTTATTGCTTAACCAATGAAATCAACAGATTGATATATGACACTCCCACATCATAGAAACAAGGTGGAGAGAAGCTGAGAAGACACCCGACGCCAACGTCTGGCCTCTAGACACACACATGTCGGCGTGAACATGCACACTCATGCACACATACACCTGTATGAATGCACATGTGGAGCACACACATAATCAGCAGGCTGATTACACTGTTGGTGTTTACCTCTTGATAGCTTTAAGTCATACTCTTAACTTGTTACCTGTTGCCATGCATGAGGGCACAGTGATAAGCAAGCTTGGGTATTCCAGGTTTTGGTGCCCGCAGAAAATTTACCCTTTACAAGCACAGCCCAGTGTGGGGATCTTTCCAACACTGCATAGCTCTATGCCATGGTGAAAAGCCGAAACAAAACACCAAGCGTGCGTACACACACACACACACACCACACACCAAGCTAAAAGTCTTTCCTAAACTCTCATATTTAGACCTTCTTGGGGACTCTCCCCTGAACTTCACGCAAAGTCTCACAGGTAACAAATAATAAACGCTTCAGATATTCTCAGCTTGCACATGGTATATGTCTTGAGATATTACATAATTCTGTTGTGATCCTTGTCATTTCTGTGGGTGACACTTAAACCACCATGGTCAGCAGTAGAACTTCTGAACCCCTTGCTGTGGTCTGTTTGTGTTTCCCAAATCCACATGACAGTTTAATTCCCTGTGCGACTATGTAAGGAGGTGGGACTTTGGCAGATGATTGGTTCATGGGTTTGACTGGTGTCTTCAGGTGGAAGGCTGGTACTGTGTGAAGTCAAGTGCCATCTATGGACCAGAAAGCACCCTCATCAGACATCAGATCCTTTTCAGCAAGATCTTGGACTTTCCAACCTTCAGAGCTGTGAGAAATAGCATGTCATCGCCAAGTCTCCCAGGGCTGTGCTGCAGTTGTTAGATGGGACTCAGGGTGATTTGGTGTTCTATGGCCGCTGCTTCCAAATGCATCTCCGTCCCCGTACCTCTTTAAACATCTTCAGAACCTGGACCCATGCTCAGATCTTGATCTTCCCCTCCCCTTTGCCTACAGTAAACGGGGTCGTCTTCATGGCCATCTTGTTCATAGATCCTCATCCTGGTTACTTCATGTCTGCCAGTTGCTAGTTTAGTCTTGGTTACCTCTCTCCCCCTGCTCACCTCTGCTTCAACAATTCCTCCAGACTTGATGAACACACCCCAAAGTTTCCCATTGCCTTCAGAATAAAACTCCCATCTTTCTGTTGAGTTTGCAAAACTCCTTCCTATCTTGCCTCTTCTAGAGAGAGTCCTGTTTTTCCTATGTGATCTCATGGTACCCCTGGTCCCAATGCCATATCTATGTTGAGGATTCTGGGGACTGACTGATTAAAATGTCCTTGGTTATGGAGTGGTGGCATGTTACAGATCGAGAAATAAAATGAGCTTGGACTGTCTTTATTCCTCCTTAGTAACCATTTACACCCATGTCCACATCTGATCTAACGTCCCCTTTTACTGACAGGTGAGATCTTTGAAATGTATTAACTTAGCAGAACATCAGCATTTACTGACCCAAAGGCTAAAAAAGTCGTAACATCTTAAACATATAGGCAGAGACTTCTCTGCTTAGCTGTAACCTGTCTAGCTGATGTTCTCAACAATAAGTTTGGAAGGTGCATTCATCCGCGACCTTCTTTTGTCCTGTGACCATGAAGAAGTCGCACAATCTCATCCATGGTGGAACATGTCATTCTATTGTAGTATGAAGCAGTGTTCCCAGGCCATGACCAGTTACATTTGAACACCAATACATTATCTTATTTTTTCTGGAATGGAAGCCGTGTTTTACACTTGCCATGGCCCTTCCCTCCCCCCCTCCCTTCATGTTTGTTTGAAGCACGCTCCTGCTTCTTAGCTGCACTTCAGGGCTTGTTATGAGCTCTCTGTCCAACGAGCAACACCCCCTGGTTAGCCAGGTTGAGAGGGGCACCCAACGGCTCTGATTCCTGATTTGATTGCATCTGTCTCTCCACTTGGTCTTGAGAGCTGCTCCTCTCCGCTAACTATGAGTACTGTGGATCTGTAGACACGTGCACAGCAAATGTCAGGAAGGTGTCAGGTGATTGTAGAGGTAAGGACTGTGCTTAGTACTCAAGGTCACGGTTCCAGAAGCGAGGCCCCAAAGAGATGAGAGGCCTCTCCTCTGCAGGGAGTGTAAAATGGCGGGGAAGAGGGTGGACTTTCTAAAAGGTAGAGATAGCATGTGACTCAGCAACTAGAGTCTATTCCCAATATCTATCCAAGAGGTAAAGGTGAGCACAGAACTGCTGGATGATCCATAGAAGTATTACTCATGTAAGAGGGCTCAGAAAACACTACGCAAAGTGAAGGAGACCAGGCACAAAAGGTCTCACGTTGTGCGTATTAGACATGTCCAGAGGAAACAAGTGTATGTGACAGAAAGTGGATTAATGTTTCCTAGGGCTGACGTGAGAGTGAAGAGATGGAAGGGATGATGGCTGAAGGGCATGAGCTTTTCTTTGTAAGTCATGAAAACACTTTAGTGTTGGGGGCTTAAGTATGAGCGTCCTGACACACAGGTTCCTATGAGGAATTTCAGAGGTGAGTCTGAAAACAGGGAAACACTGACTTGAAACGTGGAGTGGTGTGCTGCGGGGACCATGGGGCTCCCATGGGGCTCCCATCTTCTTTACAGTGTGTTAAGTTGCCCTTCCTGAGTCTGTGCTCTTATTTGAGGTGATTAAATTACTATACCTCTAGTGTAGATTTATTGTACATATTAAGAAAACAGAATCTCATTATATTTTGGTCAATGCCATAGGCACACAGAATGTTCTATGCATGTTCCTATCATTACTATTAAGTCCATGTAATACTAAATTTAGGATTAGGTGGGACAGAGTAAGCACACAGATGTTTCGATGGAAAGGCAAAGGCATTAGAGTGGCAGGCGGAAGACACAAGCTGACACAAAGGTATTGATAACAGTTTAAGACATGCTTATCGAAAGCTTTTCACTTCTATTAGACTGCTCAATCAACAAGAAATAGGAAGCAGCTTGTTGGATGTACAAATGAGAAGTGGCCGTTCACTTGTTGCTTAACAACAATAAAGAATGTGTGAGAAAAAAATATGTGTAAGATAGCATCACATTTCTGTACTAGAAATACACTTGTTTGTACAAAGAATGGGATAGGATAGAGAAAGGGTGAGAAGACCTGATATGTATTACTGTACTGTAATACTTATCTATTAGGCATCACAATCAATCAGCCACTAACGGCTTCAAGTTGCCCAGCTCAGTGGAGGCTTGCCAGGATCCTGGTGATACTTCCCGCTTTGAGTTTAGAGATTATATGTAGTTGTCAATTTTGTTCAGTGGAAGAGAGAAAAGCAATTCCCAAGATGTTTAAGAATGCCCTTTATATGATGAATATATGTAGTCCAGAGACTCACACTCAAATTCCCAGAGTACTAGACAGAAAAAAAAATCTTGAATGTATCGGGTTCATTTCTAGATTGTTACCACTTGATTAGTCCCAAGTAAATGGTAAACATTCAATAAAAATTGTTAAGTGAATGTTGTTCAAATAATCAGAGCAAGTGTGCTACCTGTTGGTCATTTCCACCTAACAGGCACGACATTCTACACAACCCTCTCAAACAAAAATCTTTCAAGGATGTGTGTATTCCCTTCAGAAGCTGTTGACTGAAGGCTTTGAGATAAGGATGTCATGGCAGCTGAAAAACCAACTGCCTTCCAGAGTATGGCTGAACCGCTATAATAGAGTGAGAAGAGTAACTACAGTCCTAGGGTAGAGATCTTCAAATCCATAGCAGTCTAGACAAGTTTTTAGCTTAGGCATGTTCAGAAACTCGAGCCTTCTGCTAAGCCATTAGGATCAGATGTCACGTCAAACGTGTCTTGAGCCTGTCATACAGCCAGGTGCTTTATTTGGGCCTCATGGTTAGTTGCTTGTAAGCGAAGGGATTAGAATGTTCTCATGGCAGATCCGAGTTCTCAACAGGAGGAACATTCTGATTTGGTAGGTGGTTTTATGCGTCTCTTACTAAGGAAGAATGAGAACCTTAAATAGGAGGTAGCTCTTGAGGAAGGTCAGGAAAAGCGCAAGCCAAAGCCAATCTATTGTAGAGTGCCATTATCTGAGGATCACCCAACTATGAGTCTCTTCCGGTGGTCTAGCCTGCTGAATCCCTGAGAGGAGGAACATTTGGTGAATGGTTTTGTTTTGAACGGAGCAAAAGATAAGGCACGATGCAGTTTCTGAGGATGGTCAGGAAGGTCCATTTCACAGGTCCCTCCTCTCCTCAAACGAGGTACAGCTGGCCTCAGACTGGGGTCATGTGATGCGCCCAGGGTGCCTGGAGCGCCGCGCGCAGGCCTGGGCGGGCCTTGGTGGAAATCAACTTCCGGTGAGGTCCTGGACGCCGGGTGGTGCGTGGGCAGCCTTAACTTGGGTACCTGGGCCCGCGGTCACCGGGAGGGGGGTGCTGGCCCGCGTCCTGGGGCTCGTGTCCGGGAGCCGGGTGTGGCGCGCAGCAGCGCGGAGAGCACTTGGCAGCGGAGGGAGCAGGTAAATGGGTGCTCGCCGTCAGGATCCGGGTCTCGGCCGCGCGCGGGCGTTCCCGGGTGGGAACGTGACCGAGTTCCTCCCAGCCCCAAGGCCTCGGCCGGGCGACTCACGGGACCTGGGTCAGGGAGGCGCCCTGCTCCGCCCCTCGCCCGTGCGGACCTGCCCCCGCGTGGTCCCGAGTGGAGAGGGAACTTCGCGTGCCGGCCGCGCCGCAGTCGTCGCTCCGGCGGAACGGAAGTGCCGAGCCGGCCGCGGTTCCCGCCGGCGCCGAGCGGCGCACCCCTTCCGGTTTCAGCATTTTTTTTTTTTTTTTTTTTGCAAAGGCGCCCGCGGCGGGTAGTGCGAGTCCTCAGGGAGAGTCGGTCACGTGACACGCCCAAGGCGCCGTGTCGGGTTCCCACCCGAGACGAGCACCTTGCGGAGTGCGCGACCTCGGTCTCCCCCGCAGGAGGCCGCGTCTGCACGGCCGCTGCCTCCGGAGGAAGCTTTGCCGCTTTGCACGCGAGTTGTCTGCCGCTCCAGCACCTCTGGGCCGCCGCGGCCGCGGTGCTCTCGACCCTCAGCGCTCGGGGTGGGGTGGGGGGGGGAGGCTTTGGGTTCGGCTGAGGCTCCTCAGGGCTCCCCGCACTCCCCAAACTCCGACTTCTTCCCCCACTGTGTAGACACTGACAGCGTCCGCCCTGATCTTTACCGCCCGGGTCGGTGGATGGCTCAGAAACACGTTTGCATGCTGTGTGGTTGAGGGAGTACCATCTTGTCACTGGGTGGACCAGCAATCACCTCACCTCAGGGTTTCAGGCAGAAGCCTGCAGATACTCACGGGACGGGGTGGCAGCAACCAGTGAAAAGTGCGGAGCCCTACACTTGTGGTCCTCACAGCCACACTTTCTCCTGCTTTGGGGTTGTCTCCTCAGCACCTGTTGGGATAAATAACCCAGGGAAGATGCTAGGCCTGCTCGCTGCACCTCCTTGGTGCAGTGTGATAGTGTGTGGTGAGGAAGTTTGGTATCTCCCTCAGGATGGCTAGGAGGCAGTTCCGTGGGCTGGGAAATGTGAACTGGTTGCCTGGCAACAGCATAATCCACATGAAATAAACATAAAACAAAACGAGAAAGTTAAGTCGTCTCTCTTTTATGAAATGGAAAAATGTATCGTCTTAATGGGTATTTAGCCTAGGAATTTTGAGTCTTTAAGAAAAATTTTAATCTTAATACTTCACAGGAAAAGAAACTGCTTAGGAAATCTTTCAGAGAAACATTGGTTGTTCTTTTCTGTCTGATCATTAATTAACTTGTCTTAAACTCGAATTGACAGACAGGTATTTGTTTAGTCGGGCACTTTATGTTGAACACCCAGCTACAGTCAGGTTTGTAAAGTATATAGAATTTTTATGAATGACGAAGACTTTGAAGGGGCTCTTTCTTGACACAAGCCAAATAGGAATGGATTGAGGTGGGTGAGGTGTTTCTGTTTATGAAAAAAAGGAAAAAGTAAATTCTAAGTTTCACAATCACAGTGCCCATTGGCAACCTATTCCTTATAACTTCTCATTAAGTTTTCTCATTTCTTGTACAGTGTAAACTTTGGTGACGCTACTCTGTATCGTATGTATCCATGTCTTTGTAATGGTTTTTTTTCTTTTGGATTTGGAAACATTTGAAGGGCTTGGTTTCTTTCTGTGTCTCCTTTCTTACTCCGGTTTCCAGTAACTTGGGTTTAGTTTATTTGAATTGGAGTTTGTACATTTTCTCAAAGGAAATTTTTTTCACATTTTAGTTTAGGGAGAACCTTCCACTAATTGAGTTAGTATGTCTTTGTATACACTCTGACAGATGCCTGGTCACATAGCGTCACCAGTTTGCTTGTTGGCATCATCCTAGATAGCTACAGTTGTATTCTCTGACCATTGTTTCCTTTTCTGGGATTGTGTAAGTGGAATGACTTAGTGCCACCCGTTGCTCCCACAGCTTTTCACCAGATGCAGTTTTGGTGCGCCCATTTTGGTGCCTCCTTTAAAAGGGGGGGAGGTAGTATTTCCTTATGTGAGTAGACCACCGTGTTCTCACTCACTAGTTGGTGGACATTTAGGGTGTTTCTAAGTTTTGTATTTTGGAATGAAGCTGATATAAAAGTCCATTTTGGGATACATTCATATTTAATCATTAAGAGACATTTGTTTTCATTTCCTTTGGTTAAATATGGAGGTGGAATATTGGACCAGATGGCAGGTGCATGTTAGCCTCTCAGCACAGTTTTCCACGGCAGCTGCTGTGCACGGTATCGGTACTCCAGCAAGTGAGGATGGGTGGCCCGCGCTGCTGTGCAGCAGTCAGCTTTTGGCATTTTAGCTCCTGCTTTAGCAGGACTGATTGACTTTTCATTTATTTATTTTTTCTGTTTTTAAAAATTTGTTTTTATTGAGGTATATGTTTTTCTCTGCTCTCCTCCTTTCCTCTCCTGTCCCTTTTGCTCTCTTCCAAGGTCCCCACGTTCCCAATTTACTCAGGAGATCTTGTCTTTTTCTACTTCTCATGTAGATTAGATCCATGTATGTCTCTCTTTTTCTACTTCCCATGTAGATTAGATCCATATCTTTTTCTACTTTCCGTGTAGATTAGATCCATGTATGTCTCTCTTAGGGTCCTCATTGTTGTCTAGGTTCTCTGGGATTGTAAATTGTAGGCTTTTTTTTTTCTTTATGTCTAAAAGCCACTTATGAGTGAGTACATACACTATTTGTCTTTCTGGGTCTAGGTTACCTCACTCAATATGATATTTTCTAGACCCATTTGCCTGCAGATTTCAAGATGTCATTATTTTTTCTGCTGTGTAGTACTCCATTGTGTAAAGGTACCATATTTTCCTTATCCATTCTTCAGTAGAGGGGCAGTTAGGTTGTTTCCAGGTTCTAGCAATGGCAAATAATGCTGCTATAAAGATAGTTGAACACATGGCCTTGTGGCACGGTTGTGCATCCTTTGGATATATACCCAAAGTGGTATAGTTGGGTCTTGAGGTAGATTGTTTCCTAATTTTCTGAGAAATTGCCATACTGATATCCAAAGTGGCTGTACCAGTTTGCACTCCCACCAGCAATGGAGGAGTGTTCCCTTTACCCCACAACCTCTCCAGCATAAGTTATCATCAGTATTTTTGATCTTGGTCATTCCAACAGGTGTAAGATGGAATCTCAGAGTTGTTTTGATTTGTATTTCTCTGATGCCTAAAATGTTGAGCATTTCCTTAAGTGTCATTTTGGGTTCCTCTGTTGAGAGTTCTCTGTTTAGGTATGTACCCCATTTTTTTTTTATTGGATTATTTGTTTGATGATCAGTTTCTTGAGTTCTTTGTCTGTTTTGGAGATCAGCTCTGTGTCTTTACAGTGCAGTCACTGAAGTCTGTATAGATTATTGGCCACATACAATTATTTCCATTAATTCATAGAACTAATACATCCAGCCTTTTCCAAGGGTCTCTGCAAGATGGTGCACGCCCATAGTGCTCTGGTGAGCACATTTACTACTTTGCAGAGCCAGAGGCGGAGTCTTAGGGCCGTCCTAGGTCTTTCTCCAGCGTGCTCACACAGGACCTTGAGTGTCTGTACAGCTCTGTGGACAAACTTGGCCTTGTAGATTTTCAGGAGCATGTTGGATCTTTTAGATATAACATGTAAACATGTCATTCCTCCACTTCTCATATTTATATGTTTGCCTGTGTGTGTAGCTGTTGCCAGCTGAGTTTTAAGAAGGTTGGCTGTTTGTTTTTGACGGAGCTGATCCTGTCCTGGCAGCCTGAGTAAGATCAAATGTCGATAAGCACAGGGCAGCATTTCCAGGGAGCAGCTGGACGGGTCAGGAGTGGCAGCTTCTGAGAATGGGCTTTCAGAAGAGTTCCCGGGTTCCTGTGCTTTGAGCCTGTTGGGTTTTCAGTCTCCAGTGCTGGGGAGAGTAGGGTGAAGGTAGAAGGGGCTACAGTGTCTCAGAGCCTCTGTCCTTCCTGGCAGCGATGCTCCCTGGTTATCACAAGCTGTTGGTAGAGTTTGAGTTAGGAGAAAGTTGGCTGGCACTTTTTGCCAGTGTTGTTCAAGTATTATTTCTGGAATGCCTCTAGCAGTCTTCTTCCTTCCGCTGTGGGTAACATCTGCGTGGTCCAAATTGTTCTTAGTGTTGATTCCTCCAGTCATGTTCTTCCGTTTTCTTTGTCATCTGTGTGTATTCGAAGCTTTGCGGAAGACATCATTTGTGGGTTACTCGAGTTCAGACAGGGAAAGTTTAGTTATTGTCTTAAGTGCTGTGAGATGAGTCCACAGAATAAAACCTAGGATCGGCTCCTGCCTTCAGCAGGGTGGCTCCAGAGTATGAGCAATCTATAAACGTGGATTCCGTCCCTGGCTGAATGAGAAGTAGATCTGATGAGGTGGTGCATAAACACAGTTAACTATAAACGCTGCATCCTAGACAAGAGTGTCGCCAGTTAGGAGGTCACTGTTCTCTGTAACCCAGTTAGCTTACACAGATTGTGAATTGCCAGCCATTATGCCCAAAGGGAAAGTAGCAAACAAAAGACACCATTTATCGAATTGCGTCCTTTGCCTGAACATACTGCTTAGTGAAGTTGGATTTTCCGTGTAAGGAATTTCCCCACAACAGACAACCAGAGCCCATATTCCCTCTTGATTTGTTGAATACATCTAGGTGTGTTTGGTATATTTCTGTGCTTTGGTTGAAGGTATCTGCTTCCCTCATTTAATAGAACGTTATTGTCTTGTCGTATCTCAGTGTCATAACTGAAACCAGCACGGACGAGTCTGCTGCTGCAGACCCTTGGTGTGAAGGTGGGACTGTCCACTGCGCGTGTGTGACCTTTCGTGTGGTCACCTTTGTAACTGAGGAACATGGGAGTGATCGGCCAATGGGGTTGGGAGATGTATCCCAGCATGCATTTCCTTCTTCGCAGAGCCAAGCTGACAGCTCTGGGGAAGCAGTGCCATTGGAAACTCCAGTACCACCATCCTGCAGAGGGACTGTGTATCTGACTTGTTCTCACTAGAGACACTAGGTAGGTGGCCCCGGGGTGTATCCTTCTTGTCCCTTCAATCGGGGCTAGGTTTTTACTTGTTGATTACCATGGCAGTGCCCCTCCCTTGGCTCCTAGAGTTGAGTAAGGTTCAGTATAAAATAATAAAAACACCAACTGAAGATTTACACAGAATTTAAGGAATTTGTATACATAAGGAAAGAATCTTGAGCAAATAAAAATGAGTGTCATTTCTGTCTCCCTGGAGGTATCATTGTTTGACTTTAATTACATTAATTGACTCAGTAGAGAAGCAGGGCCAGCTGGCAAGGTCTGTAGGACCTTGACCCCCAAGGTGTCAGGTGATGAAGACCACGCCCAGCTGCTGCTTTTGGATTGGGCGTTGCCAGAGTTAAGATAGGAAGGTGTGTTTCTAAAAAGGACTTCTCTCCTGGGCTTGGTTTATGTGTGTTAGAAGTATTATTAGAGTTGGTGCTCAATTACTTACTAGGTGTGGAGGTGAAAAAATTACAGGTGATTCATGCTAAAGTCAGAATCACATGAAAAATATGTGCTGAGGATTCTGGTATTTTTAATTCAAGGGGAAATGAAAATTAGTGGTTAGAATACGTTTTATATCATCTTGGAAAAATGTGAGCAGGCAAGTACTTTATGTGTTTCTCTTGGTGAACAAGTCTGTTTTCTTTTAAAGAGACACTATTAGCAGGTCAGACCTTTGGTGAGAACATAGTCGGATCTGCGTACTCTCGAGAGTCTGAACCTTTAATAGTGGGAGGCTGAAGGTGTGGAGATGCACAGCTCCCGTCTGCAGCGTTTGCTGAGTCTTCACTTGTTGGGATGGCCGACTCGTTCCTAGGTTCCTGAAAAGAGGCGTGGGGACTGAGGAAAGAAACAGACAAGAGACAGAAGGTAGAGTCGGGAGGGCTTCCAGTGAATACTGTAACTGCTTCAAGTTTATTACTTATGGTTGTTATTTACTCCAGTCAAAAGGGGAGGGCAAAGGACTTCCCTCCCGTGATACCAGGAACAAACAAGCGTAATTCCCTCCTTACCTCTCAGAACACCTAGCAACCATGCCCTAAGTCAAACATCCTGCTGTCTGGTCTTTGACTAGTAAGACATCCTGTTATTTGTACTCCCTGACCTTTAGTCAAGATGGAATGGATTCAAACCTGTGGGCTCTACATTCTCTTAGGTTTCAGCTCTTAGCACTGCTGCCGTGGGTCTTCCAGGAAGCCATGTAATTAAACAAATGCAAAACACCTATGCACAGTTAAAGCAATACACTAAAGCATAAACAAAGGCAACACACCTTTGCACAGTTAGAGAAATATCCCACAACACTAGGAAATAGGACGAAACCCCGATGTAGGTGAAGACTGAACCCTAAATTGCAATGAGTGACCTCCTTGTCCTTCCCGGGGAATTAATTTCTTGTGCCCTCGAGGAAACCTCACGCTGGGTATGCTGGCTGCTCACAGCCTCTCTCCACTCAGTCTCTGGGTCTGCGGCTCGAGGCGTCATCAGCCCCTAAAGGTAAGGTTCAGAGCGTTCCCTGCGAGGACGTGCTGTGCTGCGCTCTGAAGGGCTGTGTGAGCTTCATAGTTTACACAGAAGGTTTAGGTGTGCAGGGTGCAACTGATAACCTGGTCAGATCAGACCAGATTCATTGCTGTGCGCGTTAAGCAGGGATTCTGCACTTGAGTTTGGGAAGTTAGGCAGAGCTGTGGTACTCCACCTGCTCCCCCCACCATGACTGCAGCATGGTCACAGATGCAGTTTCCTGAGCAGGTTGGGAATGCTGCACCTCCTGTGGTGTGACGGCCAAGTTGGGGTCTATAGGGTTAGGGAGGTGAGAATGTGAGCCCTTGTGTCATTGAGGATTTACTCACCGAGGTGGGGGGTGATGGCACGTGGGAGGATCAAAGGTTCAGTCATCCTAGGCTACATTGGGAGTTCAAGGCCAGCCTGGGCTACATGAAACACTGCCTGAAGAAAAGACCTACTCACTGAAATTGTTGGGATACATTTTTTTAGGGGAGCCCTGACATCCTGTAAGAACTCTGGTGGTGTATTTTAAGGCAGGACTTACAGTGGGACTTGGGGCCACTGAACTGGGGAACGGGAACCCAGAGCACTTAGCTGCCGAAGATGAGATGTGAGGGGCTACCAGGATGCACAGCAGAGCCAAGAGGTAGAACAGTCTGACTTCTGTAGACCTGTGGTCCCGTCATATTGATTTTGGTGTTCCCAGAAGTAGAATAATTGATCTGCATAAGTAGAAAGTTTCAGGTCAGGTGAGGTAGGTTGTGAGCAGAATAATAAAGAGTGCATCCCAGCTCCCGCCGGTTCCAGACACGGGCAGTTCACAGCTTCTAAATGAAGGGCAGGCTGGGTCGCCTTCAGCAGTGTCCCTCAAACACCTGTCAAAGTTTATACTTCCAGTTTTCCCCCAGTCTTTCCGAGGAACCAGTGGTCTTTTAAGAGCAGCTGTGCTCTGGGTAGAGGACATAATCACACCCAAGCTTACAGAGTTCACTTACTTTACCCTCTTCCATGCTTTCCAAAGTCAGTGGAGGGGTCTTTTGCAGGTTCAGTTTGGTGACTGAACCCGGAAGTCTCCACGCAGGATTCCCCAGGAATCTGCCTCCACTCTCTGTTAGCACCTACTGTGCATACTGTTCCTCCCCTTGTGAGGATTCACAGGATCCAGAGATCAAAGATGGAGACGAGCTTGGCTATTGTTTTAGTGACCCACTAGCAAGACTTCTGTTTCCTGTTCCCATGATCTTGTCCTTGCTGGCCTACAGGGTCTCATTTCCAGGAAAAGGAACGCTGCTACCAGATTCTAAGGCTTGCTGCTGGTCACTCTGGGAGTAAGTGACTCCCCCCGCCTCTGGTTCAGTAGTCAAAGGAGAGACTGCACCTGCCTGGGTGAGCCCTGTCAAGGAGAAACCCATCTGTTGTTCTGCACTGGAGGCACAGAGAGTCTAGGGTCCAGGCGACCTTCTAGGGTCGCTCTTCACAGTGCCAAGCTCAGTGCCACTGTTACGGCCTTGGCGCTTCAGAAGCAGGGCTTAGGGTGGTCCTGGCAGGTGGATAGTCACAGCCAGTTGGAGCAGTTGCTGATGGCAGAGGGATGATGAATGGGTAGTGAAGACGGTAGTCATCAGTACAGGCTGTGAGCAGGGGGCCAGACAGGCTAGGGCTGCAGTTGCTTGTGGATTTTCTTACCAATCTGTGATGCGCATAAAGTGCTGTCTTGCTTTCTTGTTCTTTTGCCCCACAGGGTAACATGAGATATTTTTACTTCACATCACAGTAGTTAAATCTTTTTGGTGCTATCATTGTAAGTTACTGGAGCCCAAGGGCCAGAAGACTGAGCCTCACTCTGGGACTTCACCTTCTCTTTTGGGGAAGGAGTGAACGTGTGTCAAGTTCTGTGCAAGGTGGTCGTGTTGTGTTGTGTGGGAGACCAAGTGTAGCTTGGGAGAATGCTTACAGGGGACAGGTTGGTGAAGGCTGCACCTTTGATGCTTAGCATCATATGTGAAGTTGACTGGGCCATGAATGCCCTGATACATGGTCCAGTGTTCTGGTCATGTCTGAAGCTGTTTTTGGACAGCATTGCTGTTGCCCTCCCCAGTGAGAGCGGGCCTCATGCCAATAACAGGAAATCCGGGTAGAGTGACCTTACCATGTCAGAGGAGATGCCTGTTCCCCACTGATGGCTCTTCTGGCCTGTTTGTGGACTTGGTCTCAGGATCATTCTGCTTGCTCAGGCCTGCACCGCCATCTCTCCAGGTCGCTAGTGCTCTGACTGCAGATACCAGGACGTCTCAGATCTCGTGACCTTTGAACCAATCTATAGTCAGTTTCTCTCTGTCTGTCTCTCTCCTGCCCCCCCCCCCCCCCCTTTCCGTATCTGGAGGCCCTGACTTCTGGGTCGAATTTCCCGTGCTTTCACACATTTTTTTTTTAGGAGAATTCTTAGATTGTTCGTTGAATCCTGTGTTATTTTCTAAACCAGGGTGTTTGTCCATTCCCTTCAGAGCTCTGCGGGCATCTGCAGCTTGTCATTTTAGCTTCTTCACTGCATGGCGCTTCTGATTCCCTTAGAGTTTATAATAAGTTATTTAGAAGTTTTTTCTTGAGTTATTTTATAACTTGCCAAATTTCATCTTTATTGATTTTTAATATATTTCAGCTGGGGTAGTGAGGACCTTTGGTATGATGTCAGTTTTCAAAATCAAATTGAGACTTGTGCAGGCTCAGAATATCATCTGGCTTTGAACGCTGTGTATGTCCTTGAGGGCCTAGACTGACCTTGTTGGGTAGAGTCCACTCCCAAGGAATGTTGGCTATATCAGGGTATTGATAACAGTGTTTGCTTTCTATATATTTACTGACTTTTTTTCCCTCCATATTTAATCCACTACTAAGAGAAGCATTTCCGTTTGTCTGTGTTTTGGAGCATGCTGTTTAGGTGCACATGTGTTTGTGGGTGGTGGTGTCTTCCTGACTAACTTTGATCTGAAGTCTAATTCCTCTAATATTTATCTTCCATCTCAGCTTTCTCTTGAGAAGTTGCATGGTGTCAGCTCTTTAGCCTTTAATTTTGTCTCCTTTCCTTTATAAAATGCTGACTCTTACAGTGTAGTCTGTAGTCCACAGCGGACCTGGCTGGTCAGACCTGTGCTCCATGCACTTAGCTCCTGCTCGGATCTGAATGCCATTGTACTGGTTGTTTCCTGTGCTGCATTCTGGTTCACATTCTGCCTCTTTCCCTCCTTTTCCTGGCTTAGAGTTATGTTTGAGTTTTCTTTTCCTTAATAATTTCATGTTATGCCTAATATAGGCTGACTGACATATCTTTGCTAACTATTATTTAAGTGATACAGATGTCTATAGTATACTTTTAAACTTATACTGCATATTTTTAATGTACAGTAAAATTACTTTCTGAAATATTGTCATTTCATTTTCTTGTGGTATTGCTATGCAGTTCTGCAATCTTCAGATTTTATATTCTGTGAGTCAACAGTGCATTTTTATTTTTGCCTTATAAAGCCAGTTACATTTAAAGTGCTGTGTCTGCCAAGTTCACCATGCTGGCATTCCGAGTTCCCTTAGTTCTGTTTGTGAGGTCCACGTCTCAGTCTGGTTTTATTTTTCTTCTTCCTGGGGAAATGTCTGTGTGCTGAGTGCAGATCTGGGCAGATAATTCTTTTCATTTTGTTTGTCTGATTGAAGAAAACTCCTTCAAGAATTCTATACTGCCGTATAGTCTCCCCTAAGTATTCGTGGGCTTTTAGTCGCTGTGACAAACTCATGGTTTCAGTGTGTGCTTGGTGTTGCCATTTCTGTGGAACTCCGGTGCTGCACACCAGCCTGGTGGCAGGAATGCATGGTGGAGCACCTCGTGGTGGATGTGGACCAAGGAGCATCTGCCTGTGCTGGGGTGTGCCTCCCCAACTGCAAAGCACACATTACTAGTCTCCTCGGTGTTTCCAGCTCAGGCTTACTACATGTGACACCTTGTCATTGGCGTTTGGCTCACGTGGGTTTTGGTAGGAAGTCGACTTTAATTCTTCGGTGTGCAATGTGTCCCTTTTCTGGATTATTTAAAACATTCTGTTTTCTGTAAGTAGGCTGTGAGCACTCCACACTATTTTATGTTTTCTCTGCACGGCTTAGCCTTTTGGGTCCCACAGCTTTTGGACTTTTCTTTTTGTGTCTTCGCGGTTTTGGGAAGGCTGTTGTTCACCCGTACTCCGGGCTGCTTGAACTCGCTCTGTGCTCCCAGCCTTCTCTCACCACTGCCCAGTCTGTCTTCCTGACCTGCTGCGCTGGCTGACAAGGCCATTGTTTCCTGCCAGCCCTTCCTGCAGTTGCACCACCTCACATGTCACTCTCTCATTATTGTTCCTCCTTAGGGGAACAGAACATACTATGGTCTCTTTGTTTGGTGTGGGCTTTTTGTCTTGAAGCTATGGCCGTGACAGCTGTGGTGGTGATTCTCAGGACTGGAAAGGAATCTTTCCAGGTGTGGGCGGCTGAGGAGCCCTCTCTCACAGTCGCTGTGAGTTGTTTAAAGCAGCTGTGGCCATGGAAGCTGAAAGATTGCTGAAGCTGCTGCGTGATTGACAGCTCTGCAGGTCTGCGGGAGAGTGGCAGGCCTGTTGCCTGATAGATCGTCAGGAGTGGCTCCAGTGTCAATCCACAGACCCGACATTGGTCCCCAGCTCTCATGGGACTTGAGGGTGTTCCCTCCTCTTGCTCCAGGGCAGTGACGACTGCTGTGTGACACAGAGGAGGAGCTAACAGCCGTTCACCAAGCAGCTGAATTATGTGCGGTTTAGAGCTTCATCTATTATAAGAAAATACTACTAAGGAGCACTTGCCGTGAGGGGTTAACATGACCCGAGCATCCTTTACTGCCTGATCTAACCGTCCTTACTCTCTCTCCAGCCAGAGCCCTGGGACTGATGCTCCTATTCTGTCAGTAGATGAGTATCCAGCCTATTCGCAGCTCCTAAGCTTGGGTTCTTGGCCTTGCAAGTCTGACTGTCTGCTGAGAGCCCCCCTCAGCATGGCTCCTCTGAGCTCCAGCCTGAGCTCTGGCCTCTGAGCTCCAGCCTGCTTTGTCTGCTTGTTTGTGCTCTCCTTTTGATCGGATGTTCCAGGACCAGGTGATGGTTAGGGTTAACCTGCTGCTGCTGTGCAGATGTGCGTTTTAATATCACATTCTTTATTTTATTCTTCATACATTAATACGTACTTTATAAAAAGCAAATCTCTTCCCTCACCTGCCATTAAATTTTTATTTGAACAAGCGCTCCGAGAGGTCGGGGATGCCTCATTTGTCGAGCACTGCCGCACATGCACGAGGCCCTGGGTTTAGTTTGCAGTGCAAAAATGAAAAACAGAAACGTAGCAAGACAGAACAGAATTCACCCTTTGCATCCACTGTGTGCTTCTCCCTTTGCCCCTTCCGGCTCTGCTTGGCTTTGCGATCCGTCTGCAGTAGCCCAGCATCCTCAGAAGATGCTTCCCTTCTGCGTGGAGACTGCTTTTGTGCAGGGTGTGTGATTGTGTGCGTAGTTACAGGTCCGTGTTAGCTGAAGACGTGAGTCTCACCTCTGTACCCTCACCAGGCGGGCAAGCCAGGCTTCCTGTCTGTGGCCTCATCTCTCTACTGGGTTAGAGCTATAGTTTGTAACTACACTTACACTTGAATGGGTCTTAATGCATTTTTGAGGCTTTGTTCAAGAATAGCAAAGCCACTGGTAACGTGGTCTGTGAAGGGAGGGGCTAGAGATGCTCAGGTTAAAATGGTTTCTCCAGGAAACATTATTTTTTCCATCCTTCCTCTATTTCCTCTGGAACTTATAAGTGCTCTTTAGAGTTACACAGGCTCTGACAAGTGAGCTCTTCCCACATATCAAAGAGAAAAGTCAGCACCTCCCATGGAGCCAAAAGGAGGGAAAAACCTCTGTTTTTAGACTTGTGTCAGGAACTTGCAAGCATGGTAAAGGATGTGTGGACAGACACATGTGACTTGCGGCTTGTGATGTGGCTGTACTTTCTTGGGTTCTGCACTCCTGAGAGGAGAGGATGCCAGCTCCAGGGTAAGCTTGCATTTGCTGTTGCTGTGTCTAGTGCCTGTCTGATTTCTGCCTGTGAAAGGACTTTTTGCATAAACTCAACATTTGACGCCAAGCAGAGGTGTGTCCCAGTGGAGCCTTGGCTACCACATCCTCTGGCTTCCTTTTCTGGTTCCCTCTCTTGTTGGATGTACCTGTTACAGAGTCCAGCAGTTACCCTGCTTCTAGTGTGACAATGTCCAGCAGCTACCCCTGCTTCTAGTGCTACAGTGTCCAGCAGCTACCCCTGCTTCTAGTGTGACAGTGTCCAACAGCTACCCTGTTTCTAGTGTGACAGTGTCCAACAGCTACCCTGCTTCTAGTGCTACAGTGTCCAACAGCTACCCTGCTTCTAGTGCTACAGTGTCCAGCAGCTACCCTGCTTCTAGTGCTACAGTGTCCAGCAGCTACCCCTGCTTCTAGTGTGACAGTGTCCAGCAGCTACCCCTGCTTCTAGTACTACCGTGTCCAGCAGCTACCCCTGCTTCTAGTGCTACAGTGTCCAGCAGCTACCCCTGCTTCTAGTGTGACAGTGTCCAGCAGCTACCCCTGCTTCTAGTGCTACAGTGTCCAGCAGCTACCCCTGCTTCTAGTGCTACAGTGTCCAGCAGCTACCCCTGCTTCTAGTGCTACAGTGTCCAGCAGCTACTCCTGCTTCTAGTGCTACAGTGTCCAGCAGCTACCCCTGCTTCTAGTGCTACAGTGTCCAGCAGCTACCCCTGCTTCTAGTGCTACAGTGTCCAGCAGCTACTCCTGCTTCTAGTGCTACAGTGTCCAGCAGCTACCCCTGCTTTTCCTGTTTCCTGAAAAGTCAGTTTCTCGTTTACTCCATCCTCTGTTTGAAGTACCTAAAAATGTTATTTTTACGAGACTCTTACATATTTTATTTTTAACGCTGCTTCCTCCACTGTTGATGGTGGTGTTAGGTTAGTATTTCAGGATCAGTCCTGCAGATTAAACTTAGATATCATCAACATTGCAATAGAAACATTGTGTACAATTTTTTAAAGGCCAAATCTTAAGCTTTATGTAGATTTTTACTGGGAAGAATTTTTTTTTTTTTTAGTCTTTTAAAATCTTGGCTGCTTCTAAAGTAATTTTTAAGTTAGTCTGTAATGGGTATCTGCTCTGCCCATGACCTTGGGCTCTCTGACCTGATAAAGGTGGTGCTTCTTGTCTGCTTAGGTGACCTCTTAAAAGGAAGGAAGGAGGATGGTGAAGGAGGGTCAGGTGGCTTGAAGCAGCGTGTGATTGGTCCCCAGCTTTCCAAGGACTCAGCAACAGGATTTACCATATCCAGTATTCATGAGTGTATTTCCCCGTTTTGTATCTTAAATCCTTGATACCTCTTAAGCAGACGCATGTGGAGTTCTGTTAACATTAGTCTAAAAGATACAAAGTAATGGGTTTAATTATGGCACTTTCCGTTTCCTATTGTATCTGTGATGAAACATTCCAACGAAAAGCAACCTTGGCAGAGAAGGGTTCATTTGTCCTTCAATTAAAAGTTACAGTGTAGCATTTGAAGACAGCCCAGACATCAACTCAGCCAGCTTGTCATGTCATATCCACAGTCAGGAGCAAAGGGGGAGCAAGCACAAGGATCCTTTCTTGCCTTTGGCTTTCTTCCGTCTTACATTGTCCAGGACCCCTTGCCTAGGGGAAGCTGCTGCTCACAGGGGCTGGACCTTCCTCTAGCAATTAGTAATCAAGACAGTCCCCTACAGACACGAGCAAAGGCCAGGATGATATAGATAACTCTCCCGCTGATTCTAGATTATGTTATGTTCAAATACACACACAGACACACACACACCCCAAAACAAAAAGAAAATCCCCCACACTTGTAATTTGAACCCTCCCTCCCTTCAGTCTCCTCCCTTCCTACTTTTGCTAGACTCTTTCCTGCCCCAGTGGCTTCTCCTGCTGCTTCCCTGCCATAGGCATTACTCTCACACTCTGCTTCCCCTCCCTTCAGCTAATTCCATATTCACACTCACATCCCGTGTATGTAAATTTCAGTCTAGATCCTACAGATGTGAGAAGAGATGCTGTGCTTGTCTTTCTGAATCTGGTGACATCCAGTTCCATGATTCATTGTATGCAGCTGAGTGGACTCCATCGTGTCCAGATGTCACATTGTCTGTCCATGCCGCTGTTGACGGAGTCTAGGCTGAAGAAACAGGTAGCCTCTTGAAACCTGAAGTTCTCATTGCAGAAGTCACTCCTCTTGGCCCTCAGGCTAGGTGTGCTTGGTCCAGTTGTCAGGTATCTCTGCACATGCTCTTCCAGTGTAAGAAATGGTTCCAGCCGCAGGCTTTCAGCTCGCACACTCACTCCACAGATGAGCGGTGACCAGGCCGTTTCATTTTGTGTCCGTGTGGTTTCTCTGGGTGGCTTTAAAAAAAAAAAAAAACTTTTTAAAAGAGGTGCATTTTTTTTTCCTGGCAATCTTGCATATCCTGTGTAAGTATTTTTCATTATTAATAATTTTGAGAAGAACCAACCCCAGGTCAAACATGGTTGCTAAAGCCCCTGTGTTTTATCCAGGGTCATCTCAGAGGGTTTTGCATCTGCTCTGCCAAAGTCTGTTCATCACACACCCCTCCTGTTCTTGCTGTCAACAACCTGCTCGTGGAAATTATTTCTCTCTGTTTTGCCTAAATCAACAACCATTAAGAGAAATTCAACAAGACGTGGAAGTTTAATTCGCTAAACCTGTAGGCTGGCTTGTGGACGCATCCCCCACTTTTCACACTATAGAAATTTCCATTTCTGGTTGTGACTCGGGCCCCGGCTTTTCCCTGCTCTTTTCCATCGTCTTCTTCCTCGGTTGGGCTTCGTGGTTAGAAATCTCTGTAATCGAATTGCAGAGTGGCTCCTTCCTGTCATTTTCCACTCCTCTGTCCAGCAGCGAGGGTCTGCGTGTGTAGGTACAGGGCAGCATTTTAATAAGGAATCTGGGCTTAAAGAGAAATTGAATTAAATTTTTCAGTTATTTTAGAAGTTCTAACATCATGCTATTTACATTTCTGGCCACAGTGAAAGCTCTTGTGAAACTGGGTTCTGTAGGAAAAAAGCTTCATGTGTCATCATGGTCTTGGAAGAGCTTTGGGGACTTGGCTGGCCCAGCATCGCAGCCCTAAATAGTCCCCATAAATCTTCCAGTTAACAAGTGTGCATTATTTCTAATTAGGAGTTAGCCAGAAATCCGAGCTTAATCAGAAATAAGACCCTTCCATTGAGAGGAAGCCGAGCTGTGGATGTATTAGGTGACGTGTGCGATGACAGAGCTTTACAGGAGGGCTGGAACTGGAGCCCCAGGCCTGCCTGCCTGGCCAGCGCTCCCCCACTGCCGGGACCTCTCAAATCCTGGCTCTACCAAAACAGAGCTTCAATGTACAAACATGTGCTTGGAGGCGGGCATGAGCGCACCCACATGCATCTCAGTTTTGTGACGTAGGTGAGAGCCAACTGAGGCGTCCCACCCAATCTTCCACCTGGATGTACAGACTGATGCTGATGACCTCTAAGGTTGTCTTTTGGTTTCTGAAAAAGAACATTTATGGACAGAGTTTGTAAAGGTTCTCGAGCTACGAAAAAAGCAAGCAAGGACTCCCATGCTGGCCACTGTTACTGCCTGCTTAGTGTCAGCCCTTCCCTTGGTAGGTTCTCTCTGCTTCAGGCAGCCCTCCTTCCCGTGTCCTGACGAAGCTGCCTGTTCCAGCTTGGGTTTATTAGCGCAAATGAAATACCTGGTCCTTCTCTGCTTGAGATTAGTTCAAGGTCAGGCCTATCAGTGCCTCAAACATTTCGTTGGTTTTGCTTCTAGCTTACGTATGTAGTTCAGGTGGGGATTCAAAACAGTGCTAAGTCTCCACACTGCCGTGGGTGTGTGTGCTTCCAGGAGATGCAGATTGCATATTTCTTTGTTGAAGCCTTTTGGACCCATGGATTTTCTCTGAATTATTGGTGAATGTGTCTACCTGCTAAGACTTTCTACTCCTTACAACTTTTCAGTAGAAATTTTTAGAAACCAAAAGGGCAATGCCCACTAGATGTGGGCCTGTAGAACCCTGAGAAGACAGATATGGGGAAATTAGGCTCATGGCTGCCACGAGCCACAGTGCAGTCTGTCCTCCGCCCTCCTGACCTCCCGTCTGTTTCTGTCTGAACACTTACCTACCTAGTTTATGATTTCTGAGGCGTAAATCTTTTGTTTGGTTTAGCATCAGTTGAGTTCTCTCAATTCCTGCTTGTGGCAAGAGCAGCAAGCCTTTTGTTTATTGGTCCCAAGTTTCTAGCGCAGTGCAGTTTGACTTGGGCTTTCCTGTGCATGATGCTCATGCCGATGTTTGCCCCTTCTGTCCTCTGACCTCAGCCTTCCTTGTCTCTTCCTCTCGTCCCCCATCTTTCTCTAGTAACACAATTTCTTACTCTATATCCGTCGGTATCCCCCCCCCCCCTTTTTTTGCTTATTATCTGTCTGTTTCTCTCTCTCTCTCTCTCCCCTCCCCATCTATGTGGGTGGATGAGGTGGATGAACATGCACGTGCCATGCGGCGTGGACATCAGAGGACAGCTTGTGCGAGTTGATGATTCTCTTCCCTCACCATGTGCATCCCAGGAGTTGAATTCAGATCATCAAGCTTGGTTTAGGCACCTTTACTGTGGAACTGTCTCGTTGTCCCCATTGGTCAACATTTAGTAATACTCCATTTCAGTCTGTCTATCCCTCTTACATTTTCTTTGCCATTAGTGGGCATGTATGTTGTTTTCATATTTTGACTGTTAGGAACCCTGAACCTGGGAGTTCAGATATCTGTGACAAACTTCAAGGCCTTAATAGAGTAGAGGAAGCAGGGAACAAAAAGTCAGCCTACAAAGCAGGAAGTTGAAGCTGCAGGTTGTGTTTGTGAGGAGGGTTGCAGCACGCAGACACTGGACAGTTCCTAGAGCAGCAGAGGAACAATGTCTAATGAATACGTCCAGAGCACCACAGCAGCAGAGGAACAATGTCTAATGAATACGTCCAGAGCACCACAGCATCAGAGGAACAATGTCTAATGAATACGTCCAGAGCACCACAGCAGCAGAGGAACAATGTCTAATGAATACATCCAGAGCACCGCAACTGAGACTTCACTGGGATAGACAGAAACAGCTAAGCTAGCACGTGTGAGGGAATGGGAGAACGGGATAAAGATGTCCCATTAGGACTGAACACCCAGTCTCTTTTTCTCAGTACTCTGGCCAGTTGTCCATCTCTCCCTTGACTGTTGTCTACTGCAGAAAGAAGCTTCTCTGACCAAGGGTGAGAGTGGCCCAGGTTAGTGGGTATAGCTGTAAATGTTTATTTTATTCCATCTTATCTTTGTGAGTCCAAAGTTTTGTATCTAATTTATCTTTTATGATAACTAAGGAAAACTATAACTATCTAGTCTTCAACTCCATTAAAGACCCCAGAAGGGTGAAATGTTTCCTAAGGACAGAGACCTCAAGCTGCCTGGACATTCACCCAAGGTTCCTCTGTAGCATTGAGGCATCCATCTCTGGCCTACAGTCCTAGCATATCTGACAGACTTTCCTGTGAAATGGAATTCTGAAGAACTTTCCTACCTTGTCTTGACAAAGCTTGACAGTCACCTTTCTTGTTCCTGCTGGTTTAGTTTGGACAGTAACTATCAGCAGTTGAGGCAAGCTGGCTAGCATTTGCCATAAAGAAAACAAACTCCATATGAAGTTTCTTCCATGCCCATCATCTTCTCTGAAGTAGACTGGTACTGCCAGGAGCAGACGTGTCTCACTGTTGAGAAAAGTCCTGAAGTTCTTAAACATTTTAAATGTCATATTCTACAGGTCTTTGAAGTGTTTGAAGATTGCCTATCCTTCTGAAATATATCTCTGTATGACCTTAAAACATAGCTAACTTGAATATAAGTTTGCAATTATAGATGACTATTAATCTCTGTTACTTAATTATATATTACACTTTAAGTTAGCTGTATAAACATAAAACCCTAAACAAGTGTAGAAATATACATACATTATAACAGAATTAGCTTTAAATTTGTGTTAATAAGCTAAAATCTATACCAATGTAAAATATCCTGAGATTAATACCTATTTTTTGGATTAAAGTAGATTCAATAATCTATCCTTTTATCCCATCTCCCTTTTTTCTTTTAAAAAGAGATCTTTGAATTTAACTTTTTAAAAAATTAAAATTTTTTTTACTATGACCAATAACAATTTGTAATTAAACCCCCCAAATAATAAAAATCATCCATAATCCATATTTGGGGGGGAATGTGGGCATATTTTTCTAGATTACTTCCTGCTGATTGGGCCTATGGTAATCTTTGAGGGACCCTGAGAAAATTTAGGATTGCTGTCAAGTCCTGACTGGAGTATTCATTGAGGCTGGATCACCTTAGCCAGTTGCCTTGATGGTGTTCTAGATGTAGATCTCAGAGGAAACTGCACCCGAGACTTTCTAAGACATTTGATCATTTGGGTCATCTGCTCCTATTGGAGATTTTTCAGGGGGTCTTTCTCACCCAAACCTGATTTTTCATAACCCAGAATAAATCCACAACTTCTCATTTCCTATGGAAATAAAAGCAGAACCTCTTTCACAGAGTAACATATCTTTTGGTTGAAATTCTGAAGTCAAGACATTCTGAAGTCAAGACATTTTTAAAATATATAGGTTGCTTTAATCTAGCAACTTTCATATCAAATCTCTCTCAGTGGTCATTATTTGCTCATTAACAGTCAAAAACAGTCTAAAGACAACACAATAATATACATAATCCAGACTCTCTGTGTATTTTCCATCGTTATGTAGCTTATTTTTTTTTATGACTGTATTCCTTTTTTAGGACTCTTTGCTCTTTTTCTTTTCTCTCCCAGGCCTACATATATATATATATATATATATATATATATATATATATATTTTAACACATTAAACTCTTTAGAGGTTTTCCTTTTTTACCATCTGACTCTGTCTTTACTTTCCATCTCTATGTTTTTTTGATCACACGACCTTTAAACTGCCATGTGGACATGACCAGGACCAAAGCCAGGGCTTTGGCAGTTGGCTCCGCCCATTTCTTAGCTTCCTGAGAGTCTGGCATCGGGCTGGAGGTACCGACAGGAGTCCTGCTTCCCACTCCAGCTCTGGGAAGTTTCTGAGTCCATGCTGCTAATGACTAGTGTGCCCCCTGCTGCTCACAAACTCATTTCAGTGCTTGGTGGCAGAGGCTCTTAAAAGAGCCACTTGGGTTTTGCTGTTAATGCTGAGTCAGGAAGCCACCTCTTAAAGGATCACTGCCTCTGCTGCCGCTAGCAAACAGCCTATCCAAGAAAAGCATTGACAAGAGGCTGGGTATGGCTCCATTTTTGGGTGCCTAAAATCCTTTTAAAAGCTTTTTCAGGCTTTATGTGGAAATTCTTGTTGAACATTTGGGCACCATGTGTAGATGGAAGTTTCCCATCTTAGAACTGGTCAGTCCCAAGTACTCAGAAGCTGCTTCCCAAATCACCACCAGAGGCTTACTATTACTTACAACTTCTTGCTTATTATTAACTAGTTCTTATATTTTAAGTTAAGCCTTATTCATTATTACACTCTGCTACCTGTAGGGACTTTTTCTTAGTACGGTGTGCTCATTTATTCTCTCTGCATCTTGCCGGCACCTCCTGACTCCCCCCTTTCCCATCATCCTTGGTTTGGTCACCGGTACTTCCTGCCTGGCTACTGGCCAATTAGCATTTTATTAAACCAATTCGAGTGACAAATCTTGACAGTGTACAAGAGCATTATTCCATGGGTACACTATGACTAAGAAACTTAAATAAAGTGAAGCATTTAAGTAGGGTCTTGTTCAGTTTCAGAGGGTTAAGTGCATGCTGTCATTGTGGGAAGCATGACATCCTGCAGACAGGAATGGTGCTGGAGCAGTAGCTGAAGGCAGGCAGAGAGTGTGACTGAACCTGGCATGAGCTTTTGTAACCCCAAAGACCACCTCCAGTGACACCTCTGCCAGCAAGGCTACACCTCTCTATCCTTTCCAAATAGTTCCACTGGCTGGGAACAAAACATTCATATATATGAGCCAATGGGGGCCGTTCTCATTCAAACTACCACAGACTCCATGGGCTTTGAGTAGGATAATAGGTAGCAAGCTTGAAATCCTTCCCTACCCCTGTGGAGCAGATCTTCAGCACAGTCAGAAACCAGTTCCTCTAAATGCTGGGCCACTCTCGGCCCAGTAAGCACATCTCCCCTGGCAGGTGTCTGTTGTAGCATGCAGAGTATTTTGATTTCTTTAACAAAGGACTTCGTATAAAATACTTTAGGTTTTTAACAATCATCTTCTTGGCAACACAAATCCAAGAGAGGAGCTTTTCCTGAACCTCCATTCTCACACCAGGGTCAGGTTTCCATCCCTTACTGTGAAGGGTATGTGGAGAGGGGCCACTGTCAGCTGGTGTTAGAGCCTTTGTGATGGGTCGTCTCTGGCCATGGCCATCCATCCCCAGTCTCCTCATGAACTATAACCCTGATTTCAGGGGGGTCATCCCCAGTCTCATCATAAACTGTGACCCTGAGTTCAGGGGGTCATCCCCAGTCTCATCATGAACTGTGACCCTGATTTCAGGGGGTCATCCCCAGTCTCATCATGAACTGTGACCCTGAGTTCAGGGGGTCATCCCCAGTTTCATCATGAACTGTGACCCCGAGTTTATGCAGACACCAGGTACATATGGCTCCATTCTTCCTGCCATCTCTCTCTAAGAATTGTGGTAAAGTATTCCTAGCACAAAGCTGATGGTTTTCGGGTTCTGAAGCGCACACTCCATTGGCAGGCAGTGCTGTGGTACTGCTGTCATGGCCGTCCGTCTGTAGAGCTCACCCGGTGAACAGAACCTCGTTTCTTAATTAAAAAGCATTTTACAAAGTGGCAAGCTCATTTGTCTGACATTAGGCCCAGTAATCTAGTTTGTGTAGCTTTAGGGTAGAGTAGGTGGTCATGAAAATAGTGTGTGTCTGACTGAAAACATTTCTATTCTACTCTGTGGATTTTGGGCCCAAATCTTTTAGCAGAGGATAGAACGCAGATTGGAATTCCTCCCCCTTCCTCCCACCTTCTTGCTTTCATTCCCTTTTCTGTTTCCTGGTACTGAGGTTGAACCACGGGCATTGTGTGTGCTAGCCTGCTAGGCAACCGTCTCCATGTGCTAGCCTGCTAGGCAACCATCTCCACGAGCTGCATCTCCAGCTAATGCAGCCTTTTGACATCTTTCGATGTGTATGGCGTTTGTGCCGTGCTTAGATGCTAGGAATATATAAATCAAGAGACCTTGATTTGTATTTTTCACTAATCAGTATCAGTAGAATGTAATTACCAATGGCAGTGGTTGTATTTTAAATACAACAGTAATGAAAATGCTCTCTTGTGATTGGTACTGGCACCTGCTTCCATGACATTGCCAAGAGGAATTGCTTTCAGATGTGAATTCCACTATAGCCAAAAGAGCTCCTTCTCTCTAGGCAAAGATGGTGTTCCAGTGAATTGTAAAACACTGTTATTGGAAATGACTCATTAAATTTCTTATGTATTTTTATTTTATTACATGATTCATAGAAATAAAATTATTTTTTCTAGCCATTGCCTTTGTTCCCATTTTGTATATTTTATATTTGAAGATAGAGGTGTTTCATGGGAAAGTTTTGCTTAATTTTATATAAAATATAAAATTATATATATTTACATATAGACATATATAAATATATAATGTCTTTATATATAAAGTATATAAGATATAAATTTTCTGAGTGGCTATGTAAAATTAAAATTTTTATTGTCAGGAACCTAGCGGCAGGAACTGAAGTAGAGGCCGTGGAAAATTGCTGTTTAGCGGCTTTCTCCCAGGCTTTCTCGGCTACGTTTCCTAGACAGCCCAGGACCAGCTTCCCAAGGCTAGCATCATCATGGACATGACCCTCTCACATCAATCATCGATCAAGAAAGCCTCCACAGGCTTGCACATGGGCCATTCTCATGCAGGATTTTCTTAGTTGAGGTTCTGTCTTCCCAGATGACCTGAGTTTTTTGACAAAATCTAACCAATGTAACTTTGAAGAGAGTCAGATAGGGGACCATGTTCCTTTTCTATACACGAATATATGGAGACTCAATTTGAGAGAAACACACACACACACACAGATCCACACTCACTCCCTGTCTGGACCTCTTATTGCATTGCTATTTTATAGTGCACCATTTCCACATGGAAAGACCCAACCGAAACAGCCTGCTGAATGCAGCAGATGAAATGTACATTCTTTGGGTGAGAGGCCTTAGCGACTCTGGTAAGCAGGCCGTAGAAAAAGAAATCCAAACAGTGCATCGATAAAGATATTTTCAATGTCGAGAACAGACAGGTTTGACACCTGTTGTATGTGGACTGGAAGGAAACAGCAACAGAGGAAAATGAACAAGAACACAGAGAAGCAAGCCTACAAGTCCAGCAGTGGGAAAGATGTAAAGACATCAGGCTTACCAGTGACTGGTACAGATAGCCAGAGAGGGAGGCGGGGAGGAAGAGGAGGGAGCAGTAATGTTTTAGTGGCAGAAACTGAGGAGGAAGGTTATTTTTATATTTTGCTCTTGGAAATGTGGATTAGTCGAGGCCTTCTGGAAGGTGATATGACACTAACTATAAAAATTAAAAATACATATGCCAATTAACCTGACACTTCCATTTATGGGTGTCCAGCCCGTAGAAACATGCTCAGCATGGAAAGGCTTCTGTCTGCAGGAACATAACTGAACACACAGTCTGTCTGTGAGTAGGGAATCGTCAAATATATAGGTTTACATAGTGCCTTCTTAGTTGTCTTTGTAAAGAATAAATCAGTTAGAGGTCCTAACCAGGACGCATTTTCCCGCAGGAGTAGCTGTTAGAGAAAAATGTAAGATGATAAAAAAAGTGTGTTACTTTAAGACCCTGCAGTGTCAAAGCCAGCATGTGTGTGACATGTGTGTTTGTGATTTTGGAGTTGTACTATGCATACATTTCTGTATTCTCCTCCCTCCGAAGCCTCCCATATATTATTCCTCCACTCTATTTAAAATTCACGATCTCTTCTTTCATCAATTGTTATTGCATGCATTCACATGTGCGTGTGTACAGACACACCCACACTTATTGCATGCTTTCTCATGCACATGCATACACAGACACACACAGACACGCATGCACACACTTATTGCATGCATTCACATGCATGCATGTACATGCTAACACTCCCAAGCACACACACATGCACACACACACACATATGCACACACACGCTACTCATGCTTTGAGTGCTGACTGACAGGCACTGGATGACCACTGTGCTCACCTCTCCTGCTCCCAGCTCTTAGTCCGAGTGAACATTGATAACATTTGAAAGGATTTAAAAGTTGTGTGATAACAAAGTTTAGCTCCTTTGGAAACTTAGTCACATGATCTGTCAGGCAGCTCGCAATTTTTGGGTTAATTGCTCAGTATCTGGGAGTTTTACATTAAGTTTATAACTTAAAAGAAAACAAAACTAATGTGTGAAGACATCTTATTTATTTCATAATCGGCACAGAACTAAATTTGCATACTGATGGAGTATTAGTCAGTAATAGAGCAATGCACAGAGCCGTTGTAAGGTCGTTGGGAACCTGACCCTGTGTTCTGTGGTACAGTGGACGTATGTGCAGTCGGGATGTGTTTCTGTGTGCCGGACGGAGATGGTGGAACGCAGACAGAAAAGGCAGGCTTATGGTGAAGGGCTTCTGCATTATTTTGGCAATAAAATTGGACAAAGAATTGGCAACGTTTGAAAACAAAATTTAGAAAACTGTAATATGTAGGTCTACAACTCCACACTCTGGATTCTTTTAAGGGGAGAATGTGGTAAGACAGTTTTGTAATTATGTCTAAGGTGTGTGCGTGTGTGCAGTGTTTGTCTTTGGGTTCGAGTTTATTTCTCTGGGCTGGTTAGTCTAATAGTGTGCTTCTTAAGTTCAGGTGTTGGGACAGACCACTCAATTCCAAGGTAGTTTAGCTATGCCATTTATCCAGTCATTTGAAAGTAACATTTTTACTCTTGAAATCCACACAGATGTGTGAGGACTATGTAACAACTGTTTCTGGAGAGGGATCCTCAGGGCCTGTGTGGGGAGGTCTGCATGGCTCACGTTCCGCGTGCTGTGCCCTTCCAGTTCCCGTACTGTGTTTTATTTCTGTCCTGCTAGGGCGGTGAGAGTGTCCAGTGTTTGTTTTGTTGGGTTGTCTGGCTTTCTTTGGTTTGTAGTTTGTTAATAATTAATCTTGAGACGTTTTTGGCCATCTTACATTCAGCTATTTCTTCATCCCATTGTCAATGTCTTCTCTTTTTGGAATTTTAATTATAGCATGGTTGATTTTTCTGGCAGCTCCCAGTAGTCCAGGAATGGATGCTTTCCTTTTTCCTTTCTGCTCTTTAAATACCGTGTGTGTGTGTGTGTGTGTGTGTGTGTGTGCGCGCGCGCGCATGTGTGTGTGCCTGTGTGTGTGTGCACTTGCCTTTGCCTGCATGTGCATCACTTTTGATCCGCTTCATTGCTGTCTTTACTTTTCTTCCTCTTTCACGAGCCTCGCCCGTAGCTCCATAAACGCCTTTCTTACACTATGGTTTTTGAGTCTGGCGTTTTCCACTTTACTTTTTCTTACAATTTTCTTCTGCCTCTAATAACCCTTATGCATTTATCTGTCTTTCCATTGTGTTTTCAAATTGGTTCCATTAAAAAAGTTTTGGGTGTTGGTGAGAATACTGAATACTTAGCAGGTAAAGCTGCTTGCTCCTGAGTTTGATCCCTGGAACCGATGTGGTGAAAGTGAAGAACCAGCTCCTGTAACATTTCCTCTGACCCTACACTCTTGCTGTGATACCCATGTGTGCATGTATGCACACACACAGACACATGCACACATACAGACACACATATACACATGCACTCATACATATCACACACCACACACACATACACACACACACAGAATGTAAAAACCGAGTCCCCCTTCACTGTAGTATCCATCCACTCTCTGGGTCTGCCTCATCACTTTAATTTTGAACGTTTTTCATTGTTATTGTTGGTCTTATAGTTTATGTCCGTTACTATTTTACTTCTTTTACTGTTTGTGTGGGGGAAGTTTTGCCTCTGTGCATGTTTGTATACCACTTGTGCAGTGCTTGTGGACGCCAGGAGAGGGTATAGATTGCTGGGAACTGGAGGCACAGGCAGTTGTGAGCTACCTTGTGAGTGGGCGCTGGGATCTGACTCTGGATTTCTGCAGAAGCAGCCAGTGCTCTAACCTCTGAGCAGCCCCAGCCTAGCCCTGCCTGTTAGTGTTTTTTAATGATTGAGATAATTTATGGCATGAAATGCCATACCTTTTCTTACTCCAGAGACTGGTGTTTCTAAAATAGACTAAATGAGCTTGTTGGAGAAATACAACCATGACACTAAACCTTGCTCACACACATCTGACCTCATAACCACTCTACCCCAACACACATCTGACCTCATAATCTCTGTACCCCAACAATCTGACCTCATAATCTCTGTACCCCAACAATCTGACCTCATAATCCCTTTACCCCAATATCCTGACCTCATAAACCCTGTACCCCAACAGTCTGACCTCATAATCACTCCCAGTTGTTTGTTTGTTTTCTAGGAAAAAACCTAGAATTTATCTCCTCCCTAACTTGGTAGAACCCAGATGCTGTTGGCTCTGCCCTATTCCTGTGGCTAAGATTTCAACTCACCTTTGTGAATTACATTAGACAAAAAAGGAAACAGAAACCCATAGGATGTAAAAGATTGAAGTAACATATTGCTCAATGTATATAAAATCAAAAGAATAAACAACAGAAAGTGAGACATTAAAAGTGCTAACAGGAATAATGTTAATGACTGTATACCAACTGTTTAAAATAGGTTTTCTAGAAAAAAATATTACTTACAAAAACTTCTGGAGAAATTACAAGTCTGAATCGTCCCATAATTACGAGAAACTGAATCTTCCCACAAAGCTAGCAACAGGCCCAGAAGATTTGCTGAGCAATTTATTATTTTTTTCTTCCAAAATTCTAAGAAATAGATTATTAAATTCTGATGCAACCTCTTTTAATTACAGAAAAAAGGAACAATTTATACACAATTCTGAGAGCCCAACTCTAACCTGATCTCAGTCAGATAAAGATACCATGAGAGAGGGGGCTTGAGAGAGAGAGGGCGAGCCCAGCTCCAGCCTGATCTAAGTCTGTGGCACTGGGGAGTGAACCCAGAACCCAGGACCTTGTGCATGCTAGGCAAGCACTCTGCTCCACAAGACATTTTTGAAACTCGTGCTGTGGGTGTGGATATGACTTTATTCTTTCCTGAGCGCAGTGAATTATTGGTGTGACTGGTTATAGGAGTCTGTGTGGTACGTGGTTTCCCCTCTGAGTTTTAAAAGCCCCCACTGCTGCCTTCTGACTTCCTGCAATGCTGCGTGAAGCCTGCGTGCTTGCATGAAGCCTGTCTCACGCTCCGGAGGCTCTTTGGATGCTCTGTGCATTGTGCTGTGCTCTGGTGTGTTCTTTCTTTCTTTCTTTCTTTCTTTCTTTCTTTTTTTTTTTTTGGAAAGTGTTAGCATTTAATTGGCCTCCCTGAGTGGCTTCAAGCCACCAGAACACAGGCACCTCCAACACCCTTTATCTTCTCTTCAGCTCTTCTGCTGAAAAATTTGGCTTTCACGATGACAGGCTGCTTAGGGAGCTTTCCCTTCCCCAGAACTTTGTAGTAGCCCGATCGCACGACATCAATGATGGGAGCAACTCCAGTCTTGTTCTTGGCAGCATTGACCCGGGTCTGCTCACTGACCAGCGTCCACAGTTTATCCAGGTTGACAGTCGGGCAGAAGCTCTGGTTCCTCTTTAAGTGGTAATGCCTCATCCCAACTTTCCCGAAGTAACCTGGATGATATTTGTCGAAGTTGATCCTGTGATGATGCATGCCTCCAGCGTTCCCGCGTCCTCCCGGATGCTTGCGGTGTTTACCGATGCGGCCATGGCCGTGGCTCACGTGGCCCCGGAGTTTCCGGGTCTTCCTCAGTCTGGATGTCATGGCGGTGGCAGAAAGGAAAGGGGGCTCTGGTGTGTTTTTTCTTGTTTTCTCCCTTACACTGTAGTTTTATAAAAGAAAGTTTTCTTGAATTATTTTGCTGATGACTTCGTAGTAAGTTTCTTATGTTTTACTTACTTTCCATTTTTCTTTTATGTGCTTCATTTTAAGGGAGTCTCCCTTTATTTTCCATTTTACAGTTCTTCATTTCTACAGTTGTAATTTAAATTTCCAAGACCTTCCAGTCTCAGCTCCTCCTTTCTGCTCCCCTTTCCTCCCTCGCACACTTCGGAGGCCCCGGAGGCCCCGTTCTCGTGTCCCTGGTGTCATTCCTTGTGTCTCACTCCTGTTGACGGTTCTCTGAGGATAAGGTGTGTGCTTGAGAACCTGCTCGCTCTTCCGCCATCTGTCTGCGGTTGTCTGGTCTCTGTGTCTGTGCCGTTACTCCCCTCTCTGGTTGTCTGAGAGTGAATGTGTAAAATCTTAGGGATGGGTTCCTATTCCAAGTGTCTCATTTCTGTTTTAGCTTATTTAATCTCTTCAGTGACCCCTGTAGTGACAAGAATGTTGAAGTTACATTGTCCACTGTAGCACAGTGCTTGTCAGCGCTGGGATTTGAACCGCAGCAGCTAGACACTGCCCTTGAGTCCTTTCAGTGTTTATGCTGGCCTCCCCTTCAATGAAGTCAGGAGCTAAAGGGTTTCTCTAGGTCTGATAAACTCTGGGAAATGTCTGGGTAGCTCCTGCTCTCAGGTCTCCTGACCACACCTTCCAATGCAGCGGATGGTAAACCTGTGTCCTGCTGGGGAAGAGCTGCAAGTGACTGGCTCTATGGATTTTGAGAGGGGATTGAGGTGCAGCTTGACTCTGGTTGTATTTTGAGTCTCCGCTGTAAGCAGCTGCTAGTTGCCCATTCTCGAACCTTCTGTGGCCAGCATGAGGGAAATGGAGCTGGGCCTCCTCTCCTCTCTTCACGGGTGCCAGCGCCTCTTCCCCACCTCTGCCTCACGGGTGCCAACACCTCTTCCTCACCACTGTCCACGGGTGTCAGCGCCTCTTCCCCACCGCTGTCCACGGGTGCCAGCGCCTTTTCCCCATGGCTGTTCATGGGTGCCAGCGCCTCTTCCCCACCGCTGTTCACGGGTGTCAGCGCCTCTTCCTCACTGCTGTCCACTGGTGTCAGCGCCTCTTCCTCACCGCTGTCCACGGGTGCCAGCGCCTCTTCTTCACCGCTGTCCACGGGTGTCAGCGCCTCTTCCCCACAGCTGTCCACGGGTGTCAGCGCCTCTTCCTCACCGCTGTCCACGGGTGCCAGCGCCTCTTCTTCACCGCTGTCCACGGGTGCCAGCGCCTCTTCTTCACCGCTGTCCACGGGTGCCAGCGCCTCTTCTTCACCGCTGTCCACGGGTGTCAGCGCCTCTTCTTCACCGCTGTCCACGGGTGTCAGCGCCTCTTCCTCACTGCTGTCCACGGGTGTCAGCGCCTCTTCCCCACCGCTGTCCATGGGTGCCAGCGCCTCTTCTCATTTATCTTGTCTTTAAACCTTGTTTGTATTTAGGAGCAAACATGAGCATTTTAATGTAGCAATTTTTTTTGTCATTTTTAAAGAAGATTTTTCAGTGGAAACTTGGATAAAATGTAGTTTTTAAATGTTCTATTTAAAATCTCTGTTTAAAATCTTCTGTCTTAGAGGTCCCCTGATATATTCTCAGCTAGATAGATCCCCTCTGAAGTCATCTCCCCAACCCTGGGCCGTTTTCTCTCTTGTTTATGGTACCTTTCCTTGGACCTGTGCCTTCTTCCACACCACAGCAGCTTCTCAGGGACCTCGGCTGACATCTGTGCGGCGGCTCCAGAGGGTGTTATGCCGTCCGTGTACAAGTTTTACTTTCTGGTCTGTTTTCCTCATGCCATTCTTTAAAAGTACCATCAGTCTATTAAATACCGAGGATGGCAGAACGGGGGATTAAATAAAGCAACAGGCAAGGTTAATTTGCATATTTGCATATAGTGAGTTCTGAGATTGTTGAACCTGATATTATAAAGACCTTTAGTCTTGGTCCCTGAACTAACTCTCGTAGCTTTGACTTAGAGTCTCCTCACTCAGTGACATAGGTGTCCCGGGGCTCCCTGCTGTTCTGATGGCGACAACCCGAAATCTCCGAAGTGCTTTACAAAGCCTTATCACTGTGTGCATAGCTAAAACCAAGGCTCGTGACAGAATCCACAAAGAGCCTCTACTATTTCCTCCCTAGAAATTATTTCTTAAGCCGGGCAGTGGTGGCACATGCCTGTAATTCCAGCACTCGAGAGGCAGAGACAGGCGGATCTCTGTGAGTTCTAGGTCAGCCTGGTCTACAAGAGCTAGTTCCAGGACAGGCTCCAAAGCTACAGAGAAACCCTGTCTCGAAAAACCAAAAAAAAAAAAAAAAAAAAAAAAAAACCAAAAAAAAAAAACAACAAATAAAAAAACTTTTTAATCACTAATTTTTGAGGCAGGCTCTCTTGCAGAAGCCAGAGCTGGACAATTCAGGCTATTCTAGTGGCCACCTTGCTCCAGGGTTCCCTGTCTGTGCCTCCCAAGTGCTGAGAACAGGACTTTCACATCTGCTTTGTTTTTCTGTGAATTCTAGGAACCTAAACCATGGTGCATATACTTGTGTGGCAAATACCTTACCTACTTAGCTGTTTCTCCGACCCCTGTAAAAGTGAGTTTTTAAAGCCAGTGCTGTTGAGGCCAGGCATGGTGGCTCACACCTTTAATCCCAGCATTCAGGAGGCAGAGGCAGGCAGAGCTCTGAATCTGAAGACAGCCTGGTCTGCAAAGCAAGTTCCAGGCCAGTTAGGGCTACATAGTGAGACCCTGTTTCTAATACACACACACACACACACACACACACACACACACACACACAATCAGCAGCAAAGAGCATCTGTTGTCTTCCTTCTCTTACATATTCAAAAGTTTGAGACAGGCTCCAAAACCACAGAGAAACCCTGTCTCGAAAAACCAAAAAAAAAAAAAGGAAACTGTCATAGGGTTTGAATCCAAATTATTTGGAGAAAGGCTATGACTTTAAAATAGCGTCTTTGTAGCGCCGTACCTTAAGCTGTCTAGAACACATTTATTTACTGATAAATAAAATACGTGACTACTTGTTTGACAGTATAGAAGAGGAACCCTGTCTTGTCTCATCCGGTGTGTAGGAGTTGCTGGAACCCAGAGCGTAAGTGGTCATCATTCTGCTGTGTTGCGCAGCTCAATCAGAATTTAGGGATCTGCCCCCTTACCACAGGCGAACACTCTCGATGCTTGTGTTGTCGGCTCCCTGGCACCCTTCCTGTCCCATCCTGTGTCAGGATGTGCCTTATGAAAACACAGGAGTATTAACTCCGAGTATGCCAGTCTTTAGAATGAGCACCCGAGTGCAGTGTTCACAGATGCTAAGGGGAGTTTGTAATTGGCTCTGGAGGTTGGTGCTCACGTGAAGGGGCGGCTGTGGTGTTTGCAGTTTAACTGTTGTTTATTAGGGTGCCTGTTGTTTCCTCCTGTAGTTTCTCCTGCTCAGCTGAGACATGATTAATGTGACGTCATTTCAGACTGACTGCCATCGACAGTTCTTAGAAGTCTGGTCTGTATCTTTTAGGTGCTGCCTGTAGATGGCTGGCGTAGCTTTAGTTTCTGAGTTTATGAAAGCACATCTTTTGGGAAATGTCGCTGCACTGTGAGGCCGCGAGCCAACGGTGCCAGCATTGCTGTCCTCACTGTGTTAGCAGTTCCAGGAACTCAGTGCCATTTATAAAACTATCTTATTTCCGTCCACGAACATTCTTTATGTTTTCTACTCTTTGTGAAATGAATTTGCTTGACTTAGTGAAAACAATCTGTGATTAGCATATTTCTTTGTTGTGACTTTTTGAAGTGGGTGGAGTTTTCTTGATGGAGTAGTTGGTAAGCATTTCTCAAGAAGCCCAGCATGGCTGCTGGCCCCCTGGATGGAGCCAAAGCCCTGTCTGCCTTCCTGTTCTCAGTTGTAGGGAGAGAACATTTAACTAGGTAGGATTCAGGCTTTCTTCTTCCTGCTGTGAGCCAGAGCCTAGGTGCTAGGCCTGGACCCTTGACCCCTCTGTAATGTTCTTAGGAAGAAGCACAGTACAGACTTTGCTGCAGCTTCTCTCCCCTGCCTCCCGATTGAAGGTGTGAAGGATCCAGGGTATTCTCCTGTTTTCTGCCTTGTCTCGTGAACACACGACTTGATTTACCTTGACCAGCCAGTAACTTGCTCCACATTTTTCCAGAAGTGCAAAGCAGTTTCAGCTAAAAATACACATATCAAATGCTCCAGAAGTCGTGGCCACAGCTCAAAAATGCTGATCAATTTTGAAAATCTAACTCAGCCCGGCCATGAAACCGAGGGAAGAACCTTTGTGGTGGGGACAGATTTCCAAAAATTCACCACAGTCCTGTTCTTAACTGGAGTTTGTGCTGATGCTGCCAGACAGCTGAGGAGTAGATTCGGAAAGCAGGAAGCATTACCGAGGGGGCCTAGCGCCACTTTGGGAAAAGCAAATTAAAATGTAAAAGAATATTTTTCCACTCCTGGAGTCTCAACAGAAAATGGCAAGATGCATGGTTACTGAAAAGGTTCCAGAAATTGCTAATTTTGCCAGAAAGTAAAAGCCAATTGCCAGCTGTTTTTTTTTTTTTTTTTTTTTTTTACGTGATTAAGAAACACACCCATAGAGTTTAGGAAAGCCTTTCACGATCCGCACGACACAGCTCAGGAGTGTGTGTTCCTGTAGGTCCCAGGTGTGCTCCACACACCCATAGAGTTTAGGAAAGCCTTTCACGATCCACACGACACAGCTCAGGAGTGTGTGTTCCTGTAGGTCCCAGGTGTGCTCCACACACCCATAGAGTTTAGGAAAGCCTTTCACGATCCACACGACACAGCTCAGGAGTGTGTGTTCCTGTAGGTCCCAGGTGTGCTCCACACACCCATAGAGTTTAGGAAAGCCTTTCACGATCCACACGACACAGCTCAGGAGGGTGTGTTCCTGTAGGTCCCAGGTGTGCTCCACACACCCATAGAGTTTAGGAAAGCCTTTCACGATCCACACGACACAGCTCAGGAGTGTGTGTTCCTGTAGGTCCCAGGTGTGCTCCACACACCCATAGAGTTTAGGAAAGCCTTTCACGATCCACACGACACAGCTCAGGAGTGTGTGTTCCTGTAGGTCCCAGGTGTGCTCCACGCTGTGCTCATGTCCCTTGCTGTGTTTCAGGTGCCGCGGGAAGCATGGACGATGACGACTTCGGCGGCTTTGAGGTGTGTATAACACGTCTGTTTGGCTCCAGGTGACGTAACCCGCCACAGAAACGCATTTGCGCCCATTGTTTCCTGGTCTGTTCTCTGTGTGTGTGGCTGCTGCTGCGTGGGCCACGCGAGTGCCTGCAGCCCAGAGCACGACCACGTGGGTCTCCTCTTTGGTCCTGTCCACTATATTTTTTAAAGACAGGGTCTTTCACTGGCCTGGAACTTGTCCAGTAGGCTATGCTGGCTGGCTAGCCTCAGGGTCGACTTTCCTAGCACTTGGGATTACAGACGCATGGCACAATGCCCAGTGGTCCTGTAAGGCAGACAGTTGGTAAACTGAGCTATTGTCCCTACCTTCATGATCTACTCCTACTCACTCTGAAACAGAGGTTGGAGTCAAGGAAAATGAAGAGGAGTCAGCCCCCAGACACTGAGATGGGTTCTTCCTGAAGCATTGATCTTGCCGTGGTGTAAATCGGGGTAATTAATGTGGCTAGGGAGGCATCAGGAAGTGCCCAGGCCTCCAGCAGAGGATGGGGACACAGCTGTCAATCCAGTGAGAGCCCGACTACCATAGCCCTGCTCCTGTCTGCAGTGATGGAGCGAGGATGCCCTGTGTGAGACACACGGACCTCCAGGGTTGCTGCTGGTCAGTGCTGTGCCTCAAGGTTGCTCTCTCAGGTTTTGGGGACGTTTGTTAAGTTGGCGCTGTCAGCTGAAAATGTAGTGTCTTTTTCTTGGTCCTTTTCAGTGTGTGTTCATTTTATTGGAATAGTTTATAACCCAGTTATTTTTACAGAGCCAGTATAGTCTTGTAGGAAAATCTCTGGATTAAGAGTCAAATGCCAGAGGCAGAGGCAGGCAGATCTCTGTGAGTTCGAGGCCAGCCTGGTCTACAAAGGGAGTTCCAAGACAGGCTCCAAAGCTACAGAAAAACCCTGTCTTGAAAAAAAAAAAGAGTCAAATGCCAGGGCTCAAGTCTTAGAACCTCCCACAGGAGGACTCTCTGTTCCTCTTTTTTAAAGTCGCTCACCTAGCTTGGACATGGTAAAAAGAGAACTGTACGTGTTAGGGAGTGTGATTAATGTGAATGGGAGAAGCGCGGGTTACTTGGGAGGAATACGCGGTTCTTTTCAGCAGGAAGTTGTTTTCCTTCTGCCTTTTAGAGCTGCCATTGTGCAGGCAGGCAGTGTAGACACACGTGTTCTCCACGTGCAGACAGCTGCTGTAGACACACGTGTTCTCCATGTGCAGACAGGTGCTGTAGACACACGTGTTCTCCATGTGCAGACAGCTGCTGTAGACACACGTGTTCTCCCTATCTAGGCAGCCAGTGTAGAAATGTGTTTTGTATGTGCAGGCAGGCAGTGTAGACATACATGCATTCCATGTTTCATCCCAAACTGGTTTTTAAAAATATCACCTGAATGTGTCATGCTCTTGTTTTAATAGTTTGTGTGTTGACTCTAATTTATGTTAAATGGAACGTTTACAATTTGTTAGTTTTCCATTGATAGAGGACAAGGTGTGTTTCATGCTATCGCGTGGCTGCCGTGGTGCTTGGAAGCTATATTTAAGGGTCCCATCCGACCATATCCATGTGTCTAAACCATAAGAGATCCATAGAAAAGCCAAAGTTGGTTGTTGCTTTCGCAAGTGACAATTGAACTCATTGTCCCTTTGGTTTGTCAGTCTTGTGGACACGAGACCCAGCGTTAACGGGCAGTTTCATGTGTTCACCAGACGTGCTCACTCTGCAGTTTCGCTGTGGAAGAGAGGAAGGTCTTCTCATTTTCACAGCTAGTGGACAGCACAGCTGTATCCTCTGTCCCCCGCAGCCTGTGTCCTTTGACTTCTGATTTGCCTGGCACTCAGTGCAGAATGGGAATTAAAATGATGAAATCGTGACTCTGATTTCAGTAATAATCTTGCTTAATAGTTACCTGAGAGACGGAAACCTTGGTGCTCTCGCTGTGAGCCTTGTGAGCCATTCATTGAAGATGCTGGCTTTTGTCTTTCCCTAGTGTTTAATGCCTGAGAGACCCGAGTAGATTGTTCAAGAAGACAGGCTCACTGCTCTTTCAGATTGGCCTCTAAGTTGTATGCTAATTATAAAGATCATTTTACATCAAAGATTTGCTCAGTCTGTTTATGAGGAAATTTTTACGTGGATGGATAAATGTGGTGAGTTAGAATAGGTGATGGAAGGATCACAGTGAAGACATCATGAAAGATACATGAAATGAACATGACATTAACAGGAGGTTGTTGGGATGAGGGGGCCATTTACCTGGGACCTGTCAGCGGGGAGAGTGCAGGGGAAGAGTAGGGAGGTTGTGGCAGTGGGTGTTCAGAGAGAGTGTGAGTGAGTGGCCTGTGGCAGAAGCATGCCTGTGGGGCAGGTGTGTGACTGCTGGTACACAGTACAGCCCTTTAGGTCTTTTCAGGTGGTCTGGTCTTGTCTTACAGGCTGCAGAGACCTTTGATGGTGAACACAGTGGAAACCAAGCGATGTCCCCTGCTGTCCCCTGGGCCACCTTTCCTGCAGGTACTACTACCTCCTGGTCACTGGATTCTTTTTTTCCTCTATTTAAAGTGATTTTTGCTGTTTTTAAAACCCATTTCTCAAGGGTTTTTTTTGTTTTTGTTTTTTTGATCTGAAAAATACAGTGTCCTAGACTTACTCTGAATCCAAATTTTCTTTTTCTCAAAGTCTGAATTGCAATGTACAGTCTGTGCTATCTGGAGACTGGCTGTAAAAGGGGATGCGGAGCACTGAATCTTACAACACACATCGCTCAATTTTACCTTGGTGTAGGAAGGTGTCAAGATGCTCCCTGGGCCATCTGTATGACAGGCCCCATTTTGGTCTCACTTTGTGATGCCCATTGCTGTTCATATACAACAGTTTCTTTACAGTGAAACATTCACAAGTACTACAAGTTAAAAATAACAGTTGACCAATAAATATTTTCAAAACCTGTTCGCTACCCTACCCATCTTTAGATGCACATCAAATTTACTCTGGGACCCCGTCTTACACTGTCAGAATGAATGCTCATCCTCAGAAAACGATGATGGAGATGCTGGAGGGGCACGAGGGAGGAGGAATACTCTCAGCGTGTTTATGGTCTAGAAAACAGTGGTGGGATGTTGCCATGTTTGTTCGTTATCTAACCAAGCTTGCCTGAAGATCAAAGTGCAGCCCATAGCATTGCTGTCGTTCCAGGGAGAGCTGGCCAAGGGGGAAATGCTACCTTCCTTGGGACCATTTTCTAGTTCTGTTTTGATACCTGAAGCACCGTCATAATGCCATTTTGTTCCTCCTGCTCTGTGCTTGGTGTATCCTAATTCATATTTGAAAATGGTGATTCAGTTTGCCATCTTGTTCCTCCTGCTTGGTGCTTGGTGCATTCTAATTCGTATTTGAAAGTGGTGATGAAGCTTGCCATCTTTCTTATCCTAATGAATAGGTTAGTACTGTGTCTTGTACAACTGACACCGGTGACCTTCCCTCTCCCTTCCCCTTCATTCCTGGAAACCACTGCCGTGCACGGTCTCTCCCTGTGAAGCCTGTAGGTGTGTTCGTGGGCAATCACTCAGGCTGATTGCTGTGCCTGGCTTATCCCAATCAGTACAGTGCCCTCAAGTTTCATTCTTGTTCACCATCTGCCCCAGTTTCCTTTTCTTTAATCCTAAAATCCCAGTTTTTATTTATTTTTATGGACACTTGGGTTCATTTTGCCTTTGGCTATTTTGAATGGTGATACCGTGAGGATAGTTGTTAGGTGATTTTAAACTGTGATCTCATGTGTGACATCTTTACATGCCTATTAGAGTCTTTTTAGGGCAGGAAATAGGTTTGAATCTTTTGGAATTCGAACCACTAAGGTAGTCATACCTTGAGCCAGTGCTCTGTGATTCTTGATGACTGCTGAGTAGATTTACTGCAGTTCTCTCTTCTTGGTTATTTTCAGTCCAAGGTGAATAATTAAGTAGTCTTAATGATAAGATATAAGAGCAGAAAACTCAACTTTGCTTCAAAAATATATCAGCCTTGGAAACCTTCAGTGATTGCTAAGAGCTGGATGTGTGTGTTTCTGAGGTAAGTGTTCTGAGGACGTTCAGTTCAGACGCATGACCTGGAAGTGGTGATTGATAGGAGTAGTCACGGGGCTGTGACCCGGATCAGCGAGTAAAACACCCATCCCCTGACAGCTGAGTTCCACCTCCGGAGCCCTGGTAAGAACAGAGGACCAGTGCGTGCAGTGTCCCGACTCCCATGAGTGCCGTGGCAGACACACCGTCCGCATGCACACGTTCACGATGGGATCTGTTTCTAAAGAGTGGCCACGGATGCTCAGAAGCACCGAGCTTCTCTCATGTCTCCCTGGTTTCCCTGTGTGATAAGAGATGGATTTCCTGCACGTTAGAGCACAATGTAGTTCAGTGCAGGTTCAGGAGCAATGGTGGCTGCATCTGGGTCCTGGGCTTCTGGAAAACCGTTCAGGACTCGCGTGCTGGATATTATAACAACATTCAAAGTTGCCATGAGTTTTAGATAAGTAAATTTTTTTTTGCTAAGAAATCTTGTTTTATGAAATTAAAAAATAATTATTTTTTATAATGTCTATAAAAGGAATGCTGTTCTCCTTTTATTTCCCTGAAATTAATGTTTGTCTGCTGATAGACATGTGCAGGTGAACACACACATGTGAGTGTGAAAGCTTGTATATATGTGGAGACCCTGGGATTGGGGTCTCCCTCGACTGCCCCCTGTGGTGATGTCTTCCCTGCACCTGCTTTACCCCTGTGTCACTTATGCTTGCCCCTCCCTTCCCTTCTGCCCCTCCCCTGTGCTCTTGAGACAGAAAGAAGGGCTCATCTGTTCATCTGTACTTGACTTTGTCAGTTCTTAATACTTCGTTAGGCATCTGTATGCCTGCCTTCCTTCCTTCCTTCCCTCCCTCCTTCCTTTCTTTCTTTCTTTCTTTCTTTCTTTTTTTTTTTAAATTGTGCCTCTCCTGGTAGCAGAGCCAGAGTTTCAGAATTCATGGAATTTATTGAGGTTATTTCCGTGTTCACTGTGGACTCACTCCTCTGCCGTAGATGCAGAAGGCGCTTGCAGCGCTGGGCACCCAGGTCTGTGAGTTGCGGACTGGAAGCTGTTGCTAGGAGGATGGAGCTTTCCCCAGATGCTTTTTTTGGGGGGGTGGGAGGTTGGCAGATCTTCTGCCCCATTTGTGAGCTTCAAGTCCTTGTTAGTAGCTGCCTACAGTGAGTGCTGGGTCAGGATGTGTTACAAAGCCATTTTGTACAATGTGGGTGGCACAGTTTTAAAAGGCAAAGAAAAAAAAAAGACTGTTCACTTTTTGCCTTTGACCGTACAAATGTAAGTTGTGTAGAAGGCGAGGTGGGAGGCACAAACCTTGAGCACTGTCCTCCCCAATAATGCCTCCGAGTTCCTTGCTGCTCTGCACAGACCACATTAGAATTCAGTGACCATCAAAGGGAAAACAAGTGGTCCAGATAGATACTTTAATCCAAATTAGCTCCTTCAAAACAGCTTATAAAGAGGGCAGACTAAACTGTCTGTCACAAGCCGGCCCTGCAGAAGGAATGATGGGAATTGGACCAGCAGATGCTGAGGGAGCGACTTAGATGTGGTTCCTCTGCATCTGGAGCTATTTGCATACAAAGCCAACAGGAAAGCTCAAACATTCCTCCCAAGACCTTGGCAGAGGGGAACCTGGAAGACAGATGCTTTTTTGATTTCATGGTTCAGTCTTTCCGTTCTCCATTCTCCCGGCCAGGAAAGCCTAGGATAGCAAATTGGTCATCCTATTAATCCCCTTCCTCTCTCCACTAGCCCTGCTCTCCCAGGGGGATCTGTGTTAGGCCTCTCGAGGGCTGAAGACCCAAGCATACACATTTCTTTGTGTATTTTCTTGAGTGTGGTTTGCACGTTTTTCACGTGGCAGTAAAAAGCACAAGATTCGCTGGTCGGATCTGCGTCTGTGGTAGAACTGGAAAGTGACTCCTTGCTCGCTCAGTGCCTGTGTCTTACAGGCAGTGTAACCAGCCTGGCAGGTGACATTTTCAAGAGACTCTCATGTCTTAGTCTGACAGAGACTGGTGAAGTAATGGGCCCCGAAGAAATGAGATTTTCCCTGAAAGTTCATGCTGAGAGGAGGAAAAAATGAGCTACTTGTGCTCTAGGAACAGATTTCATAGTTCTGACAACTCCTCAGACCACCTGACAGACAGACTGGAGCCCAGGGGTGAGCGGTGGGCGGAACCACACCTTGACCAGCACTGCTGAGCTGTCCTTTCCTGGGCCCTCTGTTTGGTCTTTGCCCCTCTTCCCAGTGTGGCCCCGTTGAATAATGTTCTCTTTTCTGTGTTCTACTTTTAACTTGACTCCGAATTGCCTTCCTTAGTGAGGATGTGTGGCTGGCCTGACTTCAGGAATGGTTTTGACCCCCACACTGGATGACAGTAGTGTGGAAAACATTTAAAACTTTCTCTGCTTCCTGCTTCCTACCCATTTAGAGATTCTTGTTAGATCAGGCTCTGAGCTTTCTTTTCTTTTTCATTTATTTTGTATATGTATGGGTTTATTGCCTACATATATGTCCGTGTTCCGTATGAGTTCACGGTGCCTGTGTAGGCAAGGTGGGGCATCAGGTCTCTTGGGACTGGAAAGTTGTCAACTGCCATGAGGTTTTGGGAATCTTCCTCTGGAAGAGCAGTCAGTGCCCTTAACTGTTGACCATCGCAGACCGTGGATTGTCGTTGTATTGTAATTTCGCTATCTGAGGGAAGGTTGCCATATGGTTTCCTTTTGCTACGTAATGCATTTTCTTCTCAGGCCAAGGCTATTCATGTCCCTTTCTGCTTGTGATGTCAGGGCCAGCCTCCTTAAATCGCACTGAGGAAGACAGCTCTGTAGAGCTGTGAGCTGCTCCTGCAGTAGCATGCTTGGTCTTGTGTGTGGCTCCCGCCTTGGTTAATGTGTGCACACCAGGAGATGGACTGGTGGTGTTGCTCTGACTTTGCCGATGTGCTCTGCCGTGCGGCCGTGACTACCCTAGTTGAGTTAGTTTCCTGTTGCCGTGGTAAACATCATGACCAAGAGCATCTTGTGGCGGAGAGGTTGTTGTCTTAAGGGTTGTAGTTCATTGAGAGATGTCAGGGCAGGAATCTGAGGCGGGAGCTGAAGCAGAGACCACGGAGGAAGACTGCTGCGGATCTGCTCCCCTGCCTTGCTCAGCTACCCTTATGCCCTCAGTAGGCTGGGCCCTCGTACGTCAGTTAACAATTAGGAAGATGACCCATAGACATGCTCTGAAAAAAATCCAGCAGGGGATTTCCCAGTCAAGGGTCCCTCTTCCAAGAGTGTCAAGTTGACAACCGAAGCAGACTATGGCAGTGACCCTTGGTCTCCAGCTGTCTGTGGCTGCTCTGAAATTCTGTCAGACAGTGTGTAAACGGAAATGCTAGGTGACCTTTGAGCTCTCAGCTTATTGTTTTATTCTTTTTCTTGTTATAGCTCTGTAATTTACAAAGCTTATTCTAGATGAGTTGGGGTACCTGGTTTAAACTACATGGGCCAAGTGATAAGACATTAATGTCATGACTGTATTCTTTCCAAATAGATATATACTTGTAATACAAGTGCTACCGCGGAAACTTCTAATACTTAAGAGAAAGTGGTCCTGTTTTATGTATTTTAATTTTCACATCTGGTCCAAAGCTGCTGTTGTGAATTCTAGAGACCATTGCAGCAGACAGAATCATCTCCTTCCTCACATTCTTTGTTTCCACACTCTTGGCCTCTTACAAGCCTAGCTATAGATAGACAGAAACAGTAAGTTTTCTGTAGTGGGAATTCTTAAGGAGTGAGTGAGAAGAGAGGGAGGTGTGAGGCCATCTGGCAGGGGTGCCCTGCATAGCCGTCAGGGCCTGGCATGGTTACTCTCTGTTGTCAACTTGACTACATCTGGAAGGAGCTACAATCTAGAAATGGGAAGAACACCTCTGGGGTATTTTTTGCCCTGTGTGAAGTGGGTGGATCCGCTTCTAGTCCTGGCCTTTGAGGTAGGAAAACACTCCCCTTTGATCCAGATCTTGGACACATCTTTAATCAGGGCCACACCCTCTTCTAGAAGCCTATATAAGGACACACAAGAAGGAAGCTTCTCCTCTTTGCCTGGCCAGCAAGGCCATGCCTTCACTGCTTTAAGCCTGCTTCTTTGGGATTCCAGCTGAGACATTGGTCTTGTAGACTGAACAAGTCCTGGATTCGCAGACTTTCTGTTCACTGTCAGCCAATGTTGGATTAGCTGAACCTCAGCCTGTAAGTCATGGTGATCAATGCCCTAGAAAGAGAGATTCATTCTCTGAGTCCTGCTACTCTGACAGGACCCCAGCTCTCCATTGTTATCCCGTGTGCTCGCTGTCTTTGCTGATGTGGGTTTAAATCAACTCTCACTTTATGCCACAAGGTTGAGTTTTCAGGTTCCTCTTGCTTCCCCTCAGGTCTCAGAGCTTCCTGTCCACTCCTCCGTGTTCCTGGCCCTTCCACTGGCAAGCTGGCCTTATTTCTTGAGGTTTTGGAATCCTACAAACCATCCCTGTCTCCTCAGTATGTCCCGCATCTCCTGTCCCACATCCTGTCTGCTCTGTGTGACTATCCTGCATCCCATCCCATCGGTTGCTGCCCAAATGGGGCAGCCCCTTGGGTTTCTCGACTTCTGCTCACTGCCCCAGCAAAGCCATCAATCATCACGCTGCTGCCAGGTGACCACGACCACTCCTGCCTGCACCCACGCTGGTTTCCCGTGAGGGCTCAGTGGGCTGGGACTTACATCTGTGTGTTTGTTGTTTGTGGACTTTTATTTTAAAGTCTTTTTCCCTTTCATTTTTGTGGATTCTAAATACTGAAGTAGAAGACATTTAGCTAATGATTGGTGATTATAATTTGACCTATTTTTATGATATTCCTCTGAGTGTTTTAGTAACCTGTGCAGTGTATTCAAGGCTTGTACCTATAATTACCATGTTCTTCTGAATAAATCATATAAACTATGCAGTTACAAAATCTCACTTGATTTAAGTATTGCTATTAGGCCTAATAGAAGCCTTTTGATCTCACTTTTGACTTCTGTATTAATTTGCTTGATACTCTTGCCTTGCAGCTCATAACTACTAAGTTTTTTTCTTATTAAAGCTTGGCTCATGTGAAGAGGGAATCATTTCATGTAACTTCTGAAGCTGGGCTTGATGGCACAGGCCTAGAATCTCAGCTGCTCCAGAGGGCAACGAAGGAGCATCATGAGTTCAAGGCCAGTCTGGGCAACTTAACGATACCCTGTCTCAAAAAGTGGAAAGAGGGCTCGGCATGTAGCCCAGCAGCTGGGCACTGGCCAGGCATATGTGGGGAGCCCAGTTCACCTCGTTCCTAACCTGAAAGTTCCCTTCTTTAGACTAACATGGAAAATAGGTTGATCTCCCTCCCTCCCTCCTTCCCTCCTTCCCTCCCCCTCTCTCTCCCCCTTCTCTTTCTTTCTGTGAATCTAATGAAGTCCAGTTTTACTGTCAATAACTTCATATAGATTGTTTTGGCTAACTGGACCATGTAAAGTAATTTTAGGATAAATAACACAGAACTTGCCTAATATACTAAGAAAATAGGCAGGGATATGTGTGTGTAGAGATATGTGTTTGAACTGTGGAGAAATAATGAAAATTTTACCCAGGCTTCATTCTACAGAAGTGTTTACTGTGGACAGTTTGAAGTTTCAGCCATTCTGTGCCTAAACAGTAGTAAGATGTTATTCTGGAGTTGGCGTGCATGCTGTAGTGCTCACACACATCACACCCACACACACACACGTCAGTGTCACACCCACACATCACACACACACGTCAGTGTCACACCCACACATCACACACACACACGTCAGTGTCACACCCACACATCACACACACACACACGTCAGTGTCACACCCACACATCACACACACTCACACGTCAGTGTCACACCCACACATCACACACACACACACGTCAGTGTCACACCCACACATCACACCCACACACACACGTCAGTGTCACACCCACACATCACACACACACACGTCAGTGTCACACCCACACATCACACACACACACGTCAGTGTCACACCCACACATCACACACACTCACACGTCAGTGTCACACCCACACATCACACACACACACACACGTCAGTGTCACACCCACACATCACACACACACACGTCAGTGTCACACCCACACACACGTCAGTGTCACACCCACACATCACACACACACGTCAGTGTCACACCCACACATCACACACACTCACACGTCAGTGTCACACCCACACATCACACACACACACGTCAGTGTCACACCCACACATCACACACACACACGTCAGTGTCACACCCACACATCACACACACACGTCAGTGTCACACCCACACATCACACACACACACGTCAGTGTCAGACCCACACCTGCATCACACCACACACACACACACACACACACACACACGTTGCTTACGTTTTTGTGAGAGGTTCTGTCAGATTGGACAGCACACCACTTGAGCTGTAACAGCACAGGCTGGAGAGAGCACTGTGGTCAGGGTCAGCGGGCATTGTTCAGCCGTGTTTATTAGCAAGGACCCCAGCAGACTCAAAGGCTCCTGCTTCTACCATTCTCTCGAAACTCAGCACAGAATGCCATTTGTTTTCAGCGGAAGTTGTTGCCGATAGAATCGTCTGTTCCCTTGTTGAGTAAGCCTTCAGTGACTTCACCAGGTGCTCCTTCTGATGTAAACAGTGTTTGCTTTCCTGGGGTGTGTTGATGGTGCTTACAGGTTTTACTCTGGCCTTTCTAGATTCTTGCTGGTTCTTTGCCAGTTTGAAGCAAGGGTCCCCACGTTTGATCCTAGGTTGTGTTCGCCACAGGTGGACAGTGAGGAACTGAGAAGAGACCTTCTGTCTGCTTTATGGAGCGTGTGCTGGTAAAACAGGCCCAGATTAAATAAATGTTCACAAAGTGCTGCTGGGTTATAGAACTAGTGCAGCTTCAAGGCAGGAACAAGAATCGGGGAAGCCCATCAGGATGGAGAAGAAGGGTGTGGGGCTGCACTAGATGAGGGCTATTTCTCTTCAGATGCAGAGCCCATCAGTTCGGGGTGAGCAGGGTAAGGCTCTGTTGCTGAGAGAGGCAGCCTGGTTGCTTTCATTTATCATGTGCCCTTCATATATAATCTGATATAAAACTTGTCCTTTGAGTTATTTATATTTTGCTTTCTCTTTTCATCTTTCACCAACCCCAACCCCCTCCTGTCCTCTGGTCCTCCCCCTCCTGTCCTCTGGTCCTCCCCCTCCTGTCCTCTCCTCTTCCCCATCCCCTCCTCTGTTTTCGTGTCCCACTTTTCCACTTTGGGGATGAAGTGTCTGATGCTTCCTTCTCCAGTTGCTTCTCTTCCTCTTTTCCTTCTTTTGTCCCCCCTTTCCTGACCTTGACTGCTGTTTGCAAGACAGGTTCTCATCTCCTTGCTTTCAGGTCACATTCACCTTGAGCTCCAAGTGGGTGAAGGAAGTATGTGGCTAATTCCTACTTGTTTCCTTTGTGTATGACTAGGGCCTGAAAATCAAATTGAGGTTTACAGAAATTGACAAAATTTGTTCATCTCTCTTTGTTTATTCCTTTGCTTAGTTTTTTTGCTTGAATATTTATTTTCATCTATGAACAATTTTGTTGACTAAAATGCTTTCTTTTTTGCTGGGTACCAGCTTTCTGTTTACTGGAAAGAAAAACAAGAGAGCCCTCTACCAGTCTGCTGCTGCCTGACCTGCGTTGATTTTGCTGGAAGGGAAGAGGTGCTGCTGTGGAAACAGAGAGTTTCTCTGCTCATCCCAGGCGTGAGTCTCAGCCACGCCATTGGGTGTTTGTTTGCAGCTCACAGCTGGGGACCGTCCCCTTAGCGAATGAGTTCTAGAACTCTGTGTCCGCAGACCTTGTGGATTTTTAGTTCACATCTCTTGGTTGTGTTTAAGAACTTTCCGTCTTCCTGAAACGAATTAACATCAGTCCTCTGCTTAAAGGGATTGTATCGTACGTGTTTATCCTTCTGTTCTGAAGAAGAGGCTTTCCTGTTCTAGGAGGACACCACGGTGTGAATGGCTTGTGGTGAGCACAGCTCCTGGCTTCTGTAGTGAGGGGACTCTGTGGTGTGAATCCCTTGTGGTGAACACAACTCCTGGCTTCTCTAGTGAGCAGGACACCATGGTGTGAATGGCTTGTGGTGAGCACAGCTTCTGGCTTCTGTAGTGAGGGGATTCTGTGGTGTGAGTCTTTTGTGGTGAGCACAGCTCCTGGCTTCTGTAGTGAGGGGATTCTGTGGTGTGAGTCTTTTGTGGTGAGCACAGCTCCTGGCTTCTGTAGTGAGGGGATTCTGTGGTGTGAATCTTTTGTGGTGAGCACAGTTCCTGGCTTCTGTAGTGAGGGGACTCTGTGGTGTGAATCCCTTGTGAACACATCTCCTGGCTTCTCTAGTGAGTAGGACACCATGGTGTGAATGGCTTGTGGTGAGCACAGCTCCTGGCTTCTGTAGTGAGGGGCTCACTGTAGTGTGAATCCCTTGTGGTGAACACAGCTCTTGTCTTCTGTAGTGTGGGGGACATTGTGGTGTGAATCCCTTGTGAACATAGCTCCTGGCTTCTGTAGTGAGGAGGACACTGTAGTGTGAATCTCTTGTGGTGAACACAGCTCCTGGCTTCTGTAGTGAGAGGGACAAAGTGGTGTGAATCTCTTATGGTGAACACAGCTCCTGGCTTCTGTAGTGAGGAGGACACTGTGGTGTGAATCTCATGTGGTGAACACAGCTCCTGGCTTCTGTAGCGAGAGGGACACAGTAGTGTGAATCCCTTGTGAACATAGCTCCTGGCTTCTGTAGTGAGGAAGATACTGTGGTGTGAATCCCTTGTGGTGAACATAGCTCCTGCCTTCTGTAGTGAGGGGGACACTGAGGTGTGAATTTTTCTTTTCTGCAAAGTTTCTTTCCTTTCCCTGCTCCCACTAGATTCCCTGTGCATACCCTGGTTCACCAGAGCATGGCTGAGGGCGCACTGTGACCTTGGCCTTGCTCAGTTTGATGACAAAGTCACCATAGACCTCCTCAGTCTTGGCAAGTTAATTTTAGTTTTCCTCAAAATGTGCATTTTCAAAGTTTGAAAGTACAGAAATTTAGCTGGCCAAATTTGCTTAGAAAAGCAGTAAAGCATTCATTGTTTATCTGTTAAAAATGCTGCTGCAGGCCTTTGTACTGGGGCAGGCCCTGTAGCACGGCCCGCGCTTGAAGCCCTTCTGTGCAGGTTGAAATTTATACGGGAATTTATATTTTAGAGGACCACGTACATCTCTTATGGATGTCATTTAGAGAAATTTCAGCTTTTTGTTTTAGAATTGTAATTTTGTAATTGTTTCACTTAGCTGCTAGATTTACTGGAATTTCGCGTTCAGAGCTGCATCTCAGTTTCCCTTATAATTAAAGCTTCATTTCGAGCCTGTGTCTCGCAGCGGTGGCCGCTCCTATTTTTAAGTGATATTAACATTTCTGTGCAAGTTCATGCAGACTCTAGATATTACAATTATTAATATTTTCAACCCAAAAAAGCCAGCATCGAAATACATTTTTATCTGACTGAGCCAAACACTTCTTTTCTCTGTAGTAATCGAGCCCTCACAAGTTCTGTATGACACGTGGACTTTCTGTGGGCAGCACAGCCCTTGGGGTGGTGTCGTAGCCTGACTCCTGGTTAGCTCGGTTGTTTCCGTGCAGCAGACACGGACTGTAGCCTGGTGGTAGTGAAGGCTGCTTTTCTGTTTCTCGTCTCAGCACCTTGTTTCCATCTCTGCTACGTTCCTGTGCACAGAGCATCTCATCTACAGTCGCTGACTCCTGCACCCCAGCTTTTTGTCTTCAGGCTTCATAGGGGTTCAGTATACGTCTGTGTTCTGTGTGGCGGCACCGTGTGCCTGAGTGTACTCACTGTCACGGTTGCTGTTCTGTTGGCTCAGAATTGCACAGTCAGGCCCATAGCACAGTCCTGGCATCTTCCTGGATCCGGATTCTGTTCTGGCTCTCTCGCCTTCTGGAATGTTCTGCATCTCTGCAGTGCACCTCACACCTTTCTTGGTCGAAACCTAGTCAGTGTCTTTTGTGAACTGAAACTCCCCCATGCCCATGCCCCGCCTTCCTGTGCATGGGTCAGCCAGGGGAAGGCCCTTCCCTGTGTTCCTCCCTGATTTTCCTGTTGTATTTTGTGCTGTCAACTGAGTTACAGTTAACATGCCACACCCTGCTTCCCTCTGCCTCCCCGGCTCCCCCACCCCATAATTCCCTTTATCTTCCTCTTGAAGAATTGTCTTTTAGCATTTTTCCTCGACCCTTCTACTTTTTACATTTATTTATTTATTATTATATGTGCTTGTTTCTGTACGTATATAGCACAGGGCCTTGAAGGTCAGAGGACACCTTGTGAGACTTGGTTCTCTCCTCGTACCATAGAACTTGCCAGGCTCGGAGGTGGCTCCTCTACCTGCTGAGCCTTCTTGGCATGCTACCGACTCCTGTTTCTATCTTCTTCAGTAAGTTGTTGCTTATGCCATCTTGAGAGCTCGTGGGCTTGCGAGTAAGGTAGCTGATTCCGGGCGTTGGTGGCACACGGCTTTAATCCCAGCACTCGGGAGGCAGAGGCAGGCTGATCTCTGTGAGTTCGAGACCAGCCTGGTCTACAGAGCTAGTTCCAGGACAGGCTCCAAAGCCACAGAGAAATCCTGTCTCAAGAAACCAAAAAAAAAAAAAAAAAAAAAGAGAAGCTTGGCTACTTGTAGACTCGCGGAGGAATTCGTGAAGTGTCTCTGGCCCGGCAGAGAACACACACTGGATGCAAATCGGCTGACTTCACCTGTGTGTTTCCCAGCCCCTGGTGATGGTCAGATCTCGTGAAGTGTCTCAGGTCTGGTACAGGACACACACTGGATACAAATCGGCTGACATCACCCGTGTGTTACCCAGCCCTGGGTGACATCGGATCCCCGGTTCCTTCACAGCTACAGGAGAGAAATGCAAAGCTGCCACAGCTGTGCAGCGTCCGCCTCCCTTGTGACTCCTGGAATGATGGCATAAGGAGGAGTCTCTCTGCAGCAGACCTCTCTCTAGGAACCTGTAGAATGGTCTCAGTTGCCAGCAGACCTCTCTCTAGGAACCTGTAGAATGGTCTCAGTTGCCAGCAGACCTCTCTCTAGGAACCTGTACAATGGTCTCAGTTGCCAGCAGACCTCTCTCTAGGAACCTGTACAATGGTCTCAGTTGCCAGCAGACCTCTCTCTAGGAACCTGTACAATGGTCTCCGTTGCCAGCAGACCTCTCTCTAGGAACCTGTAGAATGGTCTCAGTTGCCTGGTTCCCTTCCAGCCTTGGGCAGGTCTTGGGTGAACCGATAGTTTTGCTTTATGAAAAGCTGTAAGAGCTTCTGTTCTTTTTCTCTATGAACCTTCGCGGTGCTGGATGGAAAAGCTCTTGCCCTGTGCTGTCTGGCTGTTCACACATATGTGTACCGGGCTTTCTGTTGGGCCACCAACCAGCTCTTAGTTGTGAATGCTTTCCCTTAGGCTTATTTCTGGCCAGCTTTCTTTAAATTAAATCTACGTTTTGTCTGTACGTCCGACTCTGTCTGCTGACTGGTGGCTGCCTAGGCTGACTGGCCCTGGGCTCTTTCTCCCTCACTCTCTTCTCCTTTTTGTTTTTTGGATCTTAGATTTCTCCTCCTATTCCTTCTCTCTACCCACCAGCCCCACCTACCCCTCTCCTGCCGTGCTATTGACCAGTCAGCTCTTTATTAGACCAATCAGGTGCCTTAGGCAGGCCAGGAGAAACAGCAATACATCTTTTCATAATTAAACAAATGTAGTGTAAGTAAATTCAGTACACTTTTACACAGTTAGAGTAATATTCCATAGCATATATGTACTTACACTTTTATATCACACACGCAGAAACACATTTGTGTTTGTATATTCACTTCTACACTTTCATCTACACCAATTGTTCTCAACATTCCTAATGCTCTGACCCCTTAATTAAGTTCTGCATGTTGTGATGCCTTCCAACCATAAAGTTATTTTCATTGCTCCTTCATAACTAATTCTGCTGCTGTTATGAATCCTTATGGACATCCCTCTGTTTTCTGATATTCTTAGGCATCCACTGAGGAAGGCTGAGAACCTCTGATCTGCACATTTAAAACTTGACCTAAAACACTGCGTGCCTCTGCCCTTTTCAGCATTTTACTTACCACCTTTATTTGGGTTGTTGTTAGGAATATGGAGAAGGGTGTATGGGTGTACGTCCTTGGGGATGGTACATCTCCAAATGCGTTTCTTTAGGAATATGGAGAAGGGTGATGGGTGTACATCTTCGGAGACGGTACATCTCCAAATGCATTTCTTTCAGAGCTCTGTCTCAGGAAACACTGACACTCTCAGGCTGCCATTATTTCAGCAGTCTGAATGTGGACCAGAACACAGTGTGTATTTGTCCTTCTCAGGTCTGCCCTCTGCCTGATCCCCCACACGGAGAGAGAGCCGCAAGAAAGGAGCGAGAAATCCACACTTACGCTGAATCCTTCTCCCATGGTTGCCATCAGTTTGGTTTTCCATTGTTCCATGTCCTCTTTTCCTCCCTCATCCTCCTCTTTTCTCTCAGTATTTATTTACTGTGACTTTCTTGCACCGAAGGCGTATAGTGACAGCCTGTGTCCCAAAGTAAAGTGTGTTAGTGCCTCCCCTTACAGTAGGATTGGGGTTTGTCCTAGCTAGCTTCAGTTGAGAAATTCTCTCCATCAGATTGGCTGGCGGGGCTGTCTGGAGTTTTTCTTGGTTAGTGATTGATGTTGTAGGAGGGCCCAGCCCACTGTGTGTTGCACCATTTCTGGGCACATGGGCCCAGGTTGAGTAAGTCAGAGGCGTCAGTAAGCAGCCTTCCTCCCTGTGTTCTGCCTCGGTCCCTGCCTGAGGCGCTTGTCTTTGAGATCCTGGCTTGGCGTCTGTGTAAGCCAGCAAATCCTTTCCTCCCCAGATTGCTTTTAGTTATGTGTTGCTGTTAGCTTTTTACTCTTTTACTTTTTGGGCTCTTTACTCTTTTGGCTTTTTGGGGATCCCGCCATCCAGCTCCCAAATTAATCACACACGGAGTCTTACTCTTACTTATGAATGCCAGCCTTAGCTTGGCTTGTTTCTTTCCAGCTTTCCTTAAATTATCCTGACTACCTTTTGCCTCTGGACTTTTTCCTTTTCTTATGTCTGTATATCTTACATCAACTTTTACTCTGTGGCTGGCTGTGGTGCTTGGTGTCCTCCTCTCCCTATTCTCATGGTACTACTTCTCCATCCAGATTGCTCCTTCTATTTGCCCTCTCTGCCTACTAGCCCCACCTAGCCTTTCTCCTGCCTCACTACTGGCAGCTCTTTATCAGGTGTTTTAGACAGGAACAGAATCACAGCTTCACAGAGTTAAACAAATACAGCACAAACAAAAGCAACACACCTTTATATTGTTAAACAAATGTTCCAGAGCATAAACAAATATAACACACCTTAGAATAACATTCTGCAGCAGTTACAGATTTACTGCCATGGCAGAGAAGGGACGAGGACAGCCATTTGCAGGATGGTTAGCTCACAGTCTATCTTAGGGTTCAGTCCCCTGTTTCTGGCAAATTATAATTGTGTGTGTGTGACATGGTAACAAGGTTCCAAAGACCCTAAAGCTGACATTGAGAGAGACTCATGCCTTCACCTTCTCTTGTTGCTACGGCGTTCCCACAAGCTGTCAGTGATCAGGCCCAGTAGCTTCTGTTTCTTCCTCCTACTGGAGTCTTTTCCACGTAAGCCACTCTAAAGTCTCTGTTGTTTTCTTTTTTTCATCTTATTTGCTTAGTCTTTCAAATTTTTTGCTCAGTTTTAAGTTCTTTACATATTAGGAATTAGGCTTTATTTGTGATACATTTGTATATGTCTACATTTTAGTCTAACTTTTATAAGGTCTTATATTTAAAATACTTAAACCTTTGATCTTTTAAAGATTTTATTTAGGTTTTTACTTTGTGTTTGTGTGTGTATGCACACATGTGTGCAAGTACCTCTGTTTGCCAGAAGAGGGCACTGCATTCTCTCTCTGGAGCTGGAGGTTGGGTGTTGGGAATTGAAGTTGGGTTCTCTGGAAGATCAGCAAGTGCTTTTAATTACCGAGCCATCTTTCACCCCTTAAATCTTTGATTTTATTTTGTGTCTTACCTCTTCCCAAAAGGCCAAAAAAAAAAAAATGTTTATGATCTCAGTGACTTAATACACCTTGCCTTTTCTGTACGTATTTCCCATTGATGAGTCTCTCTCAGGCTGTTCTGATCTGCTTTGCTGCCTCTTCATTGGCTGAAGTTTTGCTGTCGTTCATTGTAACTTCACGCAGGAGTTTTCTGTGGCTACCTCTTTCTGTGGTCCATAGTGTCCATTTCTTTTGCCCCACTGAAAAGCCTGTTAGTCTGTATGGGAATCACAGGAAGCCTGTGCCTTAACCAAGGAAGGAAGGACCACTGGATGGCGTTGAGGTCTTTACAATTGCAGGGCTGTCTTTGTCTTGGCCTGAGTTTCCCTTTGTGTCCTTTGTCACGGTTTTCCTCACATTGTTTGCTGAACTTACGAAGTATTCTCTCTTGTTTAACCAAACTCAGCGTGTCTTTCGTCATTGTTCTCATGAGGCATCCAACCGTTTGACATTGGAAGAGGACGATTTGTTCATATTGAGGTTTCCTTTAATTTTTATTTCAGAGTGTTGGGATTATATAGGTTCGGCCCTTGGTAAGCAAAAAAAAGGCCTTGTGATGTCATTGGAGCTTCATGCTTGTCTATAGGGTTGTTGTCTATGGCTTAATTTCCCCCAAAGAAAAGGTATATTCCTCAAGAGACCTGTTCTAAAAACTAACCAAGTCAGCTTCACAAATTGCATTTCTTTAAGCATTTGCCATTTTAATGAAAATTTTAAATTAATTATTTAGAAATTTGAACACTTAAAATGAAGAAAATTTCCCAATTTAAAGCTCTGATTGTTGCCATTTAATTGCTTATATTCACATGTTGCCCGTTTTAGCGGATTAGCTACTGTTATTCTTAGCTCTGCTTTGAACCCAGAATTTTAAAAATTAGACCAATTATTTTACAAATCTTTTTTTAATATCCATATTATCCCACTCTAATTTCTCTTTTTCATTTCTTTAGTTTGATTGGGAAAGTAATTAGTTTTTTATAAAAGTTTCTAGATTGTATATGTATGTCTGTACATCTGCATTCCTAATTACTGCTTTATATATAATGCAGATTCAGGTAAGTAATGTTTTAAGGTCATTTGTTTCTTAGATAATATTCTCACCTGAAAGCGGATAATAGATTTACATTGCGAGTGAGCAGATAATGGGGCAGGTGGAATGATGCAGAGAAGCTGCTCTTCGGTGTTGTGGAAAAGAACAGAGCGCTCTGACTCCGTCCACTGCTGTGTGCTCACACTCCCCGCACCTCCACAGAGAACACAGCGCTCTGACTCTGTTCACTGCTGTGTGCTCACACTCCCCGCACCTCCGCGGAGAACACAGCGCTCAGACTCCGTCCACTGCTGTGTGCTCACACTCCCCGCACCTCGGTGGAGAACACAGCGCTCTGACTGTTCACTGCTGTGTGCTCACACTCCCCGCAGCTCCACAGAGAACACAGCGCTCTGACTGTTCACTGCTGTGTGCTCACACTCCCCGCACCTCTGTGGAGAACACAGCGCTCTGACTCTGTTCACTGCTGTGTGCTCACACTCCCCGCACCTCCACAGAGAACACAGCGCTCTGACTCTGTTCACTGCTGTGTGCTCACACTCCCCGCACCTCCGCGGAGAACACAGCGCTCAGACTCCGTCCACTGCTGTGTGCTCACACTCCCCGCACCTCGGTGGAGAACACAGCGCTCTGACTGTTCACTGCTGTGTGCTCACACTCCCCGCAGCTCCACAGAGAACACAGCGCTCTGACTGTTCACTGCTGTGTGCTCACACTCCCCGCACCTCTGTGGAGAACACAGCGCTCTGACTCTGTTCACTGCTGTGTGCTCACACTCCCCGCACCTCCACAGAGAACACAGCGCTCTGACTGTTCACTGCTGTGTGCTCACACTCCCTGCACCTCTGTGGAGGACACAGCGCTCTGACTCTGTCCACTGCTGTGTGCTCACACTCCCTGCACCTCTGTGGAGGACACAGCGCTCTGACTCTGTTCACTGCTGTGTGCTCACACTCCCCGCAGCTCCACAGAGAACACAGCGCTCTGACTGTTCACTGCTGTGTGCTCACACTCCCCGCACCTCTGTGGAGAACACAGCGCTCTGACTCTGTTCACTGCTGTGTGCTCACACTCCCTGTACCTCCACAGAGCACACAGCGCTCTGACTGTTCACTGCTGTGTGTGCTCACACTCCCCGCACCTCTGTGGAGAACACAGCGCTCTGACTCTGTTCACTGCTGTGTGCTCACACACCCTGCACCTGCGCAGAGAAGTGCTGTTTTCTTTCAGCTCGGTCAGGCCTTTGATTGTGAGCTCGAATTGCCTGTTATTTCCCACCTTTGAAAGAGGAAGTCGTGACTCTGAAGAGTCCGTGTAACTTGTCTAAAGCTGACCAACAAGGAATTGTCCGTTGTTCACACTGGAGCCGAGTCCGACTCTTGGGTTGGCTTGTGTTTGGAGTGACCCTGTGATGTCATAAAGGCCCTGGGCCGTGTGACAGAGCTGTAGATGCCAGCAGCAGTGTGACCGCATGAGGTGGCGCTGGCCTGGCAGATCCAGTGTTGAGTTCATGGAGAGTGAGCCATGAGGCTCATCTGGGAGGTGTGAACTGGTAGTCAACTGTAGCATGCCCGCGGGACATCTAGATGGATCCTTGTGGTAATCAGGTAGGCACATGGCCGAGAGGGCCAGGGAGTGCTCAGTTTCCATTGCTCTGCGGGTCATAAGAGATCCAATAATGGGCCTGGGAGTGACTGAAGGAAGGGGCAGGCCGCCTCTATGCACTTAAAGGGGTCCAGAGAGCAGAGTGAGTGTTCGAAGGGCCAGTAGGGCCTTAGGTAACAGCTGCAGGGAACTGGCTTGAATGGGAATGAGGCAGGTAGAGATGGGCTACCCTCTGCCCAGGAAGTGCGGTTATGAAGGGGAAGGTGCTTGTGTGTGGGGGTGGTGCCTGTCTGAGAGCCCGGCCCTCCTCTCTCCTCCTCCTTTTCCTTCTGTAACCTCTTCTCTCCTCATGCTCTCTCTTTACTTCCTTTTCCCATTCTTCAGCTTTTCTGCCTACTGTCCTCTCTCCTTCCTTCCTTCTTCCCCCTCCTTCCTACCCTTCCTGTCTCTCTTCTTTCCATCCCCTTCCCCTCTCTTTCTTTTTTCATGTGATGAACTTGGGTATTCAGTGTTTGAAGAATTTCCCCCCAGGATTACATGGCCTCCTGTTCTAAATCATGACGTAGATGTGATTGCCAAAGATGGTGAAATACCCAGGCATTAGGGCTGTCTTAGGGGTTTCTACTGCTGTGATAAAACACCATGACCAAAAGAAATCTGGGGAGGAAAGGGTTTAATTTCAGCTTACAGCCCCTTACCACAGTCCACCAGTGAGAGTCAGCGCAGGAACCTGGAGGCAGGAGATGATAGAGAGGCCATGAAAGAATGTGTTTGCTGGGTTGTTCTCCATGGCTCACTCGGCCTGCTTCCTTATGCCATAGAGGATCGCAAATGCGGAAATGCACCACAGGCTTGCCCACAGCCACTCTGCTGGGGGATTTTCTCAGTTGAGCTTCTGTCTTTCCAGATGACTCCAGCTTGTGTCAGGTTGACAGAAAGCACAGGGTGGTACTTCTGGGTTTGTTCCTGACCACATTTTGTCCAGGACGTTTAATATCTGTGACAACCACAGTGTGCTAAACGCTTTCAAACCTTCCGAAGACACGGAAGGATAGAAGGACAGGCTGCTCTCCGCTGTTCTGCGCTTGGTGTGACATTGTGGTGCCAGGCAGTACTTTGTTCATGGCTCTCAGAGTTCATCATATGGATGTTTTAATCTTTTTAGACAACTCACTGTAACCAAATGTAGGGAGGATTTGGGAAAATACTGAAAAATATATATCAAGTTCAAACTTGAATTAAAGTTCTACCTTTTTGTGCTTGAGTTGAAAAATTTGAAGTACCCCTTTGTGCAGCTAGACACACAGAAACATGCATGCACGTAGGCACGCACGCACACAGACACACACCTGTGCATACTGATTTAAGTTCAGAAAGAAGCTGACTCTGCAGCTAAATGATTTCCTTTTTTAAAATTAATTTTCTTTTGAGATTTTTGTACATGGTTATTATATTTGTTATTAAATTATATTTATCTCCACCCTCTTATTCAGTGTACACAACATTGTTAGAGACAATAAGCTTTTACATAACTAAGCAATTCCTTAAAATAACAATCAGAAATCTGTGCATTTAGCTCATTAGAATTTACTGCCTTCTGTGTGTCTTTCTTCAGGGGAACACGCAATCTCCATTGTGAGCCACCTTCAGAGTTTGTGATAGGACCCGAGGACAGAGCTACCGATGCCAATGTGGAATAAAGGTCATTGCAGTTAGGCCGCTGGGTGTGGGAATGAGGTGACTGCCAAAGATAGCTCCGTACATTCCAAAGCAGATTAGATTCAGTTGACTCTTTGGGAGCATTTAAAATAAAGTAATATAAATATCTGTTTTTTCCTCATTTGCATTTTTGTCTTTTTTTGTACTTGTCAGTCAGCTGCTTCCTTAACCTTCTAATAAGAGCCTTAATTACAGTATAACAGTGGTTTATTATGGATCTGATAGTGAAACTGTCCTTCAGCATTACTCTTGTGGAAACAGTCCAGTAAGTGAAGATTGACTTTAACATGAAAACTTAAAAACAAATTTATTACGTAAGAGGAACCTCCAGGTTTTACAGCAGCCCTCCTCTGTCTTTGCGTTGCCGCAGTGAATGTTTAGCTGTTGAGCCCCGCTAGGTTGGGGCCAGGGTCACCGGTGTGTGACAGTGTCTCTCCATGCCTCCTGTCTTTACCTTCGGCCACACCAGTACTGTGTACTGTGTCATCGGCTGGACATTTCCTCTGCTGGGAAATGGACATCTCCAGTGCTAGGCTAGTGTGTGTGCTAACGACTTTAAAACATGTTGTGTGTGACCCGTGGAAACATCACCTGTAATTCAGAAAAACTCCTTTGGATTTTAGACGTTAGCCACACAGTGTTGGTTTTCCACCTCTACTGCTCTACCCCACACCTTCCTAGCCACCTTCCCTGTCTCTGTGTTGTCTTCTAACACGGTTCTTGTGCTCTGTCTTCAGTATCCGGAGTGCGTCTCTCACCAGCTTCTCCGGAGCTCATTCTGGACCATGACCACTCGTCTCCGTCCTCTGGCCGCCTCCCTTCCGATGCTATCATCTCCTCACCAGATGACACGCGTGCAGACAGCGGCCTCGTGAGTCAGACCATCCCCAAGGCTCAGGTGAGGGCTGGACTCTCGGAAGGAAGCCTGCGTGTAGAAATGTAGAAACTGCTTCCTACCTTAATTCTGTGCTCAGGTGCTAGCGTTTCTGTCACAAAGGTTGATGCTTTACTCTGACAGACAGCTGTGTGTGGCCATTACAATGGACTTAGCTTTGCTTATGGTATCCTGGACTTAAAAGGAGAATAATAGTAAATAAAAAAAAAAAGAGTGATTGTTTTTGCATTTCAAACTTAAAGTTAAACTTCAAAAAAGGATATATTTATTAAAAAATATTTTTTCTCTCCTGGGAGTATTAACATGTTCTTAGGGTCAAGAGCATCTATTTCAGTTTTCGGGTAAAGCCACGGAGGACAGCATCAGCACAGTGTGTTCATTCAGGTGTCTGTAGGCATTGTGCTGGGCATTGGAGACAGGGTTCCAAAACTCGGTTCTTAGTCGCCTGTCAGTTTTGCTAGAAGTTGATAAGTTAGCATCATGAATACATGTGAGATTCTGAGTTGCAGTTTAACTACAAATCTGTCCTAGGTCAGTGTATGCATTCCAGACTGGGCACTTCTAGATGTATCGATTGAAAGATCAGGCTGTTGTAAGAGTGTGAAGTCTTCTGTTGGTTCACTTAGGGGAGATGATCTCATTGTTTGCACCCCAGCTTGTTTCTAACTGTGGTTTATGATGAACATCTCCTTGACGGAATGGTCTAACCCTTCTCTGTTAACATGGTCTAGATCCAGCAGTCAGCGCACACACATCTGAATATCCCGCTTTTCCCGCTTGGCTTGACGGATGAGACGAGCCATGGAGCGATTTCACTGGACGACGACCCTGAGGGTCCTGGAGCCGACGTGTCCAGCTCACAGCTCCAGCAAAAAATATCAAGTCTGGAGACCAAACTCAAAGCGTCTGAAGAAGAAAAACAGAGAATTAAAAAGGTGTGCGCACACATTCGCCTGGGAATGTAGAACCGTATTTGCTAGCAATTTGATATCCAGTTCAACACAAAGTGGATTGAAAATTCACCAAAGAATGTATTGTGTTCCCTGGGGTGGGGTTCAGGTCCGTCACATCGGACACTCAGTGGAGGCACCTTACGAGAAGCAGCCAGTCAGGGGCTAGAGAGATGGGTGGCCCAGTGGTCAAGAGCACTTGCTGTCCTTGCAAATGGATCCAAGTTTGGTTCCCAGTACCCACATGGCAGCTCACAACTGTCTATAACTCCGGCCCCATGCCCTCTTCTGGCCTCCAAGGGTCCTGTATGCATATCGTGCACATAGATACATACATGCAGGCAAACACACATAAATAACAAAAACTAAATAAACTTGGAACAGGTCCTAGTCAGTAGTTAGCACAGCCATGCATCCAGCATCCGATCCCACCAGCCAGACACCCTTCTCTCCGCTGGAGGTGCTTGTTTACAGACCTGCATTTCCTGCTGCCCTAGCAGCACAGTGGCTTTATAATTCCATTGTGCATACTTCAAGTAGCTGAAGATCATTTAGTGTCTATGGTATGATAAGTATAGGTTATAAGAAAATATCATGTTGTTTTTTATAAAGAACTTGAGCATCCTGAGACTTTAGTGTCAGCATGGACCCATATGAACTCGAAAGTTGAATGCAGTTCTAAGGCATGCTCAGATTTTTCTGGGGCTTTTTGTTGTTATTTCTTGCTCCTCTAAGGCTTCTGTTTCTGTCGGCAGTGTTTTACTTCATGTGTGGATTTCAGGTTTGATGAAATGGATGGAAACCTTCTACCTGTGGGAGGTCAGGTACCCCTGGGTGTTTGAACACAGCTGTTCAGGGAAGGAACTGACATATGCTCTTGGCTCCCTTCTGTCCTTCCATCTGTCTGTCTGTCTATCCATCTACCTATCTTCTATTTTTTGTCATCTGTTATCTTTTCTCTACATTCTTCAGTCTGTTTCCATCCATTTGTCCACCCATATGCATGTCTGTTTATCTTAGCCAGTTCATCGAAAGCACTTACAGAGATTGGGTTCTGTTCATAATACTCTTGAGACACTCTTGTTCTTATTTATTTCTTGTTTTGTGTTTGTGCTGTGTACCTATGTACATGGTTGCATGCATGTAGCAGGACATGCCCATATGTTCTCTGGAGGTCAGAGGTCAGTTCGGGAAGCCTTTATCTATTGCTCTCCTCCTGACCTAGCGAGCTCACATTCCACTGAGGTGGTTGGCCTGGGGGACTCTGTGGATACCCTAGTCTCTGTCTCTCTGTCCTGGAGTTGCAGATGCCTGTGGACACTGTTGGCTTTGTGTGTGTGTGTGTGTGTGTCGGTGTGTGGGTGTGTGTGTATGTGTGTGTGTAGGTGTGTGTGGGGGGGGTATGTGTGGACAGTCTACACTCAGGTCCTTCATGCTTAGATAGCGAGCACTCTACCCCCTGAGCTGCCTCCCCAGCCTCAGTCTTGCATATTTATTAGTTTTACGTCAATATTCGATATTGGCTTAGAAATTAGTTAACTTGGGCAAATTCATACTTGTATAATTCTTAGACTTTCAGCTATTTTTCCCGATGTTTACTTTATGCTATGGGACGTAGCAGAGCTTGTGTTTGGCTTCCTCATAGGATGTGGACTCACTGATGGAGAAGCACAGCGTCCTGGAGAAGGACTTCCTGAAGGAGAAGGAGCAGGATGCCCTGTCCTTTCAAGCCAGATACCGTGAGCTTCAGGTGAGCAGGAAACACGCTCTCGTTTCCAGACATGCGTGGTGAGTGTGTCACACGGTGCAGAGAGTGGTCCCCTACTTTAGTATGGGATGAACTGGACACAGCATTCTCTGTTGTCATGACTTTTTGTGAAGCTGACATCAGATCACTGATTCCATGGTAAAGCTACGGAAGGTGCTTGCAGATAGAGATCTGGAGAATCTGGGAAATGGAGTTCGTTGGTTTTGTTAGGACAATGCTTTACGTGTAGTCATTGGAGGTAGGAGGATGTCAAACTCTGGGGCATTCAGACCAGGAAACACCTGCTGTCTCCGTACCTGCTGCTGACTTGCTGATCTTAGTCCTGGGTTGTCCTGTGCCGGGTGCCCACATTTCCTGTAGAGTAGGGTGAGGGATCCAGCCACATTTCCTGTAGAGCAGGGTGAGGGACCCACATTTCATGTAGAGTAGGGTGAGGGACCCACATTTCCTGTAGAGCAGGGTGAGGGATCCACATTTCCTGTAGAGCAGGGTGAGGGATCCACATTTCCTGTAGAGCAGGGTGAGGGACCCACATTTCCTGTAGAGCAGGGTGAGGGACCCACATTTCCTGTAGAGCAGGGTGAGGGATCCAGCCACATTTCCTGTAGAGCAGGGTGAGGGACCCACATTTCCTGTAGAGTAGGGTGAGGGATCCAGCCACATTTCCTGTAGAGCAGGGTGAGGGGACCCACATTTCCTGTAGAGCAGGGTGAGGGATCCAGCCACATTTCCTGTAGAGTAGGGTGAGGGGACCCACATTTCCTGTAGAGCAGGGTGAGGGACCCACATTTCCTGTAGAGCAGGGTGAGGGACCCACATTTCCTGTAGAGCAGGGTGAGGGACCCACATTTCCTGTAGAGCAGGGTGAGGGACCCACATTTCCTGTAGAGCAGGGTGAGGGACCCACATTTCCTGTAGAGTAGGATGAGGGACCCACATTTCCTGTAGAGCAGGGTGAGGGACCCACATTTCCTGTAGAGTAGGGTGAGGGGACCCACATTTCCTGTAGAGCAGGGTGAGGGATCCACATTTCCTGTAGAGCAGGGTGGGCAGCCCATGCTTTTTTATACTTAGCTATCTAACATGTGTGTCATCTGAATATGTTGCGAGATAAGACAGGAGCAGCGTCTCTTGTTAAGATGAGAAGGGTGTGGAGTGCTGGCTGGGCCTTTGCAGTGTCCTCAGCACAAAGCACACTGTGGCCAGGATTCCTGGATGTGCCAACAGTAGGGTATGTGAGTGGATCGAAGCCCTTCTCCAGAAGAAATGCCAGGGTGTATAGTTCTAAAATAATATGCTTATTCTGGAAAAAACGGGCAGTACAGAACAAGAAAACTCAAATTCTTATTTATCACAAGGAAAATTAAAAATCTTTTCCCATGTTTTCAAATATTCGGCTTTTAATTGTCAGGTCTGAGAGGAAACCTGTCATTCAAAGTTCAGCATGGGGCTCACGCTGGCAGGGGTTTTCACTGCCCAAGAAAATGATTAACAAATGGAATGTGCATAAAACTTCAGCTGACTTTTTAAAATATAAAGCATTGCAGAGAGTTCTGTTATTTTTTGCGATGGGCACATGGAAATTTAAGACCTTGTAAGAGCCAGGGCACAATAGGGACACCTCCCTCTCCTCCCTCTCTGCTCCTAAGGTGTGTAGGCCAAGTGGAGGGAGCCAGTGAGTCAGCTGACCTTGCTAGAACTGAGTGAAGCATGCTTACCTCTCCCCAGCGTGGTCCCACGGTGGCTCCAGGTGAATTTGCTGCCTTCTCAGAAAGCAGTCACACGGTTGTGTTAAAAACAATAACAAACCCAAACCCAGCCGGTTCCTAAGGCTTCGTTTCTAGTAGCTGTCAGCTTGGGGAGCCATGGCCAGCTCTGCGCTCTCAGTGGAAGCCTTGAAAGACCAAGCTTGCTTGCTGCCTTTATTCTGTGGTGACCAGTTTCACGTGAGCGCATTGACGACCTTTCTTATGATCCTGCCGCATCATCAGCCTTCATTCTGATCCTTCCCCATTCATGCTCTACAGAAGTGCCCCGTGGTTACAGGAGATGGAATATTTTCTGCTTAAGAATTAAAAATCAATAAATAGAAAACACACCGAGGCTGTTAGGGGAAAGTGAATTGGATTTTGTAGCATTAGGTCGCCACCTGTGTTCTCTTCCTGACTTCACAGACCATGCTAAACTTCTAGGAGTGGGGATAATTGTCACTATTATCATGCTTTAGTATCTAAGTGTTGAACTCTCGGGCTCTTGGCCTAAGTCTTCTGTGGTCACAGCATCTTGAGGTGCACAGGAACCTGAAAAAGCACATTCGCTGGGTGAAGAACACTGAAGTCACCCTGCAGTGGATCAGCTGACACCTGCTGTGCTTGGGTAGTTTTTGTGTCATTTCAGAAGAGGGAACTTAACTGCGGAAATGCCCCCACCAAACTGTACGCTGGGCAAGCCTGTGGTGCATTTTCTTGATTGATGTCTGACACAGTTGGGTCCATCGCAGTGGGGCTAGCCCCTGAACCGGTGGTTCTGGGTGATGTAAGAAGGCAGGCTGGGTGAGCCATGAGGAGCTGGCCAGTAAGTAGCACTCACCCTGTAGTCTGCTTCAGCTCCTGCCTTGGGTCCTTGTTGTGGTTTCCTTCAGTGATAGACTGTGATCCGGATGTATAATCAGAATAAACCCTTTCATCCCCAAGTTTCCCCATGGTGTTTTATCATAGCAGGTAGAAACCCCAATTAAGACAAATTGGTACCAGAGAATGTTGCTGTGCCTCGTGACTGTACTGTGTGAGGATTCTGGAAGAACTTTGGTCTGTAGAAGCCATTAAACATTCAGAGCCCAGTGAACTATTGTGAGAAGGTAGAAGACAATGCTGAGAGCAGTGCAGGCAGCGAAGCCCCTTTAAAATTCTGCTGGGGCACCCTATGTTTGAATTGGGACTCACTGAAGTGAGACTTGGGCTTTTCTGGGACAATCACTACTAGTCAGCTAAGAGCGCAGAATCAGCCGTGTTTAAGAAGAGACCAGCGCTGTTGAGGTCAGTTCTTCGGGGAATTGATGCCTCGGCAGGATCAGCCCACGGAATCTGACCCAGACTGGGCTGTACTTTGTGCTGGCACATGAACTTGGTCATGCGTTTCGAGGCATAAAGGAGGTCGGAGTCTCTGGAAAGAGCCCCAGAGCGGATGTTGGTGAGGGTGCTGCACAGCCAGCGCTGGCCCCTACATAGTTCCACAGTTTAAGTGTGTCAACCGTGGTAAAGAGGAAGCATTCTGTAAGATGAAAATGAGCGCCCACTCTGAGTCTCTAAGTTCACATGTGATTCTGTATGAAGTCTCTGGAAACGTAGATTCTGGCTGTATATTCATGTAGTCTACAGTTCTCAGTGATTTAGGTCACAGGTCGCTCAGGGCTGCCTACAGAAGCTTCCTGGTCCTATAACCCAGGACCTCTTGGGATTGATATTCTTGTAAAGATCCGTGCACAAACAGGGAAAGCGACAGAGTTGTAGTCATTGATGGGGGTTGGAGCTTTGCTCTATAAGATGGCATAACTTTTCAAGTTGACCTGATGATGTATGATTTGGTAAAATGTGGTTTTAATGTTGACAGCCACTGTGTCTGCTCCAAGAATGTCTGTGTGCCCCGTTGTCACCTTTCTTCTGCTGTGCTGTGTGTCATGGCGAAGCCTCGGGTGTGCAGGGTTTTGCTGTCAGTCAATGTTGGGAAGTGTTGGTAATAGGTTGTTTCTTGTTGTTTAACAACATCACCGCAAGAGGAAAACACGGACTTGTAATGGATAAGCCTTGTTCTCTCCCGGTGGCAAAGGAACCTGTTATTTTTGAAAACGCCAGTTCGCAGTCTCTAGGGAGCTCCTGCTCTCTCTCTCTACTTCTCTGAGGTCAGCCTCTGACCTCAGCCATTCTAGAACAAAGCCACAGACCTCAGCAGCCAATGTGAGATGAGTGTGGGACAGATCTCATTAAATTCATATAGTTTACCTAGCAGCTACACCGCAGACTTCTCCTCAGTTAGAGTTTTTTCATATAGAACATAGAAGAAAAGATGAGTCTGTGTGCACTGTCAGAAGAACACGCTAAGATGTCGCTCCCAGGCTTACGTACCTGAGATAATGTTGGAAAGGGCCAGCTGTTTCCCAGTGCTGTGTTTGTGTTATGACCATTTGAAGGATTCTCAATTTCTGACCTTTCTCAGTTGTAGACATCTAATGGGGAAATAGTTCAAGGATATTTGCTGTGCTTGGTTTGAGGTCCTCTGCCCTCTAAATGTTCGCTGTCGAGGAGGTATTATGCCTTAGCATGTCTGGGAGAACAAGGGCATTATGGGAATGCTGAACCACCATTAGAGGGTCATTATTTAGGTCATAGTAGTCTTGCAGTTACTTCATGAGACAATATTTTTCCAACTTCTAATTAAGGCTGGTCGTCTTTTTCCTGCCCTATTTCTGCTACTTTCTTGAAAACTTAATAGAATCTTGTTGATACATTCACTGTTTGACTACTTCCTTCCCTGTAGAGAGTGGAGGAAGCCCTGAGCGAATGAAGTCTTCTTGACAGTGTTTTGTTGTCATGAGCTGGCCATGCCAAGGACCCTGAAGCAGGAGCAGAGAAGCCTTTCGTTGGTGTGGGAGTTGGAGTCTGTGGAAGACAGGTGCAAATGGAGTCTGGAGAGTGGGGCCCTTGTGATGAGCCTGGAGAAGCCCTCGGCATTTTCTCACCATGCTGCCCCTTTGCTCTTGTGCTTCCAGCATCTAGAATTGTGAGCTGTTAATGCTGGGTATTTAAGCTGTCCAGTCTTTGGTGCTCCATTAGATTGCACAAGCAGTCTAAGAAACGGGTTGAGAGTTTGGTTTTTAAATTTCAGATTATGCTATAGTTGTCCATTTAATATACCCTGTTTGTCTGTGCTGGGCTTGGGTGACGTCAATTTTGAAGTAGTTCACAGTGTAAGCCAACCGAGGGAAGTTACAACTCATGTAATTTTTCTTTAATTATTTACTTTTATGGGTATTATGGGACTTTGTCTGCATAGGCCAGAAGAGGACACTGGATCCCCTGGGTTGGAGTTGCACACAATTATGAGCTGCCATGTGGATTCTGGGAATTGAATCCAGGTCCTCTGGAAGAGCAGCCAGTGCTATTAACTGCTAAACTATCTCCTCAACACCAATTTGTGATATAAGCATTACTAAAGTTTATTTCATTTCAAGCCAGTATATGCTATTATATAACATCTTCCATGAAAGTAGTATCTGCCAGAAACTGTGGATGCAGTGCAGTGTGGAGTAAAAGCGGATCAGAGTACAGCAGGTCTGAACGCTCACTGGATACCGGCTGGCCGCACCGATGCCATCCACAGCAGCGTGAGTGTCCAGAGCGGCCCCCAGATGAGAGCAGGCCTCGGTCCTCATGCACACACTCTCCACTACATAGGAACTGCTGAACAGGGCTCCACTGTCTGGCTGGTCAGTCTTCACCCCGGATATCGCCCACTTTCCCCTCTTTTCGGTTCATGGACCTCTACTCTTTCACTGCAGACTTGCAGTGGCAGAACCCCCGCTAGTGGGAGAACCTCTCTTGTTTAGCTGGTCTGTAGCATCCAGCTTCTGTACTGGTTTTGGTGTATGTTCTTTCTATGTGCCCCTGGCACCCACTCTGACTTCATGACTTTTTTCTTCCACATTATATATGTTTGGCACACTTTCCTAAAACTATTTTTCTAGCAACATAGTCTATAAAACTGTAGGTTAGAATATGAAAGATACTGTGGTCTCACACCGTGTGAGTGGCCCTCTTGCAGGCAGAGACTGTTCATTACTCCCAGCACTTCATCTGAGTTCACCCAGCCAGCACCTGCAGGGGGACCTGCCTGCTTTGTGCTTGTCACACCAAACATGTGTGGCTTTTTTTCTTATAGTCACTGACTGTTTACATTTTCTGCATTTCCCTTGTCTCTTCTTTCGTTGTCTTCTTATTTCTATCTTAATTGATATTGTTTACAAAGACCTTCGTGTGTCAGGGTTCTCTGTGGTTCTCAGTGCAGTACAGACACTTTTAGGTGTTCATACACCATTGTGTTAGTGCTCTTTCTTCCTATACTGGATGCAGGCATCTGTTGTTGTCTAGTGAGTTGCTCATTTTATACAGGTTCTGACTCACCTGCATTTCCTGCAGGCTGCATAAGACAGTCCCAGCTGCTCTTCTGTCTGAGTTCTCACGGCAGCTCTTAGACTGTTTGCACACGCACACACACCCCAGCTCCCTACCCCCATGCCCCGATTTGGGTTCACCCGTCCAGCACCCTACTATGCTGAGCTCTGGCATCCTCTCTCATTTCCTCGTGTTCACGGGGCAAGGCGTCTGTGTTGCTTCAGTGACTGGCGGATTTAGTTATTTAGTGTTTTATATGTCACTTTCCTGGCTACTTTTGCAAGATTGATTTTGTTTGGATTTTGGTGAGAATTGTGGCAGTGGAGGTCAGTGACTGCTAGGATAGGACTTGCTCTGAGCCCTCCAACCTGGGGCTGTTGACTTTCAGAGTTTTGAGTCTTAGCATTCTGATCTTTTGTCATCTTTTGTCACGTTCCCATGCGTTCTAAAGACTCACTTCCAGTAATGCCAACAAATTTAGAAATTAGATTTCCTGTTATCATCCTGAAAGGCTGAAGTCTGCTAGCACCTCAGATTGCCGTGAGTTCCCGTATCCTCCCATAGGCAGTGGCAGCGTGTAAATCCACTCATGTTCGAGTCCGTGTGCACGAAGGGCCCTGCTGTTTGTGAAGGCTTCCGACGCGGACTGGGAGAAGCCATCAGTGGAGCTCCTGGGCCTTCTGGACCATCCGGAGCTGACTGGCCGGCAGTGGCATGAATGGCACCCACAGTTGCAACGCACAGTTGAGTAGTGAGGGTGTCTTGTCAGTCCGTATGGGATCTGATAGGGTGGGAACTGGTTAGGGACCAAATCAGAAGAAGTTGTTAGAGCCTGTCAAAGATGAGCTTCTCTTGCTCTTTGAGAAGACGTTTGTTTGGGTGAGTCTGAGGGAATGCCACAGTCAAAGATAGGTTTATAGATGGGGAGACTACTCCAGGATCATCGCCAGGTGTAAAGAATGGGAAATAGATGAAAGTTGAGATGATGTAGTGACAGAATTTTAGGCTGAAATGAATTGAGCAACTGTCAGAGAAGGAAGGAAAACACCCAGAATGGCTTTGCCTTTCTGTTTATGGTATTTTCCAGGCCTTTCCCTGTTAATCATTTCTGTTGACTGTACATTTCATAACAATAGTGATGGATTTCCTTTGGTATATAGCGTATTGCCAGTGGAACTGCAGGGTGGAGGGCAGTCAGGCAACACTACCTGCCTCAGGTTGCCCCACCCTGCATATGTGCTCCCTGGAATCCCAGCCTCTCCCTCTGAAGAGCCATCCTAGGTGGGGGACAGTCACCTCTCCAGGTGCCCAGGCTGAAGGCACCGTGGCTCTCTGATCATTTCTCCTCTGTTGTGACTCTCTCCCTCGGTTCTCTCGCTCTCAGCCTGCCTCCAGTCTCTCCCTTCACACTTTGCTCAAACAGGAATAGCAGACTTAGCGATGCTCCTCCTCTTTAGCTGTTGTGGTTACACAAGCTCCTGGTCCCATGACTTTAAAGTAATGCGGGTGGACTTCAGTCCTTACACATCCTCTGCCCCGTTATTTCCCTGCTTTTTAGTATCTAACTCCCCTTCCAGACTGTAGGAACACTAGGATTTGAAATGGTGAGTGCTTTTTGGTTTTGTTTTCAGGACTTAGCACCAAGTATAATGTATGAAATGCCTCATACATTGTAGTCTGTGATCGGATATCATCTGGGAACACTAAGGAATCATTTGGTAGCTGAAGCAAAGGCCGGATCACACTGGAATATACTAAAAGTGTCACACGTTGTTAGGCGAAGGGTGGCTGCGATTTGTGCCTCCATTGTAGGGTGGGGCCATAGAAGTATTGCCTGTGTTCGATTGTGGTAGGGAGGCCACTGTTGGTTCCCAGCTGCTTAGCCCCAAAATCACCACACAGAAATTCTATTAAATCATTGCTTGCTTCTTATTGGCTAACTCTTGCATATTAATTTAATCAATTTCTATTAATCTGTGTATTGCCACGTGGCTGTGTCTTAGCAGCTAATGTTCTGGCATCTGTCTCCAACAGGGCTCCATGGCTTCTCTCTGACTCTGCCTTCTTTCTCCCAGCATTCAGTTTAGTTTTCCCCACCTTGCTCTGTTCCCCTATAGCTCCTTTATTAACCAACAATATCACAGCATACAGAGGGGAATCCCACATCTTTCCAAGGGAGGTGTCGGATGGAAAGCAGAATGGCCTGGAGGTGTCGGGTGGAAAGCGGAATGGCCGCTGCTGCACATGAGCAGAGTGGAGGGCAGATTCCAGGTGTCTGCCCAGGAAGCCCAGAGCTTAGGGTCTGTTGGTAAGTGAGACACAGGCATACCTTCTTCTATAGGTGTGAGGTCAGTTGTAGCATAATCCAGAAGCAGCTTTTGAGCAAATTAGGGTTGTGTGTGGGAGTATTTGGAGCATTCCCTGTCTATCCTTGCAGCACTATGTAGGTTAAATATTCCAAGTGTCTTTCTCTGTGTTCCTAAATGTGTCAGGAAACTCGTCCAGTCTGGGCTGTGCTCCTTGTCTGTGTGGTTTGAAGCCTGACCATTTGGAGTGGGAAAACCGATTGGTGTGCCCTTCTTGGGGAAGACTGTGTCTCTGGCTGTCAGCACTCCTGCTGCCTGTCGTGGGCTGAGGTGATGGAGGAAGGTCATTGGTTAAGTAATAAAGAAACTGCTTGGCCTCATAGGTTAAAACATAGGTGGGAGGAGTAAACAGAACAGAATGCTGGGAGGAAGAGGAAGTGAGCTCAGACTCGACAGCTCTGCTCTTTGGAAGAGAGACACCATGCTCCCCTCTCCTGGTTAGATGCGATAGCTCTGCTCTCTGAGACACACGCGATGAAGCTCCGACCCAGGATGGACGTAGGCTAGAATCTTCCCGGTAAGCGCACATTAATAAAGTGCTACACATTATTAGAAATGGGCTAGTCCAGGTGCGAGAGTTAGCCGAGAAGAGGCTAGATATAATGGGCCAAGCAGTGTTTAAAAGAATACAGTGTCCGTGTAATTATTTCAGGGCATAAGCTAGCAGGCGGCCTGGGTGCTGGGGACGCAGCCCCACCACTCCCCACCACAACACTGAGGCCCCGCCAGCTTTCCGCCACCCACCTTAGGCTGTTTAACGGTGTTGTCCTTGTCTGGCTCATGTTTAGTTATGTTGGTGAGACTTCATGGTTGTAGCTTCTGAAATTAGATGGAGACCATTACAGAAAGCCGCAGCCAATCAAAATGCAGAGTTGTGGAGCGCAGTCCCAACTGATCCATCTGCAGTACAACTCCTGTATGGAAGGCTCAGGAAACGTTGCAGGGGATCAGGGTGGAAAGTGTCTAAGAGCCAGAGGACCAGGAAGTTTACTGTGGAGAATTACTGTATTTTGTAAATGCGTTAAGAGATAAAATTAGCATATTAAAAACCCTTTTATTTATGTTTATAAATTAAAAACAAATACCTTCTTAACTGTCTTTGAAAAATTCCTCAGTAATGGACTATTTAGCTGAAAATCAATATTTAAAATAAAAATCCCTAGTGCAGTTGGAGTTCTTGAATAACCCTCAGATAGTTGAAATGATGGTGTTTGGGAAACACTGCAACCCATTTACTTCCCACTAACCCTGTAAAGTGTGACTTTTGGGGGATAAACATGTATTTTTTTCCTACCTGGACCGTGCAGTGTCTTTGAATGGGGAATAAAGGTACCTGCCTGCAGTCTTACTGCAGAAGCTGCGTGGGAAACAGCTGCCCGTTGTTCCAAAGATGCTTGAGTTGCGTGGGGCTTCCAGGACCAAGAAGTTTTGTGGAAGCAAGGTGTTTGGATTGGACTTCACAGCCTTTGTCCCTTGGTTGACTCTCCTTCCTTCTGTTCATCCCAGAGTGATTTATAGTGCTGCGGAGTGAATTTCATTTCCACTGAATCCTTCCTTCTCTGCCACACCCTGCAGATGCTCCATCGGGCAGAGCCCTCATCTGCTATCCCCGCAGATAGGAGCTCTGACCGCATCGCTCTCTGTGGGCAAAACCCTCACCGCATACTTCAGTGTACATACTTCAGTGTACAGTGCTTAATTTTCTTCTTCTTTTTGATACAGGGTCTTACTGTGTATCCCTGGCAGACCTGGAACTCTCAAGAGATCCACCTACCTCTACCTTCTAGGTGTTGGGATTAAAGGCATGCACCACCATGCCAGGCTTTCTGTTTGGCGCATTTTGTGTTTTTATAAGAGGAGATTTATATATGATTAATGCTCATAGGACTGTCAGAGCTGGTGTGTGTGGATAGTGTAAGTTTGCAGAGATGTTCCAGAGTACAGTGATTGGAACAGGGCTGGATAACGCTCACAGGTTGTTGCTCTCTTGGGACTTACTTCTTCCCAGTGGGAGATGGGTGCCCCGACCTTGTGGCAGAGTAATGCCCACAGCCCATTTTCAGCCTTTACACAAAGAGAAGAAAATGAATCTGGTTGTTGTGCAGGAAGCCTTCTGAGAAGGTAATCTCTATTTCTTGAGTGAGCTGAACACCAAGCAAGCCTGCTGCTCTTCTGGATTTCTCTCCAGTAAAGAAAAATTCTTGCTCTCAGATCAGAAATTGTTTTCAATTAGACTTCTGCATTAAATGCAGCATTTGGGATTGTAATCTAGATTCTTTGACATCTGTTTGAAAGATCAGGGAGTAGTCTCGAGACAAAGACAGTTAAACATGGATCTTTTCCTTAACTTTTATTTCACTTCCACAACATAAAAAGTGATGAGCTACACAGGCCAAACTGCATCCTGACTCCAAAGACAGAGTCCTATCTCCACTCCAGGCTTGTGGTTTCTGGTTGTCCGTGGTCTCAGTCTGAAAATCCAGCGCCGAGTGTTTGCAGCCAGCACAGCTGTCCTGACAGAGGTTCACACAAGGAAACGAGTCCAGCTGGGCTAACGTTATAGGGGCAGGAGAGGCTGGAGCGCAGTGCTCTAGGGAGGTGGTGATGATGCTGTAGTTTGTGCTGCGAGATTTTTAAACATTGTGGAAAAGCCACAGCCCTTGAAATAATGAAGCCTCTTCCCTCTCTTCTGAAGCCCAGGACGTTATGGCAATGATAGTTATAATAAATTAGTCTATTTTTGGAATGATTACTCTGTAGTGTTCTTCACAGAGCTAGGAGACAGTTCATGGCTTGTCTGCAGTAATGTTAGCCCTCCAATCAGGAGGATTCGTGGCAGCCACGTGCGCATATTAGGAGAGGACCTGTACACAGTGTATGGCTAACCCGTTGTCGATTCTGTCAGCACATTTGTGACAGAAGTCTTGGTAAGCCAGATGCAGGGCTTCCCGCTTCAGTAATGAGCCCTCAAATGAGCAGAAATCAGCGTGGTAACAGGATAGCACGTTAGCTTGTCAAGAAAGACACAGTCAGCATCTTGAGCGAGGGAAGGATTGCTTCCATGTTTACTTCATGCAACTTGCGTTTGAAAAAAGGTTCTGAGAAGCACACAGAGGGTCGTGACCCAGCTGCCAAGAGGATGAAGGGAAGGCATGGCCTGCAAGTCTCTGGAACTTGAGCTTGACATTTGAAAGTATTTGTTAAAATGGCAGTGGAAAGTCCTTTTCTACCTCTTTATTATATTTCTTATAAAGCAATGAGAGGAAGCCCCTGTTCAGAGTACCTGTCTTCTTCATTTTTATTTAGAAAGTTCGTCAATATTTTGTGAACTTGAATGAATCCTGGGAATGTTAGTGGCTGGTCACTCACAAAATATTCCAGGAGCTGGAGAGATGAGCGGTCACTCTGCACCGTGTGGAAGGACCATGAGGAATATCTCAGTTGGGAGCGGCAGCATGTGTCTGTAGTTTCAACACCACGAAGGCAGAGGCAGGAGAGACCTGTCAATCAGTGGGCCAACCAGTTAAGCTGAATTGGTGAGCTCCAGGTTCAGGGAAAAGCTCTTCCTCGGAAAACAAGGTGGCGAGAGACCGAGGAAGATCCTTGTTTTATGTGCCCTCCTGTTAAGGCCATCTTGCTTACGGTATACTGTTGATGTATTAGCCCTGGCCCAGCTGGCAGCAGTGTCTGAAGAAACCTGGCATCAGTATTTTGTGCTTGACTTTGCTGGCACTAATGAACACAAGACAGCCCTAGGGGCCTTACGGGCCACCGTAGGCAGTGACATCATCAGTAACAGTGCTGAATGCTGAAAATACCATGGAAGTGTCAGTTGTCCACAATGCTGCCATGGAGACAAGATTGTCATTTTGTCCTAAATGTTAGACCACGCCACATTTTCTTTTTGTTACATATTGGCTTTTAAAATAATTGTGTGCTTTCTCTGTGTGATGTGTGCACATGTGCCCACAGAGGCCAGGATCAAGTGTCATCCCCTGCTGTTAGGAGGTTGTGAGCCAACTGACATGGGTCCTAACTGGGGTCCTTTGGAAGAACAGTAAGTACATGCTGGTTACTGCTGAGCCATCTCTCCAGCCCACTGAAGTTGGAGGTTTCTCTCCCATCTACCAGTTCCCAAATAGCTACTCTGAAGCTTAATATTAATTACAAACTGTTAGGCCTATTAGCTCAAGCTTATTAGCTAGCTCTTACAACTTAAATTAACTCATTTCTATTACTCTACATTTGACCATGGGCTCATGGCTTGTCACCTCACATCTTGCTTTTGGCAACTGCTGGCATCTCCCTGACTCCGCCTTCTTTCCTTTCCCCCTGTATTCAGTTTGTCCTTCCCACCTAGCTATATTCTGCTCTACCATAGGCCAAAGCAGCTTCTTCCTTAACCAGTGGTTTTTATCAGTTTGTTTTGGGGTGATTATAGAAGCTCCTGGTGTGTTGACTTGGAATTACAGATGATTCCTGAGTAAGCAGTCATATAAGACTCTGTGGTCTGAGAGGACTCTGGGGTTGGCTGGTGCTTGGCTTTTGTCCTCACTTTACAAACTTGTGTTGGTGGAAGTACCCTTCAAGGGTCTTCTGCTTCCTTATCCTCTCACACTTTAAAACCTGTTCTTTACTGCAGCTGTTAACCCTGACAGCATTAGCCTTCCCTTACCTCAGTTTACACACAGTCCCTGTACAGTTTCATGAAGCCTAATCCAAAGGCATATTACAGGTTTATCAGAATATTTCTCTGTCTTATGGATATATTACTGTGAGGCCTGTTCTGTACTCAGCCAGTTCTTAATATTCACATTTTTAATTATGACTGTTGTGAAACCATATTGAAGGGTTGGGAAGGTGCTGCACGGTGGTAGAGCATTTACCTAACACGTGCACCTGCAGGCCTGAGATTGATTCCCAACCTTGATAAAACTGGCACTAAAGCGTATACCCAATGGTTTGTAATGGTTTGCTTTCACATGTTTAATTTTTATGTTTGAGAACTGATTTCACTTTGTAGCATAAACTGGCCTGGCACTGACTCCATAGCCTGGATTGGCCTTGGATTTGCTGTGCCACCTGTCCCCACACTGTCCCCAATTGTGTTTTTAAAGGCAGACGTCAGTGATCATGGTTTAGAGTTCAGTGATGTCTGGGGTGGTGTGTGTGTGTGTGTGTGTGTGTGTGTGTCAACATCTTAGTAGGGGTGGAACTTGAGAATGTCGGTCAACAAGGTCTGTGTAGAACGCTTAGTGGGCAGATCTTTTGCTAGAAGAGCTGCCTTTCCACATTTAGAGTGGGGTGTATTTTTTTTTAATCTAATTTGCTGGCCCAGCACAGTTTGAAGGAGCAGTTTTAAGAGGGAAAATGGGTTTATTTAAAGCAGGTATTTCCCGGCGCTCAGTGACAGGCATTTTTTCTTGGAATTACAGATAAATCCTTCCTTTTGTCCAGGGGTTCTTAAAAGTCAGGCTTTAGTCCTTCCCCTCTTTTCCTAGTGTTTGGGCTCTGAGCAAGCCAGTCAGCTCTCTCTGTTAGGGTGGTCCTCTGTTAGGGTGGTCCACAGGACGGTAGGTGGTCATTCTGTCCGCACACACAGGACTGTAGGTGGGCATTCTATCTGCACACACAGGGCTGTAGGTGGGCATTCTGTCCGCACACACAGGGCTGTAGGTGGGCATTCTGTCCGCACACACAGGACTGTAGGTGGACATTCTGTCCGCACACACAGGACTGTAGGTGGTCATTCTGTCCGCACACACAGGACTGTAGGTGGGCATTCTATCTGCACACACAGGGCTGTAGGTGGGCATTCTGTCCGCACACACAGGATTATAGGTGGGCATTCTATCTGCACACACAGGGCTGTAGGTGGGCATTCTGTCTGCACACACAGGACTGTAGGTGGACATTCTGTCGCACACACAGGACTGTAGGTGGGCATTCTGTTTGCACACACAGGACTGTAGGTGGACATTCTGTCTGCACATACATTCTGGAGAACTTTTTTTTGTTTTTGACATGTGTTTGGTTCTTAGGATTTTTTTTTTTTTAAACCAAAGAAATAGTTTTCTGAGTTACTAGTCTTTGGGTTTGTCTAATGATGTAAGAAACCGGATCCAGTTCAGTTCAGTGGTATCCGGGAAGTGGCTCCCTTGGCTTTAGCATGATGGGCGGGAAGAGGCAAGAAGTCGGGCCTCCCTGTGAGCAGGCAGGGCTGTGACGGCACAGCAGAGCTCATCGTGACAGCAGTTAGTGCAAAGGGGTCTCACCACCGTCACTTACTTAGACAAAATGACACACACTAACTTTCCCTTTATTATTTCGTTTAAAGTCCATTTTGTATTTTATTTACGTTTTTTAGTTTGGACAGAACTCCAGTGTAAGACAGCCCTCTGTTTGTCTTTGTTGGTTTGAAAATGGATCAGCCACGCCTGCCTGCGTTGGGAGCTGCAGCTCCATGTTCACCTGCTCTTGCTGCTGTGGCAACGCTGCTTCTTACAGAAGACCCAGAAGAATACCCGTGTGCGCACGTCTTGTGTGTAGCAGAGATGTCTGTCAGTTATCTTTGCTTTCCTATTGATAATTGGCTTATTGTTAGAGAACAAACGAATTACTTTGAGGGGTGGATTATAAGAACAAAAATAATTCCTTCTCTTGCATTTTTCTCTCTCCATATTCCTTTCCAGGGAAATAAAAATAGACTCTTTAATCTGATTTCTTATCAATAAATGGGGAAAATAAGCAGACAACTCCCAGTCACTCAGTCGCTAATTCAAAAGAACAGACAGTTCCAGAATGAGGTCCAGCCTGGTGTGCTGTGAGCGGAGTGTGATGGGCTGATTGACAGGTGCTCAGATGCTGTGCAGGTGCTCAGGTGCTGTGAGCAAAATGTGATGGGCTGATTGACAGGTGCTTGCAGGTGCAGAGTTTAGAAACCCTGCTTCCTGGGAGATGCTTCAGAGACAGTTTTCCTTCAGCTCCGCTGGGTAAACAAATTTCCATGGTGAGCTTTGGATATTTTAGCAATGGTTATATTGTGATGACTTGTTTAATTGTGGTTGCATTATCTCTAAAAGGGAACTTAGAAAGGCTTACCAAGTCAGTGCGAGCGTTTGATTCAGGCCGGCATTTGGCTGGGGTGGCATAGGCATCGTTTTCTAAAGTTTGTCCAGAGTCTCTATGCTGCTTCTGGGGTGCACAGCAGCTTCATTCCCAGAGGCAGGGAAGGTTTGCAGAATGACCACGAGCAAGGACAGAGAAGGAACGCTGCTGGTCTTGTTCTGTGGAGTCCTGTGACTCCTCCTGCTGACCCTGGGGTCGCCCTGCTCCTGTGGGTATAAAGGGAGATGCCTTACCTCAGTGGTCTGTGGGAAAATCTTTTCTTTCTCTCCTTAAGCGACAACCTGACAGCTGTCCTGTCTTTGAGCGTGCACAGGGGTTTCAGTCTGGTTTCTGCTAATAAAGGTATTTCCCATTTGTTAGTCTGTTTACAACTTGTGCTCTCTCTGTAAGAAGGGCCGGGTTTTGGTGGTGGTGTGCTCTATTCACGTGCTTGTAACATAGCTTTCCAGCTTACCATTGATTGCAGCTCAGACTCGGTTGAAGCTGTTCCAGGCCAGTTGTCCTCAATTTGCAGTGGTGACTTACACTATTTTTTTCAGTTTATGGCATAATTTCTGTGGTAATGTTGGCCCTGGGAGATTTGTCCTTAATGCCAAGGGTCGGTATTATCCCTCATGTTTCCTTAGACACCAGCTCCGCACTTGGCTCCTTGTCCTTAACGAATATTTTCACTGCGGTCTGATCCAGGCCTTCCTATCTGCTGTTCATCTAGCATAGCAAGCATTCCTGTTTCCTTGTGATACAGCCATCACTTCGGCGGGATTCTGTCGTGGGAACTAGCCCTTTCACATCTGGTTTGTTTTGTTTTCTGCTTTAAAACCATGTTCCTGCATTGCTGGTTTCTTTTGCAGGTGATGGTGGTTGGGGTGTGGGGGGTGTTAAACCTGGCACTTTCTGTGTGCTCCTCAGATACTGTGCCCCCAAGCCGCACCCTGAGCCTGTCCATGCTGTTTGTCAGAAAAGCCCAGGTGGGAAGATGGGGAGGTGGTCTCGTGGTTGGGAGCAGTTGTTCTTAGAGAGGATTGGAGTTTGGTTCCCAGCATCCCCTTGGTGCCTCACAACTGGCTGTCACTCCAGATCCACAGGAATCTCAGCCCCTCTTCTGGCCTTTGGGGGCACCTGGCACACACACAGTGCACATACATATGTTAGGCATAAAAGAAGGTAAACCTAAAAAACTTTAAGAAGAAAAAAAATCACATTTTGACTTACGGTAGATTTAGTGTAAATTATTAGAAGAATTATTGTCGGGCCAGGGGCTGGATGTGTAGATACAGTTCCGTATAGGCTTCATGGACGGCTGGGCCAGGGGCTGGATGTGTAGATACAGGACCGTATAAGCTTCATGGACGGCTGGGCCAGGGGCTGGATGTGTAGATACAGTTCTGTATGGGCTTCATGGACGGCTGGGTCAGGGGCTGGATGTGTAGATACAGGACCGTATAGGCTTCATGGATTGAAGGCGTAAGTCATAAACAATGTCACACCAGTTTGGAATTATGATTAATAGGGTGGTATTTATTTAAAGGGGAAAAAACTTACAGATCACCGTCAGTCCTCTGCGCAACCAGGAAGGGAGTCTAGTCGCCAGCGGAGCAGGAAGTGAAGAGAGAGAGGAGAGGGAAGTGGCCGCTTTTTTAAAGGGAGAGAGACCACGCCCCAGTGGGCTGGTATCTCAGTGGCGATAGGCTGTAGGAGTGGGAGGACCTCCCGTAACAATGGACGGCTGGGTCAGGGGCTGGATGTGTAGATACAGGACCCTATGGGCTTCATGGACGGCTGGGTCAGGGGCTGGATGTGTAGATACAGGACCGTAGAGGCTTCATGGACGGCTGGGCCAGGGGCTGGATGTGTAGCTACAGGACTGTATAGGCTTCACGGACGGCTCTATGGGGTGACTTTGTCACTGGCTGCTCCCTGTTCTCACCATTAGCTAATGTAAACTGCACTTTAAATGACTCATCTGGAACTTAGAAGACAGTGTTATTAGCTTAGAATTTGTGAGCACAGGAGTGCTGCATGTGTGCTTGCATGTGTGCGTTGTATGCATAGGGTGTTATCAATCAATGGCAGGTGTGCATGCGTGTGTGTTGTATGTTCGGATGTTATCAATCAGTGGCAGGTGTGTGTGCATGCGTGTGTGTTGTATGTTTGGATGTTATCGATCAATGGCAGGTGTGTGTGCGTGTGTGTGTGTTTTATGTCTCGGATGTTATCGATCAATGGCAGGTGTGTGTGCGTGTGTGTGTGTTGTATGCCTAGGATGTTATCTGTCATTGGCAGCTGTCATCCTCTATCACCCTCCACCTACTTTCTATGACAAGGTCCGTCACTATACTGGGAGCTCGTCTATTTGTCTGGCTGTTGCCTGTCTCCACCTCTCAGCACTGAGTTACAAATGCTCATACAAATGTATGCTGTGGTCGTTTTACCGAGTAGCTGTCTTCCCAGTCTCTGCATTGGAGGGCAGTTTTGTTTTTGAAACAGGTTTGTAGTTTTCAGCTCTTCGTCTTGCAGTAAAGGGAGCCAAGGACAAGCAGACCCTTGACATCGCTACGCTGTAGATGGCAGTGAGAATTCTAGTGGTGGGGATTGAGCACAGAGCTTGTGACATGAGGGTTTGAATCCCATGAGGGGTCCCAGGTTGCGTTGCAGGGAGTAGGAAGAGGAAGCTGTGAAGACCCTGAGGTAACTCCATTGGTGATACCATCAGACCCAGAACTTCTGGGAAATCACACTGCATCCATGAGAGAAGAGGGCAGTACCATCTTGCTGGCTGTATGAGTATTGTCCTGGCTTTAGAAGCTCACGAAGGGTCTAGGGATGTGGTAGATTTCTGTTGCTACTGGAACAGCTGACCCACCAACTGAGACTGCGGGAGCCAGCTGTGTAGGGAGGCTCCACGCCATGCACATTTAGCCCCTCTACACAACCAAAGGTCCTGCAAACTGTCTCCTCTGCAGAGAGGGTGCCGAGAGAAAAAAGGAACTTAGAGGAAAGGGCTCCTCATTTTTCTGCCTTTTACCTGTAGATTTATCTTTTATAAAGTACTATAGAGGAAGGAATTTGGTTTTTGTCTTTGGTCTTCCTGGTTCCATAGTTTAGATATTCCACTGGTTTGTTAGCAGATTTTGCAGATGGTACAAAGTTATAGAATCATTGTTTTGTTTTATCAAACTGCTCTCTTGGCAGAATCGCTACCTGACCCTTTTGGTGCATCAAGGACTCCTGGTCCTTTCAAGGTGGACGCCCCCTGTTTCTGCTCAAAACTTTCTGTGTTCCTCTGATGTTAACCTGAGAAAATTGACCCGCGTTTTCTGAGAGCTAATGCCTGTGTTGATTTGTCAATTAACAGTTGTGAGAGGGAGAACATTGCATTTGCGAGATAGAACATATGCTTTATGTCACAAGTAGTTCCTTCTGGTAATTAATTTCATATCGGAAAGTTATTTTATTTGGAATAAATAGATATTTTCCAAAAAAAGGAAAAAAGTAAATTTGAAATTCTAGGGGCTGTAATGTAGGGAATCTTCAGTTACACTAAAAATGCAATATTTGAATAAAATTGAGTTTAACAAGTTGCAAACATTACAGAAAAATATGTAGTTTGGAATTTAAAAGCAATTTATTAATCTTTTCTTGACTATTTTAAAAAATAGGAAATTTGATATCTTACGGAAACAGACAAGCTTGACCCTTTAGTTTCCTTTAGTATGATTAAACTCTAGTAAATACTTCTTAGTCGAGATCCATCTCCTGTCACAGACAGAGGAGAAGATAAATTTTCTTGATAGCATAGACTCTCCCCATTTTGATGAGTTATTTTCTTCCTGCATTTGAAAGCCCAGATTCTTCAGCCTATGTAACATCCTTACTCAGTGTCAAACTGTATTAGAATTTGTGGTCTTTGCTTTGAGAGAGCTTAATGAAATCTTTTTGATTTATGAATTTCTAATTTTCTTTAGAAACAAAAGGAAGATAGATGATAAGGCAGACTGGTGTGAACTTGCCTGGACCTGTGCGCGGCTCTGTGGGTGGTGTGGTGGCTCTGTGGTGTGCGCACGTGCTGCCTTCACAGACGGTGATGCTGTCTCATATGTAGACCCACAAGTTACCCACTCTTTTTTTTACTCAGTGCCTTTGCCACCATGGCCTCTCCTACTTCAGCCCTTTCTCGTCCCTGTATGGAATGTGTCACAGCATTCTTGAGAGTAGTGCCGGCTTCTTTCTCCACATCCCGTGTTCTCCCAACCTCACCCATGCAGACATTCTACAGCCATCTCTGCAGGGCCAGGTCTTGTTGAAGGCTCCTGTGGAAGGGTAGTGCTCCATGTTGTCTGCCTACGGTGTGACTGTCTCCACTTGGTCTTCCCGTGGAAGGGTGGTGCTCCGTGTTGTCTGCCTACGGTGTGACTGTCTCCACTTGGTCTTCCCGTGGAAGGGTGGTGCTCCGTGTTTTCTGCCTACGGCACGACTGTCTCCACTTGGTCTTCATTGCCTCTCAGAGGCTCCACCTCATGTTCGTTCCCTTTCCCTAGCAAGGATCCCAGCAGTTGCATTAGGGTTCACACTGACTCCAGGATGGTCAGATCTTATCTCATCCAGTCATATTGGATACAAGAATGATGACTCAAACCACGTCTTTGGGGGTGTGTCACTGGTGAGACTGCCAGTCACTGCAAGTCTCAAAGCTGGGATTTTAGAATGTTGAAATACATGAAGTGTGGTGATATTTTCTTTGTGATCTAACAAATAAAGCTTGCCTGAAGATCAGTGTGTGGAGCTAGCCTCTAGTTAGCCTTAGAGGCCAGGCAGTGGTGACACACACTTTTAATCCCAGCATTTAGGAGGGAGAGGCAGATGGGTCTCTGTTGAGTTAAGGCCACTCTGGGCTACATGAGATTGATCTAGTCTAAAAGAAACAGAGGCAGGGGTAGCTCACACCTTTAATCCCAGCACTAGGGAGGTAGAGACAGGAAGGAATGTTGTTGGGGGGAGAGAGGAATATAAGAGAGAGAAGCTCATTGCATTCAGTCTGAGGACATGTAGAGACAGGATACCCTATGTGGTCTGAGGACTTAGTAGAGGTAAAAACTAGTGCCTGGCTGCTCTGCTTCTCTGATCTTGCAGCTTTTACCCCCTAATATCTGACTCCGGGTTTTATTATTAAGACCAATTAGAATCACACTACAGTGAAGCCGAATGATAATATTGTGGGCAGAAACACCCAACACAGACCAGTAGCCAAAGCATGAAGAGGTGGCTTTTCTTGCTCGGCTACTTTATAACAACCACAGGTTAGCTATCTGGAGAAACTTCCTAGGCGCTCCTGCCCTTGAGGCTAAACTACAGGAAACGTGCACCCCCGGAGAAGCCGTGCAGCAACAGCATTTACAGTGAAGTTTGTATCCATAATGGTTAGAGTGACGTTTTTAGGTGTGTTGTGTGCACAGGTATTTGTGTGTGTGTGTGTGTATGTCTGTATGTATGTGTGCACATGTGTGTTCATGTGTGTATAGAGCAGAGGCCGATGTCTGATGTCTTCCTAAATCACACACAGTGATTTTGAGACGATTGTCTAGCAAGCCCCAGCTCTGGGATTGTGGGGACACTCCAATACAACCAGGCTGTAATGGACGCTGGGGCTTGAACTTAGGTTTCAGGCTTGTCCAGCAGAGGCTTCAGCAGTGAGCCACCCCTTGCCTGGGGACTGTGCTCCCATGTTAATTGACTGAATGCCACCCTCTGATCCCCCAGCAGGGAGGGAGATCATGGTGACTGCTGCTCTGTGTCCCCTCTTTCTCACCTTCCCTTCCCCCCTTCTTCCATCATCATCCCTTACCCATTTGCCTCCTACATCTTAATGTTCGTTCTTTTCTCACGTCCATTTCCATCCCCTCTTTGCTTTGCTTGGCTTAAATTAGTTTTAAGCTGTCTTCTCAAGGACCCACCTTTGAAGAATTTAGCACCCCAAGTGGTGCTAATGTGATGCCCAGTGGCTTCCCTGGAAGCTGTGTTCTTCATTGGCTCCTCGTGGGGGAGGAGCCAATGAAGAGCCTGAAAGCCTGCCATTGGACAGACGAGCCTCTGTGCTTAAGGAGGGAGACAGGGGTTTCATCTTCGTTCCTCATTTGCTAACTTATGAATTGCTTAGTTTTGGTTTAGATATGGATATGAGGTTGTCAACCTTTGTAAATTAGCATGTAGGAAAATGAGCTACTTTTTTCTGTGCCTCTGCAAGGAGATTTGGAGTTCTCTATACAACCATGTCTTCTATTTGTCAGTTAGTTTTGGAGGAATTTGTTCTAGTGTCGTCTTTTTGGTGAGCAGGACTCAGCAAGGCCCTTCTAAGCTTGCAGATGGAATGTCTGCAGTGTGTGGAGGCAGCCCTTAGTGGTCAAGGCTGTTCGGTCAAAGGAATCCTGGGGATTTGTGTTACCATAAGCTGAGGGGACAGGCTTACCGAGGTCACAACATAGATGCTGTCACAGCTTTGCCAAGGAAGTTTGCTTCTGTTTGTGTTTCTGCCTGATACTTTCAGACTGGTCCTCAGATCTGTTATTTCTGTCCACTTAATATTTGTCTGAAAATGAGATTTTGAGACCCATGGGAAGATTTCTGCGCTATAACTTGTTACCAGGTGTATAAAGAAACCCAAGTGCCAGATGTCTCTCAGCCTATGCCTACACTCTCTGCAGGGGGTAGGGAGTCCTTCAGTGACTCTCAGCGTATGCCTACACTCTCTGCAGGGGGTTAGGGAGTCCTTCGGTGACTCTCAGCCTAAGCCTACACTCTCTGCAAGGGGTAGGGAGTCCTTCGGGCTCAGCCAGACCTGATGCCCTTGTCAGAAGGAAGCTGAATATGGTGTTCAAGCCTGAATCCAGCACTGGATAGGCAGAAGGAGGAATGATGTCAGTTGGAAACCAGCCTGGGAGACTGTGTAGTGAGTCCTAGGTTATCTAGGCTATCGAGGGAGACCCTGAAGGAATGTCTTGTGTCACTGAGAAGCATGCAGGTGGCGTTGCATTATATCTCTTTGTTTGGACATGTGTATGATGGCCTTGATGTGAGAGCCCCCTCTATATGCTATGAATATATTTTATCACCATTGGTTAATAAAGAACCTGTTTTGGCCAATGGCAGGGCAGAATATAGCAGGGTGGGAAATCCAAGCAGACATAGAGAAGGAAAGAAGACGAGTCAGAGGCGCCATGTAATCACCCAAGAAGCAAGAGGTAACAAACCACAAACCTCGTGGTAAAATATAAAATAATAGAAATGGGTTAATATAAGATGTAAGAGTTAGTTAATAAGAAGCCTGGGCTAACAGGTCAAACAGTGTTATAATTAATGTAGCTTCGGTGTGATTATTTGGGTTCTGGCAGCTGGGATACGAGAGTACAGTCTCCATTTACATGGCCTGAGCTTTCCTTGCTCTGGTTTCCAGTAGGCCAACCTGGGTGATCCCCAGACCACAGCAGGACCTGGGTGATCCCCGGAGCACAGCAGGACCTGGGTGATCCCCAGAGCACAGCAGGACCTGGGTGATCCCCGGAGAACAGCAGGACCTGGGTGATCCCCGGAGCACAGCAGGACCTGGGTGATCCCCGGAGCACAGCAGGACCTGGGTGATCCCCGGAGCACAGCAGGACCTGGGTGATCCCCGGAGCACAGCAGGACCTGGGTGATCCCCGGAGCACAGCAGGACCTGGGTGATCCCCGGAGCACAGCAGGACCTGGGTGATCCCCGGAGCACAGCAGGACCTGGGTGATCCCCGGAGCACAGCAGGACAGCCTCCTCCGAGCCCTGGGCTTTCCCCTGCTGTCCCATGTGTTGATCTCCCTCTGTGTGGCCTGAAGTTGCATGTGCGCCTTCTCCAGGGGAGCTGGTTATGACCTGTGGCTTCAGAGAAAGTGCTGGTCAAGCCTGCACTGGAAAAGTCTCAGTCAGACGGCGCCATCACTTTCAGTCCCAGTGGGCTCTTTCTAGACTGAGTCCTCTAAGGAACCTGGGAGGCAGGATCAGTTACCCTAGCTTAGGTGGAGAGTTTCTTTGTTTTCCTATTCCTTACCAGCCTGTCAGTCAAAGGATGGCTGTGCACCATCTGTGTGGCAAAAAGTTGGTGCGGGAGGTCCTTCTGTATATGTGCTGCTTTTATTGGTTAATGAATAAAGAAGCTGTTTTGGGCCTGTGCAGGGCAGAACAGAGCTAGGTGGGGGGAAATAAACTGAATGCTGGGAGAAAGAAGGTGGAGTCAAGAGAAGCCATGGAGCCTCCATAGAGGACAGACACGCTAGAACCTTGCCAATAGGCCACAACCATGTGGCGATACATAGATTAATAGAAATGGGTTAACCAAAGATATAAGAGCTAGCTAAAAATATGCTTAAGCTATTGGTCAAGCAGTGATTCAGATGGCAGTTTCTGAGTGATTATTTCGGAAGTCTGGGCCAGGAACGACCAAGCAGCCTCCAGCTACAAAAGGTGGTCTTTCTCTGCTTGGATTAATTTATTAGAAGGGATGCATATGAGTTTTAGTAGGCTTGGCAGTGTCAAAGCATAAAGGAGATATGGATTGAGAAATAATTTATAGCTTGGGTATTGGAGAATGAACCTTAGGTGAATCACACTATGGTAGTTATGCAAATGTTGCTGCTGATTATGCAGTTCCCCATTTATGTATGTATCTATTCAGTAGCTAGTCTTTGAATCCCCAGTACATCTGCCTCTGACGCATAGGGGAGCCAGGTGACCTGGGAAGTGGGAGCCCAGACTGCGGCACTCCTGTGAGGACCTTTCTGGACATAAGGAACTAAAGAATGAGTGTTGCAGGATTGCTAAGTGTGATCAAGGTGTCTTATTTTCATCAGAAGGAATAATGGAAGACATAAAAGCCTGCATGTTACTGAATTTTATGAAGAAAACAAACCTGATTTTGGAGAAAGTACTCAAATACGTCCACTTTTTTTTATATATATATTTTTTGAAACAGAATGTCACTATTTGGCCCTTAGTTGCTTGTCTTTCACTATGTAGTCCTGATTGGCTTCAAACTCACAGAGAGCCTCTCTGCTTGCCTTTAGATGAACTTTTATCCAAAAAATCAAGCCAGCTAATCCGATTCTCCTCGATGTCACTTGCAGACTCTGTGCTGCAAGCCACGGGGTATAAAAGGAAAGGTGGTCACTTTATTACTACTGTGGCACAAACCTGAAGAACAAATTATACATTCAGTTTCCTTTTTCCTTTTCAGGAAAAGCATAAGCAAGAACTGGAAGACATGAGGAAGGCTGGGCACGAGGCACTGAGCATTATTGTGGATGAGTATAAGGTAGGTGCAGGAGGTTCTGCTCCCTCTGCAAAGCCGGGGAAAGCTTTACTCTTGTGCATAGAGTGCCACAACGGGTCATAGAGAGGCAGACACGGGTCATAGAGAGGCAGACACGGGTCATAGAGAGCCAGACACAGGTCATAGAGAGCCAGACATGGGTCATAGAGAGTCACACACGGGTCATAGAGAGCCACACACACACGGGTCATATAGAACCAGACACAGGTCATATAGAGCCACACACAGGTCATATAGAGCCACACACAGGTCATATAGAACCACACACAGGTCATATAGAGCCACACACAGGTCATATAGAGCCACACACAGGTCATATAGAACCACACACAGGTCATATAGAACCACACACAGGTCATATAGAACCACACACAGGTCATACAGAACCACACACAGGTCATATAGAACCAGACACAGGTCATATAGAACCAGACACAGGTCATATAGAACCAGACACAGGTCATTGGAACCACACACAGGTCAGAGACCTCTCATATAGCTTTCCATGTTTGTCAGTCCTCTTCACCGTCGTACGCTGGCTCTACACAGCCTCTGGGAGGAAGGGTTGATTTTGGCTCATGGTTTTGGAGGTTTCCTTTCACAGTCTGTTGACTCCTTGCTTTGTTTCCATAATAAAACTGAGTGTCATAATGAGTGTGAGTGGCAGATGTTCACTTGATGGCAGCCCAGGAGCTGAGGCAAGGGAGGGGTCTTAGAAGGACGTGTCCCCAGAGACTTACTTCCTCCAACTGCCTCCCTGAGGTTAGGTCCACCATTATCAGTCATTTCCAGAAGATCTCATCATCTGTCACTGAGGTTTCACATAGGAGCCTTTGCGGAACAGTTCAGACCCCACCACACCTTATTTGGTGACCAATCCACTGAGTGTATTGGCCATTGAAAGTGTACTCACTGATGACAGAGTTACATTTGTGAGCCTCAAAACTTTTGAGACTATCGGCAGGTGAAGTGTAATGCAAAACACTATGTAACGAGTTAATTGCCTAGTGTCTCTACCTCTGATGTGGCTTTACCTGTTATAGGAAAAATGTTATAATATTTAAGTGAAATTGAAAAACTTATATGCTTTTTAAAAATTAGCTAAAAGATTTGTGTATAATTAAGTAATAACAGATTATGGTATGTCATATCAGTGATAGATAGTATAGCTGGTATGAAATTTACCAAAAGACAGTCACATATCTCCTAAAACTGGAGCTGCAGGTGGCTGTGAGCAGCCATGAGGGAGCTGGGAACTGAGCCCTGGGCCTCTGCAAGAGCAGCCAGGGCCCCTAGCTGCAGAACCACCTCTCCAGCTCCACAATATTCCTTCTTCAACAAGCGTGTTTGTATCATTCTCAACACTGGTAACTAATGAGATAATAAATCATATACCTTTTCATAGTACTCTTTGCCAATGCCATTTCTGAAGAAGGCTGGCTGAGACCTGCTCGTTGTATCTGCTTATCTACCATAGTCACGTCTTGCCCTTCGAGTAGGACTGAAAAGTTCCAGCCTGCTCCATCGTGATTTAATGAAGAGTTGGGAATTAATCAAATGGCCTACAGAGTGTCCCTGACCCCGAACTGCCCCCTCTTTCCAGTCAATCCCTTTCAGTACTACCCCCTCCATCCACCCCCTACCCCATCCCTTATGTTTCCATCCCGGGAGATCCACATGTCCCGCCCTGGGCCATCCTTGTTATCTAACTTCTCTGGGTCTATGGATCGTAGCATGATTATCCTTTATTTCACAGCTTGTGTTCACTTATGAGTAAGTACACGCCATGTTTGTCTTTCTAGGTCTGGGTTACCTCACTCAGGATGATTGTTTTTTCTAGTTCCATCCATTTGTCTTCAGAGTTCCTGATGGCATTAGTTTTAACAGTTGGGTAATGCTCCTTTGCTAAAATCCATTATTTGTTGAGGGTCATCTTTTGTTTCCAGGCCCTGGCTATTATGAATTATGCACTGACTTTGAACATCTTTTCTCTTAGGATCTAGCACAGTGGAGCGAATGTAAGTCCTGAAAGGCCCTAGAGTCTGGTAACTGAGCACAAGCAGCAGAAAAGCTTCTCAATTATTTGCTCATTCGGTAGTCATGGAATTCTGTTGTCTTGATGGAGTGCTGCCTCCGGACCAGCAGTTCTGAGAAGCGCAGAACCTCTGCCAGGGACACTGATACCGTGTCTGCCTTTCCTAACTCAAGTGGCCATGCCACCCTGTGCTTTTGTTTGAAGGTGACCTAAGCAGTTGTCTATGAATCAGAGCGCTGTGATTTTATAGGGCATGATAAATACCTTGTGTTGCTTGTCAAAGGCACATATTCTGGGGTGGGTATCTTCTTGGGAAACTAAACCAGTAGGTGTAGCCAGGGCCTGTGTCTGTTTTTCAAAGTTACTTCCCCGAAGGACCTGTGTGCTGTGACTGTCTCCATTGGTGTTCCCTTGTCTGTGACTGGGTTTGGCTTCAGCTTTCTGTTGTTATTATCTGTGTTTTTATCCCGTTGACTAAACTGTAAGGGTATGCATCCACTTGTATGTACACATGTGTGCGTATACATATGTGATTTTACAACAGGATAAATTCAGAGAAAGTGAGTATAGGAAGAACTAATCCTTGTTCTTGAGAGTTAAGGGGAAAAGAAACATTTGAGTTTTAGTTGTAGCTCAGCGAGCAGGATTTGATTTACACAAAGATGGTTTCTAACGAACTCCAGCCTTGTGCTTTTGGAGTCAGAGCTCTTTGTGGAGGAGGGCCAGTGTACCAGGAGAGAACCAAGGAAAGTCATGCATGGAAAAAGGACGGCATTTACTGACACAGAGGGACTGTGTGGTGTCTGTCTTGACTTGTCTGTAGAGAGAGCACCTTCTGCACAGAGCTCCTGCTTTCTGTTGCTCTATTCCCAGTTTCTCACACCTTAGTCTAGCACAGGCCCACCAGTACTGGAGGTAAGGTAATTTTCAGTGCTAACCGCACCTCAGAAACGGTTTTTCTTTTTTCCCTAAGTAACTCTCGGGAAGAATTTTCCAAGGAAGTACTTAGTTGACTCAGTGTGTTGAAATCCAGTCTCTAGCTTGTTCTAATAGCGCTGGGAAGTTCTCGAGCCACTCAAGTCCAGCGTGCTGCTTTTACTTATCTCACTCCAGCTCGGCTCATTAAAAAATCCCAGCTTGACACAAGTAAGATCTGAACATGTTCTTTTGCTTAAAATTTTTGTTTTGCTACTATATAGAGGATATTTTTTTCAATTGCAGCCCCACTCTTTCCCACATTATTTTTTGTTTTTAACTTAAACTTAGCATAGGATTTACTTAAAGAGCAGTCATTTTGTAAAAGACTTTATTTTGCTATTCTTTTTTTTTAATTTATTTATTTATTAAGGATTTCTGCCTCCTCCCGGCAACCGCTTCCCATTTCCCTCTCCCTCCCCCGATCAAGTCCCCCTCCCTCATCTGCTTGAAGAGAATCAGGGTTCCCTGACCTGTGGGAAGCCCAAGGACCGCCCACCTCTATCCAGGTCTCGTAAGGTGAGCATCCAAGCTGCCTAGGATCCCCCAAAGCCAGTACGTGCAGTAGGATCAAAAACCCACTGCGATTGTTCTTGAGTTCTCAGTATTCCTCATTGTCCGCTATGTTCAGCTAGTACGGATTTATCCCATGCTTTTTCAGTCCTAAGCCAGCTGGCCTTGGTGAGATCCCGATAGAACATCCCCATTGTCTTAGTGTGTGGGTGCACCCCTCGTGGTCCTGAGTTCCTTGCTCGTGCTCCGTCTCCTTCTGCTCCTGATTTGGACCTTGAGATTTCTGTTCGGTGCTCCCACGTGGTATTTTGCTATTCTTAAATACAGACTTAGAATTTCATTCTGTAGAGGTTTATAAGTTGTTTTCTTGTCTAGCTCACCTTGTTTAATTTTGGAATTAAAGTACACTCTTTTGCTATTGTTTAAAAGATTTAGAGGACAGTGTGCTATCTCAGTGGTTTGCATCCTACCCAGAAACATTTAATATCTTTTAACTAAAAGGCTTAGTCATATTTCAGATCACATTCGACAGAAGTGTTAAAAACTTGACTTTTTACCTGCTTCATATGTGAAAATACAGAGTTTGGTTTTTGTATTTCTTCAGAGAGGATGCCTAAAAAGTTATAACTGTAAAAGTGTGTTGTATTTTTTGGCTTATTTGTGAGTGGCTCAACATTTTCTGTATCATTTTTTATTTTTGTGACATGAAAATGAGATGCTGGCCAAACATCAGGGACAATTTTTATGCCTCCAGTACTGGTACCTTTTCCCTCCCCAGTTTGTTGTTGGCTTACACTTGGCCAAGAAGCGGTCATTTAAGAAACTCATTTTCTCGCTGGGTGTAGGAACACTCAGGATTCCGAGGTAGGACAGTTGTTGAGTTCCAGGCCAGACTGAGCTGCGTAGTGAATTCAGAGCCAACTTGAACTACTTACTACAATATTGTATCAGAACAAATGTCCAAATCAACAAGCCAGCCAACCAGCCAGTCAACCAACCCATCAATTGACCAACTAACCAACCAACCAACCCACCCACCAGTTGACCAACCAACCAACCAGCCAGCCAACCAACCAACCAATCAACCAACCAACTAATCATCCAACCAGTCAGCTAGTCAGCCAGCCAACCAACCCATCAACCAAGCAGCCACCAACCAACCAGACAGTTCACCTACCTTATGGTATCTACACACTTGAAGATGTCTTCCCCATGGGCACACAGTGCCACTTTTTTTCCTACCATTTATTTTTGAAGCTCAACTTCATGTCCACCTTTAGTTCTGTCTGTAATACAGAAGCCAAGCTTCACTCATTACTGAGTACATGAACTGTAAACACTGGCTACTTAATGAGAAACAGGACATGGGCAGAAATCTTTTTCTTGCGATTCAAATATTCTGATGCCCCCCACTCCCTTCATTTTTCAGGCACTCAGTGGATGCACTGAAGTTTAGGCACAGGCCTTTCTGCTGCTTAACAACAGAAAAGTGGTGTGAGGTTGCTTGAAGCACGATTAGTAAAACCCAGAAACAAAAATTGATGTTCAACCTGAAGGTCAGAAAAGCAAAGCAGCCAATCATTGGCTCTTACCTCAACCTCTGTCCAAAATGGTGATCCTACCTCCAGGAATCACAGAATGGGACTGAGCCTGAGAGCTGTCTCCTCCCGTTTTATAACCCTCTCTAGTTCTGGGATTAAGGGCATGCACCACTACCGCCTGGTTTCTATAGCAAGTTTATGTGGCTACTGGGATTAAAGGTGTGTGTTATTGCTGTGTGGTCTGTAAGGCTGGCCAGTCCGGCTGTTTTATTGTGATCTTCAGGCAAGCCTTGTTTATTAAAATACAAATGATATGATATGCCTCTACAGTTGCTACATAAAGTTGTTCTGGGATAATCTCGACTCAGTCTTGGCATTCCAGTTACCCATAGTAACTAAACCATGTTTTGTGAGAGCATTGGTCTTTTGCTATTTTTTTTTTTTAGTTTGAATATGCCTTAAATTCCTGTTGGTAAGCATCACATTGAATTCTATCCAGCCAGTGCCAGTTGTGTGCCAGCCTAGAGAATCACATGATTGCTACATCCATTTTTCCAGATCTCTGCTAGCTGGTGCTTTATTTGAGCTCTTGAGATGACTGTACCATTAGTAAGGGGGCGGGGGAGGGAGATATTGCATTTAGGAGACTTTCCCAGGGTGTCCAGTTACTTCATATTATATAAAGCTCTTTTCTAACTGGAGAAACAACTTTGTTTTCTCTTTGTTGGGTAATTTCCATTGATTAGATGTTTCTGGGTCTTCATCCAAAGATGGGAAAAATAAAATTTAGGATACTTTTATTTGAATCTCACCATTCTTTTATTCCAAAGGTATGAAATAAATTTATAGCTTTTAGCTATTTGATTGAGCAGGGACTCTCATAAATTCCAAGTTTTATCATGTGATTAGGTTTTTCCTGGACACTAACATTGTTTGCTGTTGCCAGCCAAGTCAGGCCCAACAGCCTGCTGCTAGATACAAGTGACTGGACGGGACTTGGGCCTTGGCCTGTCTTCCCCCGTCCCTCCTACCAAGCTCAGCCTCACTGGAAGTCTGAAGGAGGTTGAGTGCTCAAGAATGGTTTTCCTGTGCCTCTGAGTTTGCAGGACTGAGCCAGAACTCCACATGCCAGGCTACTCCCATGGTTTTTCTAGCCAGGCTAAAACCGAAGGACACTGGGAACGTTGGAAGAAACCTTGTTCTTTTATAGATGAAGGCTATACACCAACCTTCTCACTCTCTCCTTCCTCCCCTAACTGCTCTCCCCCCCTTTTCCATTCCTTCCTCCTCCCTCTCTCGCCTTCCTTCGCCGATCTTCTCCAGGAAGAACCCCAGTATAATAAATTTGAGAATGACCCACATTTATCTGCTTCTTGTTCCCTGAGTCCACAGCACCTGCTCTGCCCACACTGAGCCTTCACTGTACAAATCAAAGTGTTCAGTGCTGTTCAGTGTTGAGCATCTGATCTGGTCGCTGTCTATCTTACCCTACCAGATAGGCTAGGATGCCTGTTTCTGCTTATTTCCCTACAAATGCTCTTAGAGACTTAGCAGGGCAGTGAATCCACAGGTCCTGCTCTCCCTTTCCTCAGTCTCATGGTTGAGACCTGGCGTGTTCTGGTGGAGTGGACCGCCTGAAACCCGAGCTGGTCCAGCAGTGTCCATCTCAGCTCATGCTTGAGAAGAAGCAACTGCTCAGTGACATCCGCCAAAACATGTTTTTCGGCAACCCCATCAGTGCCCTGTGTCATTCCTGCAATCTTGGCTCTCACTCTTGCAGGTCTGTGGATCAGGGCCTTCAGAAAAGTGCCCGAGAAGCAGTGAGTGGACAAAGAATGGAGATGCTTGTAACACAGGTGCATTCACTCGTTTGACAACAACATCCCATTCAGTGTGATGGAACAGGTGCCATGGCTGCCGCCAGGAGAGAAAGGGACACAGGAGTTTGACATCTCACTCTAAATTGAGTTCCTGAGTGTGGAGGGCGTGTTCATAGACAGCTCTGCAAAGGCGACCATATTCAAGAATGTATTTTTCTTTTAAATTTTTCTCCTGTTTGAACAATATAGAGAGAAGTGGTTAAATTTGTTCTTTATATGTGTAATAGACTCTGAGTCTGGACAGGCAGAGATCTAATGATCCAAGAAACCCTTACCTGTCTGTCTTGTTTCTAACTAGTGTAGCTTACGGTCAAGATCAGAAAGGCTGAGTTGTGTTTGTTCTTACTTTCTAGCTAGTTTTCTGTGTATTCCCAGTGTGAGAATATGAAATTATATGTATTTTTATATATACACGCACAATTTTATATATATATATATATATACACACACACACACACACACACACAGAGTGTATATAATTATATATTACCAAAGGGTTTGTCTTTGGACATATTCACATATACAGTGAATAATTTTGAAAATTTGAAAACTGGTGACTACCTTTTTAGAACTTAAAGTCCATCTGATTTGTGAAGAGTTGTCAGCTTGCTGTGTAGCAGAGGGATTTCAGTGGAAAAGTCAACCGTGGTTCCTCTCTACTTCCCATTATCAGCACACTTTGGTTTCGTGATTTTTGTGGGAGACCCATGTGCCCCTCCCCCCTTTGGGGAGTGTTGGCAAAGACCAGCATGTGTTGATGGCAGGGCTGCCAGGCCACCTCACACTGTTTAACAGTGAGATTCTTCCGCGCTAGCTAGTCACAGTCTGATTTAGACACGGAATGACGAGTGTCACTGTCGCGTCTGTGTGGCCTGCTCCGTACCCTGGGCAAGCCTGAGTTCTGGGGAGTGACTCTTGACTTCTAAGAAGCCAGCAGGTCTTAAGGATTTCAGATCCTGCCCCTCATGCGGTCGCTCTGTCATCTGTTGTCACCTCGGGACTGCAAACCACCTGTGGAGGTGTCTTGTGACCTTGCTCCTCATGAACAGGACGTCAAGGCAGGTGTGTCTCTGTGCCGCTCTAGTGAGCTGATTTGAGTCCAGCCTCTCAGCTCTCAGCGCTGGTAGAGGTTGCATGGGAGGCCCCCTTTCTTCTCTCCCGAGAGACCTGCACTTCATGAGTAGATCCCGCCAAGTTGGAAAGAAAAATAGTAATGATTTTAAATCTAGCGACTACTAAAAGTAATGTTGACTCCAGGTTTTTTTCCCAAGAGTCTACTTTATGTATACACAGTGAGGACTTTAAAACACAAAACAAAAACACAAAACAATCAGGAAATTGTTAGAATAATCCCATTTTAGAATGTCATCAATAAGAGCAAAGCCATCGCCATTATAAAAGAGAACATCATCACCAAGGGGGAAGGGTCTGCACCTCTTCCCAGTTACCACTGCTGATACTGGGGCACAGGGGCCCTATGTTGATAAATGCAGGTAAACAAACAGGTGGAGGAGGAGGAGGAGTAAGAGCCAGGCCCTCCTGTCCTGATGTTCTGAGCTGTCCTAGCTGACCCCCAGTTTTCGGCTTCTTGCACCAGTCACCGAGTGCTCCATCTCACTCTCCGGGGGCTCACAAGGAGGCAGGAATCGCTCTCCTTTCCTCTCTTTGTTCTTTGAGCTGAAGCCATAGCTGTGATCAAGTCGCAAGGACCAGGCTGTGGCATCAGAGAGGGAGGCTGGCCCGTGCAGCAGCTTTTAAAAAGGTTGAAGTATCTGGAAGGCAGACACGCACAGCCTCTGTGGTGCGCTTAATTTTAGAAACTTCTTAATTTTAATGTGTTGTCCATGGCACAAAAGACATTTTCTCTGGGAGACGTGTGTGGTGTTTGAGGTAGCAGCTCTTACGTTACTAGAATCCTGCAGCGGCAAGGCCAGCAGGAAACTCTCCCTCTGTCCTGGAGGTTTGCTTTGGCCTTCGCAGCCCCCAAAGCACTTTATAACATGGCTAGACTGTATTGAGTTCCACTGAGATCGACGCCCATCAGCTGAGATTTCTCCTTTGAATTGTGTATTAATGCGGCGCTGGTCCGCAGTCTCCAGAAAAGCCTGAATGCCAGCCCTCTCCTCACACCCCAGATACAGGCATCGCCTGCAGCCTCTGTGTGACCTGGTCGGCACTCTTTTTTAAAACAAGGAAAAAAACGAGAAACCTTTGATGTCTCAATTGAGTTGTTAAAACACTTAAGACAATAGGGTTTGTTTTTTTTTTTCTTTCTTTTTTTGTAAAATGAAATAGAATCTCCCCAGACACATGGTGTTCACTCCTGAGGTGGGGCTCTCATCTTCTCTCCAGAGGTGAGCATATGGGGTCAGAATGGCCTTTTCCTGACAGGGTCATAGGGACTGCACATTTGAACTTGAATCAGGAGCCAAAATGAATTGGAAATCTTAAATTCAGACTGAAGCCTTTGTCCCATGCAGTTATCTATAAATACAATTACAGAAGACAGGTTAGGAATGTTAATATTAATGTACCTTTTTTGACTTAAAATCCATGCGTGTTTCACATGGCAGGATGATTATTGTTTTATATGATTGCACAGGAAGCCGGAAAATGACTGGCTGCTATGAGCATGTTTTTGTGTGTCCACAGTGTGTAAAACTGAGGTGGGAGGGTAGCTTTGGGGAGTTTCCTGGACCGAGGCACTAACCATCCCAGCACTGAGGAAACTGAGGAGGTCTGTCAGGGCTTGCAGTGGCTCCCAGGTCTCCTGCCTGCACGGCCCCACCTCCACTTCCCTGCCTTTGCCTCTACTCTGGCCTGGCTTCCTCATACCAGCTGCTGTGCCCAGCCCACGGGCAGGCCTTGCCACACACACACACACACACACACACACACACACACCCCGGGTCGACTGGCAGGCCTTGCCACATACACACACACACACACACACACACCCCGGGTCGACTGGCAGGCCTTGCCACACACACACACACACACACACACACACACACACACACACACACACCGGGTCGACTGGCAGGCCTTGCCACACACACACACACACACACACACACACACCCCGGGTCGACTGGCAGGCCTTGCCCCCTCCCCCCCCCCCCCACACGCACATCAGAGAGTGCTTGCTTTCTGTCTTTCGACATTCTGGGGTCTTTAAAATGGAATGTGCACTGTCTTCCTCGCTTGCAGATAGGAGGTTGTGTGCATGCTTGGGATGCTGGCCTTTTCTTCTTCTCTCTGAACACCTCTTGAGGGACCCATCCTCCAACGACAAGTGTTCAAAGGACTAGGGCTGCTGTGACCCCGGAGGCTGTTCAGGTGACGTCTCCATAGTGGGAACATATGGACTAAGAACATAACTGACTAGAAATCAAGAGCCATTTGCATTTGGGATAGCTTGGGACCACAGCAAGTAGGGAGGTGAAAGCAACTCCTTGAATTAAACAGTTCTGTTACACTCTACTTCCAGAAGAGAATGACAGTTTCACCAGGCATGGGGATATACACTGTCCTCCCAGGACTTGGGGGGTAGGGACAGGAGTATAACCTAGCTACATAGCGAGTTTGAGGGCAGCCTGGGCCACTTGACACCCCATCTCAAAACCAGAAGGCATTCCTTATGAAAGGCCTTCAATTATTCAAGAAAATGGTCTGTGTCATTCTTTAACTAGAAATGTTTACACCAAGTGTGCCCAGCAATTGAAACACAAAGGTAGGTGGATCTTTGTGAGTTCAAAGCCATCCTGGTCTATAGAGTGAGTTCCGGGCCAACTAAGGCTAAATAATGAGATTCTGCCTCAAGCTAACCACCAAAAATAATTTTTTAAGCTAACAAAAAAGTACTAAATTTTGCCATAGGAAAATTAGATGTTTCTAGTCCCACTCAGAAGCTTAATTTTGCTTTCTCTGTGCATCACTCCTTACGCTCCTCTAGGTTCTCAGCCTAGGACTGAGATGGCTTCAGGAGCAGTCTCACCGTGCGTGAGCACTGGTCTCTCTCTGCTCGGCCAGGACCTGATGTGCAGCTGGGACAGCACCTTCGCAACCTCCATTGCGAAAGAGCCAGTTCTTTGAGCATCTGAGACTTATCCAGAGGTTTAAAAAATATTTTTAGTTTTCTTAAAAAAAAAAAATGCCTGCCTGTTTATTTAGGATTTTGATGCCTGTTGTTTCCAGCTGAATAAGTCTATTTTCAAAACAAAGATTAGGAGATTTGGCTCGCTTTTCTTTCACTAGCAAATATGCCAAAGGTCTGTTTCCCATAAGAGTGTCTGCCTTGAGTTGCTGTCCCGCCTGTGAGTAGTTTATTATACCATAGGCCTAACAGTGGAGCGTGTGCTGGGGGCCTGTGCACGTTTGGGATGTTAGAGTCTATAAATAGATATCACAGGAATATGGTAGACTCACACAGAACTGAGAACAGAAAGGGGAAAAGCTGGCAGTCCTGTGAGCATGTCCAGGAAGGGCTACGTTGGCACCAGCACTGGCTGACTGGACTTTCTGGGAGCGGTAATGTCCTATGTCCCCTTCCGGGCTTCCGGAGTCCACGCTATGCAGTGTCCTCTCACAAGCCCTGCTACCTTTTATGAATACCGCTTTATGGCTGACTTACACATACCTAACCTCCACCATTTCATCTTAGGGGCATGAGCATCCTGGGGGGCAGGCTTTAGTGTCTCGGTTGCTCAGAGCCGCCATCTGCTTCCACTTGCCTTGTGGTCTCGAAGATCATGCTTGGCCCATGGGTACTACAGTGTGTCCAGAGGATGTGGAGTTTTGTCAGCCAGTGAAATATGTCTGGCTTTTTTTCCTCCCCCCACCCCCCCCCCCCCATCAGCTTTCATTTGCTCTTCATCCTGTGTGGTCTCTACTGAACGGAATTTCTATTTAGCAGAGATATTTACCCTCTTTATCATTTTCTATGGCTTGACTTTTTTTTTAAGAAGGTGTGTAGAATTTGAGCCAAAAAAGTGTAGTATCGGCAGCAGTAAAACCTAAAGATCGACGCTTAATGTGCCGTGTCAGTGCGCCCCACTGTCGTGCGTGTGGGTTCCCGAGTGCAGCTCGCCCTGCTTGGGATGCCGAGCTGTCAGACACTGGCACGCCAGGAGCCAGCTCCAGGGACTGTCGGAGCCAAATAATTTCTTTTTTTGCTTGTTTGTAGGCACTTCTACAGTCTTCAGTTAAGCAGCAGCTAGATGCCATCGAGAAACAGTACGTGTCTGCAATCGAGAAACAGGCTCACAGGTGTGAGGAGCTGCTCCACGCTCAGGTACGGGTTGACCATGCACCCTGCACACGCCAGTGCTCCCTCTGCCTCCCTCTCCCCATCAGCTGCCTGCTTGGAGGAACAGTCCACTGGGGTAAACAGACCTTGATAACTTAATGACACTCAGGATAGGGCACAGGCCCACACTGCGTGGGTTTCCCCTAATCTGTGATTCCTCATGTTTCCATTTCCATGTTAAATTAAGCTTCACAAAGTCACAGAAGCAAAGAGATTGCCGAGTGCTTCAGAGTCTGAGTGACTGTTGTGACAGCTGTTGTCAGTGATGTTCAGGTTGTAAAATTGGAAAGTAAACAGAGAAAAACAGAATATATCTACACTAACAGGGAGGTAGTCTATGCATTCTGGAGTTTTTGGTTATTTTGTACAAGTACTAATTTCTTTTTAAATATTTATTTATTATGCATACAATATTCTGTCTGTGTGTATGTCTGCTGGCCAGAAGAGGGTACTAGACCCCATTACAGATGGTTGTGAGCCACCATGTGGTTGCTGGGAATCGAACTCAGGACCTTTGGAAGAGCAGGCAATGCTCTTAACCACTGAGCCATCTCTCCAGCCCACAAGTACTAATTTCTGTTTGAACTTTGTCTTACAAGCCAAACCGATACGCTGCATTAACTAAGCCATCATTGAAGAACATGTACAATAGTCAGTAATATATGTAAAACATTTCCTATAATGCTTTATAACATAAAATTTGTAAAATAAAAATGGAAGCAGCTTTTTGAAAGGCTTATTAAATAGAATAGGAAGAAAATTGACTGCAATTTAGGAAATAAAGTATAGAATTTGGTGGAGATTTGTGGACTAAGCTAGACTCAAATAGGAATCTGTTCTGTTAAAAAAAAAAAATCTGCCTCTGCCCTCCAAATGGTGCAAATTTGTAATCACTTGTAATACCAGCCCCAGGGAATCCAATAGCTCTGGCCTCTGCAAGCACCTGTACACACGCACACACATACACACACACACACACATACACACACACACGCACACACGCACACATACACACACACACAATTAAAAACAATAAAAGAAAAAAGAGAAAATCAGGGCCAGAGGATCATTTCAGGTGGCATATAGTCTTTTTGGCCTCTCACTATTTTAGTATAGTTTGCTCTGCTTACTAAAGGGAAAGCCAAATGACAGCTGTCTGTATTCCTGTACACTGTATTAGAATTCTCATGAAGGAATTATCCATGTTAGGATGGGCTGAGGGTGCCTGAAACAAACCCCATCAGCCATGGGTCGGAGCATAGAGGACTTCCCACATGGTCTGACACCTGCCAGAGGTGGCCTGTGTTCATGTTTGTCTTGATTTCTATATAAATATCTTTTACCTAATTCAGTCCCCAAAATATTTTCTTTTAGATGTTCTGTAATTTGGGAGTATATAAGTATATTAAAATCTAACAGTTTAAACTGATTTATGTATGTGTTGTTTGAAGTCAAACTTTTTTTTTTAATTTATCAATATATATATCTTAGGGTTTTATTGCTGTGATGAGACCATGGTATGACCACAGTGATGCTTATGAAGGAAAATATTTAACTGGCAGTGGCTTATAGTTCAGAGGTTTAGTCCATCGTCTTCCTGGCAGGAAACATGGTGGCGTGCAGGCAGACATGGTGCTGGAGAAGTAGCTGAGAGTTCTCTGTCTGGATCCTCAGGCAGCAGGAAGGACAAGCGAGTCACTGGGTCTGGCTTGAGCTTCTGAACCCTCAAAGTCCACCTCTTGTGATGCACTTTCTCCAACAAAGCCATGTCTGCTAGGCCTCCAATAACCCTACTCCCTATGGGCCTGTGGGGGGCATTTCACTCAAACCACCCCAATACACAACTTGTCCAGTATCTTTTGCTGAAAAATGATAATCTTCCATATCTGAATCTCCTGTACGTGTTTGTCAGAAAACAGTTACCATATGTCTGTGGACTCAACTGCCCTCTGTCTGTCGTGTTTTCTTTATACGGGTGTCTTACTGGCCTTGAACCAGGAAGTGCAAAGCCCTCCACATTGTACTTGTAGCCAACCAAGTGGCTACTTGATATCTGATGTCCTAGGTTTCTGAGTAACATTGTTAAGCCCTGTGAGTTTTTATAACAAAGCAGGCTGGCATGTTGATGAGGACTGAGTTAGGCTTGGGGTGTGATGTCTTGGCTGCAGTGGGTGTGCCCAGTGTGAGCAGGACTGGATGTGCCCTGTGTGAGCAGGACTGGGCGTGCCCTGTGTGAACAGGACTGGGTGTACCCGGTGTGAGCAGGACTGGGTGTACCCTGTTGTAGTAATAAGGGGGGCGGGGCTGCGTCCCTGGCACCCCAGCCACCTGCTCGGCTAGCTTATGCTCCGAAATAACAACACACAAACTGTATTCATTTAAACACTGCTTGGCCCTTTAGCTCTAGCCCTTACAGGCTAATTCTGATATCCCGATCAACCCATCTCTAATAATCTGTGAGTACCGGTCTTACCAGGAAAGGTTCAGCATGTCTAACCTGGCGGCTTGCTTCATCGCGTGCGTCTGCCCCGGAGAGCGGAGCATGGCATCTCTCTGAGGTGTCTGCTCCCAAGAGGAGAGCTGTGGAGTCTGAGCTCACTTCCTCTTCCTCCCAGCGTTCTGTTCTGTTTACTCCTCCCACCTATCTCTAACCAATGAGAGCCAAGCAGTTTCTTTTTATTTAACCAATGACCTTCCTCCATCACCCTGTGTGAGCAGGACTGAGCATGCTCATGTGTGAGCAGGACTGGGTGTGCCCGTGTGTGAGCAGGACTGGGCATGCCCTGTGTGAGCAGGACTGGGCGTGCCCGTGTGTGAGCAGGACTGGGCGTGCCCTGTGTGAGCAGTACTGATGTGCCCTGTGTGAGCAGGACTGGGCGTGCCCTGTGTGAGCAGGACTGGGTGTGCCCTGTGTGAGCAGGACTGGGTGTGCCCTGTGTGAGCAGGACTGGGTGTACCCAGTGTGAGCAGGACTGGGCGTGCCCAGTGTGAGCAGGACTGATGTGCCCTGTGTGAGCAGGACTGGGCGTGCCCGTGTGTGCGCAGGACTGGGCGTGCCTGTGTATGAACAGGACTGAGCATGCTCATCATGTGTGAGCAGGACTGATGTGCCCTGTGTGAGCAGGACTGGGCGTGCCTGTGTATGAACAGGTCTGAGCATGCTCATGTGTGAACATGAGGAGAGCACATCACTGCCTGTTCAGGGCATTAGGTTGTTGCCCCACTTCTTCAGTAGGACTAGCACGCTGGTTTCAGTTCAGGCTTTTCATTATTGGTAAGCTGGGTCACCATCCCCTCCCCCGTTTTCAGTTTTCCAACCTGTAATGATCAAATATTGCTTCTCAGTTTTAGCAGGTTTTCTGGAAAGAACCCTGGGATTTCTGAGTATAAGTTAGACACTTTTGCATCCTTCCTTCTGTCCTTGACGCGGTCATGGCTGCTGTCCCGTCACATCAAGGGCGACGTATGAGAGGAAGAGTTCATTCGGGCTTCGGGTTCTAGAGGGGGAGAGTCTGTGACAGAGGACAGCTGAGCAGCTGCGGTGGGAAACTCACCAAACTCTCAAACCCTAAACACAAAGCAGAGCCGACTGGGAATGGCGAACTCTTACACTCTCAAAGCCTGTCCCTCTCCTGACACACTTCCTGCAGTAAAGATGTACCACCTAAACCTCCCCAGACAGTTCCACCACCCAGGGACCACTTCAGTGCTTCCTCTCCTCAGCTTGCCAGCTGGAGGTCTGTGGTGTAAAGTAGATGGGGAAGGTACTGCGTGGCCTTTGAGCATGCTGCCCCAGGAAAGTACTGTTGTTCTGACCTTTGGGTGTAAGTCTGGGTGTGGCTGCCCTTGGCAGCACTCTCTACAAACCTGAGCTGCTTTCTAGTAGTTTCTAGTAGGCGCTTGTATTCTAGAAATAGATGTTGGATTTTATTAATCAATTGACTACAATATTTCCTTTGGATAAGTATATTTGTGTTTAAGTTTTACATAACATTCCCTTGTTGTCCTTTTAGTGATGTGAACATTTTGGTTATGTCTCTTGTGTTCAGATATTGGTAATTTGTGTCATGCTTTATTTTCTTTGTTGATCTGCTAGAGATTGATCAATATTTTAGAACTTCCCAAAGAATCAACCAATTAAACTTGGTTTTATTGACTTCCATTTTTTAATTTTATTATTTACTTTTTTATTTTTTATTTCTGTGAGGCTAATTTTTACTCTAAATTTTACTATTTAACTTTTCAGGTTTAGTTGGATGCCAGTTTGTATTCACTTAGGTATTCCAGGTAGGGCTCTCACTTGGAGGTCACCATTAGTGCGTCCTTGTTAACTGCTTTGTGGACCTGTTCCCGGGGCAGGGGGTTTATTTTCAGCATCATGCTCTCACTTTCAATTAGAATGGCTTTAAATTTGTCTTGTAGTTGGGTCTAGAAGTATTTTGTTTCTTTCCTAGATATTTTTGATGTTTTGCAGATATATTTATTTCATTGGTTTTATTCTGGTGTAGTGAGAGAACATACTTCATGTGGTTTTGATATATTTTCAAGGTCTGTTTGATGGCCCAGAATGTGTAGACTTTTTTTTTTTATTTTGATGTCCTCATTTAAATAAGTCTTTTGGTTGTCCTGTTCAGGACTTGAGTATTATAATTTCCTGTCTGCCTGCCTTGGCAATTGTTAAGAGGAAGATACTGAAAACATTTGTCTGTGCTTATCGATTTGCCTAGTTTTCTGTGCTTGTCTGTCAAGTTTTAACCTTTTCTAGGACTTTTGGCATACAAACAGCTGAGGCACACACATGAGAAGTCTTACATTCTGTCCATGTAGTTGGCCTTTTATGCTATGGCATGTCCAGCTCTTATTCTGGTGATACTGCCTGTAATGAGATATGTGAATAACCCACTTTTATTTTGGTTGTTGTTAGTTGGGTATGTTTTCCTCTATGTTTTTACTCTAGATGAATTTTCCTCTAATTATTTCAGATGGGTTTCTTGTAGGAAGCATATAGTTGCATCTTGTTATTGAACCTATAATACGTTCTGGCTTCTACTTGTGTTTGAAGATTCTTAAATTATTTTTGCCCAGTCAATGTTAACCCTCATTTCTTAGGCTCTCTTTAGGAATAAGCTTAAAATATTATTTGTTTGTAAAGTGAATTTTGAAGTGAGTGTTTTAAAGCATGTTATTGTTAGTAAGTGCCTAGCCATGGAATAACTTTAAATATATTGGTAATATTATATAAAATACTATTTGTGACATGGTTTCTCATATGATCTTTGCATACATAAATGTGTAAATATGTAAATATTGTCTTTGCACATGTAAATTGTGTTAAGTAAGCTGATTGTATACTAAAATTACATTTTGTACAGATAAAAATTTGAGTTGAAGATCACTCTCTACCCAAAATATCTGCTCTGAAACATCTGTTTTTATATGCAGTAATTCTGATCAATATGTGTGAGGTGTTTTTTCTTTTTCAATAAATTTAGCATACTTTAACTTTTGACATATTTTTATGGCCAATAAATGGCAAATCTGGTTCCCAGCATTACATACCAAAAAACCTATTTTGATGAAATCCTCAATATATTTTATATAATTAACCTCAAACAACAACTTCTTCCTGTTTCCTCTTGTGAAGGTGTGATGTAATTTGTCTGGAAGCACTAGCAGTTCTTGTAAATCATCCTTACCTAGAAACTCAGCTTCATGTGTCTTTACTTCTCTCCTTCCTGTGCCACTGTGTGCTGGATTCTAGGACCTGGACCATGTAGTTATGCCGTAACCATGGTAACATTGCAGCACAAAGCATCACTCATGAAGTTGGTGGTGATGGCGGTTGGTGGTGTGAACAATATCTATGGCTGTGCCCAATGTGTAATATTGTTTGTTAGCTGCTGGGCACTAATTAATGTGTCTGTTTTGATCTGTCATTAAAGAGTGCCCCGTCTGCTCATCCAATCCTGCACCATCGCCCGGGATATTGCACCATCACAGCAGGAGCTGCCCCCATCCTGTGTTTACTTCATCTTGATGACCAAGACTTACTGTGAGGTAGTTGATTGTGTACATTGTGCCTGTGCTAATGCCACAATGACAGAATCACACAACAGTATTTTTTTCTCAGAATAATAGCCCTCTTGTGTGAGCGTATAAATTTGGGAATTAGCTTGTTTTTGGAAAGTCCTTTGGTGTTGCAGTTTGAATTATGTAGAATCAATGAAACTAAAGATGGGTCGACTTCTCCAGTCCTTGAATGACGCTTTCTGCCTCCCGTGTGTCTGCTTTGAGATCTTCTGTCAGTGGATAGTGTGTTTCCTGTTGCTGGTCATGAGTGCACAAACCAGAAGTGTGTAAATGAGGACAGGTTCGTTGTCTCCAACTCGGGAGCTTTAAATATCCGGGGATGGTGTTCTTGCTGGCAGAGTTCTAAAGCTGTTGATAGGACCCTTGATCGGAGAACATGTGTGCATGTGTGTCTGGTCTCTCTCTAGTCTTGTAAAGCCAACAGCATTCAACCTTCCTGCCTTACCCAGTCCCCATCAGCCCCCACATATACTTCCTCTGGATACCACAGTGATCAACGTCTTGTCCTCTAAGGCCTTATTGCATAGGATCAAACACCAAAGTGAGTCTCGGAGGGGACAGGGCATATTGCACAGATTTGACCACATTTGATATTTCTATGGTTACTTTATGCTTTAGTGTGTGTTTAGTGGTATTTCTATTAATTTCCAATTGTCACCTTCTAGGAAACGTACTTGTTTTTGTTGTTGTTGTTAATACAGACCTTGTATCCTATGGCACACTTTTATCAGTGAAGAAAGAAATGAACTGTCTTTGGAGATTGTGAGTGGTTTTCACCGTAGGAAGCCATGCCATTTTGAAGTCGAGTGGCTTCTTTCTGCTGCACGTGCTGTCCTCCCCTAGCCTAGTTTGCACTGCGGAGGAGTGTCTGTCCACACGTTTCTCCCCTTGTGAGCCTGTCACCTAGCGTCAACTCTCGACACTGGCAGCGGCCTTAGTGCCTTTCTCCCTCTGGTTTCTCATTTGCCTTTGGGTGCCTTTTCCTTCTCTATTTTGAATTTTGGATTATTAGGTGCTGACTAGCTAGTCTTTTTCTCCCGTGGTCACTTTGGCCACCAGTGAGATATTGTCCTCACCCTCCACTAAATACAGTCCTTCAAAGGTTAGTTAAGTTTCTGGGTTCTTTGAAAAGTAAGTAGGTGGGCAAACAAGGCATCATTTTTTGTTAATACAATGTTGGATAGTTGGTTGTTAACTGCAGTTGATGTAAATACATGTGTGTGGCATACATGTAAGTTTGTACCTGTGTGCATAGTTGTGTGTTCCTGTGTGCAGAGGCCCAAGGCCTATGTTGGGAATCTTCCTCTCTTGTTTTCCACCTTTTTCATTTTTTGAGCGTGGGGTATTCTTTTGAGGTGGTCTCACCATTAGCCCTGGGTGTCCTGGAAAGCTTTCTGTAGACCAGGCTGGCCTTGATCTCACAGAGATCCACCTGCCTCTGCCTCCCGAGTGCTGGGATTAACAGTGTGAACCACTACATACCTGACAGATGTCATTGTTTTTGACTCTCCTTTTACACACTCCCAGTTGGCCGCAGTGTAGGCATTGGTTTCTCAACAGGTAAGAACTTGAGGAAATAAATATTGATAAACAAGACTGAAGGAATATAAGTAAAAACGAAGAAAAAGGTAGACTTGTATTGTGACAGCTTCTTTCCTGAAGTAGATTAATTTCGTGAAGTACACATTGAGGAAGCTTGTGTCCCCTGACAGCAGTGACCTCAGTAGATCAGACTGGCATCAAAGCAGATCAAAGGATATTTCATTACTCGGTTCCTCAGACAGAATGTGTTTAGGAACTTGTGACAAGTGGGATTAATACCATAGAAAAATAAATACCACTGTATGGTAGCTTTTAAGTGTAGCTGTGCTGCAGAGGAAGTTCATGAAGGCTGAAAAATCAGAGGAAACATGGAAGGTTCAGCAGCTCCTGAGCTGTGACTTAAGCAGTGTGCTGTCAGAGCTCTCCTGCAGCCTCCTGGTCCAGAAAGGCATTCACAAGCAGGGTGTACACAGAATCAACAGGAGACCTGGGGAGATACGGTGTGGGAGAGGAGGGTGAGGTTAAAGCGAAGTGAGAGTGGATGTGTGTAGACGTGCTGAGAGAGGTGAAGGAAAACAATCGGAAAGCTAACACGACGACACATCCTCTCTAAAACTGCTTGCAGTGTAGAGGACCTGTTTGAGTTCCTAGTCCTCTAGCAGGCCCTGATAATAATAAAGTCCTTTGGTGAACACCTTCCTTAGAGATGTAGCCCACAAGGCTCTGCTCACCTGCCTGTGGTTGAGATGACTGTCTAAGAATGCTTCACCACATCCGGGGCTTCTCTGTCTGCACACGTCTATGCTCCTGTCTGCAGAGTCCATAAAGGTGGCGGAGCTTCTGTTCAAGCCTATCACCATCTTACCCTAGCATTGTCTAATGCCCAGCGTCTGTCCTGTGGTCTGCTTGTTTATTTTTCTAAGTAGAGGAATGACTTCCAGTACAGGCTGCTGGACTCACACGGGAGGTGGAAGTCTAGCTCCCATTCCGACTGCTTTATCTAACTCAGGACCTCACTTGTGGTTGCTTTTGTGTACTGATACTTACGTGGGTAAAATGGGGTGAAACTGTTGGTGTCAGAATTCTAACTTTTAGAACATTAATAGCAAGTATCACTGGCTCATTTTTTTCTTAATTTTCTGTACGATGGTTATGAAAAAGCAGATTTTGTGTAAGTCCTGCCGTTGTTTTTGTCCGTTTTTAGCTGTCAGGATCACTTGGGTCTCATTCTCATAAAATAGGCAGATAAAGCATGCCCCAAGACCATTTGTCTGCCAGGAAAAACACATTTTATTACCTGCTAATTATTGTCCCAAATGTATACATAGGGATATCTGAGCGGATTGCGGCTAGCCAGAAGACTGTTTCGCCACCGCATACTTCGCCTTGCTTTATTCTCTGCATACAGTAAATTTAAGAAATTTAAGAAATCATCATTTTAAAATGAAGCCTTCTCCATTATTGAGACACTTGTTCCCATTTCTCTTGTATGCATTCTTTGGGAGAGATGAGTTGCTGTTCTCCTAAAAACAATCTGTGAAGAGAAGTCAGCGTCCTGTGAGGAAGAAAGCCCGGACACAGTACCGTGCTCCGTGCTCACATCAGGAGAGGATGCAGAGAATGAGCCTTCTGCCTAGCCTTTCTGGTAGTTTCTTCACTGTTGAGTCTCTCTATGAAAAGATAGATTCCTCTTGACAGTGGATTTCTTCAGAGGGAGCAAGCAGCAGGAATATGTAGGTGGCGTTTGTCAGGGAACTGACATAGGAAAACAGGAACCATGACCTGCAGTCCTTAGGTGATCTGAAGAATGGCCTCAGTGCCTGCATCTACTCATAGACGAGAACCTTCTTCACTTCCCAAAGGAACATCGTTCAAGCTGGTCCCTGTAATGATTATTATAGATGTTGTATGGCCTATTCCTAGGGAAATGTAAACAGATAATCTGCTCGCTCCAGATCGTGAACCAATGACAGACCACAACACGGGTACCACCCAATTCCAGTCAGTCAACCAGTGACCCCTGTATGGTGTAGGAGGTCCTTCTTTCTATGTGTTGCTTTCATTGGTTGAATAAAAAAAAAATGTCTTGGCCTTTTGATAGGGCAGAAACTTAGGTAGGCGGGAAAGACAGAACTGGATCCTGGGAGAAAGAAGGCAAGCAGAGAGAGCCGCCATGAAGTCGTCAGAGTCAGACATGCTGAATCTTTCCTGGTAAACCAAGACTGACCTTGTGGTGCTACACAGATTACTAGATATGGGTTAAAGCAAGATGGGAGAGTTAGCCAAGAAGAGGCTAGATATAATGGGCCAGGCAGTATTTAAATTAGTACGATTTTCGTGTGGTTATTTCAGGGGTAAGCTAGCCGGGCGCTGGGAGCACAGCCCTCTCCTCCCTACAACACCAGTCTATAAACTAGAGTTATTTACAGGAATATGGGTAGGGGATTACAGGAGCAGAAATGACTCAGACAGATGCATCACTAAAGCCCACCCAGCATAGGTGACAGCTCACAGACAGCTGAAACCTGGACCACACTGCACAACTTGGAGGCAGCTCAGCAGGTTGGGGACTGCCTCCTTCAGGCAGCTGAGGTGACCTGAGCATCTTCAGGCTCATCTGACCTCTCCCTTGGCCAGCTTTACTGTTGTATAAGAAAGGGCTTAGTGCACCATCGGGTCAGTTTCGGGACTGACTGAAGCTTTGTAGTTGTGGACTTGGTGAGCCTAAGAACTTCCGTGAAGGATGGACTCTTTCACCTCCTTTAGGACATCTTGTATCTAAGGAGGTTTCCTCCAAGATGAAAGGTTTCACAAGGAAAGGCTTTATCCCAGAGAAAATAACTGTACAATACTAGAGTGATTATGCGGTAAGCTATAAAAGAAGGTTTGAAACTCTAACTGAAGTTGCTTTGCTAAGGAAATATACCTTGCCTGATCTGAACCTTTTGAGGGATAGAGCTGGGCTCATCAGCCTAGAAAACAGGCTAGGACATATTTTCACCGTCGCCAGGTCTTCCACAAAACTCTTGGGACAGAAACAGAATGTGTGAGGAGCTGGAATTCAAGAAACAGCTGACCACTAGCCACTGACTGAATGACTCGTGTGGATGAGTGTCAACTGGAGTGGCATGAGATTCTTAATCTTAAGGCTGTTTTGTGCCCCATGTTGGGTGCCATTTTGTTGCAAGGAGGGCTGCTCGTTGGTTTCTGGCTGCTTAGTCCTGAAATAATCACACAGAAACTGTATTAATTAAATCACTGCTTGGGCCATTAGCTCTAGCTTCTTACTGGCCAACTCTTACATATTAATTTAACCCATATCAGTGTATTGCCATGTGGCAGTGGCTTACCAGGATAAAGGTCCAGTATCTGTCTCCAGCAGGGCTACATGACATATCTCTGACTCCGCCCTTCCTTCTCCCAGTGTTCAGTTTAGTTTTCCCCACCTAGCTAAGTTCTGCCCTGCTATAGGTCCAAAGCAGTTTCTTTATTCATTAATAGTAATCACAGCAGACAGAGGGAAATCCCACATCAGTGGGGTATGCAGTAGAATCAGCAGGCATGTGTCCTCATTCTGCTCAGTGTCTCATGAGTGGTTGGGGAAGAGAAGGCCCATTCTTACATTGTGTTTAGCACATTGGAAGTCTTTAAGACAAGAGCATAGCAGCACTGTGTCTGGAGTGCAATTCAGGGGCACCAATACTGAAAGCTTATGCATCAGTCGAGGGTTAGGAGGCAGACTCAGCCGTGCTGTGTGCATTTAATGTTTTGGCTTTAAATGTCAAGTCTTAAGAGTTAAAAACATTAGCTTGAGGCTCCTGTAATATTGGTTTAGTTCTTAAAATCCTAGAGATGCCAGACTTAATCATGTCATAGTCAGATTGCGGTGTCTTTTGAGGGTGGCGAGTACAGAACTAGAGGAATGAGTCTGTAGTGCGGAGAACAGGTGGTGGTACTGAAACACACTGCCTGTTTGGAAACTTATGTAGGAAAAAAGGCTTGTTAGGTTATTCTAGAATTAGAGTTAAACATGCTGAAACTGGGAGAGAGAGACATTTCCACTCAACATGGAAATACAAAGTTGTCTCAGGTGACCCTCCTATCACATTGAGAGACATCGGCCACATTTTCCTAATTTCATATTAAAATATTGATCTCACATCCCCAGCCTAGTGTAGAGAAAGTGGGTGAGAGTTCCCTAGAGGCAGCATACCCCCTCTTTCTGGAGGAACTAAGGTGACCCCACTGGTGGTGGGTTGTTACCTGGGTCGCTAGCATAGTGAGTGATGAGATGGTGATGATGATGGGGATGATGATGATGATGATGATGGTGATGATGATGATGATGGGGATGGTGGGGATGGTGATGATGATGGGGATGGTGATGATGGGGATGATGGTGGTGATGATGATGGTGATGATGATGGGGATGGTGATGATGATGATGATGATGATGATGATGATGATGGGGATGGTGGGGATGGTGGGGATGGTGATGATGATGGGGATGGTGATGATGGGGATGATGGTGGTGATGATGATGATGATGGGGATGATGGGGATGATGGTGATGATGATGATGATGGTGATGATGGTGATGATGGGGATGGTGGGGATGGTGATGATGATGGAGATGATGATGATGATGATGATGATGATGATGATGAGGAGGAGGATGGTGGGGATGGTGATGATGATGGGGATGGGGATGATGGGGATGATGGTGGTGATGATGATGGGGATGGTGATGATGATGGGGATGGTGGGTGATGATGATGGGGATGATGGTGATGATGATGATGATTTCTGTGGTTCTGGAAGCTGCTTTTGATTTTCACCCATTGTGTCTTGTTTAGCAGAGATCCTGGGGTCCTCAGTGTCACCACAGGACACCATTGCTCCTGAATGAGAGCATTGCCATTCTCTTGGGCAACTTAGCACTTCCCACTCAATGGAAGACAGAAAAACGTACACAGTGTGTAATGGTGGTCATTCCCTCCTCTGCTCCTCTACTAGGACCCACCTGGGGGCTGGGATCATCTCCTGAGCTCACAGGGGCCAGGGATTCTGTGACTCTAAAGCAGGGTCGGTGGAAAAAGTTAAATTTTCCAAGATCGATCATCAGAATGGTTTTGCAGTCAAATTCATAAGACAAAACCACTGAGATAATTTAACCCAGGGCTTCACAGAGTCACTGTTAGCTACCACCTTGTAAGATAGGACATCTTGTAAGAATGACACATTGTTCTTATACATATACCCCAGCCAGGTTTGGCACAATTTCTCTGCTTTACAACTAAAGTGTTCTGTTAATTCTGCTCTCTGTGATGGTTATCAGCAGTGTTACTTCTCTTCCCTACTCTCTCTCTCTCTGTGATGGTTATCAGCAGTGTTCTCTTCCCTACTCCCCCTCTCTCTGATGGTTATCAGCAGTGTTCTCTTCCCTACTCCCCCTCTCTCTGTGATGGTTATCAGCAGTGTTACTTCTCTTCCCTACTCCCCCTCTCTCTGTGATGGTTATCAGCAGTGTTCTCTTCCCTACTCCCCCTCTCTCTGCGATGGTTATCAGCAGTGTTACTTCTCTTCCCTACTCCCCCTCTCTCTGTGATGGTTATCAGCAGTGTTACTTCTCTTCCCTACTCCCCCTCTCTCTGTGATGGTTATCAGCAGTGTTCTCTTCCCTACTCCCCCTCTCTCTGCGATGGTTATCAGCAGTGTTACTTCTCTTCCCTACTCCCCCTCTCTCTGTGATGGTTATCAGCAGTGTTACTTCTCTTCCCTACTCTCCCTCTCTCTGTGATGGTTATCAGCAGTGTTACTTCTCTTCCCTACTCCCCCTCTCTCTGTGATGGTTATCAGCAGTGTTACTTCTCTTCCCTACTCCCCCTCTCTCTGTGATGGTTATCAGCAGTGTTCTTTTCCCTACTCCCCCTCTCTCTGTGATGGTTATCAGCAGTGTTACTTCTCTTCCCTACTCCCCCTCTCTCTGTGATGGTTATCAGCAGTGTTACTTCTCTTCCCTACTCCCCCTCTCTCTGCGATGGCTATCAGCAGTGTTACTTCTCTTCCCTACTCCCCCTCTCTCTGTGATGGTTATCAGCAGTGTTACTTCTCTTCCCTACTCCCCCTCTCTCTGTGATGGTTATCAGCAGTGTTACTTCTCTTCCCCTCTCTCTGTGATGGTTATCAGCAGTGTTACTTCTCTTCCCCACTCTCCCCCTGTCTATCTCTCCATCTCTCTCCTACTCTCTGTGTCTCCCCTTCTCTCTGTTCATGCACACGCTTATAGATGTTTGTGAATGTCTGATGTTTAATTCTCCACTCTAGCCTCTCTCCTCTTCCTGGGGAACAGTTTTAAAATGTCTACTGTGTTTGTCCTTATTCGAATACATAACTCACAGTGTGTTTTATTATATTTTATTTCACAAAAATGGTATGTATAGAACTTACTTCCTGTTTTCTACTAGACTACCCTGAAAGCCAAAATGGTATGTATAGAACTTACTTCCTGTTTTCTACTAGACTACCCTGAAAGCCACTGAAGCATATTTTTAAAATCCTGGACTATTCCTGAGTGTTAATGAGCACTGTCTCCTTACTATCGTCTGCTGCCGAGTAACTTTCATAGACTTGAGTCTGAGCTATGATTCCCTGTGTTTCCTGACTTCCCTTTGGTGTAACTTTCATAGACTTGAGTCTGAGCTATGATTCCCTGTGTTTCCTGACTTCCCTTTGGTGTACAGATCTCAGCTATGATTCCCTGTGTTCCCTGACTTCCCTTTGGTGTACAGATCTCAGCTGTGATTCCCTGTGTTCCCTGACTTCCCTGTAGTGTACAGACATCCATGTCGTTGTTCCCTTAGCCTCTCACAAAGTTTATGTGTCCGTATGTTGAGAGGCTAAGTTAGAAGATGGAACACTGTCTGCTATGGACCCCTTGGTCTCTCCACACTCCCCTTTTTTTCCTGCCGTCCCTTCTGTAGGAGACTGCAGGTACTGGATGCTAAATGAGGACCCCATGTCTGGGGGGGCTGCCAACTCAGTCCTTCACCCTCAGTTGCCCCGACGCTTAGCATGATCCGGTGGCCTGTATCTCATTCTGCTCACATGATGCCTCATTTTCCACTTGAATGCATTGTGTCTGTTGACTTTGGGGTTGAGCCTTTAGTAGATTTGCATTTTGGTAGTGCTTTCCGCGGTGAAGCCTACTTTTTCCTTGCCATTTTCAAGCGTTCTTTGTGAATAAGACATACGAATCACTGTTATTTTTACTTCTGTTCGATCATCCCCAGAAGAAGGTCATTTCGTCTGCAGCTGGGCCTGATGCCCTCCACTCCTCGGACTTCCCAGCCTCTCAGTGCTTTGTTTGGTGTGTCAACAAGAGCAAATTAACAGATTAAGTTTAGATTATGAAATTATCAGAATCACATGTGTTCTATCAAAAAATGATATGTGGTTGCCTTATATAGTTTGCACAAAGCATTTTGCTGCATTAACTCATTTAATGCTTTTGTTTAAATATTACTGGTTACGAATTTCAAATTATTATAACTTGATTGCTGAATTGTTAGCAGTTTCACACCATAAGTTGCTTTTAAACTTTAAAACTTGTCTTGGATAATACTTCTGAAGTCCAGACTTAGAAATAGGGCATTGGTGCCACACTGGTTTGGAGTGAAGCAAGAATGGAAGTTTCTAGAACTCTCCCAGACAAACTGTGATGACTGTTGGTGCAGTCTGCACTGCCTCAGACTGGCTGGTGTGACTCCGTGTGAGGAGCAGGCTGTGATCACTCAGTTCTTCCTGTTCATGATTATCTCACTGTGTGTCCTCAGACTGGCTGGTGTGACTCCGTGTGAGGAGCAGGCTGTGATCACTCAGTTCTTCCTGTTCATGATTATCTCACTGTGTGTCCTCAGACTTCATCGAAATATTTCTTAGAATTATAAAATATTTTTTCATTTTATTGTAGTAAAGAAAATATTGTGATTGAAATCTCCCTCCCCTTTTATAGCTAATGCATGTTTCTTCCGTGTAGAAGAGAAAGAGACAGTGGGTTTTGTTGATGTTTTTGGTTCTGTAAATCAGGGGCCTTAACTCTGTCCCAAGGTTGGTTTCTGTTTTCTCGCTCTATATGAGCATAGGATCTTTCAAGGAACGAGAGGGTTGAATATACTCAACAACACTAATGTATTTGCCCCTGTTAAAGCTTGTAAAGACATAAAAGACAAAGACGTGTCCACCCTTCCCAGGGCAGTCTTAACACAGTCTGCACATTCTGACCATGTAAGAATAGTTCATGCTTCATGACTTCCCCCCCTCCTGACCTCACGACTGTCAGCTCAGTGTTGAGGAACAGGGAGGCTGGTGTGGAGATCTTTTTCTTGGTCATCTAACTTTTGTCCCATTATGTATCTCTGACCTGGTTGTTCCCTGAGGCGGCCATTTAGTGCGTTACTGCTCTGGGTAAACCTTAGCCACAGCTGTGTCCCAGGGTGGACTGGGTGGCGATGTCCCCTTGGGAGTCTTCCAGACCAGCTGGTTACAGTCGCTCCCTGTAAGGCCCGTGAAGCCTTGGTTCCATCAGGGACTCATTTAGTTCACTCCCCGCTGTTTCTGCGCAGGGTTTAGGTGGACACTGGCCGCCTTTCCCTTTCATTTTGATTCATGGAAAGGGGGTTGTTTATTTTTTTTTTCAATCAAGAATTAACCTAGTTCTCACTTTTCCTGGGTTATTTTGGTGGTCACAGTGATATGATACAACTCATCCACAAACTTGTCTGTATAATATGTGGCCAGTTTACTCCCAGAGCTTTCAATGCAGCATGCCTCGTACTTTAAGATACAGGACGTTCTGTATTTCTAAGAAGCAAGTATGCCATTGGGTTTGCTATAAATGAATTACATACGTGTTGATCCTGTTTCATCTTGTGTCAGGGCTTCCAACTGGTAGGAAATACAAGGAATGGGATCCACAGTCTGCAATCCCAAAACTGCAGATGCTGGAGCAGGAAGGCTGCAGGGTCCAGGCCATTTAGAGCTACTTAGGGGGTTCAGGAGCTTGAGCTACCTAACTAAGCCCTGTCAGAAATAAGCTAAAAAGCAAAAGCTTTTTACACTTCTTAACTATACTTTAGTTGTGTGGTTTAGTGAAAGTCAGGCACTCCTGGAGAGTAAGTTGATGGCTTTAAGAAAGATTCCATTAGACTTAGAGTGGGGGAAGGTGACACTTACGAGTGCCTGCACTTTACAGAAAGAATCTAAGTATATCTGTAATTAAATGTTCATCTAACTTCATCTTAAGAAGAGCATTAATATTGCGCTATAGTATTGTATAAGATAATAGCCCCTATCATGTGGGATTCATTCTGCTTTGTTAAGATTGTCCTCAGGATGTCCTCCTGCAGTTTACTGAAAACAGGCTCTTAGAAAGGCCAGGAAGCCTTGTGAAGAGCGGTGAGGTTCTGAGTGAGGGGGCATTGCTTGACATAGGTGCGGTCATGTCGAGGGCTCCAGCGTCTCAGACCTTTGGGGCTGGCAAAGACTTCTGGTCTGTGTGTAAATGTTGACTAGTATGTGCAGAGATAGTACCTGCGGTTCCCTGCTAGATAATGCAGTGTGTAGAGATAGTACCTGCGGTTCCCTCCTGGGTGGTGCAGTGTGTAGAGATAGTGCCTGCGGTTCCCTCCTGGGTGGTGCAGTTTGCAGAGATAGTGCCTGCGGTTCCCTCCTAGATGTTGCAGCCTGAAACCACCCCATACTGAGATCTCCCAGGAAGGCAGAGGCTGGCCAGCCCCTCCCTGTGCTGCTTATAAATAAATGTGGAGTTGTGACATGGTGGGTGCTATTCCATCAGCTTGACACAGCCCACCCAACCCCAGCTTTCCTATGTCATGTCTGTGTCTCTTCTTTCTACCTGTTACATTGCCCCCATCAGGTTTCCAGAATCAAGCTGTGCAGGATGTGCCAAAATCCTGAAGGAGTTCACAGCCTAGAACTGAACTGTTATTTCTAGCTCCCCTCGTGTATGTATGTATGCATGTATATATGTGTGTGTATATATATGGTGTGTGTGTACATTCTACAGAATTTTCTATGTTGTGAGCACATGTGTTTGTGTATCCATGCGTATTTTAGAAAGAAAACTCAGAATCATGAGATGAAGCTGGTGAGGTGACCAACCTGCCAGGAAGAGTGTATGGGGCATGATTATTGTCATACTTCTACTCCTATGTTGGGTACTTACATGTGTTTGTGAACACGCTTACCCTGTCGCAAATCCTCCCCACCCCAAAAGAACAACCACCCCCAGTAATATCCTTAAAATATGGATAGGATGTTTTTGGGTCTTCGTTCATAACTGGCTCATAATAATGTCTGTGAATAATTACGTGCATGCATCCCGTATGTGCAACACTGAGTTCTGACATGTCCTCACTCCTTCCTCTTACTGACAGCACATGGTAGCTCAGATATTGTGTGTTTCTCAGCTGCTGTTCATGATATGCGTCTGTTAGTCCAGTCCCCTGCAGCCAGATTGTGTCAGAGACCAACATCTCACAGCCTGGTCAATCTTGGGAGAGAGTGCTGGGTTGATGAGTAATTACGTAAAACCGTGCTACAGTAAGGAGATTTTTAGTCATCCTCCCACCTGGTCCTCTCTGTCTTCTACTCTCACAGAGCTGTGTTATCAGGACATCCACAGTCGACCTGTGCTCCAGCTGTCACGGTTCCGTGGTGGTCCCCCTCACCCCCACCCCACGCATACCTCAGGAGCCATCAGTAGAGGCGTCTCTGTGTCAGATGTTTTGAAGTTTGCTTTAGTATCTCACTTCTGTGGCAGGATGAATCCCTGCTGGGCAGTGGATACCTGAGCTGCTCTTTTCTTTTCACTGATGGGGTTTTGTTCTCGTGACTGTTTCTAGGTCACAGAAACTGCAGGGTTCCCATGTTGTAATATGAGTGGCGGGGCTGCGCCCCCAGCACCCCGGCCGCCTGCTAGCTTATACCTCGAAATAATTACATGGACACTGTATTCTTTTAAACACTGCTTGGCCCATTAACTCTAGCCCTTACAGGCTAATTCTCATATCCCGATCAACCCATCTCTAATAATCTGTGTAGCATCAATCTTGCCGGGAATGATTCTAGCCTACATCCATCCTGGGTCGGAGCTTCTTTGCATGTGCCTCAGAGAGCAGAGCTCTCAAATCTGCCTGGGAGAGGGGAACATGGCGTCTCTCTAAGCTTACTTCCTCTTCCTCCCAGCATTCTGTTCTGTTTACTCCTCCCACCTATGTTTTAACCTATCAGGGCCAAGCAGTTTCTTTATTGCTTAACCAATGAAATCAACAGATTGATATGACACTCCCACATCATTCCCATCTGCTGATACTCCCCTCGTCACAGCTTCCGACACAGTCCGCTTTCCCAGTGCCAGCACCTTTGTTAGGGCCCATGAACCATCCCCCTGCCACACAAAGTGCACAGCTCCCCTCAGAGTTTATTCTCGAAAGCGCACATCGTGGAGTGTTCATAGATGTGTAAGGGCCTGAATCCAGCCCTGCCCACCCCTGAGGCACCTCTTCTAGTCTTCCGATCGGACACACCTCCTCACCACTGCTGTGTATTTTTCATAAAGCCCTTGGTTTAAACGCTCCAGGATTTGTTTACCTGTTCTACACCCACGGCATTTTAGATACTTGTAAATTTTAGCGATTGTGTATAGCACTGCACACATCTGTGTCCAGATCTTTGTGTGGACTTGAGTTTTCATCTCCCTAAGGTCAGCCCCAGGAAGCTTGATTGACAGGCTTATGAGGGGGCCATTTTTAGCTTTGAAAGGTGTGCCACACACTGCCACAGTGCTTGCACTGTTTTGCACACTTGTCTGCCCTTAGAGCCTCCATTTCTCTACTGATATAAAAAGTCTTGTTCTAGCTGGCTTAGGGATATTGCTATGTAAGACATGAAAGTGGGGGTTTGTAAGATGAGCGTGAGAAATGAGGCCCAGTTGCCAGTTGGTTTCTGATGATGCCTTCTGGAGTTAGAATCAAGCTCTTCATGCCCCTCAAAGACGGCTCCAGCTGAATGCTGCAAAGTTCCCTGTGGAGTAAAACCTTGATGGGCGGGGGTCTGTTCCTCCCACCTCCCCCACTGCCATAGGGGAGGGGAATGTCTTCCAAAGTACATGTTACAATTTAATTCTTAGCAAGGCAGTGCTGAGAACAGGGCCTGGGGCAGCCGGCTGGGCTTTCTTGCCTCAGTTCAGCCCTTAGACAGTGAGAACACAGCCGTGAAGGCATCACTGTGAGACCAGGCTGGCTGCTCCCTCTACAGACTACGAAGTATGACGGTGTTTGTCACAATCACAAACAGGATACTGCTAAAACACAAGATACTTGCTGTTGGGCTTGGTGCATAGAGGAGTCGTTTCTCAAGCTCCTGGTCACTGCCGTGAGAGTTTAGGTGACTGGATGAGGTGAGGTGAGTTTTCAAGAGCTGTTTCACTTAGAAGTTGTTGAGACAGAAAATGCTTAAACTCTGAAGTGTGTCAAATCCTTTGATTTTAATGAAACACCTGTCTTGGGATGGAAGCCTGCTGCAGAAGTGCCATCTGGCCTCTACACTGCTGGTCTCCTGGTACGCACCTATTTCTTCACTCTGGAAAGTCGAAAAGCCTGTTTAAATCGGAGCCATGTGTTCACCGATGCGCTCCTGCGCCTGCTGTGAACGTGACTGTTGGTGGAAGTAAATCTGCTAGTGAAGGCATAGTATTATTCAGGATAGAAACACGATGTCCGTGGCTTTGTGAAACCTCTAGATGAAACCTCAGTTGATCTTCTCTAAGGCTTTCCCAGTACTTAAAGTGTTGGCCCATAAATGACTGTATCTCATATTCTAGTGAAATGCTTATTAAGTTACCATGTGCTTCCGTTCATATCACATAGAAACATGCTTGTGAGCACACACTTAGAATTTCCTCTGGATTATTCGGTGTGTGCAGGATCAGAGACAGTTGTACAGTATATCTACCACCCCACCCCAAACACAGAGGAACAGTAGGAGGTTGCAGGTGTGTGAAGATAACTGTAGGCCACGCACACCATGGTGGCTTACATCACGTGTGCCTGGAATGTCTTGGGATCGGCATTCACATTCCAAGGAAGAAGAGGGTGTTCGTTGGTTCGTTTGTTTTCCACGTATTCAGGATTGGGTGAAAACCACAGGACCTCTGTATCTCCAGGGATCCTTTTCCCTTGGGATGAGTTTTCAGGGAGGGGAGGCATTCTGTTCCAGGTGCCTTTCGTGTTGGTTATCTTTCAAAAGATTGCTTTTGATACCTTTGCACCCAGCTTCTACTCTGTAAGTTAGAACTTATTTCTCAAATTGCATAATTTTATAGCTCTTTTATTTTTATATTTTCATGTAAAATACATATAAATTTTTTATTAAATTTGCATTGCAGTTTTAAAAAGCTATATAGTATCTTAAGTCAGCAAAATATAACAAACCCCTCTTGGATGGGATTTGCTGGGATAGTTGCAGTTAATTTTCATAACGTCTTTTATAGGGCTGTAAAGCCAAGTCTTGTTAACCAGAGCAATTGTGGAAAGTCATCCACATCACCCATTCCAGTGAGAAGCAATAGAGTCAGTCCTTAACCACGCTGCTGGGTCTGTGGCGTTGCTTGCACAGCCCCGTGCCTGCACTGCAGACAGAAATCCTGGGCCTGCACAGCCCTGGGCCTGAACTGCAGACAGACATCCTGGGCTCACACAGCCCTCGGTCTCCGCCTATAGACAGACATCCTGGGCCTGCACAGCCCTGTGCCTGTGCTGCAGACAGACAGACACTCTGGGCCTACACAGCCCTGGGCCTGGCCTGCACAGCCCCCTGCACTGCAGGCAGACATCCTGGGCTCACACAGCCCTGGGCCTACACTGCAGACAGACATCCTGAGCCTGCTGTGCAGGCAGGCAGACATCCTGGGCCTGCATAGCCCCTTGCACTGCAGACAGGCATTCTGGGCCTACACAGCCCCCTGCAATGCAGACAGACATCCTGGGCCTGCACAGCCCCTGCACTGCAAACAGACATCCTGGGCCTGCACAGCCCCCTGCACTGCAGGCAGACATCCTGGGACACTGCTGTATTTCAAAGCTCTACTGATCACTGAGTTCAGCCTAGTTTTGAACATTACCTTGAGCCAGGTTGTAGAAATTTATAAGAGAAACAAAGATGTGTTTTTAAGACCCTTTGTGACTGCTTTATCCACAGTAGAATGGGTAAACCCACTGTGTATTTATACGAAAGAATTCTACTTAGCCATGAAAATAAATCAGTTAGTGAGGTAGTACCCAGTGTTTTAAAGAGGGCTTTCTCCAAGTGGGTAGCATTTCATGTTCCAATTGATTGGTCAGTGTGACGTCATTTGTAAGCCAGAGCTTGAGCCATGTGCCTTGCTGAGCTTGAGAGTAACAGGATCTCTAGGATGAATGGAGGCTTGCCAGCTCTGGTTACCTGGGTACAGACGGTCTCTGTTCCTTCTGGATGATGGTCAGAGCCATAACAATACCTCAGGTGTCTTTCCTTGTAGCATCAGAGGCTCCTGGAAGTTCTGGACACTGAGAAGGAGCTGTTAAGGGAAAAAATCCAGGAAGCGTTGGCCCAGCAGTCACAGGAGCAGAAGGTAAGGCCTTGGGTGCCCACAACCACGTCAGGATCTTCCGTGGTGACCTTGGGTGCCCACAGTCACGGCGGGAAAGCCGTGGTGGTCTTGGGTGCCCACAGCCATGGCAGGAGAGGCGCAGTGGCCTTTGGTACCCACAGTCACAGGGGGAGAGGCGTGGTGGCCTTGGTGCCCACAGCCATGGCGGGAGAGGTGTGGTTCTGCTGCCTTCCTTCGCTGGCATCCTCCCTGCTGTCTTCTGCTCTGTAGGAAACGCTGGGAAAGTGCCTGCAGGAGGAAATGCAGAGAAACAAAGAGACGCTGGAGTCAGCTGTGAAGGTAGGTGCGTCTGTGCATAGGCTGGCATGCCTCCCGTTGACAGAGGAACACAGTATAGAACAATGCTTCATTACAGAAGAATGCCACCTTCTCTCCACTGTTCTTTGACTTTCTACATGACCCTTCATATTCCTGTTAATTCATATTCTATAACATGATGGCATTGAAAGACTTTGCAACGTAGATTATTAGTTACTTATTTTAAAATAGTTATGTTAGGACAGCGATATTTGCCTCTAGTACTGGATGGATGGATGAGAGAGGGAGAAACAGATATGCCTGTGATTTAGAAGTAGGTTTAGTAGCCATAGCAACAAATGTAATCTTACTTTGTTGAGGGTGGTGATCCTAAAACAATTATGATTTTTGCTTTTTCTTTATGGGACCTACAGTTGGATAAAAAAGTCTGATATATACGAACAAGGAAATGAGTAGTTAAATTAAAAGTTGTATGTCCACATTAAAATGCTTTTAAGTAAGTCACCTTTGAAGTGAGCCTTCAGACGTGGCTAGTCTTCTGAAATGAGTTGGAATTGAGTCTGTGGCTTAGGAAGATGTGTGGGGCTGTGGGGCTTAGGCGCGCCATGCTGGAAATGAGCATTAGCTTCTGGGAAATGGAGGCTGGACCCAGGAGAGCACGGGTAGAGAGACAGAAAATGGACAGAAAATAGCCCGAGAGCCAAGCAGACAAGTGTGGAAGTGGCTGTGGGATGAATTCAGCACGGCTGCTAGAGGTGACTGAGGAGAGCGGGCCCAGGAAGAACGAAAGGTCAAGCTGTTTGCTGGAGTGGAGCCTGACGTTGGTGGTGAGAGTGGTGGCTGGGTGGACCTGATGCTAACCTGCCCGGAAACAAGCAAGTGTGCAGACTTCCGGAGAAGCAACGTAGTGAATCAGTGTTTGCCAAATACCAACAGTTTAGAAACTATGTTCAATTATAGGAGTCTTTGGGGGTACTGGAAAGGGTTGTGTTATAACAGACCATGAAAGACGTACTTCCGTTTACTGTATTTTCCTTACTGTAAATAACTTTTTACATGTGCACTGGAGTTTTGCCTCCCCTGTATGTCTGTGTGAGGATGCTGGGCCCCCGGGAACTGGAGTTGTAGGCAGTTGGGAGCTACCGTGTGGGAATAGAACCTGGATCCTAGAAGAGCAGCCAGTGCTCTAAATCACCGAGCCTTCTATCCAGCCTCCATAATTATCTTCTGAGCCTCCCTTTGGATGCCTGTTGCTTTAAACTAAGGCTTGATTTCTTTAAGGTAGAGAATGTCAGGGGGTGTAGGGAAAATCTGTATCAGAATGATTGAATGTGCTGTGCCTTTGCTTAATGTACATCAAATAGTGATGCTGGGACTGACTGTGTGCGTTCAGTGTCGATGTACATCAAACAGTGATGCTGGGACTGACTGTGTGCGTTCAGTGTCAGTGTACATCAGAACAGTGATGCTGAGACTGACTGTGTGCGTTCAGTGTCGATGTACATCAAACAGTGATGCTGGGACTGACTGTGTGTGTTCAGTGTCGATGTACATCAAACAGTGATGCTGGGACTGTGTGCGTTCAGTGTTGATGTACATCAAACAGTGATGCTGGCACTGACTATGTGCCTTCAGTGTCGATGTACATCAAACAGTGATGCTGGGACTGACTGTGTGCGTTCAGTGTCGATGTACATCAAACAGTGATGCTGGGACTGACTGTGTGCGTTCAGTGTCGATGTACATCAAACAGTGATGCTGGGACTGTGTGCGTTCAGTGTCGATGTACATCAAACAGTGATGCTGGGACTGACTGTGTGTGTTCAGTGTCTATGTACATCAAACAGTGATGCTGGGACTGTGTGCGTTCAGTGTCGTATCTGGAGCTTGAACTCATTAACAGGTCTGTTTTGACCCTTCCTCCCCCCCTTTTCTTAAGCTTGAGAAAGAAGCGATGAAAGATGTCATCACCAAAGCAGTGGAAGAGGAAAGGAAAAATCTGGAAAAAGTTCATGCTGAAGAGCGGGAAATGTGGAAAACAGAACATGCAAGAGATCAAGAAAAGGTAGCAGAGGCCATCCGGGCCGCTGTGCAGGAGCAGCGGACACTGAGTCAGGTAAGTCACCCAGCAGTGGAGCTTCTGAGGGTCCCAGTCCAGGTGAGGGTCCACAGGTATTGTATGTTTATCACACTTTTCTGTTTTGACCTTTTTTTTTTTTTAATAATCTATGCTTTTTTACCTTCCTGGTATTAAAAAATCCTACAACATATTTTATGGTTTGCTTCTATTTAAGGAAGCTCAGAATCCGTGTTTTTATTTTATTGTTGTAACTGTATTAGGCACCTCACATTCATTTACTCTCTCATTCATCCTTTCCCACCTTTCATGTGATACATAATGTGCGTGCATGCAGGAAATGATGTAGTTTGATTCCAATAAATTAGTCTGACATATATGCCTCTGTGCCTCTAGTTGGCAGCAGTAACTGACACAACCTCACAGGTATCCCATGGTCCCTTGAGAGGAGATGTGCAGTGACCCGGGCATGTTCTCCACACAGAGTAGCTTTTGCCCACTGACCCTCCCAGGCTTCATTTCCACAGTTGAACCTGCATCTTCTGTTTTACATTGATTGAGACTTTGTGTGGGCAGAGGTACTTAATAAAAGACATATGCATAGCTAAAAAGACAAAGGCAGCCTTCATGGAAACCTGTTTGCTCTGCTGTTTGTCTATCTTATATATGGTATAGCATAATATGTCATAGTCTTTGAAATTTGTCTCCTAAACATCTGGGCATGGTGGTGCCCACCTGTAATCGTAGCTAGGGAAATAGAAGCAGGAAGATCAGCGGTTGATCTCAGCAGTGGAGCAAATTCAAGGCCAGTCTGGACTACATGGGACCTTGTACCAAACCAAGCAAAGCATTAACAGCACAAAATGTCTCCCGTGCACGTTGAGAATGTTATGAAGGATCTTAGAAATGTAAGGTTTTGCTACAACTTCTTTGGTTGCACACAGCAGGGAACACTGGGCAAAAGTGGCTGTAGCAGGAGCTGTGTGAGTGACCTGGCCTATCAGGTACAGTCAGAGTATTGTAGACAGCTCTAGTCCAAGGCTGACCTCGGTGTAGTCTTACAACTGACGTTCCATTACTTAAATTCAATGCTCCTCCTCAAGGAAAATGGCTTTTGTGAAAAGCTCTGTGAAGCTCACATCTCTCCTGATTATTTAGAATAATTAAATAAGTAGCTACAACCAAACTTACTCTTTACTGTTGTCTTAATAAATAAAGTGACTTTCTGTTTCTCCCCAGTGTTGTTTTATTTTTTTAGCTACGGTAGTAGAAAAATAGTAACCCAGCCTTTTTAAAGGAGATGGATGGGAAACTGACAAAGGTGTCATGTCGAGTGTTTGGTGGTCATGTCGAGTGTTGGTGGTCATGTCAAGTGTTGATGGTCATGTCAGCTGTTTGTGGTCATGTCACGTGTTTGGTGGTCAGGTCAAGTGTTTGGCAGTCCCAACAAGTGTTTGGTCATCAAGTCAAGTGTTGATGGTCATGCAAAGTGTTGATGGTCATGTCAAGTGTTGATGGTCAAGTCAAGTGTTCGGCAGTCAGGTCAAGTGTTCGGCGGTCAGGTCAAGTGTTCGGCGGTCAGGGCAAGTGTTTGGCAGTCACAAGAAGTTTCTTGGTGGTCATGTCAAATGTTTGGTGGTCATGTCAAGTGTTGATAGTCATGTCAGGTATTTGTGGTCATGTCAAGTGTTTGGCGATCAGGTCAAGTGTTCGGCGGTCAGGTCAAGTGTTCGGCGGTCAGGTCAAGTGTTTGGCAGTCACAAGAAGTTTCTTGGTGGTCAGGTCAAGTGTTTGGTGGTCATGCCAAGTGTTAATGGTCATGTTAAGTGTTTGGTGGTCATATCAAGTGCTGATGATCAGTTGGCATGGGGAAAACAAGTCTGCAGAGATGCGAGACACTTGCTGTGCACAGGAAAGTGCTCCAGAGGAGAGCAGATAAGTATCTGGTTTGTCTGAAACAGAGCTGTTGTTTAAGACAAACAGACTGGAGGACATCAGAGTAGGCACCAATACAGAAATACCCGGTCCCTCCTGGGATTGATAGATACATAAAATGATCGTGTAACAGATTAGATAGACCAGGGGCCTCTATCCACCTACACTTTGAGTCTGTATTCCCTGGAAGGGGGTCTAGGTAGTCTGAGAATTTATTAAAATTACACAAAACTGTGCATATGAGCAGATTTTTCTGCAAAGATAATTTATACTTTTATTAAATTCTCAAAAGAATTTTAATTAGGAAAGCTTTTTAAAATATTGCAGTTGGCTTCCCATTGCCTTCTGAACTTCATGTAAAATATATTCCAATTTGACCAAATACCTAAATTATAAATTTTATGGAATTAGACACATATTAACATTCTTTATAAGGAAGGCTAAGCAGGTTGTTAGGGTGATGGATTAAGTACCACCAAAATCAGCGTCATAAAAGTAGGAAAATGTTAGCAAAAATTATCAAAGTCAGGTTTTTTTCCACGTTCTTGTACCCATCCAAATGTTTCTTCAAGGAAAATAATGGTTAAATATGACTAAGCTGTCTTCCTGCGGTTCTAACCAACCTCCTTACCATTTCCATCTCCTTAGTGTAGATTTGCACAGGGCATTAACTATGAAGCCCCGCCTGCAGGGCCCACTGACAAGGTGCCAGGTTTGCAGCCCCACAGAAGCCACACACCTAAAGGATCGTTACTGTGACTAGCTTTGCAACTTCTTGGAAAACCCGCTCTCTGTTTTTATTGTTCAGTGTAGCACTTCTATTGTTTCAACACAATATTTTTATTAATTCTTTGAGAATTTCATTCGTGAATCCAGCGTGTTTTGATCATATACCCACTCTCTCTCTAACTCCTGCCAGATCCACCCTACCCCTTGGAAGTTAGTCAGTGACAGAATGGTGACGGTCATCGTCTCAGCTACAGAAATACCTGATGGGGTAAAATAGGGGCTGGAAAAAAAAACTTAAGAGGAAAAATCTAGGAGGAAAACTCATTTTCCGTAAATGCCTTTGAAAAGCTCAGGCTTCTGGAAGGTCGCACACACCCCTAGAAGGGCCTGTGTAGCTGCTGACCGCTGTCTAAGATTCAGAAAGCGGAGAGTAAAGACGAAGATGCAGAGTTGTAATTACCATGTCCAGGTTCCCACAGCAAGGGAACCTTCTGGAAAAGGGTGGGAAATGTAGTGATTCAAAACAGTAAGGAATCTGCCTCTCCCCTTAGCAGATTAATCATCTGAGGCCCTAGTGAGAAACTACTTGAGTAACTGCAGCTGCGTATGCGGGAGACTGCAGGCTTTGCATAATTAGGCCTGAAAGGTTACTGCATGGGAGAACACCAAACAGGCAAACTGTATTTTAGCGGTCAGATGCGGTAATAAATGTAGAGGAACAGAAGAGACCTGTTTCTGGGTCGCTGCGTTGTTTTATTTTAAGTGTGCATTGTTTAGAAACAAAAACAATATTAAAAGAAATAGGAAAACTAATCCACAGATAGACAGAAAATCAGTCAGAAATATCCAATAATGGGATAATGTACTAAGACTTTACTCTGTGTTACAAAAAATTCAGATGTTTTCTTTTGCATTCACAAACTCTTCTGCATCACGAGTGCCTGGGCTCCTCAAGAACCACATCTCTTTTGAAGGCTGCTCGTGAGTTTTTAGGATGGTGGCTCTGTTCACCTGCTCCATGTGACTCTTCCTGCTCCTCCCGACAGCTGTCACCCAGATTACGTGTCCCCCACAGTTACTTCCTCTCACAGCCTGTGTTTGATTCATGTGTTTGCACAATTGACTGACCTGACTTATTTGAGAGCTTTGTCTATGACCTCTGCCCACCCCCATGTCTCCTAGGAGGTCCAAGCAGTGCCTAGCTCACCAGATATGTTCCAGAAAGCATCACAACCTGAGAGAAGGCAGGAACTGAAGTCTCATACATTAGTCCCATACATTAGTGCACATCTGATCTCACACATCCAGTGTAGTCGTCAATGGTACCATTGGCTTCTTTCGATGGCATCAGATATCACATAGAGATTTCATGTGGAAATGTCCCTGTCTTCTACAGCACCCAGTCATTAGCACAGAAATGTCCTTAACAGTTTCCAGTGTCACCGAGTTTCTGCTGTCCACAGCTCGTTTCACACACAGCTGTTTCATCAGTTCTGCCTTGGCTCTTGCTGTTTTCTCTTATGAGTCACCAAGCTTTATATATTAGCCTACTGTATTCTCTAAGTCTTTGTATGTGAATATATAGGCCTGCGATAACCAAGTCACGTCACCGTCTGTAGAGTGCTTCTGAGATATCCGTGCAGAATGTCCTGTGACTGCTGACCACACTCCCACCAGCACTGCACACACTTCCTGTCTCTCAACCCTTTACCTAAGACCTGTCTTCCTACAGTGCCCTCCCGGCAGGGTGAGGTGGGTTCTCCTGTAACTCATCTTTCACGGACCTGGTGTCCATTTGTATGGATCCTGAATTCTCTGTCTGATTAGTTACCCATTTCCATTCATTAGAACTGATTTCAGATTTCTTTTGTTCCTTTGTCTGGGACCTGGTTCCATGTTTATTTTTCACGTTTTGAGTTTATTTATGCATTAACAATACCAGTTACCTTCCCTATTCCTCCTCGGTCATCAGCTTAATCAGAGATAAGCACAGCCTCTGAGACCCTCCTTATGACTCCTGTTGACTCTGTCTGACATGTTCGATCTCACCTCATTGCCTCTCCCTCCCCCCCAGTAGAGTAGAGGCCACCCTCCCAGATAGCCCTGCAAAGGTGAAGCCATAATGCAGCTCTTCTGCTCCCATGAAGAAACCATGCCATTCTCTGACGGGGCAGAGAGGAGATGACTCTTGTGCTAATGTAATGTTACCTGCTTCTTCAGGTCTCAGGAACAGCCTTTGCCATGCCTTGTCCTCGCTGACAGGTGAGAGGGAACCCAGTGCCACGAGCACTCCCAGGAGGACGGATGAGGGGTGTGCAGCCCACCCCCTTTCCTGTAGCAGAACCTTTGGGCAAAGGGGCTCACTGTGACTGTGTCCAGGCAGCTTTGTGGCTGGCTCCATGCTCTCCCGGAAAAGGAACTTGTGTGTGTGGCTTCTCGTGTGCATGTGTTGCTGTTGGCTCTCTGTGTTCATGGGAAGAGATCATCAGGGCTTCCTTTCCACTCTTGCTGGCTTCATCTGATCTGATCATATCTTGATTCTTTTTTCTAGAACTCACAATATAAAGGGAAAAGTAAATTAATGAATTTAGTTGATGAAATAATTAAGAGAAATAAAATTATTATAGGTGTAAAATACCAGCTTAAATAGACACTTAGAAATGACACGCAGTGCCTGCCACTGGAGAATAGATGTTCCGGAAGCTCCTGCCTGTGACCTCCTTGTATTTAGAGTTTTATGTTGTTTTAGAGACAAGGGTCTCATACACAGAGCTGGAATCACACTCACCAAACAGCTGAGAATGCCCTCAACTCCTGATCCTCGCCTCCACCTCCTGAGTGCTGAGGTTCCAGGCATATCCGCCACACCTGGCATTATCCCAGATTTCTGAATAAATTTGTGGGCGTCACTTTATGAATTAGTTGCATCCCCCAGGGAAAACTAGTTGAAAAAAATCAATGAGTTATTATAAACTGCCCTGAAAATTTTCCCACGAACTAAATTAATTTTCCTAAGTGAGTTATGTGGCTAGGCCAGAAATATAATTTATAAATAGACTTCCCCTTGGTTTATTAGCGATAGGAATCTAAAGTCTTGCCCCTGCTTTCTGTTCCTACCCTGGAGCGCTGTAGCTGTGAGTCTTAGACGCATAACTAACATCCTTGTCATCCTTGGGAAAGTCCCTCCGACGGGAAGTGCTACAAACCTTGACAGGACATTATTGTATCGCACAACAAGGACAGTGATGGGCTCCGTGTTTTGGGGCCATTTGGGTAGCTTTGTTCTCCGGGGTTTCGTAGGCTGTTCTAGACAAAGAAGCCACTTTAAGGATGGCTGGGGGAGATGAAAGGCTTCCTGTGGAAGTAGACTTGTTAAGAGGAACTGCTTGTGGTTGCCATGACATCCGCAGTGACCATCACAGCCCCGGCTCCCTCACCTCCAGTGAGTGGCAGGCCCTTTTCTAGTTAGTTGCTAATGTGGCCGAGTTGACTTTGACTTTACTATGTACTTGCTAGTTAGCTACATCATGAGGCAGGTGCTGCTATTACCCCCGTGTGTGCTGCTTTCATAGGTTCGTGCATGAGGCAGCTCGAGATAAGCCTGGGGTGTCCTCCATGAGGCTCACCATTCTGTTTCTTTGTCATCCCCCCCCCCAGCACACACCCCTTCAAGATGGACTCTTTCCTGTTATCTGGGCTTTCTCCTTAGGCCTAGAGAGGCTGTAAAGGGAGCCCCCGAGATGCCGCTGTCTCTGCTTCCCACATGCTGGGATTACCAGCATATGTTATTATGCTCAGATGTTTTCCTGGGTTCTGCAGGTTGACCCTCAGTAAACCTTAGGTCCTCAGCCTTAGCAAGCGTTTTACTGGCTGAGCCATCCTCTCCAGCACACCGTGCCAATACCGCTATGAAGATGCAGGTTCTGTTGCTCATCACAGTGGATGTCTGGCCTTGTCAGGGCCAGGCTGTCTATCTCCAGAGGCATTGAAGGTTGCCACAGTGCCTCCACCCACCCCACATTTTCCCACCCCAAGGTTCTCATCTTAGTATAAATACAGATTTGTCTTAGATAGGAATAGATAATTAGATAAGAAAACCCGTAGGTAGGCATTATTCTTCTGCTATTCATTTATTCTGACCACACGTTGTCACTTCTGGAGAAGGTTTTGCTGCACAGAGCTGACCCCTGTGAAGTATAAGATCAGTTGAGAAGGAGCCATAGTAAACAAGCTAAGTGTCTGTAGTGCGGTGAGCTGCGAGAGAGAGAAAAGCACCACACCTGTGTTTGGCAGCTGCTGGGGGGAGTTCCTCGGATACAGGAAGGAAACTAGAGTTGGGGAATTACTAGGCAGGTCATGTGGTGCCACTCACATGACGTCCTGGGGAGAGGGCATGTTGTGGTGGGAGGTACCCAGTGGTTGCGGGGCCTTGGGAACATTTGCTGATGACAAGTGTGATGAACTGAATTGTCGTGGTGGTTTCATTTGGCCAAGCCTATCAATCATCAGAGCCATTTCTTAGTAAATGGTGGCTTTTAGGAACAAATTCCTATTACATTTTTGAGAAAGTGTCAATTTTTGTTGGAATTAAAAAAGTGTTTTCTATTAAATATCTAATGCCTGTTGCTAACCTGTTGATAAGCCTAGAGAAGAGATCGTGGAGCTGGAGACACAGGCCTATTACATCCTGCTACAGAGATGCCCGCACGCCCATGCCCATTGACTGTAACGAGCCCAAGGAAGTGGCTTAGCCCTGGTGTCTGTCCTTCAGCAGATGGTGGGTAACGGAAGTGCATATAAACACAGTGGACTTTTACTCAGCTATATGATGAAGTTTGAAGGAAAACATGGATCTGGAAAGTTATAAATGAGGAAATCCAAACTCAGGGAGAAAAACAGACAAGCAACCTGTCGCCTTCTCCCTCACGTCTGGATCATAATGTGTGTTTGCATGTGTGTGAGCAGGGGGAAGTGGGGTTAAAACCTAAAGATCATTATGTGTGCTTGCATGTATGTGAGCAGGGGGAAGTGGGGTTAAAACTTAAAGATCATTATGTGTGTTTGCATGTATGTGAGCAGGAAGAAGTGAGGTTGAAACCTGAAGATCATTATGTGTGCTTGCATGTGTGTGAGCAGGAGGAAGTGGGGTTGAAACCTGAAGAGCATAGTAGAAGCCTCATGTGGGTGAAAGATGCTGAGGGTTAGGGAATGGGCAGAAATGACATGGCTGGGGCACGGGAAGGACACATAGAGGGAGAAGGGACAAGGAAACAAAACAGGTTCTGCTTGGGGTGACGAGGCGGCACCTTTGAGATGTTAGTATCTTTGACTCCAGTTTACACTTTGTATGCTAATTTTAAAATTCTCGGAAAAGAAACTGGTATGAGGTTGGGCGCCTTGTTAGTGTTTGGAACGGATAAGACACGGGTGCTGTTTAAAGCATGAATACTTTCTGGATAGGGCCCTGGCATCGATTTAATGGACTGTGGCCATCTCCTAACTATAAATAACAGGGTTTGCTTCCACTTGACTGTGATAGTGGAGGTGATTCTACACACACACTTAAGCTTCACAAGGGATAACGATGTCACCCACGTCTGGGTGCTCCGAGTTTCTTCTGTGCGCAGCTGAGCAACAGAGGCCAGTATTGCTCCTGGCAACTCCCTTAGCAGTACCAGGCAGTGTTTGGGCCCCAGAGGGTGGCCCAGATGCTGTGTAGCCCAGCCATTTAGATAAACACAGAGACGCAAATGAGCCGTGTTAATAGACACGAACATCTTCTCTTGGCTGTTGAGTGCAGACACGGGTAGAACATGAGAGAATGGGCCTCGTGTGTGAAAGCTCGAGGGCCAGGGCCACCCCTGAGCAAGGGACTGCAAGGAGCCCCTGCGCTCATCCGGCATCACCTGGGGAGACGGGAGCACATGGGCGGGAAACATGCCCACCAGTCCTTAGACCTCACCTGAGGGTGGTTTCCATTTGGCCTCTTCCTAAGTGAAGACACATGTTGTTACAGAGGGTACCATTCAACAATACTAAGGGAAGCTCTCTACCTCAGGTGTATTTCACATTGAGTTAATCTGAAGTCCTTCAAAGAGGGAGAGTCCATTTGTGGCTGACTGCAGGCACAGATGGCAGGGTTCATTAGCGTGACTGTTGTGTGTAGTAATATGGAGCGGCAGGGCTGCCCGGCCGCCCACATGGCTAGCTTATGCTCCGAAATAACAACACACAAACTGTATTCTTTTAATCACTGCTTGGCCCATTCTCTTCTAGGCTAATTCTCACATATTAATTTAGCCCATTCCTAATCATCTGTGTGTAGCACCCCAAGGTGCGCTTACCGGGGAGATTCTAGCCTAGTCCATCCTGGGTCCGAGCTTCATCACGTGTGTCTGCCAGGGAGCAGGGCATGGCGTCTCTGCTGAGGCATCTGCTGCGGGGAGGAGAGCTGTGGAGTCTCTGACCTCACTTCCTCTTCCTCCCAGTGTTCTGTCCTGTTTTCTCCTCCCACCTATCCTCTAACCAATAAAATGGGCCAGGGCAGTGCCTTTATTAGCCAATGACCTTCCTCCATCAGTTGTGGCAGAGGACTTGCAAGGGACCCCGTCTGATGCTGCAGTGTTCATCATGGCCACAGGTGCTATAATCAGGGCTTAAATTTTCTTAAAGAAACTGAGCATTGCCCTCTCACCCTTCTTAAAGGAAATGGCATTTCTGTCCAAGCTTTCCAGCCCGGACTCTTTCCCAACCCCAAACCCGTTCTCTACCGATATGTTGGGTTTGGATTCAGTCATTTTGCAGTTTTTACTGAAAAAGCTCTATTTCCTTATGCATGCAGAGGGCTAGGATTTATCCAAGAGTGTCCCTCTGTCACCCTCATTCCCATGCATCTTAAATCTCTAGAACTTTCCCATTGTGCCTGGAAAGTAGTCCATTGGCAATGAAAAGGCTTAACCTAATATGAGGGTGTCTACGTAGCCCTATAGCGTGGTCTGTGGGTGTCTACCTGTAGCCCTGTAACGTGGTGTGTGGGTGTCTACCTATAGTCTTATAGCATGGTATGGGGGTGACTACTTGTAGTCCTATAGCGTGATGTGTGGGTGCACACCTGTAGTCCTATAGCCTGACATAGGGGTGTCCACTGTAGTCTTATACCCTGATATAGGGATGCACACCTGTCACAGCACATAGGAGGTAGAAGCATGCGTCAGGAGTTGACAGTCATCCTCTAGGCCAGTGGTTCTCAACGTGTGGGTCGCCACTGCCATCACAGGGATTGCTTATCTGAGGTTTACATTACGATTCATAACAGCAGCAAGATTACAGTTACGGAGTAGCAGTGAAGATAATTTTATTATCGGGGTGACAACAACATGAGGGACTATTTAATATTGCAGCTTTAGGAAGGTTGAGAACTCTTCTAGTACATGTCATGGTTACAAAACAAAAACAAAATAAATGGTAAATAAAAGAATACTATTAGCTTTATATACATGTATATACCGATCCCTCTTTTTACAAATTTTTGTGTTCTGTTGTGTGTTTTCATATATGTTTGTTCACCACAGGCCTGCCTGTTGCCTGTGGTAGTTCAAAGAGGGTCTTGGATCCCCTGGAACTGGAGTCACATGGTTGTGAGCTTCCATGTGGGTGCTGGCCATCAAACCAGGGGATTAAGCAAGTGTTTTCCAAGACCAGCTGCTGGTGGCAATGGGGACAGTGAAGACTGTCCTCTCCGGGTTCCAGGTGGCAGCAGGAGGCCTTAGGAACCAGGCTGGAGGTCATCATGCTGTGTGTTGGCTACATTCTGCCAGTGTCCTGAAATCTGGAATGATGCCAAATTGAAAAGTAATGACTAATAGTGAGAGCTCAGTGTTCTTGGTGATGCTCGTGAGCTAGCCTTGCAGGTGTTCTTGGTGAATCTCGTGAGCTAGCCTTGCAGGTGTTCTTGGTGATGCTCGTGAGCTAGCCTTGCAGGTGTTCTTGGTGAATCTCGTGAGCTAGCCTTGCAGGTGTTCTTGGTGAATCTCGTGAGCTAGCCTTGCAGGTGTTCTTGGTGATGCTCGTGAGCTAGCCTTGCAGGTGTTCTTGGTGAATCTCATGAGCTAGCCTTGCAGGTGTTCTTGGTGAATCTCATGAGCTAGCCTTGCAGGTGTTCTTGGTGATGCTCGTGAGCTAGCCTTGCAGGTGTTCTTGGTGATGCTCGTGAGCTAGCCTTGCAGGTGTTCTTGGTGATGCTCGTGAGCTAGCCTTGCAGGTGACGCACCCGGACAGGAGAGCGCTACGAATGTTTTCTGGAAAGAGCTGGATATTTAACAACGCAGGAAGACGGCCTCCTGGCTCATGGTATGGCAGCTGAACTGGTGGAGCGGCGGACAAACAGGCATTGAAGAAAGCAAACCTGGACAAACGTTGAACAGAACAGACACGGTCACTGGAATGCGGATGAAGCTGCATGACTCTCAGCTGCATTTTGGCTGGGGTTGGAGTGTAGCTATGTCGGAAATTGTTAGAAACTGTAGGAGTCGTGCACCCCCACTGAGAAGAGCATAGAGAAGATTCAGCGTCATTTTCCCCTTTCAGAATTCCAATCCAGTGTGGGCACGTCTGAGAGACTTTGGTTCTGGTGGCCCACGGGGACACTGCAGAGAGGGAAGGTTTGGACTGTAAGAAAGGAGGGAGATCTCTGAATCAAGAGCAGGTGCCCCTCTGAAATATAGCCGTTTTCCTGAAGTACAGTGGGTCAGCAGAGGGGAGCGCCCTGAGCTGAGCATTGAGAGCCTCACCCTTCCCGTCCACCCCGTCTCAGCTCTCCATGCTGAGGGCCATGGGAACTGGAGGATGCTTTTTTCTGAAGAATCTGGGGAGCCCAAGATAAAAGACCTAAGTACTTTGTTATAGGAAATGGCCCCAGGGAAGCGGCAGCCAGATGGCTCTGTTCTCGACCTGGGCCAAGGGCTGTAACTGCAAGCACTGGGTTGTCACACTGCTTTAGTGTGTGACTCTTTAAGAGCACAGAGAATAAAAGAGAGATTTGGGGCCTTAGAAGTTATTAAATGCTATCCTTGATTCCTCAGAAATGGAGTCTTACACACCAGACAAAGGAGAGTCTGTGCTTTTAAGTTTTTTAAATGTATTTTTTGTGTATGGGTGTTTTGCCTCCATGCATGTCTGTGCACAAGTATGTCCAGTATAAGAGTGTTGAATATCTGGGACTGGAGTTACAGTTTTTATGGGCATGGCCATGTCTGTGCTGACTATTAGACTTGAGTCCACTGGAAGAGCAACCAGTGTTCTTAACTGCTGAGCCATCTCTCTAGTCCAGGATGCTGTATTTTTAAAGCAAGAGAATAGGAACATATATCAAAAATATCAAATTCAGGAGTTGTAAATGTTTTCCAGGGAGGAATATAAATAGACAGATGTAGCCTATCCGGTCCCTCATCCCGCCACCATCAGCAAACGCACCATGACCTGAGCTCTTCCTTGTCCTTGAGGCATCTTTGCTGCGTGAATGTAGCTGCCCTCCCTCATCAAATAAGCCTCTTTTGACAGCAAATGGGGACCATCACTGGAAACCACAACTGGGCCCAATGCAGAGGTCGGCATACTGAGAGCCCAGCCCCAGGAGATACATCCTTACCACAGCTCCCTCATTCGTGGTGCAGGCAGCATTGTGGAAGAGGGGGCAGAAAGATTGTAAGAGCCAGAATTCCAGGAATCCTGATGTGAAACCTGTTTATCCCAGAAATGGCCACATAAATAAGACCAGGACAAAAGCATTATCAATAGATGTGCTGAAATGGAAGGCAGGAAAACCTCGTGGGTCCCACCCCAGACCGAGAACTACAGGTAACTAATCACTGATGGTGGAAGAATTGGGCCCTCTCAGGGATGGGCCTTCTTATGCAGTGTCCAGTACACAGACAACACAAACAGACTCAGGGGTGTGTGTGTGTGTGTGTGTGTGTGAGAGAGAGAGAGAGAGAGAGAGAGAGAGAGAGAGAGAGAGAGAGAGAATGAGAATCTGCCTGCATGTAAAATACACAGCTGTGGTAATAATAAAGAAAAGAAGCTGTCAGTTTGGCCATATGGGGGGAATATTAGTAAGGAGGGATCTTGGAAGGTGCTGGAGGGAGGAAAGGAGTGAAGTGATTTACTTTCATTTAAAATGTATAAAATTTAAAAATAGAAATTGCCTTGTGATAATTTAAAAGGCTAAATTGAATCATGCAGATACAGAAATGAACCAGGCAGTCCATCAGAAGGCCCCACCCACAGCTTTATGGAACTCAGATCAATCAAAACTCTGCACTAATTCCTCATGACTTTTATGAAATCTAGAAATAGAAGGTATGGCTTTCTAGATTATTAGGACTTATGTCTGGATCTGCTCGTAACTAGGTTCATAATGAAACTTTTGAGAAATGAAGGAAATATGTTAGAATCCAGACAGTGTGTCCAGCCTGTGGCCCATAGACCCCACTGCCGCAGGATAGCTAGGAATCGGAGCTAAATACAAAATTGTAAATTTACTTAAGGAGTTGAATGGTTTTTACAATTTTTAAAAAACTCTAGCCGGGCGGTGGTGGCGCACGCCTTTAATCCCAGCACTCGGGAGGCAGAGGCAGGCGGATCTCTGTGAGTTCGAGACCAGCCTGGTCTACAGAGTTAGTTCCAGGACAGGCTCCAAAGCCACAGAGAAACCCTGTCTCGAAAAAAAAAAAAAAAAACTCTAATGTCTGATTCTTGAGTGAGCTCTGTGTTACAAGGTGTTGGAATGTCAAAAGGTAGGATGCTCTGGAGGGAAAGGCAAGCCAGTGTGCCAGTGACCAGGAACCAACATGGAGTCAGTCATGGGAAAACCAAGCCAGTGTGCCAGTGACCAGGAACCAACATGGAGTTAGTCATGGGAAAACCAAGCCAGTGTGCCAGTGACCAGGAACCAACATGGAGTCAGTCATGGGAAAACCAAGCCAGTGTGCCAGTGACCAGGAACCGACGTGGAGTCATGGGAAAGCCAAGCCAGTGTGCCAGTGACCAGGAACCAACATGGAGTCAGTCATGGGAAAACCAAGCCAGTGTGCCAGTGACCAGGAACCGACGTAGGGTCACATGCTCAAGGGTGTTTAAAACTGAAAATTCCAGCCTAGAGCTTCAAATCACCAGCTAAATGATGAGGTAAAATAAAAACATTTTCAGACAAAGAAATTGCCCAGGCAAAAACCTCCCAGAGGAAATAGTCAACCAAAGGAAGGATCAGCCAACAACAAGCAGTTTATAGGTCTAGAATCTAGAGGTTCTGATGAAGAGAGAGGGAGAGCCCAGGGGATCAGCAGTGTCTGGGAGGTCCGCAAGTGCTGAGAAGGCCACAGACAAAGGATCTGGGAGCATTGTGGCTACAGCAGCTGCCTTATCCCGAGCCTGCCATAGGAGCCTCCATGCCTTCACTCTTGGTTCTGAAAGTACATCTGACTTTCCTAAAACAATTTCTAAGCTCCTTCCTATCTAGAGGATGGGGATCATAAAGACAGAGTGGCCCCATCTTTGAGGTCACTGTAGCTGTAGCTGATTACAGACAGAGAAAGTGCTGATCCAAGAGCCTGCAGAGCTGACCCAGCCCCGTTCGCTAGCTTGGAGGACCATGGCCGGAACTAGGTGCTGGCAAATACGTCTCCGTAACAAGCTAGGGTGTAAATCTTTTAGGGTTTCAGCAAAATGTTGCAGAAGTTCTAATATAATGAGTGATGTTTATAACTCAATTGGTGAAAATCAATATCATAAAAGAAAGTAATTTTTTTCAGGCTTGATTCTCTAATACAAGTTCTTCTGAGGTAGCATTTTGCTTACTTGTAATTAAGGGTTCATTGTCCCCATCATCTGAGTTCCAGTGCCCACTTCCTGCCTGTGTCACTAAGCTTCTGAGTTGAGAGAGTGCATTGGTTTCCTGGGTGGCGTTCCTGTATTCTCTTGATTTCCTTTTCCAGTCATTGCAGTACAGATTAATCACTTCGAAGTCAACATGGCCTGAACGGCTGTTGCACAGTAGATGCGTTTTGAAATGCAAAATTTGCCTTTTGCTACGTTAGTGTCTAGACTCTAGAAAACCCTTCCGAACCATGGTTTGAGTTTTAAGTTTGTGTGGCAGTGGAGAGTGTGGATACACGGGGAAGCACACTGTACCTGTGACTCCTCCTGTCTGCACACTGCTGGGAGGGTGAGAGGTTTCACACGGTGATAGGGAAAGTGAACTGGCAGTGTGTGTGCCCGACAGACACTCTCTGCCCACGCCTACAGCTCTTTTTCTTATTTAAGACAAGGTTTCACCGTATTTCTCAGACAGGCCTTCAGTTTGCTTTGTAGCCCAGGCTGGCCTCGGACTTGGTTCTCCTGCCTGAGACACCCAAGTATCTGTGACTTTCGTTTTTAGTAGATGCATGATAATGCCACATACAGTCATAGTGGGCTTTAATGTCTCAGCACATGTATATATTGTGTGAAATCTAGGTTCTTAGCATATTCCTCACATTTTTATATTTGTCATTTTTATATTAAAAGATCCAATATTTTGTTTGTAGTCATCCCCCTGTGCCACAGAACACCAGAACTCTCTCCTCCTCGGAAACAGCTTTGGATGCATTGACCAGTGTCTTTCCATACCCACCGTGTGTGTGTTTGTGTGTGTGTGTGTGCATGAGTGTGTGTGTGTGTGCATGTGCACGATGTAACTGAACCCAGAAATTGTAAAAAGAAGAAAAAGCAGGTCACTCATTTGGAGCTGAAGTCCAGGAAAGGGTGCAGTCATTCATTTCCAGGCCTCCCGGACTGTGTCGCTCCAGGTCTGTGGCAGAACAGCAGGAATTACCTCAGAGCACACGGTGAGACAGGAAGTGAGGAGTTCAGAGACTGGGCCCGCAGAAACGACCCAGCCCACCAGAGCAAGGCTAGTCCCTTCTAGAATCCCCCAGTGATATAGGTGCCTCCATCAGGCCCCACCACCTAATGCCACAGCAGAGACTCAGCCTCTTCCAAAGCTTGCACACACAGCTTCTGTTAGCACTAATGTATCACACCACACTACCTACCATGCTAAGACATGTGTGTCCCATGTACTAAGAGAGTGAACATCTAACTTCAGGCAAGTCCATGGTCTGCATCATGTACTTGGCTAAGTGTGGACGCACACTAGCCCTTGTTCACAGTAAAGGGAATGAGAATTCACCCTCACTTTGCTTTTCTCTGCATAATTAAGAGTGCGTTTGAATGTGTTGTGGGGAAGATTGGGCAGATGCTGACTTTGGGGAGAGGCTGGGGTGACTGTGGGGAACTGACATGTTCACTAGCCCACGCAGCAGGAATGGAAGCCAGTGCACTAGGATACTTGGGAGCTCTGAGCCAGGTCTGCCTGGCTTCTCCTCTCCCTCTCCTCTCCACTCGTACAGGAACTATCAGACAAATGTATCCATAACCAGCATCCAGTGCCCAGCAAGCACCTCTCTCAGGCACAACCATTGACCCTGGTGTCTTGCAGTATGTTACTACACTGTTGCTTCTGTTTCTCTCTGCTTGTGTCCTGTTAGTGTGGGTAAATTACAGCTTACTAAGAGGAGATAGGAGGTTCTAGGATCTGGAGCTGTGTTTCACACATCCTGCTGGGTAATTAGTAGATACTTTGACAAATGAACACATGAGCGGAGGGCGGCCGACCACAGACGAGAACTCGGTCTGGTATCTGTGCCTCCTCTAATCACTCGCTTTCTAGGCCTTTCTGCAGCCATGTGTAACTTTTAAAATAATGCTTAAATTATATTTAATATGTGTAGGAATAAAAATTGAATTGCGCATTTGCATGATAAATGTGGTTTATTAATTAAGAACTTGTAAAAATAAGTCATTAAACACTGTATAAAGGAATATAAGTCATACTATAATGAATGTAAGAACTTAAGAAAATGTTCAGAGCATGTTTCAGCTGAAAACTTCCAGAGATAGGAAAATATCACAAACAGTGTAATCTTACCTCTTTTTTTTTTATTGGAGATGCATTTTATTTTATTTTTTTTTAATTTATTTATTTATTAAGGATTTCTGCCTCGTCCCCACAACCGCTTCCCATTTCCCTCCCCCTCCCCCGATCAAGTCCCCCCCCTCGCTCCTTCCTACTCTGCCCTTATTCTCTGTGTAGATTTGCATGCTTACACATTTGCGTGTTTACACATTTGCATGTTTACACACTTGCATGCTTACAGTTTTACATGCGTATGTTTACACATCTGCGTGTTTACACACTTGCATGTTTACAGTTTTACATGCGTATGTTTACACATTTGTGTTTACACACTTGCATGTTTACAGTTTTACATGCGTATGTTTACACATTTGCGTGTTTACACACTTGCATGTTTACAGTTTTACATGCGTATGCTTGCACATTTGCGTGCTTACACACTTGCATGTTTACACACTTGCATGTTTGCAGCTTTACATGCGTATGTTTACACATTTGCGTGTTTACACATTTGCGTGTTTACACACTTGCATGTTTACAGTTTTACATGTGTATGCTTGCACATTTGCGTGTTTACACACTTGCATGTTTACGGTTTTACATGTGTATGTTTACACATTTGCGTGTTTACACACTTGCGTGTTTACACATTTGCATGTCTATCACTGTGCTCATGCTTTCCTACATGCTACAAAATTTCTACTGTAAATAGACTTTTTTTGTTGTTGTTTTTTTCGAGACAGTAGCTCTTGTAGACCAGGCTGGTCTCGAACTCCCAGAGATCCGCCTGCCTCTGCCTCCCGAGTGCTGGGATTAAAGGCGTGCGCCACCACCACCCGGCCTGTAAATAGACTTTTAATAGTGAATCATTGTTTTATATTTTCTGGGCCATATATACATGTCTAAAGTGGTTGAGGAAAACGTAAGAGAAAGTACGTGTAAACTCTTACAGTTGGAAGAGCCCTCAAGAATCAAAAGTGAGGAGAATGCTCATTGCTGGTGTTACCCCATGGGAAAGGTCCAGCCAGTTCTCTGGATAAAGGGGAGTTAAGTAGTTGTGGTTTATAGCATTCATTTCAGTCGGGTGCTATTATTTATTTTTAATCAAAATAGAAGGATAAAGTTCTATTTTTGCAGAACTTATTGTTGCTTCCTGAGAAGTCTTTCTTCCTTAGAATATTACCTGCCCACCCGCTTTCTGTTTGTCTGCTGTTCTGAAATCCCTCAGGTTTCTGATACCCCATTCAGTAAGGCAGTGAGTTCTCTTTTCTCTCTCGAGTTCTCATTTCAAATAGCAGCTAACAGGGTGGAGTTTCACCTGGTGTTCGGCTCTCAGCATCTTGACCTGACATGAAGCCAAAGTGTCTATAAACCTTAGCTATAAGACCTCATTTGATGATGGTTGTGAAAAACTTGGCTGTGAGTGAGGCCACTGGAGCGCGAGATGCTCTTGGAAGAGCAGGCATTGAGTGTGTGGATACGGAGGACAGGAAGGCAGTCTGATGGAAACGGGTGACTGGTTGCTGGGGAGTCAGGTGTCATCTGCTAGGCTCATCACCTCCTTCAGTAAGTGGTTAGTTCCCTTCTTTCCTCCTATAGCCCCTAACCGTTACAAATCTTTTCCAGGGGTGCATTGCAAAGATTGGCCTGGAACAGAATGATGCACCCCGAAAGCCCCTCAGTTACATAAATGGCACAAGTGTGCCTTTGTGTGCGCCATGCTGACCACGCTTTCCAACCCCAAACAGGAAGCTGTCAAAGCAGCCATAACAGAGGAACAGAAGAGAGGTGAAAAGGCCATGGCGGAGGCAGTGAAGAGAACGAGAGAGGAGCTGGTGGAGTACCTGAGAGAGCAGAGGAGGGTAAGTCCCCTTTACCCGTGCAGATCCACCCAACAGTTATTGCTAATCACCCATCACACACGGGCAGAACAGCACCCGTGCAGATCCCCCCAACAGCTCTCTGCACAGCCATCAGACAAGGACAGAGCAGCCGTGAGCTTCTGTCTAGGACCCGTAACGATACACTCAGAAAGGCAGTTCTAGACTCCAAGGGGTTGCCGTGTGATTGTCGATTCCTTTACTTCCTGTAGACACTTGAATGTGCTCTTCAGGCTCTCTTTGTTAGCCTAACTGTGGTTCTAACAGATTTCATTACAGTCCACAAATAAATACCACATTGCTCTGGTTCTGTGTGAGAGCAGGTCAGACCACGCTGGTCAGGATTCAGGGACGGAGCTGCAGGGGCTGAAAGCAGAACAAGATTCACTCACCGTCTTCCCACAAACAGTCAGTGTATGAAGAACAGGCCACACTAAAGCGTTTTAGTATGTTTTATTTACATGCCTATCATATGCATGTAAAGTACAGTAATTCCCGTGTATTGCATTCAGATGCATACTATAAAGGGTCAGGTGTTCTACACCATAGCAAGCAGACAAGCGGAACCATGAATATGAAGCGTGTAGTGTCTAAACTTGATTGTTGGCTGAATGGCAGAGTGGAAAACGCCAGCTGCTGTCCTGTAGTTTGCAAAGTGCTGAGAAGGTAGTGAGGGTCGGGGCACCACTCAGTCCCGTGCTCCCAACCTGAATGGCGCGAAGAAAATTCCCGGTCTCTGTGATTCCTGTCAGCAGATAGCTTGTCGGCAGAGTACAGAATCGGTCAGAGACATTTCCAGAGAAGTGGGCATCCACAGGAGCACTCTGTGTGGCTATATCTTTGAGCACCTTGCTTTAGGGGGATCTTTATTTTCACCCTGATTTCTGATAGATTTTTCACATTCTGAACCCGACAGTGAAGTTGACGCTTTAATTGTGTGTCGGTGTTTCCCACAGAGGTTATTTCAGATAATCTAGTTTATGAGCTGTGCCCAGAGGAATGGCATATACACACAGATTATTTGGAATAGTGAAGAAACACAGATAAAATAAACTTAGGGGTTCTTATGGGCCCCTCCTTTCCATTGTCTTTTCCTCTTAATCTTTCCCTTGGTGGTTACAACAACCCTTAGCATGAAATCTGCCCCCTCTGTCGTGTGGCACCCCTGAGGTGTCCTCGCTGACTATAGGTGCCGTGTTGTAGAGTGGCCCAGGGGAGGTTATTCATCATTCTGACCAGACATGCTGTTAGCTCATTAGTGGTTGCCTCTTTCCCCTCCCCTCACCCAGCTCTGTGAATTAGACCAACCGCTCTGAGCCCAACTGTGAGCGTTCCTGGGTGGGTCACACAGCACAGACGCTCCCTCTGCAAGGCTGAGTGGGATGTTGTATGTGTGTGTTTTCTTACTTCATTCATTGATAGGTGTTCAGATTGTTCCTCCATATTTAATATACTTTCCTGAGTCAGCCAATCTATAGATGAGGTGTAAATCTGCAGAGAAATTATGACAATTTTATAAAATCATTTGGGTGTGTTATATATATATGTATGTATATATGTATATGTATATACATATATTTTTTTTCAAAGCTGTGTTACTTTCTGTAGTATGTGGTTACCATAAAAGCATCTTGTAGGAGTAAGGATGGCTCTTTTAGGGTCCTCTGATCCCTGGATGTCAAACTAATATCTCAAAAGAACCAAATTATGGGCTAGGCCGTTTGTCCTATAGTCCTCCAAATCCTTTTAAAGGCCTGTCAGTTACTGTTTATGAGAAGTAGTCTGATTGACAGCAGAGACAGTGAGAACACAACAGAGCCAGGCCTCGTTCACACTGTCTGGTTCTTATTGCACGGAGCACCCACGTTGTCGTGAGTTAGGGATAGGATGCAGCAGCTGTAGCAAGGGCACACACCTGTACAGCATCAGTACCTGTTCTGAGCACTGTATTCAGCCCCTTAGTAAAAATACCCAGAAGCCACATGTTGGTAGGCAGGTTTTGCTCATTTTGAAGTGTGTGCTCCGATCAGTGTTGGTCCTCCTGTTTACATGGTGAGCTCTGACCCCACTCCTTTTACTGATCCCCAGGAGGGTACAGCCCTGTTTTCATAGAAAGTTACCACTTGTCGCTTGCAGTTGTGTTGGGGACACTTAGTATCGGGCATTTTGTCTTCCTGAAGAGAAAAGCTAACTCTGAAAAGTTCGTGGAAACACCCAAGTGAAGCAGCAATTGCTAACACCTCTTTATGTCACTTCTGAAAATTTTAGATTTTTAATTCTGTATTTCCTTCTTCCTCTAAAATACTATACTCATTGTTTCAAGTTAATTTCAATGTATTATCTTGGGACTTAGAAAATGTTTGGGGCGGAGGAAGGACACCCAAAGCTTACAAACCAACTTAGAGGAAACATTTTTCATTTTGCTTTGTTTTAGCTAATTCCTTTTATTCTTGTCTCTTTCAAAAAAAAAAACAAAAAAAACAAAAACAAAACCTAAATTGGGGCAAGTCCTCTCCACTTCTTCCATTGGAAGATAGTTTTTGTTTTGTTTTAATCAAAGAACACATTTTCAGGATAAATGTTTCCTTTCCTTTCTTTAGTTCTTTTTTTTTTCTTTTTAAGAAACCCTAGATCAAGCTTAAGATTTTCAGCTCAGACACTAAGCAGCCTTGTAGACCGTGGTTCCAGCTTGCCTTGTATTCCAGTCTGTAGAGTAGCCTTGAAGTTTTGAGACATCTGTGGAGCTAGGCCTTGGTCTGTGTGTTCATCAGCATCATCAGACCCTTTCCCAAAGCTGAAAGTTTGAAATGAACACTTCTCCACCCTACATTTCCCCTTCTGATTTTACTTTTAAAGGACTGAGAAAAAATGGAAGAGAAGATTCAAAATGGTAAACTTCTCAAATTTATTTCTTTCCCATGATATAAAATTCAGGTCATCGTAAGAGGAAATAGCTTTTTCTAAGTCTGTAAATCAGTGACTTTCTAAGCTACCCCCCAAGACTGGTGAATGTTAAAGTATACCCAGGATACTGGAATTGATATTGGACTCACAGTGTGGAAAGTCTTCGTGGCATATTCTTTGTTTTGTTTGTATGAGTGCCGTCAGTGTTGTTAAACTTCGTAAACAGCTGTCATTCATCTGGCCCTGAATCTAGGATGGGAGAGTTACTAGTTAGGAAGTCCCAGTGCTCAGACTCCTGCAGGAGAGCTACTTATGTACTAGTTAGGAAGTCCCAGTACGTGCTCAGATTCCGTCAGCACCGCTCACATGATACTGCATTGCTGGTCCACAGCACAAGAAAACTGTATAATCAAAACATCCTACTTGTAAAAATATTCATGATTAATCAAAAAAATAATAATGAAACAGTTTGGGTGTTTAAAATAATTATAAATAAATATTCAACCCACTGGGTGGTGGTAGCACACACCTTTAATCCCAGCACTCAAGAGGCAGAGGCAGGCAGATCTCTGAGTTCGAGGCCAGCCTGGTCTACAAAAGCTAGTTTCAGGACAGGCACCAAAAATACAGAGAAACTCTGTCTCAAAAAACCAATAAATAAATAAACAAACAAATATTCAACCCGATCATATTTTTAAAAATTCCTCTTCTAGGCGCACTGAGCCTTGCTTCATGCTGCAACAGCTGAGCTGAACACCTGCCATATGTTGCTGAAGCAGCGCTGGCAATCAGGTGTCAGAGGCCCCAGTCGGTCCTTGAACACTCCTGACCTCTCACTGTGGAACTAGGCAGTTGGCTTTCCCTTAGTCTTCTGGAGAAGTCTTTCCCTTGTCTTATAAACGGCCAGACCAACCGTTAGAGCAAGCATCAGTAGTGCCGCAGGCTGCAGAGAAATGAGACGGGAAAGACCACATCCCAGATACTTCTTGGGGCAGGGAGAATTTGTGGTTTGGGACGACCAATAGCCCTTGGGCTGGAATGGATAGTTGCAGCCCATCCCATAGGTTCAGACTGTTACACATGAGCTCACCGTGAGGGAGGAAGCGTGAACAGCATCCAGCACGCAGCGGCTCTTCACAGCCAGGCGGTGATTCCTAAAAATAAAACCTCATCCAAATGTAATAAAAGATTATTATTTTTTCCTCTTAAGAACCAGAATTACGGCCTGTGTTTTCAAAATCATCTCCAGGAAAATAACCTTCACTTGGGAGGATTCTTTTAATTTAGATTTTTAGAAGGGAGCAAAGAACAATTATCTTTACTTCAAAGGTCTGAGGCCAAGACATTGTCAGAATTTCTTAATCACAACCAGGCTCTCGAAGGCCAGCAATGCTGCAGTCCCCTGCGGTTTCACTTGCATCTTCAGCTGCTAAAGGCAGCACTGAGCCAATGTGAACTTACGTTTCTTTCGATAGTGACAGTTACTGGAACTACAGACAGCTCTAGAAGAACTTACATTTCTTCCGATAGTGACAGTTACTGGAACTGCAGACAGCTCTAGAAGAACTTCCATTTCTTCCGATAGTGACAGTTACTGGAACTGCAGACAGCTCTAGAGAGCTTGTCCCGTTGCCGTTGCCTTGTTTCGTATCTAGTATGGTGGCGTGTTGCGGCCCTCCCTCCCCTTCACAGTTGTGACATTCCACCAAGAATGCAAATGGCTTCTTCCTTGACCACTACTGAGTATGTCAAGGGCTTTTTAGTTCCTGGTGTGCACTGATTGTGTCCTAAGAGTTGCAGCCCTTGACCTCTCTTGCACACACCTGCAGAAGCAATGCTGTTTCTTGCCGCCCACCCCTGCTCCCTCATCCTGATCAGTTATTTCTTCTGTGTGACCTGGTCCAGCTGTAGTCAGTAAGGGAGTGTGTCTGTGTGGGGACCCACAGGACCTGCTGTGGCGTTTGATTCGGATGTCGTATTTGAGATTGCTTCTCTAGACTGAGACACATGAGGACCGTTCCCTCGTGGTTGTACTCTCTGGTCACTTGTTTTCAGTGCCTGAGTGGGCTCAGCCTTCTCGTTTCATTTAAACCATCAGGATTTTCCTTTCCAGATCTGTAGCATCTCATCCGTGTCAGCTGGCCCTCTAGAAAACTGTTGAGAGTCAGGGAAGCCAGCCAGTTCTAGCTGCCGTGCTAAGTGGCCTCCAGTGAGCACACCTCCCTAGGTGTAGAGCTTAGAAAATTTTATTTAGAAGAAAGCTTTATAAATCCAATGAGCTGTCAGGGTTTTAAGGGTTTAAAGGGTCCTTGCAACTTTCAGTATCAGTACAAGTGGACCCTAAAATGCTGGCTGCTGTCCTAAATTCTTCCTTGAATTCTTCACATTTCTTGACCTTCATTCTTGATCTAAAGTGTCATTGATAAGAAGACGCTTGGGAATATTCCCAGACATGTGACTAGAGGCCAGACCATCACATTCAGGACAGGCTATGATTTTGATGACATTATTTTGCAATGGTTCAAACAGGTGAGTGTTTTACTAACAATGGATAAAAGTCTTGTGGTATAAGTAATGGATCACTAAGAAGGAAATCCAAAGTTGCAGAGAGCTTGAAATGATGACTGTAAGAATGTCCCTGAGGACAGGGAATGTGGTTGTGCCTCTCACCCCCAAGTCACAGAGGCAGAGAATTACAGTCTGATTCTGAAGTCCATGCTTTGACTTTTGGCCAAACCCCCTTGGTGAGCAAGATGGAGACAAAAGAATGAAGCTAGATGTGTTGTTACACGCCTGTAATCCCAACATGTTAATGGTGGAGGCAGGAGGATCAGGAGTTCAAGATCATCCTCAGACATACACAAGTTCCAGGCCAGTCTGAACTGCATAGCTGGTACTGGAAATACAGTAAATAAGACTCTTCCTGTGTGGTCTTCTCCGACTTTATGTTCTGAGCACAAGGCTCAAGCAAGAAAACAAAACAAAAAAAAAATTGTATTGATAATGTTGCTAGCCCAGGCTGAAATGAAGAAGGTGGATAAAATAAGATGCCTGCTCTATGAATACATGCAACATGTTTTTCTCAGTAACTTGATTTTAGTGAGGATAGCACAATGAAGGGTTGAGGTTCCTGGATAAATAGCCCCTAAGTAAATGGACAGCTATGTGTATGTGCGTGTGTGTGCACGCACGAGTGTGTGTATGTGCGTGTGTGTGCACGCGCGAGTGTGTGTGTATGTGCGTGTGTGTGCACGCGCGAGTGTGTGTGTGTGCGTGTGTGTGTGCGAGTGTGTGTGTGCGTGTGTGTGCATGTGCGAGTGTGTGTGTGCACGTGCGAGTGTGTGTGTGCGCACGCGCGAGTGTGTGTGCGTGTGTGTGCGTGTGTGCACGCGCGAGTGTGTGTGTATGTGCGTGTGTGTGCACGTGCGAGTGTGTGTGCGTGTGTGTGTAAGTGTGTGTGTGCGCACGTGCGAGTGTGTGTATGCGCGTGTGTGTGCACGCGCGAGTGCGTGTGTGTGCGCACGTGCGAGTATGTGTGCGTGTGTGTAAGTGTGTGTGTGCGCACGTGCGAGTGTGTGTATGCGCGTGTGTGTGCACGCGCGAGTGTGTGTGCGTGTGTGTGTGCACGCGCGAGTGTGTGTATGTGTGTGTGTGTGCACGCGCGAGTGTGTGTGTATGTGCGTGTGTGTGTGCACGCGCGAGTGTGTGTGTGTGCGTGTGTATGTGCACGCGCGAGTGTGTGTGTGCGTGTGTGTGCACGTGCGAGTGTGTGTATGTGCGTGTGCGCACGCGTGAGTGTGTATGTGCGTGTGTATGCGTGTGTGCACACACAAGTGTGTGTGTATGTGCGTGTGTGTGCACGCGCGAGTGTGTGTATGTGCGTGTGTGTATGTGCATGCGTATGTGCACGTGCGAGTGTGTGTGCGTGTGTGTGCAAGTGTGTGTGTGTGCGCACGTGCGAGTGTGTGTATGCGCGTGTGTGCGCACGCGCGAGTGTGTGTACGTGCGTGTGTGTGCACGTGCGAGTGTGTATGTGCACGTGTGTGCACGTGCGAGTGTGTGTGTATGCCGTGTGTGTGTGCACGTGCGAGTGTGTGCGTGTGTGTGCACGCGCCAGTGTATGTGTATTTCTAAAATAAAGACTAGCTAGCAGAAAAATGATAAAATCATCATAATGAATTCTCACCTCCACCGTCCAGCCAAAAGAATCTGAATTTCATGTACCAAATAATCTTGAGAACTACAGCCCCAGTCTATCAAGAATCTAGAAGATAATGGAACAAACTTTTCCTAGGGAGACTGATGCACTTCTAACCAGCCATGATGGGCACCGGTGCCAGACCAAAGTCTGGCGTGGCGAGACCGATGAGTTTGTTGAGCTCCATTACAGAATGCGGGTGGGGGGTTTCTTAGAGAAGCCTGGGTGACCCCACAGACAGCAGCATCACCACAGCATCCACCCGATTGTGAATTGCAGCCTCGAGGAAACGTATCATGTATTTGTTTTAATCAGCCTTTTACTTCCTATATTCCCCAGCTTCCACAGGACCATGGGCAGCTGGGGAAGGAGCAATAATATGGATCCCATGCTCGAGTCTCCTGGGACTTGTAAGGAGGCACAATAGCTCCGTCACCAACATTGTAGATCTGACCCTCACCATATGCTGCTAGCTGCCATGGCCGCTGGGCAAAGACCGAGGGTGGCAGAGCATTAAGACCCCAGGAAAGGCAGAATGTAACAGTCTGCGCGTAGATCTGCTCATTCCTGTAAGAGACCAAGGCTCTGCAGAGTGTAACAATCTGTGCACATAGATTTGCTCGTTCCTGTAAGAGACCAAGTCTTTTGCTTTCACAAACTGTCCCTTCTTTACTGTAAAGGCAGTTCAGATTTATTTCCTATTTCAAGTCAGAAAGCCATGGACAGTAGCCCATGCCTTCCCAGCAGCTGTGGCCAGAGCCTTCCCTGCCCTCTGCCTGCCAGTCACTGCTCCCAGCCTTATCTTAGCCTCCCATCAGGACTAGGGGAGTTCACTCAAAGCCTCCAATAGACTGCACAGTCTTCAGCGCTTTCCTTCACATGGGCTAGTGCCAAACTCACTTCAAGTCTCACTTCCCTTTGGCGTTGAGAGAAAGGAGAGCCTAGTGTACCAGGGCCTTGCTGGTCTTGACGCTTGTCCAGGCACACACGTTGTTACTTAGAACACAGCTTTGTTTGTAGCAAGTTAAGAAAACTGAGTCACGGTCCCAGTGTGCCCTGAAAGCCGTCCGTTTTGTTAAAGCTTGAAGTTAGGTTGGCTCAGAGGGCGTTCCACAAACAAAAACTTAATTCTCCTTCGTGGTTTGGAGGTGAGCAACACAGCACCAGTGTTTCCTGCTGTCAAGTTCTGTTTCTAATGCTCTCACTGTTAGATCTTTTCTTCTCATTGGAGATACCACGCTGTTGTCGAGAGAGAGAAAGAGAGGGAGAGGGAAGGGAAGGAGAGGAGAGGAGAGGAGAGGAGAGAAGAGGAGAGGAGAGAAGAGACTAAATTCCAGGCATTGAGCTAACTTTCACCAGCGCTCCCCACAGAACATCTAGAAATACAATAGCCTTCGTGATGATGAGTGTCACAGGCTTGGCTGCTAGGAACTGGGTGTGAGGTTGAGCATGTGACCCTAGTGAGTCAGCACTCTTCACCCTATGGCTTCATGTTTATGAAGACTCTCGCTGGCCTCTTTGCTATAAGGAGACCGGTGGGTGTAGCTCCTGAGATTGTCATCTTCTTATTTTCTGATTTTCAGTGGTAAGAAGAAAGACTTTCTGGCTAAAAGACACTTTGTAATGTCTTAATGTGCTTGCTCTATTGTGCTATTATTTTCTATTATGTGTATCTCCACAAACATTCCTTTCCTTTGAAAAAATAGCCAAAACTAATAATAACAGTTGTAACTAATATTGTTTTAGAAACATCTCGAGAATGTCCTCCTCTGAGGGATGTGGTGTTTCTTTTCTCCTTCAGAGACACAGCAGCATTCCTGCCCGTTGTTGGCTGCAGATTCTGGGTGCTCCCTCCTAAAGGAAGGCCAGCCCATGAGAGAGAAGGGAGATTGCTCATTGCTTACCGCCATATTGTGTTTGAATGAAGTCCGTGGCTGTGGGTGTACCCTAAGTCTGGCTTTGCCCCCAGCTAAAACTTGAGACTGTTGAATGTTGTTTCCTAGGCAGGGTTCTAACTGGATAGTCTCAGGGGGCCCCTGCAGTACTGATCACCTTTGGGGTGACGGTGCCCTGCACATCTCTCTCTCTCTCTCTCTCTCTCTCTCTCTCTCTCTCTCTCTCTCTCTGGTTGTGGGTGTTTCTCATCGCTGCATCCCTGTCCTAGTGAGTTCTTGTTTTCTTCCCTTTTTGCCAATTGGTTCAGCTGTGATTCCATGAATCACATTGCTTTACACCCTGTAAACTCATTTTAATTTTTTTCTTTTTATTTATGCTGTGTCTTTGTGAGCTTATGTGCTCAGTGTGCCCATGGAGACCAGTGGAGGGTGTCAGATGCCCCTGGGAATGAAGTTGCAGATGGTGAGCCACTCTGTGTGAGTGTTGGGAGCTGTACCCAGGTCCTCTTTGACAGCAATACCTGCCTATCAGCATTGAGCTATCTGTCCCGCCCCTAAAACTAACTTATTATAAATCTACATATCACCTAAGATGAAGTTGCTATGGTCCATTTGAAAACTGCATACACACACAAACATTTATATTCTCACTGACGTTTTGAGAATGACTGGGTGGGGGGGGGGGGGAGATAAGCTGATTGTGAAGAGCCATCTGTTGAAGGATTCAGGTGTTCAGGTGTGGGTTTTAGAAGCAAAGCCCGAGGAGGTGGAATAGGTCTGGCCATCATTGCTGCCCTTCCGAGACTCACTCCCCCATTAATGCCCCTTGTGGGAATCACAAACTCTACTCTACAACTCATTCTGTGTCTCCCAGAGCTGAATTACTTTCTGACACCCTCAGCAACAGAAAGGACATTTGAATGTGTTACACCCTCAAATCAGCTGCCTCACACTGAAGTGTTAGAATCACACTACCAAAGACACAAAGGAACCCAATGTGAATCTTGCTGTGGACTTCCCCATGAAGAGACAAATATGTATTCCTCAGTGCTGATTGCTCCGCTTCCCACCTGCAGGCAGAAGGCTACAGTGTTGTGTCCTGGAGTCTGGTGCAATATAGTGGGCCCTAGTGTGAAACACAGTACTTTGGCAACCCTAAGAGAAAACGTTTCCATGTCTTCTGAGAGACAAGCCTGGGAGATGCGTGAAAAGTATTTGCCACACTAACCTTGCATGCTGGATGCTGAGCTTTGGTATAGGAAACTCATCTGAGACATTGTGTAGCTAAGTATCCCACTGTTCACGCCCCTTCGTACCCCTGTTGACTAAGTCCGTCCCACCAGGGTCCCCCAGCTGTTTAGTCTCAAGAAATCACACAGAGGTCTGCATTAGATATAAACTGATTGGCCCATTTGAGAAAATGCTGCTACCAAGAAGCCCTGCTTTACTCTATTCTTTTCTATCTGGAATCCCTTCCCAAGCTCTCTTGGGCTTTATGTGGATGCAGTTTCCCACATTGGGTGCCATTTGTTGCAAGGAGAGCCAGGCCACTTGTTCAAGCCCTGAAGTTAATAATTTGTTTCAGACTGCTGAAGGTTTGGGGCTGCACACTTGACTTGTTCTCTCTCCAGTGTCTCCTGGGTAACTGACCCTCCAGCCTTACAGACAGAGAACCAACCCGAGGTCCTTCTTACTCCTCTGAGTTTCTAGTTTTTGTTCACACAGAAGCCGACGCCAGAGGGTGAACACCCACAAGGATTATCAGAAGGACAATGAGTGGTTAGCCAAATGGAAGGCTAGAAACCAAGGTTAAGGCCAAATTCCCGTGGGCAGTACCAGAATCTCCTCTATAGAACGAGCTAAAGGTAGCATTTCCTTTGCTGCAGCTGTGACATGAGAAATCACAAAAAACCACCACACCCCACAGACGGATGCCACACCCTGCAGACGGATGCCACACCCCACAGACGGATGCCACACCCCACAGACGGATGCCTCACCCCACAGACGGATGCTACACCCCACAGACGGATGCCACACCCCACAGACGGATGCCACACCCCACAGACGGATGCCACACCCCACAGACGGATGCCTCACCCCACAGACGGATGCCACACCCCACAGACGGATGCCACACCCCACAGACGGATGCGTCACCCCACAGACGGATGCCACACCCCACAGACGGATGCCACACCCCACAGACGGATGCCTCACCCCACAGACGGATGCCTCACCCCACAGACGGATGCCTCACCCCACAGACGGATGCCACACCCCACAGACGGATGCCACACCCCACAGACGGATGCCTCACCCCACAGACGGATGCCACACCCCACAGACGGATGCCACACCCCACAGACGGATGCCTCTGTTGCCGTCTTAGAACAGGTGCCTGTGCAGAGACCTCAGTGCTTAGAGTCCTGCTCACGTGACCAGTAAGTGGCGTCAGAGGCGAGCAGGCCAGATGACTGAGCTTGCTCAGTTTGATGTAGGGGAATTGGACTTCACGGGCTGGGGAGTTCCTCAAACACAGGAAGGGTGTCAGAAATCAGAGCATTACAAATTGCCACCACAGACTTTGGGAGTTTCTTCAGGTCACCATGGTTACTGCAGAAATATTTCTAGTTTTTTTTTTTCTCTCAGCTAATCCTAGAGCTGGTTCTCTGAAGTCAAGCTGGGAGGTGGGGGTGGGCCCATTCTCATTCAAACAGCTGTAGCAACTGCCCTGCATCCTAGCGAATGTTCACCTCTTGGCTCCGTGGTGGCGTTCTTTCTTTAAGTAACCTGGAATTTTCTGTAGCCGATGTCTACATTGTGTCTCGCCCTCCAGAGGCTCCATGGTGTTTGGTAGATGAGGCTTTTGTTTCCGTGGACTGACAGAATGGGGAGCTGGGTGTTGTCATGTGTCTGTGAGTCTGCTGTTGCCCTGCATTGACAGCAGCCGCACCGCTGGAATTTGGGGCTCTCTTGCGTGTGGTGGTCACAGCAGTCTTCCTCATTGCGGGGTCACCGCAAAGTTCTGTAGGATAAAGAGCTTGGCCAGCTGCCTTCCCACAGAATGCGCTGGGGTAAATTCCAGCATGTTCCTTGGGCCCTCCGCACATCTCTGGTCTCTGTATTTACGGCTGCCAATCAGGGCGTCTCTTCCTTTTCCTTTTCCATGTTCTTGCTGTATTAAACCTGTTACCTGGGCCGGGATACCGCTCAGTGGTAGAGTGTTTGCCCAGTGTGCCCCAGACCTAGAGGTCACCAGACTGCCGTAGCGTGGAAAGACGGTGGGGTTCAGCCTGAGGACCCGACAAGCGAAGCAGCCAGACACTGGTTCTTAGCTCCATTCATGCCGAAAATGGCGATCTCAGACTTTCTGAGACTGAGAGCTGTCTCCTCTCGCTGTATAATCCTCTCTAGGGCCGGGATTAAAGGCATGCACGGCTCGGTTTCTCTAGCAAACTAGTGTGGCTGCTGGGATTAAAGGTGCGTGTCACCACTGCCTGGTCTGTAAGGCTGACCAGTGGGGCTGTTTTACTCTTATCCTCAGGCAAGCTTTGTCTTTTTTAAAACACAAATGAAATGCCGCTATAGCTTGGCCTCCACTTTCTCCAGCACCTGCTCTGCGTGTGAAACTGGACAGAGATGAGACGTCAGGGCCACACGAAGAGCCTAGACAAGGGCGGCTGAGGTAGGCTTGCTCACTGTCTGCTCTCCCCGGACCTCACTGGTTGGTTGATCTGAAGGTTAACGGCTCCAGCCACAGTGTTGACTCATCTTCAAACACAGAACCTTCTAGTTCATTTGTGTTTTCCAGATGTTGTCTGTTCATAGAGGTTTTCTTAGCTCTGTATTTGAAGTAAAATACTTTGGGATAGATCTTCCTTTCGGCCCATTGAAATCCCACCAATACTTGCCTGTTTCATGCCATTAATAGTCGGTACTAGAACATTTGAATCTCAGCACTTCAATGTCTCTCAGGGCTTCAGTGTAACAATATTGCTGACTTTTTTCTGTATCAGTTAGCTCATCCAGTTCTCTAAAGATTTAGTGTGACCATCACTGTACTCACCCTGTTTCCATCCTCAGCGTTCGTCCCTTTCCTGTGGCTCAGTTTTCCTTTTCATGGGTATCATATGTTGAAAGTGAGAATATCTTGTCTGGGGTGGAGCTGAGCTGTGGGACTAACACGCGTTCTCCTTCTGTTCTTAGCTGGGGTTATTGGTTGCTTTAGAATCCTGTCTTTTAAAAAAAAAAGTTTTATATATACCTTTTTCTTTATATACTTTCATAGGTAGTAAAGATTCCTTCCTGTTTCCTCTTACCAAAGTACAATATGACTTTCTTTATACCTTAGACTCCTACATCAGTAATGTAGGAGAGTAAAGAAGAAGGTGAAACTCGCATAAACGTTTAGGAATCAAAAGGTCACTGGCCCAACAGTTTCTAGTGCTCAGTATCAGTACCAGCTATCCAGGGCAAGTAAGAGGAAGCCGCAGACACAAACACTGTAAGCTGACTGTGTAGAGTCTGCTGTATCATAACAAGTCCATGCTCCAGGAAGTCAGTGGAAGTGTGGTGGGAAGAAGAATGGCTTACAGTGATGAAATCCTCAGGAGAGCACGGTCTCCATTAGCTGCCCTCTCCGGAGCAGTGCTTGCTCCGTAGCAGCTGTGTCTGAGATCATGTTAGGGTCATTGTATTAGTTCATCATTCTGTGAACGGATACCATCAGTACTAAGTCACCTGAACCAGATTGGTGTGGGAAGTCCTTCTATGTGTTGATTTTATTGGTTAATGGCCTATAGCAAGGTAGAACTTAGTCAGGCAGGGAAAGCTAGGCTGAATGCTGGGAGAAAGAGGGCGGAGTCAGGGAGAAGCTATAGTCGGAGACAGACACACTGAAACTTGGCTGGTAGGCCACAACCTCGTCATGATGCACAGATTGACGGAGATGGGTTAAATAAGATGTAAGAGTTAGCCAGTAAGCTAGAGCTAATGGGCCAAGTAGTGATTTAAATAACATGGTGTCTGTGTGGTTACTTTGGGAGTCTCGGCGGCCGGAAAACAAACAAGCGGCCTCCTCACAACAAGGTATGCTGGTCAACAATGTCTGGCCAAGGTCTGCCTTACATGTACACCCAGAACTCAAAGCCAGGATATAGGCTCAGGTAGTAGCCACTAACTAAAGCTAAGCAAACAGACTACCCTCAGAAGTAATTAAATACATAAAGTTCTGAGTGTGTTTGTGTGTGGTTAATTAAAATGGAAAATAGACAAGTTTGCAAAATGAGAAAAGCCTGGCACGTAGTTTATTAAAAGTGGTTGACACTGAACTTTCCCCAGGGAGGAATGAGCTAATAATGCTTTTATGTAAGAAACAGGGAGTCCTTATGTCTGCCCTTCATCCCCTCACGCTCCCCACAGGGGGTAAAGGTGTATGCCTGTGTATGTGTGCACCTGTGTGTGTTCATGCCTGTATGTGTGCATGTATATGATGTCTTTGTGTGTGTGCGCACTCTGTGCATGTGTACGTGTCCTACCAAGGAGTGCTTATTCTACTGTCAAGTTTGAAGTAAATGTCTTCTGAGTCTCTGCATATTTTACATCTTGGTATAAAAAGCACCCGCTGAAAGAGGAACCTTGTGTATTCTTTCGTCGTAAATAAGGATATGATACTCATTCAGGATTCCACACTGTCATTCTGGAAACCACAAAGTCCCCACTAGATCAGCTCATTGCTCCTTTAAAAGCATGACCATTAGTACCTAAAGTCCTTCACAGCCTTGGTCTCCCGACTTCCCCTTAGATGCAGATTGGCTCAATTGGTAGAAGACAGTGACCTCCTGGAATCATCTGCCTCCCCATCAGCGGGAGGTGGAATACTTGCTAGGAAAGGGGGACACACATTACATAATCATTAAAAATCTCTATATCCTCCACAAAACTAGTCCTCCTTGTTCTGCTTATTTATGATAATCATTTGCTTCTAAACACTTTATTCTGGACAGTTTTGCTTCAACCGTTTTTTTCTTTCTGCTTGCTTGTTTTTGAGAGTAGGTGTTATGTATTAGCTCAGGCTACCTCGAAACACATAACCCAAGCTGACCTCCAGACTGAAAAGAGCCCTCCTTAAGATCTCAGGTATGTTGTACCATGGCGGCTTGAACACTGGCCTTATATTTCTGGGAGCTCCTTATGCCCAGGCCTCCACAGAGATCAATCAGTGCTGATCATTGACACCTTGGGCTGCTGGAAGCTTTGGAGGAGGATTGGGTTCCTTTGTAGATTTCGCCCAGGCTGCTGTGTATTGGGGCTGAAATGAGAAGCAAAGCAGTGGGTGGTTGTAAATGCAGAGATGTCAGCAATATCACTTCTATTTAATTTAGTGCAGCATTAATTAAACAGTCGATGCTGAGACACAGCCGCTCAGAGTCCTGCTTCTTTGCTCTCAAGTGTTAGAAACTGGACCAGCCGACTCAAGGAAACGGGATTTACTAAAAGACAGCCCACTTAATTGGCATCTGAGGACACGGAGTGAGATGCCTCAGAAACTAGAGGCAGCAGCATCGATGGTGACTTCTGCATGACAAGTGGGAATGGACCGAGCTAGCTGCCGCCATTTCTCTGGAGTCCTGATTGCAGTCGAGAGAAAGAAGGAATTCCCTAAATGAAGTTGGAGTTGCCAGTAGATAGCGAAGAACGCTGGAAGTAGCAAGGCAATGGTGTTAACACAGCTGCCGTGCGTGTTTTCAAAACACTGTCCTACAGTCAGCTGGGTAACCTTCACTCTGTAGGGGAGAAACAAAAATTTCAAAAATGGTAGGAATCTCACTAAAATATGACGGGACTAAGATGGGAAGGGAGCATTCCTAGCCCACTCCTGTGGCCCTGTGGTCTGTTATCTTTATTAAGTCCAGGTGCAGAAGTGGTCGCAATGACGGTGGCTTGGTGACTCTTAAAGCCTAAAGTATCGTGTCTCGCTCCACAAACATTTGCCGTATGCGGATACACAAAATTACCCCTACCACAGGGACTCGAGCCTTTAAGCTGTGAACCATAAGGTGCTAAATCACAGTCCTGGAGAAACTAAATTCACATGATGTGGATCTACTTCTAACTAGGTGCATCTTCTTTATCTACCAATACCCAGTACTGCTATCAGATTATAAATCCACCCACAAATTCATCCACTCATGAGGTCAAAGTTCTCAGGACATTCTTGCTTCCCCAGAGTGCTTCCTTCAGACACCAGAACCGGCCCTCCCCACATGAATAATGCATCAGGACAAATTTCCCACATTGCAGCATTGCATCAGGACCAATGCATGCGTTCGCTTTTTGAGGGACGCTTCATATCCAAGCCATAACAAGCACCTAGACATCTAGTTTTCTAGATGTTGACTCACACAGAGCCTAGACAAAGCAGCCCCAGCTGCGTCGGGGCCACTGAGCCACAGAGAACTCTAGACCTCAAAGTCATGGAAAAGAATACACCGGAAACCCTGTTTCCTTAGAGATCTTCCATATGATCGACAGAAGCAAATAGGATATTTTGAGATGACACTGGAAAAAACCAGGAGAGTGAGTGAGTGTTGGGAGGGAAGAGTGAGAGAGGCATTCTAATGAACCGAGCCAGCATCTAAGAAGAGATGTGAGCAGAGTGGCTAAGTCCAGAAGAGCACCCCAGACACAGGCATGCTGTGAGCAAGACTTTGAGAGAGGCTAGGCAGACACAGAACAGCACAAAAAATTGGGCAGAAAAGTAAGAGCATTGAGTGGTATCAGAAAAAGGAAATGGTGGAGGTTTGAATATTGTAAATGTGTCAAATCAAATGTTTTAAAAACTGAACAACTCTTAATTACTGTAGTGTCTAAGTTTTTGTTGAAGGCGCTCACATATCATTTTAATCCCTAGGAAGAATGGGTAGATTTATGACCATAGCAGGTATTTTTTAATTAAATGAACACATCCGTGTCCGGGATGTAAGATAGAATCATCCCCTGGTGGTTTATGGCTAAGATAGAGTATCAGACATGAAAGGGGGCTGGGGACACATGTAGAAGTTCACAAAGAGAGCACTGTCAATGCTGTGTATCTTCAAAAAGAATCTGTTAGCCTGGTTTTCAGTCGATGAAGGCAGAGTGTAGATAAGTAGAAGAGTCAAGGTTGCAGTCATGTGGGAAGCACCATGGGCTGGAAGTCAAGGTTGCCGTCATGTGGGAAGCACCATGGGCTGGAAGTCAAGGTTGCAGTCATGTGGGAAGCACCATGGGCCGGAAGTCAAGGTTGCCGTCATGTGAGAAGCACCAGGGGACTGGAAGTCAAGGTTGCAGTCGTGGGAAGCACCGTGGGCTGGAAGTCAAGGTTGCAGTCATGTGGGAAGCACCAGGGGCTGGAAGTCAAGGTTGCAGTCATGTGGGAAGCACCATGGGCTGGAAGTCAAGGTTGCAGTCATGTGGGAAGCACCATGGGCTGGAAGTCAAGGTTGCAGTCACGTGAGAAGCACCATGGGCTGGAAGTCAAGGTTGCAGTCATGTGGGAAGCACCATGGACTGGAAGTCAAGGTTGCCGTCATGTGGGAAGCACCATGGGCTGGAAGTCAAGGTTGCAGTCATGTGGGAAGCACCATGGGCCGGAAGTCAAGGTTGCAGTCATGTGGGAAGCACCAGGGGCTGGAAGTCAAGGTTGCAGTCATGTGGGAAGCACCATGGGCTGGAAGTCAAGGTTGCCGTCGTGTGGGAAGCACCATGGGCTGGAAGTCAAGGTTGCAGTCATGTGGGAAGCACCATGGGCTGGAAGTCAAGGTTGCAGTCATGTGGGAAGCACCATGGGCCGGAAGTCAAGGTTGCAGTCATGTGGGAAGCACCAGGGGCTGGAAGTCAAGGTTGCAGTCATGTGGGAAGCACCATGGGCTGGAAGTCAAGGTTGCCGTCGTGTGGGAAGCACCATGGGCTGGAAGTCAAGGTTGCAGTCATGTGGGAAGCACCATGGGCTGGAAGTCAAGGTTGCAGTCATGTGGGAAGCACCAGGGGCTGGAAGTCAAGGTTGCAGTCATGTGAGAAGCACCATGGGCCGGAAGTCAAGGTTGCAGTCATGTGGGAAGCACCATGGGCTGGAAGTCAAGGTTGCAGTCATGTGGGAAGCACCATGGGCTGGAAGTCAAGGTTGCAGTCATGTGAGAAGCACCAGGGGCTGGAAGTCAAGGTTGCCGTCATGTGGGAAGCACCAGGGGCTGGAAGTCAAGGTTGCAGTCATGTGGGAAGCACCAGGGGCTGGAAGTCAAGGTTGCAGTCATGTGGGAAGCACCAGGGGCTGGAAGTCAAGGTTGCCGTCATGTGAGAAGCACCATGGGCTGGAAGTCAAGGTTGCCGTCATGTGGGAAGCACCATGGGCCGGAAGTCAAGGTTGCAGTCATGTGAGAAGCACCATGGGCCGGAAGTCAAGGTTGCAGTCATGTGAGAAGCACCATGGGCTGGAAGTCAAGGTTGCAGTCGTGTGGGAAGCACCAGGGGCTGGAAGTCAAGGTTGCAGTCATGTGGGAAGCACCATGGGCTGGAAGTCAAGGTTGCAGTCGTGTGGGAAGCACCATGGGCCGGAAGTCAAGGTTGCAGTCATGTGAGAAGCACCATGGGCTGGAAGTCAAGGTTGCAGTCATGTGGGAAGCACCAGGGGCCGGAAGTCAAGGTTGCAGTCGTGTGGGAAGCACCATGGGCCGGAAGTCAAGGTTGCCGTCATGTGAGAAGCACCATGGGCTGGAAGTCAAGGTTTCAGTCATGTGGGAAGCACCAGGGGCTGGAAGTCAAGGTTGCAGTCATGTGGGAAGCACCATGGGCTGGAAGTCAAGGTTTCAGTCATGTGAGAAGCACCATGGGCTGGAAGTCAAGGTTGCAGTCATGTGGGAAGCACCATGGGCTGGAAGTCAAGGTTGCAGTCATGTGGGAAGCAGCATGGGCTGGAAGTCAAGGTTGCAGTCGTGTGAGAAGCACCAGGGGCTGGAAGTCAAGGTTGCAGTCGTGTGAGAAGCACCAGGGGCTGGAAGTCAAGGTTGCAGTCATGTGGGAAGCACCATGGGCTGGAAGTCAAGGTTGCAGTCATGTGAGAAGCACCAGGGGCTGGAAGTCAAGGTTGCAGTCATGTGAGAAGCACCAGGGGCTGGAAGTCAAGGTTGCAGTCGTGTGGGAAGCACCAGGGGCCGGAAGTCAAGGTTGCAGTCATGTGGGAAGCACCAGGGGCCGGAAGTCAAGGTTGCAGTCATGTGGGAAGCACCAGGGGCTGGAAGTCAAGGTTGCAGTCATGTGGGAAGCACCATGGGCCGGAAGTCAAGGTTGCAGTCGTGTGGGAAGCACCAGGGGCTGGAAGTCAAGGTTGCAGTCGTGTGAGAAGCACCAGGGGCTGGAAGTCAAGGTTGCAGTCCTGTGGGAAGCACCAGGGGCTGGAAGTCAAGGTTGCAGTCGTGTGAGAAGCACCATGGGCTGGAAGTCAAGGTTTCAGTCATGTGGGAAGCACCAGGGGCTGGAAGTCAAGGTTGCAGTCGTGTGAGAAGCACCAGGGGCTGGAAGTCAAGGTTGCAGTCATGTGAGAAGCACCAGGGGCTGGAAGTCAAGGTTGCAGTCGTGTGAGAAGCACCAGGGGCTGGAAGTCAAGGTTGCAGTTGTGTGAGAAAGACCACAGACTGGAAGACAAGGTTGCAGTTGTGTGAGAAAGACCACGGACTGGAAGTCAAGGTTGCAGTCGTGTGAGAAGCACCATGGGCTGGAAGTCCTATCCTTTGTAGAACTTCTCAGAACACATCCATCAGCAAATTTGTTCTTTCTACAGTTCTTCACTAACACCTGTGGTTATGGGTCCCCTGTGGCATGTGGTGATTGATTGATGGTGGTAGCTCCAGGCCTGTATTTCATCTGGTAATTATATCCACGCATCTCTTTAATAGTCAGAAGCCATGCTTCGTTAGTAACCAAGGCACGTGCCTGTGCTGTCCTCTCATTAGTCCACGATGTTCCCGTCCCAGATTCCTATTGGCTCTGCTTCGCCACGATTTGTAGAATTGCACCCAACTTTCTCCTTGTCGGGATCAAACTGTTCTGGTCAGAATTAGAAGCAGTTCTATCTGCAAAACGGTCTTAATTTTTACGGTAAATTTGTTTATTTTCAAAAATGGCTTGGTCGCCTATAAAATGCGTTCTTTGAATACTTCAGAACTCTATTTAGGGTTTGTCTATTATCAAGTAATTTTAGTAGTTGGTCATCCTTAAAATCTTTGTCATTTTTTAATAGTTTTAATATTTTATAAACGTATCTCTCAAATGCACTTCTTTTATTAGCTGAGGTTATATCTTGAGGTGTGTGTTATTTAGAAGTTTATGTTCAGAATAATCTGGCATTATAAAGACCCTAATATTCATTATGTTCCCTACTTCTTGCCTGTGAGGGGTGCTGAAATCGCAGAGATCTGAGGCGCAGGTTTGAGAATGCTGCCTTTCAGGGATATCGTTATCATCCTCGTCATCATCATTATTATTAGCTGTGCTGAGATGCTTTCCTCAGCCTTTCCTGTAGTTTTACTGTTTGATCATGACAACTGACATCCTTTGTAGTCTTTGTCATTTAGGAGTGTTAGGAGATATTTTTCTGATCAATTTGTTCATAAATATTTTCATATGCTTTAAGAATTTCTGATTTTATGTGTACTGTGTATCTGAACATGCAGATATATATATATATATATATATATATATATATTGTACTTAGAGAGACCAAAATGGGGCATTAGATCCCTCCCCCTGGAACTGGAGTTGCAAGTGGTTGTAAGTCATCATGTGGGTGACAGGAAATAAATTCTAGTCTTCTGGAATGGCCGCACAAATTGGTGAACCGTCTTTCCAAGGTCTTTCATATACTCATGTATTTGGGGAATGGAGTAGTCTTTTGCTGTATTATGCATTTATTTTCCAGAACTAAATGAGTTTCTTTAGAGAGGTCTCTTTTCAGTGGGACTGCAAAGGCCAGACTTTGCTGGTTCCCAGACAAGGACCCTGTTAGGTTTGGCTTTGATCTTTGAGACAGTGTTTCACTTTGTAGCCAGGGCTGGCCTCAGACTCACACCAATGCCCCTGCTTCAGCCTCCCAAGTGCTGGGTTTGCAAGTGTGCCACCCGGCAATCTCAGATGGGGCCTTTCCAACACTTCCATCTCCGTCTGTAGAACAGGAAGGTGGAACAAAAGACACAGTCTGGTCACTGCTTCCGTTCCCTTTCACCTTCCACTGAAAATAGTTCCTGCAGCTGGGCGCTGAGTCCACTCGGCCTTTGTGAAGGGCTCTACAACAGCTGTGGCGGGGCCCTGGCATTTTCATCAAGGAAGCCCTTGGAAATGATCGTGAGACCGTGATACGGAGTCAGTCTCGAAAAGCACAGAAAGGCCAGCCAACTGCCTGTGGCTTCTGGGACTCAGCCCATCTCTGACTCGGCACTAGTGACCTCATTTCCTCCAAACGGGATAGATGCAGAGACTATTCCTAACACTCTCGGGATCCACACCCTTCCCCTGAGCAAACCCCAAATGCGTCTCAGCTTTAGGTCAGGACTCCCGGGAGAGTGAGCACCATATTGGTGCCTTTTAGGCTAAACTCTGGATTGCTGAACCTAGGTCACCGCCCCTTTACTCCTACGTTTGAAGGAAGTACAGCAAGTGAGCAGTGAGGCATAACGGTGGTCTTCCTCCCCAGACATTATCCCTAACCCAACTGGGCAAGGCTAGACACTTGCTTTATTTTCCTCTAAACCCCTTCTACGACTCAAGGACTATGTATGTATTTGTAAAGTTAGATTCTTAAACATGCCTTCTGCAATAGACTTCTGTACTTTCCCCTAAGAAATACAGAGCCAAGAAGTGGGAACCTCTTAGAACCTCTTGTACTAGCTCTTCCTAAAGAAGCAGATGGGATCCCCAGCCGCCCAGAGAACCGAAGGCTAGACTGGCAGCTTGCCATGTTTATGTTGGGCAGATTTTAATTGTGTATGGCTCTGTTCTGCATATTGGCCTTTGTCTTTGATTCAGAAGAACCCTGGAATGTACCGCCAAAGCCATCTTTAGTCTGCGTCCAGGCAGAGAGGCACTGATAGAGTAAAGGAGCAGACTTTGAGGGAAGACCCATCATGGCGCTTCTGTCTGGCAGTAGTCTCTACGTAACTCGCCACATGCCCTTCAGATGAACTACTGTAGCACAAATTCTAATTGGCATTACTAATAAAAACCCAGAGTCAGATATAGGGGTTAATGTTGAAGATCAGAGAAGCAGAGCAGCCAGCCACCAGTTCCTTTACTTCTACCAATGCTCAGAGCGAAGGGGAGACCCTGGCCTCAGACTGTATCTCCAGACTCCATCGTCTCCACCAAACTTCAGACTGCCTGAGTTCCCGTCTCCGTCACTCCTGTCTCTAACTCCCTAGTGCTGGAATTAAAGGCACTTTTATCCATCCAGGTGCTGGGATCACCTTTGTGTGAGTTCTGTTCCTATTTTAGACAGATTCAATCTTGTGTAGCCAGCCCAGGGTGGCCTTGAACTACCAGAGACCCCTCTGCCTTTCTCCTGAGTCCTGAATTAAAGAGGTGCGCACCACTGTCTGGCCCCTAGTAACTTAACTGTGCACTCTGCTCTTCAGACAAGCTTTATTTGTTAAAACACACACAGAATATCACTACAGCTCACCCCTTCCATTCCGCGCGTGATGTCATGTGTTTACATTAAGAGGAAGAAGAGTTTCTCTCTGCTCTGTCACCTGAATTTAATTGGGTCCTTCCAGAGTGACTTGTACACACAGGCAGTGGTGACCCGAGGCGAGGGCCTGGCCTCTCCCTTCCCAGAGGCAGTATGCACTTTACCTCTCAGAAGGCATATCCTACCTCTTATTAATTTATCTCCTGGTACCAGTGTACTCGAGTGTTGGGAGAGCTTGACTGCATGCAAAGGCTTAAGCAGTTTTGACAGCTTTTTATAAAAGACAAGTGGGGAGGTCTGATCACCCGAGAATACGGTAAGGGGGGAGGGGCTGGTTTTGTTTGTTTTGTGTTCTTTATAGCTTGTTTGCAGTGTATAAAAATCAAACTAGTAAGTCAGAGCTCATTAGTTGACAAAGGAAATGACTGAAATAGTAAAAGCCACGTATAAGAGTGTCTATGCCAGGCTCACCACAGAGCCATAAATTCTAACTCCAAACTGCCAGTTCTGCTTTGTAATGTCCAGTCGGCCTCAGAAGACAGAGAAGCATCATTGCTTCCCTGGTCTCTCGAGCTCAGGCTCTCCTAAAGCTCCCTGTGTAGTCCAGGCTGTCCTTGGTGACCTTCATCCCTCAGCCCCTCTCTTCCTAACACGACACCCAGCTCCCTTCACAGGCTCTTGAGTTATCAGAGTTACATTCTAATGATTGCTTGTTCAACCCCCAAATTAAATTGTCCAGCTCAGCAAAAGCTCCATTACCCACTTAACATGTTGAGCCTGTTCCCACATCCTTGTTCATGATCTAAAACCTGAGCTCTCAAGGCTGGTGAAATGGCCCAGATTCTGTGAGCATCTGCCGCTCAGCCAAAAAGGCAGTTCACATTTCAGCACCCACGTCACGTGGCTCATAGATGCTTTAACTCCGGCTTCAAGGGGCCAGCATGTAAGGAGTGCAACGTGCTTTTTAGGACAATGGACAGTAGTGTGTGTGTGTGTGTGTGTGTGTGTGTGTGTGTGTGTGTGTGACTCATCTGTGTACACTCTAACAGACCCATGAATAAAATCTTTTAAAAAAATTGAAAACTAAACTTTCACTTGTGGGAAGTGGGCTCCTTTATCGTGTAACATTGAAGTTTCCCATAGCACAGACTGAAAGCAGCAGCAGTAAGCACAGAATCTGGAAACCTACCGTCCAGAGGAACACAGAAGCCAAGCCAGGTCTAGGTACTCTCTCTGGTCCAGGGTCGTTGGGACTTGGTGCCCTTTCTGTGTGGAATTCTGTGTGCTCATTCTGATCATAGCACCAAACTGTATCGTTCTTGCTACAGAGTGCCAGCGCAGGCTGCAGTTTTTGAAGGTGGGGTAAGGAAAAACGCAAGACCAGAAATGGGGAAGATGCCCCCGGAAGGCCCTTTCTTGAGCTCCAGTGGGTTTTCCTTCCCTTGGATTTGACACAAGTTACCAGGGAAGAGGAGCCTCAGTTGAGAAAAGGCCTCCATTAGATTTTCTGTAGGCAAGCCCGGGGAGGGGGGGGGGGGTTCATTGGTGATTGATGTGGGAAGGCCCAGATCGCTGTTGGGGATGCTGCCCCTGGGTGAGTGGGCCTGGATTGCATAAGAAAGCAGGCTGGGCAATGAACCTTGAGGAGCAAGCCAATAAGCAGCGCTCCTCCATAGCCCCTGCCTGAGTTCCTTTCCTGACCTCCCTTCATGAGGGCCTACAACTGTAAGCAAAGAAACCTTTTTCTCCACAGGTTGCTTTTGGCCATGGTGTTTATCATACAAACTAAGACATAGAGTGACCCCAAGGATGTGTGTGTTTTTCCTGGAATTTCCCTTAAAGCCTGTTGATGAAGAAGATGAGGCCTTCTGCCAAGACTTAGCAAGTTTTACCATAACCCGTTTTTATTTCCACTTTTTCAGTATCATCCATGTTTAGCTTGGAGTGAGAGCGAGCCTCCTTTACTTGCGCTGGACGGATGGAGGGGTTATTGTTCCCTCCTTTTACAGGGCCAGCTGGGAGGCAGCGGTGATCCCGAGAGGGACCACCGAGAAGGCACTCACCTCTTCCTTCCTTCCCTTGGCAGCAGAAGTCTGTCTAAGATGTACCAGGGCAGAAGTCTGTCTAAGATGTACCAGGTGGCTGGTCTAGTTGACAGTGATCAGATTTCCATGGTCGGGTCCACACTATAGAATCCCTGAAGATGAAGACTATTTCAGAGGGGAAATCTCTTCACAGCACCCTTTCATTCAAGTCAGCAGTGCTTTATGGGTGCAATTTGGGGCACTAAGTAAGGAGAATTCCCTAACCAAGTACGCACCGAGCACGTGTTGGCCCAAAGCTGCCCAGCCTCATTGCTGGTACTGGAAATGCAGGAATGAGTGGCAGAGGTCACCCAGGCTTCAGGTGGCTGTGCACTGCAAGGCTCGCTTGGTACCACACAGTACAGGTTGAATCAAAAACCTTTGTTTTGTTAGAAGCTGGGGCAGGAGGGAGTCTCATAGTGTTTTTCTGTATAGCCACTGACATTTCCAGATTTTTTTTTAAAGGAAATGTTTCTTTTCATGGTGTATTTGATAAGCTGAATTTTCTTTAAATGCTTCTAGTGTGTTTTCAGAGACCCTTTTGTGTGTTAATTTCTGAAACATACTGAGTACTCTGTGGAAGGAAGATGATTGCATTGTTTAGTAGCTGTATTTGCCAGGGTTTTGGCACCTTGGCAGTCTTTTGTACTTGGGTAATGCAACGTAAAGAACCCCTGTGCATTTATAACAAAATAGACCCTGTGCCAAGGCCCCCAGCCATGACTGAAGCCCTTATCTGAGAAGGCTGAACCGTGCTGAGGTTGTAGGCTGGGCTTGGGTGTCACACACACCTGGTGCTAGTCTCAGCTCTTCTACTAGGGGCAAGTCATAACTTCTCTAAAACTCAATTGTCCTGTTCATACAGTTGTCAGGAGAATACAGACATGGCTTAGGGGTAGAGACAGAACACCCTGGGAAGCTCTGTCCAGCTCCTCAGACACTCCTGGGACTCAGTGTCCAGCTCCTTGGGTCCTCAAGGGACCACATCCTCACCCACTCCAAGTGGTGGTGTCCAGATCATTGAGCCAGAGACACTGGGAAGCAGTAGCCAGCTTTCCTCTCTATAAGTTTTAAATCCATGGCCTTACTTTTTGATTGTGTTAGAATTGCCGTTGGCAGAGCGAGAGCTGTTGGAACCAGACCTCTTGTCAGGAGCCATGTTCTTGACACTGGGCGTACTACCTGCCAAGACCATGTCTACTGTGGGCCTCTCTGTCCTGGCCAAGCATACTGCCGAGGCCGTGAAGTTGAACAAGATTATGTGCTGATGTGTGTGTAGACTCTAGAGTGGAGAAGTGAGTGCTTTCATTCCCCGCGGGCTCTGGTGGTTTGGGATAGAAGGGCCAACTGCTCAGATGTGAGGAACTCAGTTTAGATGGTTCGAGAACAGAGACGTCGAGAACAGAGAAGCTTTTACCCCGAGACATCTTAAAATGAAACAACAGGCCCTCAGTTGTGGCCAGCGCAGTTTAGACTCCCTCTGCCCGCTTACCCGCTTGTCATTTGCTCCCAGCGAACATCTGTAGCCCATCTGGAACACGGCTTCGTTCTGTGCTGTCATCCTCAGATGTGGACTGAGTGTCCTGGTGAAGGGGCCAGACCCACACCCTCCAAAGTTCAAGATGAAGGCAGCCGGCACTGACTCGGGTCAAACCGCTGCTCAGACTGTTGAATCTTTCAGTCTGATTTATTCTAAGCATGTATTTTATGCGACACTAATTTCCCCAGTTGTCCCTATCAGCACGGTTTACAGTAAGGTCACATATACGTTCCCACAGAGGGCTCTGTGTCTGACCTTTAGCTTTGCATACAATGTGGACTCTCACGTCAGACTTACTTATCTAAAAATAGAGAACAATCTTTTCAATAGAGAAACGACTCAGAGCAGGCGTGGCCATCGTGATGTAGTACCAGGGAGCCCCCGTTAAAGCAGCTAGACATGCTGTAGACAAAGCTGATTGTTTTTCAACTCCGGTGAAGAGAAACAAGAGAAAAGAAAGGTGGCTGTCTTCATCCCGAAATGTCAGAGCTTCACACTGCAGACCACACAGAGGGAGATCCATGTCTTCATGTTTATCAGCCCTTTATGTATGGCTAAGAAAAAGTCCAGGATCTTAGAGCTGTGCATGGGTATGTGTGTGGTGTGTGTGTGTGTGGTGTGTGTGTGTGTGTGTGTGTGTGTGTGTGTGTGTTAGCTAGCATCTGGCCTTAAGTCAAAATAGGGTATTGTATTGTCATCCAGAGCTTTTCAGTGTCTCTCTGGCCTTGGAGCCTCTGAAGAACCTATCTCATCAAAAACAAAGACAGACGACTCTCCTTGATGTACAATAGCCAAACCCAAATGTATTTAAATGTCCTTTTAAGAAGCGGGTGTTTTTTTAAGTGCGGAGTACTATTGAGAATGCAAACCTGGACTCTTAGCTATTCAGCTTCAGTTTTCCAGGCTGTGATGGGGAAGGTCAGACCTCAGACCGAGCGGTTAAATTCCGTCATTGTACAGTCCAGGAGCAGTCAACCACTGTTCTCCGTGGACTTGCAGTTTGTGTGATTGTCTGTTTAGGGTCTAGAAGAATGGTTTCAAAAGGAATAAGATCATTCCTAGGCTATTTTTTCAAAATTTGTTTTATGCAGACATGGAATGTAAAGTTTTAAAAGTCAGGGAAATAAAATAATGAAAACTAATAAATGAATAAATAAATAGGGAAATATTACCTGATCTATAGGCATTCAGTGGCATCTTCTCCTGCTTAGTTTTTAGTCAACTTGGTGCAAGCTAGAGGCATTTGGGAAAGGGAACTCAGGGTTGAGAAAATGCCCACATCAGATTGGCCTGTGGGCAAGCCTTTGGGGCATTTTCTTACTGATTGTGGGAAGGGGCCCAGCCCACTGGGTGCAGTGTCCTGGGCAGGTGATCATCCCGGATGGCGTGAGAACAAGGGTTGAGCAAACCGTGAGGAACAGGGAGCAAGGTTCCTCCATGGCCTCTGCTTCAGCTCCTGCATCCAGGTTTCTGACTTGAGTTCCTGCCCTGACTTTCCTGATGACAGGCTGGGACCTGAAAGAGTAAAGTGAAATCAATCCTTTCTTCCCCAAGGTGATTTTGGTCATGGTGTTTTATGGCAGCAATAGAAAACCCAAGACACTTCTCAGTGTTCATTATACTCAAAGACTAAGTAATAATATTTAAAAGGAACATTTTATAAACATTTAGGAATAAGTCTAACCAAGAAAGTGAAAAGCCTCTACAATGAAAATTTTCAGACCTTGAAAACAGAATTTGAAGAAGATACTAGACCATTGAAACACTTTCCATGCTCCTGGGATGGAAGTATTAATATCATAAAATAGTACATTACCAAAAATAATGTATGTATTCAGTAAATTCCCTCTCAAAATCCAATAGCATTATTTACAAAACTAGGGAAAAAGTCTTAAAATTTATATAGAAGCACAAAAAATCATGAATAGCAAGAGAAGTACCAAGCAGAAAGAATACTGCCCGGTAGACCATAGGACATGTCTTCAAGCCGTGCTACAGAGCCGTGGTGATGACGACAGCTTGACACACAGAGTAGGGGAACATAGGATCAGCAAATAAAGCACACAGCTGTGCCTACCTTCACACATCAGAACATGTGGGGTGGGGTGAGGTGGGATAGCTTATTTAACAAGCGGTGTTGACAAAGATGGACATCCAGTTGTAGATGAAGATGGATACATATCGCTCATTGCACACAACAATCATTTCAAGTTAGATCAGAGACCTTATTTCAATCCTGAAATGCTGAATCAGCCAGAAGAGAGCATAGGAAGAATACTTGAAGTCAGAAATAGCCCAAGAATTGACAGGTATGGGAACATAGTCTTACAAGCTCCCACAGAAAACTATCAGAAGTGAGAAGAAATGCCCTCCAGAGTAGGAGGAAATGCTTCCCAGTCATGCTGCGCTTGGGTGTGGTGTCTGGAATATAGAAATAGCTGCAAAACAAGGAAACCGAGAAGCCGGCCTATTGATAATGGACTGGCGAAATGGGCAGAGCTCTCCAAAGAAGGAACACAAATGACCAGCAAGTATTTAAGTGCTCGGCATCCTAACCCATCAGAGAGATGCAAGTTAGAACTACTTTGCTCTTTTCTCTCCTAGTTGGAGGGTCCATCTCGTGGTTGGTGGAGGTTTCACAGAAACTCCTGACCACATGGCCTGGCTACATCACACCTGGACGCCCATCCTAAGGCCTCTGTCCCCCACAAGATGTTTGCACACCCCTGTTTATCCCCGCTCTGTTCACGGCAGCCAGAAAGTAGGGTCAACCTAGATGTCTGTTGACAGATGGATAATGAAAAAAACATGCATATCCACAATGGGATTTTATTTAGCCATAAAGAAAAGTGAAATCTGCAGGATACATGGATTGGCCTGGAAATTATTATATGAAGCACAGTAACACAGACCGAGAAAGGAAAGTACCACATGTTCTCTGTCATGCACTCCTCCTAACAGTTAATGTTCAAATGTGGGAGTCTTTGGGACCGTGGGGGTAGGCAGTGAAACCAGACCAGGACCACAGACTGGGGAGAAGGATGCTGTCTGTGCAGAAGGGGGGTGGTAATGAAACATACGTGACGTGGACATGGGGGTAGCCAAGGGTGAAAGGTCACAGGAGGGTCAACACAGTGGGAACTTTGCCGCTGTTGAAAGAACAGAACGAGGACATGGTTCCCTCATGCTAGGGACTGGTGACCTGGTATACTCACCCTGGGAAGCAGTTTGGTCACACCTGCTACTTCCTGAGTGACCAGCCTGTGGTATGCTCACCCTGGGAAGCAGTTTGGTCACACCTGCTACTTCCTGAGTGACCAGCTTGTGGTATACTCACCCTGGGAAGCAGTTTGGTCACACCTGCTACTTCCTGAGTGACCAGCTTGTGTGCTGTAGGAATTCCACATACAGACTCTGTCCAGAATGGTCTGAACATCTCATCTGAATGGCATACGCTTGGATTTTAAATTTCCTTATTGCTCCAAATGCAACTAAACAGTGTGTGTGTACGTGTGAGTGTGTGTGTGAGTGTGTGAGTGTGTGTGTGTGTGCACGTGCACATGCCCTGTTTATACTAAAATGTCTTTCTAGCATTCCCACTTGTGGATGAAGCTGGACCGCCTGTCTTGGAATTTAGGATACATCAGCCATTTCCCTGTAGATGCCTCGGCCCTTACTGGGCTCATGCACAGATCATCGTCCTCAGAAATCTCGACAAATGTCCAACATTTCCAGACTTATTTCCAGAAGCCGAGGATACGGTCGTTTGCAAGGCAGACCGTGTCTCTGCTCAGCTGGGACTAAACTTAATGGTTCTCTTACTTATGATCCTATGAGTGGGAGGAGTGTTTGTTTTCACAACTATCCAGAGGCATCGTACGACAAAGGAGGAGGAGAATGTTGAGAGGGAAAGATGGGCCAGAACTCGGCTGTTGATTTGTGAACACCTCAGAACCCCAGGATTGAAGGAGTCTCATCCAGCCCAGTCCTCCCATACAACTGTTTAGCTGAATTCCATTCTTTGTCAGTTGATTCTTGGATCCTTTGAAAACTTTGTCTTCTAGTTTTTAGTCACCCTGACTTTCAGTGGATTATTAAATGCAGTTCAGTAGAGACTCTCACTTGGATTTAGGGGTGCCTATGGGGAGAATATGGCAGGTTTATATTTAAAATAGAGCTCCACAGCACTCTCCCGAAGGCTCCCATTGTGTAAAGTGCGGGCATCAGCTTCTCACTGTTAGCGTATCTCTTTCTGCTCCATTTGCAGCGTTATCGCCATCATCCAGAAAGTCATCATACCCATAACTGTCTTTGCTGAACCTGGTTTTTTACTACTGCATTAGTTTATGTTGATCTACTAAAATAACCCTAACTTAAATATTGATTTTATGCTTACTTATGTGTGTGTTTGTGTCTGTGTGGCACGGGCATGTGCATGTGGGTACTCTGAGTCCAGGGAGGGCATCAGGTCTCCAGGAGCTGGATTACAGGCAGTTGTGAGCCTCTCTGTGAGGGTCCTGGGGACCAAACTCTTGGCCTCTGCAAGAGCAATGCCTGCTCTTGACCCTGACTGGTGAGTTTTCTCTCCAACCCCTCCAGGCCTCTCCGACCCGTGACGCTTGACTAAATTCAGGGTGTCACCTCATTCATCTTCCCTCCTGACTTCAAGCGTGATGTGACTGATTTTCTTTCTGTCCTTTGCATCTGTGATTTTGATAGGATCTTTGCGGTGTTTGATCTATTTTATAAAAAACAGCATGTTTGTACTCACATTTTATAAAATCATCCTGAGAGTCTGCACACAACTTCTCCAGTAACTGCAGGCTGCAGTCAGCTGTGAGAGTCTGAGGTCACTCTCAGCTAACAGGCCAGCAACCGTGACTGCACAGGCAGACGTGGGAGTCCCACTGGGCTTCGAAACCTCTCACACAGAAAGCCACCCCTGGAGGGTCTCGCTGGCATTGGATTACCTTTCCCCCAACTGAAGTTTCTTTCTCTCTCTCCTCTTTGTAAACCCATCAACAGCTCGATCAGGTCACCCGCCAGCGCAGTCTGTCCAGCCTGGAGCTCTTCCTGTCCTGTGCCCAGAAGCAGCTGAATGCTCTCATAGCTACAGAGCCTGTTGACGTGGAGTAAAGACGCTGGCCACCGTCCCTGTCATCACACCTGCCTCCTGTGACGCTGTTCCTCGCCTGCACCCAGAAGCAGCGGCGTGCTCTAGTGGCCATGGAGCCTGTTGGCATTGAATTAAAGGAACGTGACAGGCTACCTTCCCTGGCCGTTGTGTCCATCACTGGACTGCTAATAGAAAGAGGCTTTTGTTTTCTGTTTAAGCAGTTGATTTCCAGGTCAAGGGCGAGCCAGAGCAGTATCTAGAACCATCTATTCTTATTCTCTGTTATTTTATTACAAGTAGCAGTGGAAGAATATGTATGACCTAAAGTCATGGGAAAGTGACATGCTATGCAGAGTCCATAGAGGGAACAGTACAGCTTCAGGTGGCCTGGTGACAGTTTTGGTGATCTGTGTAACCACACATCTACTTGTTTCTGAGCAGCGGAGTGGGTGGAAACACTGACATGGTCATTGTTGTAACAAACCTGACCGCTTCTCTAGAGGTGAATCTGTGGGTTTTCATTGATTTATCATATCAAAAATAAACAGCACTAGCTGGCCAGGCTTGGAGTAGCTGCCCCAGTTAAACGTGGGGTACAGTGGCACAGGCTCACTTCCTGCCCTTCCTCAGAGGCTCTGAGAATCATGTGTCATAATCTATTCTCTAGAAAGAACGTAACTTGGACTTCTAGACATCTATGGGAATTTAATCAAAATCAGACATAAGGGGTCATCAGGGTGTTCTTAATCCATGAGCAGTGCGCTCCAATATTAATCGTGAGCAGTTTGTGCACTGGGACTGACAGCAGGGACCTGTGCAGATGTGTCCGCGCTCAGCGGCTCTGGGCTTCTCTGGGATTCCTCAAATGTAATAAAAGAAGCTCCCAAAACTCTCTTTGTTGTCATGTTTTCTCTTTCTCATTAGTCTTCCTCCCTCGAGTCAGGGTTTTGCTGTGAGTCCTGCTTTAAAAATCAGAGCCATCCTCCTGCCTCTGTTTGCTGAGTGTTGGAGAAAGCATGGCCCCACTATGTAAGCTGCAATCTAGCAATTCATTACAAGTGTTTATTTTTCAAATTTCTGCACCATGAATGTGTTTTGTGAAAACTCCCCCTTAAATAGTGACAGTATTTTCCAAGAATTTTATGACTCCTCAATTATCATAGAAACTTAGATAAAGTTCAGAGTAAGCAAGCCATGGGCCTGACTTGCTACAGGTGAACGAGGAAGGGGAGCTTTGAGACTACAAAGAAGCCAGTAAGTCTGGGGCCAGCATTTAAGGTTGCTTGACTCTTTGCCACCATAGATCACTCAGGTGGGCCAGCAAGCCCTAGGTTAATGAGGGGTGTCGGTCACTGCCGCTAAGGTTCAGAGAGGGCAGCAGTATCAGGCATGGGTCTAGGTGTGTTGTCTGCTCCTCTCCGGCCACCACAGGACAGGCTCTCCTCTTCCTTCTTGGGTGTCCAGCTTCATTTTCTATACAGAGTAATTGCTCTCTGGAATAACGTGGAATCAGATCTGTCAGCCCACGAGTGCTCAGGACACCTGCCAGGTCCCGTGCAATTCCACTTGGATTGCTGTGGTCCCTTTTCCACGGGGATGTCCCTAAAGATGGCTGGCACTCCACTTGTGACATCCGGTGTGTGTACAGATTCTTGACACTGGATTAACTGATAGTGTTCAGTGACATTTAAGTTGTATTTCCAATTAAATGCATTGTGGTGTTGGCTCTGTTTATTTAAAGAGCCTGGACCACCTCTGGTTGCATGCACCAGGAGAACTAGATGATCAAACACTTCTTACAGCAAAGGCGCAAATCCAGCCTTGAGATGTGAGTCCCATGTAGTCTCAGTTCCTCAGCTGGTCTCCTAGCCCCTTCACACCTTTGAGTTCAGGTGAATGAAGGAGTGAACGGTTGCAGCCTATCAGCAAGGCCTTTTTGACAGGCGAAATTGTTTAAGTTACAGGTGTGACACCACTGCACTTAAGTGGAAAAGGACCCCTAACCCCTGGAGCACGAATCCTAATTGGTCTTAATAATAAAAACCCAGAGTCAGGTATAGGGGGTGAAAGCTGAGAGATCAAGAAGGGGAGCAGCCAGCAGCTACAGAATTCTTACCTCTACAAATGCTCAGATTGAAGGGGCGGTCCTGTCTCTACTAATCCTCAGACTGAATGCTGTCTATGAAACCTCAGACAGAATCCTTGGACTGCTTTATATTCCTCTCCCCTACCCCCAGCCATATCCCTTCCGTCTCCACCTCCCTAGTGTTAGAATTAAAGACACATGACTTCCCAGGACTGAGATTAAAGGTGTGAGCCACCATTGCCTGGCTCTTTTTCTCTTTGAGACTAAATCAACCTTTTGTATAGCCCAAGGTGTCCTTGAATTCACAGAGATCCTTCTGTCTTGATAGTGCTGGGATTAAAGGTGTGAGCCCCCACTGTCTGGCCTCTATGGTTGGCTAGTGGCTTACCTCTGCACTCTGATCTTCAGGCAAGCTTTGTTAGATTACAAAGTATCACTATAGCCCCCATCATTGTAAGCTCTGCTTACATGAGATCAGTAACCCTGGCTAGGGTTATATTTATTAGAGGAACAGAGTCAGTTTCTCACGTGGGATTCGACCTCTGGCCGTTTAACACGGGGCTCTTCTCTTTCGTTATAGGCCATGCTCCCTCCAAAGGCAGAACATCAGGTGTGTATCCTGGCTTGTCTTAGTATTCTACATTGGACTTTTAGACACACAGCCTATCCCACTAAAGGCTCAGTTTCCACATTTATGATTAAAAAATATGATTTTTAGACTGTGTGAAACATTGCTGGTACTCTGTGTATGAGCCTTGCTGATATGGCCATCAATAATATACCCATATAAAACAGGGGTGACAGCCTTGCTGATGCAGCCTTCAGTGCACAGGGATAAAACACTCCCACAAAACACGGGTGACTGCCACAGGCATGCAATCTACAAAACAGAGGGGTGACTGCCACAGGCAAACAGTCCACAAAACATGGATGTCAGCCACAGGCAAGCAATTCATAAAACACAAGGTGATGGCCACAAACAGTCCACAAAACACGGGTGACGGCCACAGCAAACAGTCCACAAAACAGATGGGTGACGGCCACAGGCACATGGTCAACTACTAACTCCTTGATTGAGGGATCTGCAGGTAAAGACCTGACCCTTACTGGGACTCTTGTGAAAAGTTAGTTGGTAGGTCACCTACTGTACCCTTGAGAGGCAGCTATTTCCCTTCCAAGGTTGATGGAGAAGGGTCATCTGTCTATTGGTTAAGGTCATTTGTCTATCTGTTGCTTTCATTGGTTAATTAATAAAGAAACTGCTTGGCCTTTAATAGGACAGAAAATTAGGTAGGCGGAGTAGACAGAACAGAATGCTGGGAGAAAGAAGCCGAGTCAGGCAGTCACCATGATTCTCCCACCCGACACAGACGCAGGTTAAGATCTTTCCGGGCAAGCCACCAGCTCATGGTGCTACACAGATTATTAAATATGGGTTAAAGCAAGATGTGAGAATTAGCCAATAAGAGGCTGGAACTAATGGGCCAGGCAGTGTTTAAAAGAATACAGTTTCTGTGTAATTATTTCGGGTAAAGCTAGCCGGGTGGCCGGGAAGCGGCCCGCCATTCTTACAACACAAGGTCAGTTTGCTTGTTCCCTATGTTCTGAGTCTTGGACTCTACAATAGAACCCAGGTGTTCCTGAACTGTACAGGTCCCCTTTCCTTTAAAGCTAGACAGAGCCCATGTGAGTTACTTGCACCAAAGAAGCATCCATGAAGGCTGTCCAGAGAGCCCAGCAGTAGCCCCTGCCTCCCAGCCCCTGGTTTATCTCCACATGCACATGCTAGTCTGCACTAGAAGGAAAACACTCAGATTTTTTTTGTAAAGAATGTTGAATACATAATTGAACCAGTCTCCCATCTGACAAAACTGAAAAAGTCACAGACACCTGAGACTTGTAGACAGTGCCTGGCTTAGACATTTGCTGTCAGTTCAGAATAGGTGGTTGAAGGTCCAATCCCTTAGCTAAGTGCTGACTCATGTTAAAAGTCCAAGGAGCTGACTCAGCAATTGGCCTGGTGTTAGACTGCAGAGTCAGGTGTCCATAATAACTTCTTATGAATGTTTTTAGATAGTTTTACAATTTAACTGGATTAAATTAGAAAATGCTGTGTTTAAACAGTAAAAACAAAAGCATTGTTCACTGAAAAACCGAGAGTTTTATATAATAAATTCCAAGGGAGGAAGCATATATATAATCCTGAGAGGTATTTTTAAAACCAAGGGAAGAAGAAAGAGCTGGGTCAAAGCTCTCATACCAGTAAACTACTCTGTTGTGTCCTAAAGGCAGCTGATAACCCAGAACTCCAGTGCACCAAGCACTCACGGGCCATGGACCAAATTGCCAGCACCTCAGGCCCTTTACCTTAGCAACAAAACGCCAGCATCACAGACCTCTTAACAGCAACAGCATCACAGGCTCCCTAGCAACAGCCCCAGCATCTCAAGTCCTTTACCTTAGCAACAATGCCAACATCCCAGGCCCCTTAGCAACAGCAACAGCACCTCAGGCCCTTTACCTTAGCAACAACACCAGCACCACAGACCTCTTAACAACAGCAACAGAATCACAGGCTCCCTAGCAACAGCAACAGCATCATAGGTCCCTTAGCAACAGCCCCAGCACCTCAGGTTTTTTACCTTAGCAACAATGCCAGCATCCCAGGGCCCTTAACAACAGCAACAGCATCCTAGGCCCCTTAGCAACAGCAACAGCACTGCCATCGTTACTACTGAATGTGTCATGTGAATCACCCGAATAATTAAATTATTCTGAATAAATGCGGTTGTTACTATAGTTCAGAGGTTGTATTCTTTCTATGTTGTCTTCCCCCTGAAGAGAGAGCCTGTATCAGGTGTGTGTGTCCACAGGTGTGTATGCAGGTTGCATGAAGGCCAATGGAGGATGTCGCATGTCCAGCCTGAGCACTTTCCTCCTTATTTCCTTTAGACAGAGTCTCTCTCTCAAGACTTAGAGCTGGACTGGCAGCCATCCTGCCCCCCCCCCCACATGCATGCACACACATAAACACACACACACCACTGGAGTTATAAGTGCATTTGAGGACATAGCTGACTTGTACATAGGTGCCAGGGATTTGAAATCCTCTTCACACCTGCACACATCTGTCTCCCAGTCCCTACACCAGTTTCTGTGTTTTCTCCACCAAGCATTTCACAGTGACTGTTTCTAGCGAACTCAATGTATAGTGACTTAATAACCAAATCAATTAGTAAAATACTCCACCTTCAGAAAGACTAATCAGTTAATAGCTCATAGATCCTGACTAGCAATGGATAGGATTTAGCTAAAATCACTGTATTCCATGAGAACCTGTAGCCAGCCTGTGGTAGCTCACAGACTGTGGAAAATCACCAGGGCCTGGAAATTCCAAAGCAAGATTTTCACTCCCACTGTTGTTCAGTGGCTAAAAGTTCACAAGGTGGTGTGAGAGAATTGTCTGCATTCTGTCTATCATGTTTTAAATAAACACTAATTGGCCAGGCAGGAAGTATAGGCAGGTCAACCAGACAGGAAGTAGAGGCAGGGCAATGAGAACAGGAGTATTCTGGGAAGAAGGAAGCTTCCTCCTGAGTCCTAGCCAGACACTGAAGAAGCAGGATGTGACCTGACCTGCCCTGCCAAGAAAGGTACCGAGCTATGTGGCTAACATAGACAAGAATAATGGGTTAATATAAGTTATAAGAGCTAATAAGAAGCCTGAGCTAATGGGACAATCAGTTTATAACCTAATGTAGACTCTCTGTGTGATTTTCTCTGGGACTAAATGGCTGGGGGACTGAGTGGGACAGAAACCCCAACAAGCTGACCCTCGTGTTACAACAAGGTTGTCAGAACTACGAGTTGGGAAGACTGTGTGGGAACTTCTATATGAAATAGTCTTGGGGTGTGGGGTACCTGGCTGTAAGAGCCAGGGAGCATCTCCCTTTACGAGACTGGGCTCCGTGCTCCCCTGGTGCAAGCAAAGAGGTGGAGGAGCGGTGGCGGAAGGTCTTCTCATTCAGGACTAGCAGGTGTGAGTGGGAAGGGGTGGGTCAGGTCAGATTAGAGCCAAAGATATACAAGCGCTGCTAAGACAGAGGCTGCGCCTAGATGGGAGCCTGCCTGAATCCGGCTCCATCCCCGGATGGGATGCAGGCTGGCCTTGTATGGGGAATACACAGAAAGCGAGAAGCACACTCATTCAGAAGGTAGGAAAATCTGACTCAATGCTGGCGAACATTCAGTTGTCGGAAGTCTGGAAGCTGACTTAGAAATATTAATAATACAGCCACAGAATGTACAAATTGCTGACTTTAACACAGCTTACTGAGGCAGATTCTAGAAAATTCTTTGTGGCGAGATATGTATGTGATGAATGTTGAGTTTTTGCCCATTTGATCGAGGTATTGTTTTCTACACGTTAGTAACTCCAGCCGTGGGGACAGCGCTGAACTTTTTAAGCTGTTTTCACTCTAGTATTTTTTTGGTGTTTATTTCCCAAAAGATATAAATGTTGAAAGTCTACAAAAATGATGGCTACTTTGTTACTAAATTAGTAAATTCATAGTTATTAGTGTATGCTGTTCGTCCTGCTGTTCCTACGGAATGTCTGATGCAAACAACTGAAGGAGAGAGGTGTTTCTTTTGATTCAGCATTCCTGGGTACAGCATGTCATGGTGGGGGAATCATAGCTAGGGGGATTGAGAGGCTGGGCACAGCATGTCCACAGCCAGGCAGCAGAGAGAGACACTGGGGCTCAGCTCGTTCAGTCTGGACCCACAGCCCATGGAATACTGCTGCCCACAGTTACTGTGTGTCTCCCTCCCAGGTGTGCCCCAGGCTCCTGGGTGATTCTGGCTCTTGTCACGTTGACAGTATTAACTTTCACAAGGAGAGAGTTTTTAAAATTCATTACATATTGTGATGTTTTTAGACAGGGTTTATGTTTAGTCACTTAAGAAGCTAAAATTGTCAACATTTTTTAAGTTTCCTCTATGTTCTTACAAAGCAGAGGAAAGGCGCGCTATATATTAAATTAGATCTGGAATATGCTACCAGCTGTAGAGAATAAGATGAACTCTGGATATCAAATCTGCGATTTTAGGAAATGATCTACCTGCCTCTGCACAGCTCAGAACACCTTGCCATTGAAAAGTTACGATCACTTCAATCTTCGTCTGTGCGAACCCTGTGCCCTGGTGCCAGGTCTGTACAGGAAGAGGGTTTGCTCTCAGAAATGTGCTTTATGCCTGTTGCAATTACAAGTACATTCTCTGTTGTACATAAATACAGTCCACGTTGAAGCCTAAAAATCCCTCATCACCCATAGACAGTGCTGTGTGGAGTCTAACCCCAAGTATCGCGCTGGTAGGCTCATCCATATCTTTCACATTTCTGAAGATTTATTTAGGGGTGTGTGTGCGTGCACACAGAGCCGGAAGAGATCACTCCCTTGGTTAGCTACAGTCTCCTCCTCACAATTGCTCTGCAAGGGCTCTTAGCCGCAGAGCTGTCTCCCTAGCCTCATTCACTGCCATCCTTCCCATACTGTGTTCTCAACTTACGCCATGCTAAAATGCTCTCCTTATGATGGTGGCCACCAAATCTGTATCTGACTGCGTTCTCTCTCCTTTTAATTCTGAGCCCTCCATTTAACTACCTGCTTCATATGGCCAGTGATGCTCATCATGTCCAGAGCAGGAATCTTCATCCCTGGGTTGAGTACAGAAGCCCTGGCTCCTGAAGCCCTCAGCAAGCAAGGATCTGCCACCCATCCCAGTGTGCCACCAAAGAGAGGGGAAATGGTGAAAAGCAATGAGAAGCAAGCAAAGTGGATTTAACTAATATATTTTAGCAAGAGGCATGGATAAAGATGACCCCAAGTTGACAGTCAAGTATTGGCATGAGCTATAAACTTTAAAAAATGCGACAGAGGACAAGAGGTGGGTGTGTGGAATTAAACAGCCATTATGGTCTGGCTCAACACTGGTTCAGTTCTATGCTGCAAAGTTGGCTGATAGACTGTTAATCTAATCACCATCATCTCAGAGCGAGGCAGTTTGGTCCTGCCATGGGTCCTGCTTCTGGCTGCAGCCTTTCCAACACAGACTGCTTTTCCTATCTAGGGAACAGTCTGTCCTGTGAGGATGATCTTCTGGAATCCAAGGTGACAGCAGGTTTGGGATGATTAACTGTGTGCCATTCAGCCTTAAATGGCAAAGAGGAGTTGGGCAGGCTATTCATATTGACTATCATAGTTGTGTAGATCCAACAGGAGTCTGGCCCAAAGAAGAAGAGACACAGACAGGTGACAGAGAAGTCAGCTTCACCCTGCTCTTATTTCTGTGTTGGTTCAAGTGAGGAGTCACTGCTGTTCAGCAAAGCAGGGTCTAAGTACCTGCTGTGTGCTTCTGAGGGCTTTCCTAGTACTAAACCTCAATGGACAGAAAATCACCCATCCCCCAGACAACTTGTTTTCATCACTTTATAGTGCACGCACACACACACACACACGGTTACATCACTCCATAGTGCACACGCACACACACACATGGTTACATCACACCATAGTGCACACGCACATGCATGCACGCACACACACACACAGACACACACACTTGGTTACATCATTCCATAGTGCACACGCACACACACACATGGTTACATCACACCATAGTGCACATGCACATGCATGCACGCACACACACACAGACACACACACTTGGTTACATCACTCCATAGTGCACACGCACGCACACACACACACACAGACACACACACTTGGTTACATCACTCCATAGTGCACATGCACACATACACACACACACTTGGTCACATCACTCCATAGTACACATGTGCACACACACACACACACTTGGTTACATCACTCCATAGTGCACACACACAGTTACATCACTCCATAGCGTAGCCTGAGTCCTATACTATCCCAGCCATCTCATTCCCCCTTCCTGCCCCAGACCTTCATGGTCTCCTCCATAGGCATTTGAAGAATGCAGGTGATTACTATTCCACACTTACCCCAAGAATCCCCTAAGTAGCCTGATTGCCTGAGAGCTAAGCTAGCATCTCCAGAAAGATGTGTTTATTACTTCTTCATCGTGGACTGTTGGGTCATGAACAATGAAGAGTGCCCGTCATTGATGGGGTCTTGACTCTAGGGTATGTATAATAATGACAGCATGTTGACAGGACATCTGGGCAGATAAAATTGGTAAATGACCAGATAAGAGTCCTACAAACCTCCAGTCAGTGTATGTGTGGTCTCTGTTGCTGGAGCATCCTGTCCCCTTCTCTTCTATGGGGTACAACACTGAATCTGCCTCCTTTTTCTTCTCTGTATTCTTCCCCAGTGAGAGTTTCCCTCCCTTAAGGCTTCCTGGCAATCAGAATTCAATGCCATTGGTACAATGCACTCACGCATAAATCTCTCAGAGATGACACAATGCCTCACAGGTTGGTTGTTTCCCTTGGAACAGGGAGAAGGTGAACTCTTGGGGGCCACCCTTTCACTGTCCTTACCGCTTACACAGTGGTGACTTGTACAGCATTGTCAATCTGGCCAGGGAATGCTCGGCAATTGGGCTGTGGGAGTTGAAGTGTTCAAACACGGTTGTGAAGGGTCTTTTTTCTTTTAAGTTTATATACATATATGGGATATGATCATACCAACAGTGTCAGGATGGAGTTGTCCTTTCCTAGGGACACTCTGCCTCCCATAGCAATACTTTGTTAGATTGTGTTTCCTCCTGCTACCATTTTTTGTTTGATTTGTTTGCTGTGTCGCTCTGGTCATACTGGAGCAAAAGAGAGGATGCAAAGTTCTCTCCAGATAATCCCTGGAGGGAGCAGTGTTTTAGCTGAGTATCCAAAGTTGGAGGAATGTGTCTTTGGGCATGAACAAGTGCCATGGTTGAAATGAATAAGCAGAAAGCTGTGCTCTGCAGCATATACCTGCAGTACCTGCCGTACCAGTGCCCTGAATAGGTGGGGCAGGAGGATCAGAAGGTTGGAGCCAACCTCAGCTACATGATGAATTTGGGGTTAACCTGGGCTACCTGAGATCCTCCCCCCGCCTCTCTCTCTCTCTCTCTCTGTCTCTCTCTCTCTCTCTCTGACACACACACACACACACACACACACACACACACACATACACACACACATATACATGAAGAAAAAGGGAGGGAGGGAGGGGGCAGAGAAATTATAACTTCAATGAACACTTTAACTTACATGTAGAGTTTTTAATGAATGCAAAATAATGTCTAATAAATTGTAACTATTCAAAATTATTCCACTTATGATCATTCCCTGCTATCTTGGTTTGTGAATAAATCATTTCAAGTTAAGGAAGCAGCCAAGTGACCATTTCAGCACTGATGGACTATTAATTTTTGACCAAGTTTGCCTTATGGTTGACCTATCTGTTCTGATGGACAGTCTTCCAGGTAAGCCATAAATAAACTCCCTTGAAGATCACTGAAGACTAGACGCCACTAGTTTCTAAGTAAATGTTTTCTAATATCTGCTCCTGTGATCTGTTCATATCTGTTAACACATTCACACTGCGTTTGGAACAGTGTTTGCTGCAGTACACATGCAGATACCTAGAACTAGCATTCTGGGATTCTGAACTGTTTTCTCCCCTGAATGCTTATCTAGAAGGTGTGGGACTGTGCACCTCCGGTTGCAATGCTCCCTGCTACGATGGTCTCTGCTTTGAGACCAGGTGTGTGCACTGCTGGCCGCAGTGTTCCCTGCTGCAATGGTCTCTGCTTTGAGACCAGGTGTGTTCAACCTCACCAGACTCAACAAACATTCATTTTTTTCCTCTCTCTTCCTTCCCTGGCCGCTGGATTCCTCTCTGCCCCCAAAGAGTGGTGACAAAGTCTAATCTGAACTAGACCACAGTCAGATGCAGTCCGATTGAGGACTTGGACTCGTGTCAAACCAAAGCAGAGTGGGAGGGTGGAAACTGACTGTCTTGTAAATAGCAAAGCCACCCAGTGCGTGAACCTGAAAACATGTAACTAGCGGCAAGTCCCGTCTGCTATATTCCTCAATTCTGTCATGCTGCCTCTGCCAGCTGGTTTCACCAAGCGTGATTTGCAGTGTTATTTTATTGAAGGTTTCTTGACAATTTGAGCACGGTTCCGAATGTAATATTAAATCCTCTTCTGGCTCAGCCAGTTGCAAAATTGCACACTCTGTCTACACATCAACCCCAAGGTCTGGAGGGGAATTGCGGGCTTTGCCTACCCAGCACGTCCCAAAGTACTCATTCTGTCTACACATCAACTTCCAGGTCTGCAGGGGGGTGGCAGGCCTTGCCTACCCAGCTCGTCCCAAGGGTATTGCCTTGGAGACTTCTGGGCAGGTGGTACTTCGTGCTCTCCTGAACACATCTGAGCAAGATTAACCATGATTAGAAACCATTTTACTCAGAGGCAAACGCGAAGCTTGACTTCAATTTCTTACAAATCCATAGGGCCTTTTTTTCTTGTTCAGGACATCCAGCAAGTTCCAATCGACAGAACCCTGAACTTAATCCCACTTCTGTGGGAGGAAACTGGAGATGATAAATGATCTTAGCAATTTAGGTCTAAATTCCTGCTGTCAACTTTATATGTTAGGTGTTAGTTTTGTTTTTGTTTTTAAATCCGTGTGAGATCTAGTTTTGAAAAAGTCCAAAAGACTCAGCACTGTAAAAAAAAAAAAATTAGAGAATCAACTCAATTCTCAGCCTTTGTGTGTGTGTGTGTGAGTGCATGTGTATGTATATGTGTATGATATGCATATATATGCTTGTGTGTGTTTGTTATGTGTGTATTTGGATGTATTGCCTGGCTCTGTATGTGTACATATGTGTGTGTAATGTGTGTGCATGTATATGTGTTCAGATGCATGTGGTGGTCAGATATTTTACTCGGGTGTCACGCCTTAGGTGCTGTCTACTTTATTTTTTATTATATAGTCTCAATTGCCTGGAGCTCACAGACTAGGCTAGGATCTGCTTATCTGTGCTTCCACAGTGCTGGGATTGCAAGCAATCCATGGGCTTCCTTGTGTGCATTCTGGAGATTGAACTCAGGTCCTTATGCTTATACAAGTCCTTTACTGACTGAGCTGTCTCCTCTACCTTTTCATGTGTTGTTTGAGATGACCACAGACTACCTTAGACTGAACTTAGCTTTGGCCTAGAGAGTTTTCCCAATAGTTCCACAAGAAAAGAATGTAACTTTTACTTAATTAAAAATCATTCACTTCCTATGACTGAGGTTTGCATGTCCAGCCGTGGAATGGCATGTTCCTTAGAGCAATGTATCCACCACTCAGCACCTAAGTCTCCGTCTTCACAATCTCTGTTGATTCCAAAAGTCTTTATTCAGCAGTAATTCGTGGAAAACAGGATGGTTTAATATAGTATATATAGAGTATATAAATCTTATTTTAGAATAAATTCACATTGATGTTAAAGGTAAAACTGAACCCAGACTTCAAGCTCCACCCTTACAATCAGCATCCAAGCCCTGCTCACTACATATACATATGTGATTTTTTCCACCAGTTCATTTGTTCTGCTCTCTCACCATAAATAGGCTGTTGTCTATTTAGAATTTCCTTGGAAACCAATGAAGTTACAGTAGTAAGTGTAGACAGAAGTTTCTGTCCCACCCAGTCCCACAGCCATTCAGTCCCAAAGAAACACACAGAGGCTTATATTGATTATAAACTGTTTAGCCTTTTAGCTCAGGCTTATTACTAACTAGCTCTTACAATTTAAATTAACCCATAATTCTTATCTATGTTTAGCTATGTGGCTTGGTACCTTATCTCAGTAAGACATTCTCATCTTGCTTCCTCTGCATCTGACTGGTGACTGACTCTCTGTTTTTCCTCTTCCCAGGATCCTCCTAGTCCGATTGTCCCAACTATACTTCCTGCCTGGCTTCTGGCCAATCAGTATTTTATTAAACCAATATGAGTAACAAATCTTTACAGTGTACAAAAACACTATCCCACGCAAGTAGGGATTCTCAAGTCTCATCACTGTGGTTCTCCCCTGCCTGTGGGACATACAGTAAGTAGACCCTGTCCCATTGCCATGGCAATTAGAGCCAACAGTCACAGGCACAGAAGTGATGAGCACCATGCCCAAGTCAGAACACCCATCACTACCAGTTCCACCAGCCCCAAGCCCCTTCAGCATGTCAGCAGGAGTTTGGGTGTGGAAACTTTGGAGATCAAACCAACACAACAGGGTGCCACAGAGACAACGGTCTCCAACCAGCATTGCTGTGGAGCAGTGGCCATCGAAGTGCTAATACTTTGGGAATATCACTGTATGATTCATGGCCACATCAACCTCAGTGGTATTGTGTTGGGTGTGTCATGTCTGCAGGCACAGTACCCCATTTCAGGGATGAGAAATGATGAGTATGTGCCCCTCTGCTGTATCATTGCCTAGAAACACTTACTCAGTTGTGTTGACCACCCTCTATGGTGAGAGTCTGCTGAAAGATTTTTACGTTATGGAAGATGATATTTTGAAAGTAGAAGCAAGGTACACAAGATCACGCCCACAGTCCCAGCACTTGGGATTGAAGCAGGAGATTGAGGCCTGACCTGGCACCCTGAAATACAGAGTGAGACCTTGTCTAGAGGAAGAAGAGAAAGAGGAAGGAGTAGAGAGGGCAAGGAGGGCACAGGAAGAATGAAGAGGAGATAAGAAAAAAATGAAAAGAAAGATGAAAGTGGAGTGTGCATACACAAAAATATGATGTTACACATCGCCTGCTGGCGGTCTTTATAAATGTTATATACAAATGCTTTTTATTGCTGAAGCATGCATGGGCAGCTTGTATATGGCAGTTCTGTTGAACTTGTCCATAGGTCTCTTCCTCAAGAGGGCGCCAGCTCTCATTACAGATGGTTGTGAGTCACCATGTGATTGCTGGGAATTGAACTCAGGACTTTTGGAAGAGCAGGCAAGCGGGAGCTGGAATTCCAGCACCTCGTAGGCATCTGCCATTGCTCATGTTGCACTCTTCCGCACTGCGATGGTTTCTAACACACACTATCTCCGTCTTCCCTGCATCCCTTCCCTGGAGAGTCTTGTGGTGTCCTGTTCCATTCCAGAATGGAATGTGAACGCACACTTCCATCCACTTGCCTGCTTGTCCCCACAGCTTTGCATTCTGAATATAAAAATTTCTCAGGACAGTAATCCTCTCTGCGAAACATTCATTTTAAAATGTCAAGGTTTTGAATCTCCAGATTACTTTTGGAATCGCCATCGTTACTTGAAGGAAGGTTTGGGGGTGTTGGCCAGTGTAAGTGTTGCAGCTATGAGGGGAAAGCTTCCCAGTGGACATATTACAGCCCTGCTCCAACATGGAAGGTTTCCCCCAAGTGCTGTGCTCTGAAGGGAAAGGTATCCTGGTAGTCAGGAGCCAAGGAATACCACAAAGTCACATCACACTGCACAACAGACATCACACAGAGATATATTGGGTGGGACACAGAAGGGTGATGGCCTCTGCTTGGGAGAGAAGCAGTGGAGAACCGAGCAGAAGACAGTGTTCATATAGGATTTCTTGAGAGCAGACCTTCCTGGGTGGAGATTTTCAGGATGTGGTTTGGTGGGATTTCAAGTCCAGAGCTTTTTACTCTGTAATGTGTGTGTGTGTGTGGGGGGGGTGCGTCCAGCCATTAGGACGTGTTTTGTGGGTGGAACCTGGTGGTTGGAGGTCCTGAGGGATAAGGCCTGGCCACTGGTGAGCCTTGAACAGCTTACAGCTAGGGACCCCTGCAGCAGATTTTCCTGGGTGCTACCCATCCCTCAGCCTCCAAACCACAGTCTTCCTAGGAAGGCTTCCCTCCAAACACTCTAGATGCTTCTAACACAGTCTGAGCACTGCTCCCAGATACATATTTAAAGATCCTACCCGAACAATGGAGGGCATGTGTCTAAGGCTTCTCAGAGGCAACTTGGGCTCTGTCAAAAGAACACATCAAGACTCTTTAACAATGACGTCATCACTACGTCAAGAACCTGAAACGAGAACCAAGCTTAGCAGGTAGCAGAAACCGGACAGAAGTGATAGAGAGAGAGCGGTGGCGGGCTAAAAGCTGTATTTGCCATGGGGTTTGAAGAAGCACCAGACTTGGTTATACAAACAGGTTCATCATGAGCTGACCATTATAATGAACAAGGGGAGGATGGAGTGGCTGTGGAGGGGGAAAGGAACAGCCAGCGTTTCTCTTGGGAGTACGTTTCCATCGATCTTGCACAGACCGTGATTTTAGGACTTAGAATTACCCAAGAGTTTCAAGTGCTTTTGCCACCAGGAAAATGCTCAGGAGCTAGAGCTATGGATGGAATTGATTTGATCATTCCCCAAGGATAATATATATGGGTTATCATATTATATCACATAAACATTCACAACTGTTGTTTTGTTGATTCAAAGTATCCCTTAACTTTAGAAACATGATAATGTTATAGGGGGAAATATCAGCCAAATTAAACATCTATTTGGTGGTTCAAAAGTTAAGATACAATGTGGAAAGACAGCTTCAGGAACATAAAATCAAGATTCATCACTAAGAGTTTCGTGCTGAGGAAGACTGGACGTCAGGGAAAGCCAGGCAGATGTCCTGGGCAGCCCAGTAGGGATGTAAAGGGCAGGACGAGCTTTGGAAACAGAAAACAACCTTTGCGCACGCTCCTTTAATCAGGAGTCAAGCAATAATATCCTGTTTTGCAGTTAAACTTAAGTCACAGCTATTCCTGAATTGCCAGAGGTCGGTGGGTTAGTCAGTGGCAGAACCATCCTGTCCTGGTGATAGACGGGGCTGCAAGCTACTGTCGTCCTTCCGAGGGTCCCCTCTCTCCCTAGGTCGGTCTGAATCAGAGCAGTGGGGCCCGGTGACCACATTCGGGTCTCTCTGCTGGTCTCACCGTGTGTTCTTCAGAATAAGCTTAAAATGCCGAATTCCAGTCAGTGACGTGAGGACGCTTGGGTTTGCTCCTTGAATTTTCTCCCTTTGTTTCCAGAAGTCAAAGCTCTTTTACCCCAGAGATAATGTCCCAGGTTGATGCAGCCCTCCAGAGGGGCATGGGGAGAGTCACAGGATCAGGTCGTATCAAGCAGGTAGCTGAAAGCAAGAGAAATCTGTACCCCTTGCCAGGCCATTTGGAGGCAATTTACAGGCGCAGCCGAGTGCGGTCTACATAAAAGTCAGACTCTGATTTCCATGTGTCATCCGTGAGTTGCACAACCCCGCAGTTATTCATAGAAACAGAAATTGGGAAAAGGAGGCAGCCTGCAATCCACGGTGAGTATGGGGTCACTGGGGACGTGGCCAGCGCTGGATTCCAATGTGTTTTTATAGAAAATACACAGATGTGGAGGAAAGGTATCTTCCGCAGTACACGAAGAAAACAGGCACTTGGTGGTGGCTGCAGAGATGGCTCAGTCAGTAAAATGTTAGCCGTGAAAGCCTGAGGACCCGTGCTCAGATCTCCAGCCCCTGTGTGAAGAAGCCCAGACCAGCAGTATATGCATGTATGACAGATAGCACCGGGGAGGTGGATACAGAGATCCTGGAGCTCACTGGTGGCCAGGCTAGCCAGTCAGCCAGCTGTGGGATCCACAAGTAACCTGCCCTGAAAAGTTAGGTGGTGAGAAATGGAGGAAGACACCTGATGCCAACCTCTGCGCGCTCTCTCTCTCACTCTCTCTTGCTCTCTCTTTCTCCCCTACCCCCCAGTGCGCGCGCGCACGCGCACACACACACACACACACACACACACACACACACACACGAGTCACAGACAGAGACAGACTGGGGTAGAAAGAGGCAAACATCCACAAGCATGGTAAGTGTGTGACCAGCAGCAACTCCTGAACACCAGGGGAAGCCATTTTCCAGCTTTGTCTCAGTGTCAAGCCTCTCCCTTCCAGTTACAGCCTCCTCCCCTCCAGTACCTTTTGCAGCTGACTCCACAGGTGTCAGTGTCTCCGTTCCGCTGGGGCTATAACCATCCTAAGCTATCAGCCTTAGAAGGCGGCTCTCTTCTCAGAAAGTTCTAGAACTGCCTTAGGACCCCCCCCCCCCCCCCTGAATTGACCTAATTAAGTTCCTAGACAAATTTCTTTCCCAACAGACTCTGGGTCTGCAGACATCCCAGCTGAATCCTTCCTCCTGCGTCTTCTGCAGATTGTGAGAGGCTGAGAAAAATGCACTTCCCTCCTGTGAACCAGTCAGTGCCGGATGCTGAAGGATGCACGGACTGTTCAGAGACGACAGGCATGCCACAATGGCCCATAAATAATTCCCCAAGTTCTGATGATTGGGGGACAAGGTTTGAAAGAGCTGTGTTCAAAAATTGAAGTTGTTGTCATTTAAAGTAACACTAAGAAGGAACACATCTTCCCCACTTCTGTGGTTTTCCAGGGGGAACGTACACGCCGCCTTCCTTGGTTGCCTGGGAGGCAGTTGGATGGCTAATTTGCAAAGAATATAATTGAGATGAACAACTGTCCTTCCTTTGGGAGGGAGTTGCCATCCCTGTACCTCACTCTCCGTCTCTGGGGACAGATTCCCCCTCCAGGGAAGGTAGCCCTCATGTGGCTCGGCTACCTCAGACCACAAGCTTACTCTCTGGCCATTCAGCCTTTTGCCCTGCTCCTCCTGTGGCTTTTCTTCAAACTGTTAATCACAGAGAAATGAGAAAGCATTTGTCAGACCCTGTCCCTCCCAGAGTGAGTCCCACAGATGTAAATACTCCCGGGAGTGAGCATGGGACTGTACAGTGGGAGCGGAAACCGCACAAGAAGTATCAATTGTTTCTCAGGGAGGGAGCAGAAGTGCGAGAACAGTCTTTCCTCCGAGGAGCTTGTCACAGTCCAGATGACAGAGCAGACAGCATGGTGCCACCATATGGAACACCAGAGGGAAGAAGCTAGCTGCGTACTAAGGTTTCAGCTGAGCTTTAAGGAAAGGGTATGCGAACATTCCACAAAGGGCAGTGTTGTATTAATGGAAAAGTAAGCACATGGGACTACTTCTATTGCAAATAAGTGTTGGTAATTACATCCTGTATGTAACTAAAACACTATCATCACACTGAAAAATGTGGAGCCTGCTGGAGCTGCCCAGGGACGGTCAGGAGCATGCAACCTCAGCTGCGCCCTCTCTGCCCAGACGGCATCATCATCGCCATGCTCACACAGGGCCCAGAAAAATCCTGCCAGTCAAAACATGACAATTAACAGGGATCTTCTGGAAGTCGATGCAAAACTCTGTTGTAACTAACCTTCATAACAGGCACGCTTAACAAAGGCTGACAGAGGGAAAGTCATTCAGGTCCGTAGGGGAGCCAGCTTTCTTAGCTCCTGGACAGACCTGGTAGGAGCAGGGAACCAGCCTTAGCCCTGGGGTTTTACCTTGCTATAATTTATTATTTATTTTATTATTGTGTGTCTCTGTGTGGGGAGGAAGTGCCTGTGTATGTTCAGAAACCAGAGGTCAACCATAGGACTCTGCACTTTGTATTTTGAGACAGGGTCTCTCCCTGGCCTGGAGCTCCCTGGCCAACAGCCCCGCAGACCTTCCTGACTCTGCCTGAATAGCGCTGGGATTATGAGAGCACTACCACAGCCGGGTAACGTTTTATGTGGATTCTGCGGGTCACACTCAGGTCCTCATGCTTATGCCACAAGCATTTTACCAACAGAGCCAATCCCCAGCCTCCCAGCTTCACCTCGACACCGCTAGTTCATGTTAGTAAAAAACAGCAACTTGGTCTCTGTCCCCTCAGCGTTTTAACACCGTGTGCCAGCCCGGTAACCCCCCCCCCCCCCCCATCTGCTCTGTGCCATGCTGAGCCAGCCTCCTGCTCTAGCTCCAGGTCCCTGTGACACTTGTCAGGCACCCACCCTGCAGTTGGCAAGAGCGCTCTTTGGTCCTCCAACACAGACGTGAAGGCTAACACAGACCTCACAATTGGAGATGCCACGGAACCCTGTGTGCTTTATCATTTAATCCTCAGGTCACAGGTCACCGTGATTCTCAGCACAGCGGGAAGAGCTGGGAAGAGCCTTTGAGAGCACGTCTGGTGCTCTCCTCCCTTCCCTCCTCCCTCCCATCTTCCCTCCCTTCCTCCCTCCCATCCTCCCTTCCCTCCTCCCTCCCCTCCTCATTTTCTTCCTCTCTTCCTTTCTCCCTTCCCTCCTCTCTTCCCTCTTCCCTCCTCCCTCCTCTCTTCCAGAGTTCTTGGGACTTGTAGTTAAGACACCTGGCTTCTCAGCCTGGGGCCTTTGCAATGATGTAGTATTTCTTTTAATGATTTATCCACTCACTTCATCACACGGGTGTGTGGGCACAGCAGGGGTTAACCTTGCCCTGCTGAGCTCTGGCTGGGATAACTAGAGACAGATGGAAGGAACCCCACTTTCAACTAAACCACACTCATTAATTACTGAGACAGTTTGTAGCTAAAGTGGATGTAACATGACATCCTGAAGACGGGAGACCCGCTTCCCTTGACTCCTAGGGTGTTTTATTTTTCTTTTACGAATGTCAGCAGATTTTAACTGCGTGATATTTCACATAAATATCCAAAATTTCTGATTCTCTTAAAAGTATTTAAAAAAAAAAAAAACCACCACTGCCCTAGTAACACGACATGAACTCATCACTGGATTGTCCTAGTGCAGGTCCCTCATTGAGTTGGGTACTCTGCCATGAGGAATCTGGCTGTGTGTCCGTCTGTGTGTGTGTGTGTGTGTGTGTGTGTGTGTGTGTGTATGCATGTGTGTGAGCATGTGTAGGTGTGCACGTGTGTGCGCATGTGTGTATATGTGGGCGTGTGTGTGCTTGTGTGTGCGTGTGTGTGCACGTGAGTGTATGTGTGTGGATGTGTGGTGTGCATGCTAGTGGAGGCCAGAGGTCATTGTCGGGTGTCTCACGTCCCTTCCATCACACTCTACCTTAGTTTGGGTTACAAGGTCTAGCACTGAACTTTGAACACATGCATGTGGCTACTTTGGCTGGCCAGCACATCTCAGGGACCCTCCTCTCTCTGCTTCCCCAGCACTGGGATGGTAGCTGTGTGCTGCCGTGCTTGGCTTTCCCATAGGTGCTGGAGTTTCAGCTTAGATTCTCATGTTTGCACAGAGAACTTTACTATCGGGGGATCCCCCACAGCCCTCTGATCTGTGTATATTAGGATGTCTTTCTGTGTTCTTAACTCATACTCCCAAGATGGTACTAGAACCTTTATCCCTGTTGAGGATACACATACTAGATGTGTGTGGCATTGCTGATGATGTCCTCTGGAGCAGACAAGAAATCACAGGGACAAAACACTGTCCTGAAAGATACCTCAGTCATGACCCTTACAACTGGGAAGACAGAATCCCCCCTCTCATTCTTCCCAGTGGCCCAGCTTGAATAACTGGTCACTCCCTGAGGTTGAAGCCACATCCCAAGCCTTGAACAGTATGCTTGTCACCCAGCCTGCTGTCTGTACAGCCTCTCTGCAGCCTGACCACAGCTCTCCTCGCTGTGTTCCGGACCATACAGCAGACTCTCACTTATAAAGAGCTGGTCACGAGAGAGGCAACCCTTCCTTCTCCCCTCAGCTAGAAGCATCTGCTGTGCCTCATTCTCATGTCAGCATTTTGAGGAGGACACCCTCTTCCCAGCTGGTTTAAATCACCTCCATGCAGCATTCCCGAGTGGCATCCCCAATGCCCTGAACAGGATGTGCTTCCATACACACTAACTTATTTGAAGTCGTTTTTCATATCACAAATTCCCCAAATATGCAGTCTTTACCCAGTAGTCAGATGGTATTATATTCACGCCAAGAATTTGTTTCATCATCTCCAACCTCATCCCTTTTGATGAAAAGAAAAAAAGCAGAGCTTGTGAGTGATTTCTCAGAAGTGCTTTCTTTTTATGATACAGATTCTAGGAGTTGAGACAGGACTTCATGAGACCACGCGGGAGCCCCCAAACTCAAGGGTTAGCATCAGCTCTGCTGCCTTCTCCCCAACCCACAAGGAGCCCCCAGACTCAAGGGTTAGCATCATCTCTGCTGCCTTCTCCACACAAGGCCCTCGCACATCCATAGATCTCTCAACTCAGACCACACGAAGCTCACTGATGGGTTATATACATTATATGCAGTCTCGTTGGCTGATCAGATTTCTCTTCCCTTGGGTCCTGGGAATGGGGAGATCCTAGCATAAAGGGCAAGTAGGAATAATGATGGCAACATAGCACTAAATGCAAAACTTGTATGTCATGGAGGTGGGGAGATGACCCAGTGGGTAGAGTGCCACTGTGCCAGCCGGAGGACCTGAGTTTGGGCCTTTGTCACCTACTCATTCGCACAGGAGACTGTGGCTGCAGGCCTAGAGAGATTCAAGGCTTGTCTGATGGCAACAACTTGGATGTGGTCATGTGGTCATTCCAGGCTTGTAGCTGGCAGCTCCATGTTTGTGACCTCACACTTTGAGGCAAATATTTCTGAAGGGATAGACTAACTATGGTTACTGCTAGCAACCAGGTACTTGGTGCTTTAGATGACACTTGTCTCAGGGAGGCCCTGTGCCTGGGTGATCAGATTGCTATCTGATCCTAAGAACTGTTCCGGAGAGGGGGAGCTATATTCCCTTCTACAAATAAAGTTGCAAAGTGGATTTCAACCCCTGTATCAACAAGTGCATATCCTGAGGACAGTGGGAACATGAGCATGTACCATAATTGCCAACACTGTGATCTCATGACAAAACACAGAGGGAATGGCAGGCAGCAGAATGTGGCCTGTGAATAGCAGTGCCAAGTGGTGGAGGCTCCATTGCTGTCAGTCCTACTGAGAACATGAAAGTGGAATCCAGAGCCCCTGACATGGCTAGAGAGCATTAAATGTTCCCTTGTTACAAAGACAAATTCTGTGCCTTGCTTGGGTCCATGGCATCACTACAAAAGACTCCATTGTCAACTGAATGCCACTTGCTCGATGCTAGCCAATGAGATGGGAGTCATGCCCCTATAAGGGGGCACCCTGGGTCCTCTTTTAGCCCCCCTATTTTCCCTCTGCCTGGGACATAGGGAGGAAGGCTCAGCACTGGGAACTGACCACCTCTTGAGACAAGAGCTGCAAGGCTGTGGGAATGAGGGTGGCAAGCTCTGGGTCCTCACACTGGAGCTGGCCTCTCAACTCTACAGGACAGGAGCACACTGTGTGTCAGGAGGAGGGCTCCTGTCTCTGAGCAGCAGTCATAGGGTATCCAGACTGTTTCCCAGCTCTTCTGTGTTTACTCTCATAGCCTGGTGAGAATCAAAAGAAATAATCTGCCTTCATAGGCTTGTAGGGCAGACCCTCGACATCCCAGCCGTGATGCTGTCCCGTAGAGTTCCCTGGTCCTGTGGGATCACCAGTGCAGTCTTAAAGCCCTCTCGCTTGTTAGGAATCCCCAGACAGGACCTCTGCCTGGCTCAGCTTCCCTGCCAGTGAGTGCACAGGACTGGGTGCAGCCTTGGCAGCTCCCTCCACAGCAGCCTCCAACCATATCAAGGCTCAGAGGCAGCTCAGCAATGAAGATAACCGGCATCATGGATCAATAAATCTTCAATGTTATCATCTTTGCCTAATAGTAAATTTAATACTAGTATTTAGGGGCTTATGTTTGGGATTTTGTATGTTTAAAATGAAGTTATTTACTACGAAGTATGCCTCGAGGTATTTCGTTTCTCCTCTGAAGCATGTGAGGGGTTGCAGGGTCGTGAGCCACGAGCTGAGTCACTGCTCATGCCATCTTGGGTCTATTTCCTTTTCAGGCTACCAAGGGGCTTTTATGAGATACATAAGAGAATACAGAAGCCTGCCTTTCTCTCAGTCTTCTCTCACACAGTCCCCTGCCTCTCCACATAAAGTAAGAGGGCCTTGGCACTTCAAACAACACTTAGATATTTCTGGATGTGTCTCAGGCCTACTTAATGCTACAGCTTCATCTCTGAAGCCATTTCTACGTTAGATGGGTCATATTTAAACAGAGTGGAAAGACAGGCAAGTGTCTTTCCTCGTCACTTATGCATAGCATGAACCATAGACACCGTGGAAATATGGACATGTGCTAAGTGTGCAGGACTTTGCATACTTGTCTTTTCTACGGTGTTTCTCTACACGTTCCCCCTCTTTCAACATCAGATGCTTTGCTGGAACACCTGGGTGTTCGTCCTCTGACCTCTCCACCCCCAGGTTAGTGTTCTTCACTAAACCTAGAGGCCCCTGTTGGCACGCATCCTTTTTATCAGTTACTAAGCTGCTGTGGTCTTTTTCTCACTGTCTGTCTTCGACAGTGCTGGGGTGCTCAATGTCTCCATGATGAGCTGCCGTGATAAGTGCATGGGATGGTGGCAGGGAGGAAGCTACCTTTTTGATGATTAAGCTAACGTTACTTACAGTCATGTAAGGTGGGTGAGCAATCACATGACACAGAAGAAAAATAAGAAGTGTTAAGCCAATGACAAATGCCACCCACTTTGGTGAAGGTATTGCATTTGCCTCAGGAAGTTCGTAATCTACAGAGTGGCCAAGCCGCGTGGGGTGGCAAAGCTGTCAAGGGCTGTCATAAGGATAAATCAGGGATGATAATAGTGGTGCTCAGAGGGCCTTGGGAAAATCCAGGAAGCTTTCTGGAAAATGGGGTATCTAACTGAGATCTGAGTGGCAGTTGCCTGTGCAGGAAAACAGAGGTAGAAATTCCAGGGTGAAGGAGATGTGACTCATCAGTTCCACACACGTGCAGCCTGGGGCAGCAGTCGCAATGAAATAAAATTCAAAGCTAGAAATAAAAGCAGGAGACAAATAAAGCATCCAAAATGAAGGTCTCAGGGAGCAGTGTGAGAACAAGGTAAACAGAGTAATCACGCTAGGGAGAGTCCACACCGAGCAGCCCTGATGTGTGGGGCTAGCTGGACAGAAGGGAAGGGCATCCAGCAGCTGCCCTTCACTGAGGTGCTGGATACTGACATCACCTTAATCCTCATGCAGATCTGTTCATGGTGTCACGGCTGAGAAACAGCAGAGGAAAAGGTAGCCTAACAGGAGTCAATCAAACCCAAGGGAGCAGATCTGTTTCTGTTCATGGTGTCACAGCTAAGAAACATAGAAGAGAAAAAGGTAGCCTAACAGTGTAACATGAAGGCCTGATTGTTGGGGTTTTTGTTCTGCCCAGTTCCCATAGCCGGTAAGCCCCAAAGAAAATCACCCAGAGGTCTCCATAAGTTATAAATTGATTGGCCCATTAGCTCAGGCTTTGTATTAGCTCTTATAACTTATATAGCCCATTATTCTTATCTATGTTAGCCACATGACTCGGTACCTTTTTCAGTGGGGCAGGTCACATCTTGCTTCTTAGGTGGTTGAGACAGGATTGCAGAGAAAGCTTCCCTCTTCCCAGAATTCTGTTCTCCTTGCCCTGCCTCTACTTCCTGTCTGGTTGTCCTGCCTATACTTCCTGCCTTGCTACTGTCCAATCAGAGTATATTTAAAACATTATTGACAGAATACAGAATTGTCCTATACCATAACAGGAGTCAAGCAAACCCAAGGGAGCAGACCTGGGATTCAAATTCAGGTCTAGTCCCAAACCTATGTTCTGTGTACTCACGGCAGTGACTACAGAATAAGATGTTACCTGAGAAAGGGTGATTTTTAATGGACTGTATGGAACACAAACAGCCTGACTTGGGCTTTCTGAAGCTACCTGGAGGCAGGGTGAATGCTTGCATAAAACTTTCAGGGAGTGGGGTATGTTTGGGAAGACATATAGACAGACTTCCCAAGGGGCAGAGAATGTAGTCGCAAGGCCAAAGTGCAGAGAAAAACAGATCAAATAAACCTTCCATGTAGAAGAAGTTAACCAGAATATGGCATAGAAACAACAGAAATGGGAAGACATGAAGAGAAGGGTTCCAAAGGGAGGATGTGGAACTAGGAAGAAAAGTGTCCAGGGAGCCAGGGGAGGTTCTGATGGGGAGAGGGTGGAGGCCTGTGGAGCATGCACTCTAACACAAAGCCAGACAGCTTCACTACTGGACACTCCATTTCCTTCATTTTCCTGTAAGATGAGTCACCACCGCCATCTCTGACCCACACAGGGGCAAGAACAGGTCCAAACAACAAGAAGAAAAATGTTCAGAATGATGGACCCGCTGGGTACATAGAACACCCAAGATACGTGGGAGAGTCCAGGAGTCCAAAAATGGAGTGGTCAAGTCTCTGGGAGAAATGGCCAGGGATGGCCGTAAACACTCTGCACACACATCAGAGGTTTCAGGGCCTCTGCAAGGTTGTTAAAGGGCCAGCTACTCGAGGAGAAGATACTCACATAAGGAATGAGAACTGAGAGCACTCTCAGCCAAATCTGAATAGGGCAAGATGACCTCAGCTGCCACCAGTCTTGTGAAAGGAGCAGGCTTCTAACAGCTGCTCTGGGATTAAATGGGCGACCTTGGTCAGCAGGAACTTTTCTTCCCCTAATGATATCAAGGCAAAGAGAACACACACCCCAGGTTGCTGCTCTGCCTGGCAGGGGTGCAACAGACTGAGTGTTCCATAGAAACAATGTAACCCCACCAACTCCCCAAACTGAGCATCCGATGGAAGTTAGGAGATAAATCATGTTAGCAAACAAGATATGATTTGAAAATGTAAACCTAAGCGTGAAAGTGATTCGGAATCTGCCCAGCCAGTCAAAGGTAAACACCAAAGGGTGGGAGAGAGGTTCCCCACCTTTCAGGCTACTTCGGGTTCGGTTCAAAGGCCATGACATATCACAGGCTAACCCATGACATCCTGGCTTACTTCATTCATGCATCCTGAGATTTGCTCTCAGAACTGGTGGATGAACAAACTCCTCTGAATGGACACCTGCCAAGGTCGGAGGTCATCTGTTCAGGGTTCCTGTGTCTGGGCCTAAACATCCTGTGTGTCCTGCTCAGCAAGGATGCCCAGGGGACTATCGGCACTCTGGGGCGCAGCTTCAAAGGAAAAGAAAACAAAAGTGTGTGTGGCCGTGGGGGTGGGGTGTCAGAAAAACACAGATCCAAGTCATATGCCAACAGCATCAACACACTCTTCTTCCTGTCTGTGTGTTCCGTGTGTCCTTCAAGTCCGTGGGAGCTGGCTGGAATATATTATGGGCTTGTTCCTTAGGGTGACAGGTTAGTGTGATCTTGCAGAATCAGGGCCTCATGAGAGCCCCAGTCAGCTGTAGCAGGTACGCCCTTAGAAGGGACTGTAGGACCACAGTCTCCTCCAAATACAGCCGCCCCTCCCCTATGCACTCCCATCTTTGACATGGTTCTCAAGGACCTGGCTCCTCAGATTCTGTGCTGTGTTATTTAGACTTTCCAAAAGCACCCCTTTTATTAAAAAAAATGCAGAAGCTGAATAACCTGCCCTTTTTTGAGTAGCATTAGGAGGCGTTCCATTCTAGCCATGAAAAACTGGCCATGTTCCATCTCCAAGGACAGGATGTACAACAACATCTACAAAACGGTTAAAAATATTGCGCTGTATATAAATAAAATATTTGCTACAGAAGCATTTCTAGGTTCTTGCTCAGAATACTCATAATACAGAACATATACCAAAATGGAAGCTTAAATTAACACATTGTTTTGCCAAAGCTCAAACTGTTTGTGTCAGCTGTGGATGAACATAGTCTATGAAATTCATATTTAAACCATGAATAATGAAAAACAAAACAAAACATATAGGGTATTTGCCTACATACCTGTGGTTGGTGGGAAGAGTCACAGGTCACCGAGGAGACAAGAAACCAAAGCCTAAATAAACTTGGGATAGATCATAGCCATGGAAGAGGACTTTCAACCTCAAAGAGCTTGTGATATTTGAATTAATAATGCAATGTTCCATTTGTAGCTGGTATAATACAGAAGGCAATCTTGATGACTCTCAAACTGTCCCATGTGTGTATCCTACACAGAGAAAAACTAACAAAGGACTGGGGGCCAAACGCACCTACACGGCAGTTGGGACCAAGGAGAGGTAACTGTGCAGCCCTATGCATGGTTATAGCACACCAGATCACATTCTAGCTGCCCTTCCTTTAAGAAAGTTTTTTTAAAGCTGGGTGGCAGTGGCACATGCCTTAAGTCCAGCACTTGGGAGGAAGAGGCAGGAGAATCTCTGAGTTCGAGGTCAGCCTAGTCTACAGAGCTAGTTCCAGGACAGCCAGGGCTATACAGAAAAACCCTGTCTCATCTCCTGCCTCCCCCAAAGAAGTTTTTCTCTCAAGAATCTTTGATTTTAATAGGGTCTTGTATAGCCTAGGATAGTCTCAAATTTACTACATGGCCAAAGATGACTTTGAATTCCCATTTCCCTGCCTTCCACCTCAGAAGTGCTGAGATTACAGGTGCACACCACCACACCCAGAAAGAAACTAATTTTGGAGTTATGAAAAATATAAACATCAATTTAAATTAATGAAAAGTAAAAAGCTATCAATCCTTTTAGTTAACTCTTTTTCAATCCATTAGGCCAGGACGGGTGCTGGGTGTGACAGATATATCTAGGAGGCTGCTTACATTCGAATGTTCATGCACAAAAGACCAGAATGCTATAAATTAATCGCTGAAGTGCATCCTGGCATATTATGCCTGTGGGTCTCCTGTGGGGTGTTGAAAAAGACATCTATGCAGAGGAGGCTGAGCTAAGGACCTGAGGACTGTCCTGTCTTGTCACCTAGGAGACCAGACCCAGTGCAGCTTGGGAGGGGTTGTCTAAATTAGGTTGATTAAGGTGGTAATACCCACCTTAGTTGCAGGTGGTACCATTTCATGGACTGGAGTTTCTGGCTAAATAAAAAGTAGCAGCATTCATCTCTTAGCTTTCTGGCTGTGGACACAATGTAACCAGCTGTCTTGTTCTGCAGCTGCCATGGTTCCCACCAGCACAGGCTGCACCCTTGAACCTTGAGTCAAAATAAATCTTTCCTTCCATTGCTTTTCTCAAGGTATTTTATTATAGCAGCAATAGTGTAATTAACACGCAAAGAAGAGGATGTCGCCATGGCCTAAGGAGGTAAGTGTGGCCAGGATCAAGGTCACCTATTGCTGTTCCAGCTGTGCAACAGTGAGCTCCTGGTGTGATATTCAAGTGCATCCTGCATTAGAAGTCCAACAGGCACTGCATTTCCAAATGGTTCCACTGGGCTAACTGAAGACAAGCGCCATAACGTACAAGTCACCCTCTCCAGATAGTCAGGGTGCTTTGGAAAGGTGTGACCTGTGACTGCACAAGGACCCATGTTAAGAACTTGTGCAATAGAATCCGTGTACCTGTTGGAGAAGGGTAAGTCACTGAATTCTCAACAATGGTTCTTGCCTCCCTACGAATCATCCACAAGCAGTTGTGAATTCCGATCCTGGAGCAGTTATACCAGTAGAAAGACCAACACTTCTTCGTCTTAAGATGAATAGCCAATGTAACTTTCACATAAAGAAAAGAGTAGAATTTTGTTCTAGACAGACTCCATTTACGGTTACATTTAGCAGGAGATGGGCTCAGGTGCTGGGAGCAGCTTCAGGGATGAGAGAATCCTGGGTCCCTATTGACGTCGTAGGAGCATAAATTACGAACAGACTTTTGCAGGTAGCAGAGCACTAACAAAAGAGAATAAAGGCGCCCTGTGTTTGTTGGACAGACACATTGTTCCAATGAGAAGAAGGCTGTGTGCCACTGTCTTTTATAGGCTCCCTCTGCCGACTCTGGACAAGACACATTGTTCCAATGAGAAGAAGGCTGTGTGCCATGGCCTTCCATAGGCTCCCTCTGCCGACTCTGGCGTCTTTCCTTCCTGTGCTTTTCTCTGCACCAGCTTCGTGGCAGCTCCTGCTATTTCTGTCCAAAACTCATTCCCATTTTATACAGTCTATAACATTTCTGAAAGGTGGCTGGGCTTTTGCTGCAAAACAGCATGTCTTAGATTCTTTCCACTGTCCCCCATGCGTAACCCAATCTCCATGGAAGGAGAAAAGAGTAAACACGTTTGTGTTCCATAATCTAAATGTTTTATTTTGATAATCCAAATGTTTCCAGTGGAATTTTAAACAGCTTTATAGTCTACTCTCATTAAATAGTGATATAAAGTAAATGTGTCTTAGCAAGCAATTGTCCATCAAACATTGTAATTCCTTCTCATGTTCCCCTGGTGGATTGTTTGCTGTCTTTCAACAGAATTCTTTCAAATTCAGGCTCAATAATCTTCTTTATATGTTATCCAAGGTTTGAAATACACGAACCTGTCTCTACTTACTTGAACAATGTCCTCTATTATAGTATCTTATTCTTTAAATCCAAATATTATACCCAACAATTTAGAAATTCCCTGTCTCGAACACAGTCAATTAAATTGTCTATAAGTTTCTCAGAGCTCCAGAAAATGAAAGGAAGTAGAAATTTGTACTTTGAAATGAGTTCAAAAATGTGGACCATTTGCCAGTGTTGGTCTCTGTCAAATAGTCCACATTATCTCTGGGCTCTTCTGCTAACAGACGAGATAATCTGGCACAGACGTCTCCACAGAAGACTTTTCCTTCCAAGAAGAAAGCAGGCCTCCCTCAACAACCGGGAACAAAATTCTCAAGTTTAAAGATGGGAGGCACAAAAGGATAACGCCTCCAGGTGCCACCATAGCTGGGCATAGCGTAAGAGCCAGGGCAGACATGGGCACCAGTGTCACTAGAGCTGATGACCAGGAACTGCAGGGGAAGGAACCAATGGGAACTGTGGGCAGGGCTCAGATGCAAACTTCCCCTTCCTGCCTGGCCTGTTCGAGATCTTCTCTCCTTTCAGTGACTGTTTGCCTCCTTTCTACTGCTGATTCTGACAATCCTAAACTCCCAGGCCACCGTAGGTTTCTAATCTCCTGTCTCAGAAGGCTTACTAACACAAGGAATTGGGCTAATTATACCAATCTGTAGGAAGGGCTGAAAGAGTGGCCATAATTTAGGATGAACATCCTGGAGAGCAACGCACTAGGACTCGCTCCTTTTCTAAGGCAGAAAGTCTGGAATCCCAGAGAGTTCTTTGGTCTCCCGGCTGCGTCTCCCTCTCCAGGTCAGTCTGCTTGGCTGAACCCAGGTGGGGCATGCTGACTGGTGCTGCCTCTCTCTAAAATGGGAGTCCTTGGTGTGGGAGAACTGTCTGTATTCTGTCAATCATGTTTTAAATAAACGCTGATTGGCCAGGCAGGAAGTATAGGTGGGACAACCAGACAGGAAGTAAAGGTGGGGCAACGAGAACAGGAGTATTCTGGGAAGAAGGAAGCTCCTTCCGCAGTCCTACCCAAATCACCAAAGAAGCAGGATGTGACCTGCCCCCGCTGAAAAAGGTACTGAGCCATGTGGCTAACATAAATAAGAAAACTGGGTTAATATAAGTTATAAGAGCTAATACAAAGCCTGAGCTAATGGGCTAATCAGTCTATAACCTAACGCAGATTCTCTGTGTGATTTTCTCTGGGACTAAAAGGCTGTGGGAACTGGGCAGGACAGAAACCCCAACAAAGTAGGCCCTCATGTTCAAGTCCTGACTAATAACTGGAGATGAGGCTGCTCTGTCTTTACTTTGTCAAAGTCTATGATGGCAACAGAAGGATATTGTTTCCTTTATCACCGACTTGGACATTCTGGAATAAGGCTTCCTGAACTCTGTGATGGGGGACTTCAGCCAATCACATCTGCTTAAGGTGTGTCCCCCTGGGGCCACACAAAGCCAATAAAAACATCTATGTGCTCTTTCTCTTTTGCCCCCTGTGCTCCTGGATTTCTGGAACCCTGGTTTTGTAAGTTCCCTTTCTTCTGTTTATTAAAGCTGAATATATTTTATTAAACTGGTCTGGTTAATTACCAATCGACCACGCCCCTTCATCTCTGCATTTGTGACCACCTAAGAGATTTGTAGGCAACCCTGAATATGTCAGATATACATAATCTGTAGCAGGTCTTTCTTGGCGATCTCTCTTGGCCTGACAGACCTCAGATAATGACACAGAGACTTGTTAATTATGAAAGCTTGGCCTTTAGATTAGGCTTGTTCCTGACTAGCTCATATAACTTAAATTAGCCTGCTTCTATTAATCTATGTTCTGCCACCTGTCTTTTCAGCTCTCCTCCACCCTGAGTTTCTCTCTCTTCCCAGAAGTCCTGCCGAACCTCCTGCCTAGCTATTGGACATTCAGCTTTTTATTAAGCCAATCAGGTGCCTTAGGCAAACAAGGTAAAACAATGACACATCTTCACACAGTGTCATAAATATCCTGCAAAACATCTAATATTATTGATAATAAATCATAAACCTATTTACTTTAAAATGTGATAGCACACTGGTAAGTTTTACCGTTTATTAAATAAGATCAAATTTACATGTTAATGAGATGGACATGCTTATTTATTTTTACATGAAAAATTAAATCATGGCTGAATATTTGATACTGAAGGAAACAGACCATCTTAAACATTTCTCAGCTGAATGCCTGGGTTTTATGATTGTTAATGGCCCAAATGCCATTCTGTATAATAAAAAGGCCTCTTGTCTTAGTATCAAGACAAAATCCATCCAACGTTTTTTATGTTAAGTCAGCAATCCGAAGAGCTATTTTCAAAGCCCAACATTTGGACACAGTGTGATCCAAAGAGAATGATCGGGAAAGGTTAAGCCTTGGTTTTTCTGTAATTGAGTCATTGTGCTTTTGTAGGACCCTAAGTCTTTGCACACACAGCAAACCCTGTATGCAGCTCACAGCCATCTGGGCCAGGAGCCATGGTGTTGGGTGTATAAGGAGCAGCGGGCTGCGTTTCCGCCCAGCTCCAAACGGCTAGTTTTACCCGAAATAATTACATGGAAACTATATTCATTTAAACACTGCTTGGCCCATTAGCTCTAGCCTCTTATTGGCTAACTCTCACATCTTGATTAACCCATTTCTATTAATGAGTATAGCACCATGAGGTGGTAGCTTACCAGGAAGGATCTTAACCTGTGTCCATCTTGGAGAGGAGAGCTATAGCATCTGCTTCACTGCCTTCTACCCAGCATTCTGTTCGGTCTACTCCGCCTATCTAAATTCTGTCCTATCAGGCCAAGCAGTTTTTTTTATTAATTAACCAATGAAAGGAACAGATAGATAGAAGACCCACCTCCATCATTTCCCCTTTTTCTATTTAAACAAAAAAGAAAGGCTTTAACTTTAACATAGTAAAATTATATATAACAAAACAGTTATCAAGCAAGAATTACAGTTACAATATTTATATCTATTTTATCTTTATCATAATAATGGAAAACTATAACTATCTATCCATTCTTTAACTCCATCAAGGACTTCAGAAAGATACAATATTACCTAAGCAAACAAGAAATAAGCAACTTCCAAAACTCTAGAAATGACAAAGACATCTCACCATCTGGACAGTCACCCAAAGTTCCTCTGTACCATTGGGGCATCTATCTTCGGCCTTCAGGCCCATAGTATCCAGCAGACTCTTCCATGAAGCAGGAAATTTCAAAGACAGTTTAATCACTTTCTGTTGTGTCCTGTAGAATGTCTCGCAGACTCTTTTATGAATTAGGAACCCCGAAAGACCATCTCACCTTTAGGCAAGTTCAGCAGTCCTCTCTCTGTGGGTTCTCTGTGTCCAGTTTATGTAACAGTCCAGGCAAGAGCAGTTTCTTGCCCAAATGGCTAACCAACTTCATAAGGAGCCGCTTTGATGCCCATCTTCCTTTTGAAGTAGATTGATGCTGCCAGGAGCAGACGTGTCTCATTGTCATGAGAAGCCCTAAGTTATTAAAACATGAAATGCCATATTCTGTAGTCTTTGAAAGATATGAAGAATGCCTATCTAACTGAAATATATCTTTATATATCTAGAAAATCTAACAAACATGACTACAAGCTTGATTATTATTGATGATTATCCATTAACAACCTATATTTCTTAATTATACATTACATTTTTAAATGAACTACACAATCACAGTACCTTAATCAAGAGCAGAAATACATATTCATATAACAAAATTGACCTTAAAATCCATACCAATGCAAATTATTCATATCTATATCATATCCCCCTTTAAAGGTAAAAGAACATTTATAACAGTATTTGGGAATATGGACATAGTTATTTCTCTCCAAACTGTTTCCTGCTGAATGGGGGCGCTGTTATTTAGGTCTTTCATGGTATAACCTGTGTTCTAGATTCATCTCAGTTGGCAGTTGAGTGAAGTAATTTTTTGAGGGTGTTCACAGCAACCTTTCAGGAGGGCGTGGTCTATCATACCATATTGGGATAGAAACAATTCACAGGGTCTCATCCTCTGTGAAAACAAAAGAAGACCCTCTCCAAAGCATCATATCCTTAGACCCAAATTCTGAAGTCATACCCTCATGATATCCATTCTGGTTTAGGTTGGCAGCCCATATAATGAAATGTTTCTCTGTATTTAGCTCCTCACAGTCAAAAATTTTAAAGTAAACACAATGTACAAAATCCAGACTCTCTGTGAATTTTCCATTTTTACATGGCTTACTTTTCTTTATTTCTTTTAGTCTGTAACTACCTTTACTCTGTCTCTTTAAAGACTTTACCCTTTTTTTAGGGCATTAACTGTCAGACCCACCTCCATCAGTTGGGCAGTTTCACTGGCACCGTGTGGCGTGATAATACACAAAGCCCACAGTGTGTGTGCATGTGTGTTAGAATCAAGGCTGCAGTGAAGTCATGTGATACAACACCTGCCGTCTCTGCCAGAAACACCGCAGATTCATGCTGCATCTGACTGCGGTTTAGTTTTGGTCACCATGTCTTCAGAAGCCCTTACCTGTCAAATGGTGTGGAATGTCCTTCTGTGTAAGTGTTGCTTTTATTGCTTAATGTTTTGGCCAATGGCTTAGAGTAAAGCCAGGCAGGAAATAGAGAGTAGGCAGAGTAAAAGGGACGTCATGTCGCTGATGAAGGAGAAAGATGACTAGAACCTTTACCGGTAGGCCACAGACTCGTGGTGATACACTGATTCAGATAGAAGAGTTAGCCAGGAATATGCCTAAGCTACTGGCCAAGCAGTGTTGTAATTAATGTAGCTTCTGTATGATTATTTGGGTCTGACCAGCCAGGAAATAAAATGCGCCTCCATTTACAGTCAAATTTTTCATGAACCCCACGTTCAGTAACAGCACCTCCTATGGGACTGAGATCCACAGTTCTAAGAGCTGGATCCCAGAGGAACTGAAAACTTCCTTCCCAGTTAGCCTCCACCCTTGGCCTCTGCTCATTCTAGAGAGCCTCTGTTAATTTTGATGTTAACCCCTGCGGCCAAGTGACGAACCTTGAAACACCTGGTTCCCTGGGAGGCGGTTAGGCCATTATGAGGGCTTGCAAGTTCTCAGAGGTAGACTGGGAAACGCAGGGACGTTGAATTCTAGTCAGTGGTTAGATTTCAGCTCAGAGAGTAGAAAGCAGGACCAAGTGCAGACCCTGGAAGAATCGGGAGTGAGGAGGTGAGGAGGCTCTGAGCACCTGAGCTGGAACAGAGGTTGGGGGTGTTGAGGGGAGCAGTGCATGCTGCAGCTCCTGGCTGTTATCAGAACTAGGTTAACAAGCCAGGAGGATGCTGTGTGCTTCACTCCCAGCAGGATGCTTCTTTGGGACACTCAAAAAATGTTCTCGTTTCCTTTTCTCTTCTCTTTCTAGAAGTTTCGTTCCTGTTGAGCCCCCAGTCTGTGTGCCATTGTCTTTTTTTTTTTTGCATACCAATCCAGTTTCCCCTCCTTCTCCTCCTTCTGTTCCCCCCACCTTCTTCCCATCCTACCCCCCATCCATTCCTCAGAGAGGGTAAGGCCTCCAATGGGAATAAACAAAGTCTTTGAGGCAGGACCAAGGCCCTCCCCTCTGTACCTAGGCTGAGCATGGCGTCCCTCCATAGGGAAAGGGTGCCAAAAAGCCAGTTAATGCACCAGGGATAAATCTTGATCCCACTGCCAAGTGGCCCCACAAACTGCCCCAGCCACACAACTGTCACCCACATTCAGAGAACTTAGTTCGGTCCTATGCAGGTTCCCCAGTTGTCAGTCCTGAGTCAGTGAGCTCCCACTAGCTCAGGTCAGCTGTTTCTGCGGGGTTTCCCCATCATGGTCTTGACCCCTTTGTGGATGGCTCTGCCACTGAAGGCTAGGCTCACAGCCATTGTCTTTCTAACGTCAACCTTTTCTAGCTGTGCTGGCTTCTCAACGCACCTGCAGCTATTTCCTCAAACTAAATGTCACAGTTGTAACCACGTGAATGTGCGCTGGTGTGCAGGGGGGCATTTAAACCTACTACCGTCTCCCCTCCTGGTTTGGACTCCATGGCACTGTGGGCTTCAGCCCCGTTGCAGGCAGCAGCATCTGGCTCTAGTGAATGTCCACCGTCCGTGGAGTCAGTGGGCACACACGTTAATACTCAGCCTTTCTCCTCCCAAGGGATGCTGCATTGATTTTACCAGGACTCAGTGCTGTATCTGAGGAACCTCTCCCTGCCCTCTGACTAATGGGGACAGGCTTGATGGTGTCTCCAGGAACAGATCTTTCTGTGGTGTGTTCACCTCATGGGCTAGTGATCTAGAAACTTCTCTTCGGGAAAGCAACAGCAAGATGACTTGAAATTTATCTGCCTTGTCAAATAGCATAGACTGGAATACTTACTGGGCATAGGGAGCGTAAAGATAAGAGCCGTGGGTCTGGGTTCAGCTCTTAGTTCCTGGACACACTGCGTACTGTCTGTTTGAGGAGAGTCGCCTTATCTCTGTGGGGTTTGCCGCATGCAAACAGAGGTGAGCCCAGGGGGATGTTAACCGTGCCAGGACTCACTAATGTGAAGCTTCCACCACCCCACACCACCACCCATTCGTAATCTGACTCCTTAACTTCCTTCTGTCTACTGTCCTGAGTTTCTAGAAACTTTCAAGTAAGACATGGCGTGGCCCGTGTGTGATGGACGTATCTCCTTAGTCTTACAGCAGTTTTATCAGGGAAGCAGGCCCTTATTTCACCCACTTTCACGGAGGTTTCCCCAAAGGCAGGCGTTCATGAACAGAAACCAAATCAGACTCTAAACACCATGCTCTTAAATCTAAAGCCTCCTGTAAGAGAACACACACACACACATGCACACACACACACACACACACACGCACGCACACACACATGAGAAGGCAGTGAAACCACCTCTAGTCACATGTTTATGAACTCAAAGCTTTCTAGAGCAGGGCTGAAGCGCTGCCTTCAAATGCTTGCATCAAAATAAACAGTGCTGAGAGACATGACCAATGTCTCTGGCTTTCATTTCGTTGGTGGTGGTTTTTATTTTTCTCCTTAGTCCGGGCTTTTATGATGAAGTTTCCATGAGAAAAGAGATCCTGTGGTCATATAAAATAATCAACGCGAAGAATGTAGAAAGGTTGCTGGTAAGCCGTAGGAGGAAATGAGGGAATCGCTGACAAGATGTTTGTCTCCGCGCTAACATCCGCATCCGACAGGCGTGCCTCTGTGCGCTGTTGGCGGGAAATTGCCCCTAGAGGGCACCAAAGGGATCACGTGTCGATGTTTGGCACACCCTGCATCTCTGAGGGTCTCTGGGCGGTCCTTTGAAAGGTCCTGGAGGTCTTCCTCTGGCTTGCAAAGTGGGCCTGGGTCACCCAGAAAGTGAAATATAGCACTTTATAGTGATAAAGGCCCATGGCAAACATCTTTCCAGCTCACCACAGAGCCACAAAGAGCATCTTACTGGACCACAAAGTGGTTTGCTAGTACAGGGCTTCATAACCCTTGGAAGGAGATGCCAGGCGTATTTAGTCTCTACCTCACAAACCTTCCACTTTGCATGAGGAAAATGCTGATAGCTATCAGTTTGAGGTCACTTGAGCACACCCTTGCGTGGAGGCAAGGAGGGCAAAGTTGTTGTGTGTGGGTTTTCAGCACCTGAAGCCCTGTGTATTTCAGTCTGCCCGTCCACTCATTTACCAGAAAGACTTTTAACGAAACAGGCTAGTGCTAATGGATATTGAGTCACAGAGAATGAGAGAGCTGTATAATGTAACGTATTTTTTCTAAGGTGCAAGAAAACACTCCGCTTTAACCAGAGTTCTAAATTTAGGGGAGCACTCAGCAGCCCTTGCCTGTCTTTGGGCTTGACATGACTCCTTTGAACAAATGTCCTGTATCGAGGTGACCATGTGGAGGTCACACAGAACCAATCGCTTCTCTCAACCAGACAAAGGAACTTTCTGTCCTGAAGAAACAGAGATTCACAGTATTAAGACCCTGAGGTTTTGTTTTTTGCTTTTTAATTTAAAAATATCTCCACTGCTAATTCTCCTCACTGCTTTTGAGCCAGAAATTGAGGTAGTTAGTGGCTGGTACTGCCTGATGGAACCCAAATTACACGAAAGAATGGCTTTCATGATACTGTTCAATTTAGGGATTTCTTTCATTTCAAAGGCAAGATTAATTACCTTTAGAAAATGCTAAGCAATTATCCAGTAATAATAGTGGGGTAGTGGGGAGGACGCTTTTGGGCCTGTCATTTCAAGGCAGGGGGGAGGGCTGGGTGATAGAAAGGCTTGGAGATTTCAATTAAGGCAGAAGAATCAAAATCATATTAACATTTTGAAGACCTTCATGAGGCAAGACAAGGCTGATTCCCGGCCCTTCAGTGGGCTTGGATCACAGACCATGCCCTTCCTTTTTCTGTTTTGTTTTGTTTTTGTTTTGGTGCAAAGTCCTTATTAATGGGTATCTTATGTGATTCCTATTCTAATCTGTAACCAGAGGCTCGACTCTGGTACCCGGAGAGGTGTGAGCTCTTCAGGACACAGGAGAGGCACCATAGCCTGGGGCTTCCCAGGCCTGCAAGAGGTTCTCAGGGTCACTCTGTTAATCAGGGGCCATGTTACACCTAGAGTTCAGGAACTGAGTAAGGCTGTCATAATCTTTACCCTTCTCTCTTGTCATGCACCCCACCGCCCACCCAACCCCTGCCTCATACACAAACACACACACACTCACATACCTGAGAAATAGCTGTGACATTTGACCCAAGTTTCTTTCTCTCTCTCTCTCTCTCTCTCTCTCTCTCTCTCTCTCTCTCTCTTTCGTTTTTCAAGACAGGGTTTCTCTGTAGCTTTGGAGCTTGTCCCGGAACTCACTCTGTAGACCAGACTGGCCTTGAACTCACAGAGCTCTGCCTGCAGCCTCTGCCTTCCCAAGTGCTGGGATTAAAGGCGTGTGCCACCACCGCCTGGCTGACCCAAGAGCTTGTGTGTGTGTGTGTGTGTGTGTGTGTGTGTGTTTCTATGGGAGCTGTGACAATTAAGCTGGTATCTGTGGACAGTAACTAATCCCCAAGGGAAACCACTCAGGAATTTGTAGTTCAGACTTGATCTGAGGGCAGCACAGCACTTGAGCCATTCATTCATTCCTCTTTTGTTTGCTTTGACTGTACTTGTATGTGTGTCTGTGTATGTGCTTGTTCCTCTGTGTGTGCATGTGTGCGTGTGTGTATGCGAATCTCAAATGTCATTCCTTCCTTAAGCAGTATCTACCTTTTTTCTTGATACAGGCTCTCTCACTAGGACCTAGACCTCTCTGGTTGGGCTATGCTGGCTGGTAAACCCCAGGGATTTGCTTCTCTCTGCCACTCCCGTATTGGGGATGACAAGTGCATGCCCCAACACCCATCCCTTTCATGTGGGTTCTGGAGGTTGAACTTCGGTCTTCATGTTTGCATGACAAGAACTTTACTACTGAGCCATCTCCCCACCTTCTATCCATTTCTTTCCTCGTCAAGACATTCAGAAACTACTGTGAACAGTGTCTGTCCGACAAGGGTGAGCGGGACAGACACATCCCTGGCTCTCTGGGAACCCATAATTGAGTGAACACTGAACAAGCAGCTACAGTGAATGACAGACGAACTCACCTCAGCGCTTCCTCTTAGGATGTGGTGGGACATTGGCTTTTCCCTTGTTGAGGGGAACAGACTTGCCTTTGGAAACCAAGAAGGAAGGTAGTTCAGTGTCTTCTGTTGTATCCCCTGACCCTGTGATGTGGGGAATTACCCAGCATCCTCAACGGTATGACTCCTCTCTGGGTTTTCATAAAGGTGAAAAAGCTATTTATAATCCTCCCAGGCTAGACCCCAACTCTGCTTTTCAAGTCTTTGTGTAGTGTCTGGCCTAACCTTGGCATGTCCTGCACTTTACAGGATGTAACTGTTCCGAAGTCCCCACTCTGCTCTGTGTAGAGGTAACGACGCCACCCAGAGTCCATCAGAGCATGTCCTTACCCTCAAACACAAGCCTGTGGAGTTACCCTTGTGCAGACGGGTCCTGAACTGCCCCGGAAATGCCATCGTGTCTCCCGTTATGTTAGGACAGTAGAGTGGTTTTTCCAATTTGTAAATAAAAGTCTCCCTTCTTTTTAACTATGAAGTTTTGTTTCTGGACAATCTCCAGCACAGGTAAATGAAGTGCTGGCGTGAGCGGAGACCTGCCCTGGTCCACCTCTGTGACGTGGAAGAATGCCTTGATGGAGTCACCTGACTGGCAGTCTGCCTGCAGTGGGATGTTGTGGGAGGTGCAGTCTCTTGATCTCTTCTCCTAATTTAATGGTGATGACCCGAGACGATGACAGTGAGCAAGAGAAAGCTGGAGCCTCGACAAGTGTGGACTGTGAACTGCCATGCTATTTCCACACCAGACAGTTCTGGGAACTTGTATCCATTTCATTTGGGTATAAAAGGACACCATGTGGATTAAAGCCACAAGAAAGCTCCCAAACCTCCGGGTGGCTACGCGGGGCAGTTAGGGGACCTGACCAGGATTCGCAGCAGCAGCGTTTCCTCCACAGAGGCAATGCGGAGACACTGATTGATTCTGGACATCGGGGCTAGCTCTGGGCTTACTGATGCGCAGAGGTTTCTCGGCGTCTCTTTGGTGCTGTGATTATTAATATTGATTGTCAACCTGCCAGTCTTGGGAACCGTAGGAGATGCACACCCGAGTGTGTGTGTAAGGGTGTTTTCAGAGAGGCTTCACTGAGGAGGGAGGGAAGTGGGTAGCACCTTCCCCTGTGGTGTGGTTCTGGAAAGCCAGCTCAGCTGCAGCATTCACCCCAGTCTGCCTCACAACTACAGACACAATGCCAGCATCTGCCCCCACAGGCCGTCTCCAGCAGGACAGAGTTTGACCCTCAAACTATTGGCTAAAGTAAACATTCCCTTCCTTGTTACTTTGGTCAGGATTGCCTCTCCAATTCTGTTTTCAACTCTCTCTCTTTCTCTCTCCCTCTGTGTATGTGTGTGCATGTGTGCCTCTCTGTGTGTGTGCACTCACACATGTGTGCATATGCACGTGTTCATGTGTTAGCTTCTGTACGTGATTGTGCATGTGCCTGTGGATGCCGGAGCTCGATATCGGGAGGCTCCATCAACCACTGCACCTTGTTCTTTTGAAAGCAGGTTCTCTGAACAAATGTGGAGCTCACCAACTTGGCAGGTATGCCGGCCAGTGTGCTCCATGGACCCTTCTGTCTCTGTGTCTTCAGTGCTGGGACTGTATGTATTTGTCACCGTGCACAGCTTTGTGTGTGTGTGCTTGACCTAAACTCAAGTCTTCTATCTAACACTGTAAGTGCGTGACTGATTAAGCCATTCCAAAGCCCCCATTGTGGGCCTTCCTTAAGCCTGGCTGAAAAATTCAACTTGTCATAGAAGAAGTTGAGCTTCTGTTGCCTCTTCCTCTTGCCCCTGACTTCTTTGAAGCCTCACCTCTCCTGAAGTCCCTAGAGGACTGAAGACCCTTCTGATTCCTAAGCTGGCACTGATGTCTGGGACTCCTTCAGGTCATGGTAGTAGCCTCCTACCACTGTGTGCGACCTTGTGTATTCGCTGGGGGTTTGGGTTCTTTGGAAGCTGCCCCACATATGAGGTCAGTTTTCCTGGTAGCTGGGATGAGATGACCAGCCTGCCTTGCCAAGTCCTCTAAATGGTCTCAAATGGCAGCTAACTTTAGCCAGAAAGGACTGGGTCCTGAGTTTGAAGTTGGGACAGAGAAGAGCATGGCTCTGTATCCCGTCGCAGGAGCCACCCAGATTCTCCGTGACAGTGTGCATCAAAGCCTTCTCATAAACTGCTGGAGAGTCTTGGTGCCGGTTCAGTATGTTCATGTCAGCGATTACCCGATGCCGTCCTGGCCACTGGGGCCGCACGCTGTTTCCCCGACAGACATCTCTCATGAGTGAAGCTCATGGTTAAGGGGAGAGCTAATCTATTGCAGCCTGCCTGGCTGCAGCATGCCAGGGAGCTTGGTGTGTGTGTGTTTCTTTCCACTCCTTTCGTGAGGCTGGCTCAATGCTGCAGGAGAAGACAAGTACAGCTCCATCAAGTCAGTGACCACGGCAGCTGCAGAGAACCACTCTCTAAAGGCAGGGACTCCCCTGAGTCAACAGTCACCAACATACAGGATAATACAGGAGTCTGTGTACAAATATTTAAATATGTGTATTCTTCAGGATGAATTTTCCATATTTTTTTTTAAAGAATTGTGGGCTGACACCCTGTGTAACATTGTGTCCAGTTCACATCCTCTGACCACCACACCTGCTGTTTGCTCGTACGGGGACTGGGTCGGGGACTGGGTCCGGGACTGGGTCGGGGACTGGGTGGGGGATTGAGTCGGGGAGCTGGGTCCGGGACTGGGTCGGGGAGCTGGGTCGGGGACTGGGTCGGGGAGCTGGGTCGGGGAGCACTAGTGAGAGGACTGAAGGGTTCCGGGCCAGTGGGCAGAGAAAGAAATGAAAAAGTTCGATTCCTCTGTGGTATATTTGAGGAGCCAAAAGGCAAACATAAGTGATCAATTTTAAGAGAGCCCTGTTGATTGAGCTTTGAAAGCAGGGGCCAGGGGAGCAAAGGCATTTGTCAGCAGCTGAGCATCTGGAATGTTCTGGAGAAGGCATGTGCTGTGGTACTGCCCCTCTCTGCAAGACTGGTGAGGGCTCTGGGAATACACCTCAGTCTACACCCCAGCCCGTCCTCCCTGTCTATACCCCAGCCCGTCCTCCCTCTGTCTACACCCCAGCCCGTCCTTCCTCTGTCTACACCTCAGCCCGTCCTCCCCGTCCTCCCTCTGTTTACACCCCAGCCCATCCTCCCCGTCCTCCCTCTGTCTACACCCCAGCCCGTCCTCCCTCTGTCTACACCCCAGCCCGTCCTCCCTCTGTCTACACCCCAGCCCATCCTCCCCGTCCTCCCTCTATCTACACCCCAGCCCATCCTCCCTGTCTACACCCCAGCCCATCCTCCCTCCGTCTACACCCCAGCCCGTCCTCCCCGTCCTCCCCGTCCTCCCTCTGTCTACACCCCAGCCCGTCCTCCCTGTCTACACCCCAGCCCATCCTCCCTCTGTTTACACCCCAGCCCCTCCTCCCTCTGTCTACACCCCAGCCTGTCCTCCCCGTCCTCCCTCTGTCTACACCCCAGCCCGTCCTCCCCATCCTCCCTCTGTCTACACCCCAGCCTGTCCTCCCTCTGTCTACACCCCAGCCCGTCCTCCCTCTGTCTACACCCCAGCCCCTCCTCCCTCTGTCTACACCCCAGCCCATCCTCCCTCTGTCTACACCCCAGCCTGTCCTCCCTCTGTCTACACCCCTGTCACACCCCAGCCCGTCCTCCCTCTGTCTACACCCCAGGCCCTCCTCCCTCTGTCTACACCCCAGCCCGTCCTCCCCGTCCTCCCTCTGTCTACACCCCAGCCTGTCCTCCCTCTGTCTACACCCCAGCCCGTCCTCCCTGTCTACACCCCAGCCCGTCCTCCCTCCGTCTACACCCCAGCCCGTCCTCCCCGTCCTCCCCGTCCTCCCTCTGTCTACACCCCAGCCTGTCCTCCCTCTGTCTACACCCCAGCCCGTCCTCCCCGTCCTCCCTCTGTCTACACCCCAGCCCGTCCTCCCTCTGTCTACACACCAGCCTGTCCTTCCTCTGTCTACACCCCAGCCCGTCCTCCCTGTCTACACACCAGCCTGTCCTTCCTCTGCCTACACCCCAGCCCGTCCTCCCTGTCTACACCCCAGCCCGTCCTCCCCGTCCTCCCTCTGTCTACACCCCAGCCCGTCCTCCGTCTGTCTACACACCAGCCCGTCCTCCCTCTGTCTACACCCTAGCCCGTCCTCCCTCTGTCTACACCCCAGCCCGTCCTCCCCGTCCTCCCTCTGTCTACACCCCAGCCCCTCCTCCCTCTGTCTACACCCTAGCCCGTCCTCCCTCTGTCTACACCCCAGCCCGTCCTCCCTCTGTCTACACCCCAGCCCATCCTCCCTCTGTCTACACCCCAGCCCGTCCTCCCTGTCTACACCCCAGCCCATCCTCCCTCTGTTTACACCCCAGCCCCTCCTCCCTCTGTCTACACCCCAGCCCGTCCTCCCCGTCCTCCCTCTGTCTACACCCCAGCCCGTCCTCCCCATCCTCCCTCTGTCTACACACCAGCCTGTCCTCCCTCTGTCTACACCTCAGCCCGTCCTCCCTCTGTCTACACCCTAGCCCGTCCTCCCTCTGTCTATACCTCAGCCCGTCCTCCAGCTGTGACTCCGAGAGTCCCCCTCTGCTGCCTCGTGATTTTCGGGCATCAGCTACCTTTGGTGGCTTCTGTCTTGGACTGTCTTGGGAGAAGTATTCTGTCCCCTCCTGCAGTCACTTGGGCTCTTCCCCAGGCTGCCCTCTGCCTGAGTGCTTGTATCCTTGTTCAGGCAGCAGGTGTCAGCTCAGCGCCAGCCACTCCCTCACTCTGTTCCCAGACAACACAGAACTTGGTGTTCTGTTTCATTCTGATTCTCTTTCCTTGTTCCCCATCATCACCCTCTTGCTGCCATTTTGAAATGAAATCCAGTGCTCACATATTTAATAAAAACAAGCTGACAGGTATATCAAAATGTAAAAAAGTCAAAAATACCTAAAAAAAAAAAACCCTAAAAATTGATTGCTTCCCCTTCCCGTCCCCAAACACTAAGGGATATCTGTCAGAGGAGGCTGAAGGAGGGTGCTGGGGGTTCCACCTCTTAGCTGTCACCCAGAAGTGGTTTCATTAGCGTGGAGCTTGTGATTATGCCTTTGGGCACTTTGTACCACCACTGCCTACAGATCTAAAATAGCCACATATTCACTTTATTTTCCAACAAGTACATTATTAAAAGTAGAAAATAAAATGGAATTAATTTAAAGGTCATATTTTGATTAAATCAAAACATTCTCATTATAAAACGCCACATAAAATTATTAACAAGACATTGTGTGTTATTTTATTTCATACTGAGCCTCCTCAACAACAATTAAACTGCTGCATTTTAAACAAGTGTGGTTCAGTCCTCCTTTAAGGGAGTGACATCAGCACAATGGTGGAACAGGACATCCATGTCCTTGGTTTGTCAACAAACACATGCTTAATAACATGCAGGTGGATATGCATAAGAGACCCATGCCCCATATGATCCACTCCGATATCAGCCACATTGAAACAAGCAGCTGTATTAGCCCCTCTCCCAGCAGTCCACTTAGTGGTGTCCGAGGGAGCATGCCCCAGTGTCCCTTCCCTCTAGTACAGTCACAGGCAGGTTCCCATCGGGGTTCACGTGCAACACTGATGTGACCAGCATAGCGGTGATGCTATGCGCGGCTGAGCAAGTGCTGAAGGGCACATGGGTCTGAGATCAGGTAGTTCAGCTTCTCCCTCAGCAGGGAGGGGAGGAGAGGAGCACTCCCAATTATACACCCAGTGAGCTGATCTTCGCCTTACTCCAGTGAGAGAACAGGCAGGCACCTAGTAAAGTTTCCAAACCTTCAAAGATTTATTTTTATTTTTTATGTGTTTGAGTGTTTGCCTGTGTGTATGTATGTTTGTGTACCATGTGCATACAGTGTCCACGGAGACCTGAAGGCATCTGTCCCTTTGGACTGGCATCCCAGACAATGGTTGTGAGCTTCCATGTGTGTTCTGGGAATCAAACCAGGGTCCTCTGCAAGTGTAGCAAGTGCTCTTAACTGATGAGTCATCTCTACAGCCCATCTTCCCCATCTTTTTGTTTATTTATTTTTTATCAGACTTCCTTCTCACACCTGTGTCCAGGAACAAAAGACGGGGCGGGGGCACCTTCTGTCGCTTGCATGGTATAGCAAATTTGGGAGAAGGTACAGGATACAACAGTACTCACCAAGGAGGGAGAGGAATAGAGTGTGCTCTGATGTGCCTGTGGTGCAGCAGCCAGTTACCAAAGAATGCGGATCAGCGGGTCCATGCGAAAGCAAGGAAGGCAGGGAGGGAGGGAGGGAGGGAGGGAGGGAGGGAGGGAGGAAAAAGGGGAGGGAGAGAGGGAGACAGGGAAGGAGGGAGGGAGGGAAGGAAGAAGGGAGGAATGAAGGGAGGGAGGGAAGGAAGGAAGAAGGGAGGAAGGAAGAAGGGAGGAAGGAAGGAAGGAAGGAAGGAAGGAAGGAAGGAAGGAAGATCTTTCTAATTAGGGACCTATATACATTAGTCAGTGAAGACAATCCACAGAAAAGTTGAGAGGCTCCACCATCTTCAGCCAGGCTGGTAGTTGAAGACCTTCCCCTACTGAAGACAACCGACAAGACTGTCAAAGGAAGCTATTATTTAAACGAACAGATGTCCATAAAAAACACAAAAGCATCACAAACAAAATTCACTTAAGATGAGAAAAAAATGTCTAATAACCAATACTAAAATGGAGATCTGTGAAGTGACTAACAAGGATTTGAAAATAACCATCTTTCAAAGAGCTCGGTGAGATGCAAGAAAACTCAGACATAAATAAAACCAGGAAAAAAAGATGCAAAGATTGACAATATCACAAGTGGAGGACTTATGAAAGAAGAGTGCTGGAGTTAAGAAACACGGTGATGGACCTGGAAAAGCTTGCTGGAGCCATGAAGAGACGGGCTCAGCAAGGCAGTCTTCTGAGGGCTGGCTTTGTGGGTCTGTTCCATCAAGCCCAGCTCAGATAGATCTACTTTTAAGAACACAATATGTCACATGACAGCTTTGTAATTACTTTTAATATGTTTAGGGGGGAAACCCAAGAAAATAAAGTAAAATATTAAAAGCATTTGACCATCCAGTGGGAGAAAGGGTGTGGGTTGCTTTACTATATTTTCCAGAGATTTCCAGAAAGGACAAAAGGAAGGGAAGGATGAAGGCAGGACAGAAGGACCATACTGTAGTGTTTTGTATATTCAATAGTTGAAAACTTCTGAGCCTGGAAAGTCAAGAAGACTCTGGAAGACGCATGGCCTGCTGTAGACGTGAACCTCAGCTACCTCCTCTATCACAGTGTGTCTAAAGTAAACAGAGCTCACTGGACTTCGTAAAGCAAAGCCAAAGTTTTGGTTTGTTTAATTTCTCTTCCTGTCTTTTTCCATTCAAAGCTATGTACTCAAAGGAATCTTCAATTTGAGTTGCCAATACGGTACCACTTTTATATTCCAAAGACTCAGGGGAATAATATTTCATATGCCTATTAAACATGTTAAAAGTTCTTTTCCATTGAATTGTATTACACAAGGTCATGGTTCCAACTTAACGACTGATACACAAGAATGGGGAGGAAGAGGTGGGAGTGGTCCAGAGTGGCCTAGTAAAGTAAGAAGACGGCTGCATTTCTCTTGTGTAACTTTACTCACAAGAAACATTTGCTATAAACCTTGCATAGGTTTCCTTGACCAAGTAAGCAGGCAGAACCGAGAGGTTGGAGCTGGTCCCAGCTCATCGCTAAGGCCATCTGCGGCATCTGCCATCATCCCTCAGCTGTCCTGAAGGAAAAGTGTCACCCAGAGTCCCCTGCAGTCTTAAGAAGGCTCCTGTCCCCCAGTGTCACCACCCCCAACACTGCTTGCTCCACTGTGAGGGCTGCCTGGTCCTTGGTGTAGCGTGCTGCACTAGAGCAACTATGCATTTTTAGAGCATCCACTGTGTGTCCACTAGGAGAGAGAGCCTTGCTCCAGTGGCAAAGGACATGGGGCCCTTGGAAGAATGGGGGTGAAGGACTGGAAACTCAATAGAGTGTGCTCACTAAAGAGAGAGAGAGTGGACAGAATTGTGGACATCCCTTTCCCTGAATATAGCCAGCACAGGCAAAGACAGGTGAGATCAACACAGGTCAGCTATTGCTGTGAGCTCCAGAGGGGAGGATGCTGACTCTGAGTGCCGCCTCCCCCCCTGGACCAATAAACAATTTGTGTCTGCACGCGATGCAGATAAAGTACATACTATAATATATATACAAACGTAGTTACTGACGTTTGGATTTTATTGGGCTACTGTTCTAAAGCTGGATCAGGTGGAGGATCAACCACCATGGTATCTCCACATACCTATCAGCCTGTGCTCAAACTCATTTGGCAATCCCATGCTTACTGTCAGGGCCACCTACAGTGTGTGCACTTTCTTCCTCTAAGCAATGCTGGTCTTAGCTTGTTTTCAAAGCTGCATTTTGGTGGTCAGTGTTCGCTGTCACCTTGGCAGGATCTGAAATCCCTCGGGAAACAGGCCTCTGGGCACGTCTGTGGAGCATCATCTTGATTGTATTAACTGGGTTGGTTAAACCTGCCCAGTGCAGGTGGCCTTATTTTCTGGCTGGGATCCTGGACTGGATCTCAGCTGCAGGGAGGGGCAGCTGAGCCAATGCACGTGTTTTTCTACCGTCTCTGCTTCCTGGTGGTGGAGGTGACGTGTGACCAGCTGCTTCAAGGTCCTGTTGTCTCGACTTCCCTGTCGCGGTGCACTGTATCCTTGGAATGGAAGCCAGAATCAACTCTTTCTCCCTCCAGCTGCTTTTGCCTTTCTTTTCTCACAACATCGGTCAACGAACCAGGACCACAGAGACTCAGCGCCAACCAGTGTGAAGCTCATGCTGCCTGCGGCGAAGCTGCACTAAGCAATGGAGTTTCTGACCCACGATTTTCTTCTGCTGGCAGCAGGGAAACCGTAACAGGCTGCCTTGGCGGCTTGTCAACAGCGTGAAAGTTCAGACTGTTCACTGACCGTGACAAAGTATGTCTCCATCTTCATGGCTGGGATGGCTTCCTGGCGCTGGCGATGGGTTGCATACGTAGCCTTCAGATAGAGCACAACCTCTCTGTGTGTGTTCCCGAACCCTCCCTGCATCTGCTGAAAGAAAGAAAGCTCGCTGCGGGTGCGACTCAGTGACACAGTTGCCTCACACACTTGAGGTCCCTGGTTCCACCCAAGCACCCCGTCTTCAGGAAGAGGTACGGAGGCGGCTAGTCCCCATCCCCAGCTATGTCTGAACTCCCTGCTCATCCAAGTGCAAAGCCTTTGATCTCCACTCTTGGTTACTCCAGTGTCTTATGGAATCAGGCCGAAAAGTCTGTTGCGAGTCCCTCACACTCGAGGTCTTGATACTGGAACCAGATACCCTTTGCCAGGGACTGGGGTAGTGGCATCACCAGTCAGGCTGTTTCCTTTCCCGGGGTTTAAGTAGTTGCTGCTGTCATTTGTCTTTTTGTTCACTTTCCGTTCAGCTTCTCTTTCCTTCTCTGATTCCCGAGTGGTATTCCTTTAAAAGTGTTGGTTTGCTGAACTCTATTATGTGCACATTAGGAAGTAAGCACATTTTTGCTCAAATCTCTTATGAGTTGATTTTTTTTGCAGCTTGATACTAAGATAAAAAACATTTTTAGTTAAGTAAACTTAAATTATAAAAGGAATACACATTAGTGTATATATATATATACACTAATGTGTATTCCTTTTATATATATGTATATATATGGTGCTAAATGGAACATTTTATTTTTTCCTACTCTCCTGCTATCCTTTGTTCCCTCTTTCCAAATACATTCATTGTTTTCTGTGTAGTCTCCAAGATTTTTAAAATTAAATCACAAACAATTATTCTTCTCTTTCTTAAACATTTTGGCCTAAAGAAGAGGAGCCTCTACATACTTTGCTACAATTGTTTCTGTCCTCTTTGGGGCATTTCTTGGTTGTCTTTCTAAATGAACACCTTGGGTTCATTCTGCATGTTGTGTGTCTTCTTTCGTCTGGGAACCAGAGCACAGCAGGATAGAAACGTGAGCACCTGTGCATGTTGTGTCTGTTTCTTATCCACCCGCATGAGTCAAACTTCTGGGCCACGGGATTTTGTTTTTGATTCGCCCTTCCCTGGGGTGAGGGACTGGAAGACTCATGCATGGAAAGGGAAATCATTCCCAAGAGGCCAACACAGAGGGTGGGATGGGTGCAGACAAAGGCCGCTGGAAGGGTGCGAATTTTCACCTTAAAACGTAAAAGAAATGAGGATTTTCCCAAAGAACAGGAAGGGTGGAAAGAGCCCAGGAGAGAAAAGGGAGGGCAGGGAGATCTGACAATGGACACCCAGGGAGTGGGATCTGGAACAAAAGCCAAGGGAAAAACAGCGGCTGACTGTCATGCTTGTATTTCCTAAGAAAAGGAATGCACCCCTTGTGAGTCATGCGCATCCAATCAATCACAACAAATACAAGGTGAATCTAATTTCTCCAAACAGAGAACAGTGGGCTTCATGTGTGCCAGAGGCATGGCTCACCTCCTTTGGAAGATCGTGAGGACTGGACAGACCAGGAGGGAGCTCATGGGTGCCAGAGTCTGGGTGTTTAACCTCCGCTAAAGCCCTTCCTTCATGGGCAGGATGGGGCTGTGTTAAATGACCCCTAAGCCTCCATTATACTATTTTTCCTTAAGCCAATGTGTATTGTTTACTTCCTACCGAGAATTCTATCATAGTGTTTACAGTGGGTTATCTCCTGTACCCTCACTAAGATTCTGTGTGGGCAAGAAATGTTATCACATGAGCGTCCCACTTAACAGACAATGGAACCACAGTTGAGAGTTTGTTTTGTTTTCCTTTTCCTTCAGTGATTAATAGAATATTTATTTATGCAAGAATAGAATCATTGTTGCCAAAGTTAATAGGAGAGGTTAAATGTTCGGTCTGATTTTCCTTCCTGGATAAGTCTTTCCTTTCTGCCCCTGTCTGTTTTGAAAACTTAATGCCAGAAGACAAGGATCCCTAATGCCACCACAGCTCCTACAAGTGAGTTAGTTCTTGGGAGTGGGTCTGAAATTAGGAAAACTTGAAGAATCAAGGCAGAACCTTCAATATGCAATAAGTGTTTGGGGGTCCTCGTTCTGAAGTACATGCTCTGGTTTAAGCTAGGCTCAAGCCCTTGACCTTCACCTTCCGGTTCTCCAGAGACCTGTCAGACTCAGATGGGCCAAGGATACTGGGAAGAGTAGCCAGGGGTGCAGGGTTTTTCTTGGAGCCTGACATCTTGCCTCTTGTTTTGCTTTTTAATCTGCCCTTTTTCTCACACTTTCCCCTTGAAGTCCTTTGGCCTTAAATATGGTGGGTCCCAGATGCCCCCATTTGCAATGATGTTCATTATAGGAAGATTGTAGCTTGAGTCAGCTCTCTGAGGAGAAGAGGGCAGAATTCTCTTGCAATATACTAATCAATACCTACCCTGGTTGGACACTGTTCAGGGTGCTGGGGACGGCACCATCTACACAACCCAGGCCCAGACTGATGGACAGAATAGATGCATTAACAGCAAGACTAAGTAGCAATTACCTGGTCAGACATTAATCCAAAGGGTCATACTCATGTTTGGGGTCTCTGGGAGAACATTCTGGAATAGGAGGATGGAATAGGAGGACTCCAAAAGTGAAATGGCATGAGCTTTGCTCGCTGAGAGGGGAGGTGTGCCTCAAGAAGGGTATTCAAGGGGAAAGCAAGGGCTCTAGCTACACCGTTGGCCAACAGCCATTGATTTGGTTTCTCTGGAGGATAGTATAGGAGTGGCCGTGGAAGCCAGGTCCAAGTTGGGAAATCTGCAGGACCTTTCATGGCCTTGCTAATGAGTTTGGATCTTTTCCTGAGAGCAACGCTTGCTCAACATAATAACCGTATTATATATTTATAACATCAAATCCCAGTTATGCTCTTGATCCCAACAAGAGCCCCTTTCATATGGGAGTTACTTTTGAATATCCTGCATTGACCTAGCAGCTGAGAGCCCAATTCTTTTAACAACTACCTTAGCCAGGTGAAGAGTCACCACTTATGTGGACATTGATGCTGTAAGAATTCCTACCACCAGTAGCCTTTAAGGTACCTGCCCACTTGGGCGTGGCCTCTTACACTATATATGCCGATGTAAAGTGTGTCTGACCTCTTTTCTGGCTGCAGGATTCGGTTGCTGTTCCCCGAACCCCGACTCTAATCTGTGAGTCTACCCCTAAATAAATAACCCTCTATTATCCTCAATTCTGAGCTAGTGTGGGATCTCTTTTAAGCATCCGTCTTCACATTGACTGCACCTTTTGAGACTGTTTTACCAGTCTTTGGTGAGAACATCAAGGAGGTCAGGGTACACAGCAGGAAAGGCCCCTGAGAAGGAACACTCCCTCACCATTCAGCCAGTACCTGGGCTCAGAGTGAGCAGGTCTGTGGAAGGTAAGAAGTAAGCCCAGGAAGCATGAAGGGTCAGCTGTTGCATAGTTATGGGCACGCCCTATAATCCTCATTCCCTGTGGGGACCAAGGCAGGAGAAACAGATCCTGGTTCCTCTGTCATAGGCTGCCCCAAAAGAGAGACCCTACATGCCAAACCTGGGCACCTACTCCTGAGGGATGTTACCCCAGGAAGGACAGGGTTTGCAAGGAAGAAAGCTAAAGCTATGTTAATCACAACATGGAGGCAGGAACCGCAAGTCTACAGGACAGTCTCTAAACACTTCCAAAATCTGTGTGTGCTTCTCCCGAAATAAGGCTCTACTGAGCAGAGAGCCGCTTGCTTATTCTAGGTGGCTTCTACAGGAGCATGTCAGGCAATGCAAGCATTTTCCTTGCCTGCTGATTTTATTATTTTTAAAATTACACATTTTACACCAGAAATTTATAACATCTGCTGATATTTTTTCCCGTTTATTTATTTATTAAAGATTTCTGTCTCTTCCTCACCACCTCCTCCCATTTCTCTCCCCCTTCTCCCAATCAAGTTCCCCTCCCTTGTCAGCCCATAGAGCTATCAGGGTTCCCTGCCCTGTGGGAAGTCCAAGGACCACCCACCTCCATCCAGGTCTAGTAAGGTGAGCATCCAAACTGCCTAGGCTCCCACAAAGCCAGTACGTGCAGTAGGATCAAAAACCCACTGCCATTGTTCTTGAGTTCTCAGTAGTCCTCATTGTCCGCTATGTTCAGCGAGTCCGGTTTTATCCCAGGTTTTTTCAGACCCAGGCCAGCTGGCCTTGGTGAGTTCCCCATAGAACATCCCCATTGTCTCAGTGTGTAGGTGCACACCTCGCAGTCTTGAGTTCCATGCTCATACTCTCTCTCCTTCTGCTCCTGATTTGGACCTTGAGATTTCTGTCCGGAACATCTGCTGATATTATCCCACACTATCTTAATGCAATGCCTTCAATTGGGAGGCTGATGTAGATTTGCCCTAACTTCACAAAAACAGTAGATTCTATCTTGGGCTCCATGGTGTTCATAGGAGTATAAACAGCATAAACAGACTTGTCATGGAAAACTTTCTTTATAAAAATATTAAATGTTGCAGTGATGATGGCCCTGTCCAGCCTATGTATGAGAAGAAGCATTCTCTTATTATCCACAAATCTAATATGTGTTAAATGAACAGGAATTGCAAGGTATCACACTGTGCCTACACTTTGGAAGTAAGAGAGGCAGGAAGTGGTGTTGTGTTACCAACCCTCAAGACCCACCCTTACTGATCTACTTCCTCTAGCAAGGCTCTGCCTTCTAGAGACTCAACCACTTTCTCAGTCACAAGCCGGGACCAAGTGTTCAAATATACACACCTATGGGGGAAATTTTGGATTCAGATAACAGTACATGTCCGGGGAAGGGTTGAATTTGACTGAGTCAAAAAAGAAAAAAAAACATGTATCTATATGCTCTATACAAATATAAAACATAGTGTACATATGCATATACAAGCATACTTGATTTAGCATGAGGGAGGGGTCAAAGAACTAGAGACAGATTGCAGGGATGACGGGGCCAACATTTTCTACATGTTTATTTTTATTTATGTGTATGTGTTCTGTGTGAGTGTGTATCACCAAATGTGTGCAGTGATTGCAGAGGCCAGAAGAAGGCGTTAGATCCCCCTGGAGTTAGGCTTACAGCAATGATGGGCTGCCTGGTGTGGGATCTGGGAGCACAACCCAGTGGGTCCTCTGGAGAGCAATAGGCTCCTTAACTGCTGAGCCATCTCCCCAACTCCAACAACTTATATTCTTTTCCCCCTTTTACTGAAAATAGCTTCTTCTCACATGGTATTATATCCTGATTACAGTTTCCCCTCCCTGTACTCCTCCCGGTTCCTCCCCACCTTTCCTCCATCTGGATCCACTCCCCTTCTGTCTCTCATTAGAAAACAAACAGGCTTTTAAAGAATAATAATAAAGCAAAAACTCACACAACAAAATTGGACAAGAAAGAGGGGAAGAGCCCAAGAGAAGGCACAAAACAGGGTGTATTCATTTCCCAGAGCTCACATAAACTCTAACACAAAGCATGTGGCTTGAGCAGCAAACACCAGTTCTCTCCCAATGCTGCAGGCCCAAGGCAGAGGAAGATACCGGCCAAGTTACATCCTTCTGGATGAGGAGACGCTGCCCTGTGGTCTCTGAGCTGCTAGTAAGGACCACTACCACATTGGGGTTCCCTAATTTGTAAACCATCGCTCCTACTCACCCCTCCATCTTCACAAGCATCTTCCTGTTGACTTCGGGTACACCGCCACCCCGGTTTCTTCCCCATCTTCACAAAACAGTTTTCTGGTGACTTTGTGTTTCCACCTGGAGTTAGTGCTGTCGAGTTCTGGCCAGTCCTCCTCCTCTATGGCCTCATCTTATTCCATCTAAATTAGCTTAGTTCTGAATAAGATCACATTCTAAGGTTCTGGGAACCAGGGCTTAGGAATATCTCTTGGAATACAATGCAACCCATAGCCTGGGTTTGGTGACGATCATAGGACCCAAAGAAAATGTCATGATCTGCGCAGCAGAAAATAAACATTAATCAGTCAAGGAGAAGTATGCTCATTATGGCAACTAATTGGTCTACACGAGAATGGCAAGAAGATGGGCACTTAGGTTGAGTAGAGAAGAGAGAAGAGGCATCTGCTAATCCTGACACATCAGAGCAAAGCCAGAGCAATTGAACACAAGAGGCACCAGCCTGGGTGTGCTGGCTTCTCAGTCCCATGTGATCTGGCTCTTCAAGAGTGATACTCTGCTCTGGGCTTAAGCAGACTGGCTTAGCTGTCACTGTTGACAGCTCTGTCAACCACTGCAACAGAGGGCGTGATAGAGACAGTCAACTGCAGACCTGGCTCTGCAGACTTCACCCAGTAAGATCATAAAAACAAAGTGATCGTTTGTAACACTTGCCAGTTCACTGGAATCCCAGTAAACAGTTCCTGGTTTGTAGTCACAAAACTGAGTCACGAAATAGAAATTATATTACTGAAAAGGAGAAGGAGGAGCAGTGGAGGTGGTCAAGGTGGTGGGAGGGAGTGGGCAAGGTGCTGGTGGAAGTGGTGGGGATGGTGGTGGCTGTGGTAGTAAAGACCCATGGTTAGTAGTGGATATAGAGTAAAGATGGTGCTGGTAGTGGAGGTAGTAGAAGAAATGGCGGTAGAAATGGTGGTGGTGGTGATGGTGGTCATGAGAATGCTGGTGGTGATGGTAGTAATGATAATGGTGGTGATGATGTTGATGGATGTGATAGAGATGATGTGGTGGTTATGATGGTGGTGGCTGTAATGGTGGTAAGGATGGTAATGGACGTGATGGAGATGATGGTGGCGGTTACGATGGTGGTGGTTATGATGGTGGTGGTTGTAATGGTGGTGGTGATGATGTTGATGGACGTGATGGAGATGATGGTGGCAGTTATGATGGTGGTGGTTGTAATGGTGGTGGTGATGATGTTGACGGACGTAATAGAGATGATGTGGTGGTTACGATGGTGGTGGCTGTAATGGTGGTAGCGGTTATGATGGTGGTGGGGATGGTGATGAAGGCAGAGATAGCTGTGGTTGGGATGAACTGGTAAGGGTGATGGTCAGAGTCGCAGGAAGCGGTGGTATAAGATACGGCAGTGAACCATTCCAGATGTTCTGGTTCTAAGAACTACAATCATCACCACACCTATAGCCATTGTCACAACATTTCATGGAGCCATTTATGATGTGTATGACTTTTCCAGATCTCCCTGGAACCATCTTATTGCAAATGTGGAAGGCCACAAGTATCATTGTTACAACCAGAATCTTGGGGCTTTTCCACTTCCCCAGATATGATTTGAAGGTGTTGTGTACTTGATCTTTGTTGGGTAATGTTGACTGCTTGAACTTTCTTGATGGTAAGGCAGGAAAACTCCTGACCCTGGCCTTGGCACTCATGCATGCAGATCCTGGAAGCTCAGGGCGTTACTGCTCCAGAGCTAACCTTGGCCAAACTGGGATGTGGGCTGTTGGGGAAATAATTTCCCGTGACGTCCCCTGGCAAACCAAGCAGACATGCATTTTATAAAGTTACTTTAGAGCTTTTACAAGACAATTCTTTCTTACTATTAGTGGTAACAAAATTTATCTCCTTCTCTGATCTATTTTATTCCTGTCTTTTATTACTGTATCTTAAAGTCAGATCCCAAATTATGAGCCTAATCACAAGAGCTTGTTCTGCGATTTGCTTATAAAGACACTCAGTCTCAAGTAACCTGACAGAAGACAGAAGCCCTATTTAAGAAAGGGCTTCTTAGAATCAGGTAAACTAGGCTGGTCATCCATGATTCAGGTGACCATCATTTTATTTATCCATGTATTATAAATCTGACCCATGGAAATTTAGATTCCAAAAACAGCCATAGAGTCTCCAGATTTTCACACACTTACTTGTAGGAGTTAGGTATTCCATGAAGCTCTATGAATCATTCAAAGATAATTTTGAAGCCCACCTCTCTCTCTCTCTCTCTCTCTCTCTCTCTCTCTCTCTCTCTCTCTCTCTCTCCTGTCTCTGTATATGTGTGTGTATGTTTGTATGGATTGATACACACTTTTTTGTGTGTTTTGAGGATGTTTTGAGCCTTGATTTCCCAACATGTCCTCTGTTCCATTCAACAAGGTGACTTGAGTGTGGCCAATTGGGTATATGAAGGTTGTGTGTTAGGAATTGAATGAGGAAGATAAATGCAAGGACTTTTTAGCTTCTCTCTTTACTTTTTTGGGTAAAGTTTGGGAGATGAGGACCATGAGAAGTTCAGAGTCTGACAGTGAAGTAAGCAAGGCTGCTCCTGAACAAGAAGTGTTTACCCTGTTTCACCCCCAGCTGCTTGCTTGTGTCTGTCTTGGCTGTGTGATAGTGTGGGATAATCTTTTTGTATACTGTGAAGATGTCTTTCTGCCAAGGCATCTTCTGATTGGCTTAATAAAAAGCTGAATGGCCAATAGCTAGGCTGGAGAGGATAGGCAGAACTTCCCAGCAGAGATAGGAACTCTGGGAAGGAATGAAAGAGGTAGTAATTTGCCAACAAGAAGTAGAGCAAGTAGGATACACGGGACTGAGGAGAGGTAACAGACTCCCTGGCAGAGAGTTATTGTTAGATTAATATAAACAGGTTAATTTAAGTTATAAGAGCTAGTTGGGAACAAACCTAAGCTAAAGCAAGGTTTTCATAATTAATAAAAAGTCTCCATTGCATTATTTGGGAGCTAGAAGTCCACAAGAAAGTCTAACTAGAGTGATGAGGTCAAATCTTACTGCCAGAGGAACCCAGAGAACACAGGACAGCACAGACAAGTCTGATGGCAGTGATAATCAGATCTTACTGCAGTAGGAACCCAGAGAACACGGGACAGCACAGACAAGTCTGATGGCAGTGATAATCAGATCTTACTGCAGTAGGAACCCAGAGAACACAGGACAGCACAGACAAGTCTGATGGCAGTGATAATCAGATCTTACTGCAGTAGGAACCCAGAGAACACGGGACAGCACAGACAAGTCTGATGGCAGTGATAATCAGATCTTACTGCAGTAGGAACCCAGAGAACACAGGACAGCACAGACAAGTCTGATGGCAGTGATAATCAGATCTTACTGCAGTAGGAACCCAGAGAACACGGGACAGCACAGACAAGTCTGATGGCAGTGATAATCAGATCTTACTGCAGTAGGAACCCAGAGAACACGGGACAGCACAGACAAGTCTGATGGCAGTGATAATCAGATCTTACTGCAGTAGGAACCCAGAGAACACGGGACAGCACAGACAAGTCTGATGGCAGTGATAATCAGATCTTACTGCAGTAGGAACCCAGAGAACACGGGACAGCACAGACAAGTCTGATGGCAGTGATAATCAGATCTTACTGCAGTAGGAACCCAGAGAACACGGGACAGCACAGACAAGTCTGATGGCAGTGATAATCAGATCTTACTGCAGTAGGAACCCAGAGAACACGGGACAGCACAGACAAGTCTGATGGCAGTGATAATCAGATCTTACTGCAGTAGGAACCCAGAGAACACGGGACAGCACAGACAAGTCTGATGGCAGTGATAATCAGATCTTACTGCAGTAGGAACCCAGAGAACACGGGACAGCACAGACAAGTCTGATGGCAGTGATAATCAGATCTTACTGCAGTAGGAACCCAGAGAACACGGGACAGCACAGACAAGTCTGATGGCAGTGATAATCAGATCTTACTGCAGTAGGAACCCAGAGAACACAGGACAGCACAGACAAGTCTGATGGCAGTGATAATCAGATCTTACTGCAGTAGGAACCCAGAGAACACAGGACAGCACAGACAAGTCTGATGGCAGTGATAATCAGATCTTACTGCAGTAGGAACCCAGAGAACACGGGACAGCACAGACAAGTCTGATGGCAGTGATAATCAGATCTTACTGCAGTAGGAACCCAGAGAACACAGGACAGCACAGACAAGTCTGATGGCAGTGATAATCAGATCTTACTGCAGTAGGAACCCAGAGAACACGGGACAGCACAGACAAGTCTGATGGCAGTGATAATCAGATCTTACTGCAGTAGGAACCCAGAGAACACGGGACAGCACAGATTTTGCCCCATCTTGCTTTACTTTCAGTCTGTTACCATCTCTAGAGACCAACGGGAGGGAGTGTGTCTCTCCATGACACATGCTGGAAAACATAAATCAGTCCTGTCCTTTCCTTCCCCTGTCCCCCTCTGTGTTCTCCTAGTCCCCCTCCTCCTCCTTCACATCTTCCTCCCATCTTCTACTTCCTCATCTGTAGATGGAGCTGCGGGCCGCTTCCCGCCTCCCAGCTCCTGGCCGCCTGGCTAGCTTATGCCCCAAAATAACGACACACAAACTGTATTCATTTAAACACTGCTTGGCCCATTAGCTCTAGCCCTTACTGGCTAATTCTGATATCCCGATCAACCCATCTCTAATAAACTGTGTAGCACCAGTCTTACTGGGAAAGATTCAGCATGTCTGACCTGGCGGCTTGCTTCATTGCGTCTGCCCCAGAGAGCAGAGGAAATGGCGTCTCTGACCTCACTTCCCTTCTTCCCAGCATTCTATTCTGTCTACTCCACCCACCTAAGGGCTAGCCTATCAAATGGGCCAAGGCAGTTTCTTTATTAGCCAATGACCTTCCTCCATCACTCATCATCTTCCTCCTCTTCCTGATTACCTTCTACTTCCTTTTTCTCATCTTCTTCCTTCTCCTCTTTCTTTTCTTCTTCATTTCCTGTTCCTCTTCTCTCTCTTCCTTACCTTTAAAATCTCATTCCTACACTCGAGAAATCTCTCTGTGTCCTGGTGGGAGGTAGAAAAATCCAAACACCAATTCTTCATTTTCCCCATTCTTACCGAATCCTTCTGATTTGTTCACCTGTGATTGGAATTGAAGGCAGCGTATCAAGTGGGAAAGGCTAAGATTCCTGCCCAAGGCAATGGAGTGGTGACAATAGCCTCTGGGGCAGCAGGGACAACTTCTGAAGCTGTTCAGTCTGTTAATGCAAACTGTAGGGCGTCCTCAGCAAGAGGGCAGTGGATGTATCTGCAGAGAATCAGGATGGGTTTCACTCTGGACAGATTGCTGTTAGAAGACAGGGTGAGTCCGTGACTGTCTCAATGACAGTTTATGGACAGGAGACAACAGGAAAATGGAGCTCTCTGACTGATGGAGTAGCAGTTTCTGTGTGACACAGGGAGGAATGTTTGGTGTTGGTCGATGATGAACCTCTGTGATGTCCAGACCACAGTGAGACCAGTGTGGATAAAATGGTTTTGCTGTAATAGCCTGCAAGTTGGTAGGTAATGCCATTGAGGCCGAATCATGCCTGTGAGGCTTGCTTCCTGGGGTTTCGTCATCTTTCCCAGGACTCAGTGATGACAGAATCCACAGTGTGAGCTGTGATGTGACCCCTTGGTCCTCTCGCCCACCTCAGCCATGTTTCGCATTGTAATTCTGATTGTGTTTATTTTGCATCCAGGTCTTTCAGTGGGTTACCTGATACCTCACAGGTAATTATTTCCCTCCTTAAATGATCCAGAATAAACTAAGATCTTAGCCTCTTAAAAGGTTGTCAAACATTGTATTTCTTTGAGACCAGAAACTCAAAATGCTCTAAACTGGCAGTTAATTTCTGTTATGTTCTTAATTGCTTTTTGTTATTCTAAATCTCTGATTGTATGATTTTGGAAAACCATTGATCTTCGCATGAGTGATGACTCCTGGGAGCATCCTGAGGACCATTAAGTCTGAGCTGGTGAGTCCTGAGTCTCCAAGGTTGTCCTGTCACTCCACTGTGACCCTTTGGTAGATGCTACACCTCAGACAAGAAATAGGTGTCACCCTAAAAAGTAGTAGGCTTTCAACAGAGACTCCTTCCAGCTTTCTCTGACAAGTTCTTAGCCAGGTAAAGTGGTTCCCACCTGGAAAGCCTGCATTTGGGAGGCTGAGACAGGAGCATTATGTGTTTGAAGTCAGCCTGGTCTATATAGCAACTACCAGATCAGACAAAACACTATATAAAAAACATGCAAACCCAACCACTAACAAAAGCTGTTCATGCAAAGCTAAAACTTGGGACTATAAGCTGCCATGGGCAAACCTGGGTCAGGATGTGATTCGGAATAACTCTCAGGGGAGAAACGAACTCACAGGCCATTCAGTGTGTCTAGAACCTGAGAAAGATCATGTGTGAGGATAGAGCATTCAGGGGTCCAGGATGTCGGCCTCCTGAAAAGAATAAAGCAAACACAGACAAGAACCTAAAGCTTGGAGAAAGATTCCTTTGAACAAGACAGATGAATCTCTTCATTATCTGGAGATTGCAGAGGTCCTGAGGGTCAAATGCAGGAAACTTTTGGGCAGTGTCATTTTACAAATGGGAAAAGAAACTCAAGAGGCCAAGTCACTTGCTCATCACCCCACAGTGACCTTGGAGCATCAGTGACTGAGCTGCATGAATTGCGGGAGCATGACCTTCATTTGACCTTCAAAACATGAACACAGATGGGAGCTGGATACCTCCGGGTAACGTATGTGGAGAAAATATGTCTGCCTGGTGTGTGCCAACTTCATTGCTCCCTGGATCACTAGACCACGGAGTGAGGTCACTGAGTGTGAAGGACACAAAGCCAGGCTCAGGGGTAAAGACCAAATTCTCAGAAACAGAAATCCTTTTCAGTTTTAGGTTCCCTTCAAAATGCAGTAAACACATTGTAAAATTAACTTTTCCTCTGTCATCCAACGTGAAAGCATCAGCCAAGAGACAGACACATTCTGACCGAGAAGCCTCTAGACAAGGACGTGGCCACATGAAAGATGACCTCCACTCAGCTTCCCAACCAGCCAAGGACAGAAAGACATGGACCTGGCCAGGTCACCGTCCACCTTCTGCCTGTCCTCATGGTTTTCTCAGTGCAGATTTACAGTATGGTCTGTCACCCGCAACACCTTTGGTAAAAGTGCTCACCAGTTACTCAGGGCTTACTATGGGAGATGGGTTCTAATTGACTCAACCCATCTCCGAAATGCAACTCCTGAGGAAGGTGGTGTTATTCTTCTTGTTTTACAGGGGAGGAGACCAGAGTGTGGAGATGCTAAGCCCCTTCCCCATTGTTCACACAGGCTTCCAGGAGGCTGAACCAGGCACCTACCCCAGACGTTCTGGCTACCTCTAAACACTAAATCCCTTGAAATGTGACATTTGGCAGAAATAAATTTGGCAACCATGAAGGTAATATTTCGTCTTCATAACCCACTTTGGCTCAGCTTCCCCTTCCTGGGATTGGTACAATCCTATAGGGATTCTTTAATCCATCTGGGGTCTCTGGATGCACACTCGATGTTTCTAGGACACTTGGAAGCCCATTGACTGCACAGTGAGAGACAGACAAAGGAAGACCCAGTTTCGGCTTTGCTCATTGATGATGGGAGTGATGCTGGCTTTTCCTCCTGAACTTTCAGTACTCCTCTGGCGCTCTGATATTTCCTCGGCTCCATTTATCTAATTCACTCATGGAGAAGAAAATATTAAAAAAAAAAACCAGCACATGAAGTCTCCCACCTACGTTGTCAGCCACCAGCAATGAACTTCCTCAATCAGATGTAACACTCCTTTTATGATTAATTATCCTTATTTAGTATGCTTAAGGGGAAAAAGAACCAAACAAAAATATTAAAGTTGGAGGTAGCACAAGCTAATTTGATAATATTGCCATGACGACCGAGTGAGTGAATACATGCCACTTCCCTGAAATATTTTTTTTCCTGTCAGAATTTATGTCTTTCCTAAGCGGGGGTGTTTTTCTTCATGCACTGTGTGGATGTAATGGGTAAATGTTAGCTTTGTGTCCTCTTTGGGCCCATTAGAAATTATAGGCCACAGAAATCTACAAACCAAAGGTTGACTACAATCAGGGCTAAAGGGTATTTGACGAATCAGAAGAAAATGGCAAATTACTTGTAAGATAAAACATGGGCACTGGCATCGTCACACCGAACTTTAGGAGAAGACACATCATCTCGGAGGAGTGAGGGGTTTGTCTCCACTGGCTGTTATCTCTTAGGACCTGAGCCACCAACCTGCTTTTTCAGGAGATGGAAACACTTGCCTCTGGGGTCACTGAAGTAGAGCCAAGCCATGAAGGACCCCCCCCCCCCCCCCCCCGGAAAGAATTGGCCCTGGCAGGCGTGGGCAACAGTGACCCCAGGGTGTAAGCTATTTGCAAGGCTCTCTGCAGCCCAGACCTGGGAGGAGTCGAGGCAGGCTGTCTGCCAGCAGATGGGGGTCAGTTTAAAAGGGGAGCAGACAAATAAGGGGTGGGGGTGGGGTGGCGCTCAGTGTGACTTTGGAAGGCATCCTCTCTGCCCCTAGTAGGAAAACGGTTGCCGGAACTGGCATCCTTGCAATTTAGAAGCCTAGTAGTCCCTTGGCTTTAATTTTTTGCTTCTTTGCAGAGGTAGGCACAAACTCTAGCTGCTGCCCAGATTTCCCCGGGCTCAGGGGCGGGACAGTTTTCCTTGGTAAGGAAGTTGTTTTCCTGTAAAGCCATTTTGGCCCCAGGTGAGGAGTTTTCACTTGGATGTCAGTGGGGCCCTTCTGATGTTTATAAATGGAGCAATGTACAGTTGGAACAGTTATTTTAGGTTAAAAATGTCAATTTCTTCATGCAATCAGGCACTATGTGTTTGAGATAATTTTTTTCTAAGGCTGCCCAGTGCACAGAAGCCCCCCACTTTGCTTCACAAGGTCCTCAAGTTGAGTTTTGATCATGACAGCTCTCTGATTTCTGGAGTGCCCTGGATGGAGGCCCACTGAAAATAACCAGGAAAGATGGACTAGAACTTTCTGCTTCACACACAGGGCGAAGGAGGGACAGACCTTTTCCAGGCAGAGCATCAGCTGGCAGTGGAGACTGGCTCACATAGCGCTTCTCTCCCAAATCGGAGAACCTTTTCAGGAGTCCCCACACCTGGGCTGTGCCTCAACCACATGCAAGGAGGTCTCCAGCTCCAATTCTGTCTGCCCCCAGGCTTTCATGGTTACTGCCCTGTCCAGGTGGACAGGCTGCCCGGCGTCTCTCCCTGAATCAGTCCTTTCTCAGCCCTTCTGAATGCCGGACGTTATTCCCCAATCTAAACTCCTGTTTTTCCTTGCATTTCCTTTCCAAGCTGTTCAATGTGATCCTCAACCAAAGTCTCACCACCTGGAAACTCGACAGATTTCAGCACAGGGCTCAGGAGCACCCATGGGATCCAGGTTCCCCATAGGAAGATGCCAAGGAAACCCCCATTGTTAGAATTCCAGGCTTCTTGCTGGGCTGGGTGGTGGTGGCGGTGCTTGCCGTTAATCCCAGCACTTGGGAGGCAGAGGCAGGTGGATCTCTGAGTTCAAGGCCAGTCTGCTCAATTCCGTGTTGGGCAGAAGTCCTATCTCGAAAAACAAACAAACAAACAAACAACAACAACAAAAGAATTCCAGGCTTCTTATGCCCATAAACTCATTTCCTAAACCTAAGTGTCTATTTTCAGGTAGATAAAAAGAGAAGTTTTCATCCTTGTTTCCCAACCCATTTGTATGTTATGAGGGCTATTATATTTTCCATTATCTTCTTTTTCACATTAAATAATTTTATTTTCATAAGATCAGTCAATACTGTAGCAGGCAGCATTAAGAGGACTTGGTGGGGTGTATGAAGGTGGAGGGGACTTGGGAGAAATGGGGGGGGGCGAGTTGGGATACAACAAATGTATACACGTGTGAAATCATCAATGAATAAATAAAAAAATCTATAATTTTCCACATACTTTCCCCCCTCAAGCTTCAGCACTTGGTTTTGCTCATGCTACAATGCAACATCAGATACAACTGTGTGTCACTCTTGACTTTCTGCGCATCTTAATTTTTCTTCGAAGAGTCTCTTGACAGGGATCATTGCCATTTACTGGTGACTTAACTCCTATTTTATGCTATCATCCCTGGGTAAACACAAAATTCTGCAGCCATTCAAGGGCAGGTGTGAAGTGGCACAGTGCTTGCGTGTAACCCGTGCATACCCTGGACATCCACGGCCTCGCCTGATCACGTCTACCCAGGGTGCAATTGGACTGCTTCATTTTTTGTTAACCTGACATAAGCTAGAACTATCTGGGGAAAGAGAACCTTAATGGAGGGGTGGCCTCCATCAGAGGGAGGCAAGGCCACAGAGTGTTTTCCTACTCCGTGTTCTGTGTGGGAGGGGCGTGGGAGGGCCCCGCCCCTGCCCCGCCCCCGCCCACTGTGGGAGGTGTCACCCCTGAGCAGCTGGTGCTGGGTTCTATAAGGGAGCAGGCTCAGCAAGCCATGAGGGGCAAGCTAGCAAGCAGTTCCGCATTGGTTTCTGCTTCTGTTCCTTCCTGGAGTTCTGACCTCTTCTCTCAGTGAGGGACTGTAACCTGTCAGGTAAATTAAACCCTTTCTTCCCCAGGTTGCTTTTGGTCATGATGGCTATCACAGTAACAGAAAGCAAACTTAGGTCAGTGATGTAAATAGTCATTGCTGTATTGTTTAGGAGAAAACGTTTGTGTGCCTTACGTTTTTCACTGACTGATCTTTTGACTGGGTGTTGGCTGCATCTCTTGAGTGGGGGCTGCATCAGACACAGCCCGTCAGTAATGTTCACCAGTTCATTTACTCCGCCCAACAACCCACAGCCTATGTGTGAGTGTTCTTATTCTCTAAGGAGACAGTCTGGCCGCTCCCCCAGGAGTCACGGCTGACATGTTCTGAAGTGGGGGGTCACGTCTGGATCTGCCTACCTTCAGTGTTTGCTCTTCGCGGTGCTCTCAGTGAGTCAAACACTGAGCATTGCCTATTTTGCAGCCATTTTACCTTGCTAAGCATTTACATTCCAGAATCACATGCGGGGTCATACCCTTCATGTTCCAGATAATTCTGAGGTAGATTGAAGAAAAACACAGAAATTTTGTGTCTGTGTACACATGTGCAATTGTCTCTCTCTGTTTTTCTCTCTCTCTCTCTGGGTGTGTGTGTGTGTGTGTTTACACAGGTAAGTTCTTTCTTGCCCTGCCAATGATAACAGTGGGAATACTCCTGAGGAAAAAGGGTTTTTTTCCTCTCCCTGGGTCAGTAAGGATAGACCAGATTTCACTACAGTAACAACCACTACCACCATCACAACTCCCCTCACCCGCCTCCACCCCCAAATCCCAGGAACATGCTGTAACAATGTGTCTCTCTTGCCTAGGCTGTGTATTTACAATGGCTACTTTAGGACCAGTCCGTGTTATTTATGGAAATCTTCCCATGGCTTTTAAGGCACTCATGAGAACCCCATGAGGTGTGAATTATGTCATGGTCCTTGTTGGATGGTGTGTACTTGAACTCTGCATGTTGCTTGTATAACCCTAACTATGCTCGGGTTTGTTTTTGTTGTTGTTGTTGTTTTTGCTGCTCTGCTGTTGTGTGGAGTTCTCTGGTCCAGTGAACTAGAGGAACTCTGTATCCACTCTTCTAATTGTTCCTATGTCTGGAGAAGAGAGAGTCAGTTGTAGAAGGTTTCCTTCCCTCCCCCTTGAACAGGTTGACAGATAAACAATGCATGGTGCATATATGTGAACAGACACAGATATCTAAACAACACATGGTGCATATATGTATACAGACACAGATATCTAAACAATGCATGGTGCGTATATGCATACAGACACAGATATCTAAACAATGCATGGTGCATATATGTATACAGACACAGATATCTAAACAATGCATGGTGCATATATGTATACAGACACAGATATCTAAACAATGCATGGTGCGTATATGTATACAGACACAGATATCTAAACAATGCATGGCGCGTATATGTATACAGACACAGATATCTAAACAATGCATGGTGCGTATATGTATACAGACACAGATATCTAAACAATGCATGGTGCATATATGTATAGGACACAGATATCTAAACAATGCATGGTGCATATATGTATAGGACACAGATATCTAAACAATGCATGGTACATATACGTATACAGACACAGATATCAAACAAGGTCAGAAACATAGGCTCAAAGAATACTCCACTGAGATGGGTATTTGATCATCACTTGAAATGTTTATGACTATTTCTGTTATTATCTCTTCTTATGCTTCTATTTCTCTGTGAGGTAGAACTTCCTTTGCTGAATATAATTATTTAAAATTGCATTAATGTGTTAACGAATGGTGGAACAAAGACAAAACGATGCAGGCACATGTAAGGTGGTCCGGGACCATGTACAGCGTGGGTAAGACTGGTCCACAACCGTGTGCTGCAAGCCCATGCAAGGGTGGTCCGGGACCATGTACAGCATGGGTAAGGATGATCCATGTTTTGGATTCAGTTTTGTATTATGTGCTGCATACTGCATGGCTCCAGGGACTTGAACCTCACTCGGGGAAATGCGGGAACGAAGAAAAGACAGATACAAGGACACACAGACAGAAGGTCATGATTAGGGTGGATTGGATCTTTGAGGAAGAAGGTGCAACACCCTGGAAACTCAGCATGTTTATAACAGAATTGAACAGAGAGCCGAGGTTATTGCATACAGCTGAGCTGTAGAAGAAGGCAGGGTTTTACACTCAGATAGACAAGGAGGCGAAGGTTTGTGGTGTGCAGCTGGATCTAGGAGGCAGGTTTAGCTAATCTCAGTGGGAGCTGTCTCTGTGGGAGAGCAGCCTTCAGGCCATTACTGTCTCAGAATGAGAAGCCTAGGGTAGTCATTTTCTGAGCACACTGTTGGCACCTGCACTCAGACCCCTGGGAAGATTTTGCCATCTCTCTGAGCCTCATTCTGGGAGATTTGCCATTTTCGCATCCTCCTGAGGCTATGGAATCCTTGCTGTGGTCATGACCAGGTCAACAGCACACACACACACACACACACACACACACACACAGTTCCCTCACTCCCTGCACACACCTTTTCTTGCAATAATGTACTGGGCAGCCTCGTTCCTTCACCTCATGAGCTATGAACACACACTCCTTTCCATAAACCACTTCTCCCGACCCCAGAATTCCCTTTGACACCCATTCCCCACCCCGTATCAGGCTACATATACTCCCATCTCTGGACTATGGTACAAGTTTCTCTGCCCTTGATAACAATGAGGTTTAGACAGTGTTTATTCAAGTGTATCCAGTGTGCAGACTAGCAGGGTTTATCCAGCCACTGACCTGGGTGCCATGCATAGTCAAGCAAAACTGTGTCATTTTCCAGTCACCTTTTAGGGAGAATCCCGTCATGCCTACAAGTAATTGGCTGTGTATACGTTTACAATCAGATGCATTGTGGAAAGGAGCATGCAAAATAGAGAGCCACTCAGACCACACCCCGTAGTAAGAGCCTGACTTCCCTTGGATGGAAGAAACAGAGTCTGGGTTCCAGGCTGTATCTTGGGGCCCCTGAGAACACACTCCTGTGACCACGATTATTCTCGACAGCGTACTCTTTGCTCTGTACTTCGCTTTGTTCAGAGTGAATAAATGTCTTGATTCTTTTGCGATTCTGTGTGAGCCCTTGTTTTTTAATTCTTTGGGTTGCAGACCAAATGCCTGAAAACACCTGGCCCAGACCAGCAGAAACAAACTTTGTCTAGGAGCAAGTTCTGGCCCATTTTCTATAAGAAGAAGAAAACTTGCTAATGTCATTTACCATTTAAAAATTGTATCATGCTATTAGACTAATATAGTTCATTTTGCTGTCTTGCAATACATGTATAAATAATTTCCTTCTGCTTAATTGAATAGGCACTCCATAATCCAAACGGAAGGCTGAGACTGAACAACTGGGTAGTATTAATTCATGCCTAACCAATTTGCTTGAGTTTGGGTCTTTTGCCAGAAAATTTATGCTATAATTTAATCAAAAGCAATGTATGTCCTTTCTGTGTTTTATTGTCCAATTCTATACATGTAGAATATGTGTCCAGGCATAGAGGTGTAACTGCAAGAACACAAGTTAAGCATGTTTCAATTTCTTTATGAGCATAAAGGATCCTTCAATGCAGTATAAAGTATGTGGCATGTTCATGTGTTTGTGTATGTGGGAACGTGTGTTTTAATTTAGAAATACCTGAGACACAAGAAGATTAGACTCACCAGGGAGAATAACCTTTGCTGCGATTGAAATGGTAGCAGGGTTGAGACTGGGGGATGGCAGTCAAGGGAGACAGGTCTCTGTGGGTTGCGTTTCTTCATATATTAGCGCCTGCATCTGTCAGGGGAACTGTGTTCCATAGGAGCTTTCCCTTGTTTTATATCAGTGTGTCCTGGTAGCAGTCACAGCAGCGACCTGTTGATTCTGGATGGCCGAGGGCTGCTGGCTGGCACCAGAGGCTTTAGGGTGACTTAACTCTAGACAGAATTGTTTCCAATGTCCACCTAAGGAGGCCCTCAGCAAAGCAAACGTTGATTTTGGAGGAATGCTCTTTTTTTTCTCTATTTGATGGTTGCCAGGAGCCTCTAAATAGGATCCCTATTTTTCTTTCCTATTAATATTAACCCCGTTAGAGGCCCATGATGAAGTACAAGTCAGTCAGACTTGTAGGATGTTACAGGAGCCAGTGCCTCCCGTCAAGAGCATTCGCAGGAAGGACTCCGCAAGTGACTGAACATGAACTCCATCCTTGGAGGGAGCTCTCAGTGCCTGGGTGGCCTCTAGTTTGCTGCTGGTTCCCTGGGCTCCTCCTGCCTCAACGGGCCAGCTCCCAGGACTATAAATCATATAGATGTGAACCCCATCCTGAAGTAACCAGTTTGCTTTATTTATTTGGAAAATGTCAGTAACTGCTCTCTCAGCGGCTAGGCTGTTGAAGCCGCCATCACTGAGGCAGTCTCGGGAATGTTTAGTCTTAACACTGTGTGGTTTCTTTCAGTGGCTCCCAAACTACATTTGGAAGAGAGACATGCTGGTACCAAAGCGTGGTGGATTCACTTCCAGGTAACCTGGGGTGCCTCAGAACGCCTTCAGTTCTGAGGTGGCGTGAAGTGGAACCTCTCCCTAAACAAGCCAGACCCACACAGTCATAAACAAGAACACACACACACACACACACACACACACACACACACCCCTTGGTGTTCTGGGGTGGAATCCGCAGGAATTTTAGCCAGGGTAATTTTTAATCTTTTTAATGTAGTTGTGGTCGATCATGTAAATCTCTTTTCTGAAACACACATATTCCATTTCTTCCTGGTGTGTTACTGTCTTAAAATGTGTATTTGAATAAAATAAAACGAATGCTTAAAAATGAATAAAATCATTCATCGGGAGCAATGATGTGAGTTTGTGCTGGGGACTCCTAAGCCAAAATGTCAGAAAAGACCACATTCTTCTTTGTAATTTACCAAGCAACCTTTTGCTGGAGAGCCAGTAATGGGGGAGACTGTGGGCGTCAAGGGCTTCACTCTGTTAGGAAATGGCAGCAGTGCACGGCTTCTTCCTGGAGTTAGTAGACAAGGGACATTTTTACAGCTCTTTTTAAAGGTAGTAACAAAAGGCAGGGTTGGCATAACATACGCAGGGAAGTGTAGTTTCTTTTTAATTTCATGTGGATGCAGAGGGATGCATTCCTCGTCTGGGGCCAGACTAAAGCAGACACGTCGCTTAAGGACTCTGGTGGTTCACTGTGCTGGAAAGGGTGGTTTTTCCAAGACCTCTGCAGAAGATCTTGCCGTTAACGTTCATGGTCAAGGAGAAAGGCTAGCAGGACAACATCCCTGCCTCTGTCTTTCTCCTCTACCCAGTCCTCTGCGCTCTTATCACCTGCTGGTTTGAATTTTGTTGATGGAGTATGCTCTTGTCTCTGTATATATAGTGGGATCTCTTGTGAAAAGCACATCGGCCTCAAAGGCTGTCCTGGAAACCAAGAGCAGAAGAGGGTAGTTGTGGAGCTGATCACTGTACAGTGGATTGTTTGTGACACTAATTGTCTGAAGGAACAGGGTAGACAAGGTTTAGAGAAAAGGAGACTTTTAGTGAAGGACTAAGAGCCACCAAGGGCCAAAGCAGTAGGCACAGGCCAGAACAATGGTTTCTGTCCTGATTAAGGGTCATTTTGCTTCCTGTCTGACCCAGGAAGGGCCGCGTGCAGCCACATTGCCATCAGGATAGCTATGAGTGATGGCCAACACCAAGTTGTAACTAGTTTCAACCGTTAGGAAATACACATTTCTTTTTTTTTTAATCTTTTTTGTTAGTTTGTTTTGTAATTTGATTGCATTGTTCCCTATGACAATTGCTCTTAATGGACCTGGCAGAGAAAAGCCGAAATGATTGACACCTTTGGTGTCTCTGAGGGCAGCACATGGCTGCTGAGTGTTCTCTGGCATGACCCTTCGGCTTTTCTGGTGCCTGTCTATGGTTTTATCATAAGATTCAGCTTCCCAAATCCTACGAGTGCTGAGCGGATCCCGAATGAGCTCCACAGAAGGGGAAACAGGTCTTGGAAGACAAAGAACACAAAAGATGATCCTGTTCAGATGAGGTCTGATGGTGAACACATGCCTTTCCCCTTGACTTTTGAACGATATTTTCATGGAGAACAGGATTCTAGGATTTTTTTTCCTGTTCCTTTTTTACATTCTTCTTTCAAAACTAGACACTTACCTCCACTCTCTCCTGCTAGTGAGGTTTACGAGGAAGCACTGGAGTCCGATCCTAACTTTGCTGTTGCCTCTTTCAGGAGCTTCTTGGTCTTTGAAATTTGGTCCTAGCGTTCCTAGGTGTGGGAGATTTGTAACACCCATCCTCTCTGAGGTTCCCACGCCTGTGGGCCACTGTCTAATATCCGTGTGAGCATTTCCACAATCATCGTTGGTGGTGCTTCTCCTTTTCCCCTCTCTCTTCTCGTTTGTATAGGTTGACACTTCCCATAGCCATCCAGCACTTCTTAGGTGTTTCACTTGTTCCCCACAGTTTCTTCTCTTTGTGTTATGTTTTAAGTGTCTACTGAGGTACCCTAAAGCTCAGAGATTCTCTCCTCAGCTATTTTCAGGTGTTTATATGCCCACCAAAGCCATTCTTCATTTTACTACAGTGTTCTTAAGAGCTAAGATTTCACATTAGTTCAGTCTTAGAATTTTCATCTTGGTGCTTAAATTTCCCATTGACTTACCTGAAAGAGCCCTTGAGAGTCAGTTATTTCAAACCCTAGGTCTAACTCCATCATTGTTGATATATTTGTGTCTGGCTCTCCTGTTGCTTTGTTCCTGGCTTATAGGTTCACACACACACACACACACACACACACACACACACACACACATCAATGATTTGTTAGCTAACGTAATGGGTTGGTAACAGCTGCTATAAAATCACATTTAGTGATGTGGTGGTCAGATGGTAGAACGGGGAACTCTACCGTTTTGTCTGTGTCTTTTCATAGCCCGCACCTCTTGACTACAAACTTCTGACCTGAGGTCAGTAAGTGGACCAGGATGACCAGGATCAGCTGTGGCTAATGTTTCCTTTCTCTGGATCAGATACGGTTTGATAAAACCACAGAAGGACAGGCTGCTGTTGAGAACCTTCTACTGTGGCTGACTTTGTTAAGAGGGGAACGCTCTATGGCATGTAGAGATTTTTCCTCTTCGCTTCATCCTGATGACGAAAAATAGGAGAACTTCCTCTATTGTTCACCGTGAAAATTTGGCATATTTCTCAGAAGAAAACTTCACAGCCAGAATTAGTCCAAACCACTAATTCTAGCATGCAGGGAGGCAGAAGCCAGGAGTATTGGAAACTCAACTTTATCCTTGACTACTACTGTAGAGACATACCCAGACTACAGTAGACTCTATCTCAAAAAAATACAAAGAAATAAAATACGTGACAAGCATGTGAGCCCCCCAAGTCTGATCCCCATAAATTTTCTGACCCTGTACTACACCTCCATGAAGTCGTCCATGAGAGCTCTGTCTCTCTGCCCAGCATTGGTCACATGGAGGTTTGTGACGTTCTTGTGTCTTCTCTCACTTTCATTTTAGGGCACAGTAGCTTGTCTTTTAATCTCACTTCTCTTATAGATCTTTTAGTTTCTTTGTGTTTTTCCTTGGTGTTAAGGCAACTTCCAAGCTGGAACCTGAAGTCAGAAGCTATGGGTACCCCCTTCTAACCACAGTGCTCATTTTCCTGATTCCCGACCTTCTCTTCTTGAGGAGCGATTTTTTTGTCTGCAACTTCCGCCAACAGAAATTATTTCCCAAATCCTGATGTGTGTGGTTGATGAATGATTACAGAGAAGTCAAAATAACAACAAAAACAACAGCAGCAAACTGCATGAACTCTACTGGAGAAATACCAAAGGAGGGAAAGAAAGATATAATTCAATTAGATAAACCGAGGACAGATGCTTTCTTCAATACATGTGGGCACACTCTGAGCTTCTTCTCTTGTTTGGGGACTTTGATTGACACAGAACGGCTAACAAACACATCAGAGTGCACCATTTCTAATGTGCTTCTCCTCCACTGCTCTGCACACAGTGTAATGAACTGTTTGGATGCTCATGACTGTGGGCAGTCAGCCAGAAATCACTGCAGTCTGTTCTGTGTGTTGAGATGACCCTGTCCTACACATGATGCTCGGATGGAGCATTATTTAGACACAAAGTGTGGAGCACATTGAAATGACAAGCATTGTATCCCAGATCTACCCGATCTCATCGCTCACAGACCTGTTTCAGTCTCGTTTAAGGAAGTAGAGTATTTCATATATACTTGATTGCTGTATGAGCCTTCCAGATGTTAGCTCCTTTTTCATGTTCCAGAAGTTGTGAGCAGTTGGTTTTTTTGGCATGTTATGTGCTCATGTATCACTGGCCCCCTGTGTCATGTACAGAGAGACAACATATACAGGCACACGATTTAATCATTGTTTTTAAAGTTTTAATAGCACTTGAAGTTTCATTGCATCTATAGGAGCATTTCTTTGAAGCACTTATCTAGAGAGAGGCAACTAACTAGTTGTCTTCAGCTCTATCAATTCCTGTCAAGTTTTAAAAGGGTTGTATGGGTTTTGGGGTGCACAAATAATCCCATTGCTGTAGTTGTTGCTTTATAATTTGTCACTGTAGTGAACTGAAACCATCAACTTAAAAAGAGGAAAGGTTGATTTTATCTCCTGGTCTTGTGGCTTTTGGTAGGACAGTACCTCATGGTAGAAGTGTGTATTTGAAGAGACTGTTCAAACGGTGGTGTCTGGAAGCAAAGGCAAGAGAAGACAAGCCAAGGCTCCTGTCTCTCCTTCAAAGAGATGGTCTCAATAATGTAACTCCTTCCACCCAGGTTCCTACTTCCTAAAGCCTCTCCCATCCCATGGGCCTCAATTGAGAGCTAACCCCCCATGGGTCACAGTTGAGAGATAACCCCCCTCATAGGTCACAGTTGAGAGATAATCCCCCCCCACCGGCCACAGTTGAGAGCTAACCCCCCATGGGCCACAATTGAGAGCTAACCCCTTCCCCCGCATGGGTACAGTTGAGAGCTATGGCCCCCCGGCCACAATTGAGAGTTTACTTAAACCCTTCCCCCCATGGGTCACAGTTGAGAGCTAACCCCCCCCATGGGTCACAGTTGAGAGCTAACCCCCCATGGGTCACAGTTGAGAGCTAACCCCCCCCCATGGGTCACAGTTGAGAGCTAACCCCCCATGGGTCACAGTTGAAAGCTAACCCCTGCCATGGGTCACAGTTGAGAGCTAACCCCCCATGGGTCACAGTTGAGAGCTAACCCCCCATGGGTCACAGTTGAGAGCTAACCCCCCATGGGCCACAGTTGAGAGCTAACCCTTCATCACATGAGCCTGGAGGCAGTAAAGATCCAAACTGTAACAGAAATTTTAAATCTTCCTGAGCCGATGGCCATACAATAGAAACTAATTTTTTTTTTTAGTCTCATATTTCTTATTGCTAAAGACACAGCATCTTTACTTGATTTGCTGGCCATGTGCGGTGGCTTAAATTAGAATGGCCCCCATAGGCCTATTTGAATACTTGGTCCCTACTTGGTAGAACTATTTAGGAAGGATTAAAAGGTGTGGCCTTGTTGTAAGAGGTGTGTCGCGGCGCAGGTGTGTGGGTTTACATGGGTCCATGAAATGAAGACTCAGAGACACTTGAGAATGAGCTTAGCCTTAGCAGCCGCAGGGATCACCAGGCTCAGAGGATTGAAGCACTTTCCCTTATTCCATGGCATCTTTATTTTTCCCTGTATTTACATGTCGGCCAACCTGGAAGAAACTTCCAAAAAACACAATGCCAAGTGGAAATACCTGATTCAGGAAGTACTGTGGCTTTCTGGGTCTCCCCCTAACCAAGTTTTGCATAGGTTTTGTATCCATGGGAAACTCACAGACAATATTCACACAGGACAACAAAAGGTATCTGTAACATGAAGGATGGATTACTGGATTACGTCTGGGTGCTAACTCTGGAATTAGGCCAGGTATAGCTCAGCAGGTATGGCTAGCAAAGCTTGCTTGCTAACCCTCTGGAGCCAGACTGGCAGGAAATTCTACCACAGAGATATGTCACTAGAGGCCAGCTTAGGGTTTCAAAAGCCCCCACCAGCTCCAGTTAGCCCTCTCTCTGCCTTGTGTCTTGCAATGAGTCATTGGTCTGGTCCAAGGCCTCTGGCCACACCGTCCTCATTGGACCCTCCCCCAAACTCCTCTCTGCTATCCTACTGTTGCCCCGAGTAATGGAGATCCTGCGTGGCTATTGTTCTGCAATATTAAAGGACCCGTCGCTTCGTGTGCTCCAACAGGTCATAGATGGGGTAAATGCTAGGGTGGGCCAACCCAAGACCCAAGATGTGTATTTGTGTGGTAGCTGAGCTGGTTAATCTGGGCTGCTGGCACTGCCCCCTTCAGGCAAAGTGTGGAACCAGTTCTCCTAGGCCCATGCCGTAGGGGCCAGCTCTTCCACACCCGGGGTGAGGGGTAGGACCATCTCTCTGGAATTCAGGGGCCAGCTTTCCCATGAGGGGCAGGGCCAACTCTCCCAAGGCCAGTGAAGGCTGGGTCAGTGCAGCAAGGCCCTCGGACTTCAGCACACATGATTTCTACGAACCTCTGTGATAACACAGGTCAAGGGCATCAACCTAGACCCCAGCTACAGCAGGACCACGGACCCAGGCATGGTCCTTAGCGGCAGCAGCTCAGGGCCAGATTTCATAATGGCCCTAGTGTCAGCACAGGCCACACAGATCAGTATGGCCCCAGCAGCACCCTGCTCTTAGACACCAACATGGTCTCAGGTGGCTGGCCAGATCCCAGACATCTGTATAGCCCTAGATGGTTATACAGATGGACACTAACTCAGACCCTGGCTGCTGCAAGGCCAGGACTCAGACATGGCCCTAAGCAGTAGCGAGGGTCTTGATGTTGTAGTAATTAGAGCAGCGGGGCTGCGTCCCCAGCACCCCGGCTGCCTGCTCAGCTAGCTTATGCCCCAAAATAATTACACGGAAACTGTATTCTTTTAATCACTGCTTGGCCCATTTCTATCTAGCCTCTTCTAGGCTAATTCTCACATATTAATTTAGCTCATTTCTAATCATCTGTGTTGCGCCCCTAGGTGCGCTTACCGGGAAGATTCTAGCCTATGTCCATCCTGGGTCAGAGCTTCATAGCGTGCGTCTGCCCAGGAGACAGGAGCATGGTGTCTCTCTGAGGCATCTGCTCCTGAGAGGAGAGCTGTTGAGTCTGAGCTCACTTCCTCTTCCTCCCAGCGTTCTGTTCTGTTTACTCCTCCCACCTATCTTCTAACCAATAAAATGGGCCAAGGCAGTTCCTTTATTAGCCAATGACCTTCCTCCATCATGATGTCACTGTGGTATCTTGTTAGCAGCACAGGTCACCCAAATCACTTGAGCCCTGGAGGCAACATGGTCCTCAGTTGCCAACATGGTCTCAGGTGGCTGGCCAGACTCCTGGCATCAGCATGGCCCTTGGTGGTAACAGGAGTCATGGACACCAGCTCAGACCCTGGCTGCTGTAAGACCACAGAGCCAGACACAAATGGCTCTCAGCAGCAGCCCTGGTCTGGACAGCACAGTCACTCAGACTGGCCTGACTCTGGTGGTAGCATGGCTGCTGGACACCAATATGACCACGGGTTGTGGCCTCAGATGTCATCAACATAGACCCTGGCTGCCGTAGGACCACGGACTCAGATACGGTCCTTGGCAGTAGCCCAGGTTTAGATTTCACCAGTCCAAGTGGCAGCAGGCCCATCGGTTCAGCGTGGCCCCTTTGGCAATGTGTCCCTCCGACACCAGCATGGCCGCAGGGGGCAACCAAGACCCTTGGTATCAGCATGGCCTTGAATGGTACCAGAAGCCATGGACATCAACACAGACCCTGGCTATGTTAAGGTCACAGACCCAGACATGGTTCTCAACTCTAGCCCAGGCCTGGACCCTACCATAGTGCCTTGTGGCACTAGAGGCCACTCAGGTCATATTAATTTTCTAATCATCCATATCATTACATAGGTAATACAGCATAGCTCCTCTGCATCTTTCAATAGCATTTGAATTTTCTCTTAAAAACAATTGAGAATTTGTGTTAGGTTTTGTATTGGCTATGGTAGTTATGCTAGCTGCTGTAACAAACAGTTCCCAGAGTTTTCTCATTCATCTCTCAGGACAGTATGGATAGGTGGGTCTCTTCTGATTCACTGAGTCATTGTGGGAACCCAAATGAAAGCTCTACCTACCACCACTCACGGGAGACTCTGGGTCTTGTCATTCGGTGGGTGTGGTGCTGATGTCAACTGTCAACTTGACAAGATCTAGGCAAGCCTTCAGGTGCTCCCATGAGGGGTCATGTAGATTAAGTTGACCTCTGGGCACATTTGTGAGGAATATAGGTTAGCTTAACCTCTGGGCACATTATGAGGACTCTCTAGGTCAGGTTAACCTCTGGGCACATTGTGAGGACTCTCTAGGTCAGGTTAACCTCTGGGCACATTGTGAGGACTCTCTAGGTCAGGTTAACCTCTGGGCACATTATGAGGACTCTCTAGGTTAGGTTAACCTCTGGGCACATTGTGTGGACTATCTAGGTTATGTTAACCTCTGGACAAATTTACGAGTGACTCACTAGGTTAGCTTAACCTATGGGCACCTTTATGAAGGACTGTCTAGGTTACATTAACCTCTGGGCATATTTGTGAAGACTCTATAGGTTAGGTTAACCTCTGGGCACATTTATGAGGGACTCTCTAGGTTAGGTTAACTTCTGGATGCATTTGTGAGGACTCTCTAGGTTAGGTTAACCTCTGGGCACATTTATGAGGACTCTCTAAGTTAGGTTAGCCTGTGTGTGAAAGCATCTCTCCCATTACTTACATAAAGTCCAAAAGAATCTGCCCAAATACTATTAAAGGCAGTGGGAATTTAGTCTTTGGAATCAGGGTTAGCTCAGCTACAATATTATCATCTTACACACTAGCAATGACCAATATAAATAAGACAGCTAGTATGGCAGATAATTTTCTTCTTGCTTTATTTGTCTCTAGGTTGTGACAATTCTAGACATTGTGTTTTTAGTCTTTTGTCTTTTATAACTTAAATGTAAAAAATTTCATGATACTGAATAGGAGTTTTGTTTGTTATAATAAAACTGCATATGAAGAAAACCCAACCCCTTGGGATGCCACCGGCAGCATCTGGATGCTTATCTTGATGGACCATCTCTCCACACTGAGGGTTATGGCCATTCCCTGAGAGATAGCAGGATTCTGGGAGTGTCTGTCCTCATTGTTTCCAAAGCAATAGTTCTGTTATCGTGGAAGTGGAGTCCTATTTATTCAGAAAGTATCTAACAGTTCTCTTGCATAGTTCTGAGTATTCACTGGTGATAAAGATCTTCAAGTTAAACTTGGCCTGCTTAACTGAACACTTCCATCTGGATTGTCTCTCTATTCTCTTGCCCACAGCCTTTCTCTGTTAACCAAACCCTGCAGCAGAGACTATTAGCCTTTCTGGTACTTATTATCAGTGGCAGAAACATTAACATTTGCACTCAGAAAAATCAGAGTTCAGGTTCTACCATCACCATTTAGTATTTATTCTACTAAGCACCTATATTTTCCTGCCTTGATTCGATTTATTATTATTGTTAATAATTTTATGTCAGGATGCAAACTAATATGCTTCATTATGACATCTCTAGGGTGTTTTTATTCTGTGCATACAGATATCTTGCCTGCATGTAGATGTGTGCACTATGTGTGTGCAGTGCCCCAGGAGGCCAGAAGAGAGTGCCAGATTGCCCAGAGCTGGAGTTGTGAGCCCCATAGAGGTGCTGGGGGGCCAATCCCAGGTCCCTTGGGATAGTAGCTCTCTCTCTTAACTGCTGAGCCATCTCCTCGACTCCTGCCACATCCCCATACAAATGTGTGGAATATATTTTGTTCTAAGCTGTACCCTTCCTCCAAAACTCTTTTTGGTGTGACTGAAATGGAGCAGAGATCACATATTTATGAGATTTTGTTTTTGAAGGGCAAGCTTACTTTTCCTAATTTCTCATACTGTGTCCCATAGTGATGATGCTGCAAACTGTGTCTCCAGTGCCCCCCTCCCCAACTCACATTTCCAAATCCCTATGGGAGTCACCGTCTGAGTGAGTGAAAGCCTCAGTCAGCCGTGTGGAAGCATACATCATCTTTCCCCAGAGTCTGTGCATAGATTTGCTCTCAACGATGACAGGAAGTGTTATCCTTTGTCCAATTGGGGCAGAGATGGAGCTATTCAGGGCTTGGCTTCTTCTACATGTCCTCTTTATATCTCATCCAGGTTTAGCGGAAAAACGCCTCGAGGAACTGGTGTGGGTGCATGGCCAGCATCCCTGTCATGATGGATCGTGAGGCTTCTTTTACCCAGCGCTGTTGGGTGGAGTAGAATGTCAGGGTAGACCTTTGCACTGTTTGTTGTTGTGGTTTTGGGGCTGTCCTCAAACTTGTCATATATCTGAGAGTGACATTGAACTTCTGACCCTCCTGACCCCACTTCCAGAAGGCTGTGATTACAGCAAAGTGAACAAATCTGGTGCTGGGAATCCAACTCAAGGCTGCGTGCATGCTAGGCCAGCATCTGCCATCTCAGGGATACCCCAGACCCTGCGGCTAGGCCAGCATCTGCCATCTCAGTAGTACCCCAGATCCTCCGGCATCTTCATTGACTCCCCCAAGTCAGCCACATCTTCTTTACCACGGGCTGCTCTGTCGTGAGGACTCTCCAGGTCTGCAGAACTGGCTGCGCTAATGTTTAACCCCCAGAGATTGATCTCCATCGCTGCCCAACAGCTCTGAGAAGGCAAGCCTGGTATGTCAGATGGCCCCATGCGTCCCTCTTCCAGCCACGTTCAAGGCCATCTCTCTACTCAGCCCAGATGGCCTCCACACTCAGCTCTGGTTTTACAGTTCATAAAGTTAACTTTCATTTCTTAGCAATTTCAGGTTTGCAGAAGAAGTTCTGAGAGCTATAGCTCTCATCTGTTCTCTTGCCCCTCTCCCACGCACAGGTATCCCCTCTCACACTCCTGTCTTCCTGTAAGGGCACATGTGACTTGAAATTCCCAAGCCACTATTGATTGTCATCATTAACTAATAGTCCACACGAGGAGTCGTTCTGCTTGGGTTTTAACAAGAAGCCTGTAAAGTTGTCCATCACCTTAAACACCCTGCGCTCCACTTTTTTCTCCACCTACATCTTTGAAAGTAACTGGCCCCTCTGTTCTCTTTACTTCTGTCTCTTCTAGAATGTTGTATGCTTGAAAGGGTTCGGTCTGCAATCTTTTCAGTTGTGAAAGTAAGTCCCCTTTTAAGGCTGAGGCCATGGATTGATTCTGAGCTGTAAACCTGAGGAGCTGTGGCCTTGTGGGAGACTTTCAGGTCATTGAGGGTGTGACCTGAATGAGATTTGGGTACCTTGGTCCTGTCTCCCTCCTCTTTATATTCCTGGTGAGCGCTTTGGCTTGGCCACAGGCGTTTCCCATTCTGTGATGCTCCGTCATAGGCTCAGCAGGACTAGGAACTGTGAAAACCGCGAGTCAAACCAAACTTTCCTCTTAGGCTTGGTTCAGTTTTGTTTGGTTGGTTTTGTTTTTTGAAGCAAGTTTTACTAGGTGGTCTTGACTGGTATATAACTCAATGTATAAACCAGACTGGCCTCGATCTGGTGGCAATCCCACCTTATGTCCTGAGTGCTGGGGCTATTGTGTGGACACCACACTAGCCTGCTTTCTTCGGTTGTAAGCCTCGGGTGCAGGTCACTGTGACAGAGTCTTCCCATCAGGGAGACACATGTGTCTTCTTTATCAGTGTCCAATGATCTTGACAGCAAGAACAGGGTGTTACTTTGATGATTCATGCCCTCAGTCTGGGCCTTGACCTGCACTTGGTATCTGTTTGCAACTTGGCAAGTGCTGGCAACTTAGAACTCTGGCACTCTTTCTGCAAAACCTGGAGAGGAGGTGCCCCCATGTTGGATTTTCATAAACCTTTTTATAAAGAAATTGTATAAGACTTCAATTACAAATAAATAGTAAGACCAGAAAGAGATTAAAAATAAGAATTAAATATTCATCTATATAAACAAGCCATGTCATGCTTTCTAGGATAGAACATACAGACTTTATTTATAAAATATGTAGTTTTCAGAATATTATATTTTAGGATTGCTGAGGTAGGGAACAGCCCCATCTCTTCCCTTTAAAGAACATTCTTATACATATCCTTGGTCAAGGGCTAGCATTTCCACTTGTATCTTAAACTCCAATGATTTTATATGGCTTTTTAACAAATTGACCGTGTGTGTGTGTGTGCCTGCCCCTGGGGACCACACCCAGTGTGCTGTGCATGCTAGGCAAATGCGCTACCACGGAGTTATATCTTCAGTGGTTATTTTAGAGAAAGGGTCTTGGTACGTAATTCACACTGGTTTTGAGTTTGGTATGTAGCCCAGGCTGGCCTTCAGCCTAAGATCCTCCTGCTTCCACCTCCTCAGACTTACCAGAGTGTCCCACCAAACCCAGCCTGGAGAGTGTCTGAAGACCACCTGAAAAGTGCACGCCATAGAACTCCTGGAGACCATGTCTCACGGACACTATGAGCAAAGAATGAACAAATGCTCCCTCAACTGAACCAGATTGCTCAGGGCACAAACGTGGCTTCCTAAATCATATATGAAACTCTGAAAAATCAATCACAGCAAAAACAAAATCAGACAGTCAAAAACCAAACTTGGAGGGACAGAGTACAAGTCCTGCCAGCGCCTGTGCCCACCTCCTTGCCCCAGAGTATCCACTCTGCCCCACTTCCAGCCAGCACCACAGGAACCCGGCTGTGCTCAGCCTCCGGGGGCACAAAGAAATAGCAGAAGAAATGGCGGCTCCAGGAAACAGGTCTAGTTTCCTTGAGGAGGCAAGATCTGCAGTCACTTGTAAAGAACAGTGAGCAGGGTCACTGAAACAAGAAACCATGTCAGGTAGAGGAAGACACAATCCTGTTAGAGAGACTCAAGTGAGTTTCCAGGGCAGAGATGGAGAGGAATTCCCAACAGGGCGTGGGCATGGCACCCTTAGAAACTAATTTGAACAGAAGTAGGACAAAGGGACCCATGCTGGCTTCTCTAAACAAAGCAAGCAACGAAAAGGTGCTGAGTGGAAATCCTCCCAAGCCCTTGTTCATGTTGAGAAGAGTTTGTATTTCTCTCAAGATCTGGATGACTCAGCAGCAACCTGAGAGTCGGAACTCAATCATGGAAAATACAATTGCTGTGGGTGTTCAGGGATAATTACGGGCTTAGCTTGTGAGCAGAAGAGAGAGGCCAGATGGGCAGTCTGGAGGGGCAGGGGAGAAGCAGAGCACTGTCAGCTAGCCCTCCCCGCTTACGCAGGGAGCCTGAGATGCCCAGCAGGACCCGCCGAGGTGGGGTGTTCTCAGAAAGCCTAAGGAAGCTCTTCCTCCATGTTGTCAGCACATGCCATGCTGGCCTGTTGTCACTGGGGTTCAGAGGGGCAAGGTGGAGGCAGAGGGCTCTCTCGGCACAGAGCAAGGACTCCTGAGTGGTTTGTCAGAATTTTGTGTACGAGATCTCGTAGACCTAACGTCTAACGCTCCTTTCCCATTGTCATGGTCTCTCACAAGTTCCTCTTTGTACCGATTCTAACCTGGGACTAGCGAGGGAAAGAAATTCTGGGAAACACTTTGCTGGTTAATCAAGTTCACAGAAACGCAACAGATTAATAAATACATAGATTAATAAGAACATAGGTTAAACAACCAAGCAATCCTAGCAAGCTATTACCTCTAGGCGAAGACATCATCATGTAAGAAACAGATACATAAGGTGCTAGGAGAGAGATCCATCAGTAAAGATCTCGCCATGTAAGCACAGGAGCTGAGCCAATGCTCAGAACCCATGTAAAGCACTAGCAGATTGTGGTGGCAGGCTCTGGTCAGCCTGGTGGGGAGTGGTAGACCCAGATTCCTGGAGTTTGCTGACCAACCAGCCTAGCCTACTGGGCAAGCTCCAATGTCGGGACCAATTAAGTCCTGGCCTTCAGCTGCCCTTCCGTGCTAGAGCCTTCTAATTGAAGTTACTAGAAGCTGTGCCTAGCTTAGAGGATCAGAGGATGGGATTTTCACCTGTTGGCCATTGGACTGCAGGGTATTTAAGCCTCCATGGTGCTATTAAAGAGGGCTTTTTGGTACCAGTGTTGGAAGTCTGTGTCTCGGTCTGTCTCTCTGTGTGTATTTTCAACCTCCAGTCCCTTGCCCGAAGCTCACAAACTGGGTTCTAGCGCATAGAGCACAGACAGGGGTGGGAGGGAGTGGAGGGTGGGGAGGCTGTGGCATGAGGCACTCCAAGACACAGGGAAGGACCCTAACTTTAAAAAAAGGTATGGTACCCAATAAAGGACATGCAAGGTTGACGGCTGGTTCCCATGCAGGACGTCCTGCACACTCCCATCCACATGCACTTTTAAATACATGTGTACCCAGTCACATACACACACACACAAACACATGCTCACACACACATATACACACACACACACTCACATACACACACACACACTCAACACACACACACACTCACATACACACACACACTCACATACACTCACACACACACTCACATACACACACATACACACATACACACACACTCACACACACATACACACACACACTCACACACACATACACACACCACACTCACACACACTCACACACACAATCACACACTCACACACATACACACACTCACACACACACATACACACACCACACTCACACACACTCACACACACACTCACATACACACACTCACACTCACACACACACTCACATACACACATTCACACACACTCACACACACACATACACACACTCACACACACACACTCACATACACACACTCACACACACACTCACATACACACATTCACACACACTCACACTCACACAAACACACTCACATACACTCACACACACACTCACACTCACACACACTCACATACACACACTCACACACACACTCACACTCATATTCACACAAACACACTCACATACACACACACTCACACTCACACACACTCACACTCACACACACACTCACATACACACACTCACACACACACACTCACATACACTCACACACACACACTCACATACACTCACACACACACTCACACCCACACTCACACACACACTCACATACACTCACACACACTCACACACACACTCACACACACACTCACATACACTCACACACACTCACACACACTCACATACACTCCATACACTCACACACACACTCACACACACACGCTCACACACACACTCACACTTACACACACACACATGCTCACACACTCTCTCTCACACACACACTCATGCACACTTCACACTCTCGTATTCATACACAAGCAGAAACAAATATACTGAAAGCATTTCTCACAAACAATCTGTGAATAATACTTCACTTAGTGCCTGGCATGTGATAGAACCACAAATCACACGTCTGTGGACTGGATGGGAGGGAGGACATTTTTCTCAGGGAACAGAGCTAAAGGCAATATGCAAGATTTCTAAGTCTTTACATTGAAAATTAGCATAATAGCTACTGCTGAATTTTTATAAAAATGGTAGTAAATCAGGCTCATACTAAGGTAAAAACCTACACATAACAGGAAAATCCACAAAGGTGAAGTTTGAAAATAGTTGGTAAGAGGTGGCCAGGATTGCCTTTTTTCTCCCATAAGACTTCAAGATTCATTAAGTTCAGATAGGCAACACTGTAATAAAATGACATTTTATTAGCATGGGCATGGTGACAGGAAGTTATGAGAGTGTGAGTAGAATCAAATCAATAAGAAATTTATAAAAATACTTTATGTTGTGATAAGTGGATAAAAAACAAATCTGAATCAGTAAAGGAAATATGAAGGTAAAATAATTGATTAAAAAATAATACAATGTAGTCGAAGGTTGTTCGTTCACTCACGGCCACTCTGACTCAAAATAATCACACAGAAACCATATTATTTATAATACTGTTTGGTCAATAGCTGAAGTATATTTCTGGCTAACTTTTGAATCTTAAATTAACCAATTTCTATTCATCTGTGTATCACCATATGGCTGTGGCTTACCAGCAAGGTTCCAGCATGTTCTTCTCCAGCAGCAGCTACATGGCTTCTCCCTGGCTCTGCCTACTCTCTCTCTATCTTTTCCAGCCTGGCTATATTTGCTAAGCCACTGGCCAAAAACAGCTTCTTTATTCATTAACTACTAAAAACAATACATATACAGAAGGACTTCCCACACCAATACAGCCTTTCTGATTCTTTAGGGTAAAATCACAATAAATAGGGGAATCTGAACAATGAACAAAAATCATTTACAGCTTCCTGGCCAGAGATTATTTATTAAACAACAGCACATTATCATTTACAATTATAACTTAATTTTAAATATATTTTGTGGTTCTTCTAATAGCTTATTAGAGAAAATTAAAACATGAATTATTTCCCTGCCTTCAAGCAGTTGCTGTAGTTGCAATTAGCTAACACTTTGTGCTTTTCTTGTTAATTCCATGGAACACACTCTGTTTTCATTAAATACAGTGAATAGTTTGGAGAAGTTCTTTCAATAAGAATTTCAGATTAGGCCAACAAATTCTTTTTTTTCCTTCCATTTTTTGAAACAGGGTTTCTCTGTAACTTTGAAGCCTGTCCTGGAGCAAGATCTTGTAGACCAAGCTGGCCTCGAATTCACAGAGATCCACTGGCCTCTGCCTCCCAAGTGCTGGGATTAAAGGCATGCACCACCACAGCTCAGTGAGCCTTTTTTTAAAAGAGTTTCAATATTTATTTATTGCTTGGTTTACTTTTTTAAAGTGTTTTTATTGTGCTATATATTTTTCTCTGCTCCCTTCCCTGCCTCTCCCCTCCCCTTCTACCCTTTCAACGATCCCCATGCTTCCAATTATTCAGGAGAGCTTGTCTTTTTCTACTTCCCATGTAGAATAGATCCACGTATGTCTCTCTTAGTGTCCTCATTGTTGTCTAGGTCCTCTGGGATGGTGAATTGTAAGCTGGTTTTTCTTTGCTTTATATCTAAAAACCATTTATGAGTGAGTGCATGTGATAATTGTTTTTCTGGGTCCGGGTTCCCTCACTCAGTATGATGTTTACTGGATCCATTCATTTGTTGGAAAATTTCAAGATGTCATTATTATTTTTTGTTGTGTAGAACTCCATTGTGTAAATGTACCACATCTTCTGTATCCATTCTTCGATCGAGGGGCATTTAGGTTTGTCTGGCTATGACAAATAATGCTTCTATGAATATAGTTGAGCACATGTCCTTGTGGTACGATTGAATATCCTTTAGGTATATACCCCAAAGTGGTATTGCTGGGTCTTGAGGAAGGTTGTTTCCTAATTTTCTGAGAAATCGCCATACTGATTTCCAAAGCAGCTGACCAGCTTGCTTTCCCACCAGCAATGCAGAAGTGCTCCCTTTACCCAACATCCTCTCCAGCATAAGCTGTCATCAGTGTTTTTGGTCTTGGCCATTCTTATAAGTATAAGATGGAATCTCAGAGTTGTTTTGATTTGCATTTCTCTGATAGCTAAAGATGTCAAGCATTTCATTAAGTGTCTTTCAGCCATTTTAGATTCCTCTGTTGAGAGTTCTCTGTTTAGGTCTGTACCCCATTTTTTATTGGATTATTTGTTCTTTTGATGACCAATTTCCCGAGTTCTTTGTATATTTTGGAGATCAGCCTTTTATCTGATGTGGGATTGGTGATGATCATTTCCCATTCTGTAAGCTGCTGTTTCTGTCTTGTTGACCTCTTTGCTTTATAGAAGCTTCTCAGTTTCAGGAGGTCCCATTTATTAATTTTTATTTTAGTGTCTGTGCTACTGGGGTTACATTTAGAAAGTGGTCTCCTGTGCCAATGTGTTCAAGGCTACTTCTCACTTTTTTTTCTATGAGATTCATTATGGTTTGTTTTATGTTGAGGTCTTTGATCCATTTGGACTTGAGTTTTGTGCATGGCAATGGATATGGACCTGCTTTTATTCTTCTATATGTTGACATCCATTTATGCCAACTCCATTTGTTGAATATGCTTTTCTTTTTCCATTTTATGTTTCTTTGCTTCTTAGTCAAAAATCAGGTGTTCGTAGGTGTGTGTATTGATGTCCAGGTCTTCATTTTGGTTCCATTGGTCCTCCTGTCTGTACTTATGCCAATACCAGGTTGTTTTCAGTAATGTAGCTCTGTAATAAAGTTTGAACTCAGGGATTGTGATGGATCCAGAAGTTCCTTTATTGTACAGGATTGTTCTGGTTGTCCTGGGTTTTTTTTTTTTTGAACTTGAATATTGTTCTTTGAGGTCTGTGAAGAATTTTGCTGGAATTTTGATGGGCACTGCATTGAATCTGTAGATTGCTTTCAGTAAGATTGCCATTTTTACTATGTTAATTCTACCTACACAAGGGCATGGGAGATCTTTCTATTTTCTGGTGTCTTCTTCAATTTCTTTCTTCAGTGGTTTAAAGTTCTTGTCATACAGGTCTTTCGCTTGTTTGCTCAGAGTTACTCCAAGATATTTTATGTTATTTGAGGCTATTGTGAAGGGTGATATTTCTCTGATTTCTTTCTCAGCCCAATTATCATCTGCGTACAGGAAAGCTACTGATTTTGAGTTAATCTTATATCCTGCTACACTACTGAAAGTATTTATGAGTTGTAGAAGTTCCTTAGTAGAATTTTTGGGGTCACTTATATAAACTATCATATCATCAGCAAATAGTGAGAGTCTCACTTCTTTTTTTCTGGTTTGTATTCCCTTGATCTCCTTTTGTTGTCTTATTGATTCAATTAGAACCTCAAGTACTATATTGAATAGCTATGGAGAGCATAGACAACCTTGTCTTGCTCCCGATTTCAGTGGAATTGCTTTGAGTTTCTCTCCATTTAGTTTGATGTTGTCTATTGGCATGCTGTATATTGCCTTTATCATGTTTAGGTATGTTCCTTGTATCCCTGCTCTCTCCAAGACCTTTATCATGAAGGGATGTTGTATTTTGTTGGAGGCTTTTTCAGCATCTAATGAGATGATCATGTGGGTTTTTTTTCAGTTTTTTTTAATATGGTGGATTACACTGACAGATTTTCATATGTTGAACCATCCCTGCACCTCTGGGATGATTTTTTTGGTGTGTTCTTGGATTCAGTTCCCCAGTATTTATTGAGTATTTTTGCATCAATGTTCATGAGTGATACTGGTCTGTAATTCTCTTTTTTAGTAATGTCTTTGCGCCGGGCGGTGGTGGCGCACGCCTTTAATCCCAGCACTCAGGAGGCAGAGGCAGGCGGATCTCTGTGAGTTCGAGACCAGCCTGGTCTACAAGAGCTAGTTCCAGGAAGAGCTAGTTCCAGGACAGGCTCCAAAGCTACAGAGAAACCCTGTCTCGAAAAACCAAAAAAAAAAAAAAAAAAAAAAAGGTAATGTCTTTGTGTGGATTGGGTTGGGTATCAGGGTAATTGTAGCTTCAGAAAAATAGTTTGGCAATATTCCTTCTGTTTCTATTGTGTGGAATAATTTGAGGAGTATTGTTAATATTTCTTCTTTGAAAATCTTGTAGAATTCTGCACTGAAATCATATGGTCCTGGACTTTTTTTGGTTGGGAGACTTTTGATGACTGTTTCTATTTCTTTAGCAGTTATCAGTCTATTTAATTTGCTTATTTAATTTTGGTAAGTGATATTTATCCAAAAATTGCCCATTTCTTTTAAGTTTTCCAATGTTGTGGAGTACAGGTTCTCAAAATATGACCTGATGATTCTCTGGATTTCCTCCATGTCTGTTGTTATGTCCCCTTTTTGTTTATGGTTTTGTTAATTTGGATATTCTCTCTCTCCCTTTTGGTTAGTTTGGATAAAGGTTTGTCTATTTTGTTGATTTTCTCGAAGAACCAACTCTTTGTCTCATTGATTCTTTGTATTGTTTTCTTTGTTTCTATTTTGTTGATTTCAGCTCTCAATTTGATTATTTCCTACTGTCCTGTCCTCCTGGGTGAGTTTGCTTCTTTTTGATCTAGAGTTTTCAGGTGTTGTGCTAAATCACCTGTGTGTGATTTTTCCAGCTTCTTTACGAAGGCATTTTGTGCTATGAACTGTCCTCTTAACACTGCTTTCCCTGTGTCCCATAAATTTGGTTATGTTGTATGGTCATTTCCATTGAATTTTAGGAAGTCTTTAATTTATCCATTCATTTCTTTTTTTGACCCATTGATGCCTTAGGGGAACATTGTTTAATTTCCATGTGGGCTTTCTGGAATTAGTCGCTGGCTTTGGACTGCTCCATTGTAGGTTGTTGGCTTAGGCCTGCTCCTGAGGATGTTCCTGGCTCAGGCCTGTTCCCACAGAGATTGCTGGCCTGGGCCTGGTCTCACTCGGACCCTATCTTACAGACATCACCGACTCTTGGAGGTCGCTTTGTCATACCTGCTCCTGCAGAGGAGGTCAGTGACTCGTACCTGCTCCTTTGGAGGTCTCTGGCTCAGACCTGGTCCCATGAAGGTTGTTTGCTAGGGCCTACCTTGGAGGAGGTCACTGGCTCAGGCCTGCTTCCGCAGAGGTTGCTCCCTCATACCCCAGCCAACAAATTCTTGAAGTTGTCATTGAAATAGCCAGAGCTTCCATGTGATAATGAAATCTGAGGTCTTTGTCTGACATGAATTGCCTAGTTGTTGTAGAAAGAGTTGAGTCTAATGTTTGAGGCACCTAGGAGAATGAGCATGAAGGGCCAGCAGATGGAGTTCAGGAAGACAACCCTGTTTGCACTGTCAGCATTGGCTTCATTGTGCGGGAGCAAGGGGCCTGTGGGGCATCTTCACAGCAAAGCTTATGGATGGCAGGCGATACAGCCAGGGCTTTTGATTGATGGACAGGTTCAGATTGTGACATACATTTGGGGTCAATATGAGCAATTTTAGGACCCTACTTCTTGGGTTAAGTAATATTCTTAGACACTCAAATGTTTCAGGGACACTGAAAAGTTTGGATTCTCACATAGAAACCACAAAGATGGAATGTTATATGGGATTGAATTCTAAAATTTCAGAGAGCTTTTAAAAAGCATTATTTCTTCCTTGACCCATTGATGATTCAGGTGATTTTGGGCCGGGTCTCCGCAAAGCCCCACGGGGCGGGCGCCAAATGTAACGGCGTAAATAAATGCAATGCAGATATAAAAGAATATTTACAACTTTAAAGATAAACTTACAGAACCTAGGTTCCCGGGTAGCCCAGGAGGTAGGAAAGAAAAGGGTGGAGCCGCCTCCCGCGCAACCATTTATCTGTGCGCATTCGCCCGAGCCCGAGGCAAACCCGCCTCCTAAAGGGTCTGGCTTAACCCTACAAGCTTGTTTAGTTTCCATGTGTTTGTGAGCTTTCTGGAATTACTGTTGGTGTTGACTTCTAGTTTTAAACCATGGTGATCTGACAAGATATATGGGGTTATTCCATTTTTTTGTATCTGTTGAGGTTTGTTTTGTTACCGAGGATGTGGTCAATTTTTGGGAAGGTTCCATGAGGTGCTGAGAAGAAGGTATATTCTTTTATGTTTGGATGGAATATTCTATAGATGTCTGTTATTTATTTACTTATTTGTGTGTGTTCACATGCCACAGTGCATAAGCAGAGATCAGAGGACAGTTTGCAGCATTCGGTTCTCCTTCTACTATGTGTGCCCCTGACATGGAATTCAGGTCTTGAGCTTGGTGGCATGTACCACCCTCTGTTGAGCCCTCTCATTGATCTTTGTGTCTCAGGAGAAAGTGAGAGAAAAAGACAATGAGGCACACACCCCGAGAGAACTGGTGTATTTGGAGGTAGAGAAAACAACAACTGAAAGGAACCCCCTCATTTGTCTACCTAGCTGAATGAGCCACTTAGCTTTCTCTTTGAATTCTACAGATACCAAGTATCTTCCCAGGGTGCCCACCCCAGCAACACCGTGGTTCAAACACACACACACACACACACACACACACACACACACACACACACAATTTTATTCAACATTTTGTAGGAGATCAACTGCCAACTTGCCTGTAACGAACTCTTTAGTGCTAGGGCTGAAGTTCCTGCCTTCTGGGAAACCCTTTCGTCTTAGACAAATTGAGAGTAATGGTCACCCAAAGGGTTTGTGCTGTTGTTGTTTTTGCCTCTCAAGTGAGGTGTGACTCTCGGGAGCTGCCAACCAGGAAAGCCTGGATTAGGGTGGATACCTCTAACTGGTGAAGGCTGCATCAGCCTTTGGTGACGAGGCTCATTCCCTGGGCCTCTGTCCTTCACTGCTTGGAACATGCTGAAGCTGTGGGCGGCAGACTGGCCTTGACCAGAGCTGGTGTAATTTTGAGTAAACAAGGCAGTTACTTCAGAGTGGGGTGGCCCACTCTGAGAGGAGTTACTCAAAGGGCTAATTATTAGAACGTTCTGCAGTGTCTTCTATATGACGGTGGCTGGTCAGAGCCATTTGGATCACATGGTTCGCTGCCCTGAAATGATGCTCTTTCAGATCACTGCAGTGAAGGAAATGCATTGGCTTTTGAACTTCAGAATTACCTGGCTATTGATAATGACATACAGTTTGGTTACTGCTGCATCTGTGTGAGAACTCACCGAACATATGAGTTAATGCCTTCAGAAAGCCAGCGAATAAGGACTGGGGAGCTCAATGACATACAGTTTGGTTACTGCCGCATCTGTGTGAGAATTCAGTGAATAAAATAAAAATGGGAGGTTCCTGAGGAATGAGAGACATCCAAAATTGCCCTCTGACATCCATACACATAAGCACATACATGAACACTTCCTCACACAAATGCATGTAGGAAAACTGATAGCCCCGATGGCCCACATAGCAGCAACTGGACCACCTAGAGAGGCTGCTTCCCAGCCAGGCCTTCCCTGTCCCATGCACCGATAGAGGAAAAGGATGATGACAGCCCAGCTAAGAGCCACAGCCCTCACCAATAAAAGGAGTGTCAGCAGCTCAGCAGATGAGCCTAGAAAACCAACCTCACCCAGTACGAACTCGCTTTGTCTTGGTTTTGACCATCAGCAAATTAAGAGCAGAAGGAGAGTGAAGATCCCCACTCTGAGGGGGTATCTGGTATCCACATGGCTCTTCTGGAGATGTTTTATTGGCTCTTTTTGGCTAGCCCGAAGCCTGCAGCACAATGCAGTAAAAGATACCTGCCTCGACAAAGTGGAAAACAAGAACCCGTTCTAGAAAGTTGTCCTGTAACCTACGCACATACACACACATACACGTGAAAAATGTGTGTGCAAGCTGCACAGACACAAAATAACTTTAAAAATTTTTGACTCAAAGAGCAATCAGGGTTCCAGAAACAGAAATCTTTAATAAATAAATATAAAAAAATAAAAAAAATCTTTTTGACTCATTAGGTAAAAGTATGTCTATGCTGATTCCCCCCAAATCAAGACTCCTGTAAGCCCAGAAGAAACCACTGGCAACTGGGTAGATATTAGCAGTGCCGTGGTCTGCTCTTCCATGCTGTGTGTGACAGTTGCTACTAAACTAGACTAGAATATGTAATTCCATAAGTTGTAGAAGCCAGACAAATTACATTATTGATTTTTGTTTTGCTCAAAAGACACTGAATTATAATCCTTAACAAAAACAAAAGAAAAAATTTTCTCAAGCCAATCCACCTTTCAGTGGGGCAATGTTCTTGCACTAGGAGGGAGTGTGTGACAGCCTAGTCAACCACAGAGCACATCAAGGTCACTGAGCAGTGCAGGCTTCGATCTCACAACTGCTAACAAAATTAGTTTAGAAAATATGTTATGAAGGATATGATCTAATGTCTGTTTGCATAAAAGAGGAAATTCATGGGTTTGAAAGGAAGCAATTGGGATAGGCCCCTGAATTGAGGAATTTGTCTTTTCTGGGAGACAGCCCTTCACTTTCTTTGTAATCCTTTCTCACTTAGTGAGACAAAGAGGAAACTCATTTCATATTTCGAAAATGTAAGTAAAGCGGAGTCATGCACCACGCTTCTGCGGTGTGCCGTGGTTGAGCTGGGGAAGGAATGGAGCACTGTGGCCTTTGAGTGGCAGGCCTGCGCCCCTGCTGTGTGCCCAAGCCTTATTTGGGCAAATGCAGAGGGGCTTGTGTGCTGAGAGCATGGCCAGGCACGTGGCAGCCCGCACCAAAGACCTCATGCTTTGAAGCCTCACTGAATAGTTGTGGAAAAGCGGAATCTGTTTTGTTTTATCTTGGCATTTTTTTGTTGTTTTGCTTTGTTTCCTGTGGGTTTTTTTGTTTGTTTGTTTGTTTTGCTTGGGTAGCCCTAGCTGTCCTGGAACTCACTATGGAGGTTAGTCTGGCTTCAAACTCACAGAAACTCACCTGCCTCAGTCTCCTGAGTCCTGGGATTAAAGGTGTGCACTAGCATGCCTGGCTAAAAGCAGAATCTTTAGAAATTACTTTTTCTGTTTTTTGAGATTAATGTAATTACATAATTTTCCCTCTTCCCCTTCCTCCTTCCAATCTTTCTCACATACCCCTGCCTTGCTCTCTTTCAAATTCATTGCCTCTTTTTTCATTAATTATTGTTATATATGTATTTATCTATTCTCGAATGTATAGATACAACTTGCTCAGTCTGTAAGATGTTACTTGCATGCATGTACATTCCAGCACTCACTGCCTGACTTTCCCAAGGTGAGGTAGTCCATATGTGATGATCGAGCTATGAGACTCTGTCCTTGTTCCTTATACTGCTTTGCTATTTTCTCCAAAGTCTTGAGTAGCTGCAGTATTTTTAACTTTGGATTCAGGTGATAGGGACTGATATGCTGCTTTGGAAGAGAGGTTCTTCTTTTGTTTTCACAGAGGATAATAACCTGTGGAATCATTTCAGACTAACATGGTTTGATGAAACAAGACCCCCTGAAAGGTTGCCATGAACACCCCTAAAAATTACTTCACCCAACTGCTGACTAAGATGAACCTAGCACATAGGATACACCATGAAAGACCTGATTAACAGTGCCCCCAATCAGCAAGAAGTAGTCTAGAAAACTATACCGAAATTCCCAAATGTTTTTTATAAATGTTTATTTACATTTAAAGGGAGATATGCTATAGAGAGTTGCAGTATTATGATCTTGGTTTATTGATACAAATTTAAGGACAATTTTGCTATACTATGTATATGTATTTTTGATCTTGATTAAGACATTGTGTTTGTCCAGCTCATTAAAAATGTAATGTATAGGCCGGGCGGTGGTGGCCCACGCCTTTAATCCCAGCACTCGGGAGGCAGAGGCAGGTGGATCTCTGTGAGTTCGAGGCCAGCCTGGTCTACAGAGCTAGTTCCAGGACAGGAACCAAAAGCTACAGGGAAACCCTGTCTTGAAAATTAAAAAAGAAAATGTAATGTATACTTAAGAAATATAAGTTAATAGATAATCATCTATAATAGTTAAGTTTGTAGTCACGTTAGTTAGGTTTTCTAGATACACAGAGATATATTTAAGTTAGATAGGTATTCTTCAAATCGTTCAGAGACCTTCAGAATATGGCATTTAAGATGTTTTAATAACATAGGACTTTTCATGACAATGAAACATATCCTCTCCTGGCAGCACCAATCTACTTCAAAAGGAAGATGGGCATCAAAGAGGCTCCTCATGAAGTTGGTTATCCATTTGGGCAAGAAATTGCTCTTGCCTGCCTGCTTGATGAACTGGACATGTGGAACCCACAGAGAAATGACTTCTGAACTTGCCTAAAGGTGAGATGGTCCTTCAGGGTGCCTGCTACATGAAAGAGTCTGCCAGACATTCTGAAGTGCACAAAAGAAAGTGACTGACAAACTACCAATATAGGTGGAACTGTCTTTGAAATTTCCTGCTTCATGGAAAAGTCTGCTGGACACTATAGGCCTATGGGCTGAAGATGAATGCCCAAATGGTATAGAAGAACTTTGGATGACTGTCTAGGCAGTGAAATGTTTCTGTCAATTCTAGAGTTTTAGAAGTTGTTTACAATGCACTTCCTATTTGCTTAGGTAATATTATATCCCTTTGGAGTCTTCCATGGAGTTGAAGAATTGATAGTTATAGTTTTACTTAGTTATGATAAAAGATAAAGTAAATATAAATATTGTAATCATAATTCTTGCTGATACCTGTTTTGTTATATGTAATTTTACTATGTTAAAGCTAAAACTTTCCTTTTTATTTAAACAGAAAAGGGAAGGTGATATGGAATTCCCCTCTGTATGCTGTGGATACCACTGGTTAATAAAGAAACTGTCTTAGACCTGTGTCAGGAATAGAGGTAGGAATGCTAGGAGAAAAGAGGCAGAGTCAGGGAGAAGCCATGGGGCTGCCACTGGAGACAGATGTGCTGGAACCTTGCCAGTAGGCCATGAGCCTTGTGGTAAAATATAAAATAATGGATATGGGTTAAATTAAGTAAGAGTTAGCCAGAAATATGCTTAAGTTATTGGCCTAACAGTATTGCAAATAATATAGTTTCTGTGTGATTATTTATGGAGTCTGAACATCCAGGAAACAAATAAACAGCCTCCTTACTATACCTCCAAAGAGAATGTGCTCCTAGATGCAAGTTCAAGCACTAGGGATAAATACTGGTCCCACTGCCAGTGGCCCCACAGACTGTTCAAGCTTCACAACTGTCCCCCACATTCAGTGGGCCTAATTTGGTTTTATGCAGGCTCACCCACTATCATTCCACAGTCAGTAAGCTTAGATCGTCTGTTTCTGTGGGTATCACCATCATGGTCTTGACCCCTTTGCTCATATTATCACTCCTCCCTCTCTTGGGCTGGTTTCGGGTAGCTCAGCCCAGTGCTTCCATCAGTTGCTGACGGAAAGTTCTATGATGATATTTAAGGTAGTCATGACAATGTAGTAGTACAATTAAGGTAGTAGACTGATGAGTCTGGTTACAAGGCAAGACCAATTTAGGCATCCTCTCCACTGCTGCTTAGAGTCTTAGCTGGGGTCATCCTTGAGGATTTCTGGGATTTTGTTCCTAGCACTCTGTTTCTTGATAGCCCTTTAATGGCTCCCTCAATCACGATCTCTTTCCTTTCTCTTCCTTATGGTCCTTCTCCCTTCTTGAGTATCCTGTTCCCTCATGTTCTCCTCCCCCATCCCAATTTTCCTTTCGCCTTCTCTTCCACCCTCCTTCCCTCCCTCCTAATTTTCTCAGGAGGTCTTGTCTGTTTCCCCTTCTCAGAAGGATTCATAAATGTCTCTCTTAGGATTCTCCTTGTTATCTAACTTCTCTGGGATCATGGACTATGGGCTGGTTATCCTGAGCTGTATGTCTAATATCCACTTATGAGTGAGCACATACCATGTTTGTCTGTCTGATTTACCTCACTGAGGATGGTTTTTTCTAGTTTCATCCATTTACATACAAATTTCAAGATGTCATTTTTTTTTAACTGCTGAGTAGTACTCCATTGTGTAAATGTACCACATTTTCTTTATCGATTTTTCAGTTGAGGGGGCATCTAGGTTGTTTCCAGGTTCTGGCTATCATGAACACAGTTGAGCAAATGTCCTCGTGGTGTGAGTGTGCATCTTTTGGGTGTATGACCCAGGGTGGTATTACCAGGTCTCGAGGTAGATTGATTCCCAATTTTCTGAGAAATCACAATACTGATTTCCAAAGTGGTTGTACAAGTTTGCACTCCTACCAGCAATGGAGGAGTGTTTCTTTACTTCACATCCTCTCCAACATAAGTTGTCATTGGTGGTTTTAATATTAGCCATTTGACTGGTATAAAATAATATCTCAGAGTTGTCTTGATTTACATTTATCTTAAGGCGGTTGAGTATTTTCTTAAGTGTCTTTCAGCCATTTGCAATTCTTCTTTTGAGAATTCTTTGTTTAGATCTGTACCTCATTTTTGATTGGGTTATTTGGTAATTTGATGTCTAACTTCTTGAGTTCTTTGTATATTTTGGAGATCAGATCTCTGTCTGATGGGGTTAGTGAAGATCTTTTCCCAGTCAGTCAGTAGTCTGTCATTTTGTCTTAGTGACTGTTTCCTTTGCCTTACAGAAGGTTTTCAATTTCAGGATGTCCCATTTATTAATTTTTGCTTTCAGTGTCAGTGCTACTGGTGTTATATTTAGGAAGTGGCCTCCTGTGCCCATGCGGTCAAGGCTACTTCCTGCTTTCTCTTCAGTCAGGTTCAGCGTGACTGGATTAATGTTGAGGTGTTTGACCCATTTGGACTTAAGTTTTGTGCTTGGGGATAGATATGGGTCTATTTTCATTGTTTTACATGTTGATATCCAGTTATGCCAGCACTGTTTGTTGAAGATGCTTTCTTTATTCCATTGTATAATTTTAACTTCTTTGTCAAAAATCAGGTATTCATAAATGTTTAGATAAATATTAGAGTCTTCAATTTGATTCCATTGGACCACCTGCTTGTATTTATGCCAATACCAAGCTGTTTTCATTACTGTAGCTCTGTAATAGAGCTTGATGTCAGGGATGGTGATGCCTTCAGAAGTTCTTTTATTGTAGAGTATCGTTTTGACTTCCCTGGGTTTTTTGTTTTTCCATATAAAGTTGAGTATTGTTCTTTCAAGGTCTGTGAAGAATTGTGCTGTGATTTTGATAGGGATCTCATTGAATCTGTTGATTGCTTTTGGTAGGATTGCCATTTTTCCTATGGTGACCCTATGTGGTCAAGAGTATGGGAGATCTTTCCATTTTATGATATCTTTCACAATTTCTTTCTTCAGTGACTTAAAGTTCTGGTCATACAGGATTTTCACTTCTTTGGTTAGTGTTACTCTGAGATATTTTATGTTATTTATTGCTATTATAAATAGTGATGTTCTTTGATTTCTTTCTCAACACCTTTATTATTTGTATATAGGAGGGCTACTGATTTTTTTTTTAGTTGATCTTGTAACCTCCACATTACTGAAACTGTTTATCAGCTGTAGAATTTCTTTGTAGAATTTTTGGGGTCACTTATGTATACTATCATATCATCTGCAAATAGCAAAAGTTTGACTTCTAATACTGTCCACTCTCTCCATACCTATTCAACATAGTACTTGAAGTTTTAGCTAGAATAATAAGACAACAAATGGAGATCAAGGTGATGTAGGTGGGTCTTCTATCTATCTGTTGTTTCATTGGTTAATTAATAAAGAAAACTGCTTGGCCTGATAGGTCAGAACATAGGTAGGCGGGGAAGACAGAACAGAATGCTGGGAGGAAGAAGGCAGTGAGGCAGATGCCATGATTCTCCAACCCAAGAAGGATGCAGGTTACAATCTTTCCCGGTTGGTGCTACACAGATTACTAAATATGGGTTAAACCAAGATATGAGAATTAGCCAATATGAGGCTGAAACTAATGGGCCAGGCAGTGTTTAAATGAATGCAGTTTGTGTGTTGTTATTTGCGGGCTAAGCTAGCCATGCGGGAGCCGGGTGGGATGAAAAGCAGGCCTGCTTGCCTCCATACTACACAAAGGGATACAAATTGGAAAGAAGAGGTCAAGCTTTCACCCTTAAGTATCTTAACAATGTTTTTTTTAAAAGAACAATCCCAAATGGATAATAGTTTACGATATTAAGACAATGGGTGAAGTGAGGTCACATGGGCCCCCTAGTGTCTTCTGAGGGACTGTGAACTCAGGGAGGACATGTGAGCAGAGCAAGGATTCTGTGGGTGTGAGGTTAGCTAGATCATGTCTTCTTAATGAGCTCGCTACGGTTTAGGGCCCCAGAGCAGAATCAGAGCTGTGTGGAAAGTACCAGCTACCTCGCCAGCAGGGTAGCTGTTGTGGGATCACAATTGCCCATCTGTCCCTCACTGTCTGAGGACTGTAAAGTACCGGCTACCTCACCAGCAGGGTAGCTGTTGTGGATCACAATCGCCCATTTGTCCATCGCTGTCAAGTAGGAAGCATTGTCTGTTTGGAAGGGAAAGGACTATGAAATACGGGGTAGGTAAAGGGAAACAAGGAAAAAACAAGGCAGCGAGAGGACAGCTTTCCCCAAACACCATGGGGCAGTATCTGTACCAGTCGCTCTCCAAATCTGATGTCGACTTTCAATGTCATCTGTTAAAAATAATAATAACAAAAGAAAATGATAAAAGAATGAAAATTTAAAAAATTAAGGTTGTATGGAGGGCACATCCTAAATTTTAAAAAGAACAACTCAAAATGAGATTGGGTATTGTGGCATATGCCTGTAATCCAAGCACCCAGGAAGTTTAAGCTTGGGGATTTATGTGAGTTCAAGGCCAACATGGTGGATATAGTGAGTACTAGGCCAGCTACGAGCAACTTGGCAAGACAGTGTCCCGTGATACAGAAAACAATGTTTATATCCTTAAATTTTTCATTTCCATCTGACACTTTCCCTCTTTAAATTCTGTTGTAGTTTTACAACAATAATAATTCTTTGAGCAAGATAGTAAATGGACGTGGTGTCAATGACCTCTGATCTTTCTGTTGTGCCAGGGTGGTGACATAGGGCATTTAATAGCTGAGAGCGTACGTTAGGGCAAACCAGATCTCTTCCTTCCAGGGTGCATCGGTTGCTCTTCTTGCTCTCTGTCCCAGTGCCCGCACAATGGGCAACAAAAGAGAGGAAGGGGATTTTTGGCTCATGGTTCAGGTCCATCATGGTGGGGAAGGACTCTCAGCAGCATGAGATGGCTTGCCCACAGCCTGGTAGACCAGGTGACCCACAAAGGGGAATGTTGACCCTTAGCTGGCTTTTCTTTTTCTCTTTTCCCATTTTATTTTACTCTGAAACCACATTCAGAGTTGGTCCCCCCACAGTTAATCTCGGAAACCACCTTCACATACACAAAAGGATACTTCCCTAATGCTCTAGGTGTTCCTTAATTCAGTGAAGTTGACAATCAAATTTAACCATAAAACAGTAATTTAATAAAAGTATCACACAAAAAAAATCACACAGTTGGAGAATTCCTGGTTCTTCAGGTTAGAAAAAGACCCTTCAGTTTAAGAAACTGTAAGAAGAAAGAAAAGAAGGAAGCCAGACCTTCCCAAAGTACCCTGCAAGAGCAAGGGGTGGAGTGGAGAAGGTACCAGGTTCTATAACCCACAGGGGCAAGGGAGAGGGGAATTCAATAGCTGCATAGCATGTTTATGGGGAATAAATGTTGGGCATCTTCCCAGAGTACCTCACACTCCATTAGCTATTGGGGTACAACCAAATGCTTCATCATGGTGAGTGATCAGTGTGCTTGGAGCTTGAAGACCAGAGGGTCTCACGATCAGGGCGAAAAGTTTCCTCAGCTGGTAGAAGCATCGCACAAAACACTGTGCTCAGGGAGAGCACACTGGAATGGACGCCCAGGGAGAGGACACTGGAATGGATGCCCAGGGAGAGCACGCTGGAGTGGATGCCCAGGGAGAGCACGCTGGAATGGATGCCCAGGGAGAGGACACTGGAATGGATGCCCAGGGAGAGGACACTGGAATGAACGCCCAGGGAGAGGACACTGGAATGGATGCCCAGGGAGAGCACGCTGGAATGGACGCCCAGGGAGAACACGCTGGAATGGACGCCCAGGGAGAGGACACTGGAATGGACTCAGCGTGGCCCACATCAGCAGAGATGGAGATCACCTTTGTCCATGCATATCCATGTACACAGTTTGCTATACCCCACTGAATACCATTCTGGAAAACTTTGAATTTATTGATGATAAAGCCTGTAAGACTGGCTACACTAGAATGGAATTTATTAAGAATAAATTTTCTGGCATTCAGGCATGGTGGGAGTCAAGACAGACACCACTTTGCATTGTAGAAAGACGGTGGAGATTTGAGTCTCTGACTGTGTCCTGTGCTTTTATGGACTCAGTGCCTTTACTGTCAGAATTTAGCCATCATCTTGAAGAGATTGACAAGGGACTTTGAGGCCTTAATCCCATAGCTCCCCATGGTGTGTTCCCTCAGTTTCTCTCTATGTAAGAGAGACTGTGGCATGCTTCCTCCCACACAGAAGTGACACCTGGGGTAAGGACTCTTATGTGGTTTCAATAGTTCAGAGTGCTGGTTCAGCCATGTCAAGTTTATTGCCAGCCTTAAAGATAGGAACTTGTAAAAATACGATTTTATCCAGACTTGGCATTCATTTCCAAGCTTTTGCTACATGCTGACTTCTAACATGAAAATGTATTCCTATAACCTTGGGAGAGATTTATATTCAAAAGTAGAGAAGACTTAATACATGAAAAAAAAAAAAACCTTCGATTCTGCCTTTAAGATGGTAAGACATTATATTATCTTAGTATGATAATATGAGTGATCTGTATTGCTGGGTTCTCAGGGTTGAAAAACATCAAAATCGGGTCACTTGGGCACCTGTAGTTAAAAGCAACTCCTGTTCATTGTACATCAGACGTTTCTGTGTACTTGGTTGCGACTGGCCCCCAGCTTGCTGGGAAAGGCTTTTCCTGTACAGGATGTTCCCTGCCTCCATTCAAGGAAGGAGGCCAGATGAACTGGTTGTTTGTTTTTAAGCCCACGGAAAAGGAGCTCACTAGCAGATGGAGGCCAAGCCTGGCAGAGGTCATCTTTGTTGCAAGTGGCTAAGAGATTGCCTCCCCTGCTGAGGTCTCGGGATATTTTTAGCAACAAGCTAAAATTTCTCATTATTGAAATTGTTTTCATTTCCACTCAGAGGCAAACTTCAGGAGTCAGAGAAGGAAAACAAAATAGGAGGCAGAAGCGTTAATAGGAGCCGTGTGTGGCTGTAAAAAGAAACTGATTGAACTGCTTCCTCTGGTGCTGACAACCGAATCCTGGCACAGGGGCCGTTCTAATAGCTGCAGGCTGAAAGAATCGTTTCCATAGCAGCAGCTATGATGATAATGTAAATTTCACTTAAGTACACATGATTACAGAAAATTGCCCAGAATTGCAACCGACTTTGCGAGGTACTGTTTATGGAGCAATATAGATTTACGAACTTTTTTTTGACTCTCTTAAATTCAATTGAAGACAAACTATTTTGACTCCGGGAGAGGGGAAGGGTCGGCAGCAGATTACTAGTGTGGATTAAGTTTATTTTGACTCCGGGAGAGGAGAAGGGTCGGCAGCAGATTACTAGTGTGGATTAAGTTGAGCTCAGGCTAGCAACACATTTTCTCAGAGCTGACGACCGGGTGGGAAATGGGGGCTTCAGGGATTGGGGTGGGGGTTCTACCACACTTGACAGCCTGCCCAGCCTGACTGTGTGGGAGAGCAGGAAGAGAGAGAGCTCGCTAGAGAGGGAGGGAGGGTAGGAGAGAGAGAGTGAGACACTGAAAGACACACACACACACACACACACACACACATACACACACACACACAGCAGCACTTGGCTCTGGAAGAGCCTTGAAGAGTGTCCTCAGCATGTCTGCCTGTTGTGAGTTCCGTGCTTCTTTGCCCTGTCCCATGTCACCACAACTGTGTTCCCACTGGTATTTCTATAATTAAGGAACTAGGCTGAAGTTGTTCATTATATTTATAATACAGTCAAATCTTGTGGCATGAAATGAAATCAGAATCATTAGAAGCATTTTACTGGTGTATTAGGATTGCATAGTAGTATGTCGTGGCAGGGTGGTATAGAGAACAGATGCATGCTGAGTAATGTCACATGCTTTTGGAGTGTTTTGAATGAGAACTCACCTTTCAAGAACAACTCCTTTCATCCATAGGGGTTGTTACCTATTCTCTCATTTCATCTCACAACAGGGTCCTTGGGAGATTTCTGTCTCCACCTTTCATAGATGAAGAAATTGGAGCATAGGAAGCTAAAGTCTATGTTTACTCTAAGCCTGTATAGACAGGATTTGTTCCCAGATCTGTGAGGTTCTAAGCTCCTTGTACAAGCCTGCCATGTTCTGTGGAGAACAATGCTCTTTGTGAACCACACATTCACTTCCGCTGACTTTACCGGAAGAGTCGGTAAGCAAACTGTCTTCCCAAAGTGCTCTTTGTTGTTGTTGTTTTGTTGGTTGGTTTTGGTTTTTCAAAACAGAGTTTGTTGTAGTAACAGCAGCGGGCTGCGTCCTGGCACCCGGCTAGCTTTACCGGAAATAATTACACGGAAACTGTATTCTTTTAAACACTGCCTGACCCATTAGTTTCAGTTTCTTATTGGCTAGCTTTTACATATTGATCTAACCCATTTCTATTAATCTGTGTAGCCCACGAGCTGGCTTACCAGGAATGATCTTAACCTGCGTCTGTCTGGAGTGGGAGAATCATGGCGACTCCCTGACTCAGCTTCTTTCTCCCAGCATTCCATTCTGTTTACTCCGCCTACCTAAGGGTTGGCCTATCAAATGGGTCTAGGCAGTTTCTTTATTAATAAGAAATCACTCCCACATCATTTCCCCTTTTTCTGTTTAAACAAAAAAGAAAGGCTTTAACTTTAACATAGTAAAATTACATATAGCAAAACAGTTATCAAGCAAGAATTACAGTTACAATATTTATATCTATTTTATCTTTTATCATAACTAAGGAAAACTATAACTATCTATTCATTCTTCAACTCCATCAAAGACTCCAGAAGGATATAATACTACCTAAGTAAACAAGAAATAAGAAAACTCTAGAAATGACAGAGACATCTTGCTGCCTGGACAGTCACCCAAAGTTCTTTTGTACCTTTGGGGCATCCATCTTCAGCCTTCAGGCTCATAGTATCCAGCAGACATTTCCATGAAGCAGGAAATTCCAAAGACAGTTCAGTCACTATCTGCTGTGTCCTGCAGAATGTCTCGCAGACTCTTTCATGAGTCATGAACCCCGAAAGACCATCTCACCTTTAGGCAAGTTTAGCAGTCCTCTCTCTGCGGGTTCTCTGTGTCCATTTTATGCAACAGTCCAGGCAAGAGCAGTTTCTTGCCCAAATGGCTATCCAACTCCATAAGGATCCTCTTCGATGCCCATCTTCCTCTCGAAGTAGATTGGTGCCACCAGGAGCAGATATGTCTCATTGTCATGAAAAGTCTTAAGTTATTAAAACATTAAATGCCATATTCTGCAGTCTTTGAAAGATATAAAGAATGTCTATCTAACTGAAATGTATCTCTATATATCTAGAAAATCTAACTAACATGACTATAAGATTGACTATTATTGATGATTAACCATTAACCTATATTTCTTAATTATACATTACATTTTTAAATGAACTACACAATCACAATACCTTAATCAAGATCAGAAATACATATACATATAACAAAATTGACTGTAAAATCCACACCAATGCAAATTACTCATACCTATATCATTTCCCCCTTTAAATGTAAAAGAACATTTACAAACAATATTTTGGGAACATGGGCGCAGTTTTTTCTCTCCAAACTGCTTCCTGCTGAATGGGGGCGCTGTTAATCAGATCATTTAGGGTGTAACCTGTGTGCCAGGTTTATCTCAGTTGCCAGTTGAGTGAAGTAATTTTTTGAGGGTGTTCACAGGAACTTTTCGGGAGGTCGTGGTCTATCATACCATATTGGGATAGATGCAATCCACAGGGTCTGGTCCTCTGTGAAAACAAAAGAAGACCCTTTCCAAAGCATCATATCCTTAGACCCAAATTCTGAAGTCATACCCTCATGATATCCGTTTTGGTTCCACTTGGCAGCCCATAGAATGAAATGTCTCTCTGTACTTAGCTCCTTCACAGTCAAAAATTTTAAAGAAAACACAATGTACATAATCCAGACTCTCGGTGAATTTTCCATTTTTATGTGGCTTATTTTTCTTTATTTCTTTTAATCTCTTAACTATCTGTACTCTGTCTCTTTAAAGACTTTACCTTTTTTTTTAAACCATTAACTTTATTTTCTATATTCTTTTTCTTCTCTCTCTCAAGTCTATGTGCATTCATCCAACAGTGTGGTCTTTTATGTCTGAATCTGTTTTATTGTGAATCTGTAACATTTTTTTACTATCCAGGAACATTTCTTAAAATGTTAAGCAGTTCTTAAAAACTTAAGTTGCGCCACGTACAGGTAATACGGTACCGCCCGTGTCCTGCCCAGTTGAAACCTTAACTGTGCTGTTTTTATGGTAATTATGGTAGTTCCTGCCTGAGACCAGCACAGTTCAGCATGGCAGAGCTGAGCCAAGCCGCTCCTGCCTCAGAGCCATTTGGTGCCCCTGAGCCACACACAGTTCCAGGCACACAGCAGTCCACATTGCCATCAAGCAAGCCATAGAGCTTTACTCCAAATGCTCCATTCAAAAGCTCTGTCTCCAGTAGGAGACAGACAGAGATCGCAATGGCGGCACAGCCCAGATAGCCGGCATTTTAAAACAGCCAGTTTTTTTCCTGCTGCTGAGTCAGGACAATTTCTTTGTGGCACGCAACCCACAAACAGCAAAAAGCTGTCTTAAATTCTCTCTCTCTCCTTTTTAAGCCCTCTCAGGTTTTACGTGGAGTTCATTAGCACGTTGGGTGCCACTCTGTTGTAGTAACAGCAGCGGGCTGCGTCCCGGCACCCGGCTAGCTTTACCCGAAATAATTACACGGAAACTGTATTCTTTTAAACACTGCCTGACCCATTAGTTTCAGTTTCTTATTGGCTAGCTTTTACATATTGATCTAACCCATTTCTATTAATCTGTGTAGCCCACGAGCTGGCTTACCAGGAATGATCTTAACCTGCGTCTGTCTGGAGTGGGAGAATCATGGCGACTCCCTGACTCAGCTTCTTTCTCCCAGCATTCCGTTCTGTTTACTCCGCCTACCTAAGGGTTGGCCTATCAAATGGGTCTAGGCAGTTTCTTTATTAATAAGAAATCACTCCCACATCAAGAGTTTCTCTGTGTAGCTTTGGAGCCTGTCCTGGAACTCACTCTGTAGACCAGACTGGCCTTGAACTCAGCAATCTGCCTGTCTCTGCCTCCCAAGTGCTGGGATTAAAGGCACGTGCCACCACCGCCTGGCTCAGAGTGTTTTTAAAATACACACTTCACAGTAGTTTTGCAAAGGACCTTAGGGGAATTATGTTGGCATCTTCTGCCTGCAGATTCATGGCGGGGTCATTCTACAGTGATTCCAGGAGCCCTGGCCTGTGTGCCCTCTGGGATGAGCTGCTGCAACTTGACTGTGGTCAACCATCAGTCAGAGAAGGCAGGGTGCTGAAGCTGGCTCTCCAGAGAGTGGAGAGCCAGGGAGAAGTGGACGACAGAAAAGGTCATGGGGCTGGTTATCTATAGTATTCTGCTAATAGAAAACACAAAACAGCACAAGAAACAAATCAGAAGGAAGGGCAAAGGGCAGTGCTACCCATCCCATCATTCACCAATATGTAGACAGCCCACTAGTGTCCCAGCCACCAAACAAAACACCCTGAGCCGTTAGCACACAGCAAGGTGGTAATTATTACGTCACAAATGAATATCTGCCAACTTTCCTAGACCTTCCAGCCTGCTTGGGAATTGGTCCTGGCGTTTAAAAAGGTAATTTATTCTTTTAGATTTTCATACAATGTACCTTAATCAAATTCACCTTCACTCTTCTCCCAGCTCCTCCCAGATCTACCCCTCCTCCACACAGACACCCTTTGTGTCCTTCCCCCATCTGCCCCCCCCCGTCTCTCCATCTGTCTCTGTCTCTCTCTCTCTCTGTCTCTCTCTCTCTGAAGTTACTTTCTGTTATGCCCAAATTTTGGAATCTGAATCACCACCATGAGACACACTCTGATGTAAAAACCAAGAGTCTTTATTTGCGAGTTAACTTAGGTCCCTGAGTCCATCTGAAGCAGCAGCAGCAACAGCAGCAGCAACAACAACCCAGAACAGTGCAGGAGAGGAACCGGCCAGAACTGCAGACAAACAGTGGTTTATGTAGGAAAAGAGGCTTGGACCTCGGGGCTTGGGATTGGCTGCCCTTTGATGATGTAAGGGGCCTTTCCAGGCCTGCAGGGAATTCCCAGCTGCCAGTAACTGCCTAAGGCTCTGATTGGTCCATTTTTCCTGCTCAGGGATTGGTTGGTTTTGAGTCAGGGTCAGAGATGGCTCTATTTCTGGGGCCAAACTATGTTTCTCTGGTTCTTTCTACCTTTTTCACCCTAATTTGGGGCCATAGCAGATATCTTTGGTATCTGAGTCTAGGGACTTATGTGTTCTTCTGGTCTCAGCTTCAGGGTCCAGGGCTTTCTGCAGCTCTAGGTTTAGGGTCAAAATGTCTCTTACCCGGCTCTGGTCCCGTTTTCAGGGTGTTTCTCTCCCTGGGCTGGGGCTTGGAGCCTCGCCGTTTGGGGTCTGTGTGGGGGCTGCGGATCAGAGATTTTCTGGGGTCTGGGTCTCTCACCTTCAAGCAGATGTTTGGTCCCCTGGCTCTTGCCATCTTTCTGCCCCTTCTCCCATGATGCACCTTGAGCCTTAGCTGCAGGGGCCATGTTGTAAACGTATAAACTGGGGATTGGGGCCTGCCAACTATTGTTCTCTGCATTATTGTTCTATTTTGGCTTTTCTATAATGATCCCAGTGTGTTATAAAAATATAATCTGTGGATATAAAGATACTTATCTAGATTGTTGTTAGAACTGATCCTGGTGTAGGCAGTGGCAGTGACATCATTCTCTAGGTTCTTTGGTCTCACCAGCCATTGGTGGTCTGCTAATCTTTCAGAACCAGATATGAATTCCCTGCTATTGAGTTGACTGTAGATCCAGTTGGCTGTTGGTTACCCCCAAGATATAAGCGCCACTCACACATTTTGACATAACTTACAGTTTTGGTCATGATGGTGGCTCATCAGCATTGGCCTGCATAGGACGAGTGGTTGCTTTTTCTCTGTTGGCAGCTTGCATAGCTCCTCCCAGGACTGAGAGCTGGTCCTCTGAGCCTTAGCGTTCTGGAGGTAACCTGGGAATGCATCCCAGGTACTTGTTATTGTGCCACAAGACACAGGATCACAAACTCACTGGGACTTTTGAGGTATTTTGACCTTCTGTGAGTGTTGTAGACCCATGAATACATGCGTTGTTTTAGAGAGAAACATCAGCACAGCCAGCAGGTTAAAGCAAGCGCAAACTTGGGTGTGGTAACACAAGCCCACGCCTTCTGCATTTGTTCCTCTCAGTCACGGTAGACACCTCCCTATCCTCAACAAAATCAGGACGTGGGGTTGGCCAAGCGCAGCGAGTGAAAAGGGACACCATGTTCCTTTACGAAGTTAGCCCCTCGGGGAGTTTTCCTCCTTCCAGACCGACGGGTTCAAGTATGCTGCAATCATTTTGGGAAACTTAGATGTAATTATAAAACGAGATTTATTTTTCAAATCTTGCCCAGGAACAATTTAAACAGCATGCAGGTCATGTTGTGTGTGTACACTCTGCAACCTGTTACCCAGTGCTCTCAGTCCTGAGGTTTCTGGTTTGCATGTTGTTTGGTTAAGACTTAGTTGCTCAGTAAGTAGTTTTAGAAGGAGCACAGGAGAAGAATTGAGCAGTGCCCAGAAGTGTTGGTGATTGCAGCAGAGAGACCCAACCCTTGAAAAAATTTATTTACAAATAAAAGTCAAATGACAAGCGGTTCTTTGTAAGATGATAGAAAGAAGTGACCCTGGACCCCGCGTGGACTGCTGAGGAGGGACTGCCTGGACCCCGCGTGGACTGCTGAGGAGGGACTGCCTGGACCCCGTGTGGACTTCTGAGGAGGGACTTCCCTGGACCCCGTGTGGACTGCTGAGGAGGGACTGCCCTGGACCTTGCGTGGACTGCAAGGAGGGACTGCCCTGGACCTTATGTGGACTGCGTGGAGGGACTGTCCGGGCCCCACGTGGAATGCGTGGAGGGACTCCTGGACCCCGCGTGGACTGTGAGGAGGGACTCCTCGGCTCTTCTAGGCTCTTCCATCACTGCTGTTTAAAGATAGGTTACTTATGTCATGTGTGTTAGTGGTTTGTTTGTTTGCTTGTTTGTTTCTTTTTTGAGGCGGAATTTCATGTAGTCCAGAATGGCTGTGTAGCAAAGAGTGGCCTTGAACTTCTGATCCTCCTGCCTTTATTTCCTGCGTCTTGGGGGTACCCATGGCATTGTCTTCAGGCAACTTGCCTCCTCATGAAGTGCTGCTGGGAGGCTGGGGTGTTGCTGGTGACTGAGGGCTTGCCTGGTATCTGCAAGGTTCTGGGTTGGGTCTCCAGGACAGCAAAGCAAACAGAGCAAACTAGTAAACGGTGACTCTGTTGTCCTGGATCTCACATGGCGCTGGGCTTCCAGCCTCTCAGCACAGTTTTCCTAAAACCCCTCTCCCTCTGTACGCTGGAAACAGCACAGCAGAGCTGTGAGGTTGCTGGACAGGTATCACATCTGTAAGAAAATATTATCTGATTCTCTCCATTAAAAAAAGTAACACATATTGATTTCACCTGGCAGAAGATAAACATCAGGAGGGTTGGCTGGATTTCTTGGCTTTTGCATAATCCTCAGGCTTCTGTCTTTACTGTGCTCTGGCGTCTTCTGGCAAATGCAGATCATTATTTAGAGACTGCTACGAATTTTCCATGAAGATCTTTTGGCAGGTACACAAACACAGACCACGGCACTACACAAGCAAACACATATAACACGTATGGAGAGGAGTGGTGCTCCTCTGGGCTGTTTTCAACATATTAGAAACACATAATACCATAGCTAGGGTCCCCAGGAACTTAACTGCCTATGAGACTCAAATGTGTTTCACCTGTCAGGGTCCCTATCTGCCTGCCTTGTGTGTGGACGATGTGTGGGAGTCAGAGGTCAATATGACAGGTTGTTCCTCAGGTTCCTTCTACCTTTTTCTTGAGATAGCCTCTCACTGACCTAGAATTTCTTCAGGCAGGCTAGGCTTGCTGGTCAGAGAGCCTCCAGGGGTCTGCTCGTCTCTGGAGCCTATCATACCACTGCTAAGATCACAGGCTCACTACTCTATCCATCTTTTTAAATAAGCGTTCTGGGGATTGAACTCTGGTCTTTGTGCTTGTGAAGCAAGCTCTTTACCGACTGAACCACATCCCTAGCCTGCGTTGGAGCTGTATGTGGGTGGAGGTGTTGCTTTGCTGTCTCCTGTCGCTTTTCCATTTTGAATAAAGATGTCTCAGATTCTGTTACCCTACCAACACTTTGTATCCTAAACAGAATAATACTTTTTTTTTTTTTCATAATGGAGGCAGCCGGTGGACAGGTGACGTGCTCACTGCGGGAAGATGAGTCAGTCCCCTTGTTCTTCATTCTTACGTTTGTATTTTCCGCCCAGCTCCCATTCTCAAGGTGTTCAGGATCACCCAGAGAAACAAGCCTTTGGCTGTTGAGCTTGGCCTATTCTGCTGATTAGAAGGTGAGACAATTTTATTCCTGATATGAATGTTTCATAAGCCAGAACACACAAGGGAAATCCACTTTCCTTGAAAAAGCCTGGCATCCCCTTCGCCTGGCACCGAAGGCAGTTCTACAAAGGCCTCCCGTCCTTTTCCACAGGGGCTGAGAAGACGCATGGCTGGCTAGTCTAGAAGCATGGCCCCCAGAAGGGACCTGAAGCACTTAAGAAACAAAAGAGATGGCCCAGGCTTATCCACCCCCACCATAGTTAGCAGCTGCCTATGCTGTGACCTCGGGCTGGCTCTGTATTCTAAGACAGCTCCTAACCTGACAGAGGCCCTGGTCTTGTGCCGTAACTAGAAATGACTGGGGGGAAAATGGCTTACCAGTGCCTTCATTTCTCCCTCTGCAAAGCTGTGCCCATGGTCCTTTAGGTATATAATACTGAATATAATTGTAGTAGACGATATTTAAAGAGAAGACAGTCAGCGCTGGTAATCTACCCAGTGTTTCAAGAGAGCACTAATAATTGCTGCAAGACTCTCCTACATTAAACACAAGAGACATCTCAGAGCATCATTGAAACGTTAGTCACCTGTTACCCTGAAAGTTTTGGTAGCGAGATATCATGGTGGCTACCTAACATTTAGACGGACAGATCGGCAAAAAATACATATTCAAACAAACCATTAGCATGTTTTACAAAGTGATTACCCGAAAGTTTTGGTAGTTAGGTATCATGGTAGCTATCTAACATTTTAAATATAGATAGGTGAAAAATTCATATTTCAAAGAAGCCATGAGCATGTTTTGCAAAATAATGTGCCTAGGGATATGCTGTGTGAAATTCGATACTAATGCCAAAGCGTACTTGAATTACCCATCACTTAAACACCTCAGGACTATAATCCAGGATCAAAGTGCCAGAAATAAAAACACGAAACAAAATGGCCGGGCTTCTGGATGGAGGGTTAATATGCTGTGCGAATGATGCGAGCATTCTTATTAGCGTACTTTGCAAGAGGATAAAATCTCAGTGACGATTGCAATGTTAAATGGCATGTTTATTATTAAAACATCATTATGTGCAGAACAGTTTAACATCACCACCAAGTCACTGAAAAGTAAGCATGTGACTGGTCCAATGGACGATTCTTCTTCTTCTTCTCCTTCTTCTCCTCCTCCTCCTCCTCCTCCTCCTCCTCCTCCTCCTCCTCCTCCTCTTCCTTCTCCTCTTCTTCTTTAAAAGTCAATAGAAAGTCTTTATTAGGCAGTCGGCCACTACACTGGGATCCCAGGGTAGCACTGGGCCTTTCTCAGGGTGAACTTTAGTCACAGATCCCATATTCTGGGTTGACACACTTCAGTTCACAAGAACAGTTAGTCAGAGGTGGAACTGCAGAAGCCGAAAAGCAAGGTTAGTACGTTTAGAGACTTTCCCAGAACTATGGACTTAGATGGATTTGGTCTTTGTTTTGGTTTTGGCAGGTGGTACCGTCTACCTGCTGAGTTTTACAGCCTAGATGGTACTTCCATCATGGAGCCGGATGTGTGAAGGTCAGGGGGCTGCTAAGATCTGAGACCCTGTTACACTCAGGAGTGAGTACAAACAGCTTCTGTCCCTTTCAGCCTCCCAGGTGTGTTCACCCTGTGACCCTCCAGCCTGTGACAAGGACAGCCCAGCACAAAAGCACAAGTTTCCAATACTATGAGCTTCCCTTTGGGTTGCTTTTCCTGTAACTCTTTGGGGCATTTGGTAGATAGCAATCACCCATGCAGGTATCCATATAGACACACGTGTGTGAGCGGTGTTCACACAACTGGGCTTGTGAGATGGCTCTGCAGCTGAGGTCTCCTGCCCAAGCCTGGGGGTCTGAGTTACATTCTGGAAACCCACAAGGTAGAAGGAGAGAACAGACTCTTACAAGCTGCACTCTGACCTCCATACATGCACCACAGCACGCATGTGCGTGCATATACCCACAAAATAACTAAATGGGAGAAAAGACTTTAGATATCACATTGGTAGGAGAGCCCAAGGCTGAGACACCATTCCGCACTCCAACCAGCTGTATAGGTGTGGCTGGGACTAGGTAGGTTTGAGTCAGTGCCGGGGACGCACCCTGAACAAAAAACAAACAAACAAATAAAAACCCTACAACCCAAGAATTCTCATGGGTTTTGAATTGATTGTAGCCAACCAGACTGGCACAACCTCTAGCATTTGGTTCTGAACAGTAATTGAATCATACTTTTCTTGCACTTCCCAAAGAAAGAATGAAATAGAAAACTCAAGCTAGATAGCAGTCATAATTTTAGGGTTATAATTATATTATGTATTATATATTGGGTGAAGATGCTATAGAGATTAATATAGATCAGATAGATATGTGGCAGATTATAGAGATACAAAAAGATGATAGGAGATGGATAGATAGAGTTAAATGATAAATATCAGCTACCTAGATACGGCAGAGAGAAATAATAGATGACAAATAGGAAGATAGAGATAGTTACAACTAGGATAACTAGGTACATAGGATAGATAAATAATAGGTGATAGAGATAGACAATATACAGATGGAAGATAGATAATAGATAAATAAGAGATAGGTATGGTACGCATGATGTAGTATGATAGGGAGATGAACAGTAGGAGACAGATGGTAAACTGTGGTAGTCATGAGACCTGAGTGTGCCCTCTGTGTGTCCTGTGCTTACCACAGTTGCCATCCTGTGAGTTCCTTTAGCTCAATATTCCCATAGAGCATGCAGTCATACAATGACCCTAGAGACCATCAGTTACCTTTTCATATATATATGCTTTTACCAGTAATTTCAGTGGAAGGGCCAAGTGGTTTGGATGCAACAAACTCTCAGCTGAACCTTTGCCTCAGACTGAAATCAAACCTAAGTCATGTATGAAGTTCAAAAAGTTGAGTTAACTTTTCCCCTTTCTTTTAATTTTTGAGTGTCTCTGCACTTCCTGGTTTGGGTTGGGAGGAGAAACCAAAATACCGCAAGAAAAGCTATTCTTGTTTCTCTTCCAGCCGTTTCAAAGCCAAGAAGCACTAGAAATCTCCCGGAGAAAACAGTTCCCACCTAATTTCTAGCCCCAAAGGTTCAGATAAGTTTGAATAAACTTTGGATAATGTTGCTTCTATGACTTGGGGAATGTGGAAGAAAGGCATTAGTTTAAGAACGGTCCTAGGATGACAGAGGGAAAGAAATAAATGATAGCAAATTGGACATTTCTTCAAACTAAGCTGAGGGCAGAATTAGGATGGAAACAGCATTTGCATGATGCCAAAGGAGCTAAGGTATCAAAAATTTTGGAGGAAAATACTTAACTCGACTTTTAATTTTTGAGTATTGCCGTTTTTAAGAACCCTGTGCATATTATGTTAGTGCCTTCATTTAAAATGTATTCCCCAGAAACCATTAAGCTCACTGATTCCCGAATCTGGGCTGAGTGGAAATTGTTAAGGCCATAATCACGCTGATGATCAATCTTAACCATGTAGCCTTGCATTGGTTCACACCGTTCTGTTCAGAACCAAATCATTTGCTAGGCGAGCATTTACTGAGCGCCTACCATGTGATGGGATCCTATGCAGTGCTAGAGGCTCAATGCCAATAAGATGCACAGTCTTTGAAAACAGACTCGGATGCAGAAGACTGTCATGTGAATGAGTTGAACCCAACGGAAGTGGTTACTAATGATAGGATGATACAGACAGTCTGGAGACTGGGGGCCTCAGTGCAAGGAGGCCCCCAAACCCCTAAGGCAGGCTGGATGCTCATGACAGACCCCCTAAAGGTGCTGAGATCTCAAGCGGTGGAATGGGTGAGTGAAGACTCCATTCTCTGGACCATGACTTCCCCTTAAACAGGACAGAGTGCAGACCCCACCTTGGCAGCACGAATGGGCATTCTTGGACTGATGAGCTTGGGTGTGGATACAAAAAGGAGACCCTAAATTCCAAGCAGGCTGGGAAGGATGGTCAAGCAGGGGAAGCCCAGCACCGAGACCTGACATCACCGGCATCAGCACAGACCCTGGGACAAGCAACAAGCCCGAATGGAAGAAGGCTGACCTTCTGAAACCAGGCTTTAGGAACACAGCCAGGTTCCCCCAAGGACTTGACAGGGTCAAGACGTTTATTATTATCATTGTTGGTATTATTACTTGACACAGTTTGGTGTAACAGGAAACCACAGAGTTTGGAGTCAGACAGACCCAATTTTCATTCCTGGCTCCAAACTGTATATGCTCTGTGGCTTTGAATAAATTACTTGACTTAGCCTCTACATGATGGAGATGGTCATGTCCCCTCCCTAGGGCTGCTGAGCAAAACAAGTGAGGCCCGTCACGTGAGCATGTGCTGTGTCTGGCGCACGTCAGGCTTTGCGGACGCAGTTGGCTTGCGGCTTGCTTTTAGGACTGACTGTGGTGCCTATAGACCAGGTTCATCAAGAGCAGAATGTCTGCTGTGCTAATTTGAACATAATCGGCCCCCATAAGGTCATAGGGAGTGGCATTATTTAGGAAGTGTTGCCTTGTTGGAGGAAGTGTATCACTTTGTGGTCTCCTTTGCTCAAACTTCACCCAGTCTAACTCTCAGACCACTTCCTGTTGCCTGGGGGTCAAGATGTCGAACTCCCAGCTACCTCCCCAGCACCATGTCTGCCTGCACACCTCCATGTCCCACCATAATAATGGACTAAACCTCTGAACTGTGAGCCACCCCAATCGAATATTTTTCCTTTATAAGAGTTGCTGTGGTCATGGTGTCTCTGCACAGTAGTAGAAACCCTAAGAGAGCTACCTTCTCTGCCCTCCTGCAGCTGCTTCTGTTGGACGTTTCTTTCCTCTTGTGCTACATCTTTGCCTGAGACACATTTTGTGATCATTGCTACTTTCTCAAACACCCAAAGGAGGCACTTAACTTTTGAGAAGAGGAAACTGTGGCTTAAAGAAATGGCTCAGTCAGTAGTGTGCCCATAATGGCAGTTCTCGTGAGGCTGAGACAGCAGAATCATGGGGGCTTGCTGGCCAGACTGTCCAGCCAAGTTGGTGAATGCCAGGCTTAGCAAGAGAAGCTAGCTCCAAAAAAAGGTAGGGAGTTATCGAGGAAGACACCTGCAGTGGACCTCTGGCTTCTACACACACACATCTGCAGGCAAATACATGCTTACATGTGGATACACACACACACACATACACACACACACACACACACACACAGAGAGAGAGAGAGAGAGAGAGAGAGAGAGAGAGAGAGAGAGAGAGAGAGAGAGAGGAAGAAGACAGACAGACATAAGGAAACCAGATCGAGCACTGAAATCATTTGTTCAGTGATGCAATTAAGAAGTGAAGGCTCTCAGTTCCAGCCAGCTACTCTGAGTCCAGAGTCTGTGTTCTTTCTCGCCAGGCCCACCCTGAATCTGTGTAAGATGTAAGAGGTACACTGTGGGAAATGGATTTGGGAGCTTGGCCTCTGTGCAACCAAACAAATTCCAGAAACGTTTGCCATGAGAGGTCTCATTTGGGGGAAGGAGTATATATGTTTCTTTATGCTCCCAACGCCGTGGAAACCGGCTTGAGAAAATCTCCCAAATCTTTACTAACAACTGGGAAGGGCCGAGAGCTAAGCTATTGCTTACACTTTTATCCCGTCCAGTGAGTACTTCATTCTTTGAAGATAAATGCATATCTGTTTAAAGATATTCTATATATGCCGGTTCAAGTATAAAAAATATGCAAAGCAAATAATCCAACAGTCGGTATTCTTGCCAAAAAAAAGAAGGAAAAAAGCTCTGCCCTGAATACAGACATCTCATGTGTTGGCCACCGGGGCAGATCTGAAATTCAAATCTGTCTGAATTCACTGCACGAATCTGCACCGTTTACTCCGTTTCTCAGCTCATTTATAAAGAAGGGGTGGGTTCACAAACAACAGCACCAGGACTCTGTGTTTTCTGCTCACAGTGATGGGCACTTTTCCCCAGGAAAAACATTCTAATGCGCTGTGATTTTGTGGCTGAGAGGTCGCCACAGCAGAGAGACATACATATTCATAAGACGACGGCGTAAGATGTGTCTTTGGTTTTCTTCATATATTAGGGTTGCTTAGAATTTCTAAATGTTCCGTCTTCACTGAAAGGCCCCATTCACCCTTCCTAAGGAAACCTTTAAGTAAAGACACACTCAGAGCTGTCTGTTTGCCAGAAAATGGCAGATTCCGGGTTCTCCAGGGGAGGATGACCACAAATGCCACTCATCGCCCTAAATTAAAGTACTCATCTATAGCTGGTGTTTGAGGTTGAGCCATATACAAATAGAATTAGGGCCAGCCTTTACCAAGATGGCTCAGGAGAAGTGCCCTGGGTCCTGCCCTGGGCAGGGACTCTCCTCTGCCATGGACCTCCTTGGTTTGTGGTGTCTCCAACAGTGCTTTCTGGAAAGAAGGAAGAAGATGAAAGATGCAGCAGAGGAAATTGCCCTTCTCCATGGAAGCCCAGAGCTCTGCTGCTTTGCCTATCACACTGATCTTGCTGGAGCTGACTGCATCCGGCCATTCCCTCACTTCGTGCTAACGTGTAGGTACAACAATAAGGAAAGTAACGTGGATTAGATTCTGTCCTCCCGTCCAGAAATCCATGTGTTGAAATCTACCCCAAGAAACAATGTGACCTCATTGGAAAATACAGTCTACTATTATTTGTGTATATGTGTGGGTTTCCACATAGGCCATGGCATGAATATGGAGGTCAGAGGGCAGCTTTCAAAGCTCATTCCTACCTGTGAGTTCTGGGGAGCTAACTCAGGTCAGCAGGCTTGCAGTCCATGCCTCTCATCCCCTGAGCGCAGAAATAGAGTCTTTACCAAGGTTATCAAGGTAAAGTCAGACCTTTACAGCGATCTTCATCTAACATGTCGTGTTAAATGGTTGGTGTTTCCTAAAGAGGGGAAATTCTGCTGTACAGATATTCCCAGAAGGAAGACCCATAAAAAAGGGGAAGACAGCCCTCTGCCTGGCAGTAGATTTGTGTTTAACACTGATGTTGATATGATTGTATTTCGCTACTTATTTTAAAGATACCACCTCTGTTTTACTCCTCTGTCCACTGTTTACCCGACTCTCTCACTAAGTGATTTTTTTTCTTGCCGTGACACTCACACTACATTTTTCATTGGCTTTTAAACTGTATTTTAAGAGTTATTTTCTTAGTGGTTGCTCCAGCACTTGAAGTATATATCTGTCCCTGGGGATTGACTTAATTTTTATACTAACATGGGGTTGGGGAGATGTCTCACTCAGTTAAGTGCTTGCTTCATAAACAGGGGCCCTAGATTTCAATACCAAAACCCACATGTAACAGCCGAACACTGTAGTATGTGTCTGTAATCCCTGGGGAGGCAGAGACAAGAAGCTGGTGACCTGTGTGTTTAGTCTCAAAGCTTCCCTTAGGGTTTATTCTAAAGCAGGATTTGCCTCTGAAGAAAAGTTATGCATTCTTTTAAAACCTAGGACCATTCCTAGTTCGACTCAATGTTTGAAAGATGACTTTGTTGGATGTTGGTTTGGGGGGTTATTTGTTGTTTGTTTTGTTTGTCATGGTCTCTCTATGCTTGTAGCCCCTGCTGGTCCCACATTGCACTGTAGAAAAGGCGGTCCTTGAAGATTCAGTGATTGTCCCCATCTCTGCCTTCAAGCCCTGGTGCTGCTGGGGGGCATCACTAACCAGATTGTGTACTGGAATCTTAGTTGTTGCTTCATTTTAGCAACTATGTCTTCCCACTGCCTCCTTCTGCCCACTGTTTGGACGAGAACTCAATGGCTAATCTTATCAGAGGTCCATCAGCGGGTTATCTCGTGCTTCCAACATTTTGATTATGATGACTATAGGTGTGGCATCTTTACCTGTGTTCTATTGAACACTCATTGGGCTTCTTCAACATTTACAAGCACCTGCCTAGCTATGTATATAGCCAGAAAAGAGAACCAGTCTAGATGTCCACCAGCAGATGAACGGATAAAGAAAATGTTGTATGCAGACAGAACGGAACCCCAAATATTCTTCGAGATAGTCCTCGGGTTCTTTAAGTATTAGAACTTAGTGCAAATCTCTTTTCTAATCTTTTCTTATTTCAGATCTTAGCAATACTTTTTGTTATTTTGTCCTACTTGCTTTTAGTCTTTCTGGGGTTCCTCCAATATTCGGGCACATTATTAAAATTTTATCTTTGTGTTCTAGAGCAGTTGTAGATTTGCATCTTGAAATAGTGATTTCTCTTCCCACTTTGGGAATGCGAGTGTGGGCCCAGAAGCCAACACCAATCAACCCCTCTGTCACTCTCTGCCTTAGCTTTGGGAGCTTTGGGACCTTAACTCTTACTGAACCTGCAACTTGCTGATTCAGCTGTACCAGCCAGCAAGCCCCAGGGAGCTTCTTGTTTTCTTCTCTCGGTGCTGGGATGGGCACATGCTGTCAGGCGGGTGTGGAGATAGGAACTCAGGTCCTCCTGTCTGGAAATAGGAACTTTACCAACGTAACCATCTTCCCAGCCTGGATTTGCTGTTTGATATGACACGTAGTATTCTACATACTTGTGAAGTACAGTATGTTCATCTGATGCATTTCTGTATTCTTTCTAGAGAGGCAAGTGGTGCGTGTGTGTGTGTGTGTGTGCGCGCGCGCTACATCTTCTTTTACCCCTTATGTTTATACAGGATGCTCATATACACTGTACAAATTATTTTTATGCTTAAAATCCTACTTGATTCTCATAATATCCCTGTAAATAATGTATTGTTCTTGTGTTATAAATAAGAAAACTAAGGGCCTTAAAAAGGAAGCAGGCACAGCTAGCAGATGGCCCAATAAAACCTGGATTAGCATTACCAAGACCAATTCCAGTCTCACTGTCCCACAAAGCATGTCCAATATTCTTCAATAATTTATATTTTCCATGAAAGTCTGAATAAACTTGTGGACTTTTCTTTTCCCTTCTTAACTCTGAGCAGGCTGACGGTGGCTGGCAGTCACCCCAATGCATGTCATGCAGTGGGCTCTTGGATTTGATGCATGTGCAGAGTCGGTGTTCACATGAACAGCCATTGCCTTTGATCTCTTTGGGTTGCAAAGCAGTGGGCACACTCTGCTTCGGGGAGAGAGCTCCCTTGGGCATGTAGCAAGGCACCTATCCGCTCATTCAGCGTGGTCATCTCGCCATCCTTTGCTTAGAATCACAAAGCCAACAGGTCAACACATGTGTGGAAAGGTAGGTCTCGAAGAGAGAGTTGAGAATTGAGAGTGATACTATCTTCTTTCTCAGAAAGGAAAGAAAAGACCAAAGAGGAAAGGACCAGAGTCTTCATGGGCCACAGCTGCTGTGAAGGCTGCTTTTGAAACTCAAACTGCCCTTGGAGTTTAGTGTTTAAAGGGCAAGTGAATGAAATGAAAACAGCTATGGTTAAAAACAAGTAGTGATTCAGTCTAAGCGTTGATCACAATTCAACCTCAGCTCTTTGGAGACTGAGTTTGGGCTGGGGAACAACAGGAATGTGTAAGAGATTGGATAGAGGTCTCAAGTCTTTACCAACAGAGAGCAGCTTGGCTTTTCCCTTCACACTCTGTCCCTGGCCACAACACACACACTGGCCTGGATTTTTATGGGAAATCAAAAGTTTGTTTCAGTTTTGGAGCTTTGATAAAAGCTCAGAGGAAGTTCTGTTTGACATGAGAGGTCAAGAGAAGGATTTGTCTTTTACTAAGACCCAGGGATGGTAATGTAGGAGGATGTTCACATCTGTGTGTAGAGGTTTTTACAATATTTGGCAGTCACTGTTAACCATTTAGGCATGGTGTAACCACTTGGTGCAAAAACACACCTGTTGAAAGCCTGCCCAACCAGATGCAAGCCGAGAGGGTAAGAGTTGAAAGAATGTCAAACAAATGGGTGACCTTTGGTGTACTATGCTGGTTTCTCTGTCGGTAGCACCTGTGTGCTTAATTTCCTTCACGGTTCTGCTGACTCTGAGCATCCTTGCTATGATGTTCCATGGCATTTGGCCAATGGGAGACGGCAATAGAAGGCTGGGACCAGGAGGAGAGTCTGGATATATTTTGCAGATAGCTCCTTTTCTAGCCAAAAGCTATGGATGGCTATGTCCCTATAATTAATGAACTATTTCTGCCAGTGACTTATGACAGCCTCAGGCCTAGCAGGAGCTCCATCTGGGATCCTCACAACTCTTGGGGCCCTTGGAGCTCACTGACACTAACCATCTCAGTCTTTTCTCTAGTCCCTTCATCCAGTGCTAGACAACCTTGCTGCGGTATGACAGTCATAGCCTTCTGTCTTCAGATGGACAGACAGACGCCTGAGCTGAATGGTGCTGTCTTCAGCAGTTGCTCAAAGGCAGCCATGTCTGTTTCAGCTGTCGCAGAATATCCCCCAACTCTATGTGATTGCCCAGTAAAGTGGTTTCAGAGAGGGAAACGGATCCACCAGCTACATATGTGGTGTGCTTGTTTTAGTCTGGCGTCCTTCACCCATTCCTAGTGGCTTAGCTCTGGCTAAGTAATTGAACTTGCTAATTTTCACTAATCTTTCAAAGCTTTTATTTCATTCAAGAAGCCTCATGAGTGCCAGCTGTGAGTCAGGCATGAAGTTTCTGTTCTAGCGGGAGAGATAAACCATGACACCTAGCCCTTGCTGTGACTAATTCATTCCCCCAACACGGCCATGAGCTACGAAGCTGGATGGAAAAACAATTTCCATTTATTTTAATGGAAAAGCTATGATTTATTTCATTTAAAAACCAAAACACACAGTTTTCTAGATTAAAAAAAACCATACCAACTGAGCAATTTAAACAATTTTGTATAAGTAATAAAACTCAGGATGTGGACAGTGAAGCACACAGGACCGGAAATGTCATCTGGACTCCTTGTCGTTGTGGAAGGGAGGAGGTACACCGGAACAAGTACTGCCAGGGACACATGAGGAGCTGTTCTTGGGGAGGCCACTGGGGTCGTATGACCCTCTGAGCATACATTTTATTGCATGGTTAAAGACTTCCTCATATTAAATTTTTATGCCCCCCCCACAATAGTTTCAATTTTGCATGCTTATGGTTTCCAACTATGTCAAAACAAAGAAGAGAAAATCACATTTAGGGGAAAGCGAAGGCAGAGCCTGACAGAATGCTGGAATGCACAGGATAACCCTTGCACACACGTGCGGGGGAACCCTGGAAGACGTTAAAGCCCTTTCCTGTTTTAGAACATTTCACAACCACCAGATCTAACCCTCTGGCTAACAGGGGCACAGTGTGTGCCTATCCACACACAGACACACCCATACACAGGATTAAAAAAAAAAACTACTTTCCACAAGAGGGAACTTTTTAACAAGTTCTCTTTGAAGCTTGAATAATATTGTGTTTGCTATATTGGCAGTCATTGTTGGTCAGTCTTGTTGTATCTGTTGTCCCGAGTGTGCTCTGTTAGGATGATATCAGATTCCACCAACTATAACCGTACAAGCTGCATCCATTTTCTCGGCTGTGAATCAGCAGAAGTGGTTGGGTTATCTGGACAGACTTGGCTGACGGCAAACACAGGTTCTTCGTCCAGTGTTAATCACCAGTACTTACTCCCAGACGCTCCTATCACACATTACATTTCACACAGTAAATGTGTGTGCGCGTGTGTGTCTGTGTACTTGTGTGTGTGTGCTTATATGTGTTGGGGGTGCTAAGAAAGGGTCACAGACTCCTCAGAGTTCAGAGGCCTGTGCTGAGGACGGAAGCAGGGAGCTGGCTCACATACAAAGAAGTCCTTGTAGGGTCAGTTGAGTTTTCAGAGGCATCCCAGGTACACAGGGATATACCTGTCAGATGCAGGTCCGGGTGACAGGCAATGACGGATGTGGACTACGTTGGGGGCAGGAGAAGCTGTGACTCAGCAATGACCTGGGACAACAGGAGCCCTTTGCTGTGGCAGTTTTACTGGACAGACTCATGGGTCAGCATGGAGCCATGTCTTAGGGTACCTTAGTTCTTAGGCTGACCTTTCCTTTATAGTCCCCAGTTAGAGGTACATGTGGTGTGGCTGATATCCGGTGTTTCAGATAGACTTAGATATAGTCACAGATGGAATTATTTATAGGCACAAATAAATGAGACTTCATGCCCTGTGCTGAGCTGGTGGTGTTAGCTTGTATAAACGAGGTGGAGAATCATTCTGACTTGTAACTTATAGTCCAGGTGGAGTAACTCAGGTCAGGACTGTTGCTTTGTAAAACAGAGTGACCCAAGTTCAGTGCAGCATGAAAGACTCAGCCATGTAGAGCAGATCTGGTCTGTCCTCATTTTTATTGCCTGTGACTGCTCAGGTGTCTCTGCTCTGTGAAGCCGTGGGACACAGACAACCGACCCACAAGGAATGCTGGGCTGCTCTTGTCTGCAGTGACACGCGATACCTTGGCATAATATTTGCTACTTATTTACATTACTTATATTTGAGCACTTTTATAAACATAAATCTGGACTTTGTTTCTCAAATACATGTTGGCTATAAGACATTAGATCCTATGTAACCCTGATTTGTGAGGTTTATTCCTGTTCTGTGTCCTTATTACTCTATTTTTGGTTCTTATGTCACTTAGAACCCCCTCCCTTTTGCCTCAATTTGTTGTTGTTGCTGCTGCTGCTGTTAAAGGGTGTGAGAGTGAATGCCTGTAATCCAGGCTTGTAGCTCAAGGCCCAGGAAAGGGATGGCAAATTCAGGGCAGGCTGAACTATGTGTGAGGTCAAGGCAAGCCTGGACTACAGAGTGGGACTCCATAGCTTAAAAAACAGCAACAGACTACACCAACCGAAAACATAAATGAGCAAACACCCCTTCCCGAGACTGTTACTGGTTTCTAATTTGCTGGTATTGCTCTGTAAGCTGTGGTGTGCTTCTCAGTACCACTCATAGGCACCCTCTCAGCCTAAGATTCAGAAGCATTGCCCCAGATCTCTAGGCTTAAATAAACAACAAGCCGTGCTGCCTTGGTTAGAACAGAGAAAGTGCACAGATGGAGAGAGGCTAACACCAAGGACGTTTTCTTCTGTGACCTCTTCTGCTTTGCTTCTCCATTGCTGTTCAATCCAGTCAACTGGCTGCTTCAGTCAATCCTATACGTGCTCAGGGACCACCCAATTTCAGTTCAGTCTTTGAAGGTTTTAATGTAAAAAACCAGGAACTTCAATATGTGATTTGAGCTTAACGGTTGATATTCTTTGTTATGTTGCTAATATTATCATATGCTTCATTGGTAATATTCTTTTATGTTATCTGTTTATTTGTGTGTGTGGAGGTGAGGGATGCATGTGTGTGTGCGTGCATGTGTACTTTTAAAGGGTAGCGTAGGACAGAGGCGTCCTGCTCCCCACCTTGTCCCTTTGAGATGCAGTCTCTCACTGAACCTGGAACTGCCCATGCCAGATAGGTTGCTAGCCAGTCAGCTTCAGAATTTCTGTCTCCACCACTGTGTCTGGGACTATAGGCATGTGTGACCACACTGGCTTTTTATATGGGTGTTTGAGATCTGAACTCAGTTCCTCACGCTTACATAGCAAAAGATTTTACATATCAAGCCATTTTCCCAGCCCCCACCCTACTTCACCATTGATTAATTTTATTTCTTGAGAATTTTCTGATGTAGGCATTTGGTTATTTCTGCTTTGTGTTTCAATCCAGTTCTGTGGGTTAGTATTTATCTCTATTAACTCCAGGTTTGATTTCCCTGGGATACAAGCCATCAGGGTCCCCTGAAAAGTGATACTTAAGCAGAGGGTGCTGCAACAGTCAGCTAAGTTGGCTGAAGTCCTGAGCTGAATCACCTGGGAAAGCTGTCTGTCTTGATGCTTGTGTGACAAGTAGCGTGGACTTCACTACTGGAGATTTAAATTAGTCTCTGGAGGGCTAAGAGGTCTAGAACGTTTCTCTGGGAGCATACACTTGGGCTCCCGTGGATTATTCTTGAAAGGGGGTTCTCTGTCTTACCTCAGATGGTTTGTTTACTGTCTGATCCAGGAGGGAGTGACTATCTGTACATCAGTCAACACTATGACCTGGAGCATACGTACAGGCTCTGGTCTCTGCATGCTCCTGTTCTACTGGACAAGTCGGTTAGAAAAGAAATACCAGACCATTTCAACATGTACACACACCCACTATATATGTACAACTATATATATAATATATATAACACTATAGTCTCTCTATATAGTTAATATTAGACATTGACATATTAGATATATATACAGTTAATATTAGACATTGACATATTAGGTATTTATATAGTTAATATTAGGCATTAACATATTAGGTATGTATAGTTAATATTAGACATTAACATATTAGGTATATATACAGTTAATATTAGACATTAACATATTAGGTATATATATATATAGTTAACATTAGACACTAACATTTTAAATATATATATAGTTAATATTAGACACTAACATATTAGGTATATATGTGTTAATATTAGATATTTGCATATTAGGTACCTGTGTAGTTAATATTAGAAATTGTTGTAATAGGAGCAGTGGGGCTGCATCCCCAGCACCCTGGCTGCCTGCTAGCTTATGCCTGAAATAACAACACACAAACTGTATTGATTTAAACACTGCTTGGCCCATTTCTATGTAGCCTCTTCTCGGCTAACTCTTGCAACTGAACTAGCCCATTTCTAATCATCTGTGTAGCACCGCTAGGTGCGCTTACCAGGAAGATTCTAGCCTACGCCCATCCTGGGTCGGAGCTTCATCGTGTGTGCCTCAGAGAGCAGAGCTATCATGTCTACCCGGGAGAGGGGAGCATGGTGTCTCTGAGCTCACTTCCTCTTCCTCCCAGCATTCTGTTCTGTTTACTCCTCCCACCTATGTTTTAACCTATCAGGGCCAAACAGTTTCTTTATTGCTTAACCAATGAAATCAACAGATTGATATGACACTCCCACATCACTTCCCCTTTTTCTGTTTAAACAAAAAAAGGAAGGCTTTAACTTTAACATAGCAAAATTACATATAACAAAACAGATATCAAGCAAGAATTACAGTTATAATATTTATATCTATTTTATCTTTTATCATAACAATGGAAAGCTATAACTATCTATCTATTCTTCAACTCCATCAAAGACTCCAGAAGAATACAATATTACCTAAGCAAACAAAAAGTAAGCAATTTTTAAAACTCTAGAAATGACAGAGACATCTTGCTGCCTGTACAGTCACCCAAAGTTCCTCTGTACCATTGGGGCATCCATCTTCGGCCTACGGGTCCATAGTTTCCAGCAGACATTTCCATGAAGCAGGAAATTTCAAAGGCAGTCACTATCTGCTTGTCCTGAAGAATGTCTTGCAGACTCTTTCATGAATCAGGAACCCCAAAAGACCATCTCACCTTTAGGCAAGTTTAGCAGTCCTCTCTCTGTGGGTTTTCTGTGTCCAGTTTATGCAATAGTCCAGGCAAGAGCAGTTTCTTGCCCAAATGGCTATCAAACTACATAAGGATCCTCTTCGATGCCCATCTTCTTCTTGAAGTAGATTGGTGCTGCCAGGAGCAGAGTGTCTCATTGTCATGAAAAGTCCTAAGTTATTAAAACAATAAATGCCATATTCTGCAGTCTTTGAAAGATATGAAAATGTCTATCTAACTGAAATGTATCTCTATATATCTAGAAAATCAAACTAACATAACTGCAAGCTTGACTATTACTGATGATTATCCATTAACCTATATTTCTTAATTATACATTACATTTTTTAATGAACTACACAATCACAATATCTTAATCAATAGCAGAAATATGCATATACATATAACAAAATTGACCTTAAATCTCTATCAATAAAGTAAAATCTATACTAATACAAATTATTCATATCTATATCATATCCCCCTTTAAATGTAAAAGAACATTTATAAACAATATTTGGGAACATGGGCACAGTTTTTTCTCTCCAAACTGCTTCCTGCTGAATGGAGGCGTCGTTAATTAAGTCTTTCATGGTATAACCTGTGTGCTAGTTTCATCTCAGTTGGCAGTTGAGTGAAGCAATTTTCTGAAGATGTTCACAGCAACCCTTCAGGAGGGCGTGGTCCATCATACCATATTGGAATAGAAGCAATCCACAGACTCTCACCCTCTGTGAAAACAAAATAAAAAACTCCTTTCCAAAGCATCATGTCCTTAGATCCAAATTTCAAAGTGAAGGCATTTTCAAAATATCTATGTTGGATTAGTTCAGCAGCATTTATAAACAAATATCTTTTAGCAGCTGTTGCTCCTTCCTCAGCATCCAAACAATTCAAACAGAGCATAATAGCATATAGTATCAAGATTCTCTGTGTATTTTCCATCTTTGTGCATTTTATTTTAACCTCTATTTTGTTTGTTTTTATTTTTTGCTTTTTGAGACAGGTTCTCTGTATCTTTGACCTGGAATAACTCTGTAGAGCAGGCTGTTTTTGAACTCTCAGAGATCCGCCTGTCTCTGCCTCCCAGGCATTGGGATTAAAGGTGTATGCTACTACACCTTGAACTCACAGAGATCTGTTTGTCCCTGCCTTCTAGGCACTGGGATTAAAGGCGTGTGCTACCACACCTTGAAGTCACAGAGGTCAATCTCCCTCTGCCTCCCAAGTGTTGGGATTAAAGGTGTGTACTACCACACCCAACTACTCTCTTTCTTTCATTTTTTACTTTTAAGAACTTTAACTTTTAGTTTGCATATATTTTTAACACACTGTAAATCATTTAAAAATTTTCTTTGTCTTTGATGCTCTCTTTACTGTATCTCTCTCTGTTTTTCTGACCACATGAGTCTTTAATTTACCAAGCAATCTCAGTAGGACTAAAGCCATGGCTTTGCCGGCTAGATATAGCCCATTTCTTAGCTTTCTGCCATTCCAACCTTGTGCCTGAGGTACCGGCCAGAGCCGCATTCAGTGCCACAAGTCTACAGTGTTTCAAGGTCCTTGCCATCAAACAAGCTGCAACAGACAACGCTCAAGTCCTCTCTCTGTAGCTGGCCCTCCTGCCTCAAACAGTCAGAGTTTGCCCTGGCAGGACGGCCCAGAAAGCCGGCATTTTAAAACAACACAGAATTTTTCCTGCTACTGCTGAAAACAGACAAGCATTCAGTCTGCTTTTATCAACACCATTTAAATGTTTCGTGGCAGGACCTTTTAAGAGCTGCAGGGTTTTGCAGCTGAAGCTGAGTCAGGAAGTCTCTCTTAGATGAGAGTGCTTGCTTGCTTCTAGCAAGCAGAGCAGACCCGAGAAATCGCTGCTACCAAGAAAACATGCTTTACTCTTTCCCAAGCTTTCTCAGGCTTTCAGTGGATTCAGTTGTCCACACATCTGGGCGCCATTCTGTGTAATATGAGCGGCAGGGCTGCGTCCCCAGCACCCCGGCTGCCTGCTAGCTTATGCCTGAAATAACAACACACAAACTGTATTGATTTAAACACTGCTTGGCCCATTTCTATGTAGCCTCTTCTCGGCTAACTCTTGCAACTGAACTAGCCCATTTCTAATCATCTGTGTAGCACCGCTAGGTGCGCTTACCAGGAAGATTCTAGCCTACGCCCATCCTGGGTCGGAGCTTCGTCGCGTGTGCCTCAGAGAGCAGAGCTATCATGTCTACCCGGGAGAGGGGAGCATGGTGTCTCTGAGCTCACTTCCTCTTCCTCCCAGCATTCTGTTCTGTTTACTCCTCCCACCTATGTTTTAACCTATCAGGGCCAAACAGTTTCTTTATTGCTTAACCAATGAAATCAACAGATTGATATGACACTCCCACATTAAGACATTAACATATTGGGCATTAGAATCATAATTCCCAGTAGCTCAGGTTGATCTTCCCTATGTAGCCAAGGATGACCTTGAACTTCAAACAGCCAGTGCTAGCACCACAGGTGGGCATCACTATGCCCGGTCTATTTCATCCTAGACACTGAACTACAGGTGGGCATCACTATGCCTGATCTATTTCTTCCTAGGCACTGAACTACAGGTGGGCATCACTATGTCTGACATATTTCATCCTAGACACTGAACTACAGGTGGGCATCACTATGCCCGATCTATTTCATCCTAGACACTGAACTACAGGTGGGCATCACTATGCCCGATCTATTTTGTCCTAGACACTGAGCCAGCAGGTGATGCCGTGTAAGTGTGATCTTCACTTAAAGGCTGAGAGTGTTGCTTGTTATCTTGCTAATATTATCACCTGCTTCTCTGGAAATATTTTCAAAAAGAAAGACAGCACCCATTTATTTGTGTGGGGCGGATGATGAGTTAGAGCACTCTACTGATTGAGCTACATCTTCATCCATCAGTGTAATCCCCATGCAGGAATTCAGCCCATCTGAATCCTCCATTTCACTGTTAGGAAAGCAACATAGCTTGCAAGGTATAAACAATAAAATTATGTCACTGTTTATATTAGAGCTTAGTTAATATACATTTTAATCTTGTATGTCTTTCAATTTTTAAGTTTTGTTTCAAGAGGACATTCTGATCTCTGGGGAGGCAGTCTAAGGGCAAGAGTCCTTGGGTTTTTGGTGTGCTAACCTCACCCACGGTACAACCTGATTAATCTCTAAATGTATAAAATGATGACAAAGACCTCTTTGGAGGGAATAGAATGGGAAAGGCCTAGAAACATCCAGGGTCAATGTGTTCTGTAGATACACACACTAAATGTTCAGTAAATAAATCAGTTGTTCTGAGTAATCATGCCAGCATCTATTATTCATGCTTAACTCATAAGTCATGGCTGTGTTTGGTTTCCACGATGGCCTTCATTTCTCTTATATAGAAAGGTTTTCTACAATGTTGGGATTTTCCGTAAGTAGCATTGTGGGGGGACATATTTTAAACTCACGAAGTACACTTGGTCATAGATATGCTGTGAGTCATAAATACAATCCATCCTCATGGCAACGAAACAAAACAAGGCACTGTTCTGATCTGTGCTTTCTTAATGGGTTAAGTTATCATCACAGTAGTAAGGATATCATCACGATGATAAGGATATGTACCAGGTGTCAAGGCACACGGCGGCTGTTGGCAGCAAGAACAGAAAGGCTGGAGATCTCAGCCAGCATTCCCATAAGCCAGGGCGGAAAGTTCTCTGCCTCATTTAGGGCTCATCACTGTGAGCTCCAGTGCTTCTAAATTATCTTTATGAGTAGCGTCTCACGGAGACAGAACCCACATCTAGTTTTCCGTTTCAATGACTTTCCATGGTATATTTCTCACTCAGCCTGGGACTCTAATAAGCATGTTTATTACCATGTAAAGATCGCCATACCAGGACAATTTTGCTCTTTAGGGGTAGGGTGGGGTTAGAGATGGGCTTCACTGATAAACACGGCTGCCACTGTATGAAGGTCACTTGTAACAGCTCCATTCCTTAGGCGTGAGAACAGGGTAAGAGTGGAGATGAATTTCGCCATGTTGCTCCAGCTGGCCCTCCAACTGGTCACCCTCCATGATGGAGGAAGGTCATTGGCTAATAAAGAAACTGCCTTGGCCCATTTGATAGGCCAGCCTTTAGGTGGGTGGAGTAAACAGAACAGAATGCTGGGAGGAAGAGGAAGTGAACTCATACGCTTTAGCTCTGCTCTCTGGGGCAGACGCGATGAAGCTCCAACCTAGGATGGATGTAGGCTAGAATCTTCCCGGTAAGTGCACCTCGGTGCTACACACATTAATAGAAATGGGCCAGGCAGTGTTTAAATGAATACAGTTTGTGTGTTGTTATTTCGGGATATAAGCTAGCCAGGCGGCTGGGAGCAGGGCTGCAGGAATACAACCCGTAGCTCCTTCAACACCTCCGCCACTTGCTTTGCCATGATGACAGCTATCACTCCCTGGCTGACATTTGATCTTGGGTTTGATTATTTTTCTTCTATCCCATAACAAATGGTCAAGTCATTACCTTGAGAATAGGCACATATTTTTAATTCCTCAAATATGAGCATAACTTTCCCTTGTCTTCACTATTAGTAATGACTTCATCATATAAAAATTGTTTTGTAATTTATTTTCTTCCTGGAAGCTTTCACACTTGCTGTTCATCAAGTTAAAAAAATATAACAGCCTAGGCTGGGGGTCTACAGCTTAGTGGTAAAGGACTTGCCTTATGGTACACAAAGTCTCGTTTTTAGGATAGCATGCCCCCCCCCCCACACGCACGCACCCTGATCACAGGGAAATCTGAAATTCACTTTTGTGAGAATCATCATGTACTTTTCTCAACCCACTTCTCAATGCTGTCCATAATACTACCAAAAAAATCCCTCAAAAATCTTTTGACCCTGTAGATAAAGATATTTGTATTAACTAAAGGTATTTTAAATTTTTCTGTATTTACTAAATTCTTTTTTTTCTTTATTCCTGTATTTTTGAATATCTACAATTCTTAAATGGGATCTCCTCCTTCTGTGTTCCTCTGTGTGTGTATATATAGAGAGAGTATGTGTGTATCTGTGTGTGTGTCTCTCTCCATGTGGAGATAGAGATAGATAGATAGATAGATAGATAGATAGAAAGAAATATTAATGTAACCTTTCATTTTTCTTGGAGAGCTGCAATATTCTCTGGGAGCTCACATTTCTTCTCCAAACATTTTTATCTCTCTTTAATTTTTACTTTTTGAAATTAGAATATAATCACATCATTCCCCTCACAACCTCTCACGTGCACCCTCTCACATTCATGGCCTCTTCTTCTGTAGTTGTCCTGAGATGCTTTCCTTCACTCTCTTCAGCCTCTTACAGTCATCTGAAGCTCAACTAGAGTAGGAGGAGAATGACCCCCTCCCCTTACAACTTCAGTCTCCCTGTCCAGTAAAACGAAAACTAAAACAAGGCTAAGTGCACTTCTCTCTGGAAACTCGACTCTTCTTTCCGTTGTCATTGCCCCTGCTCTCCCGCCTCTGCTGAGGCTGTCAACTTCAGCCTCACAGTCTGCTGAGATCCAGATGACATTGGTGCATTTCAAGGTCGCTTTTCCTCCTCAGCCTTTCCCACTTGACCTGCCATGTGTCTGGAGTGGGTCTCTGACTTTACAAGATTCTTAATGCAGAGAGCATGGGGTACGGGCTGTAAGGTGCTTGCTATTTAAGATGGTCACACAAGATTTGTCTTTCAAATATGCTCTTTTGTTCACATAAGCTTTCCTTATGCTATCATGCTAATATAAAAATCAAGCAGAAATCTCCTCAAGCAGGGAATGGGTGTCTGGGCAAAAAGGATGCTGCAGGTGAGACCCACATCCACTGTGAAGTCCTTCAGCTGTGGCAAGCTGGGAGGATGGCACTTACTGAGATCCAAGAGTTCCTTGAAAGCAGAGGCCAGTGGCCAGCACTGACAGCCTGTCATGGTACCAGAAGTTCAAAGGTTCTTGAGGTTATGGTCACTCAAAAATCTCAAGCCCTCTCACTGATGAGTGTCAACATGGAGGCTAGAGAATCTGTGTGAGCATGGGGATGCCATCTAGAGACCGTCCCCAAAGTTCAGGTCTGGTATCATCTTGTGGAGTGGTAGCTTTGGCTCTCAGGGCTCACAGCTCAGGACTGGTATTTCAACTAGTTTATCAGCACCCCCTGAGGTTAGCTCATTAGCATAGCAAGGCTTGTCTTGGGCTAGGCTCCTATCTGACTTCGTGGGATTTTGATTGGAAGCAATAATGAATGTGCTGGCTAGTTTTTATAAGAGCTTGACAGAAGCGAGAGTCAGCTGAGATGCGGGAGTTTCAAATGAGGCAAAGTCTCCCTAAGATCAGGCTGCAGGCAAGCCTGTAGAGCATTCTCTTAGTTAGTGATTGATGGGGAGGCAGACAATTGTAGACGGTGCCAGTTGGGATCGTGGTCCTGAGTTTTATAAGAAGCAGGACAAGGTAGCCAAGAAGAGCAAGCCAGTAAGCTCCAAGGCTTCCTCATCGGCTCCTGTGTCCAGGTTCCAGCATGGCTGAGTTCCTGCCTTGGCTTCCCTCATGAACTGTGACTTGGGATATGTAAGCCAAATAAACCCTTTCCTCTCCATGTTGTTTATGGTCATGGTGTTCCACCACAGCAATAGTAACCCGAAGACAATCACAGAACAGTGTTTAAGAGATAACTAGAGACCCTGGAACAGTGAATGATTGATGAAATTAAAGATGATGTCTCACTAATTGGGTATGATAACGCCATACGACTGTCATGTAAAAGAGCTCTTACATTCCTAAGACATACTAAAATCATTTGTGCATGAAAAAATTATATGATCTATAAAATTTGTTTCAAAATAATTTCTGTGCCCAGGAAAGTGGGTCTGGGTCTGAAATGAGAAGCCCGGAGCGCTCCACGCACCGCTGGCAGAGTTGATTTGATAATCCTGTCTGTGTCTGTTCCCGCATGCGACGGCATGCTTTACACAACACACGCGCTCATTATCTCACACGTTGTGCATGCTATGAAAGCAGATACCGCTGAGATGGGTCTCACATGGCTCTAATCAAACGCCGGCGAAGCCTGCGCGCTCACAGGCGCAGCTCAGAGGGCCCGCTTCCAAGCGTACTCCGGTGTTGGCATCGTTCTGGTCCTTGTGATTGTAGGATGGAGGGCTTCAGTTTCTTTGTGGTTGTTAGCTACAGACCACCCTTAGTTCCTGGTTGCCACACACAGTTCTTAAGTGAGGAGAGGAGGGGGATGGTGTTCTAGGGCCAACTAAGCTCCGTTCTCTTATGGGGAAGTAGGCTAGTACAGAGTTCTCAGGCTCAGACCTGTGCAATATTTCATGCCAAAGCAGCATGCTTTAGGGGCAGAACCAAGAGCCTGAAGTATTTATTCTTCGGCCTTGAACTTAACCAAGGCCCTTCCACCCGTTCAGTGACACAGTCCACAGCTAAACCCTATTCTATCCAATTAGCCAGCAATGTGTGGGCGTGGGTAACAGGTGGTTTTCTGTTTTATCTCACGGGTCTGCAGATGGAGAGGACCGGAGGACTGGCATAGGGTAGACTGAATTCTGGAACTGAAGCAGGTATTGCCAGAAGTTGGCTCTCTCTCCTTGCTCAGTGGTGTGTGTGTGTTTGCGCACACGTGTGTTCCCGTGTATGTGTGTGCATCTGTGCATCCTTCATCTGAAAGTCTTCAGTAGAATCCTCTCTATCTTGGTTGTCTACTTCTATGGATAAGCTGGGGTTCAGACAGCACATGGGGGCTGAGAATATGGCTCAGTTGGTGGAGTGTTTGTCTAGCATGTGTGAACCTCTGGGTTCCACACCCAGCACTGTCTAAGCAGGAGATGGTACCACATGTCTGCAATCCTATTGCTCTGGAGGTAGAGGCAGAAGCACCAAAAAGTGAAGGTCATCCTTGGTTACATGGAGAACTACAGAGTGGCACAGGACACTTAAGACCCTGTCCCATAGAAAGGAAAAGAAGGGAATACATACCTCAGACCTGGCATGCCTGTGCCTTTATTCCTTCCTGAAAGTCTTTTCTTAAATGGCTAAAATCATCCTAGACCACAAATCCGCACCCATGTCCTCCTCCCAGCTCTACAGTTGTGTCTAGGAGTCCCTGGTCTCCAGTCAGAGGTGAGAAGGGACAGTGTTGATTGTGTTGGAAAAGAGAAAGCATGGCCCTGCTTCTGCTACCTGACTCACTGGCCTCAGCAGCTCAGAGCGAGCTCCCGTCTTCCCTGGGAGCAGGCAGAGTTGGTCTTACCTTTTTGGGGCCAGCTGCTGCTCTGATTCAGAAGGCGGAGGGCGTGTTGTATAAGTGGAGAACGCACATTTCATCCCCCGTCTGTGATTCATTCCATCAAATCCTCCCAGCACTCGGGCCAGGCTGTGCTCTTGTTTTTTTTATTTACAGTTCCGTCATTGCTTTGTCTTTTTGTTTAAGTTCATGGATTCTAAAATATTTATTGTGAAATTTGGTAAAGCTGTGTTATATATAGGGGTTTCTACAGTTGTGGCTTGTCTTGGTCTTTTATTTCAGGTTTTAATGAAGGGATGTGGGGCTGGGAGAGGCTGTAACCTTTAGGACACATTCTTTGTGTGTGTGATGAAATTCAGGATTTTGGCTTTGAGGTTTTTTTTTTTTAAAAGACAAAAGGAATTGCATCCAGTGATTGCTGAGTGTTTTATATGTGCTAGATACGACATTTTCATGTAATTTCATATTTAATCTCAACGAGAATCTTGCAAGGGACTTTTCTAAGTAAAGCAACTAGATCCGAGACAATGTGAAATTTGTTCATACGTGTATTGCTGAAGATTATATATAAATCCCACTCTTTGGGCTCATAGTGTCATAGCTAGAAAGATGAATGTTCCAGTTCTGTGAACATCTCTGGGTCATCCCGGCAGCTCCCACATTAGCCAGGCCTGGCCACTGTCTCGTGTGATTTGTGAGGGGAACCACACCTGTGCTGGACCTTTGCTCTGTTGTGCTTTGTTTGTGTTGTGGGCTGTCCCTCACAGGCTCACTAGTTTGAACACTTGATCCCTGGCTGGAGATGCTGAACCTTTAGGAGGACGGACCCTGCTGGAAGAAGTCAGTCACTGGGGTTAGGCCTTGAGAATTTATAGCTCTGCCCCACTTCCTGCTGACGCTCTGCTCCAGAGGGGATACCGTGTGACTAGCTGGCCTGCTGGTCTAGCTGCCGTGCCTTCTTCTCCACCACGGACTTTGAAATCCCCTTGAACTTTGATCCAGAACACACCCTTTCTGCCTTAAGTCCCTCTTATCAGGTAAGACAGCTGGTTGTACAGACCAGACTGTTGTCATTCAGAGGGGCTCCACCTACCCAGGGGGAGGTGACTGGGATCCTCCTCCTCTGGATCACACTGCTTCAGAGCAGACCTGGCTCAGCTGAGTTGAGGTGTCCAGCACACCCCTCCAACACACACCACCCATGTGGGGAGAGGCCTCCTCCCTCCACAGGACATGAAATCTGAGTCTAGCTCCAGCTAGCCTACCACCATTGCTCTTCTTCCCTGGCTTCAGTCAGGCGTCCGCTGTGAGTGCCCTGCTCTCCCTCGGCAAAACTCCCAGTCCTGTTCTTCCTCGGTAGGATTTTTGTGGCTCCGTCCTTCACCTAAAACTAAGAAACCTTGCCTTGCCTTTCCAGAAACTTCCTTAAAGCAGAGGAATAGAACTATATTTTAGCCTTTCACCCCATTTTCAGGCTTGAAAAAAAAATTTTCTTGAAATGCTGAAGTCTGACAATCTGCTGTCACCTGCAATAGTTCCATCTCCCCACAGAGAGTGGCATCATGTGATGGTCTGGCGGCTTCATTTGAGGATTACGGTTATCACTCCCTTTGATCTTTTTTTTTCTTTTTTTTATCTTTTTTTATTTAAATTTATTTATTTATTAAGGATTTCTGCCTTGTCCCCGCAACCGCTTCCCATTTCCCTCCCCCTCCCCCGATCAAGTCCCCCTCCCTCATCTGCTAGAAGAGCAATCAGGGTTCCCTGACCTGTGGGAAGCCCAAGGACTGCCCACCTCTATCCAGGTCTCGTAAGGTGAGCATCCAAACTGCCTAGGCTCCCACAAAGCCAGTATGTGCAGTAGACTCCCTTTGATCTTGTCCAGTGCAGTCTTTAACTTTATCCAGGTCTCGTAAGGTGAGCATCCAAACTGCCTAGGCTCCCACAAAGCCAGTACGTGCAGTACACTCCCTTTGATCTTGTCCAGTGCAGTCTTTAACTTGTGAACACATGGCAGGGCCTTCAATTCGTGTTTCATAATGGAATTGTTTGCTTTCTATGAATAACCTTCCCCAGGCCCCCAAACAGAAGTGTTGTATGGTGTATCCAAGGTAAAGTAGCCATCCTCCCCTGTTCCCTAATAAAGCCAATACTGCCAATTCCAGAGGCAATATCCTTGATTGTCAATAGGTTTTGCTTGTGATAGAGCAGAGGACATTGGCCCAGCCAGCCAACTAAGGAGTGGTTTGGTAACTATTTCCAGTAGGAAATACTTAGCTCTGTGGGTCCCAGTGCTTATGACAGTTAATCTTCATCACCAATTGACAAGATGCAGAACTGACCCAGGATGCCATGAGGCATTGTCTAAGGAGGGAGGCCTACCTTCCAACAGGCAGCCCAGAAATAACGAGGCCTGAGAAGGATGTGAGGCCACGTGCTGGCCTTCACATCTCTCTCAGTGAATGCATCTCACCTGGCTGCAGCCACCACCACCCTCTGCTGACTTGCTCAGAGATCTCTCTATTTCCAGCACTAGGTTAAGACTGCTGGGACACCCGGCTTCCTGACTGCTTTGCACCCGAGTTCTCAGGCTCTGCTATGTGTCAGTGGCTGCTACTCAGGACCCAGCCCCTGCTGTGTAAACCAACTCAGGAATCCCCTCCCTCTCTGTTCTGCTCCTTTAGGGACCCTTGCCCTCACCCTATCGGTTCACAGCTCAGCTGCGGTAACCTGTGATCTCCATATGTGACCTCTGTGGAAGGAGACAGACTTCACTGTGTTAGAGTTAATTAAATCTGAGATGTGGCCTGAGAATCTCCCTGTCCAGAGAAGGCCGTGCAGCCTGATTTGCCTTGCAAACAGGAGTGAAACTTGACTTGAGCTGTTTCTGGTAAAACTCTATATTAAAAGAAAAACAGAATTAAGCTCGACCAATTGGAGGCAGCCAATAAACTCAGTTACATAACTAGTAAGTTTATAGAGGGGTAGACCAAATGAGACAGCTTTACAAGTGTAACCAGATATTTTCTTTGTATTCTATCCACATTCTCTCTATAAAAGCCTTTCTCTCGAGCTTCTTCCGCGGAGTCCCCAAACCACGTATGGTTTGGAGATGCCCAACCCATGAATCATTGTTTGCACAAAAACACTCTTTAAATTTTTATTGTGCCTCAATTTACCTTCTAACAGATGTGTTATAATATGATTAAAAAAATAAAACCAGACAAAAGAACATATTTGGCCCATGGCCTATGGTTTGCTGAATCCAGACAGCTGGAATGGGGAACCGAGCTGAAGAGAAACTTCAGAAGAACGAAAGTAAGCGGCCAAGGTCAAGGACCTGCTGGCCCTTTGTAAAAACCCGAGCTCGGAGCTGCCATCACTTGGGTTTGTTTTTATATGCAAATTCCATTCCCATCTTTTTTAGACCAGACATTGAGAGGAAGGTAAGAGACACTAACAATAAACGTCTCTTTTTCCTATCTAGACTTTGAGGTAGCTAAGGAATAGAACACAGAAGCTGAACGTGGAAAACACACCTGTCCTATGATGAAGAGTCAGAGCAGAGGTTCTGACTTACGAATGCAGGCAGGTAAGCTCCTGACACTAAGCCCAAACCCAGGCAGTCTAACCCTGCCCTCCCTGCAGACTTGTGTTCAGGAGAAGGAAGAAGACAGGCTTCTCTGTGTAATATTTTTTCCGTTTCTTCTGCCAACCAGGTGAGTAGTTCCTGTGGCCCTGTGCCAACCTCAGGAAAAAGGGTTCACAGAAAGGGCTCAGTCCATGATGGGGAAAGTGGGTTACAGGAGCCTGAGAAGGCTCATCACGTTGCTCCTTCAGTCAGGAAACAGAGCGGGGCTGGAGGGCAAAGAGGAATAGAGTAAGAAGAGAGAAAGAAACATTGGTGCTAACTTTCTCTTTTTCATCTAGTCCAGGACCCCAGCATGTGGGATGGTGCCACCCACCTTCAGGGTGGGTCTTCCTTCCCTTGTTTAATCTTTCTGGAAACATTATATAGACACACCAACACCGTGTGTCCTGGTGGATTCCAAAACCACTCAAGTTGAAGATGAAGATTAACCATCACGTCTGGGCAGATGTGAGACAGGGCTTGGAAGGTCCTACTGCCTTTGCCTCCTCCAGACGGAAGGCATTTTTCCTCTCAAGGTCAGGTCAAAGCCCGAGTGTGAAAGGACCTCTGTGTGGAGGCCAAAAAGGAACTGAGGAGAAAGTCAGCAGGATTTTTCAGACTGAGTGGCATCTACACAACTATTTAAAATCGGTTTGGAGTACAGGGTCCTCCTCTATTGCTTCCCGAAGGACCCAGGAATATCAAGAACATTCTTGAAGCAATTTGCTTGATGGGATTCCAAGTTTCTCCTCCTTAAATCACATAAGATCTTGATAGCAACCTTTGTAGTTCTGCAGTACCAGGACCAACAGACTCTTGCCCTCTTTCTGTGGGCACCTTAAGCGGGAGCAGGGAGGTAGGCCAGATCAAGATTATCTAAACAAACCAATGAGCTCTTCCACACTTTCCATCCAAGTTCTTGGCCTTCTCCATCCCTGCCTTGATTAACTAGTCAGCCACACATCCTTCCTTTCTGCTATTTTCCAGCCTCTTAGAGGACTCGGGGACCTTTAGACTCACCTTGTTTCCTCAGTTTTCTAATTAACTGCTCTGCAGGAAACATGGATGACAAAGCAATGCCAGTACCCAGAGAACACAGCCAGAGGGCTTGAAGTCCCTGGGAACTGACAAGGACTTTGGGTATAAAGAACTATCTGCTAGTTTGTTGCTGACTTTTGTTTGAGGTCCTTGTTTCTGAGTCTTCAAAATGGTTGGGAGAAGCAAACGAGATGGCTCAGCCTTTCAGGGCATGTGTCCTGCTCTTTTGAGGACTTGAGTTGGGTTCCCAGTACCCACATCCCCTGGCACAAAATTGCCTGTAACCCCTACTTCTGGCCATCCGATACCCTCTTCTGGCCTCAGCGGGCAACTGTTCCTACACACAGACCCATACACAGACATACACATGTAGTTAAAAATAAAATCTGTTTTAAAAGGTCAGAAAAATAAATATAGAGGCTCCTTTAAAAAGGGAAAATGAAATAGAAAGAAAAAGTTCCCTATTTTCCTTGGTGTCTTTCCTGGGAAGGATCTGTAGGGAGGTTCAGGTCACGGGAAGTGCTAGAGACTGCCCCCTGAGTGGAAATATAAAGTCATTCTATGAAAACAAAATACAGTTGGTTATCATTTAAGAGGGGTTAGTTTTTTGGATTATGGTTTCTTTGATTTAGCACAGCTCTGGCTTAGGCTGCAAATGTATTTCTGAAAGCAAAATAAATGGAAAATGGTTTCCTCCTCCCCAGTGTCTCCTTCTGTCCCATTTGTGGACTCCCAGGGAGGGCACATAAGATTTTCCCTAGAGCATTTCAAAGCCAGAGGCATGAGTGGGATGAAGGGTTCACTCCAACAGAGAAGAATCGCTTGAACGGAAGAACCTACTTCCCCAGCCTGCAGCCCAACTAGCACCTCTCATTCCTGGGACACCTGGGACTTCTTGGAACCTTCCCATTTGAAAAGAATAAAAAAGAACACATTTGTTTAATATGCATAGAGACCCGGGACCATTCCAGATTCATTTGATTTCCATTCCTGATTATTCCCTCAGATCTCCCCTACCAACTACTCTCACCATCAACATATACATTCACATACATACACACACATATGCCACACATATGCACATATATATATACACACGTGCATGCACATACACATTTATAAACACATGCACTTTTTGCCCACACAAACAGCACACATGCATGGGAACATGTACACACATATTCATAAATGTGCACATATAAATACATATACCCACATGCATATGAGCACAGGCATATATACATACACATGGGAATATGTACATACACACATATAAATATATACACACATACACATACACACATAATTACACATGCATATTTATGCATGTGTAATGCACGTGTACAATACATATATACACATACAGATATATAGTGTGCATATACATATGTGTATAAACATACGTATATGTGAATATACACACAGACACACTTTTCCCATCCTTGATTCTTTTCCATTCATCTTGAACAGTGCCTTGTCTCTCGAAGAACCTCAGCTAAGGTCTCCTTCTTTCTTCAAATGAGCTTCAGTCTGAGGATCATATTTTGAAGGAATTATTTTTCCTCAACTTCTAAAAGAATGAAAGGTATTCCCAAAGGCCTGGAGCACAGTGAGGAGTAACTGTGCCCCTGTTTTCACGAGACTTACTGGCCGTGCAGAAGTCAAGAGCGTGGTCAGAGCCCCCGTCTTCGGCAAACCTGGCCAACCCCAACTTGGGAATAAAATGCTCTTGAAGCCCAGCCACGCTCACTGACTTGTGGACTCTGTGGCTTTCTTTGTGCCGTAATGGCACAACCGAGGGGCTGTGTAGCCTGAAGTGTTTACCGCCTTGTCCTTAAACAAGTGTGTCTCAGCCAGGTTCTCCCTGCCTGGGGTTTGCTGAGATAAAAGTGAGATAGATACAGGGTCATTTGTGATGAGTTTATCAAAGCCTCCTCATTGGCCCCCAGCACCTACCCTGTTCTTTTTCTTAGAAAATTAACTACTGATGCATTAGCATTTCCCCTGTGACACAGATCCAGACACAATTTAAAGAGATCCTTTTGGCTCAGTCTCAGAGTTTCTTTCCTTGGTCACTTGGCCCCATTTTTTTCAGTCTGTGGTGAGGCAGGGCATCATAATGGAGGGGTGTGATCGGGCAGACCTGCCTTCGCATGGAAGCAGAAAGACAGACAGGAAAGAGCCGGGGAAACACACACCCAGCGTCCCACCCAATATAGTTCCTCTCACAGGCTCCACTGCCTTCTGGTCTGCTGATGAAAAGAGCACACACATCCACAGCACCGCCAGCTGGGGACCAAACCGTCAACACATGAGCCTTTGGGGGACATACGTATCAAACCACAGGACCTGATTTTCAATTGCTGAGCACTTTTGAGTGTGTAGACCACATTTTCCGTGTTTTACTTGTGGAATATAAGTAGCAGTGTTGGGTGCATTTTTCCGAAAGTTTCCAGTAGATTCCTTTCTTCTTCCCGATGGTTGTATTATAGTCAGGGCATCCAGAGCTTGAGTGATCTTTTGGGACCATGGCATACAGGGATGGGAAAATGGCAGAAAATGAATCTACATAGATAGCCTTATAAATGTCACTAATGTGAGGGAGAAAATAGCTTCATTGCTGTCCAGGGCAACAAACTAAACATTTCTGATACCCACGGTTCATTCCTCTCCTTTGGTGTAAACATTTTGATAATTTTAAGTTGTGCGTGTGTCCATGTGTGTGTCCATGTGTGTGTGTGTGTGTGTGTGTGTGTGTGTGTGTCCATGTACATCATGCACTTGTGAAGGCAGGGGACAAGCTTGGGTGTCAATCTTTGCCTTCCATCTTGTTTGAGACAGGGTCTGTCTTATTTGCCGGGCTACCTGATATGGGGCCTCGTGGAGCGGATGTCAAGGTTCTACCGGGGCAGGGAGTAGTGGCCCACGCCTGTCATGTCTACACCCAGGCTGAGGCATGAAATTTCAAACTCAAAGTCATACTTCACTCCAGGTTCTAAATGCAACCCTGTATTAAACACCAAGCAAAACACGACCTGGGGTGTTGAAGGAGCTGTGGGCCTGCTTTTTGTCCTGCCCGGCTCCCACATGGCTAGCTTTACACCAGAAATAACAACACACAAACTGTATTCTTTTAAATACTGCTTGGCCCATTATATCTAGCCTCTTCTCGGCTAACTCTCGCACCTGGACTAGCCCATTTCTAATAATGTGTGTAGCACCCCAGGTGCGCTTACCAGGAAGATTCTAGCCTACGTCCATCCTGGGTAGGAGCATGGCCTCTGAGCTCACTTCCTCTTCCTCCCAGCATTCTGTTCTGTTTACTCCTCCCACCTATGTTTTAACCTATGAGGCCAAGCAGTTTCTTTATTAACCAATGACCTTCCTCCATCACTGGGGAGATAGCTCAGTTGGGAAAGGGCTTGCCTTACCTGAGTCAGATCTCCCAAACCCATGTGGGTGCTGTGTACCTGGAACACCAGGGCTGGGGGCTGCAGGCTCCTCTCAAGTGTTGGTGCTGTGAACTGGGGAATGAAGAGGGCTTCCCTGAAGCATTCTGGCCAGATGGTCTAAGCTGATTGGTGAGCTCCAGGCCAATGAGAGACCCCTTCTCAAAGGATGCTCCTGAAGATGACACATGAAGTTGTCTTCAAGCTTCTACTTGTGTGCAACAATGTACATGCACACCTACATACAATTGTGCACAACACAGGGACTCACACATATGCACGCATACACATCTCTCTCTCTCACACACACACACACAAAGCTGGCCCTGGACTCCTGATCATCCTGCTTCCAGCTCCCGAGCAATGAGATTCTAGGTGTGCATCATTATGTTGGCAGTGTATTAGAGTTTGAAGCCATCCTATCTTTAACATTTGTGCAGAGCAACACTTTCGCCAAGTAATTCTAAAGCAGCCTTTCTATTCTATATTATAGCCTTTACCGATAGCTCTTAATTTGTTGCTTATTGCTCGAAGACCCTGTCTCTTGGGGTGCGAGGGATGGAAAGCACTTGTGAGCAGCTTAGGCTGCACTTGTCAGTCAAGCCTGTGGCCCCGCCTTCCCGGCCCTTCCTTCTGCTGGAATTTTCACTCTGCTTTAGCTTCCTCAGCTTCTGCAACCCAGAACCACACACCCAGTGACTTATCCAAACCAAGAAGTATTGTCTTAACACTCCGGAAGTCAGAAATCTGAAACAACTGGACTACAGTCAGCCCTGGCTAGCATCAGGATTGTGTTTCTTTCTGGAGAGAGGATTTTGTTTCCTCCCCTGCCCCAGATTCTAGAAATTCCTCCACATGCCCAATTCCTTGGCTCTTGGCTCCCTTTCTGAGTCTTCCTTGGATGGATGATGCTTCCAAGTCCTCTGTCACTTTTAGAACCTGCATATGAGGCTGGGTTACCCAGTAAGCCCAGGGGCAGCATCCCCACTGCAAGGTTGGCCTTGGGTGAGTGTAATTCTATTAGCAAGCTTCATTCCCCTACTCTGGTTGGCATTACAAGTTTATGGTTTGGAGGTCACACCTTTGGTGTCACCTCCTGTGTGAACCACGCCCTGCTTGGCATTCCCTCCACATGCAGTGGCCGCTTTTGATCCCAGCTCTTAGAAAATCATGCTGCAATTATTCATGTAATAATTCCAAAAGAGCCAGGCCCTGGCCTAATTTAACATATTCTCTCTTGGTTCTTATTGTCTCCAAAATAGTGCGTATTCTTAATAGAATGCCTGGTGAATATGTGGGTTCTATCGGAAGAATACAGGGTTGATGATAGTAAGTTGGAGTCCGGCTATTTGATGACAGGTAGGGTTCCTGAATGACAGGTAAGTCTGAATATTTATTGAGTCATGGAGTCACAAATCATGAAATGGGCACAAACAGTCAAGAAGAGGTAAATAGTTAAATTCATATGATTTTATCTTTTAAGATACAGCAATGTAAAAACACTTTATTTGTGAAACCTCACTCCTTTAGAGAAGGAACCTGAAACACCAAAGCCTGAAAAGGAACAGCCACGAAGCGATGGCAGAATCACTCAGCATGGAAGTGTGTGTGTGTGTGTGTGTGTGTGTGTGTGTGGTGAGTTTGTGTCATGTATGTATGTAAGCATGTGTATGAGCGTGTACTTGTGTGTGTGTGTGTGTGTGTGTGGTGAGTTTGTGTCGTGTATGTATGTAAGCATGTGTATAAGCGTGTACTGGTGTGTGTGCCATTTAAGTATAGGAAATAAACACAGATGAACGCACAGAGAATCTGCACTCTCACCCAGGGCCTGGAGGTCTGGTTCAGGAGGTTGTTAGCTGCCCCCTCCCCTGGGCTGTCCTTGGGTGGAGGAGGTCAGCTCTGGCTGTGTGAGCATGACACACATTTCCTTCTGGCAACAGTCAGTTTCCTTTTTCCAGTTCTGTTCTCCCACACACCCTCTGATAAACAGTCTGGTGTCGGAGGGGACCACTCACCAGGAAGGGAGTGCCTGGTTCAGATCTGACGGTCAATCCTGTTCTCAGCCCTGCTAGTGGTTAGCCCACTGACAATTAATAATTTAGTGTCCTGGTTCATAAACTGCCCTTTCCATGTTGTTGGAATGAATCAATTCTCCAGAGCCTGCTGGGTAGCCTAACGAAGAGAATCTACTCAAGTCTGTGAGACAAGACAACCCCTTGCTTTGGCTACCAGGATATAACTCTTTCCGAGCCCCGTCTGTATTTCCATGCTTGAAGTTTGAAGAACACAGGTGTGGCACTCCGGCTACAGTGCATTTTCTTCTGACAGTCCAGAGGCAGCTGCTGTTGCTACTGGAGTCATTAGCCAAGAAAAGATGTGAAAGCAGTGCTTCAGAGGGATGAATCCGGTGATTCTGGCCCTGAAGAGATGGGTGAAGGGAAAACACTGGGAAGGAAGGATTCTCCAAGATACAGTGTGTCAGGAAGCCAGGCCCCAGTGAGAGGACTAGAGGGAAGGATTCTCCAGGATGCAGGGTGTCAGGAAGCCAGGCCCCAGTGAGAGGACTAGAGGGAAGGATTCTCCAGGATGCAGGGTGTCAGGAAGCCAGGTCCCAGTGAGAGGACTAGAGCTGGAACATGGGCTGGTTGATCACAGTCCCTATGCAGTGATAAATTTAATAAAAGCTTGGCAGCCCCTGAATTAAAGGTGTGAAGCAACTTCAGTGTAGGTCCCCCTTTTGCAAATGAAAATCAGTTTGATAATTTGTCAGGCTCAGTTCCAGCTCACATCAGATTAACGTCCAGCAGGTGTTTGAACTGTGACCGCTCAGTTTCGCTGTCATCATATCTAAGCGCTCTCTCTCTCTCTCTCTCTCTCTGGCTTTTTTGCCCCTTTGCTGACTAATAATAGCTAATATAATGTATCGGAAAATGAGTATCACACTGAAAACCTTTTCTGGAATAGGATGCTCAAGCTAGTTGAGTATAATAATGACCTTTAAAAAGTTTAACTATGTGGCTTCTAAGATGATCTGAACCAAATCTCTTCCCACATCATTCTGAGGAGCAGCATGCAAGGAACATGTTGCGCAGACACCCGGGGTCTGAACCGGAATGTGGGAAGCATGGAAGCACGGGTCTGGGGGAAATCACCGCTGTTTTCTAGAGCCTTTGATGACCCTAAGCCATGTAGCATCCTCAGCAGGCTGTGTTTCATTTATAGCCAAGGTCATGTTGATTTCTGCATGTAAACACCGTTGTCTGAACTCTGCAATCCATATTCCTTTCAATCATCAAGTGAACACAAAAATCAAAATTGAAATTAACTAAATGAATAAAATCCATGAAAAAGAGCTTCACTGTTTGGCTTAGAATTTAACCCAAATCTCTCTCTCTCTCTCTCTCTCTCTCTCTCTCTCTCTCTCTCTCTGTGTGTGTCTCTCTGTGTCTCTCTGTCTCTCTCTCCACACACACACACACACACACACACACACACACACACACACACACCACTTTCGGCCTCCAAATTCTTAATTGAAAATCTGAGCCTCTGGAAGCCAGCATATACAGTTTAGTCATCACTGGGATTCACACTGTGTGGCTTTTTCTTTATTACTGTTGTAAAGGGGAACTAGGTATTGGGCTCTGATTGGTGATTTGTTCTAATTATTAAAAAAAAATGGAACTAACTTGACAGACTAATTCCTTAGGCCAAACAGAAATCGGGAGTGTTTTCCTTCTCCGTGTGGGTTTGAATGAAGAACAAAAAGTGTGAAGAAGAGGCAGGGAGGAGAAAATGGAGATCGAAGATGCCCCAAGTCTTAAACACACAGTTTGGGTGTCTAGAGACACTTTATGCTCAGTTAAAAACATCTCTATGAAATCACTCGGGATCTCATTGTCTTTGAATCTCTTGATAGTTTTTCACTCTGGGAAGGCTCAGTTGGAGCAGGCTTTCCTTGACAACTCTGTATCTGCTGGCTCCCTGAACATGACAGGCACTAGAGAGAAAGGGACTCAAACCAGGTACCCAAAACTCAACATAAATGAGTAATAGACAGGGCTCTCCTCCATGTGTGCTGGGCTCAGAAACACAGACCTGAACACCAACATTTCACCTTTCCCAAGGACGCTCACATCTCAGTAAGGAGAAGGAAGTCTACATTTTCTTGAGGTCTCTTTGCAGGGGGAAGGGTGTGAAAGAGCCTTGAACACAAGCTTGCCTCATCTTGGCATTTTGTAGCATCCATGAATAGTGTCAAAGGGAACTCCATCCCAGAATGGCTACCCATCCATCCTTATTCAGAATCAACAGGTGTGGAGATGGGGGGCTGGAGTGTGCCTCACTCTGGTTTCCAGCTACAGTGAGCCTTGGACCTGCCTTAAATGCAGTCTCTCACTGAGAGGAGTTTATCTCCGTCCATGAGATAGGTTTTCCATGACAGTGGTGTATGCAATTGTGCAGTGTGAGTGGAGAGAGAGAGAGAGAGAGAGAGAGAGAGAGAGAGAGAGAGAGAGAGAACACATACATTGGGGATGAGAAGGGACTTTTAAACAATGCATAAGGAGGCATGGCTTTGACAGAGTTGGAGGTGATACCATGCACACTCCAGAGCTAAAAGTCAATGCTACCGGTAAAATGGAGCTAGATTTTAACTCTCTCCAAGAGACAGAGATTGTTCCCCTGGGCAATGTGATTGCAGTACTAGCCCTTGGCCTGCAGATGATGATAACATTAACCCTGCCATTTTCTGTCCAGAGTGCTATCAGTGGTTGGTACGTTGTGTAGTAAATGGCTTGAAGTCCAGAAATTACTCCAGGGGACTCTGCTCCAGAGGGACTTTGCAAGGTGGCTTTGGAGTCCTGGGAAACAGGGCTTTCTGGTAGAACACAGTATTTATTTTTATGATCCAGACCTTGGCCAAAGGGAAAAAAATTAAACATGGAAAGGATTTATAGGCATGCCCTTAGTATTTGAAATCATAAACACCCAGGGTCTGTTGTTTGGGGTTCTTTGATTTGAACTGCACCCTGGCCATAGATGTGATGTTTCTCAGCAAGGCAGCGCATACCTGAGGCCCATGAAGCTGGCTCTCTGGTGGCAGAGGCCCTTTGAGACCCTGTGTTTTCTTTCCCAGATGCACTGTGTCCCTTCAACCACACACCTGCTTTAAATAACAGTGCACCCCTGGATTTTCCAGGTGGTGATTTTTATTGCTTTCCAAAGCATGAAATTTGAGCCCAACTTTTCCCTGATGTCAGATTAGCAAACATGCCCTCACAGAGAGCTTTTAAAATATAGCGGCTATTTCTGGTGGTTACAAATATTTTAAAAGCCCATTAGAAGTATATAGAAAAATTTCTAAGACGCTGTGAGCGGAGCGCTGGACATTAAAAGTTCCAGCTAGTCTTCTATCAAGGTATTAGGGGTAGACTGGCTTCCATACGAGTCAACATTAAATGCCATGCAGCCAAGGATAGGATAATAAGCTGTGGAGATGAGGCTTCCTCGATCACTTTTCTAAGAGACCCAGGATCTTTCGGAGGAGGGCACAAGGCAATACTAGGTGGCACAGGGACTCTGTTCGCCGTCCCCGTGTGAGGTCATTTTACAGTGTGTCCTAGAATACAACTCCGTTCTCATAAACTCCTAACCCATTTTCGTGAACATGGGCAATTATAAACAAACCCGCACCCAGGCTGAGATTTTACTCGGTAGCTAATTTCTACTCAGGTTGAAAAGCGAAGCAAAGGAAATGAAACTGGTTGCCTGGGGTATAATTATCTGATTAGTTTTGCAAACTCTTGCTTGTATGTACAAATTTGGTTTAGAGGGCTCTTGTGACAGACAGCTGACATTCTTGTAGCTGCGTTTACTACCTAGAACTCAGAGCGGAGAGCACTCGCAGCTGTGCAGTGGGCATGCGTGCGTGAAGCACGTAGACCTGTGGGAATCAGTACCGCAACCACCCGCTCGCGTGGTGTCTGCTTCTGCCCCGTGAAAGCATGTTCAAGCTATCACTGCGGTTCCAATCTGTCATGCAAACGTCCTTCCAGAAAAATTGCAAAATCATTTTTGGCATGTTTTTAAAATTTTATCTTAAACCAGTAAGTTCTTAGCATTTTTTTTTTATCTCTGTGAAGGAATAATTCTGACTTCGATTTCCAAAGTGTCTGATTAAGTTCAATGTGGTGCGTAGGGGGTTGTGCTTATAAAGCCAACACTTGAGAGTGGGTTCAGGGCCAGTCTGGGCTCCATGAGACCCTGTCTCAGAAAACTTGAATTAACAAATACTAATCTGCTCAACTTTGTCTTGTCAGTTGGATCGTGGTGTAAAATTTAATGGCCCTTTTGCCTGCTGGGTTTAACTGGTTCAGTTTCAATTAAGCACCCAGACTCAGGCAGCCACGGACTGAGCAGGCAGCGCGATTAGCCACCCCATCCAGTGTTCTTCTCACCCAAGGCTGCCTCTCACAGTAAAAACAGGGCACAATTTGTATCGGATTTTATTGGTCTTCCTACTGAAACGGAACTACATTATAGCTGTGACTATTAATTGGGCTAGAAGTACCGCCTCCCCACTCCTTACCCAAATGATTCCCAAGCAAATTTTGTCCTTATCTTAAGAATTCCAGAACAGAAATAATGACTCAGCCTCACATAAGGATGTGTCTATTTCTAAGAAGAAATTAAGATAATTATTATCTCAAACATTTTTCAGCAGAAAAAATCAAATTATGTCACCCCATTTTCACTTCCTAAGAAGAAAGATCTGAGGACTTAACATGAAGCATCGAGAGAGTGATTCATTGCAGAGCTGGGTTATTGTTCTGTGATAAAATGCTTAGCCTTTCGGACGCCCCAGGTTCCATGCTAAGTACAGCATTAAAACTGGGCCGTGGTGGTGCACACCTTTAATGTCAGCACTCAGGAGGAGAGGCAGGCAGATCTCTGTGAGTTTGAGACAAGTCTGATCTACAGAGCCAGTTTCAGGACAAAGTGTTACACAAAGAAACCCTGTCTCAGAAAAAAAAAAGAAAGAAAAGAAAAGAAAAATGAAAAATGGAAAAAGTAAAGCATTAAAATATTTAAAAAGTAAATAAATAAAATAGCAAAAACCAGAACAAATGAAAAAAAAACAAACTTGTCAATTTGGGCTTACCTTAATATCTGTATTTTTTTTTCCTTTTTGAGACAGTATCTCAGTTATTCCAGTCTGGCCTCAAACTCACTCCCTTGTGGAAGCTAGAAATAACCTTGAACTCATGAACCTGCTGCCTCCACTTTCTGACTGAATTACAGGCATGTTCCACAGCTCCTGGTTGTGTAATGTTGGGGATGAACCCAGGGCTTTCTGCAAGCTAGGCAAGCCCTCAAGTACAAGTCTTAATATTTGTATTAATGATGGAATCACAAAAACTACATTTTAAAAAATGAGACCATGACTGCAATGCCTTGGCACCTGAGAGAATGCTATCATAAGTATTATATGGTATAGTCATCCAGTGTCCTCAGGGGCTTCTCATATTGGTGCCATTCAGTAAATGAATGGTTAAAAGAATCCGTGCTTCTAGAACCTGTGTGACTGTTGAGATGATTTAACTCTCTGACAACGTGAAATATGTATGATCTATCAAGTTTAAGAAGGAAAAACATTTCCCTGTGCCCTGATCTCCAAAAACAAAAGTCATTTGCAAGGTAAGGGGTGTTAAAATGGGGGCAAAAATAACATGAGAACCACCAGGACTCTGGAGCAGACACACACACACACACACACACACACACACCATGAAAATAAATATAGTTATTAAGTAGAAAAAATGATGACAAATTTCCTACTTGGAGGAGACATGTCTAGTGTTAAGAACTACCCACTGCCAAAGGTCCCTGGTTGCTTTTACCATGTTCCAACTGTGTGATGTGGAGGAAGTTAGCCTTACTGGGAAACATCTAAAAGGTTGTCACGCTGAATGTCCAGTTTTAGGGGAAAAAAAAAAAACCTGTCAGAACTGTGTCCTCCCCGAAGGCTCATCCCGTGTGACCACATTTGGAGACAGGTCTTTAAGGAAGGAATTATGGTTGAGTGAAGTCATGAGGTTTGGGATCTAATCCAGTAACACTGGTGTTCTTGTAAGAGGAACAGGGCAGGGGGTAGGGAGATGGCCCAGGAAACAGAGTGCTGTACTAGTGTGAAGTCTGGAGCTCGGATTCCCAGCGCCCACTGGAGGAAACAGTGGGCATGGTGACCTCTGCCTGCAATTCCAGAGCTCAGGAGGTTGAGATCAGATACCCAGGGCAAGCCGGCTAATGCAGAATGAGTCCTGGGTTCAGCTGAGAGACTCTGCCCCAGTGAGGGAGGAAGGATCCCGATGTTAGTCTTGAGTGTGTGCTGGTTGCCGCACACATCCGTGACCACACATGTGCAAACATGTATATACATATGCACTCCACATGCGCATTCACACAGAAGAAAGAAATACAGAGGAGCCAGCAGCAGAGTGGTCTTCTCCTTCTGTTTCCTCGTGCCAAGGGAGGACAGTGTGGGTGGCCACCTAGGGGTCAGAGAGACAGCAGCACCTTCCCTCAGACTTGGAGCCTGTTGGTGAAGATGTACTTTGTTGTTGGGGCCACACAGCCAGTGATGCTCATCATTCGGGCCGAGTTAACAGACACCCCAGGTTTCCCTTGACCAGAAATCCCTTACACTTTGGAAGCACAGTGTGCAACCCCGCCTTCATTTCCCCCTTTCTCTCCATCCCAACTTAGCCTCCCTACGTCAGGCCCCCTCTTCTGGGAGCCCAGATGACCTGTTTACACACAGTGCAGGACTGGTCTGCAACATCTCAGACTTCCTACCCGAGAGGGCAGCTCAGGGTCTTTCTCCCTGACAGAGCATCTTGCAAAGCTATCTTCATAAGCCAGACCTGCAGCTCAGCTCCTTTCCTTTGTACTGTTGTAACCTAGCCTGGACTAGGCAGTAACCAGTCCTAACTACCTGTGTCTCTCTATCCTTGTCAGCCACCCAAGGAGCAGCTGGGACTGTCCCTCACTCATCTCACCCCATTGTCTGGGCTGAGCAGGATGTCCTACCTTAGCTGATACAAAGGATGTAACACATTAGCTGATATAAAGATACTTTATGTAGCATATCTCATTATACCTTAAAGAGGATTCTGCACATTGTATCCAACATTCCAACCAGTGGAATTCATTTAAGACCAGGCTTTTCCAACAAGGAGATTAAAGTTTATTTCGGGAGGTCAGACATTCAGTTGAAAGCTGTGCGGTGACAGATTTCTGGATTTCACCGTTACTCATTACCCAGTTTCTAAAAAGTGGCTTATGAATTTTCCATGAGCTTGGAAGGGCTATCCACCCACTGTACCAAACCCACTTGTGTGTTTACAGCTATGGGAAGTTCAGGTACAACCCAGGAGGAGGGCCTGTTCCCAAGAGACCAGGAGAAGGCCTTGTTCCCAGGAGATAAGCTCCGTTTATGATTAAAAGGAAGGGAGTGAATGCTTAGTCTTCCTGGCACCGAAGGGAGAGAAACAAGGATATTTTTATGAATGTTCAAGCCGCTTGGGATGAATGATCTCAATTTGATGATGACAATTATTATTTATTAAGGTTTATAGTCTACAAAAGTAAAAGGCTTTTTCTCGTTAGTGTGTAGCTAGCTGGCCAGTGTGGTTTTGCCCTTTGATGGAGAAAGTTGCAGCTTTGGTTTTAGACTCTTGACCTCTGGGATGATTTCAGGTATTGGTTTGCTGTGCTGCATCGGGACCTGGGCTTCCGAGATTACCGGAATGATGGCCTGTTAGGAAATATCATGAATGTGAAGGAGGGATTACCGCACATAGCAGTGAGAGGAAGTCCCGGAGGACTGCATTCTGTCATCATGAATGAGTCTTTGTATACAAAGTAACAGGAAAAATAAAGTGAAAACCAAGCACACAATTCACTGAAGACCTCACTTTGCAAGGCCTTCCCAACTGGTTTAGTGATAGCCAAACCTGGCCACCTCCTACCTGCCCAGAGATTGATGGCGTTTTTCTCTAGAACCGATTTGTCGTTCTTCTTTTCTGTGCTTTGACTTTCTCTTTAGAGATTATTTACCCAGCAAGGACTAAGCTAGTCCCTTTTCATAGTCATCTTCACAATCTCTGAATAAATCAGGAGTAAAAAAGAAAGGATAATCTACCAGCTTGACACTTGGCTCAACCAAGACTCATGAGGCTCTGTGCAGATGAACACGCTCCCTGGGCTTACATTTTGCTTTCAGGTGAGGACCTGACAATCTGTGGACCTTTTTACCAACCCCATTGTCACGACAAAGCTGTAGTTAATGGGCTGCTCCTTTATATAGAGATATCTCTGTGCAAAGAATAAAGAAAACTATTTCTGGACCAAGCATGTCATCAGGGAGGGAAACACTGGCACCTGTAGATGTGCCCTGACTTTCCTGGTGAGATAGCAGTTAGGTGTGGCCATAATCTGAGACCTTCGATGGTTTCAGAAATTCCTGGCATTTGATACAGGACCATTTCTACAAAACTCTTCCTTCTGTTTCAGTGTGGTAACCATGGGCCTTGGCACTCATTCCCTGGATTCCTCTAATGGGTGAGAGTGGGAAGAAGGGAAGACAGTTTTTTCCTTTTTGTAAGTTAAAGTAAATAAAAAGTATCTATTTATATAGATTGAAATCCTAGGATAAATAAAAAGCCCTAATTGTGTGGATCAAAAGCCAACTATTTGGTAAATGCAAAAACACACACGACATATTTTTCTTTTAAAAAATGGGCTGAGAGCTCATAGTCCTTAAACCAGGGCACATGGATTGTTAGCTTACCTTCTCTGGTCTGGCATGTTCCTTTTGCTGGCAAAATGTTTGGCTTGCACAGAGAAATTTTGATGAGAAGTCTGAGTTTGATTAACTATGCCTTTATGAATAACATCCTCTTAGAACTCCAGGCTGGGTTCAGACACTGGACTGCAGCAGTCACGGGGTTTGCTGTTTGGCAAAGCTGTCCCTCGCAACAGACTCCGACAAGTCATAACTCTTCATCTCTAGCAGCCAACACTCTTTCTTGGGCGGGGGGGGGGGCGTAATAGCACTAAAGTTTTCATTTTGCTCACTGCTCGACCGGTTCTTAGGTTTTCTGAGAAGAATCAAATCCAGTTTGATCTGCAATCCATTTCCTACTAAGAAGAGGCGTCCTCGGCTCATGAAGATGGCTAGCCAGAAGGAGAAAGCTCCTAATGGCTCCTTCCACCTGATATATTTCCCACTGACTCTGCTGTGGAGCACTCTGTGGAGGATTCTGATCGTCGATCAACCTTGGAACACGTGTGTGCCACATGCATGCAGACTTAGCTACTGGGTGAAGGGATTTTCTCCTTTGGTCTGTCTGCCAATTGGTGGATGTGCGCCAGTGGGGAGTCAAATGAGAACTCATGTTGTTTTCCTCCTTGACAGAGACCACCAAGGGTGGGGGAGTCATTAATCTTTCCTGTGCTAATTGAGAGCCATGGATGCCAGTACGAAACCATTTCCCTCAAGAGCTGCAGAGCTCATCTGAGTCCCAGTTCAAGTCTATGGCTTTGTAATGCTGGCTGGTGTGATCATGTCAAGTCTATTGGCTTTGTGATGCTGGCTGGTGTGATCACGTCAAGTCTGTTGGCTTTGTGATGCTGGCAGGTGTGATCACGTCAAGTCTATTGGCTTTGCAAGGCTGGCAGGTGTGATCACATCAAATCTATTGGTTTTGCAATGATGGCTGGTGTGATCACGTCAAGTCTATTGACTTTGTAATGCTGGCAGGTGTGATCACGTCAAGTCTATTGGCTTTGTAATGCTGGCTGGTGTGATCATGTCAAGTCTATTGGCTTTGTAATGCTGTCTGGTGTGATCACGTTAAGTCTATTGGCTTTGTGATGCTGGCTGGTGTGATCACGTCAAGTCTGTTGGCTTTATAATGCTGGCTGGTGCGGTGATGTCAAGTCTTTTGGCTTTGTAATGGCAGCTGGTGGGATCATGTCACAGTGTACCCTATCAGAATGTCTTTGCCTTTCATAAAACAAACTCAACTTGGAATCATGAATGGTGTGGGTTATACTTAGTTGATGAGTATACATTTTCAGAAGGAAGTGTCTGCTACAATGTACAGTCACAGTAACTCCATCAAGTTTCCCTTCACTGTGCTGTGCAGCTGCTTGACACTCCTGCTGTGCTCTGACGCTCCAGTCCATTCCTTCAGAGGAGGCCAGAGTCTCGGCGGCACCATGTGATAGGAATACATGTTTAAGCAAAAAGACAGTCTGTCTTGTTGATGTTTTGTTTCCCAAATCAGCGGCTTCTCCATGACAATATTTTCTAGAACACTCATCTTTATGGAGTTGACCCTGGGGGACACTACACAGTGGCTAATGAGTGCTGCTAGACAAGCAAGCTCATCTGCAGAACTTACATGGTCTTGTGCTTTGGGGATAGCACCCCACCTGCCATTGCTATCTAAAGCAAGAGCTGCAGCTGCTCAGGTCAGTGCCTCTGATTAGCTGGTTAGAACAATAGCTCTTGGTTTAGATCTCAGATCTTTCAGAAACCCTGGCCACGTAGGACTAAACAAAACTTCCCTCAGCTCTGTACTTCTCAGCAGAGCAGTAGAGAAAAATGCCAAATTTATTTTCAACTCAAAATACCATATAGGCAAACTTGTGAGCAAGTGGGAGGCCATAATAAAATCTTCTTCAAAACAGATTTTTGAACACATAGTCAGAGTAAATCCAGAAAAGTAAAATGATGCCTTCTTAACAAGAACAGAATAGAGAAATAGAGGCTGCTTGCAGGGAAGTACAAAATTCTGAGGCTCTTTTCGGGGCAGGTGGCCAATGAGAAAGCAAAGACTGCTCGCTCATCCTTGCTGTCCTGTAGAATTGCTTTTCAGGTATGAAGACTTAAGGTATTGACAATGACACTCGTAAAAGACACAACAGGCGAACACTTTCAGTGCTCAATATGTACATGAGCACAATGCAAGGCCTGGACATTCAAGTCCTGCCTTGAAATCATAAACAATGCACAGGAGTTGCTCATTGCATTACTGGGATCTGAGGAGTCAAATGGGGTTGCCAAATATTACTAAGGAAACCGTCATCCCCTCCTAGAGTTCTTATTCTCATGAATGAGGGGATTTAAGAACGGACGCTAAAGGGAGCACAAGGATAATTTTTTTTTTAGAGTGGAAAAGAAAAACTTCAGGGCAGGCAAGCCATCAGTCTTGGGAGCTGCTCAGAGGAGGAAGATGGAGAAAAGAGAGCCCCTGCATTTGAGTGACGCTGGTACAGAGGTTGGTGATGCAGCAAAGAGTCACATGGAGGGCAGGGGCACTTTAGGGAAAGAGTAAGGGATTATAGAAAGTACACTCAGGCTCTCCCCAGAGTCCAAACGAACTTCAGGGCAACCTTGGAGTGACTTCACAGAGCTAGGAATTCTGGGAAAGCAAACTACGTTATCTCATTAAAGGGAAAGTGACTGTTCCTTGAGAGCCCTGATCCTCTGGACAATGGTTCATTGGCCAGATAACTGGCATGCCAAGCTGAATCAACTCTCAAAGGGGGAGGGCAGACCTAGAAGTAGATTCCATCTTTAACATTTCTTAAACAGAATACAAATCTTATGTCTCAGAAGAAGGGAGGAGGCATGGAAGTAAGAAATAACAAAATAGGAAGTTTAGATACTGAGTGGCTTAATCAAAGCAGTAAATACAGCGGGTTACTTGTGGATCACAAGCTGGCCAGCAGAAGCTCTCGGGGCAGGGCTGCCTCTGTTTCAGAATTCGGTAGCACTTTAGTAAGTATTTCTGGTAATAACCAGCAGAAATCACCTCTGGATCACTTAGGAAGACAAGGTGGATGCCACGGAGCACTGAAGCATCAAGGCTTTGCGGCCAGGGTTAGCTCTGAAACCCACACTGCAATTACTCTATAATCACTGACTTTGCTACTGACCACAAGGCAGGCTTATTAAACCATGTACTCGGAGTGCTGAGCAGCTGACGGCTGCCTCATGACCTCAGTCAGATGACTACAGATGTGTCCCTGGGTCTTCATCGCTACGTACAAATGTAATGTCTAAGGCGACAATCGGCCTTAGGGGGCCGAGTTCATGTGTGCGGCCTGAGACAAGCTGAGAAAGAGCTGGTTGCGATTTTCAGTGACTTCTAGAAAAATAAAAGCTACTCCTGCTTCTCAGTTCAAAAGGTGGGAAATTGGGACTGGAGAGATGTCTCAGAGCTTAGGAGCACTGATTACTCTTTCAGAAGACTGAGGTTCAAGTACTAGCACATGGTGGCTCACAACACTCTGGGACAGTTTCCTCTTAAAAGACTACACTTCCCAGCTTGCCTTGCGGCCAGAGGGTGGGGCTATGGGAGGAAGTGTAGGGTGGGGTTATGGGAGGAAGTGAACAGCAATCATTTCCGTCCCTTTAAAGGCGTGCAGCCATCTTTTCCTAGAGGCATTCTCCCGTCAATCTTTATGGGAGTGGAACATAAAACTCAGTTTCCCATTGGCAAGGTTATGGTTCCTCATCTGTGGAAGGTCAGATGCCCCTGTCTTGGTCTGCCTTTCTGTCTCTGTAAGATGCCCCATAAATCTAAAAATGTGTGTGCAGGTGCCCTTGGAGGCCAAAAGAGACCACAAATTTCCTGGAGTGGAAATTACAAGCAGTTGTGAGCTGCTCAGCATGGGTCCCCTGGAGGAGCAAACAGGTGATCTTAGTCACTGAGGTTTTTCTCACTTTCCTATCACTAATTAATTTGTAGATTTAAAACATTTTATATGTATGGGTGTTTATGTATAAGGGTCTGCATGTATGTCTCTGTACCATATGTGTGCTCATGCCAGAAGAGGGCATCAGATACTCCGGAATTAGAATTACAGATGTTTGAGAACTGACTTGTGGATGCTGGGAATTGAAACAGGTACCCTGGAAGAATGAGAAATACCAAAAAAAAAAAAATTCTTTTAGAGTTTTAGTGTTAAAGAATTTAAACACATGGGCATTTTAATGGTCTCAGATATTTATTGAATGGATCCAGTTCATAGATAGCATAAGCTCTAAAAGTCAGGGAGTCAAAGTGACATGAGAAGAGGGAAGGGAGAATTACGGAAGAATCTCTTGAAACTTCTAAAACAAACTCATGTGCAATATGTGGGGTATAAGAAATATTAAGTCTGAGACACATTTTAGTAGGAAACATTCTGGTCCAAATAAATTCAAAGGAATATGGGGTGTACAGAAGAGCCAACATTCCATGCTTTGATCTGAGAAACAGGGCCTGGGTAGGTCAGGAGAGAACAGGGTGATGGGGCATGGAACTTTTCTACTCAGGGGAGCCATGTGGTCCAAAGCATTCATGGAACAAATACATTGTATGCAGACAGTCTCGCTGATTACACAACGTTTAGTTCAACTGCAGTAGTGTGTGTGTGTGTGTGTGTACATGTGTACATACAAGATAGGTCGGTGACATCAATGGTAAGGTACACAGGAACAACGAAAATCCACCCCTCTCTTCAATTGCACCTTTCAAGAAAGAAATATCAAAGACAATGAGAATTGGTAGCTCAGATTACAGAACACAAAGATGGGAAATTTATCTTCTTTAGAACAGCAACAACAACAAAAGGTCAGAGCTTTCAGAACAGGGATGCTTTATTTCCCAGCTCAAAGTGCAGAGCCATCTGGTGCAATCCTGGTCCAGGCAGAAGGGCTGGGCTGGGCTGGGTGTGGCAGCTGAGGTCATCCTGACTCTCACTGAGGGTTGAGTCTGGGAGGAAGGACCACACACCCCAGGCTTCTCCAGTTGCAGCTGAGATCTCAGAGCTGTGAAATGAGCTCAGAGCAGGCCGCAGGGGACCCATCTCCAGTGCCCAGTGTGGGGGCCACAGCCTGGAAGGGGACGGCTTCAATAGTGCCTTATCAGATGCTCTAACTCCAATTCTTTTATCACCTCAGGGGTGTGTCTCTGGAAGCTTGCAAAACACTTAACAAATAGTTCTCAATGGTTTCATTTCAAGATTTCAGATAAACATGATTTGCCTTCATTTTGTGATGCAGGACAGCTTTAGTCATTATTATTGAGCCCGAGAGCATCACATGACATTCTAGCCACTCAACACTGGAAATCAAGAAAACATCACAAACAAGTTATCTGACACCTCCAGACTCAGGCTTGATTGGGGATGGCATGGGTTTCTTCTTCTCATTAGAAATTCCAATGATTCCATATCTGAGTTCAGTGAATCCATTTTACTTCCTCGATGTTGTTTGTGTCTTTTTATCCTTAATGAGAGACAAAGCCAACTGTGGCAAGTTTTAAAGAAGTAAAAACTTAAGCTTCTGACACTTTCTCCACCAGGAAAACCCCAGAACTGTATATACAGATTAGCCTAAGATAGAAATGTGTAGGTGTGTATGTGTACATGTGTGTATTGCACTTGAGTGACTTAAAAAAAAACATACCTTCAGTCAGATCTCACAACCCGTTATCCCAGAACTCTGAAGACGGAGGCAGGAGAATCATAAATTGCGAGCTATTCTGGGCTTCTCCTTATCTCAAAGCAAACATAAAACAATAACATCAAAATCTATCAATGAATCCATCACCCTTCATGCTATTCATAAGAGCCCAAAGTAAAACAACCTAAAAGTCCAGCAAATGTTGAATGAACTGGCTGTAGTGGGTCACCAATGACACAGCTGTGAGGGTGACTCTCCATCCATTCTGAGTGGGAAAACCTGGCCACAGCAGGTCACACGATGTAGGAGGCTGTGTGGACACAAAGTATCAAGAACAGGCACTCCATACAGGTGGAAAGTACATCCTTTACTTTCTTGTATAGAAAAGAACAGGCAAACCTATTTTCCTCTTCTCCTTCTTAAGCTCTGTGGCGAGAGCCCTTTGGAAAAGCAAGAGAAAAGCATGCAGACTCAATGCAGGCTGCATGAGACAGAGAAGTCCTCCTGAGAAAGTAAAAGCATGAGGAAAGGGCAGCTTGAGATCTTCCGTTATTATATTGATAAAGAGTGGAAAGTCATGGGGAAAAGAATGTCAGGGAAACCTGCCAAAGCCTGCCTGTCCAGGGCCCCCTGGGCCCTGTGTCCTGGGGAATAGGATGCTAAGGAAGACTCTCCTGGGTGGAGGTTCTGTGACCGGATACAGGGCAAGATCAGAGACAGAGGTCTGAGGGAAGAGCTGACTTTGAAATGATTTTCCTGTAACATTAATATCAATGAAAAGTATAGTCAATGAATTTCTCATAAAGTATCTGTTACAATTCTAGAAATCTGTATTCACAATGGGTTCACTCATAGTTTAAAGAAAGCCAAGGAGACACATGGCCCTGATTCTTGCTTTTCATAGGTACCCTGCTTCTTAGATAAGCTACTTAGATGATCTTAGACTTTTAGGATTTTCTTCTCAGATCACAGGGAAGCAGTGGATCCACTGGCAGGGTCCCACACTCATCCCAGGGTGTCCGGACATCCCTCTTGCAGTGCTGCAAATGAACTGGATAAGATGGGGAGATGGTGTTTTCTCCACCTTTCCTGCCAAGTGATTGAAGCTGCTCTGACGTCATACAAAGATCCATGTGTTTGAGCAATAGGAAATTCTCAGTGAACATGAAAAATTATCAGGGCAATCCATAGATTCCCCTAATAGCTATGCCTAGTGCCAAGATAATTATAGTTTCCTATGCCACAACATTTTTCAGTAGAATTAGATTTCAAAATATATTTCTCTATTGAACCCTAAGATCAAAAGAGCCAACTGTGAGCAGGGTCAGTTGACTATCACAGATAAAAGCTCAGGTTTCAGCCATGGGCAGCTGAGCGTGTGTGCTAAATGACTTGGAAGCAAGGGTCAATTGTGAGCTATCACACACTTTTCTAAAATGATGTGATATTCCTATTTGCAGCCTAATATTAAGGAGATTTAAGTAGCCATTAGCTTGACCACTGAGCTAGGACACTCTCATTATATTTAATCATAGTCATGTACCATGTAAAAATATTTAGGTTAGGGACAGACCTCAGAGATGATAGGTTTCCCATGGTGATGTCACAGGTATCTCTACTTGATACTTGAGCAAAGCCGACGTTGTCTAATGATGACATGCTTCAGAGTGGCCCCATTGTCAAATGGCACAGGAGTAGACCTCCAACAATGGGAACTGTGAGCAAGAATTTACTTCAACACGTGGAAATACTCCTTCATGTTTCTTGACCATCTTGGTAGGTTGATGTTTTCAAAGTTCCATAGATACTTATTTTCTAGTATTTGAGATGAATTATTAGGACAGAGAGCCACTGACTGCTTTTAAACATTCCTTATATTTTGTGAATATAGCTGGGCTTTCTAGATAGTCCTGCTGTTCCTGGGTTTCAGTTTGGGAAATGCTGTGATGGCGGGTCCGATACCAACCACTCTGTCTCCTCTCCCTGGTTCTGAACTAGTTGAGAGTTAATTCCATGAAAACCACATTCCTTCCTATATTATATATAAAGCTGATATTGGAACATTGCGTTTTTATCCACAGAGCCAGTGAACACTTTATAGATCTCCAAAATTGAACAAGGTGAGTCACCCAGATGCAGGTAGTACTGGAAATCAGTGTGAGGAACCAAACTGGAGGCAGCTGTCTCCCAAAAGGAGGAAGACGTATGTAAGTCCCGGGTTTTCAGGATATTGTCCCAACACCTGTGGCAGAGGCATTAAGGAACTGAATGCAAGCAGCCATGGCCCCTTTGAGGTCACTGCATCAGAAATCCCTGGGGGGAGCCGGGAGTCTGCCTCAACAGCTGTCCTGTTTGTGTTTTCTTCCAGCGAGGGTTTCCCTGTATCAATGTCCTAACTTAATCTTGCTCTGGTTTCCTCTGTTTTATTCCTATCACTGCGACCAGCATTTGCTGTGCATTCTTATCCAGTGTCCCAGACACACATTTTCAAATAAACTCCGGGGGAGGGCATATATTTTGTTGAAAATTGTTTTATATTTAAGGGTTAAATTGAAAATATTAAAGCCAACTTCTCAAACACATTCATTTAATTTATAATGGGTAATCACGGCATGCACTGGACACACAGAGACACTGGATGCTGCTTTCCTCTTGGATGGTTTGCACCAGGACCTAGTGCCGACCCACATGACCTTTCCCTCCAATTTTTCCTACAGCATGATCTGCTCAGCCTTCTGACAGGAGAGAAACCACCAGACCTTCCTTAAGAGAAGGGTTCCTTAAGACAAGAAACTTTGGGTATCAACCCATGAAAGTGGACACAGCTACAAAATTGGTCCTGTTTGGTGCGGATGGACTTTCACACACCGGAAAATGTCTTCCAATTCCAAAAAGGACTTTCAAATAAAAAGATATAGAGCCCACAGTTATTTTCAGTTCCTGGGTGGTCAACCTGAAATAGTTCATATCTGGCCTGGCCCTTCCTTCCTTACCCACCCGTACTTTCTTCCCTCTCTTCTCCCTCCTTCCCTTCATCCTATCTGTGTGTCTGTCTATCTATCATCTTCTATCTATTATCTATCATCTACCTATCAATTATCTATTAGCTATCATCTATTTTATCTGTTGATCTGTCCTTATGCCTATCAATCATCAATTCCTTCATCCACTCTCTCGCTTGCTCACTCACTGTGATGCTGGGTCTGGACAAGCTAGACAGGAATTCTACCAGTCCTTAGTTGCAATTGTTCTTGTTGTTTTGTTTTGTTTTTCTGGACGAGATTTAACCCAGACTTGCCTTGCCTTGGACTTGTAATCCTTGTGCCTCCGCTTCCCACGTGCTGGGGTTGCGGTCATATGCCACCATGACTAGCTTCTCCTGATTTTGAAGACTCAGTCTACCTCATTCACTAGCTTTTAAGAGTCATTGTCTTTACTGAAGGTTTGAGGCTGTTGGGACATGGTGGTTCTTTCCTCCTGTCCTCCCCATCTCACAGCTGGCTCTGGTTTCTATATCTGTTCAGATTCTGTTTGGGGACTAGATATATAGAGAGAACCACACGTGAAGGAAGTGTGGAAGGGAGTAGGGAGGGAATCAAGGGCGAGAAGGAGGACCATTTCACATATATAAACATAATTAGCTAGTAGATGAGAAATGCTGTGTCTCCCAATAAGGATGAAGGAAGTCTGCCTGTCAAATCAGTCACGACTCTGTATGAATGCTAGCCCCCAGGGTTGGCCCGACTTTAGCCAAAGGAGCAAAACTGCACTTCTTGAGGAGCTGAATTTGTTCCTCTATCCACAGGGATTGGTAATACACGCAAAAGCTTAGTGAAGTATAGAACATTCAGCCAGAAATCTTAAGAATGTATCTTCCAACGTGATTGGAGAACCCAAAGGTAAGGTGTACCTGAGGGTTCATTTTGATACTTTATGACATTGAAACTCAGCTACCTGCTGAGCCAGACATGTCTTAGCTATGGTTGAAGAGCATTTGGCCATAGCCAGTGGAGGGAGCCCCATCAGACTTTGAGATAAGACTTTCTTAGGACTAAACAACCATTCCCATGACTGTTTATGATAATTCTAAACTTAGCCATTGCTGAAGATGGGTAATGTCCAGCCAGCAGAAACTGCATGTCCATGGACCAGAGTACTCTGCCTGCTGCGGAACACTTGTGAGAATGTTATCCTAGAGTGTCCTGACATGTGACAGGTGTCAGTGTGCCTTAACTTTCCTTCCTTAAGTGTGCAGCCCCCTGGGAAAGGATACATTTGTTTGAATTTCTATGAGCTCAGCTGTGGAGCTCCATCTCACTCCATTCATGGTTAAAGTGACACAGAATGCCCACCAGCTCACGCCCCTGAGATGATAATGAGGTGATAAAGGAGGCGGAATTTCAAGCATGAACAACTACAGAACTTAAAGCAATGTAAGTCTCTCCCCCTTCCCTGTCCCCTCTGACTACATTTCTCCTTCTATCGATGCATGTGCTCATCATGCTGTGGACCAACCTCTGCCAACACCCCATGTGTAAATCTTCTAGTCACATGACCTGTACATTCCATGGCCCCCTCCTTCTGGGTGCACTGAATTCTGGATCGGGCTGTTCTTTGTTTGGCCATGCCCACCTTTTTGTAGTTGGTGTGGCTCGGGCCAGCCAGCTTGGGGTTGAGAAAAATGAACTTGAAGTAAGGAACTTGTGAAAGAAATATCACACGTCACAAAGAAAGGTGTCAACCCCACAAACAACTTGACTGCAGTCCAGAGTTTAGGAAGGAGGGTCTCCTACAGCGGTTATCTGATAGTAAGTGACTCATGAGACTGCCTGAATCACAGGCCACAGCAGCCAAACACCAAAGAATGTTTCATCAATTGTTGATTGAGTTTTCCCTTTGAAACAGTGTTTTACATCATACTCCAGGGTAGCTTCCAACTCTGCAGTCTTCCTGTCTCTCTCTCTTCCTTTTGTCTTTTTCTATTTTCACGTGTGTGTGTGTGTGTGTGTGTGTGTGAGAGAGAGAGAGAGAGAGAGAGAGAGAGAGAGAGAGAAAGAGAGAGAGAGAGAGAGATCACTTGTGTGTGCATGCCTGTGCATAAATATTCGCTCAGAGGCCCAAGGTTCATTCCAGAAATCATCTTCAATATTGCTTTCACATTATTCATTGAGCCAGAGTCCCTCAATCAAACCCAGAGCTTGGCAGCATGATCATTTCTCCTAGCCAGCTTGCTCTGGGGATCCCCTGTCTCCTCTTTCCAGAGCTGGAATTACAGACAGCCACCACACCCACCTGACCTATCGTGTGGGTTCTTGGGATCTGAACTCTGGTCCCCACACTAGCTTTAAGATGGCGGCTTCTCCCCAGCTCCTATCTGTCTCAGTCACTTTAGTGCTGGTATTACAGGTACTGCTGGCCCCAAAATGCCTCTGGCCCCAAAAGTACTTCTGCCCACACGAATGTCTGTTTAGCTTTGGACTGACGCTACTCGTGGTATTAATCATTATGGCCAAGGACTATTTTTCCAAAATATCTGATGCAATCCTCCTAATGTTATCGTTACTAACTTCCCTTGCCTCAAGCCCCTTGAACTCGCCCACAGTTCACTGTCCACATGGAACTGCACAGCGACGCTTCCTTCTCCCCAGCCACTGCCAGAACTCTGCAGAAAATCTGTCACTCACACTTGTATTCTTTATTTAGGGTGTCGATTATAACAGCGAAGCCCATGTTCCAACCTTATGGGAGGAACGTTCACTCAAGGAGACACGGAGGGAGTGGGAAGCATGCGCTACCACAGCAGGCCTGGTGGTTCTGTAGCTCACCTCCTGAGAACCTGGCGCCTACCACAGCAGGCCTGGTGGTTCTGTAGCTCACCTCCGGAGAACCTGGCGCCTACCACAGCAGGCCTGGTGGTTCTGTAGCTCACCTCCTGAGAACCTGGCGCCTACCACAGCAGGCCTGGTGGTTCTGTAGCTCACCTCCTGAGAACCTGGCGCCTACCACAGCAGGCCTGGTGGTTCTGTAGCTCACCTCCTGAGAACCTGGCGCCTACCACAGCAGGCCTGGTGGTTCTGTAGCTCACCTCCTGAGAACCTGGCGCCTACCACAGCAGGCCTGGTGGTTCTGTAGCTCACCTCCTGAGAACCTGGCGCCTACCACAGCAGGCCTGGTGGTTCTGTAGCTCACCTCCTGAGAACCTGGCGCCTACCACAGCAGGCCTGGTTCCATACCTCACCTCCTGAGAACCTGGCGCCTACCACAGCAGGCCTGGTGGTTCTGTAGCTCACCTCCTGAGAACCTGGCGCCTACCACAGCAGGCCTGGTGGTTCTGTAGCTCACCTCCTGAGAACCTGGCGCCTACCACAGCAGGCCTGGTGGTTCTGTAGCTCACCTCCTGAGAACCTGGCGCCTACCACAGCAGGCCTGGTTCCATACCTCACCTCCTGAGAACCTGGCGCCTACCACAGCAGGCCTGGTGGTTCTGTAGCTCACCTCCTGAGAACCTGGCGCCTACCACAGCAGGCCTGGTTCCATACCTCACCTCCTGAGAACCTGGCGCCTACCACAGCAGGCCTGGTTCCATACCTCACCTCCTGAGAACCTGGCGCCTACCACAGCAGACCTGGTTCCATACCTCACCTCCTGAGAACCTGGCGCATTGTCGTTCTTATCTGCAGAGCAGAGTCTCAGCAGGTGGTGCTTGTGTGCACAAGAGTCCCTCACTCGCCGTGCTGTAGGTGGGTGTCACTGACACAGGTGTGCAAACCTGCTATTTATATCAGTTCCCATCCTGGCTCTCTATCCTGCCCTACAGCGCCGTGGCAAGCTGGGGAGAATGTAAGTCTTCTTTCAAGAATTATCGTCCTCACCACCTGCTTGTTGAGCAATAGGCAACAACACAAGGGAACACAATGGAGTCACGGAGGGCAGAAGATGCCCGCAGCAGACTGTCTGAATAAACTGTTTAAGATGATAACACGTGTTTACACGAGCACATTCAAATGAAATCACAGAACTATCTTTCATCAAAGAGGGCGGGCACTTGCGTGGATCCAGCTAGCGGCTAAGCTGACTTAACTGCTTTCGTACACAAAACTGTGCCCTGTGTACAGCATGCTCAAGGCAATACTTTTTTTAAAATCTTTTTGGAACATAACTTCATTCTATGGTGTATTTTCTCGCCAGTGTAATGAGCCAATTTTAGAGGAGATGAAAGCAGAGAGGATGACAAGCCGGGCTCTGGGGAGCGTCACTCTTGGAGATTTCCATCTTCTCCATCACGACATTCCTTTTGTTAACCTCGGGAGATTACGTGCAGCCCGGCTTGGGGTGCATGTTTGCTTCACTGCACAATGACCCATTTGTATCATGGCTTTCTCATCCCATCCCCCTACCCATGGTGATGACTTCATGTCTTCCTGAGCCCCAACCTTACCAGCCCAAACCCAGTGCAGGGAAAGGCATGATGGGATGACTCCCATCTGCCGTTGACTAACTCAGGGTCTGTATGGTTTTGCACAATGGCTTCTCACTCGCCCACCCACCCACTGGGATGTGGAGTGAGCATCAGGCTAAGAGAATGATGATGGATCTCTGTGAGATTCATGGGCTCTGCAAGGAAGAAACTTCTGGTAAAAAGAAAAGCTGTGCAAGCTCCTGAATTCCAGGGTGGAAGCGGGAAGCAGAGCATGTGGGAGTTTCTAAATCCTAAAAAGGACCATCCTGGGAGGCTTCATCACACACTAGGGGACTGGTGTTCATTCATTTTTAGGGATGGGAAAACCAGCACAGATGTCTGTGTTTGCGTATACCCACCACCAAGATGATCAAACTGTCAACAAAACTGTCACCACAGCTCAGCTCTTCCCATGGGGGAAGCAGGAGAGTGACCAATGGATTAAAGATCTAGACTGAAGGAGAAGCTCATCTGAAGAAGATTCCAATAGAGGGGGCAGGAGCATCCTGCTCCACACGGATCTGGACATCAGCCTAGGTCCCTTTGCCCGTAGGAAGCCTAAGAAGGCTGGGGCTTCCGCCAAACGTCTTTATGCTGTAAGGTGGCTGTGTTATGCTGCTGTTGATCTCTGTCACACCTTACTGGAGTCTCTGCCGTTGCTGACGCTCACCTCATAGCCCAGATGGTAACCCTTCCCATGGTTCCTCTCTAAGCACCAATCCTTCCAAACAAGTGGTGTTCATTAGCAGCGATCAGGTGTGGGGAGATCCAGGGTGCTTTTGAAAGGCTGCAGAGAAACGCCAGAGTTAATTTTAACTGGGGGGGTAACTACCCTTGCTTTTTTAGATAGAACTTACTTCTTTCTAGCCAACCACCACTCTGCCTTCTCCCCTGTTTGCCCCCAAGTGACTGACACTCAACGTCTTGGACAGAGTTTAGCTTTCCCATTGTTAAGAGTATCTAGTCCATGTCCCCAGAGCTACACTTTCCTTCCTCAAACATTTAATAAGGTTATTTTCCTAAAAATGACCATTCTTTCCCCAAGATGAACTCTGGAACCATTTGCTATTTTTTTCAGGGGAAATGGAATTTAGTCTGTTATATTTTGTGGTTAGGTAGTTATTTTTTGGTTTACAACTTCATAGCTTAAAGTTTAGGAAAATGTTATGATGCCTGCAGTTCGTTTCAAAGACTGGGATAGGCGCTGAGCCAGTGTGTTCAAATCTCAAGCTGGTTTTGCCTCATCTGCGTATTTTTGCCTTTCTTCACACATGACTGTGCCTGTGAGATCTCCTTCCTGTCGTCTTGAAAGAGTCATTTCCATGGGGGTGACAGATGATCTCTTGATCTTGGCCTCAGACTGCCCACTTGTGACGTCTCTTAAGAACAGCTCTTTGTACCCCACCTGGTTCCTCACTGAGATTTCCCTTCCTGTTGGCATATGCCCACTTTACCTTCCTTCTCCCTCAGCTCAGATGCCACACACATGCTCACAGGCCTTTGTTATCTGCACAGAATCCCTTGCTCCTCCAGGCATTTTGGAGACACAGATTGCCTTTTGCCCTGTGTTCCTTCAGTTTCTAGGACAAAATGCTCCTTGGTCAGTGTCTGGTGTATTGAGAGGAGTATGAACTTTTTAACTCATGTAGGAATCTGATTTGATATTAGCAGATTCTTGACAATTGATGGCTGAATACGGGGAGCGTTTGGTTACTATGTTAGGGTTTTCCAGGAGAGAGAGAGAGAGAGAGAGAGAGAGAGAGAGAGAGAGAGAGAGAGAATAATGAACTTTGCAGATGTTTTGGGGGGCTAGGTCCTAAAGTGACTATCTAAAACTCAAGAAAGTGGATGTGTTGCTTGCCAGAGTAGAAAGGCCTTTAAATCAAGGAAGACTTGGTGTGACTCAGTCAGAGGCTGAAGGCTCCGAGTAGGCAGCGTGCCAGCCTTATCTACCCCATCAGCCCTGCGGGTATCCAGTAGATCTGCCCCACCAGCTCCTCTGGAAACCCCCGCACATACTTACTCAGATTTAGTCTCCTGCCATCCCCACCAGGGCTGGAGTAGAGGTGAACAGTGGAGGGGACATGGGGAGCACAAACGGGCCCTCAGATTACAGACTCATTTTGTTTTGCTGAGACAGGATCTCACTATGTAGCCCAGGATGGCGTAGCCCATGAACTCCCTCTTATCTCAGCCTATGAAGTGCCGGGGTTGTGGAGTGTGTCAGCACTCTCAGCTTAGACTCCAGCCTTGGGAAGTTCCTGCTTTCCTCCCTGACATACTCAAGTGTCTGCTTCAGCCACTCATGTTTTCATGAGGTCACACAGATATGATTGCATTTTTCTTCTTTCTTACTCCATCCTAAGAGGTTAGGAAAACTGTTAGGATGTTTTGGGCCATGTTCAGGGGATAGGTGAAGCTGGTCATCTCAGTCCCTTCCTGCTCCCGGTGACCTGCAGGACTTTTGGCTTTTGTGTCCCCTCTTGTTTCTGAAATAACTATGTTCAGGAATTTAAGAATCAAGAATTCCAGGCATGTTTTATTGTGAGTGTTTTTGGGTATGCCACGATTCTCAAGTGTTCTTAATAACATTTTCAAATGAGTTATAAACATTAAGCACTAAATTAGTAATGAATGTTTTCACTTTCTTTAGGGGGTATTAAAAGAAAATAATTTCAAGTCTCTGCCAAGAAATTTCCCATGCTCCTTGTAGTACCTGTGGGACTGGTGGACCTTCTCCTGTCCCTAGATCTACACATCCACAGGGATGCCAGGTGAGTACCCAGGAGCTGGGCAGATGAAGGCTGAGCAGGCACTGATGGTGCCTCCCTGCACTTCTGTCTCCCTCTCACTTTAGAGGTGGGAGCAGTGCATACTGGGGGAGCAAGCTCAGATTCGCCAGGCCTACTGCTCTTGTCAGTCTCCCCTGAGGCATTCAGTTGGCACCATATTCCATTGCTTCTCAATTCCTAGAGTTGTTTCAGTCTACCACATAATTTAACCCTCAATTATGAGCCCTTTTCGTGTTGATGTGATTATAATCAGGTAGCACAGTGGTTTCCGTGACACTGGGCGAAGAGCTGACCATCTCAGACTTGGGCGCCGACTGATAGTCCTCAAATCACGTGTTTTCTATAGCTGTTTCTCATGTGGATAGGAACCAGTGCAAGCAAACAGAAAACAGGCAAACTGGGAATGATAATATACATTATCAGTTTTTATTTTATTTTGTCATTTTGGGTGTGTGGGGTGTTTTGCCTGCATACATGTCTGTGCACCACATGCATGCCTGGCACTGCAGGAGGCCAGTTTCCATGGAACTAGAGTTACAGGTGTTTGTATATGTGGGTTCTCTTTACTGCTCTCTCTCTCACCCCCATATTACAGTGCTTCTTGAAGAATAATCTTTTAATTATAAGTTTCTATATTTTTATTCTCTAAATATAAATATAAATGTGACACGCTACATGTTCATATGAAAATTGTGGATGTCGTGCTAGAGAGATGGGTCAGCCATTAAAGGCTAAGGCTCACACCCAAAAGCACTGAAAGGATTCTGAGATTACACTTCAGTTGTAAGTTAGGCAGATTGATAATGCCGCAGCCACATGGCAATGCAAAGATTAATGGAAATGGGTTAAATTAAATGTAAGAGTTAGTTAGTAATAGGCCTGAACTATAGGCCAAACAGTTTGTTATTGTCGGGGGTTCTGTCCTGCTCCTACAGCTGTTCAGCTACAAAGAGATGCACAGAGGTCTGCATTAGTTATAAACTGATTGGCCCATTAGCTCAGGCTTCTTATTAACTCTTATAACCTATATTAGCCCATTGTTCTTGTCCATGTTAGCCATGTGGCTAGTTACCTTTTACGGCGAGATAGTCACATCTTACTTCTTCTGTGGTTCTGTCAGGACTGCAGACTGCAGAATCCTCTTCCCAGAATTCTCCTGTTCTCATTGCCCCACCTATACTTCCTGCCTGGCTACTGGCCAATCAGTATTTTATTAAACACGTACAAGAAACAAATGTTTACAGGGTAAAACCATTGTCCCACGGCAGTTTGTAATTATTTAGAAGCATCTGCAGGACAGGATGGGACAGAGAATTGGTACCCAACATGGGGCATGGATCCACAAAAGACCTAAAAAAGCTCCAAAGACGATTCTAAACACACACACACACACACACACACACACACACACACGGAATAAAGCACAACTTCTTGGTAACCATCTCTTCTCTAGTAGGTTCTGTTTGCTGGTAGCCAATAGAGACACAGCTTTTTTAAAAAGTGACTTCCTGGTTCATGCTAGTGGCATGGATGGCCCTTTGGGAGGTCCTGCTATGGAACAGTTGAGTGGAGTTTGTGAGCCTAAGATGAACAGTATAGACAGGTACCATAGCAGTTTAAAATGTCTCATACAATCAATCAATATATATTACACACACACACACACACACACACACACACACACAATAAGGACACATTCAGACTAAAAGAACTCTAGAAGGGTCATAGTGTGTTTAAGAATTGTGCATAGGCTTTGAAAAAGGATGGAGACAGAGATTAAAGAGGAATTCAAAGATAAAGTCCTTGAAAAAATGGGTAATAAAAGTTATAATAACCATATAAAGATGAAAAATACACAGAGAATCTGGATTATGCATATTGTATTTTCTTTGGATTTTTGGACTGTTAATGAGCTAACTGCTGAGAGACATCTAATTGTAAAAGCTACTAAATTAAATGAATCTATAAATTTTAAAAATGTTGCTTTGGAAAAGAGAGGCTTTGTTTTTGTTTCCAGAGGCCTTCCAGGTTAAAATGGTTTGATCAAGGAAGATCCCCTGAAAATTCTCCTATGGGAACAGATAGCCCAGATGACCCAACATTTCCGAGCATCTCTGTTGCAGTTTCCTTTGAGTTCTACACCGGGAACAGCTGGCTGCAATAAGCCAGCCTCTATGTCATAACTTGACCCTAATTCTAAATTTTCTCAGGGTCCTTGGAAGGAAGATCACCAACACCCACCAATCAGCAGGAAAAAGTCTACACCCAAATTCCCAAAATATTTATATATTTTTTTCATTTAAAGGGGGTTGGTTATAAATTGTTATTTGTCGTGATCATTCTCTTTCTAAAAGAAGAAAGGGGGTGTGATGCAGAAATAGGATAAAATGATAGATTACTGAATCTACTTTAATCCAAAAACAACTGTTAATCTCAAAATATTTTACATTAGTAGGATTTTAGTTTTTTGTTATAAATTTGAGGTTAATTTTGCTATGCCATATGTATATTTTTTACTTTTGTTCAAGATATTGTGTTTCTACAACTCTATTTAAAAGGTAAGGTATGATTTAAAAATTCCAATTTACAAAATTGCAATTAGTCATCTATAATAGTCAAACTTATAATCATGTTAGTTAGGTTTTCTAGATATACAAAGATATATTTCAGATAAATAAGTATTCTTCAAACATTTCAAAGACCTACAGAATATGGCATTTAAAATGTATTAATAGTTTATGCTTTTCATGACAGTGAGACATATCTGTTCCTGACAGCACCAGGAAAAGATGATAAGCATTGAAGAATCTCTGTATGGGGTTTGTTCTCTTTATGGCAAAAGCTAGCCATATGGGCAAAGAAACTTCCTGACAGCAGGACACCAAAAATACACAACTGCTGAGCTTTGTCAAGACTTATTAGACAGCCCTTCAAATTTGCTGCTTAACAAGAAATTCTGTCAGATGTGCTAGGCCTGTAGGCCAAAGATAGATGTCCCAATGTTACAGAGGAGCCTTGGGTGACTGTCCAGGCAGTCAGCTGTTCCTGGCATCTTCACATCTTTTGAAAGTCGCTTGCTTGCACTTCCTGCTTACTCAGATAATATTATTTACTTCTCACATCTTTGATGGAGTTGAAGACTAGGTAGTCTCTTCATCAAGAAGGCACCAATTTTGATCTCATTGCAGATGTTTGTGAGCCACCATGTGGTTTCTGGGAATTGAATTCAGGACCTTTGGAAGAGCAGGCAGTGCTCTTGAATACTGAGACAACTCTCCAACCCACAAATAGACTAGATATTGCAACTGTTATTCTTATTTGATAGCTGTTTTATTGTCTGTAATTTTACTGTGTTGAACTTGAAACCTTCCTTTTTGATTAAACAGAAAGGGGAAATGCTATGGGATAACTCTTCTGTACACTGTGAATATATATGTTGCTCTCATTGATTGATAATAAAACTGCTTTGGCCTGTAGCCAGGCAGAATATAGCTAGGAAGGAAAGCCAAACTGAATACAGGGAGAAAGAAGGGCAGAGTTGAAGGAGACACAAGCCAGCTGCCCAAGGAACAAGATGTCAGCAGACCAGTAAAAGCCATGGCCATTTGGCAATATATAGACTAGTAAAAATGGGTTAATTTAAATGCAGTTAGTAATAAGACTGAACTATAGGCCAAACATTCATAATTAATATTAAACCCTGAAGTGATTGTTTTGAAATGGCTGTGGGGTGGGGTGGGACAGAGAAATCTCCACTTACAGTAGATGGTGAGTAATCAACCTGGGGAGATAGTGCAGTAAATATTCCAGAATGCATTCTTGTAAGAAGTTGTATTTTGTATGCATGAAGAACTATCAGGGCTCAATAAGAGGGCCAAGATTTGAAGAAACACTTTATCAAAGTATACTTGCCAACAGTGATGAACACACCAAATAACATTAATTGTCTGTGTTTAGGAAGATATAAGGATTTATTGAGATATACCTCACAAATCATAAACTCCACCCTTAAAACAGCTCTGTAGTAGAGCACTTGCCTAACATGCTCTAAGGTTCAATCCTTAGTACTACAGTCTGTCTGTTCATACATCCTTCTATCCATCCAACTATAAAATAATACAACTCAACAGTTATTAGTACATTTTCAGGGTTGAGCAACCACTTCTTAATTATTCTAGGACATTCTCCTTACTCTATAACGTGAGGGCCTGCTTGTTGGGGTTTCTGTCCTGTCCAGTTCCCACAGCTGGCAAGTCCCAGAGAAAATCACACAGAGAGTCTACATTAGTGATAAACTGATTCGCCCATTTGCTCAGGCTTCTTATCAACTCCTACAACTTATATTAACACATTATTCTTATCTATGTTAGCCACATGGCTCGGTACCTTTTTCAGCAGGGTACTCACATCTTCCTTCTTCCATGTCTGGGCAGGACTGAAGAGGAATGGACTTCCTCCTTCCCAGAATACTCCTGTTCTCTTTGACCTGCCTCTACTTCTTGTCTGGTTGTCCCACCTATGCTTCCTGCCTGGCTACTAGCCAATCAACATTTATTTAAAATATAATTGACAGGATATAGATGATTGTCCCACACCATTACTCCAAAAAGAAACATTTCTGTTGGCTCTCTCTCCCATCAACACCCCTCCCAGTTTCTACAGCACCTGACTGAATTGCATGCCTCATTTCCTTTCTTCCATGGTTAATTGCAGAGGACTTGTTTGCTTCTTGTTTGAGTTCTTATCAATAATGACTGATGCTTGAAGTTTATGTCATGGATAGAGGAGAAATCAGGTGTAGGTGACATGGCTAGACCTCAGTCCTACCAGAGTAGAAAGTAGTGTAGTGGACTGTGTGGAAATCATGCAAAGCCTAAGAAGAAATGTCACCCAAGGACTTCTGTAGGAAACACAAGCTTACAAAGTGCTCAAGGGTGATGGAGGAAGGTCATTGGTTAAGTAATAAAGAAACTGCTTGGCCTCATAGGTTAAAACATAGGTGGGAGGAGTAAACAGAACAGAATGCTGGGAGGAAGAGGAAGTGAGCTCAGAGGCCATGCTCCCCTCTCCTGGGCGACGCGATGAAACTCCGACCCAGGATGGACGTAGGCTAGAATCTTCCTGGTAAGTGCACCTGGGGTGCTACACACATTATTAGAAGTGGGCTAGTCCAGGTGCGAGAGTTAGCTGAGAAGAGGCTAGATATAATGGGCCAAGCAGCGTTTAAAAGAATACAGTTTGTGTGTTGTTATTTCGGGGCATAAGCTAGCCAGGCGGCCGAGCTGGGTAGCAGGAATGCAGCCCACAGCTCCTACAACACAAGGGATGAAGAGAAGTCACTGTGTGCTCGCTTGTATAATGGAGAAGAATTTCAACTGAACTTGAGAGGCAGTTGAGAATTGTCTTGGGGTTTATACCCAGAACTTACTGATGACATCCAGAAAATGTGATGGAAATCTCTATCCAGCTTATTCCCAGTCACCAAACCAAACCTTGCTTTAAAGGCTGCTATTTACATATTAGACAAGCTCACTATCAAATTCTTGACACATAAGGTGGTGATGCCTACAATGTATCATTTCAACATGGTAGAAATCAAGATCCCTGCTCACTCCTAGCTCAGTCCTGTAAACAAGAGGCAACTATGAGGAGTACCTGCAGTTCTCCTTGTTCTCCAGATGTTGGCTCACCCTAGTGCGCACAAGGCTCAGCCATACGTGCACATAGCTCACCCGTGTGTGCACAAGGCTCACCCACTCATGCATATAATTCACCTGCATGTACACACAGCTCACCCACACATGCACATAGCTCACCCATGTGTGCACAAGGCTCATCCACAGTGCACATGGCTCTAGAACTTCCTTGACACTGTTCCTGATGAACTCAAAGTTTCTGTCAAAAGCGCAGCCCTATGTATCAAAGGTGCTGCCTGACTGTCAGACACAAACTTGAGTATCATTTGAAAGGGATGCTGACATAACCACAAGTTGTTCATAGCTTTCAGACACTTTGTTCAGTCACAGGCATTTTTTTCTGTTTTTCTGTCTTAGAAACTTGAAATATTTCTCTCTCGCCCTCCCTCTCCCTCACTCTCTTCCTCTCCCTGTCCTTCCTTCATCTTTCTATCATCCAGCTTTCTGATCTGTGATCTATGTATCTCTGTCTATGATCTATCATTCATCTACATAGCAACCATGTATTCATTCCTTTTCTATTGCTACGACAAAATTCATTACAAAAAAACCAACTTAATTTATCTTGGCTTGCAGTTCCAGAGGGCCAGAGTCTGTGAAGGCAGGGAAGGCATGGCAATACATGGTAGGGGTAGATGTCTGGACGCATTCCATCTGCACACAGAAAACAGAGTGAGAGCAGGAAGTAGAGTAGGTTCATAAACCCTCAAAGCCTTCCATCAGTGATACAGTTCTTCCAGCCGGTATGTACCACTGAAAGTTCCATAACTTCCCCCAAACTGTACCACCAAGTAGGCACTGAGTATTCACATACATAAACATATGGGTAACACTTATCATCTTAACTTCCATAAACTATCATCTTCCTGTCTTCTTATCTACTTTGTCATCTATTATCCATCCATCATATGTCTGTGTGTATATGATATATCATCTGTCTGTCTGTCTGTCTGTCTCTCTATCATCTGTCTGTCTGTCTAAACTATCACCTATCATCCATTTATTGAAAGAGGAAAGAACCCATCTAGAATGCTTTGAAATGTGGAGAAGGGTCTTGAGTTTTAACCCTGACCACTTCCCTGCTCTCAGAGCTCCACTGAGCAGCAGAGGAGGAATCTGGTGTCACAAAGCCTTTCCCTTCAGGATCTTAGTTACAGAGTTGGATGTCTTGTCCAGCATGAGTGGAGTGGAGCTGTGGCAGAAGGCTGCTTTCCTTCTTGTGCTGGTTTTACTTCAGCTGAACTCAGTAGGATGACCTTGTGTTATGTTCCAGTTTGGATCCTTTGCTACAGTTTCAGAAGAAACAAGTTCTTCAGAAAGTAAAAATAAATTCATAAGCGAAAAAAACTTAAATGGTCAGATATTTTCTTTTGTATTTCAGGTTATACAATTTAGGCCAATTGTCCAATGCTTCTCTGTGTGTAAAAAGACAATTTGAGCCACAAGGGAGCAGCTCTCTGGCACTGTGGTCAGTTTAGAAATAAACTCTATCTAAGCGAGTTTAAGTCTTGGATGCAGAGCATCCAAGCACAGGAGATGGAGCAAAAGGGGATTCCATGAGGGGACCGCAGATTCAGACCACCGTGTCGTGGCCATGCAGCCTGTGTGGAGGGGGAAACCTGGGTTTGGATGAAAATGAGGCCTCTGATTTTGTAATACCACAGGGCGGCCAGATGAGAAGAATAATTTTCCAGACAACAGCTGAGCTATGACGTAGGCTAACTTCTGCCAATCACAGCCCATCTTATTAAAGAGCTTCAATGTTATTTCAAATAGACACTTTGTAATAGAACATAACACAACACCAAGTGAATAAAATATGATACAGACTTCTGTTTCTACTATAAATTTTGTTCACTGTATTTTAAAGACTCAGAGAATACAGTGATCACATGTTGAATTTTAAACATGAGAAAATCTCTAACATTCCAGGCATAAGTGGCATATTCAACTAAAAAATACCTTCATATATGTTATAACATGTTTTTGATCCATGCAACATGTAACAGATGAGGCAAATACTCTCCTTATTTTTTAAGAGAGAATAATGAGGCTTATGATGACGGTATTTGTCATTCTGTATACGAGTCAGCGGGTAGTACATGGAATCCCACTGTCCCCAGATCTTTAAGTTCTGATACTGTCATAGTTCTCAGGGACAGAGATTCTCAACATGTATGTGACCCTTGAAAGCGACAGGTAATTATGCATGCCAGAAATAGGATGCAGACCGAATAGGATTCTTTTTGAGACATTTGTCACAAGAGAGGTAAAACTCACAGGCCATACTTTCAAGAAATTGACCCTGAGAACAAAAAAGAGATATGGCCAAACATGCAGAACTTCATAGGAAGAGTAGAGTTCTATAGGAAATTTGGAGAAATGGATCATCTGCATCAGGCGATGGTTTGGGGCAGCTGTCTCCTCCAGTCCTTACATGTGAGCCTCATGACAGAGAGACCGCCTGGGTAGGCTGTGTCTCCTGTGAATCGTGTTGCTGTTGTCTCTTATTTTCCTCATCCGGAACATATACAGCCTTTGAACTTCAAAGACGAGGGGTCTCCATCCTTCCCCTTCCTAAGTAAATTAATTTGTCTATTCTCACACATTCTGAACCCCTTATGTTAGGTAGGCCTGCCGGGATGGAGGCTCACTCAACGCTTCTTCATGCGTTAAAGAACCGACTTCTTTAAGATTGTCTGGGAACCTGAGCAAGTTGAACATCAGAATGGACAACTTAGTGAGACCTTGTCTCAAAATTTAAAAATAAGACAAGGACTGAACTGGGAGGTATGCCCCAGTGGTAGAGCGCTTGGGAGTGTATGTGTGTCTTTGTGTGTATGCCTGTGTGTATGTATGTATGCATGGTATGTGTGCATGTTGTGTGGATGTATATATGTGCATGGCTTTGTATTTGTATGTGTGTCTGTGTGTACATGGGACGTGCATGTGTGTGTGAATATTGTGTGGATATGTATATGTGTGTGATTTTGTGTTTGTATGTGTGTCTGTGTGTACATGGCACATGCATGTGTATGTTTGCATGGTGTGTGTGCATGTTGTGTGGATGTGTATGTGTGTGGTTTTGTGTTTGTATGTGGTCTGTGTGTACATGGTGCGTGCATGTGTATGTACGCATGGTGTTTACCCACGTGTGTGTACACATCTCAGCACTGAGCAGGACCAGGGAGGTCTGTGCAGGGTGCTTGCTGACCTTGGATAGCTAATAACAATCTTGGTGCCTCTTTTCCCTTGTGAAAACATTAGAGGGTGGGACAACATAGTGACTCAGTGATTGTCAGGTCGAGATAATTCTGTAATTATTTTCTATGATTTCAATTTAATTTGTAGGCAATGGCACCCTGGTGGGTTGTTCTGGAAGCTTCAGTCTTAGCCATTAGGTTCATTTTTGGTCATTGGTTTGATTTAGCCAATTTCTGATTGCCACTTTCAGAGGCTGTGAGTCAGTCACCCCACAGGTGGTCCAGATGGTTGCAAGTAATCGGTTGCCTTAGGGACTGCTCCAGGGCCCACCATGGGCCAGGGCCATGTAGATGCAGAGCCAGAAGCATTCCAGCCTCCACGGGCTGTTCAAGTCCAGGGCATAGTACCCTAGCTTCCATCCAGAATGTTCCAGATGAGCTGCCTGACAGTTTGTTCATAAACACCAATCCCTATGGCAACCTAATAAGAAAGGGAACTAAAGGAAGGGAGACTTCATGGAATTTCTCTGGGCTCCCCACAGGGGCTACCTTGTAAGAATATCCTAAGACCCAAAGAGAGGGTGTGTCTCTTTCATGGAATCACCTGCCTCTGTTTGTGTGTTCCTGCTGCCCGACCTTCATGTCAGGTCAGAGATGAACCCATGCCCTCCTTCTCCCTCAGACACAACATGAATCCTCTGGAAAAATTCCAAACAACTTTGGTTTGTTTTTAAATTTTAATGAGTTCAGTTCTTCCTGGGTTTGGCCAGGCCAGATGCACCACAAGATCCTTCCAGCCTGAAACCAAAAAGTGTGCAGGCACTCACAACAGAACCCAACGCACGGAGCTTTCCATCCCTCTTTGCCAGATCTAGAGGCATCTGGTGTGGTTAGCTGACGGGTGGTCACACCTACCCTGTGCACATGATCTATGATGGGAGATGATACACGCTGGCTGTCAGTCATGCCCTGTGCACGCACAGCCATCCTTCATCATAGTTCTGAGCAGGAAGAGGGATTGGCCCTTTCATTAGGAAGACAAATGGGAATATGTCTTGACAGCAAAGACAGTGTTTCCATGTTCAATTTACTATTAAAAGAACCCTAGTGGTAATTGCGCTTGATGAGGAGGACTGGAGGCACTGAAACTGGGAAGGATCCAGTGCTGTGTTTTGAGTCACCGTCCACAGCGTTCACTTCACTGACCATCTAATTGAACGCTACGGCTCAAGTCCTGCTATAATTATAGACACTGCGGGGGATTAGAAACTTGTAAAATTTTAGAGCATTGAAAACCAAATGGTCATCCAGGAAACCACAACAGAGTATCTGGCCCCAAAGAGGTTACAGTCTGCTTGGAGACAACGTTAAGTTCCCTGCGACTCCCAAGACAAAATAGGAGAGGAAGGGCAGGTACCACCGAGTTTCTAACCTTTGTCCTAATTGGCACTTTTCATGTTCACCTGAAGAGTCTTCTCTGAGGAGGCCCAACCGTCCTTCCTTTTACTCACTTTTGTGGTTAATAAGTCAAAAAATATATAGAACTTTCTCAGCTAATGCTATGTATATCCATTCTATAAGTCTAACCCTATTATCTGGACACACGTCATTATATATCACCTGGTGTCGAAGAATCTGCTGCCAATCAGATCTGTGGTTTTGGATCCTGTCCTACAGCCCTCTCCCAAAAAGAAAAAAAAAATCAGTCAGCTACTTCTTTATTTAAAATATTTTAATGACGTTAGTTTCTTGTAGAGAAAGCCCAGGCTTCCTAATGACAAACCTATGGTCATTCAATTATGGCCATTGTCCCTTTTATAAGGGTTGTCAGCTTCATAGGATTAAGAAACACCCAGGGCACTAGTAAGGCAGGACTTTGGGTGTTGTCTTAGTTTGTTTTCTGTTGCTTTGCTCAAACAACTTAAAAGAGAAAAGACTTATTTGGCTCACAGTTCCAACTTGTTGTCCACTATGATAGGGAAGTCAAGGTGGTAGGGACTTGAAGCAATTAGTCTGATACATTCATCGTCAAGAACAGAGAGTGATAAACTAATCCATGCTTGCTTGTTCTTAGATTACTTTTTCCATTCCTAATACAGTCCAGGATCTTCTTCCTGGGGAGTGGTGTCACCAACATACAAGTCTATCTGCTTCAATTAAGATAATCAGTATAACCACCCCACAGACCTCAGCTGGGGCTAACCTGATCAAATAGTTCCTCATTTCCAATCCCTTCCCAGGTGGTTCTAGATTATGATTCTAGATTGTGTCAAGTTAATAACTAAAACTGACATTCATAGATTGTCTTTGATGGAATTTCCCAAGAGCTTTAGCCAAGGGTAGAGGATTCACCCTGAATGTAGGCTGAGGTGCTAAAGTAAGCAAAAAGGGAAAAGGACATAGCCAGCTGTGCCCCGGCAACCAGCTGTGCCCTGGCATCCAGCTGTGCCCGGCATTTCCCTGTATCTGCCTCCTGGTTTATACTATGAACCAAACAGCTCTGGCTGCCATGCCTTCTCTGTCATAATGGAATGCCTTCTTCTGAATGTCCTTAAGTTGTTTCTGTGTCAGTTACCTGGTCAGAGCAACACAAAAAGTTATCCGCCTGGGAGGTCCATTAATTTTTTTGGATACCAAAAAATTCATGGACCTCCCTTGCTCTTGGATTGGGAGGATCAACATAGTAAAAATGGCAATTCTACCAAAGGCAATTTATAGATTCAATGCAATCCCCATCAAGATCCCATCAAAATTTTTCACAGATCTGGAGAGGACAATAATCAACTTTATATGGAAAAACAAAAAACCCAGGATAGCCAAAACAATCCTATACAATAAAGGATCTTCTGGAGGCATTACCATCCCTGGCTTCAAACTCTATTACAGAGCTACAGTAATGAAAACAGTGTGGTACTGGCATAAAAACAGAGAAGTCGACCAATGGAATCGTATAGAAGACCCGGATTTTAACCCACAAACCTATGAACACCTGATTTTCGATAAAGGAGCTAAAAGTATACAATGGAAGAAAGAAAGCATCTTCAACAAATGGTGCTGGCACAACTGGATGTCAACCTGTAGAAGAATAAAAATAGACCCATATCTATCACCGTGCACAAAACTCAAGTCCAAATGGATTAAAGACCTCAATATCAGCCCGAACACACTGAAAATGATAGAAGAGAAAGTGGGAAATACCCTACAACAGATGGGCACAGGAGATCGCTTGCTATGTATAACCCCAGAAGCACAGACATTAAGGGCAACATTGAATAAATGGGACCTACTAAAACTGAGAAGCTTCTGTAAAGCAAAGGACACTGTCACTAAGACACAAAGGCAACCCACTGACTGGGAGAAGATCTTCACCAACCCCGCAACAGACAAAGGTCTGATCTCCAAAATATATAGAGAACTCAAGAAACTAGACTTTAAAATGCTAATTAACCCAATTAAAAAATGGGGCACTGAACTGAACAGAGAATTCTCAACAGAAGAAGTTCAAATGGCCAAAAGACACTTAAGGTCGTGCTCAACTTCCTTAGCAATCAGGGAAATGCAAATCAAAACAACTTTGAGATATCATCTTACACCTGTCAGAATGGCTAAAGTCAAAAACACCAATGATAGCCTTTGCTGGAGAGGCTGTGGAGGAAGGGGTACCCTCATCCATTGCTGGTGGGAATGCAATCTTGTGCAACCACTGTGGAAATCAGTGTTTCGGTTTCTCAGGAAATTCGGGATCAACCTACCCCTGGACCCAGCAATACCACTCTTGGGAATATACCCAAGAGATGCCCTATCATATGACAAAAGCATTTGTTCAACTATGTTCATAGGAGTATTATTTGTAATAGCCAGAACCTGGAAACAACCTAGATGCCCTTCAATGGAAGAATGGATGAAGAAAGTATGGAATATATACTCATTAGAGTACTACGCTGCGGTAAAAAACAATGACTTCTCGAATTTTGCATGCAAATGGATGGAAATAGAAAACACTATCCTGAGTGAGGTATCCCAGACCCAAAAAGATGAACATGGGATGTACTCATTCATAATTGGTTTCTAGCCATAAATAAGGGTCACGGAGTCTACAATAGGTGAATCTAAAGAAGCTAAGTAAGAAGGTGAACCCAAGGAAAAACATATAGTTATCCCCTTGGCTAAGGGAAGTAGACAAAATTGCCGGGGAGAAAACTGGGATCTTGGGGGTGGGGTGGGATGGGGGTAAGGGGAGATGGGGAGAGAAAAGTTAGAAGGGAAGGAGGGGGGGCCTTGGGGAAACAGGAGGATTGAGATAAAGGAAGGTTGGACAGGGGAGCACGGAACCACAATTCTTAGTTAAGGGAGCCACTTTAGGGTTGGCAAGAGACCTGACCCTAGAGGAGCTCCCAGGTGCCCAAGCCGAGGTCCCCAGTTAGTTCCTTGGGCAGCTGAGGATAGGGAACCTGAAATGACCCTTATCCTAGAGCAATAATGACGAATATCTTTCATATCATCATAGAACCTTCATCTGGTGATGGATGGAGATAGAGACAGAGACCCACACTGGAGCACTGGACTGAGCTCCCAAGGTCCCAATGAGGAGCAGAAGGAGGGAGAACATGAGTAAAGAAGTTGGGACCACGAGGGGTGCACCCACCCACTGAGACAGTGGAGCTGATCTATTGGGAGCTCACCAAGGCCAGCTGGACTGCGACCGAAAAAGCATGGGATAAAACTGGACTCTCTGAACATGGCGAACAATGAGGGCTGATGAGACGCAAAGGACAATGGCACTGGGTTTTGAACCTGCTTAATATGCTGGCTTTGTGGGAGCCTAGCCAGTTTGGAGGTTCACCTTCCTAGATATGGACGGAGGGGGGAGGACCTAGGACTTACCACAGGGCAGAAAACCCTGATGGCTCTTTGGACTGGAGAGGGAGAGGGAGAGGAGTGGGGGGAGGGGAAGAAGGATGGGAGGAGGGGGAGAAGGGTGGGAGGAGGGGGAGGGAAATGGGAGGCTGGGAGGAGGTGGAAACTTGTTTTTTTTTTTTTATTCCTTTTCTCAATAAAAAAAAAACTGAACAGAAAAAAAAAGTTATCCACCTGCACACTAGTCCCTCCTAATTACTGTGATTCTAGAACATCATGGGTGACATTCTATACCTGTATGCCTTTGTTAGCCTAGGCTGTACGCCTTTGTTAGCCTAGGTAACACACATCATGGGTGACATTCTATACCTGTATGCCTTTGTTAACCTAGACAACACATAGTTTGCTTTCCTTTCCAGGTCCAACAGCTTCTTACAGCCTCACTTATCTGTCCTTACCCTTTTGTAACATTAAAAATGTTGCATAGCTTTTGCAAAGATAATAACTAAATCCAAACAAAAACCTGATAGTATTACATATTGATAAAGTGCGCATTAGCTGAACTGAGGGTCTCGGTGTCTTTCCGATAGGTTTTGGATCCTGGATATTCCATATGGGATTGGTCCGCAGAGCAGCAAGTGGACTTTAGGAAGTGGTGGAATATTTACGAGGCAGATCCTCATTAGAAAGTTTTGAATGAGATATGGAAATCTGGCCCTTTCTGTCTTTTTTTTCCCACTTTCTGGATGTTACAAAAGGAGAATGCATGTTTCTTTGCCAAATACTCTAACCAGGAGGCAAGGAGTAGGAGTAAGGGGAGGAGAATAAGTAGGAAGAGGAAGCTTTTACCTTCAAAATTCAGAACTGTCATCAACAACAGCTGGAGTTCCTCCTTCTTTTAGCCTCAAGTATCTTAGACACTTAGAGAAGCCTGGTCCTGGAAGGTGTTCTGAAGGCATTAATCAACGTGTGAATAGAATACATCTGCATTTCTCTGTGATGCTCAGCCAATTGCCCTATGGAGGATGCTGAAGAAAGAGCACCCTATATTCATGACTCAAGCTGACTTTGTGGTGAATACATGCCTAACTTGGAACTGTTACCAGACCTCCTAAAACATCACATCTTCAAGAAGCAAAGGTAAGTGAAGGGGAAGATGGAAGTCACTTCTTAACTAGAATGAGGGTATGGAGCCTCTCCGAGATCTTTAAAGAGTAAGAGCGAGGCTCTACAGACATTAACTGTTTCCAAGGAGTTAAACAGCATGTCAGTGACTCCGTAGAGAAAACTGCATTTTTCTCATGTGATTAGTGGTTACATGGTCCACCTTGAGCCTTCCTGATTGACTGGGTGTGTCAACATACCCACAGAACAGATTTTCAGTGTATCACCAGAGCGGATCTTTCTACTCAGACTTTAGACGTTGGAACCGCGAGCATCCTGCCACCTTCCTCTGCTCCTTCTCAGCCCATCTGTCTCCCCATCCTTCACTGCCCTGAATTCCCCTGGCTGCCTTGTGTCCAGGTATCCCAGGTCCTCTCTAAAGACCCATTTGGGACAGGAACTTCACATGCCAACTTTAAGTACCAGCTTCTCGGAGGATTATTTGCCTCCTCCTCTCCTCACACCCCATCCTCACCAGTCTCTGCCCATCCCATAATCTCTTAAATTATGTTCTATAAACTCTTTTCTGGACAATCCCTCCTTTTTGCTTCATTTACAGTTCTCTCAAGACTGACTCCCAAAATTTAAATAAAATAAGACAAAAGAGTGACTGGGAACTCTGCTCAAGTTCTGTCCTCTATCAGTTCCAAGCGGGACATGGGCAGGAGTACCTGCCACTCTGGCGCAGAGACAGTAGGCTTGCAGAGGCCCCAGAAAAGAACCCTTGTCTCAAGAGAATAAGATGGAGTCAGAGAATAGGGCACATGACCTCTGCATTCTGGGTTCGTGGGCAAATGTAACTGTGTGTGGAAACACATACATATACACACAGAGAGGGAGAGGAACAATTTGGGGTCTAATTCCCAAGCCTTTCTTCATGTCTGGCTACTATGTAAAACCTTCTAAATGGTAAATAGAAGACACACTCCATGTCTCCTATTATCTCCTCACCCCTCCACTGCTGAGGTACGCTAAAGGGAGACTTTGGGTGTGTGCAGGTCACCCATCTGTCCCTGAGTTACTGTTCGGTAGCACGTTTGGGTTAGGTTGCCCCTCAACAACTTCAGCTGCCCAATGTGTTTTACTACTTGCACATGGTCATTATTTTTCTACAAAATGTTTGATAACTAAATAAATATTATTTTTCCTTTTCTTCTCCTTTAAGAACTGGCAGGTTCTTAAAAGAAATGCCCAGAAAGGTAGTGTTCTGAGGTACCTGTGTCCTTCTGAGTGAGCTGTCTTCCTAGACGGAGGTCACCCTGTGTCAGCTTAGCTGGGGAGCTTTCAAACTACCTGGGCTTTCTCGCCTCTAAGCGTGGGGAAGACGTGAGGAAGAACAGGAAGTGGGTGAGGAATGGATACAAAAGGAAGAGGAATGGAAGAAGAGCAAGGCGTTGTCTGCCCAAGGAGGCAAGTTTATCCCACCTGGCATTTTCACTTCGCAGGGCGAGGGTTGTCAATGCCCCACTGTTCTCTGGGCCACGGTGTTCCTTCGCACTACAGCCAGAGCTTTTGCCTTTAGGGTTTTTAGAAACTTTTGCTACATGTTTTGATATTGAGCATTACAAAATCAAAACAGACCCAGCTAAGCTTTTTCGCTTTCTCATTTGTATGGATCCCAGCACAATTTAAAGTGGCTTAGTTTCAAAAAGGGTAAATGTTTAAATAAGCATGTCCAATTGAAAATATTCACAAACATATAGGGCCTGATGTGAGAGAAAGGCCCCTCAAGGTGGTGTGTTTGGTTTGCACAGAGTGGCTGAGCTGATCCCAGCTTTGCCGTGTCTGCCTTGTTTTTCTGGAGTTATTGAAGGAAAGAGGGCTTTGCCAAAACGAAACAAGACACAGACCACTTCTTTGAACCTGAGAATTCTCCAGTGCCCAAATATGATTAAAACCCATCTTGGTTAAGCCCTTTTGATCAGCATGCATGTTGTAAAACCTGTACTGAGTTCCTGGCAATTTTACGGTCTTATCTGTGTGGTCCTTTTCTTTGGCAAACACTCCACAGGATGTTGCCCTGGCGGAGCTCAGTGGAGTGCTCAGGGAAGGTGGGACTGCAGAATTTAATGCCCCTACCAAGCATGGTGCCACCCCCACCCCCGCAGACCCAAGCAATTGTCCTTTCTTGTCTCACCACAAAAGAGACTTTTGGGGAAGAAAAACGGGGAAGAAAGGGGAAATAAACTCAATGAGTAGCTTGGAAAGTGGATAAAGAGGCACACAGACAAATGTTGGCATCCATCAGGTTTTCTTTATTGAAGACGCTAATTGAATTTCACCCACTGAAGTCGGAGCACACGGCAGATCCGAGACTTCCCCGTTCTATTTATATGTCTATGAAGTAGATCATTGTAATGGATACAGATGGGCAATGAGCACACAGTTATTGCATAATTTTTCAAAATTTTACGATTGCTTTTCCTACTTCCTTTTTAGCATAATGGCTTCTCTGTGCGGCATGCAGACTGCTCACTGTATCTTCAGTATGTTTTACCACTTGAGCCCATTTTAATTTATTAGAGACACACTCAAAGTGCTGTGCAAACAGCCCACAGCACGAAGCTGATTAGTAAGACACAGGCGACCTGAGCCTTGTGAAGTTCCTTTTGAGATGCGTGGTGAATACAAGCATATGTGTGCATTCCCCTCATGTCCTTCCTGCCTGATTCTTGATCCAGCAAATGTTCAGACTTGGGGAGTGGAAGGGAACCCAAATTCGTGGCGCTCACCAGCCCCTCACAAACAGGACAAAGAATGTTCGCCTTAGGGTGGGAAGTCAAGCAAGATGAAGAGTTTCTCTTTGGCTTGAGCTTCCAAACCAGCTTGGGCAATGGCTGGGATTTGCCAGAGCTGATCAAACAAGCAGCTGTGCAAGAGGTGGATAGGTCTGGGGTGTAACTCGTCCGGTAGAGCCCTTGCCTAGCATGCATGAAGCCCTGTGTTTGAGCCCCAGAATCACATAAAATGGGTGGATGTTGTGTTACGTACCACCTGCAATCCCAGCAGACAAGAGATAGAAGCAGGAAGATCAGAAGGGCGTCCTCATTGTACAATGAGCTCAAGGGCACTCTGGGCTAAGTGAGATCCTGTCTCAAAAACAAACAAACCAAGATGAAGTGTGTGTCCATGCATCTGATGGCCTTGGATGGAGAGTGACTCAGGTTCCATTAGACGTCTTCACTCATTTGTTAGATATGATTGCCTCAGGAAAGCTACCCAGATGGAGCAGTTCGGGGCATTCTGAACCCCGAACTGGCCCCACCTCTCTGGCCAGTCTTGTCTTGGACCTGCTGTGTTCAGCAGTGTGGTCTTTGCTCATACTGGGAAAAGGGATTCATGAACTGTGAAAGTCTGGTAGGAAGGGCTGGTTCTGTCTGTGGTTCAAGGGAAAGCCTTTGGAACCAGGTGGCTGAGGCAAGAACATCTAAAGCTGAGCTGTCCTAGTGGACAGCCATATGGTCCTTATGAGTCATACCTTGAAATGGGGTGTCTTGGAGACACCTCTTTCATTATGAATGGGAAGTTTTGCAATTCTAAGGCTGAATAATTACATGAAAGAGTTATTGAATCTTGAAATCGACATGTTGCAGAAAAAGAAGACTCCTGTAAGTTATCCTCTGAGTTCCATATGTGTGCCATGATATACGCAATAGATGCAATGATATTTTAAAAGAAAGAACTTTGCTAATGTAACTTTACAATGGCTAAGGAAGATCTTTGATGGGTGAAAGACACCAGAGTTGATTGGGTGCAGGCGATAAATCAGCGGTTGTCAAAGCATCTCTTGTGATTTGGAGGGGATGTCACAAGTTTAAAAATATTCTCTCTGACACATTGTCAACTTGACATCTAAACATTTTCAAAAGAAACTTAAATCATTTCAAAGGATTTATTTTACAGTGGCTTACAGCATTAATGTTTTGGATGTATTTAAAAGAATAAATCAAGGTTTGGGGAGATGGCTGGGTCAGTGAGTGCTTGTCCTACAATCTTGAGGACCCCAGTTCGATCTCTCCATCTTGCCCACTCCATCTTGCCTTCGCCAGCTCCTGCTGGTTTTTCACCGTGTTGGGTTTGGTGTCTCTGCCGCTATGTCCAATGACAAGCCACCCTTTTGAGACCCAGTATTTCTCTCCGTTAGCACTTGTTGGCCACTTCTGAACTCCCTTTATGCATTTTCCTGTGTGGAGCACAGGCCTGGCAAGGCTTTCGTTCTCACTCTGGAATCTGCACGCCCCTGGCTGCCGTGGCTTTGGGCTCCCTCAGGTAGTCACGGGGCCAGCTGGTGTCCAGGCTTAGCTCCTGGTTACTGGGCTGTGTCTTTATATTTCTACCCTTTAGACCTACAGTGATTTATGAAGCCACTGCCTATGATACAGGCTGACAGCCGTTTTCAAACTCTACCTTCATATGGCAGGACCCTCTCTCAGGACCTTGTCCTAGAACATTGAACTTTAGAACAAGTTTCCTGCTATGCTAGACGCTGAACCACGGAGACCACCAGGGCCTTTCTCAGCACTTACCACTTTGCATTTAAATTCTATTTCTATTCTACTACGAAGCTTGTCTTCCAATAAAAATGACCCAATTTTGTTCTTCTTTATGGTTAGTATACATGATATTCTTGGAAGAATTTGTCTTTCCAACCTAAAACTACATACTCTATGATAATAAAAAGCAAAAAAAAAAGAAAGGTAAAATAATTTTTAAAATTCAAGTTATTGTTACTTTGCATTATGCCTTTTAAAATTGTATATTCTAAAACACTTTGTTATTTATATGGCTCATGAAAGCAAAAAACTGGAGAAGTTAGAAGACTTAAAGTCAATTTACAACAAAAATAAGATGGTCAGAAATTCTGTGAACTGAGCATGCTGGTTTTACAGATGTTTGCTCTTATCAGGGGTGTCTGAAGTCACCCAAATAATGCACAAGGCCATTGGTGGGTCTGCAGGGGCCAGGGTCTGGGTCCCAGCCCTCCTCAACCTTAATTACTATGGGCTGTGTGTGCGGCTTGGGCTCAGGCTAAACAATTCTGCAGGGAATCCTGGCAGCTTCTCTATAGATGGAAGTGGTCAAGTATTGCCAGAGCCCATGTGAAGAACCAAGAGTATACAACACACAACCCTGGAAAGTCAAGACAGGGAGGACGCTGGTGTAGCTCTTATGTCTTCAGGCAATCTGAAGACCTAAGAAATGATTTCTGATAAATCATAGAGATTAATATATTCAGTTAAAACTATTAATAAAGCAACAGTAAAAAATGGTGCCTATCGCTGAGAAGCCCTTGGCTCCTGAGGCCGAGAATTTGTTGAACTGTCAGTGGAAACTCTGAATGAAGATACCATCTTCCCCTACTTGAGCAGAGCAGTGTTTAAAAGTACTTTTAAAAGTTTCTTCTCCTGTTGCATTGCTTCCAGGAAATCTAGAGCCCAATTTTATGCTTAATTATTGGCTAAGATTGGGGGTGGGGGGAGGAATACTGAAACATTAGTCTATGGAATGCTGAATACTTTCCTCAAACACTCTTTATTTTGATGGTCCCTCAGCGTATTTTGGGAGTTAAGATTCCAATGGAGGACGGAATTAGGGGTCAGTGTTTGAGTGTGTGGGGATGGGAGGCTGGGTCAGCCGGAGTCCAGTAGGGTTCCCAGCCCATCTCTCCCTGAGGCGGGAGGTTACCAAGAGCTCCTTATTTGTATTTGTATGAGATGTGTCCTGTGCATGAATCACCGTCTCCTCTCCTTCCCGGGAACTCTTCAAGTGGAATTTTACATCTGCTCAGAAGGAAGACAATTTAAGAAGGATGTGGAGTTGCCGGAGAGGTTATGGTGGAAAATATTTAAAATGATTGGAAATCTGCAAGCCATGATCTTCCAGAGGGAACCAGAAAGAAGGATTAGCTTTATTTAACAGAAGGGCAACTGAGCTGGGATAAGGATGAGATGGAATGAAGTAAATTAGGGGAGAAATAATTTATAACTGGATCAAAGCAAGACTGGACTTTGCGGAAGATCCATGGATTGCTTGGTTTAAATGTTGAGAGCGTTCGGACAGGAAAATTTAGGAACGCTTCCTAAATGGAAGGTTCTTATAAACCACTTTCCTTCGGTACCGCTTTATTCTTCCAGTGCCAAAGAAAATTTAGCTATTTTATTTTCCTTTTTTTTTTTTTTTTTTTTTTTGAGGTGGAGAAGGGAGGAAGAGGTGGCTAAGACAGGGTCTTGCTCTATAACATGGGTAGTCTGGAACTTTTTATGTGGCCGAGGTTAGTCTCACACTTGCAAAAGAGGTTCCTTGTCAGTCTCTTCAAGGCTGGTATTACTGCTGTACACGTCTTCACTCAGGTGATATGTTGTTGTTGGTTTAAGAATGTCTCTGAGAGTAAAGGAAGAAAAAAATCATGCCCACCTCTTCACGGAGTCGCTACCAACTATCTTTGTGGATAATTGAGCTACTTAAATTTTCTGTTTTTCTAAGAGATTTCCAGAGGATGCCCAATGGAGCCCTGTGGGCTTTGGATGGGATGTCGGATCTAAGTCTCAACATCAGACAGAGAAGCTGGGCACCAGTCCCAGAATCTTTGCTAGTTGCTGGACAGTCACCCAATCTCTTTAAACTTTGTTTCTTTGTCTCCAAAACCAGTTGAGGAAGGAGGGAAGTGCTGGAGGGTTCTGAGTTCTGGCCATGCAGTGTGCTGTGCCATTCTGTGACTTGTGTTTGCTGGGGTCAAGCGGCAGAATACAATAAGAAGAGGGTTTTCCTCCAGCAGTTCTCAACAGCAGAATGCTGCCTGAGTGTGTCCACAGGAAGATAGCTCTGGAGGGGCCACCGTGTCCCCTGCGTCCACACTGCTGATGTTTTTGGTGAATGCTGACCTATGTACTTTCTAAGGAGAAAGGGGAAGAGGATCCTGAAACAGACTGTTCGTGATAACCCAGTCCCCTTCCTCCCCATTTGTCAAGGCTCAAACATTAACTTATATTCCAATAAACAATGACTTGTAACTATTCTGGTAGCTACTTTTATTGCGTTCAAGATTTCCAAGTTAGCACAACCCTGCAAAGCCCAAACACTCTGTATCCCTCTTTCTTTTTAAGGTTTGACATCCTGCGGTTCTCCCCACAGGAGGAACACTTACACTTCCCAGCCTCTGTTCACACTTTCCCCCATCAATCTGATAATATGAAACCACTGAACTTCATTAAAGGGGAGTTAGAGAAACTGAGGTTAGACCACGGGCACTGAGAGTGGCCGGGAGTCGTTGGGAGTGGCAAGAGTGGGAGAATTCACAAGCGTGTGGCTTCTGACCATCCACCTCAAGGGCTGTCCCTAGAGACTCCGTGTGAGCTAATATACACACATGCTGCTTCCCTGGTAAGAAAGAACATTTCACCACAGAACACCTCCTTGCCTGAACTTTCTATCGTGAAGATACACATATCAACAGCTGTCTACTTCCTTCCCCTTTTCATCAGCCTGGGGAGCCTCGTAAATCCAGTTTAAACTTATTTTCTACGGTGGGGTTCCTTGTCCCCAGTAGATTAACCTCTGGAGTGAACTCCTTTCTTCTTTTGCAATATTGGGGCATGAACCTAGCCCTATCACCGAGTTAAATTGCCAACCCCTTTTGTATTATTTTATTAATGATTGATTGATTTTGTGTGTGCCTGTTCATGTCTGTGCAGATGCGCCTCTGTGCATGTGGCAGTCAGAGGAAAACCCCAGTCTCATTCCTCAGGTACCACCGACATTTTTGAAGCAGGGTCCTTCACTGATCTGGAACTCACCAAGTACTTTAGGCTGAGTGGCCAGTACTCCCCAAGGATCCACCTGTCGCTGCCTCTCCAGTGCTGGGATTACAAGCACACACCACCAGGTCGAACATTTTTATGTGGGTTCCAGGGATCTCACTCAAGTCCTCATGTTTGCAAAGCAAGCACTTTCCCAGCTGGACTCTCTCCCCAGTTCCTGTAATTAGAACAAACAAAGCAGCAACTTTGATACAGAGTCTAAATTACTTAGGCTGGCCTTGGATTTGTGATCCCCCTGCCTCATCCTTCAGAGTTCCTGGGATTAAAGGTGTGTGCCACCAATCCCAGCAGAAGATTCTTAAATAGTGATTGTTATGGTATTTACCAGAGACTGTTCTAGGCATTCCTTTTGTAATGTTGACACATCTAATGCTTTAAAAAAAAAATCACTGGTGTATGGCTAGAAACCAAATATGAGTGAGTACATCCCATGTTCCTCTTTTTGGGTCTGGGTTACCTCACTCAGGATAGTGTTTTCTATTTCCATCCATTTGCATGCAAAATTCAAGAAGTCCTTGTTTTTTACTGTTGAGTAGTACTCTAATATGTATGTATTCCATACCTTCTTCATCCATTCTTCCATTGAAGGGCATCTAGGTTGTTTCCAGGTTCTGGCTATTACAAACAACGCTGCTATGAACATAGTTGAGCATATACTTTTGTTGTATGATAGGGCCTCTCTTGGGTATATTCCCAAGAGTGGTATTGCTGGGTCCAAGGGTAAGTTGATCCCGAATTTCCTGAGAAACCGCCACACTGCTTTCCAAAGTGGTTGCACAAGTTTGCATTCCCACCAGCAATGGATGAGTGTACCCCTTTCTCCACAACCTTTCCAACAAAGGCTATCATTGGTGTTTTTTATTTTAGCCATTCTGACAGGTGTAAGATGGTATCTTAAAGTTGTCTTGATTTGCATTTCCCTGATCGCTAAGGAAGTTGAGCATGACCTTAAGTGTCTTTTGGCCATTTGAAGTTCTTCTGTTGAGAATTCTCTGTTCAGCTCAATGCCCCATTTTATAATTGGGTTGATTAGCCTTTTACCGTCTAGTTTCTTGAGATCTTTATATATTTTGGAGATCAGACCTTTGTCAGTTGCGGGGTTGGTGAAGATCTTCTCCCAGTCAGTGGGTTGCCTTTGTGTCTTAGCGACAGTGTCCTTTGCTTTACAGAAGCTTCTCAGTCTCAGGAGGTCCCACTTATTCAATGAGGTCCTTAATGTCTGTGCTGCTGGGGTTATACGTAAGAAGTGGTCTCCTGTGCCCATGTGTTGTAGATTACTTCCCACTTTCTCTTCTATCAGGTTCAGTGTGTTCGGACTGATATTGAGGTCTTTAATCCATTTGGACTTGAGTTTTGTGCAAGGTGTTAGATATGGATCTATTTTCATTCTTCTACAGGTTGACATCCAATTTTGCCAGCACAATTTGTTGAAGATGCTCTCTTTTTTCCATTGTATACTTTTAGCTCCTTTATCGAAAATCAGGTGTTCATAGGTTTGTGGGTTAATGTCAGGGTCTTCTATTTGGTTTCTAGCCATAAACCAAGGACATTGAGCCTATAATTAGTGATCCTAGAGAAGTTAAATAAGGAGAACCCAAAGAAAAACATATAGGCATCCTCCTGAATATTAACCTTCAGCAGGCGATGAAAGGAGACAGAGACAGAGACCCACATTGGAGCACCGGACATAAATCTCAAGGTCCAAATCAGGAGCAGAAGGAGAGAGAGCACGAGCAAGGAACTCAGAACCGCAAGGGGTGCACCCACACACTGAGACAATGGGGATGTTCTACTGGGAACTCACCAACGCCAGCTGGCCTGGGTCTGGAAAAGCCTGGGATAAAACCAGACTCTCTGAACATAGCGGACAATGAGGACTACTGAGAACTCAAGAACAATGGCAATGGGTTTCTGATCCTACTGCACGCACTGGCTTTGTGGGAGCCTAGGCAGTTTGGATGCTCAACTTGCTAGACCTGGATGGAGGTGGGGGTTCCTTGAACTTTCCACAGGACAGGGAACCCTGATTGCTTTTCGGGCTGAGGAGGGGGGGGGACTTAATTGGGGGAGGGGGAGGGAAATGGGAGGCGGTGGCGGGGAAGAGACAGAAATCTTTAATAAATAAATAAATTTAAAAAAATAAAATAAAAAATAAAAATAAAAAAAAATCACTGGTGCTGAGATTATTCTTATTACATTATTACATGCAAGGAAATCAAATATATGAAGGTTAAATATATTTTCCACAGTGTTGCACACTTAACAATCATGTTCCTCTGAGAAAGAAAAAAAATGTAGACTAAGGAAAGATGAGTCCACAGCAATCGCCCTCAGAGAAACTTTGAGTAGACCATTGTGTGAACTTTCCCTAGGGAAGTCAACAGGAATGAACAAGTTCAAAGGAAAAATGTTCTGTCTTCATTTTTATTTTCTTTATACACTTGTAGAAGCCTCTAAACTATTTACCAAGCAACTGCTCAGTCCAGATGTGCTGGGTCAATGACACAGCCTGGAGCTGCAATGCTGTCCTCTCGGCAGCATGTGGCCATTGCCAGTTCAGTTAGAGCAGCACAGACACTCACAACATCAGCCTTGTTTTTCAGTTGCGCAGGATTCTTCCCTAACTTCGTGTGGTCTCAGAGGTGCTGGAGTGTACAGGTATCTCAGAGGGGAATCCAATCGACACAACTTTCAGGAAATTATTACCTATGTTGGGCTGGGACATTTTGGAGATGTAGCAGGATAGGGGTCACTCACATGCCTATAACTCCTTAGTCATGGTCTTGTAAGCCCAATGAGTTTATTGGTTCTACAAGCTAGACCTGGGTGAATTGCTCCTTTGGATCGCCGTCAATACCCTATTTTGTGTGAATGGACCTTCGTTAATATTTCAAATTAAGGCAACAACAGCCTACAGATTCTGCATCTTATTCACTGAGAGTCATTCAAGGAAGTGACTTGTTGAGTGGAATGGGAGGAAACACTGATACACAGTGTAGGCTTCAAAGCAAGGCTGGTGGCATTTGGAAAGTCATAGAGGACTAGAACATGATTACTCAATGTGGTCACTTGAAAACTTAAAATCTAAACAGTGGCCGGATACAATCAGTAGCTAGGAGTTTCCTGAGAACCTCAGTGTCCACAGCTGCATGGTTCTGATGTCACTGTAAACCACCCTGCCACATGGAGACCATTGTCAAGACACCTCACTTCTTCTCACCTCCTACGTCTCCTCCACTCTGGATTTGTCCTGTGGGAATCTGCTTCTGTTCTTATTAGTTCCAAACTCGGCAATTCAACAAAACCATGAAGACCATCCAGTGTGTACCAGAGATTTCCTGCCATCCAAAAACCTTCTCAACCCAATAGACTGACATGGTGTTCATTCTTTTACTGCTCATACACGTGGCTAGACTGGACATTGGTTTATGACTATAAGTCAGTTGACCCCAATAAGTCAATTGACCACAATAGACAATGAGTAGAATTGTACAAATTGAAGTCACTCCACCTTCTTCCAACTTCATACATTATTCTACGTGCACAGAACAGAGGGTCTTCCACAGTGGAAGGGAAAGTTCAGGAGTTTACTCCTGGTGTTCCTTATCAATTTGGAGATGGGGAGACAGATGGAATCAAAATAGTTCCTTCCTTCGTCTCTGATATTATGTGTGGTTTCCTCATAAGGAGAAGTGTTTCTACTTTACAAGGGCACGAAGTAAATTTATACATTAGGATTTTACACTTGTTTCTGTGATGGCATCCCCATGCTGGGCAGCTTAAACCACAGGCACTCACTGTCTAGCTGCTCTGAGGCTGGGGAGATCAAAACCAAGATCTCATCGTGGTTTGTTCCTTCTTAGAGCGTGGCAGTGACCCCTCCACACTGCTCTTTCAGATTTGGTTGTGCCAGGCATTGAATGTTGGGGGTCAGTACTGTGTTCTTAGTGTTGTCTCCCCCAATGCATCTGTGTCGGAGTTCACATTTCTCCTTTCTGTAAGGACACCCATCATAATGGATTAGGGTCCATCCCAATCTCATTTTAACTTGAACGCCTCCATAGAGACATCATGTCTATGTTAGGACTCCTTCTGAGGTACTGGGGATATCACTGTGTCTTGTTTTGGACAATAGTTCACCCCACAGCAATCACTAAGAAAGGAAAATGGCAAACAGACTTAGAAATACACCTAGCTAGTAATCTTCATTCTTTGAATAACTGACCCCATCCTCTACGTTGAGCTTTTGCCCTTCAGCTGGGGCCATCGGTCTGACATAAGTACAAACTGTGGCATGGCCATCATTTCCCACTTCCAGGACTCAGAATGCATTTTGAGGTGAAAAGGTGGATCCAGGTTCTGCAGTGAAGCCCTGAGGCCAGGACTCTAAGTTCTAGCCCACACTCTGGTCTGTTGCAAGTGTCTGGGCTGCTACACAGCAGTGTCTCAGATCCCACAGGTGTGAGGACTCTGCCCCACTTTATTCTGGGAACTTGCCCATCAGTAGCTAGAATAATCTTGGCCTTAGCTGACAGTTGGATGTTTAATGACATCGTGGGCCAGGCTTGCTATATGCACACTGTGTTATATACTCAGAAGTTTAGAATTGGGCCTGCAAGATGGGTCAAAGGGTAATGGTGCGTGCCACCAAGCTTGATGACTTGAGTTGACTCTCCAGGATCCACGTGGTGGAAGGAGGGAGGGGACTCTTTTAAGATGTCCTCTGCCCTCCACACATGCTACACATACACACACTAAATAAACACATTTCATTAAACACACAGAGAATTAAAATAGCTCATAGTAGAGATTGTGGCAGAGAAGACATGTTGCCGTGGATACTGGAAAGTCGCAGCCTGGTTTTAGTGCTGCTCTGCTCCGTCTGATCTACCCTCCAGGGCAAGAAGTTCCTAATGTCGCTCTCACCTGAACCCTCTATGCCATGCTCATGTCCGTGTGCTTGGGAATCCACACCATCAAGACAAGCTCTCTGACAATGGCTAGGTTTGTGTTTTGCATTTAAGTTGACTCCAGACCTCCATTCACTCGAATTCTTCCCTTTGAACAAGAGCTGAGTTTGAGCCACGCCCTGGGGAGCCAGCTGCAGTGAAAAATCGTCTGGAGGGTTTGGGGTTGGGAGCAAGGAAGAAGCACAGACGAGGAAGTCTGGCCGTTCTCTCTCATGTATACTCTGCTCCCCCCAACTCAGTGCAGAATTGCAAGGGAAGTTTCCTATGCGGGAAACTCCCAGGAATCAAAAGCAGTGGGTTTGGATGCCTTTCCCAAAGTAGCGGGAATTTGGAATTCATATCAGGCAAATCAATACTAAACCCATTTAAAATCAGATAAACAAAGTGATGATTATTTTATGTCTCTGGGCCCAGAGCAAATCTGCTTCCAGCATTTCTAGTACCTATTAACATTTACAAAGTTCTTTCTAGTAAAAGACAAGTCTTTGGGGAATCATCCATGCCTAGCTACTTCATGCCTTTTCACATAAAACATAGAAAATCTAAATTCTGGGGTAGAAATTCTCTCTATTGACAGAATACTCTCTCTTTCTCTGTCTCTCGTTCTCTCTCTCTCTCTCTCTCTCTCTCTTTCTCTCTCTCTCTCTCTCCTGTTAAAGCTACTTAGATATAAAAAAAAAAGTCAGGGATAACTCTCAATCCACATTGTGATTAGCCTGACAGCAAAATTAGCTGCTACCCACTGGCTCAGAAAAGGGTCCTCTACTCAGGATAACAACTCTCATCAGCCCCAGACAAAGGCACACCAGACAATCCTCTTGAGATGTGTTTTCAGTGGGGATGCTTAATTCCCTTGCTTCTTTTATCCTGAGAACAAGGAAGACACTGTCTCCATCTGGAAGCTATCTCAGTCTGGAATCAGTCCGTTCACTTTAGCGGTAGCTTGCTCACAGAGGGCAGTAATGGTGAACTTCTCACTCATTGGGTGAAGGATTAGACCTGAAAATCCTGTCATCCATGAGCTGACATAGCACTACACACAATACAATTCCTTGAACAAACCTAAATATGAACCCCTGCTGCTATTCTCCTCCCTACCCATGGTGTCTACGTAGAAGGAGCTGTACAAGGTTCTTATGAATTTGTCCCCAGGAACTTTACATTTCATAGAGAGAGATTACAACTCAATGAGAATGGTGCAGATAGATATAGATAGACAGATGAGGGACTGACAGACAAATAATAGGCAGGTGATAGGTAGATGATAGATAGATAGATAGATGATAGATAGATAGATAGATAGATAGATAGATAGATAGATAGATATAAACAGTATATATGTAGACAGATAGGCATGTGATTGACAGGTGATAGATAGGTAAGTAGGTATGTGGACAGGCAGATGGATAGACAGATAGGTAGACAGACATGTGATTAACAGGTGATAGATAGATAGATAGATAGATAGATAGATAGATAGATAGATAGAGCTAGATAGAGGAAAGGTATGGCATGTTGTCTAGAGGAAGATTTGTTCTACGTTCATGTCCCAGGCTGGCTGGTAAGGGAAGGCCATATCTGATCTGGGCTTCGAAGAGGAGGGAAGATATAAAGTTCCACAGGGAGAAGCAGTATGAGTGAAACATATCGGACCTGGTAATGCAGTGGTGGGCATTTCTGCGTGGCCGGCAGGCACAGGGCTTCTGGCCACATACCTGAAGACAAACTGAAAGCTATGTAGCAGGTCTTGAAGCCTCCACCAGAGTGGAAAAACTTTATTTTGGTAGCTCAGCAGCTACCCCTACTGGCAAGGCAAAGGCAGAGTTGGTATCTGTGATAATAAATGAAGTTTCTGTCTGCTTTATTTGGAGCATCTCCTGTTTGCATCTCCTGTGTTGTCAGGTCTACTCCAGCCCCTATCCTGCCCTACTCCCTAGCTCATTAATAGAAAAAGCTCAGGATATGTCTACTAGTTACTTTTCTCACTGCTGTGACCAAATACCCAACAAGAAGCAGCTTGGCGGAAGATGGTTTATTTCGGCTCATGGTTTAATGGTAGAGTCCATCCTGATGGAGAAGGCATGGTAATCAGAGCGTGAATTAGCTAGTCACATATAGTGATGGATGCCGATGTTCACACAGCTCTCTCCTTTTCCTCGCTTTAATTCAGGCTAATCTTCTAGTGATGGGGATGATCCATCAACATTCAGGAGAGATCTTCCCCCCTCAGGAGATCTAAGCCTTCATAGAAACACCCCACATACACCAAGAGGTGTGTCTCCTAGGTAATTGCAAATCCAGTCAAGTCAGTAATACATGCCCAAGGGTGTGTTTATGATCCAGTATGGTTCTTGGGATACTGGGGGTTTATGTCTGAAACCATCTTCATCACTATAAAGAGCTATGATAGGTGGGACCTCTGTGGAACTGGCTAATACCACCTAGCTTATTCAGCTCTTACCACCAGCTGTGTGCTGGACACTTCCACAAACGTGTCCCTATTTTCAGAGCTGCAGATATATATAGTAATTCTGATATTTCCCGATACCCTATCGATCCGGTTTCCCAAAGGAAAGTTCCATTTCATTCCTTCACAGAAGTTTTGTCTTCCTGAGTGATGAAATGCCCAATTGCCCATGTTTAAGGCGGCTGCATTAAGCTAATGTATGAAGCGTTTCCCTTGGGGGCATCTGTGGAAAATATATGGGGTGAGGAAAAAGAACCCATGTAGAAGCATGGGTTTGGCCTTTCTGACATATCCAAGGCTTGGTGTTGTTGGTTATTCTCCAGCACCTACATGGTGGATCAAAACCATCTGCAACTCCAGTTTCTCTCCTGTCTTCCATGGGCACATGACACCTATACACACATACAGGCAAAACCTTTATACACCTAAAGTAAAATAAATAAATCTTTAAAACAGTCATGAGAGGGGGGAGCATAGTACCCTCTCCAGGTGGGCTCATGAAGTTCACTTGTCAGGACAGGCTCCATGCAGCCCTTCCAACCCTTTGCGTGTGGCCCAGGCCAGGGGGCCCATCTGTCCAAGTCAGACTGCGATTACTTGGTTGCTCACCACTCAGTCAGAACTTAACTCAACTCCAAGTGCTATGGAAGCAGAGGCGGTTAGTTGCCAGGAGCAGCTGGGGGTAGCTGGCCAGTGGCACTGGGCAGCTGGCAGCAGCTGGCATAGGAGGAGCCAAGGACAGGGAGAGCAGGGAGACAGGGGGCATCCAGGCCAAACTGAGCTTCTGTGCAACAGAGAGGCCTCCTGCAGAAACATCAGAGGGAGGTGGCTTGAGCCGTGGCCCCCCTCCTGTGATCCCGGAACTCAGGACACTGAGACAGGAGAATACTCCAGGCTTGAGAATGACCTGGGCTGCAGAGTAAGATACAGTCGCAAAAAGCTAAAAGGAAGGAAAGAAGGAAGGAGAAAAGGGAGAAAGAAAGAAAGAAAGAAAGGGGAAGGAAAGAAGGAAGGAGAAAAGGGAGAAAGAAAGAAAGAAAGAAAGAAAGAAAGAAAGAAAGAAAGGGAAGGAAAGGGAAGGGAAGGGAGGGGAAGAAGAGAAGATGGAGAGGGGAGAGGAAGAGGGGAAAGAGAAGGAGAGGGGAAGGAGGGGAGAGACAAGTTTTATTCGTGATTGTTTCCTGTTCTCTCATCTCTGGAAGTGAATTCTGAAACTTCAAAAGCTATTCTAGGTGTTTTAAACAAAGAGGACCCTGTACTCAGAAAATTGAAAGTGTAAATGTTTTACATCTTTTTTTTTCCCTCTTCAACAAGAAACATCCAGCAAATACGGCTGCACCAAGGGCCAAGAGACTTGAGGAACTGTAGCTGCAGAAAGAGGCCCATCATCTGGCTTTGACATTTATTAGTACCTGACAGGGAACCAGTCCTGGGAGGACTGAGTCTTGAAAGCTTCCATCCCTGCAAATGTGAGAGATGGCCTGGGCAGAGTGGAAACAGATACTGAGTACAAGGAGCTTCGAGGTGTCAGCATTTGTGGTCACCGCGTTGCCCACTGTGATGGGCTACACTGGCCATACTCTGCTGGGCTTCCACGCAGCCCAAGGTGATGTGGGAGTGGGTGACATTAGGGGTTTCTTGAGGTTGGCTTAAGTAGATCTTCATTTGTCCGAAATCTGTGGACCCATCTTAAGTGGTGTGCTGGTGACTTGATTGCATATTTCATTTTTCTTTTGTATGTTTTCTCCCTCCACTTCCGTCAGAAGGAGTAAATAAAGTAGACTCAGCACTTTCTTCCTGCATTTTGGGATAAGCCTCAGCTGATGATGAATACCAATATAAACAAGGCTGGATGCAGACAGGCACTGGGTCAGGGTTCACAGCATTGACAAGAGCAACCACGTGCCCAACCCTTTCTGAAGCCAGAGAAGAGCTATTTGCTGATGAACTGCACAATCCCAGCTGGCTGAGTGGGGAAAAGATCATGAGCTGGACTAGATGGAGTTGGACCAAGGGAGAGAGGAGGAGGGTGGGCAGTGCGATCGTTGGGTGTGGCTGTGCAGTAAGTGAAGGACCCTCTGGGAAGAGAGTGGAAAGGCAATGGAAAGTTGCATTGCCAAGAATGTCAGGCGCTTTTGTGAAGCATCTGCAGTACGTGATGGATGTCTCTTCCCGCTGCTGTCCACATTCACATGGTACTTTATTGTGTTGTGTTGGTTTTCAGACGCATTCCTAAAGAAATGACTTCAGACAACACCAGAAAGGGGTAGTAGCAGTTGTTCAGGCAAGCATGGATCGATTTTTAGCTCTGCCACCGCTAGCTTCACATCAGGAGTGAGGTATTTGACGGTAAGCCTCAGTGTCTACTCATACCCCCTGGGGAGAACAGAGGACTCGCAGGGGTCCTCCGAGAATGCAAAGGAGGAGCTTTTCCTGGTGCCTAGCATGTGAGTGGACATCCAGACATTGTTAGCTGCCTTTATTTTCCCTTCATAACTACAGAAACTAGCCACCAGCTAACCACATCTAGGTGGATAAGAACTTCTAAAAACCAGAATAATCTCAAGAATGACCCCTCTTAGTTCTCTTTCTCTCGCTCTCATTTTTTTTCTTCAAAACCCCAAAGTTCCAAAATAAAACACACTGGGTAAGGTTTCTGTTGTTTGGAATTTTATGAAGCTTGCATGCCAGAGCTTCACAATAAAGTGCCTGGATTTTGCTCTTGGGGAATCAGTGTCTCCAAGTTGCGTGTAAAATGTGAAGAGTTCTCTTTTCCTGGAGCCGTGGAGGAATGACTGATGTGGGGGGCCAGGCAGATAATTAGATGGCACAGACAATAGCTGTTATGACAAGCGTGAGCCCATGATGATTGGCAGCTGTTGAACCGCGCTGTACCCTCCAGGAAGATGTTGGAGACATCACTTCCAGGCTGAACATCCTTGGGAGCAAATAAGGGGGCAATTACTTCATCCCCACAGAGAAAGAATGGTTTGACTGTTTTAGGTTAGCCCTACTTAACCTTCTTGGCTAACCCAGAGCACAGCACAATGTGGAAGTGCCCCCCCACCCCCAACATTGCTTTAAGGGTAAGAGAAAAAAGTGGTCAAGGGTGGGGAAAACCTGGCCCCTGATGTTTGCAGGTGTATTTTTCTTGGGAAGTGAGATCGCTAGAGAAACAAAAGATTTGGTTCGTTTGGCTTGGCAAGTGAAAAACACAATCTTAAGGGAAGACTTTATTTAGAAACGTTATTTTTCCCTGTTAACTTGAATAGTTTATGGAGGGAAAAAGAACTATAAATGGTTCATAAGTTCGCAATTGTATTTGCTTTAGAAACAAAACACATCGTCCCCATCCAAGCAGATCCCACTATAGATTTAGTCTGTGTTGGCCACTATTCTGTCCCCCACAAAGCTGCAATGTAGGCTGGTCCATACTGGTAAACACAGGAGTCCATGTGCTGGCTTGTGGCCACGGTTCTCATTCAAATCATACTGGGCCTTCCTTTCTGCGTTTTCTGCTGGCTACAGACATGCCAACTGTTCCCTTTCAGCTTTCTCTCTCCAGATATCTCCGTATCATTGATCTTTGTTCCCCCACCTTTTTTTCACTCTTAGCTACGACTTAGCTTCTGCTCCGTCCAGGCGATGGGATTTACTGAGATGGTCAGTAATTAGCAAGTTCCAAAGACACTTCTGTCCTCACATGACTTCTTTGTGGAATTTGGTATCTTCTTTAAAGATTCACTATTTTCATTTATGTGGATATGTGTGACTCTCTCTCTCTCTCTCTGTCTCTCTCTGTCTCTGTGTGTGTGTGTGTGTGTGTTGTGTGTGTGTGTGTTACATGTTGTACAGAAGCTAAGAGAGGATGGAAAAAGGTGCTAGCTCTCCTGGAGCTACAGTGACAGGCAGGCATGAGCCACCCGATGTGTGAGAAACTAAACTCCGGTCCTCTGCACAAGCAACCAGTGCTCTTGACCACCAAGTCACCCTGCCCCAGCTTGCACGTCTGATTACACACTCACCTGGAGAGGAGAGTCTGATCACACACTCACCTGGAGAGTCTGATCGCACACTCACCTGGAGAGGAGAGTCTGATCGCACACTCACCTGGAGAGGAGAGTCTGATCTCACACTCACCTGGAGAGGAGAGTCTGATTGCACACTCACATGGAGAGTCTGATTGCACACTCACCTGGAGAGGAGAGTCTGATTGCACACTCACCTGGAGAGGAGAGTCTGATCGCACACTCACCTGGAGAGGAGAGTCTGATCACACACTCACCTGGAGAGGAGACTCTGATCGCACACTCACCTGGAGAGGAGAGTCTGATCGCACACTCACCTGGAGAGGAGAGTCTGATCACACACTCACCTGGAGAGGAGAGTCTGATTGCACACTCACCTGGAGAGGAGAGTCTGATCGCACACTCACCTGGAGAGGAGAGTCTGATCACACACTCACCTGGAGAGGAGAGTCTGATTGCACACTCACCTGGAGAGGAGAGTCTGATCGCACACTCACCTGGAGAGGAGAGTCTGATCACACACTCACCTGGAGAGGAGAGTCTGATTGCACACTCACCTGGAGAGTCTGATTGCACACTCACCTGGAGAGGAGAGTCTGATCACACACTCACCTGGAGAGTCTGATCGCACACTCACCTGGAGAAGAGAGTCTGATCGCACACTCACCTGGAGAGGAGAGTCTGATTGCACACTCACCTGGAGAGGAGAGTCTGATCGCACACTCACCTGGAGAGCATCACCCTTGCATCTTCTTTCTGTTTCCCTCCCACAAATGCAGAGTGCATTAGGTTCCTGCCAAATGACTTCAACCACACTCACAACCTCAAAACTTCCTCTTACATCAGTGGCCACCAAAAGAATGTTTCCAGCTCCCCCACCCAGCTTTTATAAGTCCTCCTGCCTGTTTCTGCTTCCCTAAAAGAAGGGTTGTCTTGGATGTCGTATAGACGTCCTGTCCCTTTGACATGTGCCAGAAGGGATTTGCTCATTGCAGTCTCTTCTGAGCATGCTCCTTCCCAGGTTCCAGTGCAGTGAACAGCTGTCTGGTTACGCAGGCTGGAAATCCTTATGAACTTTTTCAATCACAACATTTGAGTCCAGTCACTAACCATTTCATATCCTGTGCCTAAGTACATTCTTTAAACACTTCCTTTCTGTCTTTCTTGCCGCAATCTTTGCCTATGCAACAGTTATTGAGCTTGTAGGATCTCTGTGGCAAAGCATTCTTTCCTGCCACTCTCTATCCTTTCTTGAACCCACTCCCTGTCTTTATAACGTAACTCTCTAAAGACACACCTGCCTGTTTTCCTACTACAAGGAAGTGGGGGAAATGAAAAAATACAATCCAGATCACAAACCTTTAACACCTAAAAATGTCAAGCACAAGATTCTTTTTTAAAAAAAATTGAGACTTTGTTTTATTTTATGTGTACAATTATTTTGACTATTTATTTGAATGTATATTGTGCCTGGTGCCATGGAGAAGGCGGTGCTGGATCCTCTAGATGTGGAGTTAATGGATTGTTTTAAGTCACCATGTGGGTGATGGGAGCAGAACTCAGGTCCTCTACAAAAGCAGAAATGCTCTTAACTCCTGAGCTGTGACTCAGCCCCCAAACCCATGATTCCTGACCAAGAAAAGACAGGGGGGGATAAGTCTTCCTGTCCTACCTTCCACTGCCCCTTCTTACTGTGCTCTGTCCCACCCCACAGCTTCTCAGGTCCCACAAAGCTCATCTGTGAGCTGGGCTTCTTTTAAGACCCTCCCTTCAGCAGGGAAGCATCCATCTCTTCAGCTGGCAAACTACTCATCTCAAAATGCTCCCTCAACTGTTGGCTCCTCAAAAAAGACAGTGACATCCATGAACAGAACACATAGCTCCTCATCTCCCAATTTCCATTTCAGTTTTCTCTCTTCCAATTACCGGCCCCGGCTGGATGGTTATTATATTCAATTATTATGTATATAGCCCCCACCTACAATCATTACATTCTTAAAGTGGGGAGCTATGTCTTGTATTCCATATCTCCAGCACTTTACCAAAATTCTTGCCAAAAGGGAGCCTGTGAGCTCAGGGGGGTGGGTGAGTGGTGCGTTCCATACAGTCAAGGTGCATAGACTCTCTGGTTATCTGAAAAAGAAAACCAGTATTCCTGTAACATTCTGGTCCCTAGGTCCTCACTCTGTCCCCACTGCAATAATCTTCTCTGATGGCTTGCTCATTATGTATTATGTAATTTTAATTATTAAATGACTGCCTTGCAGTACTTTTACTTAATCCATTCATTTGGCTTTATTTAGACAGGGAACCAAGACAGTGGGACGAGACGTATTATCATACAAATAAAAAGAGACGACCAGCCATTGAGAGTGTTCTGCGTGCGGATGGAGTCAGGCTGCCTCTAGCCTGGTTTTTGTTGGGGGTCCATTCCCACAGTGGCTGCTCTGCAGTCTGAGCTTTCTCTAGCTTGCAGGCAGGTGGCGCACGGGAGAGACTACCAGAAGTCTGAGCACACTTATTTCCTGTAGAGGCAAGTGCTGCTGGGTGGAACAAGACTTCACTTTCTCGGAAAAGACAGTGAAATAATCAGTGGTTCACTTCTGTAGCAAGTGTCTCTTCTGCATGGGCGCAAAACCTTGCGGGCAGCCAACACGGGGCGTCTAAACCAGGCACACCTGTGCCTTGTTGGGGCTCCAGGGTTCCTAGCAGGCCCCGCAAAGCTAGATATGGGGGGAGGGTGGTCAGGTGATCTGTATAAAGTCCTTCTGAGAACAGGAGTGCACACTGAGTCTGAGACGGAGCTATCCGCATGCACCGTGATAAGCCCAGCTCTGTCTGGGGTAGCTTTGTCTCTCAGTAAGGAGGCATTTTGGATCTAAAGCCTCATGTGTCAGAGAGGCAGGTCGCAGCCTTCTGTGCAATGCTGCCTTTCTCCACAGTAGCCGTCTTCCATCCTTCCCGTGAGTCCAACCTTCAGGACACATTTCTTTTCCTCATCTTCTTGAACTCATTCCAATTTTATCTGCTTCATTAACAAGGTCGTTTATAAACTGATCGTTCTCTTACTGATCCTACCTCTCTATAGGACAGGTTTTGATTTTCTTTTCACTAATTGAAAATTGTAGAGTTGCCATTAATGCAGAAAATAAGTTGGAGAGAAAATTTCCTTTATTCATAATTCAATTTAATTTTTAGTTTTCTCCCTCAGTACCTATAAACTAAGTCCCATGTCGCCGAGAAGGCGGCTACACTGCTCATGGATGCCAAGAGTCTCACTTGGTTAAAAGCAGGAAAACTGAGGCGGTAATTCAAAGACCGAGCGCTGAATGCAAGGACTCTACCTTACCATCCTTATGTGACCCTGGGGGCTGAAAAATAGAATAGAACTGCCATGTTCAATTAGCGTGAAGGAAATTCCTAACACAGATGTGTCATTTAAAGAATGAACCACCAAAATGAGAAAGGAAGAATATGGTCTCAAAACAATGTATGTCGACCCAAGAGTTGGAGCATGTTTTTGTTTGGTTGGTTGGTGTGTGCATGCATGCATTGTGTGCATGTGTATGTGTTTACATGTTTGTTATTCTTCCGAATTGTTTACCTTGTTGTATTGAGACAGGGTCTCTTGTTGAACCTGGGGCTCATGGGTTCAATCATGCTTGCTAGCTAGCTTGTCTCAGGTTCCTCCAGCATTGGAATTAAGGGTGTATACCACCACATCTGGCCTTTTGTTTTATTTGATTATTTCTCTTTGGTGATACTTTTTAAACATTTGTTTGCATTTTGAGAATTGTTATATTTTTCTTTTTTCTTTTTTTGGTTTTTCGAGACAGGGTTTCTCTGTGGCTTTGGAGCCTGTCCTGGAACTAGCTCTGTAGACTAGGCTGGTCTCAAACTCACAGAGATCCACCTGCCTCTGCTTCCCGAGTGCTGGGATTAAAGGCGTGCGCCACCACCGCCCGGCCCGAGAATTGATATATTTTTCTATTTACATTATTTCCACCCTGCCTTCTCTCCATTCCAGCTCCCTCTGTGTTCTATGCTCCCGTTCCCTCTCAAATTAGACTGAGCCAACTCCCCTGAACCTGTTTTGTTCCTTGACAGAGAATATAACTTCTGGCATCTTTAGTAGAAGCTTCTGGAGACATATTCTCTGTGTTGGTTGAAAGAAAAAGCAGAATTTGATTATGGAATATCTTCACCAGCTGCCCAGATGCAGAGGTGTAGAAGGAGCAGCGGGCTGCGTTCCTGGCACCTGGCCGTCCGTACAGCTAGCTTTATCCGAAATAATTACATGGAAACTGTATTCTTTTAAACACTGCCTGGCCCATTATATCTAGCCTCTTTTGGGCTAATTCTCACGTATTAATTTAGCCCATTTTTAATAATATGTGCAGCACCAGTCTTACCGGGAAAGATTCAGCATGTCTGACCTGGCGGCTTGCTTCATCGCATCTGCTCTGAGAGGAGCTGCATGATTTCTGAGCTCACTTCCTCTTCCTTCCAGCATTCTGTTCTGTTTATTCCACCTATCTAAATTCTGCCCTATCAGATGGGCCAAGGCAGTTTCTTTATTAGCCAATCACCTTCCTCCATCACAGAGGATGAACAAACCTAGTTTATCTTCTTTTTAATCTCCAGCCTTTAGCTGGTTGTCTCTTCTTTCTTCCTCATAATTCAGAGAACTTCTTCTGGTTTCATCACCTGCTCCAAACATGCTCATGTAAGTTCTCTTCTGTCCTGTAGGAATGAAACCTCTTTTCTACCATTATCTTTGTTAACAGATGAAAAAACTTCTACTGGGGTCAAAAAGCCAATATAAGAAAGGAGGTGAGGGCAGAGTCACGGCCAATAACCAAGCAAAAAGCAGAGCATAGGTGGACTGAAGACCATTTTCTCAATCGAGTGTCAAAGGCAGAAGGATTTTCCTGGCAGCCATGATGGCAGTGTTGAACCTCACTTTCCAAATACCTCAAAGAAGCCAAGGAAGGGGGAAGGCTCCAGAATTGTTCTGGGTAAGGGTGTGGAAGGGCTAAGCAACATGAACCAATTGCACCACCAGGATAGTGAGCATGCATTAAGTCCTGCCCTTCTCGGAGTTCTGAGAAGTCCTGGCAGCAGGGGAAGCGCTGGCTATGTCTTCATGATGCTGATTTTATTATACATAACTCATACACACCAGCCCTTCTGAGGAAAGAGATGGTTGGACAATAGTCAGAAAGACTTGCTTATTCTGGAAGAGGGCAGAAGGTGCGGCTCTGGGCTTCAGCGTAGGTGTGTGGGGGCAGAGGGCAGAAGATCTGTGGGGGATTCCCCTTCAGTAACCAGCAGCATCCCAGGACGGGCCTTGGTTCCACTCCCTGCTTTGTTGCTTTGCTGCTCCCTCTCTGCTAACCTCTGCTTTCTGTCTACATTGAACTGCACAGATCCCCTGTGATCTCCAGCTCATACCTCTGGATTCCCAAGTCAACCCTCAAAAGATAACAGTTTGAAATATCTGCATCTTAGGAAATGGACTTGAAATCTCATCATTCAGTGGTCTCCATGAAGGGGCATGACTCCATAATAAATACTTGAGTTAGATGAGAATTCTCTACTGTGTTCCTCTCGGATATTGGCAAAGAATACAAGCAATGTAAAGTTCTGGAAGTAAACTCATGTGGGCTTTGTGAGTTTTCACCATGGCTTACAGTGGTGAGTGATGTGGGAGTGTCATATATCAATCTGTTGATTTCATTGGTTAATCAATAAAGAAACTGCTTGCCCTGATAGGTTAGAACATAGGTGGGTAGAGTAAACAGAACAAAATGCTGGGAGGAAGAGGGAGTGAGCTCAGACGCCATGCTCTCCTCTCCCGGGCATACACGATGAAGCTCCGACCCAGGATGGACGTAGGCTAGAATTTTCCTGGTAAGCGCACCTTGTGGTGCTACACACATTAATAGAAATGGGAAATCAAGATGTAAGAATTAGCCAGTAAGAAGCTAGAGCTAATGGGCCAGGCAGTGTTTAAATGAATACAATTTGTGTGTTGTTATTTCGGGGCATAAGCTAGCCAGGCAGCCGGGAGCCAGGCTGTGGGAAGAGGCCCGCAGCTCCTTCTACAGAAAGCAGTGTTTAAAAGAATACAGTTTCCGTGTAATTATTTTGGAGCATAAGCTAGCTGGTGGCCAGGAGCCGGGCGGCAGGAATGCAGCCCACAGTTCTTACTACAGGCAAGGACCATCGGGCGAAGAGAAGGTGATGCTCAGAGACTTTCCAAAGAGATGCCAGACTCGAATTAGCCAGAGAACTCTCACAGAGAAGGTTGTGACATCAACTCCTATGAGTGTGTGGCCCATGCATTAGCTATGCATAAGAAATTCCTTCTACGACAGAGAGCTTCAGAGAGGACTGGGTCAATCGCCTACTCACAATGCAGATTTGCCACAGAGCGTCACCAGCTGGAAGTGAGAGAAGCTGAGGAGGCCATAGTGTCTTTAAATGTGTTTTCTGCTTGGAGTTATGGTTCTGGACCATTCGTTGATAGAATAACATTCCTTATGTTATTACTATGGACAATAAATTGTGGAGTTATTTTTATGATGTAAGGTTCTGAGTCAGCAGCACCAGCTGTTCTTTGATTGGATATCAACCTAACTGAAGGTCTGAAGCATGATTAATGTAAGCTCAGGGTCAGGAATTGGGGTTCAACCTGAAGATCTGAAAAGCAAAACAGCCAGTCACTGGCTCTTACCTCCACTTCAGTCTGAAATGGCGATCCTGCCTCCCGGAATTGCAGGAGACTGTGTCTGAGAGCTGTCTCACCCTGTCTTATATTCCTCTCTAGGGCTGGGATCAAAGGCATGCACCACTGGGATTAAAGACGTGCACCACTCGATTTCCATAGCAATAGGGTGGCTACTAGGATTAAAGGTGTGTGTTACCATAACCTGGTCTGTAAGGCTGACCAGTAGGACTGTTTTACTCTCATATCTTCAGGCAGTCTTTATTTATTAAAATACATTTGAAATGCCACTACAAGTCCTGTGTCTTGAACATATTAGTACAATGACAAACAGAATGGGAAACAGTGCTGCACACTTTGTGTGTGTGTGTGTTTGTGTGTGTGTGTGGTTATATGTGTGTGGTGTAGTGTAGTATAGGTGCATCCTGGTGCTAAAGGCAAGCATATCTTATCTTATTCAACAGTATTTGATCAGAATTACAGAAAAACTAGCTAAGGTTCAACCATGATCTCTTTTTCTAAGTAGTGTTGTTTTGTATGAGCCGTTCTGCCTGTGTGCCTGCACTGCTGGTGGAGGCCAGAAGGTCTTTTTCAAAACAAACCTAAAGAGTTGTTTTGTGGCCGGCCTAGAACCCTTACTCTATATCAGCACTTGAAAACTGACTTGTCTAATTACAGCTGAAGGAGACCAATCAGTTCAGACTTCTCTGACTTTTGAGATCTGATTCTGCAGAAACTGTGTTGCTCACAAACATGAACTCAGCCAGTGACCAAACTCTGAGCAAACACTCAGCAGGTGCAGAGATAGTTGTTTTAGTTTAAGGCAGAGTATCAGGTAGCCCAGGCTGGCCCTTGAAGTTAGTATAGCTGAGGATGACCTTGAACTTCTGATCTCCCTACCCTGTTGTCTGAGTGCTGGGATTACAGGTTTGGCTACCAGACTCAGTTTCGGCAGTGCTGGGGTTTAAACCCAGACCTTCATGTTGTTTACATCCAAGATAATAGAAAGATAACGTTTGATGATAGAATGAAATTCATACTTGTGTTTTACCTGTAGAATAATTATAGTTAGCAAAAGAATTTACCGTCTATCTCAATAAGGAAATCCATTTTGTCAATTAGTGACCCACATAAAGGCCACAAGCATACTTCATCATTTGTGCCCATTTCTTACCCACTACGACACCAACGTAAAGTGGAGATACCAGATGCCAAGACAATCCTACTTACTGCTGTTGCCAGCATTGTTATGTCATATCTGAAGCCAAGTGCTAACACTCGGTTACAATCTCCTCAGGCTGTCTCTACCACTGCCCAGCCCATGGTGCTGAGACTCGCAGACCCTCCCCACACTTAGTGTTCCTCCCCCAGAGATGTCAGAGACAGAGACACCTCTCATTGTCCTTTACTCAGCAATGGAAGTGGCTGGAAGGCAGAGGGGACAAGGCCACAGTCTGTGCTTTCTCTCCCAGACCTGGTTGGAGCATTTTAACCCCAGTGAGTGCACCTTGGCTGCCCTCTCTCTTGGAATGAAGTATTTCCTGAGTGGCCCCTCCTCGGATCCTTGTGTTCTTTCCCCAACGAGTTCTTTGATTTTTCTCACGCACAGGATAGAGTCTAGGATGGACACTCAGGAGGTCTGTCTGGAGTCCTGACCCTGACAGCCTACACCCAACTGCTCTCACCCACAGGAAGGAATCGTCCTCCGCCTGCTGTGCAGCCACATAAGGCCATTAGGGGCCGGGCAAGCCCAGCTGCAAGAAGACTATCAATCTCCTAAATAAACACCAGCTTTGGGAAGAGCAATCGGCTCCTGCAACAGTGAAGAGCTCTGGCCTGGTAAGCGGGACATCTGGGCGGTCAGCCCCTAGAGTCCTTTCATGTCTCTGGGCTTCAACCTTCCTCTCTTTTAAAATATGCTGTCCACTGGGGTCCACAGAGTCCTCAGAACCCTGGCACGACACACAGGGCAGGTGAATCTACTCTGTCTCCTACCACACAGGACTCTAATATATCTATTTACTTATTTGTCTTAAATACCTAGTTTTTTTTTTTCCTGAGTACAAGTGTGTGCCTCCTTATATGCATACCATGGGCATGCCTGTGACCAAGGAGGCCAGAAGAGGATGTAGAATCAATCCCTTGGAACTGGAGTTGCAGTTGGTTGTGACCTACTCCCACGTGGGCCCTGAGACCTGAATCAAGTGCTCTCCACTGCTGAGGTATCTCTGCAATCCTCTGGGTGCAGAGTTATATTACACGTCTGTTGAGCGAGTTATGCCCTTCATCTCATTTTACAGCTAAAATCCCAAAGGTACCACTTTAACACGTATGCAGTAAAGGAATAGATTTCATTCTCTTCAGAAAAAAAAAAAGAGTTGGTCTGTGTCATCATCTGAGTATGAATTTCCCTTTCCTGAAGGCTCCACTCCTGAGGGCATGGTCCCGTGGGCAAGCAACACCCGGAGGGAGAGCTGTGGGGAGGTGGGTAAATCCCCAGGAGTCTCCATTCATAGTTTGACCTACCATTGGTTCAAACATGTAAAGACGCTATTGGGAGAGGTGTGACCAGGAGGTGTAGCCTTGTTAGGAGGTGTGAGCCAGTGTTCTGCATAGATCAACCCTGTCCCCACACCTGCATCTAAGCCTGTCTCAACTTCCTGTCCACCATGTGACCCCGCCATGATGCCAGCCTCACCTCAGACCTCGCACAGCGATGGAACCAGCCATGAGCCAAAAGAAATCTTGTTCCTCTGAAGTCATTCCCGCGTGCCTTTGGCACTGTTGCAGAGATACGACTGACGGCAACAGCCGCATTCTCGCGTGCCTTTGGCACTGTTGCAGAGATACAACTGACGGCAACAGCCGCGGATTCTCCTCTTCCTACAGGGATAGCAGCAATGGTTCTGCACCGCCCTTGCCATCCACAGTAAGAATGGGGCGCCTTTTCATACTCAGCGCCTGGGCTTTTTCTAAAGCAGCTCACTGTGGGAGAAGCTTTGTAAGTGAGCAGTGCTTCCCATTCTAGGCAAAGGGATTCACTCTGTGTTTTTCTAACACTTTTGAATAGCCTCTTCTCCCTAACTTTGCTCTTTGCCTGACACTGTATGTACGCATATCAAAGACAACTTTCCAGCCTATAGCAGACACCCGTATCTTTTGCGTCCCAAAGCCGACGCCTCGTTGGCTTTCTACAGCTCTGGCCACTCCCTCCTCTAGGGCGTTCTCCCTAAGCCTCCCACTGCATGAAAGCTTGCAGGTGTCTCCTCCATGGGTTCTCCCTACCCTCCCATTATAAAAGCTTGGTTTGGCATTTATTTCATCACCATCTGCCTTCTTCCTCTACACCACACTCTGGAAGCACAGAAACATTTCTGCTTTGCTCATTACTGTTCCCCCCAGAGGGTCTAACATCTAACATGACGACTGTCTCACTGAAGGCGTTCAATAAGCTGTTAGCAATGGCAGAATGAAATTCCTGAAAACCCACAGCTGTCTAATCTGTGGGGTAGATCAGGTTCCTGTGCCTTGTCTTTCACAGAAAACGATCAGTTCTTTGCCAGAAAAAAGAAAGGTCCCTGTTTAGAGCCACACAAAGAAAAATACTTTATATATTGATAATAGTCAGGGGTAGTTTATCAACTGACAAGGTGATTTTAGATGACGAGGAAGGGGAGGAAGAGAGAGGAAGAGAGAAAGAGGAGCACCCAACACTGGAGTTACGCTCCCTTGATGCTCAGATTCTGAGACTATCAAACCGGATGAGATCTGTTCAGGAATATTTTCCTATTGACAGCTGGTAGCAGGATTTTGTGTTTTGTGACTAACTTGTGCCATCATCTGATGCTGGGTAACGCATCATAGCAGGGGACAAAGCAAAAGCAGCTGGCCTTACAGAAGGCGCTCTGCTGCTAATAGCCTAAGAATAAATAAAAATTTCAAACTTCGGGTGAGCATGCTCGCAGCCCTGACTCCGACTGTGGCTACAGTGTCAAGTGAGAAACATCCTCGAACCGAGTTTCCCCAGTCTCCCATTCTGTTCTGACCCTACAGTGTAGTAAAAGGGGCATGCCAGCGCTTCCAGCCTCAGGTTAGAAACAGAATGTAATGTCCACAGAACAAATCGCCTAGAGAGAGTTTAGGTGCCAGGACGTTGCAGACAGATCAAACGGGGAATCTTTGTCTCTGGAGCCTTCCCCTAACCAGTAGACACCAAACTCACTGTTTTTGATAAAATGGAGTCCTTTGTGCTTCCTCTCCTCTTATCTTTATTTTTGTTTTAACTTGGGGAAAACTACATTATCTGGACATGAAGCATCAGTCAAATCAGACCACGAAAACATCGAGGACGGAAGCGCAGCTCTCTCTCTGATGGTGCGCTTCCCAGAATAAAACCCATGCCGTGGTTCTCCCCTCCACGGGTCACTCAGATCTGGCTTGCCCCTGCAGAGCCAGACTAGCTGTTTTTCCTGGCTTCCCACATGTGGAAGGCTCAGCTGCCGGTTCCCATACTCCGAATCCAGCCGGCCGTTTTCCTTGGTCCTCGGTAGAGGATTGGAAAGTTATTTCCCTTAGTGGACTGAGCCGCAGCCAAATTCCCAAAGGTCCTCCCCCCCACCTTTCTTTGAAAAGTGTGATAGTTACTCCTTACCCAAGACATCTGGACACCCTGTGTGAAGAACCTATCTGAGGGATTAGTTGAAATTAGATCATTCCAGTTAAAAAAAAAATTAGGCACTTTGAAACAATTTTGATAGACCTTGGTAACCTAAGCAAAACAAAGCCTTTTCCAGTTGTAGTTCTCACTTAATAGCAGGTGATACAATAGCAAATATTGAGCAAGCAAAAATTAGTCTGCATCCAGTGAATTTTAATAAATCATAAAATAAACATTTCTGTAGCTCTTCTGGGTTTTTGCCAGCAAGTGTTTACCAAGTTTAGACGTGTCTATAACAGCCAGACTCTATGCTACAACCTCAGGCAGTGCGAAGTACCCTGTGGACAGTAACCAAAAGCAATAACAATACCAGCACAAGGCAGAAAGAAAGAATTAAAATTAAAGCAGAAATTAATCTGGCTGAAACCAGAAGTTATGCTCTTTTAAAATCTAGCAAGATAATTTAGATTTTCAGATAGCTAAAAGCTAACCCAGATGTGGTTAGCAACTATATGGGAATCATGAGATTTGATTTTTCCCCTTGTTTTTTTTCATAGCCAGAAAAAAAATCCCTCAAAGTCTCAAGAATAAAAAAATAATTTTGTAAAAGGACACTCTTTGGTAACCATTATTTCTCTCGTTAGAATAACACCTCATTTGTCCATCACCATTGAGAGAATTTGTGTAGCTCAAAAATTAATTTTCCAATAAGGGAAAGGCAGTTTCATGTTCAAAGAAGTCAATTTCATTAAGTATTTTTGCTGGAACTTCTTGTCAGTGATCTACAGACAGAGCAGAGCCCCAGCTTCCCAAGGAGTCGGTTATCTCCCTGACTATCCATCATGCCGACAGCTACCAACTCTCTCCTGGAGCCTAACATGCTGGGCTCTCACTGGTCAGACATCTTCTCTACATTAAACTGCCTTCAACTTTCTTTTCTAAAAACTGATTTATTCAGATATAATTTACATGCTGAACTGTTCATGCATGCATATTTTCAGGGTATGGTTGTTACTATGTTCATTTTGGAGCATTTTCAAGGGGGAAATCTGTAGCCTGTACCACCTTGATATTCCCCTGCCCTTTGAAACGTCCCCATTACTAGGTCAAATTAAACACTATCTTCTGTGTCTAACTCCTCATCCCGGACTTTCCTCTGAAAGGAATCTCATAACCTGTGGCCTTTTTCCATGTAAGCATTCTCCAACTGGACATCTGCTTTCAAGATTCATCTGCACTGTTTCACATATAAATACTTAAGTCCTTAGAGCCACATGGATGTTTGGGTTCCCTCCATCTTTGGCTTTCGGGAGCAATGCTGCTTTCATATCCAGGGCTGTGTTTCTGTATGGCTATGAGCTTTCTTGGGTCTATACATGAAATGGCTGAATCATGTGATAATCCTAGTATAATTATCTAAGCTGTTGTCAGGTTTGACACACACAGGGTTGACCTCTCCCTCAGCTGCAGCAACTGCGTCAGCAACCCAGCCTACTGGTACTGTTTGAAAGCTCCAGTTTCCCCACGTGGCGTTCCTTTTTCAACCTCCCTCTCGGCCCATCTTCTGGTGTGTATGAAGGTGCTCCTCCAAGCTGACTTGCTCCTCTAGTGGTGATTGGCGTTTTACACCATTTCATGTGCTTTTTGGCCACTGGCTTAAATTCTCTGGCAAAATGTCAGAATATTTTGGTTGCTTTTAATTGGGAAATATCCTTTCCGTGAACAGGCCATGAAGGGTTTTCATATCATTAAGATACAAGTCTTGGATACGTGCTTCACAAATCCATCTGTGGATTACCTTTAAATTTCGCAGGTTTTTCTTCTTCTCTATTTAATTTCTTTTCTCTTTTTTTGCCCAGTTATTTAAAAGAAGACCTTGAAATCTCTGTGGTTTCTAGTCTTCCTCCACCAACCATTTATTCATTGTTTTTCAAGTACGTAAGTGTTTATACATGCATGTACTGTGTACTGATCACATTCCTACTCATGTTCCTGGACCCTCTCTTTTCTCCTCCCCTATTAGCTCCCTTTGTCTCTCAGACAGTTTCATTTCTGTTTGCACAACACATATAAATACATGACTTTATGTATCGTTGTAAAATCTACACTGCATAAATAAGAGAAAACATAATATTTGTCTTCCTGGAACTGATCTAATTTACTTAATATGGTATCTCCTGTTTCATCCATTTTCAATCAAACAGTAGAATTTAATTCTAGTGGCCAAGAAGAAATGCCATCGTGTGTATACCCCACCTGTCCTTCCTTCACCCGTCTGTCGATGGATACCTAGGCTGGTTCTGTAGCTCAGTTATTACCAACAATGCTGTAATAAAGATGTGCATGCTTCTCTATGCTCTGTTGATCCTATTGCTTCACAACACCCAGAGAAACATGGCTTTACCTTCCCCCTTCCCTGCCCTGTGTCTTTGGAGACTTTTACTGCTGAAGCTAAGCTCTTGTGTGTTAGCAGTTTCTCAGCCCCCTGATTTTCTCCTACCTGTATGTCCCTCTATCCTCATGTCTGCCTACCCACAAATAGCGAAGGTTTGGGCGCTTTTATGTTCCCTAGAAGTTCTGCATTCACTTTACTGTGGGTGTGTAATGAACTCGCGAAACAGCTGCTCCATTTTACATATATTTATGATCTCATGGTTACTGTGATTCCAGCACGATTATAGCAGGTCCTTCGCTTATGGTCTTGCTAAAGTGAAATCCAAGTGCTGGCCCACTGCCTCCTCTCACTGAAACCAAGAAAGAGACACTCACAGCCTCGGGCTGCTCCAGTTCTTCTTTGTTCTCATGCTAGTGAGGGAAAGTTAGTTTCCTGCTCGTTGTTGACTGAGGGCCTGGTTAGTCAGCTTTCCGGTAATTAGTAAAACACTGAAAATAATCGACTTGTAAGGATAAAAGCTTGATTTGGTTCCTGGTCACAAAGGTTTCTATCTATGGTTAACTGGACCTGGTGCTTTAGGCCCACGTGGCAGCTAAACTTCTTACATAAAAGAGCCTGGACTCTAAATCCTCTCCTAGGGCACATCTCCAGCCATCTAAACATGCCCCATGAGGCCTCACCTCATAAAGTTTCTTCCCACTCTCAAAGTCACAAAGTAGGACCTACATTTTCAACACATGAGCCTTTCAACCGTAGACCCAAGCTACAGCAAGACTGTTCTAAGAAGGCGGAGCCTCTGACAGTATGCAGTGCCAGTCAGGATGGGGGCTTCAGCAGCTCCGCATTCAATGCCCTCATGCGCATCTCAATTGCTTTTTATCTCTGGAACTTAAGGCTAAAGCCACCTAACCGGGCCAAAGCTTCCAAGATGCCCGATTTCCTATTCTCTCTGCTCCTTCTTTATCAGCCTGAAAAGTTCACTGGTGTCTCTTGAGGTCAGTCTGAAATATTGCTTATCCATAAAGCCTTCCACATACCATCTCCTCCTTCCTGTCGGTTCCCACCACATTCCCTAACTGTTCCAGTTTGTTTCTCTAGATGGTTTGAAAAAAAAATTAAAGAGTGTTAAATACTTTCCATTGGTTTTCTTGCTCCAATCCAGGTATGTCTTTTCTAGGAACAATTTATCTGACCCATCTCTTCATGGTGTGGTAAGGCCGTGAGAACGCCACAACCTGTGAAAATGAACACGGCTTCGGACTCCGTAGCAACAGAAGTCCTCACTGATGCCCTTGTTTCTTGTTTGCTCACTTGCTCTCTGTTGCTGGTTTCTTTCCTCTTTCTTTTTCACATACGCTCTTGAAACAGTGTCAGTTCTGGAGAACCTGGTCTCAAACTGGCTCTACCTGAATGACTGCGGCCAGGCTGGTGTGGACCTGGAAACACCTGAGCTAGATGCAGTAGGACAGAGGGTAGAGCGTGAGGACAATGGGTTCTGATTGACTGTCAGAAGGTCCCTTTTATGACTCTAATGCATGATCTTTGGCACAGAAACTGCAAAATCAATTTTGAGTGTTTTTATAGGCTTTCTTCCAGGGACTTGGGAGCCAGCTAGCAGAGTTTGCCAAGTGGGTGATCAGAGAATAAATGAGGCTCAACCTTACATTCACAAGGCCAACCATTTTGGAAGGTAAACTTTCCTATGAAGAACTTGAAATTTGAGGGACTTTGTCCACCTCTTTGCCTTCTGTTTATTCAATGATTATCAAATGGAGGCGTTTAAAATTGGCTTTAATAGAAGACCTTGAAGTAGAATAAACAACTCGCTTTCTTTTGCCCTTTTGTTGATTGGCTGTCTCGAATGGCAAGATCAAATCCTAAAGGTACACTTCAGAGCAGTGCTGGCCCCAGAAGACAAAACAGGAAAGAGAAGGCACCAAAATGGACCTCAGAAGAAGCAGCTGTAAATTCTGAGTTCAATTCTATACACCAAGGCACACTTTGGAACCTAGTCAGGAGCCTGGGGGCCACACTTAACTTGCATATATATTTACTTAAGATTTTAGATTGTGAACAAGCATACACAGCCTTGGCACTCATTTACGTGATTAATGAAAATGATTTGGGTTTTTATATCTTTCACTAGTTATGAATCCCCCCAGATGTGCAGTCCCTGCCCCATCTTATTACCACACAAGAGGCACCTCTGAAATTCCAAGTTCAACATTTTAATGTAAATATACCAGCAAAATCCCAGGGTTTGTCTTCTGCTGTTTCTCCCTCTGTGATTAGAATAAAACAAATTTCTCAGGCAACATGAATGAGGCACAAACTGAACACAGCAATTCAGTTAGCTCCAGGCCCAGGGAAGTGTGACTTTGTATGCATGCAAAGACAGAGCTTGGCTTTTTTGTAACACCAACTCTGAATCAACAGCCTCCCAAAGATGTACTGAATATGATCTTCCACAAAAATAGCAGCGATGTTTATACAGACAAAGATGTTTGAATAATAGATCCAATAAGGAAGCAAAACCTTTGACATTTCACCTGCAGCCCGAAATACATGGAGCACAGAGAACCTGGAGTACAGTATAATATATAATATAATACAATATAATATAATATATAATGTAGACCATTGTTATGGAATGGGGAGCCAAGGACTGACATGTTGTGCAACGTAGATTTTTCTCCTATTGAAGAAATGAGAATATTTGTAAGAACCCAGTTTACCTCAATAGTCTAGCAAAGAAGCAGAAGACAATAAGAATAAAAAGATATGTAATAAATATCCCAAAGAAAATATAATCTTCTGATATTGGCTGTGCCTGTGAAGTATGAAACAAAACACGTACAATTAAAACAACCATGAGAGTTGATAGTAACCAGACACCAAGCACTTAAAGCCCTGAGACCCAACAATTATCTATATATTGACTTTTGTATTTTTGGGACAAAGCCTTACTGTGCAACTCAAGCTGGTCCCAAACTTGTGATCCTCCTACCTCTTCATCCCAAATGTGGAGGATACTGAAACCCGTCATCCTGCCCCCTGAACACTGACATTGTTAAAAAAGGAAGACCCTAATTGGGATATTAATGCCTGTGAGGTTATTCTTGTCCTGCCCCCCTGCTTTTATGTTCTGTGTAGGTGGCTGTAAACATAGACTAACTTAGATGCCACAGACAAGGAAGCAGTGTTTGTCTAACACACTTACCATCTCTTCTTCCCTTATATGCCCACACACTTTCTTCTCCTACCATGTCATAGATGCACACATTGTAAATTTAGATTCTGTGTGTGAGAGAAAATATGCCATATTGGCTTCTCAAGAATGGCTTTATCTGATTACCATGATGACCTCTGCATCTATCCATTTTCCAGAAGGATGCAGTTCATTCTTCTACATGACTGAATGAAACTTAATTGTGTGTAAATGACACATTGTTCTTTAACTGTTCACCCACTTGGTGGGCATCTGTTCCACTTCCACATCTTGGTTACCATAACAATGTCACCATAAATGTAGATATGATTGTAACTCTATCATGTGTTGATTTAGAATATATTGTGTGTATACCTAAGAGTGATTGGTACAGCTGAGATAAATGGTGGCTATGTCTTCAGTGGTGATACAGTTCACATTCCCACCTGGGTGGATAAATGTCCCCTTCTCCCATATTCTTACCAGCATTTGCTATTTTTTCTTCATGAAAGCCATTCTTCTTGGAGTGACACAGAATCTGAAAGTCATTTTCATTTCTTTAATAGCTAAAGATGTTGGCTGGGCAGTGGTGATGCATGCCTTTAATCCCAGCATTCGGGAAGCAGAGACAGGCAGATATCTATGAGTCCAAGGCCAGCCTGATCTATAGAATGAGTTCCAGGGCAGCCAGAGAAACCCTATCTTGAAAAAACAAACAAAAAATGTTAAATATGTTTACATTTAATAGCCATTTGTGCTTCTTATTTTAAAGATTGTTTGTGTTGGGGTTAGAGAGGTGACTCTTCCAGAAGACCCAGGTTCAAGTTCCAGCTACTACATGGTGACTTTCAACTGCCTGTGTCTAGGGACTTTGATGCCCTCTTTTTGGCTTCTTTAGGCACTAAATATATGCATGATGTACAGACATATATACAGGCAAAAACTTGTACACATAAAAATAAAATAAATTGAAATTTGTTTGTCAAATTCTCTTTCCCACTTATTTATTGGATGACTGTGGGCAGTGATTTTTTAAGGTCTTTATGTATGCTAGATACTTACCTCTCATCTGATGAACAGTTGGCAAATGCTATTCCCAGTCTACCTCCTCACTCTTTATCTCAAGATCTGGAATGAATTTAAAAATTTTGGTGGGAGGATTCTACTGGGCAAAACAAAGTGAAAATGGAATTTACTTGCTGCGACAATGTCTAAAAAGGGATATAGATGAGCATAATTTTATACAGGTATTTTCTCCAATCTTAACCAATATGAGTAAGCAGAACATAGATTCATGCTGGGAAAGCACATGATATAATGTCAAAAAAATAATTATTTTGCTTCTTTGGAAAAGCCCTTCTGGGAACTTTTCCATCAAAGTTTTATCTGGAGTAGTTTTAGAATAAATGCATCGTAGTGAGTGTGTTTACCTACTTAATAAATACTGTAGTGTGGATGGAAGTTTCTATTTAGCCTAGTCCCACAGCTGTTCAGTCCCAAAGAAACAGAAAGGCTTATATTATTATAAACTGTTTGGCCTAGTAGCTCAGGCTTATTATTAACTCACTCTTACAAATTAAATTAACCCATAATTCTTGTCTATGTTTAGCCATGGCTTGGTACCTTTATCAGTGCAGCATTCTCATCTTGCTTCCTCTGTGTCTGGGTGGTGACTCTAGACTGAAACTTTTCTCTTCCCAGAATCCCTCTAGTCTGGCTGCCCTGTATATACTTCCTGCCTGGCTACTGGCCAATTAGCATTTCCTTGTTTACCTGATGCAGAAAGCAAGTTATGATAGAAAGTAAATTAGATACAAGACTTTGGACTCACCAAGATAGAATAGATATGGAGTATTTTCCTGAATTTGTCAAATGCAAATGGACTAGACATTGTTGATATATTTATTCCCTTATATATTATATATAGTTTCTCTTATATTAGTCATAGCCTTCTTTTTTTATTTTAGACAAAAGGAGAAATGTAGTGGCATTTCATTTATATTTTAATAAATAAAGATTGCCTGAAGATCAGAGAGTAAAAAAGCCCCACTGGTCAGCCTTACAGACCAGGCAGTGGTGACATACACCTTTAATACCAGTAGCCACACTAGTTTGCCATAGAAACTGGGTGGTCATGGTGCACACCTTTAATCCCAGCCCTAGAGAGAAATATAAGGCAGGAGGAGACAGTTCTCAGACAGTCTCATTCTGAGATTCATAGAGGCAGGATCGCCATTTCAGACTGAGGTCAAGGTAAGAGCCAGTGGCTGGCTGCTTTGCTTTTTGGATCTTCGGGTTGAATCCCAATATCTGACTTGTTTTTATTAATCATGCTTCATTGCAGCAAATCAATTGAAAGGTGAGGGAGCCTTACTGGAGGCTTCAGTTTCTGGGGCTCTGGTTCATTCTTACTCTGCTCTGTGGGGTTGATAATGTGGCTTGCCCAGTGGAGCAAAGCTGCTCATTTCTTCACTGGCAGGAAGCAGAGAGAGTGAAGGGGTGAAGGTTGCAGCTACGCCAAGGGTTCACTTCCACATTCTTCTGTTTAGGCTCCACCTACTTCCTAGGAACACAGGCTTGAGATCCAGCCTTCAGTACATGTGCCTTGGAGGAACGTTAAACAGTAACAGCAATCAGACCACACACAGAAAATGCACTAGTATCAGACCCTGACCACTCATGGGAACTCACGTGTGACTCTTGCTGAAGTCCTCAAGTGTCAGGAAGATGCTGTTCTCATCTGTAAAATGACAGTAAAGATAAAGCTACATGGCATCTAACGTACGTCCTCATTGTAGCGTTCTAGATGTCTAAGCCTGTGTTTTTGTTAGCATTTCACTTTTCTCATCCCATCCAGTAAATCCACAATATACTTAGTATTTCTCTTGCTTTCCTGCTTAGAATGAATGGCTCGCTGCCGGTAATCCAAAGTGCTGGATTGCCTCTCACGTGTTCTTTCCTGTAGTGGGTTACGAAGCTGGAGTTTATGATTACGCAGCTAGTGTAGATCACCAAAAACTAGGTGTGAGCAAAGACAGGGAGGCATAAATAGGTGCCCAGGAAATCTCCCTGGCAAGGGAGTAGTAAGAGTGTGGGAGCCAGGGAGCCCTCATTGCTGGGCATGCAATGTTGAGATCTGTCTGAGGAGAAGGTCAGCTGAAAGGAGCCTTTGAATCAGCCTCTCCTAAGGGAAAAGGGGAGAACACTGAGTGATTTTTCTCCTCAAATACATATAATATGAAGGAAGAGGATTAATATATTGTAGCAATACCTTAAATACTTCACTAACTTTCCAAAATATATTAAAATAACTAGCCTTCTTGATGTATGAAGACCACAAGAAGGAAAAATCTATAACCAGGAGCTCTGGATCCTGAAACAGGATTACGGGGAGGCCCCCACTCTACTGAACTGTTCTTAACACCATGCCAACTTTTGCATCAAGGACTTGGAATATAATTTTAAAAACCCTTGAAGATGCTTTGAGGAATTGTGTTGAGCAATAAGATATTTATTCTGGGTATATTTCTCTGAGAGATCTTGTTACTGCTTGGGATGGGACAGCTTCTAGGTTCATATGTTTTGGATCGCACACAGCATCATATCAAGCCCTTGGAATCTGAAAGAAAAAGACACATCCTCCTGAAGGTCAGCATGAAGCAAGGTCCTTCCCGTGAACTTCGACACCCTGCTCCCTGCCTTGAGGTTGCCTGGGTTCTAAGTGCTACTCTGTGAACATGTCAGCCTTTCTGCTCCTCAATTTTTAGCAATTACCATTTCTACTACTTTTTCTACTTAAGTGCAAAACTCCAGAGATCTTAATAAGAGTCAATTAGGTTAAATCACAGCTCTTCCTTACTGGCAGAATACACATAGTCCTTTCAGTAAAATGATCATCCTTTTTATTAAAATGCTTTCCTCCAAACCTCCTGCTTTAATTACTCTTGTTCTTCCCCGAGGAGTCATTGCTAGTGGAAGACCATAGCAACCCTCAGATATTTATAAGTGATGTCTACACATACAAGAAAACTCCTGGAGCAGTCACCAGCTGGTGTGCTTTGAGTGAGATGTTAACATCCAAAGATGAAGAGAATCAACATAAAGAGGTCTGGGTAGACATTGGAGTGAGCATGAAGACCTAGGTGAACACTCAGCACCTATATTGAAGGCTACACATGCTGGTATCTACTTGAAATCCCATTGCAGTGAAGATGGCCACATCCATTCTCCCTCTAGGGATTAGGAGGGTGGTTTTGTTTTCAGACAGTCTTACTATGTAGCCCAGGCTCGCCCACTCACTATGTAGAGTAGGTTAGCCTTGAACTCATAGAGATTCATCTGCCTCTGTCTACCAAGTGCTGGAATTAAAGTTGTACTCCACCACACCCATTTTACGAGGATTTTTTTTTAATTATAATTTGACTTTGCAACCACTGTTTTTGCGCAACTTGTCTGCAGATCTCTGGCAGGTGTGGTTTGAAAGGGTGTCAGATTAATGTAGTGTTCATTGCCAACAAGAGAGTGGAACAGTATGAAATGCAGGGAGACAATGTTAATAATTGGCTTTGATGGAAATAGAAGAATGGAGGACGCAAACAAATGTTATTTTTCTCTTCCCCTAAAACAATATAAATAATTTCTGGAAGAAGACAAATACTTTGAAAGTAACTAGAATGTTAGTATTTACCTGTGGAATGGCTGGTCAGAGGTGGGTTACTAAGCTACCATTGTGATATTTCAAAAGAGTTCTCATTTCTTCACTTCCAATAATTTCTTTTTTAATTTTTTATTGATTTTTATTGAGCTCTACATTTTTCTCTGCTCTCTTCCTGGCCTCTGCCCTCCCCTTCAACCCTCTCCTAAGGTCGCGACATTCCCAATTTACTCAGGAGATCTTGTCTTTTTCTACTACCCATGTAGATTAGATCCATGAATGTCTCTCCTAGAGTCCGCATTGTTATCTAGGTTCGTTGGGATTGTGATTTGTAGGCTGGTTTTCTTTGCCTACATTTACCATTTATGAGTGAGTACATGTGATAATTGTCTTTTTGGGTCTGGGTTACCTCACTCAAAATGATGTTTTCTAGCTCTGTCCATTTGCCTGAAAAATTCAAGATGTCATTATTTTTTTTCTTCTGTGTCGTACTCCATTGTGTAAATGTACCACATTTTCCTTATCCATTCTTCAGTCGAGGGGCATTTAGGTTGTTTCCAGGTTCTGGCTATGACAAGCAAAGCTGCTATTAACATAGTTTAGCACATGTACTTGTAGCATGATTGAGCATACTTTGACTATATACCCAAAAGAGGTATTACTGGATCTTGAGGAAGGTTGTTTCCTAATTTTCTGAGAAACTGCCACACTAATTTCCAAAGGGGTTGTACCAGTTTGCATTCCTACCATCAATGCAGAAGTGTTCCCTTTATCCCACAACCTCTCCTGCATACGTTGTCATCAGTGTTTTTGTTCTTGGCCATTCTTATAGATGTAAGATGGAATCTCAGAGCTGTTTTGATTTGTATTTCTCTGATGACTAAGGATGCTGAACATTTTCTTAAGTGTCTTTTAGCCATTTTAGATTCCTTTGTTGAGAGTTTTCTGTTTAGGTCTGTACTCCATTTTTTATTGGATTATTTGTTCTTTTGATGACCAATTTCTTGAGTTCTTTGTATATTTTGAAGATCAGATCTCTGTCTGATGCGGGGTTAGTAAAGAACTTTTCCCATTCTGTAGGCTGTTGTTTAAAGACTTGTATGACAAAAACTTTAAATCTTCAAAGAGAGAAATTGAAGAAGACACCAGAACGTAGAAAGATCTCCCATGCTGTTGGGTAGGCAGAATTAACATAGTAAAAATGGCAATCTTATCAAAAACAATCTACAGATTCAATGCAATGCCCATCAAAATCCCAGCAAAATTCTTCACAGACCTCAAAGAACAATACTCAAGTTCATATGGAAAAGCAAAAAACCCAGGATAGACAAAACAATCCTGTACAATAAAAGAACTTCTGGAGGCATCACAATCCCTGACTTCAAACTCTACTACAGAGCTACAGTTCTGAAAACAGCCTGGTATTGGCTTAAAAACCGACAGGAGGACCAATGGAACTGAATTGTAGACCTGGATATTAACTCACTCACCGTAGAACGCCTGATTTTTGACAAAGAAGCAAAAAATACCAAAAGAAAAAAAGAAATCATATTTAACAAATGGTGCTGACATAACTGGATACCAACATGTAGAAGAATGAAAATAGATCCATATCTATCACCACACACAAAACTCAAGTCCAAATGGATCAAAGACCTCAACATGAAGCCAGCCACACTGAACCTCATAGAAGAGAAAGTTGGAAGTACACTTGAATGCATTGTCACAAGAGACAACTTCCTAAATATAACCCCAGCAGCACAGACAGTGAGAGAAACAATTAATAAATGGGACCTCCTGCAACTGAGAAGCTTCTGTAAAGCAAAAGACACAGTTCACGTCCATTAATTTCTAGTTCTCTGTGTTTTAACGATTGTTGAGGGTCTGTCTCCAAGAGTTCTGATGAAGAGCTTCTTTGGAAATTGTCAAACTTTGGAAATCCAATTGCTTTTGTGGGGAGCTGAAGGCGAGAATGAGGAATGATAGTAGCTCCAGCAACAACACCTTGAAGGCCATCCAATCCGCACTCTGCACACCGTGTGCAGCTCTTGTTGTGCAGACGAAAAGAGTCCCTGCAACTAGAGGAGAGAGTGTTCACACCTTGGAGTGCTATGGGACAATGGTCTTTTATCCTGTTGCTTGTATTATTCTTAATAAAACTCTGATTGGCCAGTATCCAAGCAGAAAGTAGAGGCAGAGAAAAGAGAATTCTGGGAAGAGGGAAGTTTCATTCTGCAGTCGTGACCCAGACACAGAGGAAGCAAGATGTCACTGCCTCACTGATAAAGGTACCTAGCCGTATGGCTAACATAGACAAAAATAATGGGCTAATGTAAGTTATAAGAGTTAATAAGAAGCCCGAGCTAATGGGCCAATCCGTTTTATAATTAATGTAGACCTCTGTGTGTTTCTTTGGGACTTAACGGCTACAGAATTGGGCGGGACAGAAAACCTTGGTCAACATTTCAGTAAATGTAAAGAGATCAGCACAGGGTACAGTACACCTTTCAAAAGTTGCATCCAGCAATTGCAAGTCTAGCTCTCAAAGGATAAAATCTGTTTAGGGATGCAGATTTTAAAAGCCTGCCCTTTATTAGGTCACCCTTTGAAAAGCGACTTTATTGGGTTCACATTCATTGCCCCATGGTTTTAAAGATCTATCTCTAGGGCGAGAGAGATGACTCAGCGATCTAGAGTGCTTGCTACTTCTTCAGAGGACCTGGGTTCAATTCCCAGCACCCACATGGTGGTTCCATCCATAACTCCAATTCTAGAGGATCTGATGTCCATTCCTGACTTCTGTGGGCTTTGCACACGCATAGCCAAATACATACAGGCAAAATATTCATACATATAAAATAAATCTCTAAAAATATAATAAAGTTCTACCCAGGGCTGAACTACCCATACCAGTGTCAGACACTTTCTTTCCCCCAGAAACTTCACAGCTGTATTAATATGAGCGGCGGGGCTGCGTCCCTGGCACCCCAGCCGCCTGGCTAGCTTATGCCCGGAAATAACAACACACAAACTGTATTCATTTAAACACTGCTTGGCCCTTTAGCTCTAGCCCTTACAGGCTAATTCTCACATCCCAATCAACCCATCTCTAATAATCTGTGAGCACCGGTCTTACCGGGAAGATTCTAGCCTATGTCCATCCTGGGTCGGAGCTTCATTGCTTATGTCTGCCTGGGAGCGGGACATGGCGTCTCTTCTGAGGCATCTGCTCCCAAGAGGAGAGCTGTCCACTTCCTCTTCCTCCCAGCGTTCTGTTCTGTTTACTCCTCCCACCTATCTTCTAACCAATGAGGGCCAAGCAGTTTCTTTTTATTTAACCAATGACCTTCCTCCATCACACAGCTCCAGATCTTACTCCGAAGATTGTTATGGAGTTTCAGTTGATTGCATTTATGATAAGAGAGAAGGGTACAATCTCATTCTTCTTCAAGTAGATATTCAGCACCCCCAGCACCATTTGCAAAGAGACAGATACTTCCTTTTAGCTACTTAGTGCCCTAGAGCTTTATCAAATGTTCATGTTGATAATTGGTTTTATGTCTGGCTGCATGTATTTACTTATATGTCTGTTCTATATATGTTTTAAATATAATAGTTTTATAATATTTTTAAATGACAAGTGTGATCACATCAAATTGAATTGTTTTGTGCATGACAAAAAAAATGAACAGTTGTATAAATTTAGATTAATTTGACCTTTCAATTTCCTTGCATGTTCACACATCTCCCTACATATTTTATGTCTGTTTTACACTGTATTACATATATATTATATTTTACATAGTTTTTGAACTGTATCCTTCTCCTTCAACCTGCTTTTTATCCTTGACAGTAAGTTCCGATATACTCATCCACATTGCTTCATATAAACTCAATTTATCTATTTCTGTTGCTCATCAGTATCTCAATAGTTTGTTCATAATCAATATTCATTTTTCTAGACCTCATCTACAAAAGACTTTCAAAAATAAACTAAAAATCTAGAATCTGAAAACAAAAAGCAAACAAATTTTTTTTAAAAAAGAAGCCTCTCTACGAAGCTGGCTATGTGTCTCCTGTGTATATACCTGGATGTGCGTTCATCTTAAAGAATTACAAATTTGCAGAACTAAAAATACTGCTCAGGGGTTTCGAATGCCGGCTGTCTTGCAGAGAATCTGAACTGAATTCCCAGCACCCATATCAGGCAGCTCACAACCACCCATAACTCTAGCTTCAGGGAGGTTCAGCGCCCTCTTATGGCTTCCACAGGCATTGCACTCACATGTATGTGCAGGAACACACATGCACATGATTAAAATAATTCTCTTTAAAATGAACACATTTGCAGTGAAACGCTTCTGCTCCCACTGGTGTGGTAGGATTATGTGTTCCAGGTGTGTAAAGAATCCTTCTTTCAACTCAGTGTGCAAGCGTTAGGTGCCCAGGCTTGTGTTTTCTGAGTTAACTTTTGGATCTGAATGAAGGAATCTTGACAGCTCTCCATCTTCTTATTATGCTTCTCTCTAGCTGACAATAAGTCAGACCTTGCCGTGCTCCTGAGGAAACCCTGTCATGCTTTCACACATGAAGAAAAATAATATTTTATTTAAATCAAGCCATGGTTACTTACCTGCCTGATTCACTAATTTTAGTCTCAACCATTTCCCCTACGTATTGACCAACTGAACTAATGCATTCAAGCCCCAAATCCAATCTCCGTAGGCCCCTCCCTAGATGTCTTCTGGCAGAGTAAACTTGTTTCTTTTCTCTGGGTTCTTATAGCCAATACTTGGTTACTTTTCTCACCTCTGTGATGAAACGCTTGGCCAAAAGGAACTCAAGAGAATGGCAGCTTTTAGCTCTTAAGGGCACACTTTATCATAGCAAGGCATGGTAGCAGGAGGCTGCTACCCTAACGCTTGCACACTGAGTTAAAGAAGGAATTTTCACATACACACCTGGAACACACAATCCTACCGCACCAGTGGGTGCAGAAGTACTTCATGGTGAATGTATACATTTTAAAGAGAATCTGGGAAGACTGGGAGGTAGAGGAGATGAATGCCCATGGGATGGTGCTGTCCACAGTCAGAATAGGTCCCTGAAGACATCCTCACAGACACACTCAGAGCTGTATCTCCAGGGTAATTCTAACCCAGTCAAGTTGACAAAGCTGATTAAGTATAATGCTGACCCATAAACACCTGTTATTTAACTTTGATGAGGGACCCACTGCATGTGAGACTGTGTACAGGCATGTGCTATGTGTGAGGTCCTGTACATTGCAGACATAAAGGCAAATACAATTTAATTCTAGTTCTTAGTATATCTCAAATCTGGCAGACTGTATACATAACATATTATATCCCTCACCAGAATGTGAACCAGATAATGTATGGCTCAACCCCCCTTCATGTCTGTGCAGTTAGAGCATAGAGCATGCCATGTAGAAACATTGATAAATGTGGCTTGTATTGAATTGAATTACAGAAAACACAAACTGGCATTTAGTCTTCTTAATGCAACTCTATGCATACTCGAAGCGCCTGTGTGAAGACAGGCCAAGATGGCTCTGTGGCTTGGCAGTCCTCTGTGGATGGTAGAGATGTCCAGGTTGGCTTTAGTCTCGCCCTAATGCAGATGGCCACTGGCTGAACTTCTTTTTCAATCATCCTCTCTAAAGAGGACAGCATGTTCTTTTCTGGAACAAAGCATGGGATGTGATATTTCATCTTTTGACTTCTCTGCTCATCTTCTCCTATGGGGCTCTATGATCTGAAACAGCTGTAACACGGGGTTCTTCTCTGCCACACCCCAGGGGGACCATACCATTTGATCAGTGTAAGTTGGGAGTCACAGGACCCTATTGCTTGTTCTCAATAGGAAGAAAATGACATTGAAACCAAACAAGCTATTTAAATTCTGAGTGTACGGTTACATTAAAACCATGAAACCTCCTCTGTTCATTTCCGTACACCCTTTGGCAACCCGATGGACTAAGTAAGGAGATACAGGAATGACGACAAACTCTGAAAAACACGGATGCCATCAACTGCTCCAACACAGTGACCCAGAGGGAGAGATGAATAACTTTCTGTTTGGAAACGTAAATGGGAGGTGAACTCCCTCAAGAATGTATCATGGAGAACAGCCCCTACGAGAGCCTGGAAGTGACTCTCTGGAGAGAAAGAGAAAAAATATGCAAAGACGATCACCACACCAAGGGAAGGAAGTGAGAGCGCAGGGTTTATTTCCTGGTGTTGGCATGACCAAGTATCATGAATGAGGGACTTAACATGGATGCCTATTTCTCAGTCTGAGAGCAAAATGCAGTTCTTGGGGTCTTTTTGAGGGCTGCAGGGGAGTTTTAACTGTGCCTAGTTCCCTAGGTTTGGGGACATTTTTCTGGTAACAGGTTGGCACTTGTTGGCATGTGGAGACACCATCCTGCACTCAGTGTTCTCCTTCTCTCGTGTGTGGGGGTGAGTGGGAGGGGGGTGAGTATGTGCACGTTCCATGGCTATCTCAGGCCATCTGCTGTAATAACAGAAAACTGGATAATTGTTAGAAAAGTGTTTCTCACCATTACGGGACTGCTAAGTCCAAGATCTTGACTTAGCCTCTTTCCAGGGTCTTCATGCGGTGTTTTACTGTGATGGAGGTGCGGTGCAGACACATGAGACAGAAAGAAGGGAAATGAGGAGAAACACCTAAAAAACTCCACTCCCATCATAACTAACCTACTCCCTTGATGATGGTGTTAATCCCTCCCTTAAATGACCCAGTACCTCGGGCTGATATGATAATTGCATTTCAATGTGATTCAAACTATAGCAACTAACTTTTGATTAGTGTGTATTAGTTGTACAAAATAATTTGTTTCATTTTGATATTTTTATAAGTGTATATGAGGTGTGTTGATAGTATTTACCCCCTCCCGCTGATCTACTTCTCAATCAACAACACGTCTGCTTTCAAACCTTTTAAAACTCTACATATGAAAGGAAACACGTAATACTTTGCTTCCTGGGTAAGGCTTATTTCCCTTAATGATATAGATATGAATAATTTGCATTAGTATAGATTTTGCTTTATTGATAGAGATTTAAGGTCAATTTTGTTATATGTATAAGTATTTCTGATTTTGATTAAGGTATTGTGATTGTGTAGTTCATTTAAATATGTACTGTATAATTAAGAAATATAGGTTGTTAATGGATAATCATCGATAATAGTAAAGCTTGTAGTCATGTTAATTAGATTTTCTAGATATATAGAGATATATTTTAGATAGACATTCTTCATGTCTTTCAAAGATTACAGAATAGGACATTTAATGTTTTAATAACTGAGGACTTTTCATGACAATGAGACACTGCTCCTGGCAGCACCAATGTACTTCAAGAGGAAGATGGGCATCGAAGAGGCACCTTATGGAGTTTGATAGCCATTTGGGCAAGAAACTGCTCTTGCCTGGACTATTGTATAAACTGGACACAGAGAACCTACAGAGAGAGGACTACTGAACTTGCCTAAGGTGAGATGATCTTTCAGTGTTCCTGATTCATGAAAGAGTCTGCAAGACATTCTGCAGGACACAACAGATAGTGACTGAACTGACTTTGAATTTTCCTGCTTTATGGAAATGTCTGCTGGATAGCATGGGCCTGAAGGCTGAAGATCGGGCAGGCGGCTGGGGTGTTGGGGACGCAGCCCCGCCGCCCCTTAATACTACAGTTGGCGCCCAACGTGGGGCTCGAACCCACGACCCTGAGATTAAGAGTCTCATGCTCTACCGACTGAGCTAGCCAGGCAGGCGGCCGGGGTTCTGGGAACGCAGCCCCGCTGCCCTATTACTACACCTTAACATGATCTCCAATTCCATCTCATTTCCCACAAATGATTTAGAAATGCTCATCATAATGACTAAGCAATGTTTTTGAGGGGTATACCACTTTTCATCCATCCATCCACTCATCCATCCCTCCATCCATCATCCCTCCATCCACCCACTCATTCATCCACCCACTCATTTATCCATCCCTCCACTCATCCATCCATCCACTCATCCATCCATCCACTCATCCATCCATCCATCCCTCATCCCTCCATCCACCCACTCATTTATCCATCCCTCCACTCATCCATCCATCCATCCACTCATCCATCCATCCATCCCTCATCCCTCCATCCACCCACTCATCCATCCATCCACTCATCTATCATCCATCATCCATCCACCCACTCATTCATCCACCCACTCATCCATCCATCCACTCATCCCTCCATCCACCCACTCATCCATCCATCCACTCATCTATCCATCCATCATCCATCCACCCACTCATTCATCCACCCACTCATCCATCCCTCCACTCATCCATCCATCCAATCATCCATCCATCCATCCCACGATGAGCACTAAGGCTGATTCCATTATTTGGCTGTGGTGAGCAGTGCAGCATACATGTGGATGTGTGTAGTCGTCCCTGTGGAATGCTGACTTAGTGTCCTTTGGATATATATCCAGGAGTGGTATAACTGGGTCATAGTCATTCTCTTTGCATTTTTCTGTGGTGTTACCACATCGTTTGCCATAATGGATGCACTAATTTACACTCCCATCAGAAATCCAGAAAGGTGCCTTCATCCTACCTCCTCATTGATAGCTTTTGGTTTGTTTTGTTATTTCCTGTAGCTGTTCTTACCCTCGTACACTGTTTTCAATTCCCATGCACGATGAGGCCCCTGTCTTGATACAGTCAGTTGATTAAAAGCACAGACCCAGGAAGTTATAGGAGAAAGCTCATTTATTCCTTTTTAATGCATCTTTTGAGTTATTAACGAGTCTCAGATATGGTCTTGTACTGACTCCTCTTTTTTCCAGACATTCTTAAGTCAACAAATATTCTCAAGTTTCAGATATCAAAATTTTCAATCTATGTAATACAAAAATTGCTTTCTGTAATTCAGACTCTAACATTGCCCACCCCCAAACTCAAGCTTCGAAACCTGACCCTTAGCACCTGAACAGTGAGTTTGCTTCCTCTGAGATTTGTCCTTCTTCCTGACTCATTCTATTATTTCTGGATCCGCTGATGATAGCTCACTCCAACTCTCAAGTGCTATTGGGAATAAAACATTTATGGGACATACAATTGATGGTGTCACGTGTAGTAACTGGGCAAACACCAGATATCACAGACTCACTTAGAATCACCTGACTTGATCAGGCTTGGTTGTCCAGCACTGTCTCCTAAAGGGATAAAAATCCAATTTTGAGTCCTGAAGAACAAAGAGGAGAGGAACAAACATTTAAAAGGGACAGCTTTTTCTGCTAAGAGAAGGATATTCTCAAAGCCCAATAAAAGATGATAAACCACACCTCTAGGGGGAGTAAAAGGAGTAGGTAGTATAATAAAGTGTATTATTTTATTATATCTTCATGTCCATCATTAACTTCTGTCCTGAAAATGACTGTTTGAATCATTGACTGTAAGTCCTTATGTATTTAATAGTGAATAAAATTAGAATATGCAGCTATCACTTATGCATTTCCAACATTATATTTTACAGCCACTTGGGTGACACATTCTTTTTTCTAAAACTCAGATGATATAGTTCCATTAGTGTACCTGATGGACATCCCAGAATGTTTTGTTCCCTAGGAGAAATAATAATGCTGATTAAAAAAATAATCAGAATTGATCTCTTCAGAGCTGTGGCTTATAAAAATATAGAACATTTATTCGAGAAAAATAATGGGACCTCAGCAATGACAAGGAGATTTGTAGCATTTTAGCTTGTCACTGTCCAATTTTCCCTTTCCTGACGCCATGGTCTTTGAAGCCTTACAGCCCATAATCACAGTGAAAACCAGCAATCTGCTGACCACTGGATGGGAAGGAATGGGACTGGAGAGTTTTCAAAACCTCATTCCCAGAGAATTTTGATTTCTCCTCCCTAGTGGTTTCCTGGAAGACCCCACTTGCAAGGCTGCCTCTATATTAACTAACTCTGAGCTCACTCATTGCGAATGTGCCGTTTCATTCCTAGGATGACTGGGGAGAAAAGAAAACAAAAACACAAATACAGTTGTCTAAGGAGACCTGTCTCTTAAAAAGTGGATGGAAGTCAGAATAAATAAGAGATCAAAGAAAGTGCTGAAGAATAAAAATTGGAGAATGAGGCATCTGTGGAGAGTTTCACACAGCTCTGAAATCCTCCAGACCTAGGAGGCCACACATATGTAAAGGGCTTTGCCATGGCCAAGGTTGTATGCCTGCTAAGTCAAAAGACCCGGAAGCCTTGCCACTGTCTCATATGAAGTTCTGTGAGAGCAGAAAGTTCAGACCAAGGTAGAGTTGCAACGTGCCTGGCTGAGTGTTGAAACCTGCTTAAAATTCTCACAAAGGTTACCACCAGACACTGGGAGACGAAGTTGTTCTAGCTGCCCCGTTACTAACTGGCCTTTCTGCAAACCAAGTAGAGCCTTTGACTGCCAAAAGTGACACAGATACTCTTTCCAGAACTCGTTCAAAAAAGTTACCAAACCAACAAAGTGCTCCTCGATAGTAATGGTAATCACGTGGAGGCGGCAGGGTATGACTTTGAGAATTCCCGGTATTCTAAATATCTAGATATTTAAATACTTAAAACTAACAGACAATGAGACACACACATCAACATGCACAAATCAATAAATCCAATCAAGAGAAAGTGATCAAAAGAAAACTCTGTTTTTAGACGTACTATATAAAGGCTGTGTGTGGGATAATTTAAATAGTTCTTTGAAAAGGAAGCTGTTGTGGAGGAACTGAAGGAAAGGATGCACACACCCTTCATTGCCTAGAAGATATCACTGAAGAAATAAAAACATAAAGAACAAATTCAAATTCTGAAGTTGAAAATGATAAAGGAAGTTAAATAATCACTAAACACCCTTAGAATCAGATTACAAAGATAAGGAAGAGCCAGGGACCAGTGATCAACTGACATTTCCCAGTCTGAGGGATGAAATAAAAAGAGAAAGAAAGAAAGAAAGAAAGAAAGAAAGAAAGAAAGGGGGGAAGAGGGAGGGAGGAAATAAAGAAGGAAGGAAGGAAGGAAGGAAGGAAGGAAGGAAGGTGAACAGAATCTCTGTGGAATAAAACACCGCCAAGATATTCACAGGAAAGCCATGTATCAAGAGACACATGATAGGTGTCACAGATCATAATGGATGAACAAAATAATATCTAATGCCGGGTTCTCAACCTTCCAGATGCTATGAGCCTTTAATACAGCTCCTCATGTTGTGGTGGACCACCAACCATAAAATTATTTTCTTTGCTACTTCATAACTGTAATTCTGATACTGTTATGATTGCAATGTAAATATTTTTGGCAACAGAGGTTTGCCAAAAGGGTCATGATCCACAGGTTGAGAACCACTCATAAAGAACTAGTTGGAAAATCCTCCTACTTATTAAGAATTGTTAATCTACACACCCAAGAGACCCAATGAACTCCAAGCCGAATAAACTGAATGAGCTTCATACCTAGATGGTTCAATGCCAGACTCCCTGTCTCAAGGCAGAGGGACCCTTTAACCAAACAAAAGTCACTTTCTTCATGATAAAGGCCACTGTAAGATTATTTCTCATTAAAAACCCCAAGGTCAATAGTCCATGTGCTGGCGTAGAAGGCTGTCAATCAAAAATTTTATTTCCTGTTAAAACAAAGGATCCAAAAAATTTTTTAAAACTAATGTATTCTGAAAATGCAGAAGATAGCAGGATACGCTTGAACTAAAACGATTTTTACTAACAAACAGGTTGTGCTAGCTAACTCTATGTCAACTTGATACAAGCTAGAGTCGTCAGAGAAGAGCTGAGAAGAGCGAGCTTCAATTGAGAAAAGATCTGGCTGTAGGTAAGCGCTCCGCCCATTGTGGGTGGGGCCACTGGTGAGCTGGCAGTGGTCTTAGGTTCCAGGAAGATAGCAGACCAAGGAAGCAGCAGGGAGTAAGACAGCTTCCATCCATTGCTTTGGCATCAGCTCCTGCTACAGGTTTCTGCCCTGCATGAGTTCCGCATCCACCGCTTTTCATGATGAACTGTTTCATGGAACTGTGAGTGAAATCAACCCTTTCCTCCCCAGGTTGCTTTGCTGGCAGCACAGTTTCATCACAGCAATAGCAACCCCTCACCCGCTTGGAAATTCTAATACCCTGGGAATGGTCTTGGCCTGCTCTGATGAGGTAACCCGAGCAAGCTCTCAGGCCACACGCATCTTAGTTAGCAGTAATTACCTGGAAACTGAGCGGGTGATAGAGTTTAAAGAAGCCTCCACCAGTGACTAAGTTTTTCCTTGAGCATGTCCCAAGCTCTGTGAAAAAGGTAACTAACTCTAAGTCAACATCGCCAAGGGTGTTTTTGTGTGAAGTGAAGAGAGAAGTGTTTGGGTGGGGGGGGATGTGAAGAGAACATTTAGCGAACAGCAAGACCGCTCCAAACAGGGCTCTGATGATGAAAGAATGGTCCACACTGGAGGCCAAGCTAGCTGATTGACAGGAGTCTGGGGGCCCTTAACCATAGCCATGTAAATAAAACTCCCAGAAAAGGTATTTGGTAATAAGGAGCAAAACAGGAGTCTTAGAGAAACATCCAGAAATACCAGGAGGGAATTAGCTCACACTTCAAAAGTAGACACCAGAAACGGAGGTGCCTGGAGATTCAAATCGTCTGATGGTTTGGGGGGGGGGGGGGCAGTCACGGCTTAGTGATGACACGGTGGAAATGGGAAAGAGACCACTCTGTAAGCAGTCGTTGGCCACATACTCCAAAGCCAAAACGGCAAATGATACCCTGGAGCCCTTCTGCAGCCCCGACTCCCTGAAAGCCCAGGCAAGTCTGGAATTCTGTGTTGAAGGCTCCCCAGTCCTCAAGTTTCAGTGCCTCTGACCCAGCCAGGCTCTCATTTAGGAATTTGTTATTCAGCCTCATGAGGAGTTTCCTGAAACATCAAGTTCTATCCACACAAGCGTGACTCAGCCTGGGAATGGTGAGGGAGCCAGGACTCCCCAGACTCCGTGTTATCTGGGGCTCCCAGTGGTGGCCTTGGGCTGTCTCCCAGGGATGGGGACTGTGGGAAGCCTCCACACAGACTCTAGGGGAATAGGTTCCAGTGGAGACGGCTCTGGTCGGGAGTGGAGTCCCAGGGATGTCTCATTCCCAAGATCTAAGGATGGTGGCCCTTGCTGGCATGGCCACCCACTAGCTGTGACCGAATATTCTCTGTCAACGCCGTTCGTGCATCCACACTGTCTTCCGTTTTCTGTCAGTCACTCGATGACTAGTAGGTAGGACGTTTAAGCACCAACTGAACTCGCTGCCCATGGTGGGGACCCAGCTGAACGTTTTGTTAGGACTTATTTCACACCAGTCTGTGACTGAACATGTTGGTCAGCTGAACCCAAACAATGTTCCAGAGAACATTATAGGTTATTGAGACCTAGAGCCCCAGAGTCGTGGATGCTCTCTGGGTTTGAGAAGAGCGTACCTCTCAAGAGCATAGAACCCCCTTGACACCTAGACTGGTGTCCACATTTGCCAAATGACAGGCAGGAGAGCAAGCCAACAGGTGTGATTTTAGCCTCACTCACCAACATGATTTCTTAGCTCTGAGCATCTAAGAACCTGGCTCAGGGCAGTTCCTGACTTAGCAGCTGCTCATCTCATAGTAAGGGCCATATTAACTTCACTTTGTCATTGGTTATCTATTCCTTATAACAGAAAGAAATGAGGCCAAAGTGACAATAATCACATTCTTCTGGGCTTTTGAACTCTGATTGGGCGGCAGGAGGTGAAAGTCACTGTGAAGAGTCCGCTCTCTCTCTCTGGTAAAGGTTTCTTTACCCTTGGGCATCTGGGCTTCTGTAGAGTCAGCCTTTGCTGAAGGATGGGTGGTGTTCATAAGATCTGTCTGGCTATGTCATCCAGGAAAGACGGCTCAGACCTGGAGGACATTTGAACCCCTCAGTAAAAAGTCTCAGAAGACACAGATTCTGGCTGTGCACCCCAGACACTATGGATGGCCAGTGTGCAGTGGGGAGAACCAGAAACACATTCCCTCTCACCATGGTTCTAAAAGGACAAGCGTGGGAGAGGCTCCTGGCTACGTGTTAATCATAGTGGTCCTTTTTAGAATTCTCTTCCCTAATCAGGTGTGGCGGCACACACCTGTACTCACGACATTTGGGAGGTAGAGGCAGGAAGAACAGAAGTTCAAAACCATCTTTGGCTACACAGTGGGTTCGAGGCCACCCTAGGTTAAGTGAGACCCTGTCTCACAAAGTAAATCAAAGAGAAGAGTCCGCTTGCCTCATGAAAGGGAATCATGATGTCAGCTAAGTTGCTTCTGTCAGGGTGGCTGGGACATGTCTAGGTGTTTCTAGTACTTTGGCAGCCAGGCCTATGAGAATTTACATAAAGAACTAAAGGGGTAAATGAGTCACACATATGAAGTGGCCAGTACTTAAAGAAGATCCGTAACATTCTAGGTGGTACACAGCAATATTAACGAACTATACCACAGGAAGAGATTCAGCAAAGGAAGGCAGAACAGGAGGGAAGAACCAGGTGAGGGGTTGAGGGGCCATGAGCTGTGTGGTTGGATTTTGATATGAGTTCCCAGAGATGTGCCCTGGGAGACCAGGACTGGTGTGTCTTGCTTCCTGCAGGTTGCATAAGCTCTAATAGCCTTTAGTTTGAATGTCCTTCAGGACGCGGACATATGAGGTTTTTGGGGGGAGGAACGGGAGCTGGCAGTGTTCATGGACATAGTGAAATGTTGGGAGCAGTGAGACCCCAGATCCTGAATTTCTTGTAATCCCCTGATCTGAGTGCCTACAGCTGCTCTGAGCACGAGACCTTCAGGAGTTCCTGATGGCAGGAGAGTGGTTTCTGGTAGGTTTGGCTGGGGCGTGGCTATCTCTATACAATCTGCCCCTGAACACAATAAAGGGGGCATTCTTGGGGAATTCAAGGATGACCCGTGTCGCTGTCTCTCTGTCTCTCTGTCTCTGTGTGTGTCTGTGTATTTTAACCTCCAGCCCCTTGCCCAAAGCTCGCGAACTGGGTGCCAGTGCACAGAGTGCAGACACGGGGGTGCGGTGTACGGCAATGAAAGTCATGAATAGGAAAAGGTGGAGACCAACAGGGACCACTCATCCTGAGAGTCAGAGCAAAGGGACGCAAGGGCATGAAAGCAGAGGTGGTCCTCACAGCTGCAGGAAGCACAACCTCACTATGACCCCACACTGAGTTGGTCCATGCATGTGTGCACAGAGACCATTTTCAGTCTTACCTCTGTGTGTGTGTGTATGTGTGTGTGTGTGTGTGAGCCTATGTGAAGAGTGTATGTGTGTGTGCGCACACCTCTATACAGAGAGAGAAAGGGAGAGAGAGAGAGAGAGGGAGAGGGAGAAAGAGAGAGCACGCATGTGTGTGGAAGTCGTAAGTCAGCCTTGGCTATTGGTCCACAGGACCCACCCACCTTGCTTTTCTAAAATAGACAAACCTGTCACCAGATCTTGGAGCATGCCAATCAGGCGAGCCTGTCTGACCAGCAAGCTCCAGGGATCTCATGTCTTTCGCAGTGGGATTACAAGCCGGTGCTACCATGCTGGCTTTATGAGGGTGTTGGGAATTGAACTCAAGTCCTCATGCTTGCAAGGCAAGTACTTTACTGACTAAGCCACCTCATGGACCCCAGTTCTGTCTATTCAGCTCACTCATAAATAGTAATGCTGCCATGGGCTTCCTAGGGTACATATGTCAGACCCTGGCTGACATGTCCAGTGACCGAGTTCAGTTCTGACCTGGGCAGCATAATGACGTCACCATTGCCTACAGAGGAGGATTAAGCCCATCATCCCACTTTCTTTATAGGGTTCCAGGTGATGCCGCTGTGACTCCTGGACCACATCTTGTGTGTCAGTAACTTAAGGCCCCTCACCTCAGTTTCCCTGCCTGTGAAACAGGGCCAGCGATGTTTAGGTTGTGGTGAGGGTCAAAAGGAATAACCCATTTTGTACTGTGTCTAGCACTGTTAGTAACAAAGTGAGTGTTTTAACGCTACCTGTCGGGTTCACTTGGTGTGAGACCTACGCTGTTTCACCGTGTGCCCTTGGTGTGAGTGAATGTGTGTGTATGTTCTGGAACAAATGCCCTATTGAACATGTTTTAAAACATTTCCAAACACGGCAGTAATTCCTCTAAGTGCTTATTTTTGGTTGTTTCCACAGTCTCCTCTGGCCCAGTGGATAAATTTATTAGTAGTAATAATAAAAATAATCATGCACTTGCGTTTGACACAATGTATCAACTCTCCTATCATCCAGCCTCTGGACAAGCTACATGAGGGAGGGGACACTTTTTCTCCCCTGGTGGCCTTGTCCCTTATCGGATGCTGTCAGCATGGCAAATGTTTGTTCTGCTGTTCATGATAGGGTTACCTTTGATACACAGAACAGCTCAATCACAGACCCCTCAATACCAGCAACAAATCGCTGTGGGATTTATAGGAGTTTGGGGTGGACAGTAAGCAAAAGACAACACCTAATGTCTATCCCAAGCTAGCTTTATATTTCCTTAGTACACACATCAATACCTGTGTAACTTCCTTTCCCTTTGATGCATTGAACAGAAGTACCAACATTTTAACAGGCTCTGCTTGGTGGAACTCTTCATTGACATGTCATAATTGTTTTGACTTATTTTAAAGAATTTTTATTGCTCTTAATTTTTTTTAATTTATTTATTTTTTTCCATTTTTTTATTGAGAAAAGGAGAAAAAAAAACAAGTTTCCACCTCCTCCCAGCCTCCCATTTCCCTCCCCCTCCTCCCACCCTTCTTCCCCTCCTCCCAAGGGAACCCTGACTGCTCTTTGGACTGGAGAGGGAGGGGGAGAGGAGTGGGGGAGGGGGAGAAGGGTGCTCTTATTTTTTATATCAAATTTTGTAGACAGTTATATTGAAGTTTGGGTAATAAATCCTAAACAACATTGTTTTCTTTTTAATTTTTGAACCATGCGAATAATCTCAGCACTTGGGAGGCAGGAGTATGCCATGAGTTTGAGGTCAGCCTGGACTATACACCATTAGCTTCAGGCCTGGTTGGGTTCCATAGAGAGACACTATCTCAAAAGACAGCCTCAAAACCAAAACAATAAAACGAAATAAGTCTTGCTAGCATTAAGAACTATGATGTATATAATCGTCACAGAACCCAGAGACCCACTCTCTATACCATCACTGGAGCAGAGGCCAGGAGAGAGGGAGAGCCCTATGGTGGCTTTTTTTCTCCAGCAGGGTGAACCTGAGCCTGAGCGGTGGGGGTGGATGAATGAACTGATTCTGAAGCAGGCACATTGGCACCTTCCCCCTGGAGGCTGCAGCACTGAGACTCCTTTCCTTCCTTGAGATGGTGATCTCTGATACTCACTTATCTGAGATCCAGGAGCTTTAACACAGGCTGCCCGTTGAGTCACCAGCGAGATTCACAGATATGGAACCCAGACCTCCCCAGACTAATAAATGGAATGCAAATCACTGAGGCACAGACATTTGGATTTGGATTTTTTTAATGCCCATGTGACTCTGATGCACTACATTGCCTGAAAAACACTTGCTAACAAGTAATAAAACCACGGTATCCCAAACGACACGGATAATTATATATTAGTAAGAGGAGAATCTTCTGGGATCTGTGTGTTTGGTCAGAGCTCAGGTGTGTGCCTGGAGAGGAATGGGTTCAATCAAACTCACCATGCCAGGGTGAACGGGAGATTCACCACCTGAATCCAAGTCTTTGCATGTTCCACTAAGCCGTGTTGTAAGGAAATGCAAAAGACAAATATGAAAATAGATTATGAAAAAATTACTCATTTAGAATTGTAGGGATAACAACTATTTTCTGTCTT